>NC_140988.1:299769013-300969013 GCF_052327205.1 Somniosus microcephalus
CTGTCTGTCCCTGTGTGAATCTGCTGCCGGGCAACATTTTAAATCGAGTCCCAGGCTTTGAGGCCTGTCTGTCTGTCCCTGTGTGAATCTGCTGCCGGGCAACATTTCTACCTTTTTAATAGCTTCAAAGATGAAAGTGAAAGTACTTATAAAACGTTTTTGGTAAATGTTATGTTATTTTTAAAAGAGATACTAACTTTTTCGAAGCTGGATTAGCAGATTTTGAGCTGGAAGTAAATGGGGTTGTTAGCTTGAGGCAATGGCTGCCAGATCCCTGAGATGAAAACGATTAGTCCCGCCCACAGACGCAGCGATTGGCCAACCATCAGGCGACTGAACTGTAGGATTGGTCAATCGTGACGGCACAGGATTGGTCGACCTTGACGTCAGTCAATCAATGCTAATTAGCAGATAATGAGTTTAATTTTGAAGGTTTTTTGCATAACGCGGCGAACAATTTTAGTCCGACCGAAAAGTAAATATGCTTATGACGGTTCTGGAATCGTAAGCTTTCTTTCGATGTAACACACGTGTAGGTACGCTCCATAACTTTCGAGTTTATTCAATACAGACAGACGGAATGACAGACAGACAGAAGTATCCTTTTATATATATAGATATACTAGCTGGAGTGCCCGGCGGTGCCAAGCCTTTTTCGAGGGCATGTTGTTGTTGGAAGAGAGAGAGAGAGCGACTGGGGGGGGGAAGAGAGAGAGCGACTGGGGGGGAAGAGAGAGAGCGACTGGGGGGGGAAGAGAGAGAGCGACTGGGGGGGAAGAGAGAGAGCGACTGGGGGGGAAGAGAGAGAGCGACTGGGGGGGAAGAGAGAGAGCAACTGGGGGGGAAGAGAGGGTGCGACGGGGGGGAGAGAGAGCGACTGGGGGGAAGAGAGAGCGCGACTGGGGGGAAGAGAGCGCGACTGGGGGGAAGAGAGAGCGCGACTGGGGGGAAGAGAGAGCGCGACTGGGGGGAAGAGAGAGCGCGACTGGGGGGAAGAGAGAGCGCGATGGAGGGGAAGAGAGAGAGCGACGGGGGGAAGAGAGAGAGCGACGGGGGGAAGAGAGAGAGCGACGGGGGGAAGAGAGAGAGCGACGGGGGGAAGAGAGAGAGCGACGGGGGGAAGAGAGAGAGCGACGGGGGAAGAGAGAGAGCGATGGGGGAAGAGAGAGAGCGACGGGGGGAAGAGAGTGAGCGACAGGGGGGAAGAGAGAGAGCGACGGGGGGAAGAGAGACAGGGGGAAGAGAGAGACGGGGGAGAAGAGAAAGAGGGAAGGAGAGAGGGAAGGAAAGAGAGCGAGAGGGAAGGAGTGCGAGAGGGAAGGAGAGAGAGAGGGAAGGAGAGAGAGACAGAGAGCAAAGGAGGGAGAGAGGGAATGGGAGAGAGAGGGAGAGCGAGACAGAGGGAGGGAGAGAGAGAGACAGAGAGGGAAGGAAAGAAAGGGGAAAGGGGTGGGGGAGCAAGGGGTGGGGGAGCAAGGGGTGGGGGAGCAAGGGGTGGGGGAGCAAGGGATGGGGGAGCAAGGGATGGGAGAGAAAGGGGTGGGTGGGGTGGATGGGGGAGAAAGGGGTGGGTGGGGTGGGTGGGGGAGAAGGGTGGGACGGGTGGGGGAGAAAGGGGTGGGGTGGGTGGGTGGGGTGGGAGAAAGCAGTGGGTGGGGGAGAAAGGAGTGGGTGGGGGGGTTGGGGAGAAAGGGGTGGGTGGGTGGGGGTGGGGGAGAAAGGGGTGGGTGGGGGGGGTGGGGGAGAAAGGGGGGTGGGGAGAAAGGGGTGGGTGAGAAAGGGGGGGGATGGGGGGGTGGGGGGAAGGGAAGGAAGGGGTGGGGGGAAGGGAAGGGTGGTGGGAGGGAAGGGGGTAGGGGAAGGGGGGTAGGGGAAGGGGGGGTAGGGGAAGGGGGGTAGGGGAAGGGGGGGTAGGGGAAATGGGGGGTAGGGGTAGGGGGTTAGGGGAAGGGGTGGGGGAAGTAGGGGAAGGGGTGAGGGAAGGGGTGGGGGAAGGGGAAGGGGTGGGGGAAGGGGGGGTGAAGGGGAAGGGGGTGGGTGAAGGGGAAGGAGGGGTGGGGGAAGGGGGGGAAGGGGGGGAAGGGGAAGGGGGGGAGGTGAAGGGGAAGGGGAGGTGGGGGGGAAGGGAAGGGGTACGGGAAGTGGGGGGGAAAGGGGGGGAAGGGGAAGGGGGAAGGGGAAGTGGGTGGGGGAAGGGGAAGGGAAGGTGGGGGGGCGAAGGGGGGGTGTGGGGGAGGGAAGGGGAGGGTGGTGGGTGTGGGGGGGAAGGGGGCATGGGGGTGTGGGGGGGAAGGGGGGGTGGGTGTGTGTGGGTGGGGAAGGGAGTTGGGGGAAGGGGGGTGGGGGGTGTGGGGGGGTTGGGGGGAAGGGGGTGTGGGGGAAGGGGGGGAAGGGAGGGGGGGAGCCAGCAGACCCTCTCCCCTCTGCCAGAGTTGGTCCCTGTCTGGGCCGGAAGCCTGGGACTGGAGTTGCGCTGCTGGCCGTTGGAGAAGCCTAGGCCTCAGCCTCGGGCCCCTGCACTGACATGGCCCAGCCTACCTTTTAATCCCTTGAAACATGAAACTTAAAGTACTTATAAAACATTTTTGGTAAATCTTTCTATATCATACACTTTACAACCTCACCAATCTTTTTATTAAAAAAGGGGTCCTCACCTGTCAGTGTGTTGTATCACAAACAATGGCCGCCGCTTGCTTTTCAGTTGGAAAGATTAGGCCCCACCCACACAGTCGATTGTCTGTCCCGGTCACCAGGACCCGATTGGGAGCACTGAAGCCCCACCCACTCTATGTTCCTGTACTAAGATGGCCACACATGCACTCTGTTACACACTGAATCAAAATGGCGTCGCACTGAAACTTTTTGCCCTCCTTGACAAAGATGGCTGCCGTTAACCTGGGGCTGTCAGCAGAAGAAATTCCCTCAGCTGCAAACACAGGATCTTTAGATTATTATTCGGGGCTTGCGACCTACCCCAGTTGCTTATGAAGCCTCCCCACCTACCGACCGCGAGAATGGAGCTGAGGCAGCACACCCTCTCCCCTCTGAAAGTGTTGGTCCCTGTCTAGGCCGGGACCCTGGGACTGGAGTTGCGCTGCTGGCAGTTGGAGAAGCCTAGGACCCGGGCCTGGAAAAACGGTGAAAGGTAGGAAAATTATAGAGGTTAGAGAAAAGATTTACAAATTAATTAACTTTTTTAAAAAACAATTTGTGTTTTAAAAGCAACTTTTTTTTTGCTGGAAATGTAGATTTGAAAAGAAACACGCAGAAAGTGGGAAAAAGAAATGAACAGTTTGGAATCAAGATGGCGGCCACTCACCTCATTTCAGAACGATAAGGCCCGCCCACACACGATTGGTCGACCGTCATGTCACCGAAGCGTAGGATTGGTCAATCGTCCTGTCACTCGACTCTAGGAGGGCCCGCCCGCACGCGCGACGAACCCGCCCCCGCCATGCAGCGATTGGTCGACCGTCGGGTCGCTCGACCATACAATTGGTCGACCTTGATGTCACTCTATGCTAATGAGCGGATAATGAGCGGAATTTTGAACGTTTTTTGGATACCGTGGGCGCAATTTTTGTGTCGCCGAAACGTAAATACGCTTATGACCGTTCTGGAATCGTAAGCTTTCTTTTGATGTAACGCACGTGTAGGTACGCTCTATAATTTTAGAGTGTATAGCCGGACAGACAGACAGACGGAAGGACAGACAGACAGATCGACCGCTTTATATATATAATATAGATATAGAAGATAGATAAGATAAATAGATTTAATATCTCACTATTCATAGTGCATAGGGGAAATCTTCCCCTGACATTAGTGCAGATTTGGCAGCTGTGAACTGATTAAATGGGCTGAGGTATAAATTGGTTCCCTTTTTGTAAGCAGCTTCCACTAATTCAATCGTACAGTCTGTTGGCCAAGTCATTGGGTATTAATCAGGATTCAACAGTACTGACATTTGCAGTATGCCATTGAAAAGAATGGAAATTCCAGACCAGCTTAACTGGGTCAAGGTGGAAAGGGTGAGAGCCTGAGATTCTCATCTATGGCTGGTTATTTATCGTGAGACCGTGTTTCATTCAGCCACATTGTGGAACTGCATCCTTGCTTCTGCGTGAGCTGCGTATCTAGCAGCTTGGAGATACTTCACAATACACCCTTCTGAACCCATTAACGACGTTACTGAGTCTGGTTCTACAGACTTTCATGTCAAGTAGCACGAGCAGAGAAGTTCCACCCTCCTACTCCCCATGCTAATTTTATCTCCTGAAGGTATCCAGTGCCTTTGGGTTTGGGAGGCTTCCCAATCCAGACTAGTATCCAGGGGCCTTGCTAGAAAGTGTGTGTGTGTGTGTGTGTCTCTCATTGAATAGCCTATCAACAAATGCTGTGATCAAATGGGACAAAATGGATACGATCTTAACTGACATTAGACAGGGCAGGTGAGGGTACAGGTTAAATGCTCTTATAAAGTGTTCATTGTGCTTCAAAGAATGTTATGTGCAGGAATGATAATAGAATGAACAGCTTGTGCACTGGAGAGATTGTCAAGACAGGGAGCTATATGTCACTCTTTGATACTCTGTGCTGGGAAACATATCAGTAAATGGAAGTCTGGCACACACCATATGAGGAAATGATTCATGTTTATAGATGATGACTCACTGAGTTTAATGATAGTTTAGGTTATTGCTTCAGTACTTGTAGTAATATTCCTTATTGAGATTAAAACCTACACAAAAGTTAGTCATTGTAACTAAATTAATAGCCACTACTGCCTTTCCCTTCCTCATAACTGCTACTTCCAATGATGCCTACTTTTAATAAGAGACGGGGACTGCTGTGAAGCAGTTCCTTGTCTTTCACTGTTGCTCAAGATGTCAGGATACTCATCTCCCTATCAGAGTAAGAGCAAGAAAAGAGGTAGAAACAGGCAGAGAAAGGATTTCACTGGACAGGAAGTGATTTGAAGTGGACATTAAGCAGGTGGAGGGAAAGCGGTTGAAATTGATATGGGGCAGACAGGAATGGAGGAAGGGGTTAGTTTGTACTCCACTAGGCAAGCAGGTGGGAGCAGGGTTGGGCTTCTTCTTCAGGTGCAGCCAAAACCACTCCACCCTAGACCTCAACTTCATCTCCACCCTGGCTGCCTAATCAGGCTGAGTCCGCCACCCCCACCCCCCAATGATGCATAATCTCAGCACCCTGCTACACCCTGAGCTGAGTTTCAAAACCCATATCCTATCCATCACCAAGACTGCCGATTTCTACTTCTACAAAATGGTGCGTATCTGCCCTTAGCTCATCGCTACCGCCACTGAAATCTCATTGACACCTTCAACAACTCAGGCTTGATTTCTCCAATACTATCCTCAGCTGTCTTCCATGCTCCATCCAACACAAACTTCAACTCATCCAAAACTCTGCCACCTGCATCCTATCTTATAGTAAATCCTGTCCTTATCGATCTTCATTGACTCTCCTTCATTGGTTTCCTTTGCAGCCCTTCCCTTCTCAGTTCCACATTAATGGCAGCGCTTTCAGCTCTCCTGGCCATACACTTTGGAGCTTTCTAACTCAATTAATTTATCTTGACTCTTCTCTCTCCCCAAGTTCAGAAGCCTCCTCAAAACTTACCCTTTTGGCCATGTCTTCTTTCATCTCCCTAATTTTGCTGCTACTGTTTTTGCCTCTGTGGAGTGCCATGGGGCATTTCTACATTAAAGGCACTACAGAAATGCAAGCTGTTGTTGAATTTGACAGATTTAATCTCCATAAATTAGATACACAGTCAAAAATATGGAACTAGAGAGAAAATGGTTTATGCTACAGATTATTGAACATCACAGATTGTGTCACCACCATTTTCATTTCCTCCAGGCCATACTCTTTCTAACCAGCACTTTTCAAATTTGTATATGTATCTTAAAAGATTATTCCTGGCATAGTTTGGTAATTACACTGCCAAAACATTAAAAAAACACCATAACAGCCCAGATTTTTCCAGATACACCAAAGTGCTATCTAGTACGAATTATGTTATTTTTGTGCAGTTCTTTGTCTATTGCCACCAGTGCTATGGACTCTGCCTGAGTGTTAATAAGATCAGCACATTAGAGAACTTCTGCCATATATGGTTCTATCTGTTCTATATATTAAAAGTCTTGTGCATAGCAGGCACTTCCTGTAACTGTAACACACAATTACTCTTACAATTTCCTGTTACACTTTTCTGTAATACTTAGACTAATAGAATAGTGCAGCACAGAAGGAGGCCATTCGGCCCAGAGTCTGTGCTGGCTCTGTCGAAGAGCAATCCAGTTAGTCCCACTCCCCCGCTCTTTCCCCATATCCAAGCAATTCATTCTTCAAGTATTTATCCAATTCCCTTTTAAAGGCTACTATTGAATCTATTTCCATCACCCTATAAGGCAGTGTGTTCCCAATCTGAACCACTCGTTGTGTAAAAAGCTTTTTCCTCATGTCACCCCTGGTTCTCTTGCCAATCACCTTAAATCTGTGCCCTCTGGTTATCGATCCTTCAGCCATTGGAAACAGGTTATATTTATTTACTCTATCTAAATCCTTCATGATTTTAAACACCTCTATCAAATCTCCTCTTAGCCTTCTCTGCTTTACAGGAGAACAAACTCAGCTTCTCCAGTCTATCCACGTAACTGTGAAACCTCATCCCTGGAACCATTCGTACCAATCTCTTCCGTACCATCTCCAAAGCCTTCACGTCCTTCCTAAAGTGTGGTGCCCAAAATTGGACACAATTCTCCAGAGAGGGGCCGAACTAGTGTTTTATATAGGATTAGCATAGCTTCCTGGCTTTTGTACGCTATGGGCTGGATTTTCATTTAGAAGTCGGGTTGGAGGCGGGACTACAACTTTCGGGGTTGTAGTCCCGCCTCCATCGAGATGTGGCCAATCCACGCGATTTTAACTTGATTGACCTTGTTGAGCCCACCCAGCGGAAATATATCTAACTCCCTCTTGAATATATAATAAAGCCCAGGATCCCAGATGCTTTATTAACTGCTTTGTTAACCTGTCCTGCCACCTTCAAAGATTTGTGCACAAAAACCTCCAAGTCTCTCTCTTCTTACACCCCCTTTAAAACTGTACCATTTAGCTTACTTTGTCTCTCCTCATTATTCCTACCAAAATGTATCACCTCACACTTTTCTGAGTTGAATTTAATCTTCCATGTGCCCCTCCCCCAGTGAATGCCCAGTACTCAGTTTCAAAAGTCAGAAAAGGGAAGTGTGGGGGAGATAGATTGCTGAAGATTTATGGGAGTCCCAGGGGCAGATAGGGCCACATAAAAAAGCTGCAGCACTCCACCCTCCCTCAGGATATTCCAATGGAATTGGGATCTTTTAGCTGCCAATCTTCATCACAGGAATATCCACCCTCAGTTTGTTAATGCTATATTGGAAAATCCCCAGTGGTTTAATGGGTAAATAGTGGGTGAAGACAGGATCAGGATTGGCTGTGATGCCCTATTTTGGCTGTTTGGGCAAATGGTGCCAGGCACCTTTGGAACAGTACCCCACAAGTTGTCAGCCCTTCACAAGAGGAGGGGATAGGAAGGAAAAAAAGGTGAAGAAAACAAAAATGAATAATGTTTTTTTTTTTTAAAGTAGCTCAGGTGGTCAGATTGGATTGGAAATTCTTTCTAGGTATTTTGTGACAGCCAGAATGAGTTAAAGTGGAAGTTTAAATCTATGATAAAATGGAGGTTGGGTAGCATGGACACTGCTTAGATCCCACAGGGGAAATAAAAATGAGAGAGATAACTATCAATGGGTCAAGGTCAAAACCTCATGGTCAGGAAGGAGCCTGGGAAAAGGTCACCCAGACACCCTTTGGACCACAATAAGTGCATTCCTTATATGGAACTTGGGAAAAATAGATATTTCACAGTCTCAAAAAAAATGGAGTGGGAGGTTTTGTAGTAAGTTGTGCTTTGGGGTTGCTGTTGACTTCAGTTGATGGGGTATATTAATTCTTCTAATAAAACTTCTTTTACTTACTTGCTTGCTTTAGTTACAGTAGATTCTGTGAATATAGCTGTGAGTTAACTGAGATCTGACAGTCTGACATTAAGTGCCTGCTGTATGTCTGATGATACTCATCTGTTTGTACATGTTACTGTATATATACCCATGCAAGCAATTTTGGACACTTAAGGGTTTTTCTGTTTCACAAAATCATAAATCTGGTGTATCCGGCCAGAGCGGGCTCATCCACTTTACATATTTTAGACGGGCCCCTACACCACTTATGGGTGCAGCTTGGCTGCTCGCCGTGAAGAGGGCAGGAAAAGCCACCAGCTAAGTGTTTAAACTTTGTACTGAATTACTTTCGCTGCCAGTGTTTGTAGGGTTGTACAGGCTAGAACCCCACATGGACCTCACTTCAGCGACCTGTATGCCAATTTCATCCCAGGTTGCTAGGCAGTAAGGAGGTCAAGCTGAAATCCTCCCCCCCCCACCGTTCCTTCATTATTGTTGGGAAAAATATCCTAGAATTCCCTACATAACACCATTGTGGGAGTACCATCACCACAAGGACTCCAGCAGTTTGAGGAGAAGGTCCACCATCACCTTCTCAGGACAACGAGGGATGGGCAATAAATGGAGCCTTGCCAGCATCGCTCACATCGTGACACTATTTCCTCTGACATCATGGACCATGTTTTGGGTGGACAAAAGTTCTGCCCTCCCCGAGCCATGTCAGGAATTGTTGGCCTAGTCTATACATAGCAGAGACTTAAGGGGAATTTTAACTCCATGGTGGGAAGCCTCTACGACATGCGGGCTGCCCACCTGGGAACAGCAGTGTGAGTCCCAGTCCATTTTAATGGCCAGGCCTCATTAATTACCCGCCGTCCAGCTGCCTGCCCAAAATGGGCGTCCAGAGGCAGCTATGGACCTGCAAAAATAGAGCGTCCCAGGTATCGCCAGGCTGGCAGTCAGGTGAGCAGCAGCAATGGTTGGGGCCATTTCACAGGTAGAAGGGGGATGTCCGGAGTGGCAGCAGCCCAAATGTTCTTTGTGGAGCTCAGAGGGCACCATTTACAATGCCAGCTAGCATACTGGCAAGAAAGGGAAGTTGGGTGGTCATCCATTTAGTGAGAATAGGGTCAGGGAGCAGTATGAACTTGGAGAAGGCATGGGTTAGATGGGAGAGAGAGACATTCAGGGCTCAGGTGTGTGTGTAGCGGGGGGCGGGGAGTGGGGAGCTGGGTGAAGTTTGACTCGGTGGGCCTGGAAGGGGGGGGTGGAGGGGAGCAGCAGAGGCAGCTGAATGGATAGTCTCTATCTTGGTAACCAAGAATTCGATAACAACAAGTGAGGGGAGCTTAAGAGTTGAGGGTGGAGGATACAGGAGTGATGGGTTTAAAGGACTGATAATAGTGCAGAAAGGATGCCGGGGATTATCTAGGATGATCTTAGAGTAGTGAACAGTTCTGACAGAGGAGAGTGAGGCCTGGTAGTGCTTGTTGCGGTCCAACCAGGTCTGACAGTGAATGGCTAAGCCAGTTGTGCATCAGATATGTGCAAGTTTGCACCCCTGTGGTTGAGGGAATGAAGATAGGGGCAGTATAAGGTAGGATTTCCTTATGTAGTGATCCTTTATATATCAAATTACTGTTGCATAACCTTTTAATAAGCAAACAGGTTAGTGTAACATCAGTTTTTAATTAACCAAAGACTGTGTTCATACTAGTTGCATATAAATATATGTGTGGCAAGAGTGTATTAGATAATGGTGGGTTTTCTAACACTGTCAGTGTGCCTGGGTTTTCTAACACTGTCAGTCTGCCTGTGTTTGTTAATGCTGACCATGTTCCTGGGTTTGTTAATACCATTGGCATGCCTGGATTTGTTTACACTGACTTCATTTCTAGTAGGCAGTATAGCTTTAAAAGTATAAAATCATGATTCACTCCATACAGAGGTTGGGGCGTGGAGCACTCCTTGTTGCTGCTTGACATCATTTTACCATAAAAGGAAAAGTATGGAAAGTATGCTGCAGTTTACTCAGGCAAAGCACGCTGCCTAGTATTCCGTAATGTGAAGTTAGATCTGCTCCCTACTTTGCTTAAAAAGGCAATAACCATCTTCTCTGAGTAATTCTTGACCTCAGCGTTAACCCCTACATCAGGCTAAAAAAGTAAAAGAGGAACTGAAACAAAATGTAGAATTTGATTACACTATGCAAAGAAATGGTTAACCCTTATAAAGCCAGGACATTTTTAAAGGGGTTCCTCATATCTTCCTCCTCTTTCTGAAAGGATGATGGTTTCAGCCAATCTGACCTTTGCTACAATTATGCCCAACAACCTCCTCCCCTTCCGACCACCCCTCCACTTCCATTACTACCTCTACCTCTTCCCCTTTGACTTATCTGCTCAACCCCTATATCCTCCCCTCCCACTCGCTCAGCTGTCATACACCTCACCCTTAATCCTCTATCTACTCCCCCCTCCACCCCCACTCGCTACACCCAAGGGCAGTTGGGGAGAAGCCCTCTCACCCTAAACCCGGTTCCTTCCTCCCCTCCCCCTTACCCTACTTTCCTTTTGGTGCTGCCATGTGAAGATGTCTTAATCTTTGTTTACAAAGGTTGGAGGGGCCCCCCGATGCTCTGTTAGTAAGAGCACCACCCTGTATGGAACTGCCTCATGCTAGCTGAAAGGTCCCAAGTTTTTAACCTCCTCATTTTTCAGTCAGTTTTCTCCCCTCCAAAAGGCATTTGGGTGTAGTCCCATAGTCACTGTGTGTTCCCCTCAAACCTTGCTCAGAAACACTGTAAGAAGGATGTGGGATCCTCGAGATGGTCACTGCCAGCAGTGTCGCGCCAAGGACGTGGTTCCAGTGCTGAAAGAAGTTTAATGACCTCAGACGAGTGGTCAGGTCAGTGAATGCTTCTTCAAAAGCTGTCTCCTACCAACTGCACCACTAGCCTCAGACACTGCTCAATGCAGGACCCCCAAACACTCACCTACCAACAATGTCTACTAAACATGACTCACACCTCACATTCATAGCTTCACCTCACTCACATACACTTACCACTGCTGAAAGCCTCACACCCACAAGCCACAGCTTGCACACTCTGTTAATTATTCAACCATGACAGATACATCACCCAAACACATTACACCACACTCGGTGACACACTTTCCTTTCTCTTGCAGGAAAAGCTGGTGCCAACAGAACTAAACTGGTGGGTGACAGGCTCGCCTGCATGACACCCTTGGAGGAGACGGTGCTTGCCATTCTTGGCAGGGGCATGGCTGAGCCCGTGGCCAGCGGCGAGGCGGAAAGAATACAAGATGCCGGTATCCTCACACATTATCCTCCTTCTCACATCCCACAATTTCTTCTGATTTACAAGCTGCACATCTGTAAGCATGCATCTCTTGCTTTCTCACTCTACCCTCACCACAACCCTACCCTTGTGCCTTTCTCATTTCAGATACACAAGAAATCCAGCCTGCCCAGCCAGCCGTAGCAGTAGCAGTAGTAGTAGAGGAAGAAGCACCATCTCTCGATTTCACACTCCCAGCTCAGATACTGACACTCCATGCACTTTAGAGGATAGGTTGGATGCGGGATCTGCACATGGTAAGACACCGGGCATGTGTGGGCTGCTGCCAATTCCCTGGAGGGCGAGGTCGCACACGAGTTCTAATGTACAGGACTCAGATGAAGACTTCGATGGGGCGGCCTACAGAAGAACGCTGATGGTTATGCACAAAAAAATGCATTGACAGGCCTGCCAGAAAGCCTGAATGCAATGTCAAGGAGCATGGAGGAGTCCAGCTCCAACCTTGCACAGGGCTTTTGGGCAGAGCTTGGAGCCCATCCTTTCCAGCAAGGAAGGGGTGGGCAGATCCACTAATGAACTTGTGGACCCATCATGCCGCATCTGATGGCTGAAGTCTCTGCTTCCATTGCAGCACAAGCAGAAGCTGCCCAATGTCTGAGTGCCGCAATGGAAGCTCAGACTGAAGTCATGCAAGGTCAGCCTGCTGCCACGCAAGCATAGACTGCAGCCATCATGGCTGGGTTTACCAGTGTTTATAGGGGCTTGCAGGGTGTACTCCAGCAGATTACTAGGATTGCTGAGACGCTGCCCCGGGGGAGTGGCAGTGGATCTGTGGAGCAAGAACCTGCTGTCTTCACTCAGGATGACAGCATTCGTCCTCCCACTAGTTCCACTCCACCAATGCTCTTGCTGTTGCCTGTCAACCAGACAGCCCAGACTGCTGCTGCCTATGCCAAGGTGGTGCAGTCCATAGCTGGGCTTTTTAGGCCCAGAGCTGCTGGAGGTCATCGTGCAAGGCCAACTGCAATCTCCCCCACTGAAATTCAGCAGCCTTCCACCAGCCAAGCCACTGGGGTAACACTTCGTAGAAGCACTAGGACAGGCAAAGGCACACTGAAGACAGGCACTAAGGGAATGTACAAGAATGATTAGTTGACTTTTTGATGTAATATTGGATGGCTAGATGTATAAAGTTGGATTGGAATGTTTGCTTTGTGGTGGCTTTTATTTCAGTATTGTGGCCAAGAGGACGCTGCGATGGTCAGTAACAGAGGGAAGATAAAGTGTGGGATTAATGCTGAATGAGGAATTGGGTTTGTGTTCACTGGGACCAAAGGCGGATAATTTGATCCCCGATATCCCAGCCAGAAAGGGACTGTCTGGGTTGTCTCCTTCCTTCTGCTTCTGCTTCCTCCTCTTCCACTTCCTCCTCTTCCTGCTGCTCCTGAGCTGGCAGCCATATCCCTAGTGGCAAGGGCAGTTTATGGAGGATACAGCAGACCACCACTACGAATTGGGACACACACTCCGGGGAGTACTGTAGGGCTCCTCTAGAGTGGTCCAGGCAGTGGAACCATTGCTTCAGCACCCCAATGGTCTGCTGTATGATGTTTTGTGTGGCAGCACGGCTCTCGTGTAGGCATGCTGGTCATGTGCGGTTGGGTTGTGGAGCGGAGTAATGAGCCAGGTGTTCAAGGGATAGCCCTTGTCACCCAGTAGCCACCCTCTGGTTTGTCTTGGTGGCTCAAAGACTGAGGGAAAAGCAGACTTGCGCAGAATAAATGCAACATGACTGCTGCCAGGTTACTGGGCATTCACCATCATGACGTGCTGAGCATGGTCGCACACCAACTGCACATTCAGCGAGTGGAAACCTTTGCGGTTGCGGTACATCTCAGCAGTTAGAAGCTGCGCCTGCACAGCCACATGTGTGCAATCGATGGTGCATCGATGGCGCCCTGCACCATGTGGAAGTCTGCTATCCTGGCTAAGCCACGTGCATGGTCCTCCTGCTTATTTCTGTTTAAAGAGAAGACAATGAAACCCCCTCTCCTAGCGTACAGAGCCTCTGTGTCCTCCTGGATGTAGCAATGGATGGCGACTTGTGAGATGTTAGCTATGTCACCTGTTCCAGCCTGGAAGGATCCGCTGGCAAAGCAATTGAGGGCCACGGTCACCTTGCGGGCCACTGGCAGCGCTGTCCTCGCCGTCTTTGCCGTCCTCGCCCTGCTCTGAGGCTCCAGGTCTGGTTGCAGGAGGTGGCAGAGTTCTGTGACCACCTCCTTGGTGAAACGGAGCCGACGAACACACTGCTCCCTGAAGACCCTAGGTGGGTAAGGCTTCCTGCTGAGAGCCCTCCTCATCCTTCCTCTGCAAGCAGCTTATCCCCTTTGCTACCTCTGCTCCATCTCCATGTCATGATGCAGCCCAAGGGGGACTGCAACTAGAGCCCCAGGACTGGGAGCAAGTGGTGTTCTCAGGGGCCTTCCATTAAGACCCAATGCCTTGCAAACATTCAACAGCACTCCCTGCACACTTTAATAACTTTTTAAATGTCTTACACCAAGCCACTACTCAAATAAACTGTACAGGAACCAGTCCAAAAGCAAAAAGCAACTTACCTCAAAGTTGCGTATGCCCCTTATGCGTGCTTATGCGAGGCCGTACAGTGGAGTGATGACGTTCAAATAGCAGGGTGTGCGTTCCACGATCTGCCTCATTTGCATTCTTCCACCGCACGCAGGCAATGGCTGCGCTACCAACCTGCTCAAAATGGCGTCCGCCGCGGATCGCACCAGAAGACTGCAGAAGCGAGGCGGCTGCCATTTTTTTGCCCAAACCAGCCATAAATGCAGGTGCTAAGGCGCCGAATTTCGCAACCTTTCTGTTTCCAGATTTTGTTCCCGAGGTGGGATTTACAAATTTTTGTTAGAGTTTTTTTTTCTCCTACGGATAAATATTTCATGGTACATGCACTTCCCCCACAATTGTGACTATCTATACGTTAACTCACCTTGCTAGGTCTTTTCTGGCACCAACTCCTGTTACCAGCAGGGAGGTTATGCTCGAACTGTATAAAACACTAGTTAGGCCACAGCTAGAGAACTGCGTACAGTTCTGGTCATCACATTACAGGAAAGATGTGATTGCACTAGAGAGGGTACAGTGGAGATTTACGAGGATGTTGCCAGGACTGGAGAATTTTAGCTATGAGGAGAAATTGGATAGGCTGAAATTGTTTTCTTTGGAGCAGAGGAGGCTGAGGGTGTGACATAATTGAGGTGTTTAAAATTATGAGGGGCCTAGATAGAGTGGACAGGAAGGATCTATTTCCCTTGGCAGAAAGATCAATAACCAGGGGGCATAGATTTAAAGTAATTGGTAGAAGGATTAGAGGGGAGTTAAGGAGAACTTTTTTCACCCAGAGGGTGGTGGGAGTCTGGAACTCATTGCCTGAAAGGATGGTAGAGGCAGAAACTCTGATCACATTTAAAAAGTACTTGGACGTGCACTTGAAATGCTGTAACCTGCAGGGCTACGGACCAAGAGCTGGAAAGTGGGATTAGGCTGGATAGCTGAATGGCCTCCTTCTGTGCTGTAAATTTCTATGCTTCTATGATTCTACCAGCAGGTTAGGTCTGGCAAGGAAGCCATTACTGCTCTCTCGCTCAGTTCTCAGGTTAAAATAGAAGATCGGGCCACGATAACGTCATTGGTGCCCGATCTGCATATTTAAAAGGGGTCCTGCTGGTTTGGGACAGGTGCCCTTGCCGCTTTGCAATTTAAATTTGCATTCGGTCAGATCGGAGTGGGAAAGGATTGGGTAAGTCCTCCATTCCATTTTAACTGCTCCCCCACCCCGCCTGCAGGATTTGCATTCATCAGGACGTGATTATAGGAAGCATAGTCAAACCACTTGCCTGGATCAGTGCAGCTCCAACAACACTCAAGAAGCTCGACATCATCCAGGACAAAGCAGCCCGCTTGATTGGCACCTCATCTACCACCTTAAACATTCACTCCCTCCACCACCGGGGTACCGTGGCTGCAGTGTGTACCATCTACAAGATGCACTGCAGCAACTTGCCGAGGCTTCTTCGGCAGCACCTCCCAAACCTGTGACCTCTACCACCTAGAAGGACAAGAGCAGCAAGCGCATGGGAACACCATCACCTCCAAGTTCCCCTCCAAGTCACACACCATCCTGACTTAGAAGTATAACGTCATTCCTTCATCGTCGATGGGTCAAAATCCTGGAACTCCCTACCTAACAGCAATGTGGGAGTACCTTCACCACACGGACTGCAGCGGTTCAAGAAAGTGGCTCACCACTGCATTCTCAAGGACAATTAGGGATGGGCGATAAATGCTGGCCTTGCCTGCGACACCCACATCCCATGAATTAATGAAAAAAAAACACATTGTGCAATGTAGGCCTCACAAATAAGGCTTGAAAAAAGTAATTGTACAATGCAGATTCAGTGTTTAACTGCAGTTTCCAAACTATATGCAGATATGAAATGTCATGATTACTAATAAGAAATGCAAGTGACGCTTGATTGCCGGTAATAGCATGAGATGTGGAAGGTTTAAATATCTAATTCTGTATTCTGTGGAAAGACTAGGCTAGACATTCCAGGGGAAGCCTTTCAGGGCAGAACTCCATGAATATGCCCTTGACCCCATCCATATCCCAGAGTGAGAGCCATTTACACATTGATGGCTGGCATCAATGGAATAGCTGCCTCAAGTTGGGGGGAGGGATTTAGCAACAATTTCTTTCAGGAAACCAGCCTTTTAAAATTTAAATTCCCCCATGAGGCCTTCAGTTACACTGAATTCACAGACGTCCCTTCCAGCTAGCGATCTAGGGAATAAATGGCATATTTCCCTCTTTCGCACGCTATCATATTATGCTCACTCATTTCTGACTGGTCATATTTTGTGCCCGCTCTGACTGGTGACGTAATTACCGATGGGCAGAAAACAGGGGAGGGGATTTGACATAAGGCATAATGGGCCCTTCCCCAAATTCAATTCCCCCCCACCCCTCCCATCTCCAATAATGTTACTTTTGTAGCCCTATTGCTGCACTCTTTCCGGAGGATGCTGTAACCTGTATAAAAAAAAAGACTACATCAATGCTTCTACACTGGGGAGAGGCAGAAACAAATCAGTCAACGTTTCCATTCCTGATTGCTGTCTAATGACCATTTCACGAATGTGGATGTTGAGTGAGGACAAGATCAGGCTAGGCTGTTATACCCTCCACAGCTGCTACCATCCTCTGTCTAGACTGAAGAATGGCCACTTGGGTGAGTGGACATCCGTAGCTCAGCATGAGTCAGTGCCTTTAGGAGAGGGGGAGAGAAAACCAACAAAAAAGGAATGTGTAATCATCGGAGCTGATTGTTTCACAATTCATCCACTCTGGAACAAAAGGCTGACTAAACTAACACACATTTAATATTGGAGATAGCATAAAATCTCACTCCCTCTTCACCTGGAAAATCTCTCAGTCACAACAAAGTCATAGGCCGGGAATTTCCTTGGAGCAGCTCCTGCTCCGCCGCTGTAACTTTGTCGGAAGTGCGGTGGAAACCCAGTTTTGCGCATAAACAGTGTTTCTGAGGCAGTCAGAGTGGCAGAGCAGGAGCAGCTCCCAGAAAATTCCCAGCCATAAACATTTTCTCCTGTGCAAGAGGGATTGGTTACTTCTAGAAACAGTGGTCTCCTTCTGCCCCATTATCAGTCCACATTCTTGAACAGTGTTTAAAGCGCAGGGAACAGAGACAGTGTCCTGTTTGCTATAAACAAGATTAGATTGGGATATGCATCCTGAAAATCAGTCAGTGTATAGAAACCTATCTTCTTGAAGAGAAATGGAGCAAAGCCCAAATGCTTCCTTATATTAATGGTACTTGCATACTGTTAACTGAACACTAGATGGCCCCATATTGGGACTAAGCACATTGTAGTCATTACACTTCTCTTAATTGTTTTGTTATTCTTTAGTGGAATATTCTGGAGGGTATGGAAATAAAAGCAGCTAGTTATTACCACACCAATTTGAATGTTTTCTAGATGTTAACACTTCCAATCATTGTCTCACTTGGACAGAGTCCGAGGCTGGTCTCGGGAGAGTTTCTGTAGATTTGCTTAAAATGGCAGTTTGATATACTAGGACAGATTTTCCTGTTCATATTCTTGCTCCTGGGTGTATTGGATCACCTGGGTGAAGCACACAGAGGGATTTTCTATCCATTAAATTAATGGCGGAAAATCATACAGGCTCCCTTCCACACGGGCATTCCACCTACCGCAGATTTTCTCTGTGCTGTGTTCAGGTAATCCAATAAGCCCAGGTGCAGGAACAGGAAAATCTGCCCCAAAGAGTAATGACATATGGTGGCTGAGTGCACAGAATGAGTCTGTTCATTTAAAATCAGGATTTACTGCTGAGAAAAAGTGAATGAAGGCAGAACGATGACATCAGAGCAGTGCACAGACTAATCTGGACATGTTTGTGATATAAAGAGTAGTAAGAACCCTCCTGTTCAGTACAGGCTACGTTCCACACCGCTGGTACATTTACCTACTGTGGCTGATTACTTATTTTTCTTCATGAATGAAGTCATTCATATAACATATTAAATAGTATAACTAAGGTAAACCCCAGATATTACATCAAAGTAAACCAGGAATGTAGGATCAGAGGACGCAAATGTAATTTAGTGAAAAATAAATTTAAAACATATTAGTGAATCTCCCATCATGTTGCACACAGTAAGTCAGAGAATATTGGCTCTCTCAACTGTGTCTGCTGGCTTCATGTTGCTGTTTCTGTCTCTCTCTTACTCTCTCCTTAACGCGACTTTTTGCTTATATTTCAGTCATCTTCTGTTACTCTCTTTGCTTTTTTTGCTTTTTTTTCCAGGTGGGAGGTGGTGGTTGGTGTCGGGTGGTGTGGTCGAAAAGGAATCACGAACAGCTGCAGGCTGTCGCGCACTTGGGGTGAGGGTTGTGGGGAAAGGTAGCCCCCCAGCAGCTGGCTTCCCATCCCTTCCCAATCGCTCATGTTTCCCTCCACCCCTTTGTTACAATCGTTCCCACTGCCTCCTCCCCTTCCTACCATCCCTCCACTTCCAATGCTACCTCTACAGCTGTACAGAGTTCTGGTTAGACCCCATCCGGAGTACTGCATCCAGTTCTGGGCATCGCACATCAGGAAGCATGCATTTGCCTTGGAGGGGGTGCAGCGCAGATTCAACAGAATGATACCGGGGCTAAAAGAGTTAAATTATGAGGGCAGGTTGCGTAGACTAGGCTTCAATATAGAAGATTAAGGGGTGATCTAATTGAAGTGCTTAAGATGATTAAAAGATTTGATAGCGTAGATAGAGACTTTTTCCTCTGGTGGGGGAGTACAGAACAAGGGGGCATAACCTTAAAACTAGAGCTAGGCCATTCAGGGGTGATGTCAGAAAGCACCTCTCTCCCTAAAGTTTATAGAACACAAAAGCTATAACAGATGTGTAATCAGTTCACTAAGATTTTTCTTATTATTATCTTTCTCTCACACATACACACACACATACACACACACAAAGGAAAACTATTCCATCAGTGCAGCTGACTGAACGGTACTGGAAAATTAAGTTCACTGCACATGATCAGACTGCACAATCCAAATTCAGACTGAGGCCTTCACGTGACAATTTTAATGAAGGCACTAAATGACACAAAAGACATTTCAATGGATAAATGTCATTAAGTTATTGTGAAATATATATTTTTTGTATTAGAATTTTTAGAAAAATTGGTGAATCAAAAATTTTCAGCTGAAAATTTTTCAGAAAGCATTTTGAGAAATTTGTGGGAGGAAGTCACCCAGTGGTCAGATTTTGCAATTGCAGGGTGATGAGTTTGATTACATTATAAATGTTAACACATTAATTTATTATGCTAAAAAATGTTGGCACAGTTATATGACAAAAAAGAGCAACAGCAGGAATTAAGCTTCTTTTAGACAGGAAATGCATGCGGACCTAAGATTTTTAATAGGATACTAGTCGATCTCCTGTGGTGTAGAAGGTTATGCTGATAGGATTAGATCAAGAGCAGTGGGAGGAGGCTCATGTGGAGCATAAACATGGACCAGTTGGGCCGAATGACCGGTTTCTGTGCTGTACCTTCTATGTAATTCTATCTGTTGCACATAGGGAATCAAAACCAAGTGTAGTCTTCAGTTGAAATAGTTTTAGAGGGCAGGGGATAAATGGACCAATACATGCAGAAGTAATTCCATTACCATTTTAACATCCTACATTCTGTCCTTATTTTGTTTTTTATTTGATTTTGTATTATTACTCAAAGTTAAATAGTAAAACATACTGGAATTTGGAAAACAGAAAAGTAGAGTTGGTTGGATTCTCTCTGCAGTACAGGCTGAGGAACCGGAAGATTAAAACTGAGTTGATGAGGCACCACAATTGGCAGGAGGGTGAATTATACCATGACAAATTTACCAACGCAGATTTCATTATAATGGTGAACATAGGTATTTACAAAGGACAGGATGTGTGTGCAGACATAACATCTTTAATATATTATAAGTAATAATATAAATAATTTGAAAAGAATTTCTTTACTCAAAAGATGCTGAATATTTGGAATAACCTGACAGACAAGGTAATAGAGGCAAAACATTAGGAACATTGACAATGCAACTGGATAACGCTATCATGGAAGAGTTTGGGTACTAGAGTTACAAGCTTTGATGTGCCAAATGGCCTTTTCTCATCCTTGACTGCTCTTTTTTATAAAATATATGAGATATAATTAATAACTTACAAAAGTGCAGTTTAAAATATTTCTGAAATACACAGTTACTGGATGGTGTAATCCTCCAGTGCGTACATTGCGAAGGATTATAATATTAATGCCCCTGCATCAGTTACTGTGCTGGACACCATCACTGGCAAAGGGTCATACAGACACAAATAGCTTCACCGATAAGCACCTGTGTTTTAAAAAAAATTGAAGCTTGTCATTGAAAAAATATTCACATTTATCTTCATTAAAATAAAATTAAGAGCACTTATCATGCTTAGTGTGCCCTGCCCAACAGCCAGCAATAATTGCAACATTTTGCTCCCATTTTTTTTCTTCTGCTTTCTTTCTCCCATCTCTATTAACTGCTTCTCAGTACAGTTCTGTAGGCAGTAATCTGGTACCTCACCCAAATGGCCATACTTCATGTGTGAGCCTAGAGTGGTGGCAGGCTATTTGAACATGGGGCACCAAAGCTAAATCAATCCTGTCTTCACCCAAAATAAAAACAGAAAATGCTGGAAATACTCAGCAGGTCAGGCAGCATCTGTAGAGAGAGAAACAGAGTTAACGTTTCAGGTCAATGGCCTTTCATCAGAACTGGAAAAAGTTAGAAATGTAACAGGTTTTAAGCAAGTACAGAAGTAGGGAAAGGAGGACAGAGAGGAAAGAATAAAAAGGATGGTCTGTGACAGGGTGGAAGGCAGGAGAGATTAAATGACAAAAAGGGGGATGGTAATGGGACAAGTAAAGAAAAGATGGGTCTAGAGGAGGTGTAAATGGCAACAGCAGAAGCATTACCAACAGCTGCCATCTGAAAAAATGGGGGCAGTGATTATAGTCTGAAATTGTTGAACTCAGTGTTGAGGCCAGAAGGCTGTAAAGTGCCTCATCGAAAGATCAGGTGCTGTTCCTCGAGCCTACGTTGAGTTTCATTGGAACAGTGTAGGAGGCCAAGGACAGAGAGGTCAGAGTGGGAGTGGGGCAGAGAATTAAAATGCCAGGCGACAGGAAGCTCGGGGTCCTATTTCCTGCACTTCTGCTCTCACCCCTTTCCCTCCCTTCAAGAACCACGATAGGGTTCCCCTTGTCCTCACCTACCACTCCACCATCCTCCACATTCAACAGATCATCCTCCGCCATTTCCGCCATCTCCGCCATCTCTAGTGTGATGCCACGACCAAACACATCTTCCCGTCCCTTCCCCTTCCAGAATTCTGAAGGGACCATTCCCTCCGTGACACCCTGGTCCACTCCTCAATCACCCCCAACACCCCCTCCCCTTCCCACAGCACCTTCCTGTGTAAGCACAGGAGATGCAACACCTGCCCTTTTACCTCCTCCTTTCCCAGCGTCCTGGGCCCCAAACATGCCTTCCAGGTGAAACAGGAATACTTGTACTTCTATTAATTTAGTATACTGTATTCACTGCTCACGATGCGGTCTCCTGTACATTGGGGCGACCAAATGCAGATTGGGCGATTGCTTTGCGGAACATCTCCGTTCAGTCCGTAAGTGTGACCCCGAGCTTCCGGTCGCCTGTCATTTTAATTCGCCACCCCAATCCACGCTGACCTCTCTGTCCTTGGCCTCCTACACTGTTCTAAAGAAGCTCAACGGCAGCTCGAGGAGCACCTCATCTTTCAATTAGGCACTTTGCAGCCTTCTGGACTCAACATCGAGTTCAACAATTTCAGACCATAACCTCTACCCCCATTTTTTCGGACAGCAGCTGTTGATGATGATTCTTCTGTTGCCATTTACACCTCCTCTAGACTCATCTTTTGTTTCTTTAATTGTCCCGTTACCATCCTCCTTTGCCTTCTCCCATCATCCCTTTCGTCATTTAATCACTCCTGCCATTCACCTTCTCTTTTGTTCTTTCCTCCCCTCCTCCCTTTCCCTGCCCCTGTACTTGCTTAGAATCTGTCACATCTCTAACTTTTTCCAGTTCTGACGAAGGGTCATCGATCTGAAACGTCAACTCTGTTTCTCTCTCCACAGATGCTGCCTGACCTGCTGAGTATTTCCAGCATTTTCTGTTTTTATTTCAGATTTCCAGCAACTGTAGTATTTTGCTTTTTTATTACTGTCTTCACCCAACATTGACACGTGTCACTGGAACCCTCAATGACTGTCCCCTCTATGGCTCAGGGGCACTGAAATCAATTGCATCAGACACACAACCTCCCTGCCTGAGATCAGCTAACTCAGCACAGGTAGGGAGTCAAACTCGAGACTTTCTGAACCATATTAGCTCATTTACACCTCCTTTAACAACTAAAGCTAGATGTTTTATTTCTTTATATTTGGTACCCTGCAATGAATTTGTATATTATCCTGTATCTTCAATGACAACATGTTGACATTGGTTCCTAGTTCTTCCTGTGTTCAGCCTGGTGCTGAAGGGAGTTATTAGATGTTAGTGAACAACAATGGGGTGTGACATATCCCCTTCATCTCTAGTTTTCATGGCAACAGAAGGCACGGCCACCAATGGTTGAGCAATTATAATCAGGGATGCTCAAGAGGGCAGAATTGGAGGAGCGCCGATATCTCGGGTGGTTGTAGGGCTGAAGGAGATTACAGAGATAGGGAGGGGCGAGGCCATGGAGGGATTTGAAAACAAGGATGAGAATTTTGAAATTGAGGCATTGCTTAACTGGGAGCCAATGTAGGTCAGCGAGCTCAGGGGTGATGGGTGTGTGGGACTTGGTGCGAGTTAGGACACGGGCAACCGAGTTTTGGATGACCTCAAGTTTACGTAGGGTGGAATGTGGGAGGCCAGCTAGGAGTGCGTTGGAATAGTCAAGTCTAGAGATAACAAAGCCATGGATGAGGGTTTCAGCAGTGGATGAGCTGAGGCAAGGGCGGAGACGGGCGATGTTACGGAGGTGGAAATAGGCTAATCAATCTGATGCATTACTTACAGCAAATATCCCCTTTATGCTGAATAATCGTGAACAGAAACTACACTTGTACCATTTAAAATTTTATGGAACTTTTATTCTCCTTTCTCTTTGCCAGTTTTCACCCTTCTCTCCTGAAGGAACTGGCTCTTCGTCCTGACACTGTTGGGTGCCACGTGATCCAACAGTGAGGGGAGCCGAGCCCAATCTTATCCTCACCCGACATCCAAATAGATGTGTAATAGCAGGAGTCTCTGAAAAGTGATCAGGAGCTGGAAACATGGATGATTTCCCTCTTCCTAGTCCAGGTTGCTGAGATCAGCATATCCTGCAGATCAGAATACTCACTGCAGGGTCAATTACAGCCACAAAATCTGTTTCCTGCTATTGCATGGAATAGTGTGTTGGAGGGCCAGCAACTATGTTCCACTCTCTTGTCCAACTGTATTTCTATTATCTCCATGGTTCAAACAGTAGGAAGCGTCCGTGGTAATGTGAGACTGCTAAACCGGTCAGCCTGGACTTAGCTGGCAGTGCCCTCTAGTGGCTTAAACCTAATTAAACACATGGCAGGTGGTAGGTACTGATACTGCAATGCAAGGAATTTGCTGCTTCACAATTCAGTCACTAATAATAATCACCTGTTTTTACTTCTTTCTATTAATAATCTTCCATTTATATGGGAGAGCAGGAAGAAGTTAATGGAAATTAATTAAAATTCTCAATGGTCTAGGTGTAGTTTCCAGTAGAAGTAATTTTGCAATATAATGTGTTCTGAATTTGACCTGTTTATACTAGTGAGCGGATTAAGAGTACAACAGAAAACATGGAGAGTTTCTCAAAAAGCATGAATTCAGCCCACCTGAACAAAATGGTGGCCCCAGTGACCAAGAACAAAATAGCAGTCTCAGCAGCTGATGGTGACAGCCACATTTTGTTGCTACCAGGATTGTTCTTTCAGAGACAGGGAGTGATACTACCTTACAAGGTAATGTTCTGTGCCTTTGGAGGCAGTGCTGTAGTATAATTGGGTAATAACATTTATATGTGGTGATGGGCCTACCCAACTGTTAATTGATTCTGTGGCAGAGGGGTTAATTTAAAAGGTACAGTATTATCAAAGTAACTCACATCAGTTGCTTTCTTCTCTGTTAGTTCCAGCTTTCCTTGAGCTTCTCGCAAGGATTCAGAGTATTTGTCAAGCTCATCTTCGGTTGTTTTTTGCTTTTTCTCCAAACTCATGACCTCTTCTTCCAGCTAAAGAATCAACAAAGATCATATTAATAGACACAAGGATATATGACAATTCAACAGAAAATGATTGGGTACAATCACTAATCTTTGTCTGCCTATTTTAAAGTTAAATACGTAAAATAACATTTTCCAAATAGATTGGACATTTTCCCGCTATTGTCCTTTTCAAATCTCATTGAAGCATTAGGTACTTTGCAATTAATTATACTTTAATATTAAAACCGGTCAATTGCGGTCTCAGTGCTCCTGAGCTAGGAAAAGGAAAATCATCCAGGGTCCTCTCCTGCTCGCTAATCAGTGACTCCTGTTTAAAGTTGCATGTGTGTGGATGGTGGGTTGAGGACAGGATCGAGCTTGGTTGTGATGCCACTGTAGTAGGATAACCTGCTGCCACTTTGTCTAGATTCACACATGAAGATTTTAGTCACTTGGGCGAGGCATCAGAAAGCTGCTCATAGAACTGTACCCTGGCAAGAATCATTGCATTGAAGAGAAAGGGGGAGATATTGGGAAGAAAATACACCAGGTCTCAGGTCTAGGACTACAAGATTATCTCCCCTTAAAATTCATTACTGGTCATCAACCAAGCTCTTATCAAGAACTGACTGTCTTAGCCAAAAAAGGCTGTGAAATGCACAACACACCTGACAGACAAATGGGGGGGAAGAAAATCATCTAAAACCAGCTCAATGTGGAAAACAATACCAATATATCGCGTCAATAGTCATAGTCACATTTACAAGTTTACTAAACCGTGACATTGTTAGTTGGCATGATATGCCGCTCAATATCCAGGAAGTTCCGAGCTGCAACAGGTGCTTTGTTTTTCAGCTTGCCGGAGACCCTGAGAGATTCCGCCAACAGGTCCCCTTTAACAGTCTCTCCTGGCACGTCTTCTCGCCTAACCCTAGACTTCCATTTAGGGGCGAAAAAAGCCCTCCAAAAGTAACCATGTCAACATAATTCATGTGGCGCGAAGGAGCAGAGCCAGGTAACTGACTCGGAACTGAAGACATCATTTTGTTATACACAGTTCTACATTCGGACAGTGGGAGGCGATGCACTCTGAAACAAAGTGTATTTGACTGGCCCTTCCTGCCATTAACTTCAACCCATCGCAATTTTCATTTTCCACTATTAATATTTTAGATTTAAAGTGTGGGGGGAGGCAACTGCAAACACGGAGATAAAAGCCAAATTAAATTTACCAAATCAACCTCCTCACGTTCATCATTTAACTAAACTCTTCCCCAGATCTGAAAACAGGTCTGAAGGTATTTACTGGTACAATTGTGTCTCTTTAAATCTCTTTAAAACACTTTGGATCGTTCCCGACCTGCTTACACCTGTCCTCGGCCGCCTTCTTGTCGACTTCTGCCTGGTCGGCTTTGTCCATGGCATTTTCTTTGTCCAGTTTCAACATTTGCATCTTCTTCTTGAGGGCATCCATGGTCTTTTGTTACTTTTCTGTTGATCTTTAATTTGAAACCAGAAGCACCTTTGGGTGGAGTTGAATGAAGGAGCGCCTGAGACGTGCTGCTTGAGCTGAGCTGGACTGAAGACTCGCGGCCGGGGCTCTGCAGGAGAAATAAGGACCTGCCTTTAGTGTGTGAGGAGGGAGAGGCTGGATTTCCGGGCGAAAAGCACAGAAATCGAATGACTTTTTTTGGAAAAGGGCTGAAAGGATGGTGGTGCATGTGAGAGGGGGCGGTGCTGACACATTGCTGAAATGGGATGTGGCCTCTTCTCAGCTACGATCCTGCCCGTCTTTGGGAGTCTGAGTCAGTTAAACTCCAAGCCAGGGAGAGAAAGGAATGTGCCTGTTTCGCTTTTTATACAAATCCATGTCTAGAGTTGAACCTCTCAGTGCAGACAGGCTGGGAGAATTCTCCTATTCAGCCCTAGACCCGAGACCCTGGGCTGGCTCTGATCGTTAATCTACCCCCAGCCCTGATCACATCGCTCCACGTTTTCAACATCGTTCTACATTTAGGTCTGCTGATCCCCTATTAATGATCAGCTTCATCCTTCCGTTAATGAATTGTCCTTGTTGATTTAACAATACGCACATTTCTATTTCATCCTTTTTATTTACCACTTTAAATGTCAACCAGGGGCTCAGTTGGCAGCATTCTTGAGTCAGAAGGTCGTGAGTTCAAAGTCCCACTCCAGAGACTTCAGCAGAAAAATCTAGGCTGATGCTCCAGTGCAGTACTGAGGGAGTGTGGCACTGTCGGAGGTGCTGTCTATTGGATGAGATGTTAAACCTACTCTCTCAGGTGGACGTAAAAGATCCCATGGCACTATTTCAAAGAATAACAGGGGAGTTATCCCCGATTTCCTGGCTAATATTTATCCCTCAATCAGCATAACTAAAAAGCAGATTATCCGGTCATTATCACATTGCTGTTTATGGGAGCTTGCTGTGCGTAATTTGGCTGCTGCATTTCCTACATTACAACAGTGACTACACTTCAAAAGTACTTCATTGGCTGTAAAGCACTTTGGGACGTCCAGTGGTCATGAAAGGCGCTATATAAATGCAATTCTTTCTTTTAATACATTTAAAGTCTTCGGTCTTTCAGCTTTGATCAGTGTATGCCTCCAGTTGCTTATGGACGAGTTCTCTGTATCCCACAAATGAATTGCACGATTCTTATCCTCATTTTCAAATCCCTCTGAGGTCGCCAAGTTGTTGGGTTAGGGTATCAAGGGATATGGAAGAAAGGCAGGTAAATAGAGTTGAGGTACAGATCAACCATGATCAAATTGAATGGTGGAACAGTCTCATGGGGCTGAGTGGCCTATTCCTCTTCCTATGTTCTTGCTCCACCTTATTTGTGTCATTTGCTCTGGCCACAAATCCCAGCCAGGATCCTGTAATCCTCTATCTCTGTATTACGTATCAGCTCCCGCCACAAACTCCATTCCCCCGCCATTGATTCCATCCCCCTCCCCAGCTACTCTCTCACACTGAATCAGATTGTTTACAACCTGCGCGTCCTATTGGACCCTACGCTGAGCTTCGGACTTCATATGCTTTCCATCACAAAGGCTACATTTAGCTCCTTAATCACCCATCTCCATCTCTACCTCCGCCCATCTACTGCCAAAACCCTTTTTTGCCTCCAGATATGATTATTCCAATGCTCTCCTGACGAGCCTCCCATCCTCCACCCTCCGTAAACTTCAGCTCATCCAAAACTCCGCTGCCCATATCCTACCCCATAATAAGTCCTGCTCACCCACCACTCCTGTCCTCGCTGACCTGCATTGATTCCTGGTGCTCCAACACCTCTAATTTAAAATTCTCATCCTCAAGTTTAAATTCCTTCGTAGTCCAGCCCCTCACTACATCTGTAACTTCTTCCAGTCCTACCACTTTCCGAGAACTCTACGCTCCTCCAACTCTGACCTCTTGTGCATCCCCCACTCTGTTCGCCCCATCATTGAAAGCTGTGCTTTCAACCGTCTATGCCCTAAGCTCTGGAATTCCTTTCATAAGCCTCTTCACTTCTACACTTACTGCTCCTCATTCAAGACCCTCCTTAAAACCAATTTCTTTGACCAAACTGTTAATCACCCCTCTCAATATCTCCTTTGGCGCAGTATCAATTTTTGTCTGATTACATTTCCGTGCAGTGTTAAGGGTGCTATAAAAATGCAAGTTGTTGTTCGCTGCTCTCTGCATGCCCCCAACAAAGGCTGCTTTCAGAGACTACAACCCCATCATCTGGAACTTTTCTCCTAAATCACTTCATCTTGCTACCTCGCTCCCCGTCTTTAATTCCTATTTCTTTTGACTGTCTTCAGTTCCCTTCTAGACTGTCAGATTGAGGAAAGCAGGCCACAGTCACCTAAAACAACAACATTTTTGTGGAGAATTTAGTATCAACAGAAATTATTAAACTGCGAATAGTTAAAACATCTGATGCATTTCAGATCTACAATATAGTTTGGATAAAAGACTTTTCAGGAACATAAATCTGCATCTATTACTAGTTCAGCCTGAATATGCTTAATCACCCACCATTATCAACTATTTCTCATTTTTCAAAATATCTGTTTGCTAGCCTTTAAGCCTCTCTCTGTGAAAGGACTCATCATTTCCGACCCTACATTAACTTGTCGCCCTGTCCCCCCCACCCTTGATTAATCTGGTCTTAGCAAGGGAGTTGCTTCTCTTCCAGTTTCCAGCTATGAAAAAGCATGTATATTTGAAACATTAATCTGTATGTTCTCTTTACAGATACTGACAGACCTGCTGTGTATTTCCAGCAATTTCTGTTTTTATTTTAAACTATAGTATCTTTTTCTGTTATCATTGCCACATTTCTATGCGCTGTCTGTTGGGAAATCCCAGTATTTCAATGGTTTTTGTGAATAAGGGTCTGCAAGTAAGGATGAGATCACAGAATAAAATGTATCCCAGACAAAGAATTGCAACCAATTTAATGTCGTTGAAGTAAAATACAAGCATGGGCGTTTGCAGCTATTTTATTATTAGGAAGTCACACAACACCAGATTATAGCCCAACAGCTTTATTTGAAATCACAAGCTTTCGGAGCGCTGCTCCTTCGTCAGGTGAAGTGAAGAGAAGCATACAGGCACATCATATATAGTCAGAGAAAACGGCCAGGTGATTACAGGTAATCTTTCTAACTGCCCTTTATCACACCTTGGCAGAGAGATAATCACAGCAATCAAAGGTGTGAATGGTGTCCAAACAGGTCAGTCAGGAAAACATTACATCAAAGAACAATGAGGTGGGGTCACAAGGGGTCAAATGTTGCAGATGCTGGGGTCTGTATGAAAAACAGGAAAAAAAAACTTTGCTGGAAATCACAGCAGGTCCGGCCGCATCTGTGCAGAGAGAACAAGCCAACGATGACTCGAGTCTGAATGACTCTACGTCAGGTGGAGTTACATGCAGTGTGACATGAACCCAAGATCCCGGTTGAGGCCGTCCTCATGAGTGCGGAACTTGGCTATCAGTTTCTGCTCGACGATTTTGCATTCGAGCAAGACTTCTTCGCTGCACAGGACGTCCAACCAATGCTATACACCAGATACATTGACAACATTTTCTTCCTATGGACTCACGGTGAAGAATCACTGGAAAGACTACACGATGACATCAACAAGTTCCATCCCACCATCAAACTCACCATGGACTACTCCTCAGAATCGGTTTCATTCTTGGACACACGAATCTCCATCAAAGACGGACACCTCAGCACTTCACTCTACCGCAAGCCCACGGACAACCTCACGATGCTCCACTTCTCCAGCTTCCACCCTAACCACATTAAAGAAGCCATCCCCTATGGACAAGCCCTGCGAATACACAGGATCTGCTCAGATAAGGAGGAACGCGATGGACACCTACAGACGCTGAAAGATGCCCTCGTAAGAACGGGATATGACGCTCGACTCGTCGATCGACAGTTCCGACGGGCCACAGCGAAAAATCGCATAGACCTCCTCAGAAGACAAACACGGGACACAACTAACAGAGTACCCTTCGTCGTCCAGTACTTCTCCGGAGCGGAGAAACTACGCCATGTTCTCCGCAGCCTTCAACATGTCATCGACGACGACGAACACCTCGCTAAGGCCATCCCCACTACTCGCCTTCAAACAGCCGCCTAACCTCAAACAGACCATCGTTCACAGCAAATTACCCAGCTTTCAGGAGAACAGCGACCACGCCACCACACAACCCTGCCACGGCAACCTCTGCAAGACATGCCAGATCATCAACACAGATACCATCATCACACGTGAGGACACCACCCACCAGGTACATGGTACATACTCATGTGACTCGGCCAACGTTGTCTACCTCATACGTTGCAGGAAAGGATGCCCCGGAGCATGGTACATCGGCGAGACCATGCAGACACTGCGACAACGGATGAACGGACACCGCACAACAATCACCAGGCAGGAGTGTTCCCTCCCAGTCAGGGAACACTTCAGCAGTCAAGGACATTCAGCCTCTGATCTTCGGGTAAGCATTCTCCAAGGCAGCCTTCGAGACACACGACAACGCAAAATCGTCGAGCAGAAACTGATAGCCAAGTTCCGCACTCATGAGGACAGCCTCAACCGGGATCTTGGGTTTATGTCACACTACATGTAAACCCACCTGACGTAGAGTCATCCAGACTTGGCTTGTTCTCTCTGCACAGATGCGGCCGGACCTGCTGGATTTCCAGCAACGTTTTTTTTTTCTGTTTTTCATACAGACATTTGACCCCTTGTGACCCCACCTCATTGTTCTTTGATGTAATGTTTTCCTGACTGACCTGTTTGGACACCATTCACACCTTTGATTTCTGTGATTATCTCTCTGCCGAGGTGTGATAAAGGGCAGTTAGAAAGATTACCTGTAATCACCTGGCAGTTTTCTCTGACTATATATGCTGTGCCTGTATGCTTCTCTTCACTTCACCTGACGAAGGAGCAGCGCTCCGAGAGCTTGTGATTTCAAATAAAGCTGTTGGACTATAATCTGGTGTTGTGTGACTTCCTACATTTGTCCACCCCAGTCCAACACCGGCATCTCCACATCATTTTATTATTAAACTGAGCTGTATGACGGAGATGACAGAGAAGCTTTGCTCAGTTCCAGCCTTCATTATAAACATGAAAAGCAGATTCAGCAATCCTCAAATGTATTTAGGTTGCCCGCTTGTTTTTTAATCAGCTATTGTAAAGTCTCTGGACAGATCAGTAACAAAATAATTAATACACTGTTGAGAACTTATTAATCTACTGCCCTTTCCTCTTGAAAATCCCCCCCCGAAAAAATAAAGTTGTAGTTTTATCCATCTTGAGAGAGAATCCATATAAGGTAAAGGCTGATGGTGTTGATCAACACATTATTTTATCGATGTGATGACACCTCCCTGGTTTATTGTGTCCTTATACTACAGGTACGAGTCTTCGAGCAGTAGCTGTGGAGCCAGCTGACCGGAGATTTACCATTAGCTATAGAGTGGGTGGAGAGGGTCAGGGTGAGATGACCACCATGAGCTGTTCTCACAACATTTTTTACTTCACTTGAGAGAGAGAGAGAGAGAGTGAGAGTGTCAGACCGGTGACCTGATTCCTGAGTTATACTGCTACTTTCACATTGTTGTGCATCTGAAACTGCTTTGCATTGAAACAGTTAAGTGATATTTGTTGGCTGCTAAGAACTTGAAACTTTTTTCATTTGTTCTCAGGATGTGGGTGGCACTGACAGGGCCATATTCATTACCCATCCCTAGTTGCCCTGAAAGGGTAATGGTGGAGCTTTCTCCTTGAACCACTGCAGTCCTTGTGCAGTTTTGGTTTCCATATTTAAGAAAAGATATACTTGCTCTCGAGGCGGTTCAGAGAAGGTTCACTCGGTTGATTCCAGAGATGAGGGGGTTGACGTATGAGGAAAGGTTGAGTAGGTTGGGACTCTACTCATTGGAGTTCAGAAGAATGAGAGGCGATCTTATCGAAACATATAAGATTGTGAGGGGGCTTGATCGGGTGGATGCGGGGAAGATGTTTCCACTGATGGGTGAGACTAGAACTAGGGGGCATAATCTAAGAATAAGGGGCTGCACTTTCAAAACTGAGATGAGGAGAAACTTCTTCACTCGGAGGGTAGTAAATCTATGGAATTTGCTACCCCAGAGAGCCGTGGAAGCTGCAACATTAAATAAATTTAAAACGGAGATAGACAGTTTCCTAGCAGATAAGGGAATTAGGGGTTACAGGGAGAGGGCAGGGAAGTGGACGTGAGTCTAGATTCGGATCAGCCATGATCCTATTGAATGGCGGAGCAGGCCCGAGGGGCCGTATGGCCTACTCCTACTCCTGCTCCTACTTCTTATGTTCTTATGTTCTTATGCTGATGGTGCTCCCACAATGGTACCTGGTAGGGAATTCCAGGATATTGACCCAGTGACAATGAAAGCCTGGTGATTTATGTCCAAGTCAGGATGGTGTTTGATTCGGAAGAGAATGTGGAGGTGATGGTGTTCCCACAACATTGTTGCTCTTGTCCTTTGTAGTGGCAGAGGCCGCATGGGAGGGAGGGGCCGTTGAATTAACCTTGTAGAGTTGCTGCGGTGCATCCTGTAGATTGAACATACTGTAGCCATGGTGTGCCAGTGGTGAAGGGGGTGGATATTGAATCCAGTGGCAGGGGCACTGATCAAGCAAACTGCTCTATCCAGTTAAGCTTCTTAAGTGTTGCTGCGGCTGCACCCATCCAGGCAAGTTGTGAGTCTTGCATCATTCCATCACACTTCTGATGAGCCTTGTGTATGGTGGAGTGGCTTTGAGAAGTCAGGAGATGAACCACTCGTCGCAAAGTACCCAGCCTTTGAGCTGCTCTTGTAACAACGGAGTTGATGTGGTTGGTTCAGTTACGCTATGTGTTATATATATATAATATATAAACTTGAGTTTTTATCCCCTCTTCTGAAAGTGGTAACTCATGCAGGGAGCGATTCTCTGGCGGCAGGAACCCTCTACCATTTCACTCAAGTGTTCATTCTTCATGTGGGAACCTAGTCAGTGTTAGCAGGCTATTCAAACATGGAAGGCATCACAGCTGAGCATACCCTGTCCTCAACCAATCTCTACATAAACACTGTGGCATTTGTTATTAAGTTCAGTTAGCAACAAATCAGGAAAGACTGCAGAGTTTCAAACATATTAAAAAAAAGAAAGACTAGCATTTATATAGCGCCTTTCACAACCTCAGGACATCCTGGCTGTGATGTCACATGTATATTACAGACTACCTCAGCTATCCAGTCAGTTGGTCTTGTAATAATATTCTTATAAACGGAGGTCTGGGGAGGAGAAAGATATCGGGTATGAATAATACAAAATGAGGGTTGGTTACGGATAAATTGAAGAACTATAAAAGATCCCACATTGGTTTATGGGCTTATAATCAAGTCCTGGCTATTCCACTCATGCACACAAGAATCCAAACTCAACACTGAGCAGCACACCACGCCATCAGTCAGCCGTACACATTCATTACTGTATTTATCATACACTCTTTGGTTACTGGTCTTGGTGTAATGATTCACGATGATTCAATGATTGATGTAATGAGAGTAGAAACATGGAATTCATCACTGGAAATAGAAATATGTTGTGTGAACATTGTCTGGAATGTATGTCACATTCTAGAAGGCTCCTAAACTTGACCAGTGAAAAAGTAGTTAAAATACATTTATTACACTGGTTCAGGTGAACAGTCTCCACCCAAAATATTAACCTATCCTTTCTCTTGCAGATGCTAACAGACCTGCCAGGTATTTACAGTGTTTCCAATTTTATTTCAGAACTTGCGCATTCACAGTTTTACATTTTATCTCAAGCTGGTAATTCTGTGTTTTTACACTTCTTTATATTTCTAAGGAAGGCCGTTATAAGTCAAGTTAATCTGTGGTATCCTTAAGTTATGGAATTTCCACATTCATGAATAGCCAGAAATATCATAATATCACAGGTGTGACACATGATATTAACTTTCTATGAAAGACAAGAACCAGGAGGGTAAGTCACTATTTACACTAAGAAGTCAGACCTATTGTTGACTAGACTAGTGTTACAGAGACCTTGGTCACAAATATTCTCCTAGAACTTTTGTTTTGCATTGTGTGTGTGTTTCAGTGAGCTGGGACCTTAAAACACCTGCATTTTAACTTTGACATTCAAAGGGATATTGGTTACTGTATCTTTCGTCACCAGTAATTTACTAGCTCAAGCAGATTCACAATATGTGTTTTGTTCTTAAGGCAATAAAGAAAAAGCAGGCAAAAAACAGCAACCTTGGACAGATCGGTCTGAAAGAGTGTATTGTGAGTTCACTTGGAATTTGAAACCTACTGCGCATGACTGAAATGCTGGAATTTAAACGTTTCAAAGTTCGCATTTATTTAAGTCCAATGGAATCGTAAACAAGAATTTCAATTTTCAATCACATTTTAAGGCCTATTTTAATATTTGGTAGCAGACTAAGGTTTAGAAGTTTTGTGGTGAATTAGAAATAAATTAATATGTATTTAAAATGTCTCTACCCACAATCCACCTATTGCACTGTCATAACTAATATTAATTCAACTGTTTACAAATGTTACCAAACTAGGCACTTTTTATATTTAAGGCCATGCATGGACACTGTTTAATAATTAGTGCAGCAGGTGGGAATCATGTCATTCAGTTTCCTAAATTGTAGCAATCATAGAGTCATAGCGGCACAGAAGGAGGCCAATCGGCCCATCGAGTCCGTGCTGGCTCTCTGTAGAGCAATCCAGTCAGTCCCATTCTCCTGCTCTATCCCCGTAGCCCTGCAAGTTTATTTCCCTCAAGTGCCTATCCAGTCTCCCCTTGAAAACATTGAGTGCCTCCGCTTCCACCACTTCAAGAGAATTCCAGGTCCTCACCACTCGCTTCGTAAAAAAGTTTTTCCTCATATCCCCCCTGTATCTCTTGCCCAACACCTTAAATCTGTGTCCCCCTAGTCCTTGTACCATCAATTAGTGGGAACAGCCTTTCCCTATCTAGCCTATCCAAACCCGTCATAATCGTGTACACCTCTATCAAATCACCCTTCACCCTCCTTTGCTCTAATGAAAACAAATCCAGCTTCTCCAACCTGTCCTTGTAGCTAAGATCCCCCATCCCTGGAACCATTCTGGTAAATCTCCTCTGCACCCTCTTAAGGGCCTTCGCATCCTTCCTAAAGTGTGGTGACCAGAACTGGACGCAATACTCCAGTCTGAGAAATGGACGCACAAATAATCCAAAATAAACTTCAACAGCAATGCCATTCTTATGGCTCTCATCAAAGTCCACAAATGACATCCTTTTTGACTGTGACAAAGGTGAACTATCGCTCCTCGTCCTTCTCGACTTGACTGCAGCCTTTGACACGGTTGACCACTCCATTCTCCTCCAACGCCTCTCCACCACCGTCCAGCTGGATAGGACTGCACTCGCCTGGTTCCATTCTTATCTATCTAATCATAGCCAGAGAATCACCTGCAATGGCTTTTCTTCCCACTCCTGCATCGTTACCTCTGGTGTCCTCCAAGGATCTATCCTTGGCCCCCTCCTATTTCTCATCTACATGCTGCCCCTTGGTGACATCATCCAAAAACACAGCATCATTTTCCACATGTACGCTGACGACACCCAGCTCTACCTCACTACCACTTTTCTCGACCCCTCCATGGTCTCTAAATTGTCAGACTGCCCAGTTCTGGATGAGCAGAAATTTTCTCCAATTAAATATTGGGAAGACTGAAGCCATTGTTTTCGGTCCCCGCCACTGACTCCATCCCTCTCCCTAACATCTGTCTGAGGCTGAACCACATTGTTCGCAACCTTGGTGTCATACTTGACCTGAAATGAGCTTCCAACCACACAGCTGCAGCATAACTAAGACCGCCTATTTCCATCTCTGGAACATCGCCCATCCCTGCCCTTGCCTCAGCTCATCCACTGCTGAAACCCTCATCCATCCCTTTGTTACCTCCAGACTTGACTATTCCAACGCAATCCTAACTGGCCTCCCACGTTCTACCCTACGTTAACTTGAGGTCATCCAAAACTCTGCTGCCTGTGTCCTAACTCGCACCAAGTCCTGTTCATCCATCACCCTTGTGCTCGCTGACCTACATTGGCTCCCGGTTAAGCAGCGCCTCGCTTTCAAAATTCTCATCCTTGTTTTCAAATCCCTCCATGGCCTTGCCCCTCCCTACCTCTGTAATCTCCTCCAGCACCCCCCGTTCCTCCCAAGATATCTGCACTCCTCTAATTCTGCCCTCGTGAGCATCCCTGATTATAATTGCTCAACCATTGGTGGCCGTGCCTTCTGTTGCCTAGGCCTTACCCTCTGGAATTCCCTCCCTAAATCTCTCCGCCTCTCTACCTCTTTTTCCTCCTTTAAGACGCTCCTTAAAACCTACCTCTTTGGCGAAGCTTTTGGTCATCTGCCCTAATTTCTCCTTATGTGGCTTGGTGTCAAATTTTTGTCTTATAATACTCCTGTGAAGCGCCTTGGGACGTTTTATTACGTTAAATGTGCTATATAAATACAAATTGTTATGTCTCAGAACTTTTCTATTACTGTTCTAACCACTAACAATATACTTTAAAAATATAGACTAGCTCCCACAATGCCTCAGCAAATGAGTAGCTCAGCCCAGTTTCAAATCCTAGTCTGTGCTGAGTTCGCTGATTTCAGCCAGGTAGGAAAGTTAAAATTGGCCTCAGTACTTCTGGGTTTGGGAAGAGGAAATGCAACTGAGGTCACAGCTTCTGATTCAATATATAACAATTCCTGCTGGAAGTACACGTGTCAACATTGGGTGAAGACAGGATGGCCAGTGAGTGGTGTTCAGCTATGATGACCCCTGTACCTGCTGTAATTATACAGGGCTTTGGTGAGACCACGCCTGCAGTACTGTGTACAGTTTTGATCTCCTTAACCTAAGGAAGGATATACTTGCCTTAGAGGGAGTGCAACAAAGGTTCACTAGATTGATTTCTGGGATGAGATGGTTGTCCTATGAGGAGAGATTGAGTAGAATGGGCCTATACTCTCTGGAGTTTAAAAGAATGAGGTGTGATCCAACCAGTCGCCTCTCACTAAACTTTATTGACACAATTGCAATTAGCTCAAATTTACCACCTCTCACCTGAACACTTGCCTGTGGTATAAAAGTCAAATACATTGGGTGACACAGAGAATTTGTTTGCTGATAAGATTTCTATAATATGTCCCAGATGCTAATTCCCTTTCAATTTATGCTTTAAGACGTGTAAAGCAATCCCTTTTATTAGATGGGTTGAATGAAGTAGGGTGGGAGGACCATAAACACTGGCATAGACCAGTTTGGCCAAATGGCCTGATTCTGTGCTGTAAATTCTATGATTCTATGTTCTCATTGAAACATACAAAATTCTGAGAGGGCTTGACAGGGTAGATGCTGCGAGGCTGTTTCCCCTGGCTGGAGAGTCTGGAACTAGGGGTCATAGTCTCAGGATGAGGGGTAGGCCATTTAGGACTGAGATGAGGAGACATTTCTTCACTCAGAAGGTTGTGAATAATTGGAATTTTTTACCCCAGAAGGTCTGTGGAGGCTGAGCCGATGAGTATATTCAAGACGGAGATTGATATATTTTGGACACTAAAGGAAGCAAGGGATATGGAAGCAGGAAAGTGGAGTTGATGTAGAAAATGAGCCATGATCTTACTGAAGGGCGGAGCAGGCTGGTGGGGCCGCATGGCCTGCTCCTGCTCCTATTTCAATCTCCTATCACCGTCAGGGCTATCAGGACGTCCCAAAGCGCATTACAGCTAATGAAGTACTTTTTAAAGTGTAGTCACTGTTGTAATGTAGGAAACGCTGCAGCCAATATGCGCACAGCAAGCTCCCAGAAACAGCAATGTGATGATGACCAGATATTCTGTTTTTAGGTGTTGTTTGAGGGATAAATATTGGCCGGGACATCGAGCAGAACTCCCCTGCTCTTCTTCGAAATAGTGCCCTGGAATATTTTACATCCAGCTGAAAGGGTTGATGGAGCCTTGTTTTAACGTCTCATCCAAAAGATGGCACCTCTGACAGTACAGCACTCACTCAGTACTGCACTGAAGTATCATCTTAGATTTTGTGCTCAAGTTGCTGGAGTGGGACTTGAAGTCACAACCTTCAGTGTTATCACTGAGCCACTGCTGGCACTATTGTACCCTAGTTATATACCATAAATGGCAAGATTCTTAAAGTATAAAAACAGAGCAATCTCGGGCTGCAGACAATAAAGATAGGCGTGCAACTAGAAAAAACCATGAAAAGGCAAACTAGATTCTCTGTTTTATGTTTAGGGGCATTGAATACAAAATTTTTAGGGATTTGTTCAGCGGGGCAGAGATTAAGGAAGGAATCCGAAAGGTTCTCAAAATACTGAAATGTTTTCATAGGGTAGTGAAATATTGTTTCTACCGATCGACAAATCAAGAACAAGGGCACATAAACTCAGGATTATCACTAGAAGAATGAAGGGGAAGTTAGAAGAAATGTTCACACAGAAGGTTAAATTAGGAAGATTAGAACATGCAATCCTTTAACACAAGTAAATATTGAGGCAGAGGTCATTAAAATGAGAACCGGGCTAAGTATTTGAAAAGAGGGAACATAAAGTTGCAGGAAAATGGATAAGAGTAGACAACACCAAGTGAAGAGCTAGCACTGGCACAGATGTGATGGACTGAATGGCCTCTTTCCATGCTGTAACTTCTATGATTTTTTTTTAAGAAAAGTGAACCAGCCCAAAAATGCTCCCAGAAGGTTAAAAAAAACGGGAATTGGATAAATATTTGAAGGGGAGAAAATTGCAGGGCTATGGGAAAAAAGCAGGGGAGTGTGACTAATTGGATAGCTTGTTCAAAAGAGCCGGCACAGGAACGATGGGTAGAATGGCCTCCTTCTGTACTAAGATTTTTTGACTAACCCCACCCTGTGCTGCGGCTCGCAAGAACACCGAAAATGTGAAACAAGTGTGCTGTCAGTGTACTCTCCTGTAAATGCAGTGTTAACATTTTTAAAGTTTAACAGACTTGAAGGATCAGCAATCTTCAGGAATGCAACTCGGCTCCCCTCAGTGATACTCAGAGTGTGACCTACTATAGCTTCTCCAATATAAACCTGCGCTCTCCTCACTGTTCAGTTACTCAGTCCATTGGCAGGTGTGGAAGTGAGCCATAGAGACTAGGAAGATCCCAGTTTTGATTTCCAATCTCTGTTAATTCAGCTGGGTGGATGCAGGCACACAATTGCCCTCAGTAATCTTGGGCTAGGATGGAAAGGGTGGGGAAATTAAGTTTCCTGTTCTTAATTACTATTGAGTGACCTCAGTTGGAAAGTGAGAATGTGCAGATTCGGGGGGGGGGGGAAAAGAGGATAGATTCAACTCAGCCGTGATCTCTACTCCCCTCAAACAACCTGCTGACACGAGGCCTGTGCACAAGTCCAGGCTTTCAGCAAAGGAGGGGAGAAAGCTGGAGGGAGGAAAAAGAATTGTTTTAAAGAAGTGCACATAGTAGAAATATTCTCCTCAAACGATACCAGGAGATTTGCATCATCTGTTTACACCAGCCTGACGCAAAACCTTGAATCAAAGCCCAGGTCAGATCCAATGCCAAGCAGTAGGAGTTTGGAGTCTGTATCATTACTCTGCGTGCATAATGCTGCACTGTACAGTTCATGACCATTTAAGGCAAATTACCTGCACATCTGCTATGACTGGGTTACAGAAGCTGAAAATCATAACCACATTTAGCATCAAAACCATTAATCTGCATAGCAGTTGAAAATGATAAGTGAGCTACATATTGGACCTGCTGTGAGAAAAGACTTCACTGAAATGGCATTTCAATTAACATTTTCTGCTGAACTAAATTAGCAATTAATGTGAATTAAATCAGAATTAACACCATCCTCAACACCAGAGCAAAAAAGTGGGATGCACTCTTTTTTAACTCCTAGTACAGGATGCTTGGGCAATACATTCTTGGGTTTCTGATTTATCTCAATCTATTAAAATCCCCCAAAAATCAGACAGAAATAGTAGAATTAGAGAATGCTGGTTATGGAGCAGGTTTGTGACACGATGCCTTGGTCAGAAGAATCTCAATTATAGAAGTGTTTTTTGTTGTAGCGAGTCAGGGAAAAGTACTTTAAATGTAAAGTACTGCAAGTGTTGAATTCGTATTGCAGTTATTTAAAATCTCTCATTGGGAAAACATAACGTGGATTAAAGTTGGTAATGAACTGCTCAACTTCAGCCAGGGTAGCAATAGGGGAACTACAACTAGCCTCAAGTATTTTGGGTTAGGAAAGGGAGGGTAAAATCAACTCTAGGTTCTTTTTCTTAATCACTAACCAATAACACTGCTCAAAAGTGGCAGAGGGAGGGAATGTTTAGGCTAGTGGAGAAGTTGCCAATCAAGTGGCTGCTTTGTCCTGGATGGTGTCGAGATTCTGGAGTGTTCTTGCAGATGCACCCATCCAGGGAAGTGGAGAGTATTCCATCACATTCCTGACTTGTGCCTTGGAGGTGGTAGAGTGGCTTTGGGGAGTCAATAGGTAAGCCAGTCACTGCAGAATACCCAGTATTTGACCTGCTCTAGTAGCCACATTTATGTGGTTGGTCCAGTTGAGTTTCTGGTCAATGGTGACCCCCCCCGCCCTGAGTTTCTGGTCAATGGTGACACCCCCCCCCCCCCATTGAACATCAAGAGGTGGTTAGGCTCCCTTGTTGGAGGTGGCTGTTGCTTGGCACAATGTTACTTGCCACTAATCAAACTAAGACCTGGGGGTACAGGACATAATTTTGAAATTTGCAGATGACCCGAAACTTGGAAATGTATAAACAGTGAGGAAGATAGTAAGAGACTTCAAGAAGACAGACCGGCTGGTGAAATGGGCAGACATATGGCAGATGAAATTCAACACTATTCAAAAAAGGTGGTAGAGAGAAAACGGGGAATTACAGACCGGTAAGCCTGACATCGGTAGTGGGGAAAATGCTAGAGTCCATTATAAAAGATGTAATAGCAGAGCACTTGGAAAACAGTGACAGGATCGGACAAAGTCAACATGGATTTACAAAAGGTAAATCGTGCTTGACTAATCTACTGGAATTTTTTGAGGATGTAACTAGTAAAATAGATAAGGGAGAACCAGTGGATGTGGTGTATTTGGACTTTCAGAAGGCTTTCGAGAAGGTCCCGCATAAGAGGTTAGCATGTCAAGTTAAGGCACATGGGATCGGGGGCAAGGTATTGACTTGTATAGAGAACTGGTTGGCAGACAGAAAGCAAAGAGTTGAAATAAACGGGTCTTTTTCCGAATGGCAGGCAATGACTAGTGGGGTACCGCAGGGATCGGTCCTTGTACCCCAGCTATTCACAATATATATTAATGATCTAGACAAGGGAACTAGATGTAATATCTCCAAATTTGCAGACGACACAAAGCTGGATGGGCGTGTGTGCTGTGAGGAGGATGCCGAGAAACTACAGGATGATTTGGACAGGTTGGGAGATTGGGCAGAAGCATGGCAGATGCAATATAATGTGGATAAATGTGAGGTTATCCACTTTGGTGGCAAAAACAGGAAGGCAGATTATTATCTGAATGGCAATAGATTGGGAGAAGGGGAAGTGCAACGAGACCTGGGTGTCCTTGTGCAGCAGTCGCTGAAAGTAAGCATGCAGGTGCAGCAGGCGGTTAAGGCGGCAAATGGTATGTTGGCCTTCACAGCGAGAGGGTTTGAGTACAGGAACAAGGGTGTCTTGCTGCAGTTGTACAGGGCCTTGGTGAGACCACATCTTGAGTAGTGTGTGCAGTTTTGGTCGTCTTATGAGGAAGGATGTTCTTGCCATGGAAGGAGTTCAGCGAAGATTCACCAGGCTGATACCTGGGATGGCAGGAATGACGTATGAGGAGAGATTGGGACGATTGGGCTTGTACTCGCTGGAGTTTAGAAGAATGAGGGGGGATCTTATTGAAACTTATAAAATTCTGACAGGACTAGACAGACTAGATGCAGGAAGGATGTTCCCAATGGCCAGGGAGTCCAGAACCAGGGGTCACAGTCTAAGGATAAGGGGTAGGCCATTTAGGACAGAAATGAGGAGGAATTTCTTCACCCAGAGAGTGGTGAACCTGTGGAACTCTCTACCACAGAGGGCGGTGGAGGCCAATACATTAAATATATTCAAGAAGGAGTTGGATATATTTCTTAAGGCTGAAGTGATCAAGGGGTATGGGGAGAAAGCAGGGACCGGGTACTGAATTTGGATGATCAGCCATGATCTCATTGAATGGCGGAGCAGACTCGAGGGGCCGAATGGCCTACTCCTGTTCCTATCTTCTATGTTTCTATGTAACACAGAAAAGTGTGAGGTGATAGATTTTAGTAGGAGAAATTAGGAAATACAACATATGCTAAATGGTACAATTTTAAAGGGGGTGCAAGAACAGAAACCTGGGGGTGTTTGTGCACAAATCTTTGAAGGTGGCAGGACAGGTTAACAAAGCAGTTAATAAAGTATGTGGGATCCTGGGCTTTATAAATAGAGGCAGAGAGTACAAAAGCCAGGAAGTTATGCTAAACCTATAAAATCTAGTTCGGCCCCAGCTGGAGTATTGTGTCCAATTCTGGGCACCACTCTTAGGAAGGAGTGCAGAAGAGATTTACAAGAATGGTTCTAGGGATGAGCAATTAGTTATGTGGATAGACTAGAGAAGCTGGGGCTGTTCTCCTTAGAGCAGAGAAGGCCAAGAGGAGATTTGATAGCGGTGTTTAAATCATGAATGGTTTAGAAACATAGAAGATAGGAGCAGGCCTTTCGGCCCCTCAAGCCTACTCTGCCATTCAATGAGATCATGGCTGATCATCCAAATTCAGTACCCTGTCCCTGCTTTCTCCCCATATCTCTTGATCCCTTTAGCCTTAAGAAATATATCTAACTCCTTCTTGAATATATTTAATGAATTGGCCTCAACTGCCTTCTGTGGTAGAGAATTCCACAGGTTCACCACACTCTGGGTGAAGAAATTCCTCATCTCGGTCCTAAGTGGCTTACCCCTTATTCTTAGACTGTGACCCCTGGTTCTGGATTCCCCCGCCATTGAGAACATCCTTCCTGCATCTAGTCTGTCTAGTCCTCTTTAGATAGAGTAAACAAAATAAAACTGTTTCAAATGGCTGAACGGTCGATAACGAAAGGGCACAGCTTTAGTGATTGGCAAAAAAACCAGAGGCGACATGAGGAAAAAAACTTTAGACAAGTGGTTAGGAATGGAATGCACTAGCTCATTGGGTGGTGGAAACTGATTCAATAGTAGCTTTCAAAAGGGAATTGGATAAATACTTGGAGAAAAAAATGCCGGTATATGTGGAAAGAGCCGGGGAGTGGGACTAACTGGATTGCTCTTTGAAAGAGCCGGCGCGGACTCAATGGGCCGCATGGCCTCCTTCTGTGCTGTACTATTCGGATTCTAGGTTGTCCAGGTCTTGCTGCATGCAGGCATGGCCTGCTTCATTAGTTGAGGAATTACAAATGGACTGTGCAATCATCAGCAAACAGCCCCTACTTCTGACTTTATGTTGGATCACTGATGAAGATATTTGGGAAAGTTATGCAGCAATGTCCTGGGGCGGAGATGATTGGCCTCCAACAGCCACAACCATCTTCCTTTTTGCCACATATGTCTCCAGCCACTAGAGTTTTCCACCTAATCCCTATTGGCTTGAGTTTTACTAGGGTTCCTTGGTACCACACTTGGTCTTGATGCCATCGTGAGGTCAAGGGCAGTCCTCTCACTCCGGAATTCAGTTCATCTCCATGTTTAGACCAAAGCTGTAATGAGGTGTGGAATGGAGCGGTCCAGTCCTGGCAGAACCCAAACTGAGCAAGTTTTTATTGTAAGTGCCGCTTGATAGCACTTGAACACTTCTTCTGTCCCTTTGCTGATGATTGGGAGTAGGTGAATATGGTGGTAATTGGCAGAGTTGGATTTGTCCTGCTTTTTATGGACAGGGAGGGCATACCTGGGAAATTTTCCACAGTCAGGTAGATACACAAATGTTGTAGCTGTGCTGGAACAGCTTGGCTGGAGGTTAATTCTGAAGGGCAGATCTTCAGCACTACAGCTGGGATGTTGACGTGGTCCATAGCCTTTGCTGTACCCAGTGCACTCAGCCATTTCTTGATGTCACATGAAGTGAATTGAATTGGTTGAAGGCTGGCACCTGTGATGATAGGGACCTCAGGAGAAGGCCGAGAAGGATTATCCACTTGGCACCTCTAACTGATGATGGTTGCAAATGCTTCAGCCTTGTCTTTTGCACTCACTTGGGCTTTGCCATCATTGAGGCTAGCAGATTACAATTTAAAAAAAAATTAAGCTTTTTATGAGCACATGAAAAGTAAAAGAATAGTTTGAGAGAAGGTAAGACAGCTCAGAGGAAATCTAATAGTGGAAGATGAAGGTATGGAGTTATTAAACATTGTGCATTGACTTTTCTAACTGAAAATGGAAGTGAGAATGTAGCTGTACTAGAGGACAATATGGAACAATTGTCAGAGAAAAGGAATTCATTTTTTTAAAAATTAACAGAACTCGAGGTAGATATGTAACCAGGTCCTGATGCCACATACCCTAGGATATTGAAATAAATCAGGAGTACAGTTTCTGGCCACAATTTTATAATCCTCAAATATGCAAATTGTGTCACAGGACTAGAGAGTATTCAATGTAACAACTTGTTCAAGAATGGAAAGATGGATAAACCAGGCAACTACAAACCAGTTAGTTGAACATCGTTAATAACAGAAAATGCTGGAAACACTCAGCAGGCCAGGCAGCATCCGTGGAGAGAGAAAGAGTTAACGTTTCAGGTCTGGGACCCTTCATCAGAACTGGAAAAAGCTGGAGACATAACAGATAGGTGCAGAGACAGGGAGGGGAGGAAGGAATTGAAGGAACATACTGTGCTGAGGTAAGAGGCAGGAAAGATAAAATGTTGCAAAGGGGGTGGCAAAATCATACAGCATGAAAAATGGGAGCAGGGGTTACAGTTTGAAATTGTTGAACTCAATGTTGAGTCCAGAAGGCTGTAAAGTGCCTAATCGAAAGATGAGGTGCTGTTCCTCAAGCTTATGTTGAGCTTTATTGGAACAATGTAAGAGGCCGAGGACAGAGATCAGAGTGGGAGTGAAGCGGAGAATTAAAGTGACAGGTGACTGGATGCTCAGGGTCACCCTTACGGACTGAACGGAGGTGTTCCGCAAAACGGTCGCCCAATCTGCGTTTGGTCTCCCAAATGTAGAGGAGACCACATCGTGAGCAGCGAATACAGTACACTAAATTGCAAGTACAACAAGTAAATCGCTGTTTCACCTGGAAGGGGTGTTTGAGGCATTGGACAGTGGGAAGGGAGGAGGTAAAAGAGCAGTTGTTGCATCTCCTGCGCTTGCACGGGAAGGTGCTGGGTAAAGGGGAAGAGCTGTTAGGGGTGAATAAGGAATGGACCAGGGTGTCGCGGAGGGAGCGGTCCCTTCGGAATGCTGAAAGGGGAGGTGAGGGGAAGATGCGTTTGGTGGTGGGATCACGTTGGAGGTGGTGGAAATGGCAGAGGATGATCCGTTGAATGTGGAGGCTGGTGGGGTGAAAGGTGAGGACAAGGGGAACTCTATCGTGGTTCCGGGAGGGAGGGGCAGGGGTGAGAGCAGAAGTGCGGGAAATGGAACGGACACGGTCAAGAGCCGTGTCAACCACAGTAGAGGGGAAGCCTCGGTTGAGGAAAAAGGAAGACATGTCGGAAGCACTGGTATGGAAGGTGGCATCGTCAGAACAGACGCGGCGGAGACGGAGAAACTCGGAGAATGGAATAGAGTCCCTACAGGAAGCGGGGTGGGAGCAAGTGTAGTCCAGGTAGCTGTGGGAGTCAGTGGGCTTGTAGTGGATGTTTGTTGATAGCCGATCGCCAGAAATGGAGACGGAGAAGTCAAGGAAGAGAAGAGTCGGAGATGGACCATGTGAAGGTGAGGGAAGGGTGGAAGTTGGAAGTAAAGTGAATGAACTTTTCTAGTTCAGGGCGAGAGCAGGAAACGGCACCGATACAGTCATCGATATACCGGAAGAAGAGTTGAGGGAGGGGACCCGAGTAGGACTGGAACAAAATGTTCCACATATCCCATGAAAAGGCAGGCATAGCTAGGGCCCATGCAGGTTCCCATAGCAACACCTTTTAATTTGGAGGAAGTGAGCTGACCATAGCTTATGGGCAAGCTCTTATAGAATCTATAATTTTAGATAAAATTTGTGAGCATTTAGGAATGCACGGGCTAATTAAGGACAGTCAGCATGGATTTGTTAAAGGCAAGTAATGTTTGACAATTTTAATAGAGTTTGGTTCACATGGGGCTTGCTATACAAATTCAGATGTAGGGTATAAAGTTGGGTGAGGAACAGGATACAAAGAGCTATAGTAAATGTCTTATCAATGGGATGACTAGGATTTGGCCCTTGTGACATTGAAAATAACAAGCGTACACAAGAATACCTTCCTTTCTATCTAATTCTCTATAGTCTGGTGGGGGAATGTGTTGGGATATGATATGCTTCAAATGGATTGAAGCACAAGCATAGCTCAATGGAAGGGAAGAAGTAATTAAAAAATAAAATTACAATAGGCACCTTGGTTTTATACATACCCAGTGCTGTGCACCTAGAGGATTCTCTAACTCACCTCCAAAGTAGTAAAATAAAAACTGAAAGATGCACAAAATCCAAGCCATAGAGAAAACCAACTTTATTAACCAAATAAATTGTAAAATAAAACCTTAAGTAACCATCCAAAGTGTATTGGAAAGTTGGTAATCATTAAATGTTAATATTAGAAGCATATTGTATCAAAATAGTGATATTTAAAGGCAATGGAGCATAAGTAACAAGTTAAATTCGCAGGAAAAATGTGAGCATGAGGCAGTTTTGCAAAAATTTTAGAGGCCTAAAAACATTCGTGTTTCCAGTAACAAAAATAAATTTGATGAAACATTATTCACAATTGTCTGAAATTCCCATTAATGCAGCGTGTAAACTTTTAATTACGAAAAACAATTTCTAACTGGAAAGATGTGCACAGCTGTTAAGTGCATATATAGGCCTATATTATTGTGATTAAAAAGTTCACTTATTTAAAATACAAATGCAAGCACCTGAATGTAATACGCCAAAAGAAAATATGAAGGCTTACACAAGGAGACCAAGAACCCAAAACTACTTGGATCGAATTAATTAAAAAGGATCAAACTGCTGAACATGTCCCACTGAGCTTGTAATTCAATGGTTTAGTTGTTGAATTAATGCCAGACACAGTAACATTTAATTATAGGCTGTTACAATATTTTCAAAACAAAACATAAATTTGTGAAGGACACCACTTTTTGAACTTGGAACTCTTAATAAAAAGATATTCTTTTCTTTACTGGAAACACAGCAATCTTAAAGGCCAAAAGCAGATTAAACAAGCGCTGTCAGATTGTAAGGCACCCTGCTGAAATACTGTATTATTCATGTACATCTGGTTAAAAAATAGAAAAAAAGTTAAAAGTAATATTAATTCCCCCCAAAACACAGTATTTCTGACCTGATTTAAGGCAACACTACTGCTGCTATTATAGGGAGTATTTTTCCATTATGGAATTTTAATGATATGTATCATTTAGTCTCTGTGGAATTTAGAATTCATGAATGTGACACTGTTTAGTTGTCCCATTGCACCATTAACTCCCTGTTTACATTGGCTTTACACCATTCACTATAGGGACGCACAGCTCTTGTGCATCATCTTTGGAATAATCAAATATACCTTCTGACTCCATAAACTTTTAAAAAAAATGTTATCATACATAAGCTTTACAGCAAATTTGCAACATATCAATACTGCAACCGTACATTTCATTTCTCATACCATTGCATACATACATGCAGACATTAATCGTTCCCTTCTATGCTTAAGAGTAAATACGTTAAACACGATCGAATATGTGTAGAACGATTATTTATAGGATGCAGAAAAACATAGCAAGTGGATCGCCTATTGCACCTTTACCGTACAGATTGGGAAATTACAAAAAGAACTATTGCATGAACATTTAAAAAAAAAAATCTGGCCATACATTCATATATCTGGATCAGATCTTTTGCTGTTTGACTGCTAAACCGGATGCCTAGTTGAGACCAGCTGGTTTAAGTAGATTGCAGTTAATTTTCCTCTTGCTCACAAAGTTCGGAAGGAAGGAATTTGTACTGCTGCTGCCTGATCTGCGCTAGCTTCTTCCGGGCTTCTTCAAGTTCTCTCTCCTTTCGCAGCATCTCTTCCTGGGCTGCAATAATCTGTTAAAGAAAGAAGGTGTAACTCCTTAACGTAACTAGAAAGTGGCATGGCAACAGCCCACGTAGATGCAATTTTTAGTTACTCACTCTCGGGATGCAGGTGTCGCTGGCAAGGCCAACATTTACTGCCCATCCCTAGTTGCCCTGAGAAGGTGATGATACAACCGAGTGGTTGCTGGGTCACTTCAGAGGGCAGTTAAGAGTCAACCACGTTGGTGTGGGACTGGAGTCACATATAGGCCAGACCGGGTAAGGACAACAGATTTCCTTCTCTAAAGGACATCAATAAACTAGTTGGGTTTTTACGACGGTCCGACAGCTACGGTCACTTTTTTACTCATACTAGCTTTTTAGTTTCAGATTTTATTGAACTGGATTAGAATTCTCCAACTTCCACGGTGGGACTTGAATGAATGTTCTTTGGATTACTAGTCCAGCAACATAACTATTACTTTACCCAACTCAATCCATTCATTTACCTGAGCAATGCCACCAACCATCTTATTCTTGACAACAACATTCTCCTCTTCGTGGTCATTGAATGCTGCAGCCTTCTGCGCAGCCTTCACGAGGTTGTCAGATGCTCTCTTCACAGCATTACCCGCAGTCTGCAAAAAAAAAAGCGCACACTAAGTAATGGTTCAAATGAAAATGCTAATCCTAGAAGTTGTTTACATGCTGGGGGCAAGATTGGGAGAACTTCCTCCTAATGGAGTTCCACAATAAAGCTTTCCTCCTGAATACTAAATGTAACGTGAAAAAGAACTGTTGCACTAAAACTAGTGGGAGTGCAATGTTAGAGACCACCACAGGTGTTTTGCAAGCAGTGTTACAGAAAAGTAAGGGCAAATTATATTTACTCTTAAGCAAGTGAATTGATAAAGGAATTTTGTGATGTTATTACAGTGTTAAAAGAAAAAAGGGGGGGCAATTTCTGCAATAGTTCTCCCACTTGTCCACTGTAAATGTCATTTTCACGGTTTTTGCGACTTTTCCAACAAATTAAGGATGAGCATGCATTTTGTCGCAGAATTACACGTTAATTCACAGCCTTAAGTAAACGTGCAAGAGTCATTTTTTAATCTGCAAGAAACTCTCCAAAGCTAATGACGTTTTGTAAATTGAACTACTGAAATATTACAAGTGCTTGACAGCATCATGTAATCTTGGCTAATGACAGAATCTGAAAGCGTGTCACAAGTTGGGACACCGCGAGCTTCTCTCAGCCTTCTCCTGAAAATGGCTCCAAATGCTAGAACATACTCCAGCACCTTATTGTAGTTATTTTTTATTCATTTCAGGATGTGGGCGTCGTTGGCAAGGCCAGCATTTATTGCCCATCCCCAATTGCCCTCGAGAAGGCGGTGGTGAGCCACCTTCTTGAATCGCTGCAGTCCTTGTGGTGAAGGTACTCCACAGTGCTGTTCCGGAGGGAGGGATTTTGACCCAGCGTCGATGAAGAAACGGCAATATACTTCCAAGTCAGGATGATTTGTAACTTGGAGGGAACCATGCAGGTGATGGTGTTCCCATGCACCTGCTGCCCTTGTCCTTCTAGGTGGAAGAGGTCGTGGGTTTGGGAGGTGCTGCCGAAGAAGCCTACGCGAGTTGCTGCAGTGCATCTTGTAGATTGAACACACTGCAGCCACGGTACGCCGGTGGTGGAGGGTGTGCCAATCAAGCGGGCTGCTTTGTCCTGGATGGTGTCGAGCTTCTTGAGTGTTGTTGGAGCTGCACTCATCCAGGCAAGTGGAGAGTATTCCATCACACTCCTAACTTGTGTCTTGTAGATGGTGGAAAGGTTTTGGGAAGTCAGGAGGTGAGACACTTGCCGCAGAATACTCAAACTATGACCCGCTCTTGCTACCGGTATTTATGTGGCTGGTCCAGTTAAGTTTCTGGTCAATGGTGACCCCCCAGGATGTGGATGGTGGGGGGATTCGGCGATGGTAATGCCACTGAATGTCAAGGGGAGGTAGTTAGACTCTCGCTTGTTGTAGAGAGTCATTGCCTGGCACGAATGTTACTTGCCACTTATCAGCCCAAGCCTGAATGTCTTCCAGGTCTTGCTGCATGCAGGAATGGACTGCTTCATTTTCTGAGGAGTTGCGAATGGAACTGAACACTGTACAATCAACTGTGAACATCTCCACTTCTGAGCTTATGATGAAGGGAAGGTCATTGATTAAGCAGCTGAAGATGGATGGATGGTTGAGGAACTCCTGTAACGATGTCCCGGGGCTGTGATGATTGACCTCCAACAACCACAACCATCTTCCTTTGTGCTAGGTATGACTCCAGCCAGTGGACAGTTTTCACCGATTCCCATTGACTTCAATTTTACTAGGGCTCCTTGATGCCACACTCGGTCAAATGCTGCCTTGATGTCAAGGGCAGTCACTCTCATCTCACCTGTGGAATTCAGCTCTTTTGTCCATGTTTGGACCATGGCTGCAATAAGGTCTGGAGCCAAGTGGTCCTGGCAGAACCCAAACTGAATGTCGGTGAGCAGGTTATTGGTGAGTAAGTGCCGCTTGATAGCACTGTCGATGACACCTTCCATTACTTTGCTGATAATTGAGAGTAGACTGATGGGGCGGTAATTGGCCAGATGGATTTGTCCTGTTTTTTGTGGATAGGACATACCTGGGCAGTTTTCCACATTGTCAGGTAGATGCCAGTGTTGTAGCTGTACTGGAATAGCTTGGCTAGATATGTGGTTAGTTCTGGAGCACAAGTGTTCAGCACGATAGCCGGGATGTAGTCGGGGCCCATAGTCTTTGCTGAATCCAGTGCGCTCAGCCATTTCTTGATATCATGTGGAGTGAATCGAATTGGTTAAAGACTGGCTTCTGTGATGGCGGGGACCTCAGGAGGAGGCCAATATGGATCATCCACTCAGCACTTCTGGCTGAAGATGGTTGCAATCTCCTCAGCCTTGTCTTTTGCACTCGCGTGCCAGGCACTGCAATCATTGAGGATAGGGATATTCATGAGGCCTTCTCCTTTCAGCTGTTTAATTGTCCACCACCATAGAAACATAGAAGATAGGAGCAGGAGTAGGCCATTCGGCCCCTCGAGCCTGATCCGCCATTCAATGAGATCATGGCTGATCATCCAAACTCAGTACCCTGTCCCTGCTTTCTCCCCATATCCCTTGATCCCTTTAGCCTTAAGAAATATATCTAACTCCTTCTTGAATATATTTAATGAATTGGCCTCAACTGCCTTCTGAGGTAGAGAATTCCACAGGTTCACCACTCTCTGGGTGAAGAAATTCCTCTTCATCTCTGTCCTAAATGGCTTACCCCTTATCCTTAGACTGTGACCCCTGGTTCTGGACTCCCCGGCCATCGGGAACATCCTTCCTGCATCTAGTTCATTCATGACTGAATGTGGCAGGACAGCAGAGCTTTGATCTGATCCTTTGACCAATTTAACCAAGCTTTTGGTCACCAGCCCTAATTTATCTTTATGTGGATCGGTGTCAAATTTTGTGTCTTAAAATTCTCCTGTGCAGCGCCTTGGGATGTTTTACTACGTTAAAGGCGCTATATAAAATACATGTTGTTGAATCGCTTAGGTCTGTCTATAGCATGCTGCTTCCGCTGTTTAGCATAAGTGTAGTTTTGTGTTGCAGCTTCCCCAGGATGGCACCTCATTTTTAGATACGCCTGGTGCTGCTCCTGGCATGCTCTTCTGCACTCTTCATTGAACCAGGGTTGGTCCCCTGGATTGATAGTAATGGTAGTGAGGGGAATATGCCAGGCCATGAGGTTACTGTGTGTGTGCTGTGAGGAGGTTACTGCGTGTGTGCTGCGAGGAGGATGCAGAGAAACTACAGGATGATTTGGACAGGTTGGGTGATTGGGCAGAAGCATGGCAGATGCAATATAACGTGGATAAATGTGAGGTTATCCACTTTGGTGGCAAAAACAGGAAGGCAGATTATTATCTGAATGGCAATAGATTGGGAGAAGGGGAAGTGCAACGAGACCTGGGTGTCCTTGTGCACCAGTCGCTGAAGGTAAGCATGCAGGTGCAGCAGGCGGTTAAGAAGGCAAATGGTATGTTGGCCTTCGTAGCGAGAGGGTTTGAGTACAGGAACAAGGATGTCTTCCTGCAGTTGTACAGGGCCTTGGCGAGACCACATCTTGAGTAGTGTGTGCAGTTCTGGTCGCCTTATCTGAGGAAGGATGTTCTTGCCATGGAGGGAGTGCAGCGAAGATTCACCAGGCTGATACCTGGGATGGCAGGAATGACGTATGAGGAGAGATTGGGACGATTGGGCTTGTACTCGCTGGAGTTTAGAAGAATGAGAGGGGATCTCATTGAAACTTATAAAATTCTGACAGGACTGGACAGACTAGATGCAGGAAGGATGTTACCGATGGTCGGGTAGTCCAGAACCAGGGGTCACAGTCTAAGGATAAGGGGTAGGCCATTTAGGACAGAAATGAGGAGGAATTTCTTCACCCAGAGAGTGGTGAACCTGTGGAATTCTCTACCACAGAAGGCAGTAGAGGCCAATTCATTAAATATATTCAAGAAGGAGTTAGATATATTTCTTAAGGCTAAAGGGATCAAGGAGTATGGGGAGAAAGCAGGTACTGAATTTGGATGATCAGCCATGATCGCATTGAATGGCCTACTCCTGCTCCTATCTTCTATGTTTCTATGTTACAGATTGTGGTGGAATACAATTCTGCTGCTGTTGACGGCCCACAATGTCTCATGGATGCCCAGTTTCTGCTAGATCTGTTTGGAATCTATCCCATTTAGGGCAGTGGTATTGCCACACAACACAATGGAGAGTGTCCTCAGTGTGAAGACTGTTTTGTCTCCACAAGGACTAGGTGGTGGTGACTGCTACCAATGAGGTCATGGACAGATGCATCCGCGACAGATAAGATTGGTGAGGACGAGGTCAAGTAAGTTTTTCCCCTCGTTGGTTTTCTCACCACCTGCCGCAGGCCCAGTCTGGCAGCTATGTCCTTCAGGACTCGGCCAGCTCGGTCAGTAGTGGCGCTACTGAGCCAATCTGTGATGGACATTGAAGTCCCCCACCCAGAGGGCATTCTGTGCCCTTGCTGCTACTCAGTGCTTCTTCCAAGTGGTGTTCAACATGGAGGAGTACTGATTCATCAGCTGAGGGAGGGCGGTAGGTGGTAATCAGCAGGAAGTTTCCTTGCCCATGCTTGACCTGAAGCCATGAGACTTCATGGGGTCCGGAGTCAATGTTGAGGACTCTCAGGGCCACTCCCTCCCGAATGTATACCACTGTGCCGCCACCTCTGGTGGGTCTGTCCTGCCAGTGGGACAGGACATACCCAGGCCTGAGTGCCCTTCATTCAAATGGCCATTCATCGTATCTTAACTTGGGCAGTGACTGCCATCAGGCTATTCCAACCAAGTGACCAGTCAGCACACTGATAACTGGAGTTACTGATCAGAAACAGGAAGCTCAGAAAATTTAATCCACCAGCTCAGGGACACTGAGGTTAACTTCAGTACTCTTCCACCTTCCATGTTGCGATATTCCCTAACAGCACAGACCAGATATCAAACTTGGGACCTTACTGGTCTGTATGGTTCAGTACCACACCATGTGGTGCATTTACCTACTGAGCCATGGGGTGGCTAGGGGAAGGGGTGGAAAGAGTCTTGCAACACAAAACAGCTTGGCCATAGAACTTTAAATCAGGCTATTCATAAAGGACATTAAGAGCCAAGAGTTTCCAATAGTATAATGTTTAAAATCTCTCACTATAGGCTAAACTACTCATAACCAGCAATACATGGAACTTTGTCAGTTTGTAAAACAGTTGAGTTTATTGTACTATTAGAACAGCAATTAATAAAATTTATCAAATCCCTGCACTAGAAAATAAATATTTTAATGTACTTCTAGAAAAGAACTAATTAATCCTGATTAAGAGACATGACAATGTGAACAAAGATTTTTTTGTTTGGAAAATGGATATGAACATAGTAATATGCCAAAGATTAAGAACGGAATTGTTCAATAGGAGACTTGACTAAAATGGACATATTTAAAAATGTCAAATTTACTCAGCTCTTTATACTTTGAACAGCTACATATTTATCAAACTAATTCTAGCATCCTTCCAAAAATGTTATGCCTCAGGAGCATAAAATATTACTTGTTTAAATCCAGGGCCTACTATCTTTTGAATCAGGCTAGAATTAAATCCTGTTTAGAGGCCAAGTGGCGAGAATCAGATTTTTGCACGAAAAGGTTATTACACGGTTATACTCCATTTCTGTCACTAGGTGACACTATGCTAAAACTGAGGAGACAGTGCAATGCATTTCTATACAACATCCCAAAGTGAAAAATTAGATATTGCAATGATAAAATACACTAGATCAGGCTTCAAAAGGAGGATTTCCCACTTGTTTAAATCAAAGTAAGATTGATTGGATGTTTTAAGAGCAAAATAATTAGAAAACAAAAAGCATGATAAAAGAAAGAAAATTAAATAATGCGGACATCTACTTTTAAGCTTTATTTAAGTGTTCAAAATAATTCAATTGGTAATAAAAGCTTGTAGTCTTCATTTTAAAGAAAAGCTACTCAAGTATATGCGGAGAAAAATCAAAGGATTCCAGTTTACAAGAGGAAAATTAGCAATCTTGTTGTACGAGGCCCCTTGGGTCGGAGCGATCATAATATGATCGAATTCTTCATTAAGATGGAGAATGAAGTAGTTGAATCAGAGACTAGGGTCCTCAATTTAAATAAAGGAAACTACGATGGTCTGAGGAGCGAGTTGGGTAGGATTGATTGGGGAATGGCACTCAAAGGGTTGACAGTGGATAGGCAATGGCAAACATTCAAAGACCGAATGGATGAGCTACAGAATTTGTCCATCCCAGTTTGGCATAAAAATAAAACAAAAAAGGTGACTCAACCGTGGCTAACAAGGGAAATTAGGGATAGCATAAGATCCAAAGAGAGGACATATAAATTGGCCAGAAAAAGCAATAATCCTGAGGATTGGGAGCAGTTTAGGACTCAACAAAGGAGGACAAAGGGATTAATTAAGAAAGGGAAAATAGAATATGAGAGTAAGCTTGCAGGGAACATAAAAACTGACTGTAATGGCTTTTATAGATATGTGTGAAGAGAAAAAGATTGGTGAAGTCAAGCGTAGGTCCCTTGCAGTCAGAATCAGGGGAATTTATAATGGGGAACAAAGAAATGGCAGACCAACTGAATACATATTTTGGTTCTGTCTTCACAAAGGAGGACACAAATAACCTCCCAGAGATGCCGGGGAACATAGGGTCTGATGAAAGGGTGCAACTGAAAGAAATCAGTATTTGTAGGGAAATGGTGTTAGGAAAATTGATGGGACTGAAGGCCGATAAATCCCCAGGGCCTGATAATCTACATCCCAGGGTACTTAAGGAAGTGGCCCTAGAAATAGCAGATGCATTGCTGGTCATCTTCCAGAACTCGATAGACTCTGGAACAGTACCCATGGATTGGAGGGTAGCTAATGTTACCCCACTATTCAAAAAAGGTGGTAGAGAAAAAGCAGAGAATTATAGACCGGTAAGCTTGACATCGGTAGTGGAGAAAATGCTCGAGTCCATTATAAAAGATGTAATAGCAGAGCACTTGGAAAGCAGTGACAGGATCGGACAAAGTCAACATGGATTTACAGAAGGTAAATCATGCTTGACTAATCTACTGGAATTTTTTGAGGATGTAACTGGTAAAATAGATAAGGGAGAACCAGTGGATGTGGTGTATTTGGACTTTCAGAAGGCTTTCGATAAGGTCCCACATAAGAGATTAGTGTGCAAAATTAAGGCACATGGGATTGGGGGCAAGGTATTGACTTGGATAGAGAACTGGTTGGCGGACAGAAAGCAAAGAGTTGGAATAAACGGGTCGTTTTCCGAGTGGCAGGGAGTGACTAGTGGGGTACCGCAAGGATCGGTCCTAGGACCCCAGCTGTTCACAATATATATTAATGATCTGGATGAGGGAATTGGATGTAATATCTCCAAATCTGCAGACGACACAAAGCTGGGTGGGAGGGTATGCTGTGAGGAGGATGTCGTGAAACTCCAGTACGATTTTGGACAGGTTGGGTGATTGGGCAGAAACATGGCTAATGCACTACAATGTGGATAAATGTGAGGTTATCCACTTTGGTGGCAAAAACAGGAAGGCAGATTATTATTTGAATGGCAATAGATTGGGAGAAGGGCAAGTGCAAAGAGACCTGGGTGTTCTTGTGCACCAGTCGCTGAAGGTAAGCATGCAGGTGCAGCAGGCAGTTAAGAAGGCAAATGGTATGTTGGCCTTCGTAGCAAGAGGGTTCGAGTACAGGAACAAGGATGTCTTGCTACAGTTGTACAGGGCCTTGGTGAGACCGCACCTTGGAGTATTGTGTGCAGTTTTGGTCGCCTTACCTGAGGAAGGACGTTCTTGCCATGGAAGGAGTGCAGCGAAGATTCACCAGGCTGATACCTGGGATGGCAGGAATGACGTATGAGGAGAGAGTGTGTCGATTGGGCTTATACTCACTGGAGTTTAGAAGATTGAGAGGGGATCTCATCGAAACCTATAAAATTCTGTCAGGTCTGGAGAGACTAGATGCAGGAAGGATGTTTCTGATGGCTGGGGAGTCCAGAACCAGGGGTCATAGTCTAAGGATAAGGGGTAAGCCATTTACGACTGAAATGAGGAGGAATTTCTTCACCCAGAGAGTGGTGAACCTGTGGAATTCTCTGCCACAGAGGGTGGTGGAGGCCAGTTCATTAAATATATTCAAGAAAGAGTTGGATATATTTCTTAAGGCTAAAGGGATCAAGGGATATGGGGAGAAGGCAGGGACAGGGTACTGAATTTGGATGATCAGCCATGATCTCATTGAATGGCGGAGCAGGCTCGAGGGGCCGAATGGCCTACTCCTGCTCCTATCTTCTATGTTTCTATGTAATTAGTGTGGCCACCAATAGTGGTAACTGTCCAATAACTGATTTTTTTTTTCTAGACATTTAAAATAAATATATGCATTTGAACAGAGTTGATCCAAAGTGTTTGTTACCAAATTATGAAATCTTACCCATAATTTCAGGTGACACTTACCATTATGGTTTAATGAAATCCTGGTGTTTTGAAAGCAAGACAGACTATACCATCTATTATTTCTTTCCAAGACATAAAACTGTAGATCTCACTTCCCTCTATCTATAATTTTCAAGCTTTTAAAATTCAAGCTTGGTGTCATGTCTGCTCTCGTATCTCTCCTCCCTTTTTACCCCACAAACAAGAAGTGACTGAATTTCTCCACAGTTAACAGTCTAATCTGCTCCCAGTCTGATCTCCTTGGTATCCTCTGCACGGATTTTTTTTTCAGTGGGTAGTGAACTTATTAAATTAATTTTCAAAGTAATGTTAGAACAAAATGGCCTCTTGTGGCACAGCACAGTCATTGTGGCCAAATCCATCCTGGGGTCAAAAAATATTTATAATTTTTTTTTATATAAAAAGTACACGAGACTTTGATTTTTTTCTCTATTACTGCATCCACAGTGGTTACACAGCCTTTAACCAAATATAATTGTGTCGACAGTGTATTGGACAATTAGCAGAGTCTCTGCCCTTCCTTCATAATGAGGGAGAAGAGGAGGAGGAATTTGCGTGTGCATATTCGTGTGCCCCACTCACGTTTGCGTGTGCGTGTGCTTGTTTATAAAATGCACTTTTGTAGTAAATATAATTTAATTCACACTGTATACACATTTCATACCTGGAGTCTCTTCATGGCCTCCGAATCCTGATCTGCTTTCACCTTGCAAGCCACCAACAGCTGAGCTGTGGATGCCGCCACCTGTTTGGCTGAAGAGATGAGTTTCTCCTCACTGGCATGGCCCTGAACTGCAGCATTGGCTGCTTCACACAAACTGCTTGTGGCAGCAGCAACCATTCGAGCCTGTTGAAACAAGGTATGTTACTAAACTTGCAGTCTGAAGCAGTAACATTAAATATCAAGCCTGAGAACCAACAATTAGGATCCTCTGCTGACTAGAATTTGTATAATTTGATTTAAATCAGGAGAAGAGATTTTAAAGTATTCTGAAATACCTATAGTAGTTCTCAAAGATTAATATTCCCTTGCAGTTCCATATAAATGATAGTCAGACCATCTAATAATTGACCAAGTTGTTTTTTTGGGACTGGGAGAAGCCACACTTTAACACTGTACTCACTGCTGAAATGAGGCCTTGTGACCACTGGCCATCGTCCACTGCATTTGCCGGCACAGCTCCAACCTATGATTAAAAAAATACTTCCGTCAATGTTTACAGTGCAGAGTTTGTCAGAGTCACCATCCTGCAATTAAATAATTTATTCAGGTGAACACATTAAGAAGTAGACTAGGTGAATAATTATAGCCTGATCAAACAAACAGAGGGAAAGAATGCAAAGTAAGATTGGCAATTAATTAGCTTACAATAGTCGTAATCCTTTATTGAACTGAAAATAAATCCTGAGGTGGGTTGGTCCTAATACTAGGTGCTGAAATAAAAACCCTATTGTACACATGAAATTATACCGGGTCTTTGTAATACTGAGAATAAGTACTTGTACTGTCCTGGAGAACATTAAAAAAAATTAAGTGGACAAAAGATTTTGCCTGCCATTTTTGCATTTCATTCTTATGCCAATACATATTTTAAAAAATACACAAGCATTGTAAAATTAACTTGAAAATGGGCACTAATGCATTCAGGCAACTTGTGAAATACTCTGACACTGAGCGACTCCTTACCTTGCCTTGAGCCACGAGCTCTCTCTGAGCAGCGGAGGCAGCTTTCACAAGGGCACTGGTTGCCGCGGCGATCGACTTGGCTGCCTCCAGGATCTGTTCTTCAAAGTTAAGACTTTCATCTGCTTGCTGTTGGACAAAAAAGTTTTAAAAAAAACTAAATGTGAATGTAAATCATATGGAAAATATACTGTTAATTGCCAGTAAAACATAATTGCATTTACCAAAACTCAAACAAAATTAGTGCGAATTCAAGGATAACTGTGGAATTTAGTGAATAGATGACAAATAAAATGGAAGAATTTTGGATAGACAACATGTAAAAGAAAGTCATGGGTAGGATACATTCTACTATATACCACAAAATTTGCATAATTAGATAGAGAACTCAGGACAGAAACTCACTGAAATATGTAGGTTTTCTATTAAACAAAAATTAATAAGCCACCTTTTAAAATGCTGTAAAGACAAGAAATTGTACAAATATGTTTGATATATAGTTGAGTTTTAGCTAACAACCTAATATAGCAAACATATCAGACAGTCGCTTGTAACAATATATGCAGTGAATATCTCTAATCACAAAATATTGATTATACTGTATCGCTGCTAAATAATTCCACTACTATATAGAAACTGTATCTAGAGTTATGCTTAAGTCATAAAATTCACACCACAATTCATACAAATTAATAAAGTTAAGAATTGCACGCTTGATCTAATATTAACGTAATCACTAGAAGTTCAGAAAAGTGTAATGAAGGATGTGAGAAATTTTCATTGTTTACATTCGAACTGTGAAAAAACACCCAACAGTACAATTACAGATTTTACTCTCCCAAATGTAGGTTGTATCAGAAGAGAATATTTTGAGCTATACAACACTGGGGTGAAGCACTAGTGGTTACAGGTCTGATACAATAAGAGTTGAGCTTTCCCATTTACTCAGTAGGTAAAAGCATTGTACAGCATGACAATGAGTTAGCGAGACTAGGAAGATCCCAAGTCCAAATCCATCCCTGTTGAATTAAGTAATCCCAATCGGGCCAGTACTGCAACTGGCTTCAACTTCCCTGGAATGAAAGGGGAAATTGGCCAAGAGTCCCTCTTCTAATGGCTATCGATTGACCACTGCTGGAAGCGCTCATGCACAGACATTATGGACAAGACTCCCTCTTCTAACCGCTATCGATTGACCAAAGGTGGAAGCACTCATGTATGGACATTATGGACAAGGACAGGATTCTGCTCATCTGTGATGGATTCCACAATCAAATATTCTGCCAACACACTATTGAGGTTTACAAATTTAAATGCTCAGTTAGATAAGGGTCCTGGCTACCCGTGGAAATTAACCCCCAGCGGCAGCGGCTATCTTCCGGACAGGAAGGGAGGAAAAAGAGTGGGAGAGCAATAGTGGTAGGGGATTCTATCGTAAGGGGAACAGATAGACGTTTCTGTGGCCGTAGATGTGACTCCAGGATGGTTTGTTGCCTCCCTGGTGCCAGGGTCAAGGATGTCACTGAACGGCTGCAGGGCATTCTGAAGGGGGAGGGTGAACAGGCAGAGGTCGTGGTTCACATTGGGACCAACGACATAGGTAGGAAGAGGGATGAGGTCCTGCAACAAGAATTTAGGGAGCTAGGTTGCAGATTAAAGAGCAGGACCTCAAAGGTTGTAATCTCTGGATTACTCCCGGTGCCACGTGCTAGTGAGTATAGGAATAGGAGGATAGAGCAGATTAATGCGTGGCTAAAGAGTTGGTGCAGGAGGGAGGGCTTTAGTTTCCTGGATCACTGGGCCTGCTTCTGGGAAAGGTGGGACTTGTACAAGTTGGACGGGTTGCACCTGAACCAGAGCGGGATAAATATCCTTGCGGGGAGGTTTGCTAGCACTGTTCGGGGGGGTTTAAACTAAAATGGCAGGGGGTTGGGAACCTGAGCAGGGAGACAGAGGAAAGGAAAACAGGGATAAAAGCAAAAGATAGGCAGGAGAAAAACAAAAGTGGCAGTCAGAGAAATCAACGGTTTAAATCAAACGTGGCCACAGTAAATAATAATTCTAATAGGTCTAAGAGCGTTAAAAAAACAAGCCTGAAGGCTTTGTGTCTTAATGCGAGGAGCATTTGTAATAAGGTGGATGAATTGGCTGCGCAAATAGAGGTAAACGAATACGATTTGGTTGGGATTACGGAAACGTGGCTCAAGGATGGCCAAGACTGGGAACTCAACATCCAGGGGTATTCGATATTCAGGAAAGATAGGCAAAAAGGAAAGGGAGGTGGGGGTAGCATTACTGGTTAAAGAAGGGATTAATACAATTGTAATGAAGGATATTAGCTCTGATGATGTGGAATCTGTATGGGTAGAATTGAGAAATACTAAGGGGAAAAAAACATTAGTGGGAGTGGTATATAGACCTCCAAACAGTAAGGTAGAGGTTGGGGATGGCATTAAAAGGGAAATTAAAGAAGCGTGCAATAAGGGCACAGCAGTCATCATGGGTGACTTTAACCTACATATAGATTGGGCCAACCAAATTAGTAACAATACTGTGGAGGAGGAATTCCTGGAGTGTTTACGGGATGGTTTCCTGGACCAATATGTCGAGGAACCAACCAGAGATCAGGCCATCTTAGACTGGGTATTATGCAACGAGAAAGGATTAATTAGCAATCTTGTTGTACGAGGCCCCTTGGGTCGGAGCGATCATAAACTGATCATTCTCCATCTTGATGAAGAATTCGAAGTAGTTGACTCAGAGACAAGGGTCCTCAATTTAAATAAAGGAAACTACGATGGTCTGAGGAGCGAGTTGGGTAGGATTGAGTGGGGAATGGCGCTCAAAGGGTTGATGGTGGATAGGCAATGGCAAACATTCAAAGACCGAATGGATGAGCTACAGAATTTGTTCATCCCAGTTTGGCGTAAAAATAAAACAAAAAAGGTGACTCAACCGTGGCTAACAAGGGAAATTAGGGATAGCATAAGATCCAAGGAGAGGACATATAAATTGGCTAGAAAAAGCAATAATCCTGAGGATTGGGAGCAGTTTAGGAGTCAACAAAGGAGGACAAATGGATTAATTAAGAAAGGGAAAATAGAATATGAGAGTAAGCTAGCATAAAAACTGACTGTAAAAGCTTTTATAGATATGTGAAGAGAAAAAGATTGGTGAAGTCAAGCGTAGGTCCCTTACAGTCAGAATCGGGGGAATTTATAATGGGAAACAAGGAAATTGCAGACCAACTAAATGCCTACTTTGGTTCCGTCTTCACAAAGGAGGACACAAATAACCTCCCAGAGATGCCGGGGAACATAGGGTCTGATGAAAGCGAGGAACTGAAAGAAATCAGTATTTGTAGGAAAATGGTGTTAGGAAAATTGATGGGACTGAAGGCCGATAAATCCCCAGGGCCTGATGATCTACATCCCAGGGTACTTAAGGAAGTGGCCCTAGAGATAGTAGATGCATTACTGATCATCTTCCAGAACTCGATAGACTATGGAATGGTACCCATGGATTGGAGGGTAGCTAATGTTACCCCACTATTCAAAAAAGGTGGTAGAGAAAAAGCGGGGAATTATAGACCGGTAAGCATGACATCAGTAGTGGGGAAAATGCTAGAGTCTATTATAAAAGATGTAATAGCAGAGCACTTGGAAAGCAGTGACAGGATCGGACAAAGTCAACATGGATTTACAAAAGGTAAATCATGCTTGACTAATCTACTGGAATTTTTTGAGGATGTAACTGGTAAAATAGATAAGGGAGAATCAGTGGATGTGGTGTATTTGGACTTTCAGAAGGCTTTCGATAAGGTCCCACACAAGAGATTAGCGTGCAAAATTAAGGCACATGGGATTGGGGGCAAGGTATTGACTTGGATAGAGAACTGGTTGGCGGACAGAAAGCAAAGAGTTGGAATAAACGGGTCGTTTTCCGAGTGGCAGGCAGTGACTAGTCGGGTACCGCAAGGATCGGTCCTAGGACCCCAGCTGTTCACAATATATATTAATGATCTGGACGAGGGAATTGGATGTAATATCTCCAAATTTGCAGACGACACAAAGCTGGGTGGGAGGGTAAGCTGCGAGGAGGATGTCGGGAAACTCCAGTACGATTTGGACAGGTTGGGTGATTGGGCAGAAACATGGCAAATGCACTATAATGTGGATAAATGTGAGGTTATCCACTTTGGTGGCAAAAACAGGAAGGCAGATTATTATTTGAATGGCAATAGATTGGGAGAAGGGGAAGTGCAAAGAGACCTGGGTGTCCTTGTGCACCAGTCGCTGAAGGTAAGCATGCAGGTGCAGCAGGCGGTTAAGAAGGCAAATGGTATGTTGGCCTTCGTAGCAAGAGGGTTCGAGTACAGGAACAAGGATGTCTTGCTACAGTTGTACAGGGCCTTGGTGAGACCACATCTTGAGTATTGTGTGCAGTTTTGGTCACCATACCTGAGGAAGGACGTTCTTGCCATGGAGGGAGTGCAGCGAAGATTCACCAGGCTGATACCTGGGATGGCAGGAATGACGTATGAGGAGAGATTGTGTCGATTGGGCTTATACTCACTGGAGTTTAGAAGATTGAGAGGGGATCTCATCGAAACCTATAAAATTCTGTCAGGTCTGGACAGACTAGATGCAGGAAGGATGTTTCTGATGGCCGGGGAGTCCAGGACCAGGGGTCATAGTCTAAGGATAAGGGGTAAGCCATTTAGGACTGAAATGAGGAGGAATTTCTTCACCCAGAGAGTGGTGAACCTGTGGAATTCTCTGCCACAGAGGGCGGTGGAGGCCAGTTCATTAAATATATTCAAGAAAGAGTTGGATATGTTTCTTGAGGCTGAAGGGATCAAGGGATATGGGGAAAAGGCAGGGACAGGGTACTGAATTTGAATGATCAGCCATGATCACATTGAATGGCGGAGCAGGCTCGAAGGGCCGAATGGCCTACTCCTGCTCCTATCTTCTATGTTTCTATGTTGAGGGAGAAAACGATAAGTTATAACAGCTACATCCTCAAAGACTACAAGAGCTGTACATTGCATAATTCAGTAATCAAATTTCTTGCATTGCTTTTTCTTCTTGAAAATTCAACTTTTAGCCCACTTCTTTCCCCAACCCTGAAACATATGCAAGCACCTATGAAATGGTTTGACCCGGCAAACTTCTCCAATGAGTAGTGCTATCTAATTGGGGGGGGGGGGGGGGAGAAACGAGGGTGGTGCAGAATCACATGATAGACTGAACTGATGGACTTACTTCCCCATTTTGTCAATCTCAACATAGGCTTCATCCTTGCCTTTGTCAAGAACGAGTCAAAGGTACCTTATAAGGGTAATACAGTAACTAGGATAGTCACTAGCAATGTTCCCTGTAATTTGTTTTGGCCCTGCGCGGCCTCTTTAAGGAGCTGCACAGGCCATTCAAAATACCACGCATGGGTGGTTGCGCAGGTTCCCTGGAGCACTGCACGGCTGTGCAGCTTACAGGGAACATTGGTCACTAGTAGTTATCATCAAGCTCTCTAGGTACCAGTCCAGAACATAACCATTACCATTACTGAGCTGTTGACCTATTGCCTTTTTGGTATTTTCCTTTTCTCTCACTCATTCCTTTCCCTTCAGAAGGTTTTGAATTCTTGGGTGTATAGATCCACAGGCACAGATCATCCTCCGGTACCTTATCCAAATGTCCATTACAAATGTGCAAGCCTCGACAGCAAGTGTAGGTTATCGGACTACAGGGGGCATCACAGTCAGGCCCAATCCAATCCTCACCTAACTTCCACACATGCACTTCTCCAGCTATACTCACCGGATAATGACCAGTAGCTTCAGCCAATTTTCTACCCCAGCTGAGGTCAGCTAACTCAGCACAGATTGGTTTGTATGGCTCAACCTCTCATTGGATAAACTCATTAAACCATCAGGTAGGTCCAATAAAATGTTTTTTTTGAAAAGTTCTAGGAAAAGCTATTTGCTGAAATAATTAATTATTCCATTTTGCTTTGTTAGATTTCGAACTAGATCTATGAGCCCAGGAAAAAGTATGCTGCAGTTTTAAAGTCACTCTGTGGGTGTTTTTTCACCTTGGGTTTAGCTCTTGGTTTCAGTTGTTCCAGTTTCTTGGCTGCTGCCTCAATAGCTGCAGCAGCTCTCAGCAACTCATTCTCAGCAATAACTGTTGGGTCTTCAGGATCCACCCATTCTGTGCCTAAAGAATGGAGATAAAAAGTTACGTAAGAAACTGATCACTCGAGAGCATTTTCTTGAAAGTTTCCTTGGAGTGTAGGCCATGTGGCACAAAGCTTTTCCAATACTTATCAATGTTCCCTCGAATTTTTTTGGGGTGTGCAGCCCCTTTCCGCGCTTGCGCAATTTTTCCATTGTAAAGCCGGCAAACGGCCTGCGCGGGACCGCCAGACAGCTGCGCAGCCTGACGGGATCGTTGCTTCTTATATGTGCATGTTGTGACTGGGCCTCATAATGCCAATAAAGAAAACACAATGGCCGTTTCACCCAATTCATGCTGTACTTATCTTCTAGCATTGCCACTTGACCGCAATCCCAGCTTCAACAGCAACACTAAGTAACATGGCACTGGTATCCCAGAGACATGGTGATCCACATCGCCAGACATCAGTGAAGGTCTGGTAGCCAGAAATGAAAGTCTTAATCATGACTTAATTTTGTCCGATTATGCTTCGGTGAAGCACCTTGTGCCATTTTCTACATTAAAAGGCATTACATAAATTGCAAGTTGTTGTTGACTCTCAAATAGTTGTGCACATGCATGCCTGTGTTGAATTAAGGACAGGAGCCAAGGTATTGTGAAAAAGTACAGGTTGCACAGTTTAAAGAAGTGGGTAATTAATCTTAATCTGTACTCTTGGCTTCCCAACCTGCTACTGTGTTTTCAGCACCCTCATGCTTTCTAACATGCTTCCAACTTATCTCTCTTCTCAATGCCTTGATGTTCACTGAGCCCTACTGCTCACAATTGTAGCAAGAGATCTAATGGGAGGTGGGGTTAACAAAGCCTCCTTCACACTCCTAATTCAGTGTACTGTTCTGCAATTCTCGCAGAATGAAACAGCACTGGGAGAGGCCTTTCGGCCCATCATGCCGGTGTCAGCTCTTTGATAGAGCTATCCAATTAGTCTTCATCAGGGATTAGTAGTTAGCAATACAAATTGGAAGCAGCCAGCAAGGGAATGGGGAAGGGAATTTAGAAACACATTTGGAAGCCGCAGGATACCTGCGAGCATGAGGATGGAAGGCGTAGATGGGGAACAGCCTGCTCATTAGGTGCTTAGGGCACATGAAGCAATGAGTAAGCCATATTATTCAAAAATGCATAAGAAGCTTGAGTCAACCCATGTTATACCTGACTCGGGTATTAAAAAAAAAACTACGCACAGAATCTGGAGCAAAAAGCAGTAGCCATTTTATTCCTGGCAGTTTTGCGGAGAAAATTCAACTAATTATTTTAAAATTAAATTTGTAATAATTTCAATTTTGTTGTAATCAATCCAGATGATTATTGCATTAGTGAAAGGGCTGTGTTTTTAGCACTTACAATGAAAAAGGCTTTTTAAACTAAATAGAACACAATTGCCAGACTGTAATAGGTTAACACCAATCATAGAAAACTTAACACAGAACTGCCATAATTCACAACTAAACAAAACCTCCAGCACATTACAAGATTATCTACTTCAGCACATAGTTTCCTCCAGTGTTTTGTGGCTGCAATAAGTTCACTGAAAACTTCCATATAAAGTCAGTCAGACATATAAATCTGTAAAATGATGACATCATTACAAATTATATGCTGGTGTATGCTGGAAAACTGTCTAAGACACCATCAAATTATCAGCTTTTTAATTTATTAGATTATTTCAGTACAAAGGAATTTCTGGTGTATAAATTTCCTTTCTATGTGTTTTTAAGCTCCACTGCACGACTGTACAACGTTAGTCAAAACATTAATTTTGTTGCTTTGGAGTACACTCAATTCCTTCGTTTTGCCAGAACAAATGCCTGTTGTATGAGTCAGCACTTAGGGTACAAAATTAAAAAAAAAATCCTTCCAGTGAACTAAACGACTAGAGTTTGTTTTATTTAATTCGCGTGCTCAAATATAAATAAATGTAAACGTAAGGATAAAATGAGATTTCCTGAGCAGAGGGAAGGGAATCAACGGACCAACTGATATACAAACTCTACAACAATTTAACAATTCCTTGAGATTGTGTCCCAATTATTTAAATTTCAATTATCCAAGTTTAATCAATTATCCAATTATTCCCTTTTCTTTTTGATTTAATTCTCTGGCATCAGATGTTTTTATTCTCGTGTGTTTATTCTTCTCCACCCGATTTTCTTTTATCTCTCTACCTGCTAAGTTATTTTATTTTCTCTTCCTCCCCCAATTCCTCCTTCTCTGTCTGCAAACCAGGAAATGTAAGAAACAAAGCTGTACTTGGCAGGGGTGTTTAATGCAGACTATTACAAATATCATTCACATTAAGGCAGCAAAGAAATGGATGATGGATTGGATCTGGCTTGAAGAACAATTCCCATCGTCTATCTGGTGTTGAGTGTCCCCAAACATTTGGTTGAGGACTCCTCCTCCCCTCACAATTACCCTTTTCAGTGTATTCATGGTAGTGGCCTATTCATTGTGCGCAAGCTTAAACAGTGAGTTTCGGCAGTGTTTTTCACTATAAAAGGCATCAAGCAGAATCTAATCCTGTTGTCACTTTTCAGTGACACAAGCAGTGGATCACTGGGTAATGATCAAGCATAGAATTACTGATGTTCTTTTCCTTCCCCCAAAAACATTCCCTGGCCCAGAGAGACAGAGGCCAATGGTATCACCATACTGGCTAAGACTTACTAACTCAGCACACAACAGGGTTTCAATATGGGACATTCTTGGTCTACAGTGCGTAGAACTACACCACAAAGTACCACATGAGCCATTAGGGTAGTTTTAAATATCCTTAACAGTAAAATATGATTAATATGAAACTATTCAGCTATAACATTGTACATGAAGATTTTCTTTTAAACTGCATTTTAAGCAGTGGGTTGAAAAGCTGTTGTTTCATACCCAAGTCAGATCACCAGTGCATTACAGCCTAACACCCCCCAATATTAGACTTAATCCTTGCCATGCGCTTCAATCAAAGCTATTTTATTTTTTAAAAAGGCTCTTTTTCTTCACACACATCAACAATGATGGCTGTAGTACCAAGAATTTAATTAAAATGCAAAAGGTTTTCTTGCCTTTCATGGCCTCTGCAGCCTGGATAAGTTCAGTGACAGAACCAGCCACACGTTTTGAATATGCTGCCAGCTGCTGTTTGAGTTCCGGTGATGGCTTCTGAAGAATCTGGAGAGGAGATCAAGAAATACTGAATAACAGGGGAAGAAAAAGTATTCAAAAATAATAGCTGGGCACTTTTATGGCACTATACAATTAGTATATATCCACACTCACTTACACAAGTTTATTATAGGCCATAAAATTACAGTAAAGTGACGAGGAATGCTTTTTAATTTCTTCTGATATGTCGTCAACTACAGCAGCACACATCTCCTTTCCCCTTCAAATGTTTGAGAGGCAGACAGCGCCGATTTCTAGTACTTTCAAGTGTACTAGAAGCCTCTCGTGGAGCTGAAGTTACACTACACAAACTTGTGAGGCGGGATCATGATGGTAACACATTGGCCTAGAGATAGCATCGCGCAGCACCCATTTTACAGGGGCTGCGCGGACATCTAAGGCCCCAAAATGGAGCACAGTAAGCACACACACTTCTGTCTGGAAATGCACCGCCCACCTTATTGGGTAAGGACAAATAAGAGGCAGCCTTTACCCACGCCTGAAGCAGGTTTTAGGCCCATTGGTTTGCCTAGGCAGCCAGTGCCTTTCTGGGCTGAACTCGGGGAAACCAGCCCGAGGTATAGAAACATACAAGATAGGAGCAGGAGTAGGCCATTCGGCCCCTCGAGCCTGCTCCGCCATTCAATGCGATCATGGCTGATCATCCAAATTCAGTACCCGGTCCCTGCTTTCTCCCCATACCCCTTGATCCCTTTAGCCTTAAGAAATATATCCAACTCCTTCTTGAATATATTTAATGTATTGGCCTCTACTGCCTTCTGTGGTAGAGAATTCCACAGGTTCACCACTCTCTGGGTGAAGAAATTCCTCCTCATTTCTGTCCTAAATGGCCTACCCCTTATCCTTAGACTGTGACCCCTGGTTCTGGACTCCCCGACCATCGGGAACATCCTTCCTGCATCTAGTCTGTCCAGTCCTGTCAGAATTTTATACGTTTCAATGAGATCCCCTCTCATTCTTCTAAACTCCAGCGAGTACAAGCCCAATCGTCCCAATCTCTCCTCATATGTCATTCCTGCCATCCCAGGTATCAGCCTGGTGAATCTTCGCTGAACTCCTTCCATGGCAAGAACATCCTTCCTCAGATAAGGCGACCAAAACTGCACACAATACTCAAGGTGTGGTCTCACCTAGGCCCTGTACAACTGCAGCAAGACATCCTTGTTCCTGTACTCAAACCCTCTCGCTGCGAAGGCCAACATACCATTTGCCTTCTTAACCGCCTGCTGCACCTGCATGCTTACTTTCAGCGACTGGTGCACAAGGACACCCAGGTCTCGTTGCACTTCCCCTTCTCCCAATCTATTGCCATTCAGATAATAATCTGCCTTCCTGTTTTTGCCACCAAAGTGGATAACCTCACATTTATCCACGTTATATTGCATTTGCCATGCTTCTGCCCAATTACCCAACCTGTCCAAATCATACTGGAGTTTCTCGGCATCCTCCTCACAGCACACACGCCCACCCAGCTTTGTGTCGTCTGCAAATTTGGAGATATTACATCTAGTTCCCTTGTCTAGATCATTAATATATATAGTGAATAGCTGGGGTCCAAGGACCGATCCCTGCGGTACCCCACTAGTCACTGCCTGCCATTTGGAAAAAGACCCGTTTATTCCAACGCTTTGCTTTCTGTCTGCCAACCAGTTCTCTATCCAAGTCAATACCTTGCCCCCAATCCCATGTGCCCTAACTTTACACGCTAATCTCTTATGCGGGACCTTATCGAAAGCCTTCTGAAAGTCCAAACACACCACATCCACTGGTTCTCCCTTATCTATTTTACTAGTTACATCCTCAAAAAATTCCAGTAGATTAGTCAAGCACGATTTACCTTTTGTAAATCCATGTTGACTTTGTCCGATCCTGTCACTGCTTTCCAAGTGCTCTGCTATTACATCTTTTGTAATGGACTCTAGCATTTCCCCCACTACCGATGTCAGGCTTACCGGTCTGTAATTCCCCGTTTTCTCTCTACCACCTTTTTTGAATAATGGGGTAACATTAGCTACCCTCCAATCCATGGGTACTGTTCCAGATTCCATCGAATGTTGGAAGATGATCAGCAATGCATCTACTATTTCTATGGCCACTTCCTTAAGTACCCTAGGATGTAGATTATCAGGCCCTGGGGATTTATCGGCCTTCAATCCCATCAATTTCCCTAACACCATTTCCCTACAAATACTGATTTCTTTCAGTTCCTCCCTTTCATTAGACCCTATGTTCCCCGACATCTCTGGGAGGTTATTTGTGTCCTCCTTTTTGAAGACAGAACCAAAGTATGTATTTAATTGGTCTGCCATTTCTTTGTTCCCCATTATAAATTCCCCTGATTCTGACTGCAAGGGACCTACGTTTGACTTCACCAATCTTTTTCTCTTCACATATCTATAAAAGCTTTTACAGTCAGTTTTTATGTTCCCTACAAGCTTACTCTCATATTTTATTTTCCCTTTCTTAATTAATCCCTTTGTCCTCCTTTGTTGAATCCTAAACTTCTCCCAATCCTCAGGTTTACTGCTTTTTCTGGCCAATTTATATGTCCTCTCCTTGGATCTTATGCTATCCCTAATTTCCCTTGTTAGCCACGGTAGTCACCTTTTTTGTTTTATTTTTATGCCAAACTGGGATGAACAAATTCTGTAGTTCCTGTAGTTCATCCATGCGGTCTTTGAATGTTTGCCATTGCCTATCCACCGTCAACCCTTTGAGTGACATTCCCCAATCAATCCTACCCAACTCGCGCTTCAGACCATCGTAGTTTCCTTTATTTAAATTATCTGCAACAAATGAAAGTAACTTGCCTGAATGTGAAGGAGGAGTGCTCCTCCAGACCCCACATTTAACCACCCTCCCGATGGCTGCCGCTCCTGATCCACGAGGAAATTGATCTTTTAAATTTTCATTTAACTCCCATTTTTAACTTTTCTCCCCAACTGCAAATAATCCCTGATCTGGAGGGCAAGCAACTGGCACAAAGTGTTAATACAAATTATCCTGCCTAGGTGGCCCAGCTGACATCAAGAACTCACCTGGTGGTGGAAGAACTCCCATCCAAAAATCCCACACACTTTACTGTTTTACAATTTCATACATTAGTATCTACTATTTCCTAATTATTTTCTTTGCTAAACAGAAGAAAAAAATGTAGAAAATGAGAATAAATCTCTCAAATGCACACATGGTAGAAATGTCAATATTTCAATATATTAGAAATACAGCACTTTCAATATATTAGAAATATAGCACATGCAATTGGCTAGAGATCAGACACAAAACATGCTGTAAAATATCACAGCCTCATTCCATAAACCAGTGCAGTTCAGGTCAGTTGAATGCTGAATGAGAGGGCACGCAGATGTGCTTACAAATAGATCACATTATACTTGTGGGGGGAAAGGAGAGCGATCGTTTTGCCACTGAAATGAAGCACTACTCCACAGGAGTTAAATTATCTCATTTTCTCACATGAAATAATTTTTCAGCTGTTTAGATACAACTTGCTGGCATCATATGGAGCTCCTGACTTCTTCAAAACAAGCGCAAAGAACATAATCAAACCCCTAGAATGGCTAATTACAGCATTCTTTCACTCCGTCATGGCTACAGCATATAACTTATGGGTCCTGTCACACTTCTCAAAGGACAACCAGATACAATATTTTTCAGTAGAATTTATATACACCAATGTCTGAAGGGGGCATCATTGATAACCAAGGCCTGAGATCATCAGTGATACATTATAATCCATTTCTGACATGCCTGAAAGAACAGTTTAAGGCACAGACTTGCTTCATGATATGGTTATCTTTTTAACCTAATTTTGAACTATCCACTCAGATTCTAGGAAATGCTTTCACTCAAAACAAGTTTTTGTAGGAGGATATAAAAAGTAATATACTGCATAGAGCAAAAACCAGACTGTTGAAATGTTACTGTAAATGAATTAATTAGCACTAAATCATTTGTTCTTTTCTATTCAGTTACTTTTTCTTTTAACTCATTGTCCTCTGGTACAGATCATACCAGATCCACCACCATTCAATGGCCATAACATTATGTTATGTGAGTGGTAAGCAGTCATTAGTTCTCAATGTGGTAAACAGGGTCCAGGTTAGCACTTCCACAGGACCAATATAGGGTGGTACAAGAGCCATGAATTTGCACATATTTGGCAGCACTAGAAGTCAGTTGCTCTGTAGTACATCACAGCAGCTGCAGCACTGCCTGTAGGAAGGATTCATTTCACATCGCTTCACAAATTCAAATTCTCTATATTTGGACAAACCCATGCATAACATTCGAACACAGCCAGGCTACTCACCGGCTTTGAAATAAAGAAGGAATAAGTGTGAAATGTGGGAGGAAAAAAAGAACATAAATGATTCAACAAAAATATAACATGACAAAACAACAAAATATCCAAGAAATAGAAAAGATGGAGATTAAAATTTTTTTATATGGGATGTGGGCAAGGCCAGCATTTATTGCCCATCCCTAATTGCCCTCGAGAAGGTGGTGGTGAGCTGCCATTTCAAAGGGCAGTTAAGAGTCAACCACATTGTTGTGGGTCTGGAGTCACATATAGACCAGGTAAGGACGGCATATTTCCTTCCCTAAAAAGGACATTAGTGAACCAGTTGGGTTTTTATGACAATCCGGTACTTTCATGGTCACCATTAGCTTTTTATTCAAGATTTTTTTTAAATTAACTGAACTTAAATTCCCCAGCTGCCGTGGTGGGATTTGAACTCTCATCTCTGGATCATTAGTCCCTGAGCTCTAGTCCAGTAACATAACCACTATGCTACTGTACCCACATTTGATTGAACAAAGGTATTTGGGACAATTAAAAAAAAAAAAAAAAAGTTCTGTGGATCAGTTCCTCAGAATGTTGAATATTACCATACACACATGAACAGGCATTTTTATGCTCAGCTGTATTCCAAAGGAAACAGATTCTTACTTTTTCGTAATAAGCAAAAGTTGCTGAAAGAGTTAAACAGATGTTCAAGCTCTTACTCTTCTTCCTCTGATCAGGCAAATCAGATTTCAGGTTGGATTCCTAGAATGTGCCAAGTTAAAAGATCGCAACCAACACTGCGGTAGGGGAACTACAATTGGCTTCAGCGCCGTTGAGTCAGGGAATGGTAAAAATTAGCCAGGGTCCTGCTCCTGATCATGGTCCAGCAAACCCTGAAAGAAGTACATGTGTGTGGATGTCAGCTGAAGACCAGATTGAGCTCAGCTGTGGTGCCCACTGTAGTTAAATAGCCTGCCAGCATTCTGTCTAGGTTTACAAATGAAGAAATGGCCACCCGAGTCCCGGAGAGTGACCAACACCAACAGACCCAAATGATCAATGCCTTCGGTGGTGGGGGAGGGAGACAATTGGCAAAATGAGGAAGGTTGAAGAAAATTTAATCAAATACATAACGTTTTCCTGCTGAATTAGTGTCAGGGCCTTTGAGAAGGTGTAGAGTAGATTTTCTAGAATTATACCAAGGATGAGAGACTTCAGTTATGTGGAGGGACTAGAGAAGCTGGGATTGTTCTCCTTAGAGCAGAGATGGTCAAGGGGAAATTTAATGGAGGTATTGAAAATTATGATGGGTTTTGACATAGCGATAATTGTTTCCACTGACAGGAGTGTCAGTAACCAGAGGACACAGATTTAAGGTAACTGGCAAAAGAACCAGATGGGAGATGAGGAGAATTATTTTTACGCAGTGGGTTATGATGATCTGGATTGCAGTGCCTGAAAAGGGTGGTGGGAGCAGATTCAATAGTAATTTTCAAAAGGGAATTGGATAAATACTTGAAACAGAAATAATTGCAGGGCTATGGGGAAGAGAGTGGGACTAATTGGATAGCTCTTTCAAAGGACCGGCACAATGGACTGTATGGCCTCCTTCTGTGCTGTATCATTCTATGAAAAAGTATATTTTCAACAAAAACAATGCTAAAATTTATTTAAACTTTCAAGCACTTATTTTTGTACATTCAAAGCAATTAGAATAGAACTACCTGATAAGGAGAAAAAAAGTTTGTTCACTCATTTGGTAATTATTAAACTCATTTAGACCACAATATACATTTCATGATTACTCACTACAAGCACATGTTCCAGTAGAACCAGGTATCCCTCGGAACATTCTTTGCCAAAACGAAGGGCCCGGGTACGGACATCGTTGGACACTTCTGGGTGATAGGCTGCTTGCTGTAAGAACATGAAATGATTAATTGTTAATTATCTGGCTTTACTCTCAGGAGCGTGCTACAGATCCTTCATTCAGTTTTTCAAGCACCGCCTCCCACAATTTTGCTTTTCTTCATTTCTGACGTGAAAAATCTGTGCTATGAAGAATAGAAACCTTTGCATTTATTGTTTTAATGGTTGTATAGTTTTAAGTCTGTTCCCCATTATTGTCGAGGATGGGGAGAAAATGCTACAGAGTACACCAGATAATGGTTGTGCAGGAGAGAAGAAACAACACTACCAAGTACACTAGATATTTCCAGCTAAATAGGACGAAACATAAAATAGATGATTTAGTGAAATCGTGCTGGTTGTCAAGTTGGGTGAAAATCAGTAAAAAGCTGCTTAGGAATAAATATAAAGCTCAGGAGAAATGATTGAGTTTTGAAAACAAAGAGCATTATACATTTACCAAAGAACAACTACTTTTACTTCTTTCTAGACATTTTTGGCCACTTAATTCCAGATAAGAGTTGGGTGACAATTTCATCACCTCACTCCCTCCTCCAACTGGTAGAGTAGGAGAGTGCTGACCTTCTCATCACCACTTTCAATGCTGCTTTATGACCAACACAAGACACATCTGCATTAGGGAAAGCCAACCAAGGTGACATTAGCCACTTGTCCACTATACCAACTGTATCCAATTCAGAGCCTGGAGGAGAATGAATTCACTCTCAACAGTAGTTAAGTGTTGAAGTCAACAGTAGGATTCCAATGAGGCCATTATCCTGCCACTGTGCCCCCGGAACATGACTGTCTATATACTCTACCAGGTTCAGATATTGCTGTAGAGTCACTAACGATTCAGTTATTAATCTCTTTGCTCTCTGATTTAGTTTGTTGAGAGATTAGTTTGTCTGTTTAACTACAAAATATGAAGAATGCCTGATCTGATTGGCACGATAAGAAACTTATTTCCTTAATAATGGCCTTACAACGAAATGTGTTGATGACATGGAAATCCTCGAGTAGGTTTCCCACTCTCCTATGCTGCTCCAGTGACATCAATCACGAGGAGTCGCCTTGTGTAGCTCCATCGCAAACAACCAGGGGCTTCATTTCAGATTGAGAGCCAACTAATCCCAGGAAACTATGGTAAAGGCTAGGAAATCTGCATTCTAATTCTACAAAATAGTTTCCTGGATGTTAGACAGCTCCCAAGCAGCTCTTGGGTCAGTTTGACCTGATTCCTTCTCCCACTGTTTGCAACGAGCCTGTAAAAAAAATTTTAAGAAATTTCAAGGACCAATCTTTCCTTCTATATCTGCGCTCATCTAATTCAGGCTCTTGAGCAGCCCTGATATTAATCGCTCAACCATTGGTGGCCGTGCTTTCAGCTGCCTAGGCCTCAAGCTCTGGAATTCCCTCCATAAACCTCTGTCTACCTCTTTGCCCAAGCTCTTGGTCATCTGCCCTAATTTCCCCTTACGTGGCTCAGTGTCAAATTTTGTTTTATAACACTCCTGTAAAGCACCCTGAGACATTTTACTATGTTAAAGGCGCTATATAAATACAAGTTGTTGTTGTTGGAATACTGTGAATAAAAAGCAGTCTCCTGGACGCGCCCTCTCTTTAAAGTCGAAATGCACAAAGAACCATCTCCTTTTGTTTGTTCTTTTTCATGTACGCTGAATGAATACATCTTAACTGATACTTAAGTTATTAGATACCTTACAAGAATGAAGCATCTCTGCGATAGCTTTGCGACTAAGGTTGGCAGTGGCAATAACATCCTCTTGGCGACAGGAGTTCCCTGCTGCCACGGCTTTAGCTGTGGCGATAGTAATGCCTTTAGTCATACGGATAAAATCTTCTGGTGAAGAAGTTTTAGGTGGTGGATTTGCCGAGGAAAATACCTAAAGGAATAAAACAGGAGTTTAGTGAAGATGAGCTTTTATTTTTACAATGCTTTAATTGGACCCTTGACACACCTGAAAGAACTTTACACCAGTTTTTATCGATTGTACATCAGAATACAGAGAAGTCAGATCCTCTCAACTTTTAAGGTACTCCTCTTAAAACATGCGAAAGATTCTCCTCCGCGTAAAACAATCTCAGTTGACAAAGAGAGGCAACAACCAGAGGCAGAGGACTATCCACTGCTCTTATATGTTTTATATACAAGAGGTCAACTACCTGTCCACTCGGTCAGGGAATGGTTCAGTGTGGTGGTTACAGTAATCTAAAATAGTAAAGTATCCCCATTTCTACTTTATCCAGCGGTCTGCAGTCCTATAGCAAAATACTGCAGATGCTGGAAATCCAAAACAGAAAATGCTGGAAAAACTCAGCAGGCCAGGCAACATCCGTGGAGAGAGAAATAGAGTCAACGTTTCAGGTCTTGACAAAGGGGTTCGACCTGAAACGTTGACTCTATTTCTCTCTCCACGGATGTTGCCTGGCCTGCTGAGTTTTTCCAGCATTTTCTGTTGTTATTTTAGGTCTGGAGTCCTAACCTATCTGTAAACTGTGTGGAACACAGTTAGCCTAACTTGTAATGCCTGTATTGTAAAGTAGTTGATAGTTCAGCTGAAAACAGGAGAGATCTATTTCTCAACCGTATACATGAATGGTTGATGCTGCCGCTAAGCCATTCAGCTAAAAGTCATGAGGTTCGCTGCCCAGTCTGTATAGAGTTAGGGGATCACGACAATTGGCCTCAAGGTGTTTTTTTTTGGGGGGGGGGGGGGAAGAGGGGAGGGAAAGGAGGAGGAGTAATGGGAGGGAAAGAGAATCAGCCAGGATTCTCACTTCCTATTGCTACCAGTGAGAAGGCTACATGTGTGGATGGCAGATGAGGACAAGATCAGGCTTGGCTTTCATGCCATTAGTTGATTAGCCTGTCAACAGTGTCCAGACTTGCATATAAAGAATGTTTATTTGGTTGAGGTACCAGATGGAGGCCGACGTCTGTAAATTCTACCCCAGCTAAAGTCAATGCCTACAGGAGAGAATTGGAAAAAAAGAGATTAAAAAGAACTAATTTCTCCCCTTCTTCCCACCCCCCTCCCCTCTAAAATAAAGCTGCCAAGCAATGGATATGTACAGTAACAGTCAATGGTGAACAGAAGTGCACACAGGCACACATGCTGGGCCATTCGCATTTTAGGTCAAATACTGAAAATCTCTGAATACCTTCTATTTGGTTTATACTAGTCAACTGCTCATCCTCCCACCCTGGATTTATAACAAAGGTAAAAGTCAGGGTGGGATCAGATTTTCAGTTCTTAAATAATTAGCAATTTATTGAAAATTTCTGACTGAAAACTCAGTGCCATTGTGAACAGCTTAAAACAGGCAGACAGAGAAAATGTGACAGAGCTGAAGGACTACCAGTAGTTTCATTATACTGATTGTACATGTTACTGTATTGGTTACTGCTTATAAAAAAGAGTAAGTACATTTTTTGCTCATAATATACAGAAATATCCCCTTAGGACAAAAACAGCAAGATGATTTAATAAGGCACGAGAGAGAAGAAACGTAGAAACATGTGGGGGGGAAAATTCAGTTGTTTGCGCCTCCTGTTAGCACCTTAAGAGGGTGCTAATGGGGTGCAAAGCCACTAGCGCCCAGGCGCGGCGATGTCTGCGCCGCTCGCGAAATTAACTAGGCATTTTGCGGCGGCGCTAAACACTACCGCCACGATCTTCTGCGCCGGCAGATCGTGACGTCAGTCGAGTGCACAACGGCCCGTTAGTGCCCCGGACCGGATATTGAGCGGCGCCCCCTGCCTTACCACCTGCCGCTAGCAACGACAGGTTGAGGGGAGCGTTTTGCAGTCAGAAAGGGACTGGGGGAGCGCTATTTAAAGGCAACCGCTTCCTGCCTTTTTTTGTCGGTGACATTTTTGCACCACACATTCTGAGAGAGAGAGAGAGACTTCTGGAGAGATTCAACACTGTGTGAAGGAGTTTTGAGTACTGAGCAGCACTTTGCAGGTTTATTTTGATTTGCCCTCCTTGCTTCACCAGCGCTCTGAGGTAGCGCCTCGCTCCTCGGCCTTTGCGCCTTAAGACAGGTGTGAAGCGCCTGATTTAGCGCTCAAATCACCTCCAGGGGCGATAAAAGCCAAGTTTGCCATCGGAGGCGATAATTAGCGCCAGGCGCTAAACTTTGCGCATGGCCGATAATGGCGCCCCAAACGGGGCGATGCTGAATTTTTCCCCCAATGTCTTAATTTGGCACCGGAATCTTGAATTCTTTCAATGATGAACTGCACTTGCCATTATAAAAAGTGACTTGAATGTGAAATACATACTGCAAGTTCTTGACGGATGTGCTCAATAGTGGCTTCTAGAGCTCGTGTGCCTCGAGTGGCTTCATCTTCTACAGCCTTTACAGTCTTCAGCAGTAAGGTCACATTGGTCACCATAACCTAACAGGATGCAAGCACTGGAAGTTAGTCTAAGAACTAAATGGTCACGTTTAGTCTTTTTATTGAATAACTGTCAATAAAAATGCCATCTTCAAGTAAAGGCTACTCGGTTACTATAATTTAATTCTAAAATCTTAAGTTAGTATCCATAGAAAGATTTCTGCTAAAGTTTTGGTTTGGAGGTAAATATCTGTACAGTTGGTAAAAAAAACCCCTCTAAAGTCAGCCAAAGAGCATTAACGTCATAAAGGTCACCTTAAATGCAACAATTAATGTTTATCTACCATTGCATTTTGTTTTGAAACTTGCCTACAGCACAAAAAAGGTACCATTCACCCAATGTTTTATGTGTGGTCTGTCAGCCACACATAAAACAAGTTATAGCAAGAGGTTCACATCATTGTTCAGGTACAGAGCAAGCCGTAAACAATAGTGACTATAGCAGATTGTAGTTTTTGAAGATTACTGTATGACTTTATCTGGATTTACAAGTTTTCATTGTGGAGAAGGCTTCACAAGTGAATTTCTATGAGCAGAGATTAAGGTTTTATGCAGTTTAAGTGTCATTTTTTGGGTTATTCAGTCAGCTGCTCCTGGAACACAAGACCAGTGACGCGGCTTAATTTTAGCACAATGCTGCCGATTTTTCAAAGTTTTTTCTTCCAAATTAAGCAAAATCCACTTCTTTCATGAAACATGCAACTCATTTCATACTATTTAATATACATGTCTGTTAACATTTCCTTTTACAGTACCATGTTATTTAGGATCAGGTTGAGCAGAATAAGTTCAAAGGGTCAGAACTAATTCTGAATGATGAGAGCAGTTTCATTAATGGGTGATGACAATCTCTACCAATAGCTCAGTGGGTAAATTAACATTAATAGGGTCCGCTTCTTGATGGCTTCTCCTCACGCACCCCACATGGTCACCTCCAGTATATTCCAAGGTTCCAGCCTTGGCCACGTTTTTCCTCACTGGCATAATATCCCTTGATGACTTCATCCATAGGCATATCCATATCCCTTGATGCTACAATTATCTCTGTACAGTCAGACTGCCTGCCCAACACAGTCATTGAATTTTAGATGATCAAAGCCATCTATTCAGCCCCTGAAAAAAAATTGATATCCTTGCCACTGACTTTATCACTCTCCCTGACTGCTCACTCAGGACACACCAGAAGGTCTGCAACATCATGGTCCTCCTCAACCAATGAGTTTCAAACTCCATATCCTGGCTATTATAACCACTTAACTCCACTCTCAACAGCCGAAACCCTAATCTACTCCAACTTGATTTCTCTTCACACCCTCCTTGCTGATCTCCCAAGCTCTTTCATAAACTCCAAAATTCCACTGTCCTCATTTTGTTCCACACTAGCTCTGCATATGTATCATAGAAGATAGGTAGGAGCAGGAGTAGGCCATTCGGCCCCTCGAGCCTGTTCCGCCATTTAATGAGATCATGGCTGATCATCCAAATTCAGTACCCTGTCCCTGCTTTCTCCCCATATCCCTTGATCCCTTTAGCCTTAAGGCTAAAGGGATCACTTTATCACCCTCCCTATCACTCCCAATGCTCACCAACTTACACTGTCATCACCACATGCATAGATTTTGAATGCCTCACCATCAGCTACAAACCCCCCACAGCGTTGCTCCAAACTATGTGACTTTCGCCACCCTTATGACAAATTCTGAGCCCTCTATTTCTCCAACACTGGCCTCTTGTGCATTGTCCCCTCCCTCTATACTGCCATCGGTGGTGGAACTTGCAGCTATCTCTGCCCCGTTACTCCCTTCCTAAACTCCTCCACCTTGCTTCCTCTCTCCCTGCCTTTAAACGCCTTCTCAAAAAACTTACATATTTAGCAATGCCTTTGGTTACCTCTCATAACTCCACCACTTATGCTCAGTATCTATTTTCACTCTTCTCACGTGGGATATTGTTCTGTGTTAAATGTGCTACATACATGCAAGTTTGCTTATGCTGACCAATCCCTGCTCACTGGGTCAGCCAGTGGGGGAACTGTAACTGGCCTCATTGGTCGCTGGATAGGAAGGAGGAAGGTTGGTCAACATACGGTCTGTAAAATAACCAGGTGAGGACAAGGATCGGCCCCCCATTGTCGAACGGTCTGCTGTCACCATCTAGGCTCACACATGAAGAAAGGTCACGCAAGCAAAATACCAAATGGCGACTAATGATCATTGAACTGTATCCCACTGAGTTACTGACTTCAAGAGAATATTTGGGGTGGCGAGGAGAACATTTGCCCTTTAATTTTGAATCACACTGAACATTGATATTTATTCTATAACTACCTTGGCAGCGTTCTTGAGATTATACATGGATGGATCATCTGGAGCTTTTCCGGACGCTCCTTTAGTGGCACTAATAAGGTCTCCCAGGGCCTTCGCTACATCTTTCACTGCATTGATCAGTACAACCTGAATAAAGCAATAATGACAGGCTGATTACAAATAAAATAAACTTTTCTACACATCAGATGACAAAACAAGTGTTTTTTTAATGACTCCTTCAAAAATAGGACTCCACCTAACAGCAACCAAAGCATGAACTTGCAGCCACACCAATTTCAAATGGAACTGAATGAAATGACCCAGCTGAATCAAAAATCCAGCCTTGTAAAAGTGAATTGACATGAGATTCATTGCGCTGCATCATAACACTGGATTATAGAACAGCATATGAAAATCCTACAGTATACGGTGGTATTTATTTTAAAATATTGCAATGCTGATCGACTTAATTTGTTAAAGTGTTGGCAGAACACTCAATGTACTGATTTGAATATGGAAAGCAGAAAACATATGTGGCTTTTGTAACAGCTTGTGTTAAACCAGTCAAGTTAACAGATTAAAGCTACACGTTTCGCATTTATGAAAAATACTTCAACAAGCTGCAAGTACAATCATTCTGGAGCTTATGCAATAGAAAGCCTGTAAAATTATAGGGGACAATAGTAGACTAGAATTTAACTATGCTGGAACAGCACAAAGTAATAATACAGACATTGTCCATTTTTAAACAGTCTGCATTAGTGGGCTGTGCCACAGAATGGGGATGGGGTTGGGGTTGAGTTTTTAAACAATTGCCTTGGTTAATAATTAATTTGGCTGATTTCAGCTAGGTTGTTGGATATGACACTGAGTCGTCAATATCCTGGAACTCCCTACTTAACTGCACTGTGGGGAGCCTTCACCACACGGACTGCAGTGGTTCAAGGTGGCAGCTCACCACCACCTTCACAAGGACGATTAGGGATGGGCAATAAACGCTGGCCTTGCCAGCGACGCCCACATTCCGTGAATTAATTTTTTATTTTTTTTTAAAAAAAAGCTTGGTTTTGCCTCCAGCTGCATTTCTCCAATCTTGGAAAAAGTTAGGGAAAATTCTAAGTTACACCCACTGGAGCCCAAGTTCATCAGGTTAAGTTATGATAAAATACACTCAAAGTTTTTAACCTGTGTTTCAGGATCATCTGAGCCCAAGCTTGCAGCTCCTAATTTCACAACCTCAGCCAGTCGAGTAATAGTGACAACTGAGGACTGTGCCGCATGTGCTAACTTCTCCTGACTTGCAGCAGCTCCAGATACAAGCAGCTTCGTGTCTTCCACCAGCGCTTTAGCCGTTTTCAGAATGTTCTCCCTAAAATGATTACAGAAGATTAAAGACAAAGACTAGAACAGTTGAAGTCTCTAAAAATATTTAGCAACATGTTTGTGAATATGATTTTTTTTTTTTAAGTTCTTTTTGGAGATACAATTCATAAACGTGGACATTCTCCAAAACACCGGTCAGATGAGCGAATTCAGATGCAAGGATCAGGCCAACGTTTGATCTCACAAGCATCAATTAGCTGAAGAACAAAGCATTAAAGGCCGTTTTTGATCATTCAGAAACCAATTTTAACAAATGCTATAGTACGAAAGGGAGGACAAACGTGCATTTATATAGCATCTTTCAGACTTCAGGATGTCCCAAAGCATTTTACAGCCAATTAATTACTTTTGAAGTGTAGTCACTTGTTTTGTAGACAGATGTGGCAGCCAATTTACACACAGTGAGGTTCCAGAGACAGCAATGACATGAATGACCAGTTAATGTTTTTTGTGTGTTGTTGGCGGAGGGATAAACGCTGGCCAGGACACCAGGAGAACTCCCCTGATCTTTTTCAAACAATGCCTTTGCAGTTTGTATATCCACCCAAGGGCCTCAAATTATCGCCTCATCCAAAAGATAGCATCTCCTACAATGCAGCACTCTCTTCAGTACCAGGCTGAAGTGCCAGTTTAGATTATGTCCTCAAATCTTGTACTGGGCTTTGAACTCATGACCTTGTGTCTCGAGGGAACGAGTGCTACCACTGAGCCAAGGGTGACACAAACATTAATTTTAAAAGATATGACAGAAAATTTAGAATAGAGCAGTAACAGCTTATGCCTGATAGGAGTATTATAGTTATAATATTGAGTGTGATTTTCCTATCATGGTGAGTGAGCTAAAATGTCAAGTCTGGCCAATCCAGTGAGTCCAGAATTCCCTAGATCCATCAGTGGTATAAGGGTTACATAAAACATCTCTCAAACATCATTATGGAACAACACTGAACTACAATAGGAAGGATGTATCTTTGTTTGACTGTACGCTTCAGTATCCTGGATTTTGCCCAGGGGCTGGTGAAATGGAGCTTGTACAATAATTTAACAAAACATACAGGCTAGTTTCATAAGTGACATCATAAAACTTGCCTAATGGAAAGACCAACATCACTTCTTTGGTTGGTCTGTCATTTTGCTATGATTCAAAGTGACAGGAGACAGGTTCGACTTTATGACTACTGGACCAAAACAGGTTATTGACCTTGGCTTTATGTTTCACTTCAAGTGAAAATGCAACCCCCACCAGTGTTGTTGAGGGGTGGGTTGGGAAGATAGAGGAAAATAAAATCAACAGATGAATCCTTCAAGCCAGGCACTGATCAGTATGGACTGGCAGAGTCCCCTGAGCCAGTTTGAAGCTTTTTAGTGAGTAAATGGCTCCTAATAGGCAATAAGAAGTAAATAATCAGAAATTGTAATTCACCAAATTACAACTAGTAAAGTAATGTGTTCTAACCTGTGGAATACAGAGCATTGAATAAAGACATTAGATGTAAAGATACTAAAACGATCATCCATGAGTCAACCTGTGAATGCAGAGCACTGACTAAAGACCTTAGTGGGCCTGTTAGATACAAGGTATTAAAATCATCATCATCCATGAGTTTACCTGTGGTCAGCAAAGGTCTCTTCGTTTTCTCTGTTTAGTGTACCTGCTGTAGCAAACATGATGGTTGTGTCCAAATCAGCAATGATACCAGACACAGTACTGGCAGCAGTAATGCAAGCCTGGGTTCCACGGTTTCCTGCCTGCAAGGCTGCCAACACATGGGAAATCTGGAAAGAGTAAGTTACACAGTTTCCGGGTCATAATCCAATGTATATGAAACGGACTCACTTGCAACTTGGGTGCAATAGCATCGCTTTCTTACCTCCTCCATTGGATTTTCTCTTCGATTGTGGCTTTTTCCCCCAACACAGTCTTTTACAGCTCAGTTAACCATGGCTGTGGGTTTACCCATTGCTCACATCAATTTTACTTACTGATCGGTGTCACAGTTTAAGATTCTTTGGTCATTTTCCTCAGAAAAGACTTGGATTTTAAGCATTTTTAAAAAATACGTATTTTGAGCTAGAGCTGCTCTTGGTAAAAAGGTGTTGAATTTTAAGGACAGCCCATGCGAGTTGGCGGACACGTATGTACACGAGGTATTTAAAATGCATGCTGGATAGACGTTCAGCAGATCCCAAACAATGGCCATTTCATTGGCAACATATGGCCATTCAGGAGGACATCTCGCAACTTGGTGTTGATCAACTCTTGATTTCTAATGGTCTTTGAAAAAAGATTTTTTTTTTTTTTTTTTTTAAATCAAGACACCAAAAGTCAGTTAGCAGCAGTAGGCTGCAAGGGGCCAGCCTCTGTCCTAGTCAAGGAGAGATCATTGGAGCTCCCCAAAGTGGGCTAGCGTATGTATGTTATTTATGTATTGTAAAAGTACCCAAACAGAAGTTATTCTGATTCTACTAAGCATCTGTCATCATACGCCGTATTCTGCATGTTTTGCCCACTCTGCAATAAAGCAGCCTACAAATTGAACCAAACTGAATGTCACCTTGCCTAATGTTAACTCGGTCCAACTTCAAAGACATTAAGGGCTCAATTTTGTCAACGGGGAGCTTTTGGAGGCGGGACTCCCACTTTTTGGGTTGTAGTCCCACCTCCATCGAATTGTGGCCAACCCACGCTATTTTCCCTTGATTGACCTTGCGGGCTCAGCAGGCCAATTAAGGGACACCTGGTTACTGGTGACAGATGAAATGTCAATCGCTGACGTCAACAGCTTTTGACAGATGTAAAACCAGCGTTTGACAGCTCTGTGAAGCAGTCAAACACTGACAATCTGTCTTCTAACTTGAGTCCTTCTACTCAGACTCAGTTAGAGATCTCTCCAGACCAGAAAGCAGAGGCTGCAGCTTTTGACAGTTCAGCGGCCATTCTGCTTTCTGTGCCGGTGAACTGAGGGACTCCCGAGAACTGAAGGAAGGAAGCCTGCAGGAGAAAGTAAAGGTAAGTAAAACTTATTAAAACGCTTACCTCACACACTTACTTCTGCACACATGCACCCATCACTCACCTGCACAACGGACATCTCGACCCCTCCAACTTGGCGTGGTTCGGAGCCGTCAGACAGCCCACACTTCAGGGCTAAAAATAGGGATTAGGCAAAAAACTGCCCGTTAACTGTTAACAGGCAGTTAATTGGCACTAATCCCCTTCCTGCCTCGGGGAGGCGGCTCCCAGCACAGTTCGGGTACCCGCCTCCTGGGACATTGGCACGGAGGCGGGTTGGGGGGCGGGATGGGTTCCTGCCCCCCCGATTCTGCAATTTTCCCACCACTCCTGCCTCCAAACCTGCCTCCTCAGGGCTTTGAAAATCGAGCCCTAAGAGTGCGTAAGATAGGAGACTCAGACCAGAACACAAGACGTTTCATTCTTACATTCCCAGATCCTGCTTCCATGCTAGTAGATATAGAGAAATGGGACTTCCATAAGGAGACGACGACCAGCCCACTTAAGGGAGCGACCCCCAGAGTAGAAATAGAAGGATATTTCAGATGAATACGTGGCTAGAGGAATGGTGCAAGGGGGAGGGATTCAAGTTCCTGGGACATTGGAACCGGTTCTGGGGGAGGTGGGACCAGTTCAAACCGGACAGTTTGCACCTGGGCAGGGCTGGAACCGATGTCTTGGGGGAGTGTTTGCTAGTGCTCTGGGGGAGGGTTTAAACTAAAATGGCAGGGGGTTGGGAACCTGAGCAGGGAGACAGAGGAAAGGGAAACAAGGATAAAAGCAAAAGATAAGGAGAAAAACAAAAGTGTCAGTCAGAGAAATCAACGGTTTAAATCAAACGTGGCCACAGTAAATAATAATTCTAATAGGTCTAAGCGCGTTAAAAAAACAAGCCTGAAGGCCTTGTGTCTTAATGAGAGGAGCATTCGTAATAAGGTGGATGAATTGGCTGCGCAAATAGAGGTAAACGAATATGATTTGGTTGGGATTACGGAAACGTGGCTCAAGGATGGCCAAGGCTGGGAACTCAACATCCAGGGGTATTCGATATTCAGGAAAGATAGGCAAAAAGGAAAGGGAGGTGGGGTAGCATTACTGGTTAAAGAAGGGATTAACACAATTCTAAGGAAGGATATTAGCTCTGATGATGTGGAATCTGTATGGGTAGAATTGAGAAATACTAAGGGGCAGAAAACGTTAGTGGGAGTGGTATATAGACCTCCAAACAGTAAGGCGGAGGTTGGGATGGCATTAAAAGGGAAATTAAAGAAGCGTGCAATAAGGGCACAGCAGTCATCATGGGTGACTTTAATCTACATATAGATTGGGCTAACCAAATTAGTAACAATACTGTGGAGGAGGAATTCCTGGAGTGTTTACGGGATGGTTTCCTGGACCAACATGTCTAGGAACCAAGCAGAGATCAGGCCATCTTAGACTGGGTATTATGTAATGAGAAAGGATTAATTAGCAATCTTGTTGTACGAGGCCCCTTGGGTCGGAGCGATCATAATATGATCGAATTCTTCATTAAGATGCAGAATGAAGTAGTTGACTCAGATACGAGGGTCCTAAATTTAAATAAAGGAAACTACGATGGTCTGAGGAGCGAGTTGGGTAGGATTGATTGGAGAATGTCACTCAAAAGGGTTGACGGTGGATAGGCAATGGCAAACATTCAAAGACCGAATGGATGAACTACAGAATTTGTAAATCCCAGTTTGGCATAAAAATAAAACAAAAAAGGTGACTCAACTGTGGCTAACAAGGGAAGTTAGAGATAGCATAAGATCCAAGGAGAGGACATGTAAATTGGGCACAAAAAGCAATAATCCTGAGGATTGGGAGCAGAAAGGGATTAATTAAGAAGGGGAAAATAGAATGAGAGTAAGCTTTCAGGGAACATAAAAACTGACTGTAAAAGCTTTTATAGATATGTGAAGAGAAAAAGATTGGTGAAGTCAAGCATAGGTCCCTTGCAGTCAGAATCGGGAATTTATAATGGGGAACAAAGAAATGCAGACCAACTAAATACATATTTTGGTTCTGTCTTCACAAAGGAGGACACAAATAACCTCCCAGAGATGCCGGGGAATATAGGGTCTGATGAAAGGGTGGAACTGAAAGAAATCAGTATTTGTAGGGAAATGGTGTTAGGAAAATTGATGTGACTGAAGGCCGATAAATCCCCAGGGCCTGATAATCTACATCCTAGGGTACTTAAGGAAGTGGCCCTAGAAATAGTAGATGCATTGCTGGTCATCTTCCAGAACTCGATAGACTCTGGAACAGTACCCATGGATTGGAGGGTAGCTAATGTTACCCCACTATTCAAAAAAGGTGGTAGAGAAAAAGCGGGGAATTATAGACCGGTAAGCCTGACATCAGTAGTGGGGAAAATGCTAGAGTCCATTATAGATGTAATAGCAGAGCACTTGGAAAGCAGAGACAGGATCGGACAAAGTCAACATGGATTTACAAAAGGTAAATCGTGCTTGACTAATCTACTGGAATATTTTGAGGATGTAACTGGTAAAATAGATAAGGGAGAACCAGTGGATGTGGTGTATTTGGACTTTCAGAAGCCTTTCAATAAGGTCCCGCATAAGAGATTAGCGTGCAAAATTAAGGCACATGGGATCGGGGGCAAGGTACTGACTTGGATAGAGAACTGGTTGGCGGATAGAAAGCAGAGAGTTGGAATAAACGGGTCGTTTTCTGAGTGGCAGGCAGTGACTCGTGGGGTACCGCAAGGATCGGTCCTAGGACCCCAGCTGTTCACAATATACATTAATGATCTGGACGAGGGAATTGGATGTAATATCTCCAAATTTGCATACGACACAAAGCTGGGTGGGAGGGTATGCTGTGAGGAGGATGTCGTGAAACTCCAGTACGATTTGGACAGGTTGGGTGATTGGGCAGAAACATGGCAAATGCACTATAATGTCGATAAATGTGAGGTTATCCACTTTGGTGGCAAAAACAGGAAAGCAGATTATTTGAATGGCAATAGATTGGGAGAAGGGGGAAGTGCAAAGAGACCTGGGCGTTCTTGTGCACCAGTCGCTGAAGGTAAGCATGCAGGTGCAGCAGGCAGTTAAGAAGGCAAATGGTATGTTGGCCTTCGTAGCAAGAGGGTTCGAGTACAGGAACAAGGATGTCTTGCTGCAGTTGTACAGGGCCTTGGTGAGACCGCACCTCGAGTACTGTGTGCAGTTTAGGTCGCCTTATCTGAGGAAGGACGTTCTTGCCATGGAAGGAGTGCAGCGAAGATTCACCAGGCTGATACCTGGGATGGCAGGAATGACGTATGAGGAGAGATTGTCTCGATTGGGCTTATACTCACTGGAGTTTAGAAGATTGAGAGGGGATCTCATCGAAACCTATAAAATTCTGTCAGGCCTGGACAGACTAGATGCAGGAAGGATGTTTCCGATGGCTGGGGAGTCCAGAACCAGGGGTCATAGTCTAAGGATAAGGGGTAAGCCATTTAGGACTGAAATGAGGAGGAATTTCTTCACCCAGAGAGTGGTGAACCTGTGGAATTCTCTGCCACAGAGGGCGGTGGAGGCCAGTTCATTAAATATATTCAAGAAGGAGTTGGATATATTTCTTAAGGCTAAAGGGATATGGGGAGAAGGCAGGGACAGGGTACTGAATTTGGATGATCAGCCATGATGTCGTTGAATGGTGGAGCAGGCTCGAAAGGCCTACTCCTGCTCCTATCTTCTATGTTTCTATGACTGACCCCACTGCACCAGAGTAGATAGCTGCTGCAAACCAGAATTCGCAACACAAATGTGACAAACTAATATAGGTCAGATCTCGAAATAACAACAGAAAATGCTGGAAAAACTCAGCAGGTCAGGCAACATCCGTGGAGAGAAATTTGAGTTGACGTTTCGGGTTTGACCCTCTTGCTACGAAGGCCAACATACCATTTGCCTTCTTCAAAACCCTTCCCCAGATCTCGCTGGTCTCCGGTCTAAAACAGAAACATCGTCACTTCTGTAGTGATCCTTTAAGGACATGGCTGGCCAAGACAGATGTAGTCGATTAACATAATGAAGACGAATGATAGGAGATATTGGAGTCTGGTTTAGAACTGAGCAAAAGTCAAGGAGCTCTGAACATTTGAAGCCACCTTGATGCTCGCAGAAGCATCTTTAGCTGGACTATATGGGTTCGGCAGAAAGCAGTCAACAATTTCGTGTGCCACAAACATTAAATTACAGTACCTGAATACATAAAGTTACACTTCTAAAATGTTCTTTTTGATAATTAATTACCTTCTCAGAGACTTTGCGGGCACATTCAATGAGTTCTTTCTTGGTAAAGGCATCGCTGGGACTGCACTGGAGAGAGCCAGCTTTGAGAACCAACGAGGCACAATTGTGACCCAGTTCCTGCACACGATTCTTGATATGGTTGCCAATCTAGAATGGATTTAAAAACAGATTCTTGGAAAAAATTGTAAGAGGGTGCTGCACAATCAGATTGGCAAAGATTTTTGTCGTTAATCACAATACAATAACTCTAATGTCCACAAAACTTGCTAAAATAAATTTAAAAACAGTATCAATCAGATCCAGAGCAGATAACATTAGTGCTCTATGTTGAGATTTTACCAAATATCAAAATCTTTTCATCACCAAGACCAAACCCTAGCAGCATTGGGTGTATTTTAACTTACAGGAGCAGGTGGGGGATTGAAAGTGAGGAAATTGACAGCACATCAGGAAGCCGGCTCTAACATGCCAACTTCCGCATTTAACTGCGTGCGAGCTAGACTGCAGCGAGCAGTCCCCTCGGGAGAGGCGGGTTGTCAATTTTAGTATGTTAATCACTCAATTACAGCAATATTAACATGGCTTTTGGAATTTAACAGTGGGTGCACGGGATTCCCGGAACTCGCCAGTGAAAGCAAGGCGAGAACACAGCAGCATTTGAGGGGGCTGAAGACATTACAGGGAAATATGTCAATAAGTACCGAAACCTCTCAGCTGCTTTCTTGCCTGGTTGTGTGAAAGGCTTTGTGCATGGTACTTATGCTGAGATATTACTTTCACAACTTGAGATTTGTATGTCTGATCTCCACTTTGGAGCTGTGATCTTACAGATCAGCATAGGTCCTGCTTATGCTGTTTTACTTTGGACCTCAGTTGAGGACCAAGGTGACCAGCAGCAGCAGCACCACCACCACCACCGCTGCTTCAGAGGAGGGAGGGGATGAGCAAAGAGGTGCTGCTCACAGGAGGCCATACCCGCAACACAGGGTGTAAAGGCAGAGGATAAGTTTCTTTGACATGTCGAAACAGTGCCTCAGGAGCTCGCATCAGGTGATGGCACACATTTGCAGCCTGCTGGAACAAGACCTGCTGCCAAGTGGGCCTGGTGGCCATGCTTTTCCAGTGGCTGTCAAAGTCACCACCACTGCCCTCAACTTTTTTGCCTCTGGCTCCATCCAGGGCTCTGCCGCAGACATATCCAGGATCTTGCAGCCGGCGCCCTACAAATGCACAAGACAGGTGACTGATGCTTGTTTGCCAGGGCAGGCAATTATATCAACTTGCCACCGATAATGCCAGTCATTGAACGGGTGCTTGGGTTTGCGGCTCTAGCTGGCTTCCCACAGGTGCAGGGTGTCATCGACTATACGCATGTGGCAATTAAAGCACCCCCAGGAGTATTCATCAACCCAAGAGCTTCCACTCCATCAATGTGCAACTGGTGTGCAACCACAAAAAGATGTTTATGCAGGTGTATGCAAGATTCCCAGGCAGCTGCCAAGATGCTTTCGTCCTGCGATAGTCCACCTTCCCTGATCTCTTCAAAGTAGACTTACCAGCTGGCTGCTTGCAGACAAGGGATACCTACTTAAAATGTGGCTAATGACACCCATGAGGATCCCAACCAATGAGGCCCAGGAGCGATTCAACGAAAGCCATATGAAAACCAGATGCGTAATTGAGCAAGCCATCGGCATGCTAAAGATGCGCTTCAAGTGCCTGGACAGATCTGGAGGCGCCCTTCAATACACACCAAGCCAGGGTCTCCAGAATGGTCGTAGTGTGCTATGGTCTGCACAACATTGCACAGCAGCGAGGTTTGGACTTGCAAGGGGAACAAGGCGCAGAGCACAGAGCCTCTTCAGATGATTCCAAGCAGGAGGAGGGTGGTGCGGCCAAGGCACCAGCAGTGGCACACATTGCTGCCTGTGATGCCTGCAATATTGCGAGGTTCACTTAGGTTCCACTAGTCCATCCATCTGACAGCCACATGCAAAAGCCACTTTGCCGCAACCCCCCTTCCCCCAACACAAAGCAGTCCTGCAAACAACCAAGCACTCCTTTCACACTCCCCATTGCTCGGTGTCAATTCTTGTCTTATCATTCACCACAAGTGAAAAGGCCACTTGTCAGGCAGCAACCAAAAATGGGCAACACAGAAAAGTGATGGGAAAAAATATTTATGTGGTTCAAAAATAAAACAGAAACTTAACAATCTAACATTGTGTGCATCAACAAATCTTCCTAGCATTTCTACATGGCACAACCCATGTGGCTTCAGCAGGGTTAGAGTCAGGCTGCTCAGATCCCTGCTTTGACTGCTGAGGTGTTCTTGGCCGACGCCTCTGGGTTTTGGAGCACGACGGCCCCGCCAAAGACTGCTCCACCTGTGCCTGTGCAGGGGCAGACTCATCCATCGGGACATGAGGCAGCATGTGGGGTACTGACTGATTTGGGGGGGGGGGGGGGGGCACCAGGTGAGAAGTGGAAGCGCTTTGAGCAGAGTCCGCCCTTCTATGTCCCTTTTCACCATCATCCCACTCATGGCCCACCTGCACTTCCCTGCTAGCAATGAGCTGGAGAACACTTTGCTACAGATCAGTGGGGCGATGAACGGCCAAGGTTAGGGTTTCATGAATCCTATTTAAGGTGGCATAGTGTGCAAGCCACTGACGAGGGCCTGGATGCACTCGTTTGATTGCCGCACCCAATGCTACATGCAGGTGGCCACTCTTTCCATGGACGAACTCATTATCGTAAAGGCCTGCGACATCATGCTCGAGACGGACGCCTCCAATCTCTCTGCAAGCCTGCACAGTGCGGCTGGAAAGCTTGCCAGAACATTGCACCCTTTGCTGCTGCTCCAGAAGTATCCTTTTCATCGACGGCCCCCCCGATGTTCAGCATCTGCTTCCAGCTGAGCAGAGTTTGGAGTGTCCTGCGGCCTCAGAGGCGGCCTCTCCGCCATCTGCTCTTGCTCACTTGTGATGTGCGAGTCACCAGTTGAAAACTCAAATATCTTCCTGACCAGTTCCACTGAAGTGAGTATCTGCGCCTACATTTTGTTGTACTGCACTTGTGCACTACAATGACAATAAAAGTTGATTTGATTTGATTTTGATTTGGTGCATGGATTGCATGAGTCCTGTGACAGTGCAAGTGAGTGACCTCCTCTGAGGAGTCATCATTGTCCTCCTGCACCAGCAGGACGCTTGAAGACCCTGTGGGAGATTAAAGACGTGAATTAGAACTGTCAAGGTAAGAATGTTTTAAGTGATCATTATGCACATGATCATATTTCACTTGCTGCTGACATCAGGTCAACACGAGTGTTGTATGCCATGTGGCTGTCTGATATTTAATTCTGTCAGGCAGAAAGGGAATGGGTGACCACCAGGCAGAGTAGTAGGCGCAGGCAGGTAGCGCAGGAGTCCCCTGTGGCCATCCCCCTCTCAAACAGATATACCACTTTGGATACTGATGGGGGGGATGGCAGCAGCAGCCAACTTCCTGGCACCAGGGGTGGTTCTGCTGCACAGGACAGGAGGAAAAAAGAGGGGAAGAGCTATAGTGATAGGGGATTCTATTGTAAGGGGAACAGATAGGCGTTTCTGCGGCCGCAAACGAGACTCCAGGATGGTGTGTTGCCTCTCTGGTGCAAGGGTCAAGGATGTTTCAGAGCGGCTGCAGAGCAATGGTGCAAGGGGGAAGGATTCAAATTCCTGGGACATTGGAACCGGTTCTAGGGGAGGTGGGACCAGTACAAACGGGATGGTCTGCACCTGGGCAGGACCGGGACCAATGTCCTTGGGGGAGTGTTTGCTAGAGCTCTGGGGGAGAGTTTAAACAAAAATGGCAGGGGTTGGGAACCTAAGCAGGGGGACAGAGGAAAGGGAAACAGGAATAGAAGCAAAAGACAGGAAGGAGAAAAACAAAAAGGTGGCAGTCAGAGAAATCAAGGGTTTAAACCAAATATGGCCACAGTAAATAATTCTAAAAGGTCTAAGGGCATTAAAAAAACAAGCCTGAAGGCTTTGTGTCTTAATGCGAGGAGCATTCATAATAAGGAGGATGAATTAGCAGCGCAAATAGAGGTAAATGAATATGATATGATTGGGATTACGGAAACATGGCTCCAGGGTGACCAAGGCTGGGAACTCAACATACAGGGGTATTCAATATTCAGGAAAGATAGGCGAAAAGGAAAAGGAGGTGGGGTAGCATTGCTGGTTAAAGAAGGGATTAACACAATTGTAAGGAAAGATTATTGGCTCTGATGATGTGGAATCTGTATGGGTAGAACTGAGAAATACCATGGGGCAGAAAACATTAGTGGGAGTGGTATATAGACCCCCAAACAGTAATGCAGAGGTTGGGGATGGCATTAAAAGGGAAATTAGAGAAGCGTGCAATAAGGGCACAGCAGTCATCATGGGTGACTTTAATCTACATATAGATTGGGCTACCCAAATTAGTAACAATACGGTGGAGGAGGAATTCCTGGAGTGTATACGGGATGGTTTCCTGGACCAATATGTCAAGGAACCAACTAGGGATCAGGCCATCTTAGACTGGGTATTATGCAATGAGAAAGGATTAATTAGCAATCTTGTTGTGCGAGGCCCCTTGGGTCGGAGCGATCATATGATCGAATTCTTCATTAAGATGGAGAGTGAAGTAGTTGACTCAGCGACTAAGGTCCTCAATTTAAATAAAGGGAACTATGATGGTATGAGGCACGAGTTGGGTAGGATTGATTGGGTAATGTCATTCAAAGGGTTGACAGTGTATAGGCAATGGCAAACATTCAAAGATCACATGGATGAACTACAGAATTTGTTTATCCCAGTCTGGCATAAAAATAAATCAAAAAAGGTGACTCAACCGTGGCTAACAAGGGAAATTAGGGATAGCATAAGATCCAAAGAGAGGACATATAAATTGGCCAAAAAAAGCAGCAAACCTGAGGATTGGGAGCAGTTTAGGATTCAGCAAAGGAGGACCAAGGGATTAATTAAGAGGGGGAAAATAGATTATGAAAGTAAGCTGGCAGGGAACATAAAAACTGACTGTAAAAGCTTTTATAGATATGTGAAGAGAAAAAGATTGGTGAAGTCAAGCGTAGGTCCCTTACAGTCAGAATCAGGAGAATTTATAATGGGGAACAAAGAAATGGCAGACCAATTAAATACATATTGTGGTTCTGTCTTCACAAAGAAGGACACAAATAACCTCCCAGAGATGTCGGGGAACATAGGGTCTGATGAGAGGGAGGAACTGAAATAAATCAGTATTTGTAAGGAAATGGTGTTGGGGAAGTTGATTGGATTGAAGGCCAATAAATCCCCAGGGCCTGATAATCTACATCCTAGGATACTTAAGGAAGTGGCCCTGGAGATAGTAGATGCATTGCTGGTCATCTTCCAGAACTCGATAGATTCTGGAACAGTAGCCATGGATTGGAGGGTAGCTATGTTACCCCACTATTCAAAAAAGGTGGTTGAGAAAAAGCAGGGAATTATAGACCGGTAAGCCTGACATCGGTAGTGGGGAAAATGCTAGAGTCCATTATAAAAGATGTAATAGCAGAGCACTTGGAAAGCAGAGACAGGATCGGACAAAGTCAACATGGATTTACAAAAGGTAAATCGTGCTTGACTAATCTACTGGAATTTTTCGAGTATGTAACTGGTAAAATAGATAAGGGAGAACCAGTGGATGTGGTGTATTTGGACTTTCAGAAGGCTTTCGATAAGGTCCCGCATAAGAGATTAGCGTGCAAAATTAAGGCACATGGGATTGGGGGCAAGGTATTGACTTGGATAGAGAACTGGTTGGCAGATAGAAAGCAAAGAGTTAGAATAAACGGGTCATTTTCCTAGTGGCAGGGAGTGACTAGTGGGGTACCGCAAGGATCGGTCCTAGGACCCCAGCTGTTCACGATAATATTAATGATCTGGACGAGGGAATTGGATGTAATATCTCCAAATTTGCAGACGACACAAAGCTGGATGGGAGGAGGATGTCGTGAAACTCCAGTACAATTTGGACAGGTTGGGTGATTGGGCAGAAACATGGCAAATGCACTATAATGTGGATAAATGTGAGGTTATCCACTTCGGTGGCAAAAACAGGAAGGCAGATTATTTGAATGACAATAGATTGGGAGAAGGGGAAGTGCAGAGAGGCCTGGGTGTTCTTGTGCACCAGTCGCTGAAGGTAAGCATGCAGATGCAGCAGGCGGTTAAGGCGGCAAATGGTATGTTGGCCTTGGCAGCGAGAGGGTTCAAGTACAGGAACAAGGATGTCTTGCTGCAGTTGCACAGGGCCTTGGTGAGACCACACCTTGAGTATTGTGTGCAGTTTTGGTCGCCTTATCTGAGGAAGGATGTTCTTGCCACGGAAGGAGTGCAGCGAAGATTCACCAGGCTGATTCCTGGGATGGCAGGAATGACATATGAGGAGAGATTGTCTCGATTGGGCTTATACTCATTGGAGTTTAGAAGATTGAGAGGGAATCTCATCGAAACCTATAAAATTGTCAGGCCTGAACAGACTAGATGCAGGATGTTCCCGATGGCCGGGGAGTCTAGAACTAGGGGTCATAATCTAAGGATAAGGGGTAAGCCATTTAGGACTGAGATGAGGAGGAATTTCTTCACCCAGAGAGTGGTGAACCTGTGGAATTCTCTGCCACAGAGGGCGGTGGAGACCAGTTCATTAAATATATTCAAGAAGGAGTTGGATATATTTCTTAAGGCTAAAGGGATCAAGGGATATGGGGAGAAGGCAGGGACAGGGTACTGAATTTGGATGATCAGCCATGATCTCATTGAATGGCGGAGCAGGCTCGAGGGGCTGAATGGCCTGCTCCTGCTCCTATCTTTTATGTTTCTATGTTTCTATGTCACCAGGTAGCTGAGAGGCCCCCAGCTTCCCATTTCCGATGGCCAAGCACGCCGAGACTCCACCGATGCCCAGCATCTCCTCCTCTGCAGCTGTCCGTTGAGAGATGGCTGGAGGGCTACCTCCTGTTCTCTGGCTCTCCGTCGTGTTCTTTCCGCTCTTCTCCAGCAAGGAGGGAAAGAAGAGACCCATGACTGTGAGCAATGGAATGTGTTGAACGGATGGATGGAGAGCATTTGTTGAGGGTGACAATGAGAGGGAGACATGACATTGCATAAGGATGAGGGGGAGGGTCAGTGGTGGATGGACAGATGAGGATGTGAGGAAGTACATAGACAGAGGGGAATGGGTGCACCTGCAAGGCCAGATGGTGTGAGAAGTGATGTGCAGGAGTCGGCAGAGTGAGGGGGTTGACGTGATACACACATCAGGATACAGTTGAATGTGCCACTGTACTCACCTTTCCTGTCCTGCTTAGGTCATTAAACCACTTTCGGCATTGAATCCAGGAGCTTGGCACCACACTCCTGCTGCTGATCTCATGGGCAACCTCCAGCCACGCCTTCTTGGTTTCACTGGCAGGCTTCTTCCTCCCATCAGTAGGGAACAGTAACTCCCTGCGGACCCTTACTGCCCCCATCACATATCCAGGGAGGCGTCACTAAAACGAGGCGCAGCCTTTGAACGTGCGCACTCCATTCTACCAATTTGTTGTGTTCTACTCCCAACTCCAGAATCCATTAAATTTCATGTTTGGAGTGTCCCTTTAAATACTGGGGTTGAAGTTGACTCCTGTGGGTTGTCATCATGACCGCGCAACCTAATTGGTCGGGAAACCCAGAAATGATATGGTAATGCAGTGGCTGGGTTAAAATGCCACCAACAGACACGCTGCACTTACTACCGGGTTTCCCGCACGTTACCGGATACCAACCCGCCACCCCACCCTGGCAACTTAAAATCCAGCCCATTGTTATCAAATAGGTGGCCATATCATTTCAATCTTGCCAGCGTGCCTCAGTTCCTGCTAGCTAAGTTACATTATTTGGAAGGCGGAAACAGCCAACCTAAAAACAATGTGGCAATAGCCAATGATAGCACCTGCAGCTTTTCCATAATATCGATTACAACTCTTATACCTCAAATGCAATCATTTTCTGCTATGGTACAAAAGGAAAATTATGGATTTTGCACAGGCAGATAGGCATTTAAAAAACTGAATTGATGTAGACATTATAAAAATTACCATTAAGTATTATTAAAACTATATTATGCACTCAATGTTCAAAGTTAATGAATTGCACACTTAAAAAAAATGCCAAAAAAGTTAATACACCAAGACATTTATATCTTAAATTAGGAACGTGTACAGTTATCAACCTGTGGAACAAGTTGTTGGATAGTGTGGCGAGTGAATATTTGTTGCAAACATTCAAAAGGGAGCAGAGCATGACTGACATAACTACGTATAGAAGGCAAGTGGGTGGTGAGGGATGAGGGAGAATGGAATGGGGTCATGCTGTGCAGACGTTGCACCATGACAGTGTTGAATAGGCTTGATGGACCAGTTGGTCTTCTCCCCATACAAAAAGCAAAATACTGCGGATGCTGGAAATCTGAAATAAAAACAGAAAATGCTGGAAATACTCAGCAGGTCAGGCAGCATCTGTGGAGAGAGAAACAGAGTTAATGTTTCAGGTCAGTGACCATTCTGGTCTCCCCATCTTCATTTCCATATGCTTGTATGACATAACATTGCAACTGTACAGTAGAAATAGCAGTGATGCTTGTATCAGGCATACACTATATTTTGACAGGTAACACTGCACTATCTTGGAGTTACCTCTTCATTTTCAGCAGTTATGGCTGCAGGTTTGGCTTCTTGGGCCAGATGTCCATAGTCACTGGTAAGCTGATTGGCCAAAGTCCCCAGCTCATCTGGATTGGTGGTTGATTTAGTAACCTGCAAATAGAATCCAAAATGAGAAACAGCAATTCAAACTCAGACCGAGCATGCTGAAGTGGAAACTAAATGAATGGCACCCACCATTTCTTGAACTGTTACAGCAATAGCTTTGGCAGTCTTCACCATGGTGGTCTGGTAGTCAACAAATGAACCCTCTGGTTCACCCGAAGCACTTTCATCGATCTATGTTTAAAGCAAAAATACATAAGTTCCTGCCACTTGTACACATCAAGTGATACATTGTTCAGTAAAAACAGAAAGCAGTTATGGCTTGCCACTCATAACCCTCAACACTATTTACATTAATTTGAAAACAGCATAATTATCAATATGCTTTTCTCAAAGTAAAATTGATAGCTGTAGTTAACAATTTACAGGTTTTGACATTTTTCATAGATATTGAAGAACTAAACTGCTCTGTGTAGGAACCTTTTACCACACGTTGTGTTAAAATCTCCAGCATGATATTGATCTCACCTGGTTTATGGACTGGTTGATGGAGTCCACCATCCCACTCACAACACCTGCAGCACTAGCTGCATCACTGAGTGTTCCCGACAGGTCCTCCACTGCTTCCTTCATCATCTGCACAGACTCATCTAAGGCATCCTGTGTTTGAGCTGCTTGCTAGAAGAGGAAAATTTAAAAAATATGAATGGAACAGATGCAAATTAATGCTGCATCAGTATATAAAATGTGCAAACCAAACCTATTGTGGAAATTACTATATAATTCATTATAGTTTTAAAAAGAGCTTTCTGATTTCAATCCTAAATGGCCGAGTTCTTAATTTTATGATTATGTCCCCTTGTTCTGGCGAATCTATGCTGTACCCCTTCCAAGACCAATATAGCTTTCCTGAGGTTTGGTGCTCAAAACTGAATGCAGTTCTCCAGATGGGATTGGACAAAAGCTCTGTACAACTGAAGCATCACTTTTGTACTCCAACCCTCTTGAGATACAGACCAACATTGCATTACACATTTTGATTACGGTTTGTACCTGTACACAAGCTTTTAATAATCTGTGCACGTGGACACATTATGCATGCAGCTCGTTAGCATCCAAGCAGTGTTTTACATTCTGAAAGGACTATTTACTTCAACATTACATATTCTCAGATTATAAAACATGGACAATATGAACCTCTGCTAGAGAATTCCCTGCTCTGTTCCTAGACTGCAAGGACTGCATGTGCTTAAAGCAAGAAGTATGCATTTGCAAACATAAGCCAAATAAGGCCACCAGCCTGAATACATTCCTGAACATATTTGTTTACCTTTGGATTGCCGCCTGCCTCTTTAGCTGTGTATAGCATCTGAAGTGCGGACTCTGCCAGCGTCTTGGTCTGATCCAACAAATTCATCTGCTGCTGGTGATTGACTGCCTTTGATGCTGCGCCGATTGAAGCCATGGTAAGTGGCTCAAAGTAACTTACCATCTGAGATACCTGTAAGTTTGTGACACAACACACCAAACCATGAATCTGACGAAATCTAATTCACTTAATTTATCTTTTAGCATAAACAGGCAACTGCTTTATGTAGGACACTACATGAAGTGCTGAACATCGGAGACTATTTTAACTGACACTGGAAAACTTTGGTTTCAAATACCATGAAATGCATTACTTTTGTATATAGAACACTGGAATTTTAATCACATAAAACTACCTTCACATTGCCAGTATATATTGCCATTTTACCTTGTGTCCCAATTGGGAGGCCTCAGCACGAGCTGCAGCTGCCACTGGGTCAATCAGATTGCTGATCTCATGGACAGCTCCAGCCATCTGGTCATGTAATGCCTATTGGAAAATTGGAATAAAAAATAAAACTGTCAGGACAAGACGTCAGCTCCAGCTTGGCATTTTTACTGTTGAAGTGGGAGTTCAAGATAGCAAGACACCCCAAAGCACTTTACAGCCAATTAAGTACTTTTGAAGTGTAGTCACTGATGTAATGTAGGAAACATGGCAGCCAATCTGTGCACAGCAAGGTGCCACAAACAGCAATGTGATGACGACCAGATAATCTATTTTTTAGTGATGTTGATTGAGGGACTAATATTGGCCAGGACACCGAGGAGAACTCTGCTGCTTTCTTCGAAATAATGGCATGGGATTTTTACGTCCACCTGAGGGGGTAGGCGGGGTCTTGGTTTGATGTCTCATCCAAATGACAGGGCAGCACGCTCCCAGTACTGCACTGGAATGTCAGTCTAGATTTTGTGTTCAAGTCTCTGGAGTGGCACTTGAACCCACAACCTACTGACTCAGAGCAGAATGCTACCACTGAGCCACAGCTGACACCATTCACAGAATATTAATTGTCACTTGAGAAACTGTATGCACTTTGAGTGCTTACTTTCTCCCCATTAAAGTCTCCTACCTTCCCCATCTCCAGACATGCACCATACCCTGGACACCAGGCCAAGACAATCCGAAGCCTCTGGCAATACTGCACAGCAACAAATTGTTAAGGAGTTGGCCAACACGAGAGTGTGTGGCTCACCAAAGCTTCCCTCATTCTGGCAAGTGCCTTCGCTTGGATGAGTTGACAGAGATTGCAAACTTGTCAGCTGTGTGCAGATCGGTCCTTCAATGACACTGCACATTGCTACACCCATGCCATTGAATTTTGTTACATATTTTGCAATAAACAGAAACTTCAGCTGTTTAAATGCAAATTTATCTTAAAACACTAACTGCAATAATACTTAATTTAAAAAAAAGTTGAGATACAGATGTAATTGGAATACAGAAGATCATTGAGTAAGGAAAGTATTTGCTGCTCACCTCTTGGGAGATGTCCTCCCGTGGTGCCAACTGCTGACTAATTGCTGCCAAAGATGCCTGGTCAACATCCCTGATACATCGGTTGAGGACCTCGATGGCTTCATCACACTCTCTCTGCCCTGGAGCTTTATCTCTGAAGAACAGAAATTAAACACGTATAATGTTAATATCCTGTGATGTGGATATTATAAAAATCATTCTGTAGCTGTAAAGTAATAACCCCACTCCAGAATCTTTACATAGCTTGTATGACAGTAATATCCTCTGCACATATTTTCATGTGAGGAAAACACTACTAAAGATAATGCCATCATTTTGATACTTGCATTAGGTTTCTCTTTTTTTTTTGAACTGAACATGTATGTTAAAGATTTTCAGCCCAAGAGCCTCTCGCGGTGCACTGCAGATTCCTAATCAAGCCTGAACACACCTCTCAAAGGTCCAATGTGAAACATGACGAAAATATGCAGGATTCTTAGAAAATGCAGTGTGCCCAAAATCATTGTAAATTTCACACATACAAAATAAAGTTCCTGTGTACTTGTTGTAGTTTGCTATCGAATTACAATAAAGTCCATTATTAAAGAAAGGATTTGAACTCTCAAACTGCCATTTTGCAAAAATATTAGAGTGTGGTGGTGGAGGTGCAGGTCAGTGAAATTTCTACTAAAAATGTATAATACTCCACCAAATGTACAATCTGAGACAGCACGCCTAAGAGTTTGAATTCCAGTTAGGAACTGGGGTGGGATTTTGTGGGGGGGGGGGGGGGGGTTTATTGCAAGTTTCACTGTGTTTTAAAAGCTTAATCATGGTGGGAGTGAAAGACAGTAGGAAACGTCCAAGTTTTGCATGATATTTAAAAAATTTAAACTGATTGGATGGTGAAACAACAACTTGCATTACATAGCGCCTTTAACATAGTGAAGCATCCCAAGGCGCTTCATAGGTGCGTTACCAAAAACATATTGACACTGAGCCACATAAGCAAATATTAGGACAGATGATCAAAAGCTTGGTCAAAGAGGTAGGTTTTAAGTAGCATCTTAAAGAAGGAGGCAGAGGTGTTTAGGGCAGGAATTCTGGAGCTCAGGGCCTAGGCAGCTGAAGGCACGGCCGCCAACAGTGGAGCGAAGAAAATCAGGGATGTGCAAGAGGCCAGAATTAGAGGAGCACAGAGATCTCAGAGAGTTGTAGGGCTGGAAGAGGTTACAGAGATAGGGAGGGGCGAGGCCATGGAGGGATTTGAAAACAAGGATGAGAATTTTAAAATCAAGGCATTGCCAGACTGGGAGCCAATGTAGGCCAGCAAGCACAAGGGGTGATGGGTGAACAGGACTTGGTGCGAGTTAGGACACGGGCAGCAGAGTTTTGGATGAGCTCAAGTTTATGTAAAGGTGGAAAATGAGCAGTTGAAGATGTTGAGCAATTTCTCTATGTGCCACTGTATTATGCATGAAAGGCAAGTTTGGTTATCAGTTCCTGGAATTCATGTGCAGTCACAAAACATGGACTAGAACTGCCACACTGTCAGGTGTGAATTGCAGGTCTTTGCTAGGAATGAGATCCAGTATCAAAAACAGCAAGTCAGATTGGAAAGCCACTTATATAAAAAAATAGATGCATCAATATAGGAATTTTACTGCAAATAAGACAACGGGTCTGCAATCCATTAAACACACCTCATGTTTATATTCACCTAAACACATCACTATCTTCAAAATCAAGCAACTGGGAAAATAGTTTACACCTTCTAACAGAATTTACTGACTGCTCAAACAAATGGCAGCAATTACAAAAGTGATCAAAGAGGAAGCATATGTCTGTAAGAATGTGTCAAAAGACACAAATCACAAAGGAAGACAGAGCTTAAAGCAGACAGGCCATCGCTTGCAGCCCGTGTGACAGAGGTCACTGTTTTTAACCATTTTAAAAAATTTTAGGTGATGCCCCATATATGGGGCTGACTAATAAAAATCTTACACTTGGGATTTTTTGATTATTGATAGCTCTACTTTTCATAAAAGTTTGGTGACTGTGGAGTTAGATTAAATGGCAACATGGGATAGCCCACTGTTCAAAGCTGTAACTCAAAAGTGGCATCTTGGTAATAGTGGGGAGAGATAAGGTCAATAATATAGATTTATTAAAAGAGCTAATGCGAATGTGTGCGTTTTATATAAACAGATTGTCCACCACCCCATTGATTTATATTTTTAAATACCTTGCCAAACTAAGATAGGCTTATTAATGCCTCGGAACACCAAATAACTAAGATGTTTAACAACAGTACACATAGCTCCTTTAAAGGAGGACATGTGGCAGGAGTAGATACTTAAATAGGAGTGGAGTGTGCAACAGATGGAACAAACCATTAATGAAAAAAGCGCTGAGAATGTATTACAACATCGCAAAACAATCTGCAAGAGCAAAGCTTAGACAATTTAGAGTCATCCGAATCCCAGATCAACATTACAAAGACTTACCACCGTTCCAGACATTTAAAAAAAATGCAGTTATTAACACCAACATTATAAGTTAAGGGAGCTCTGTGTAATGTTAAACTGAAACCAAGTCAAATTGTTACACAAGCATGCTTTACTTTTAAATGCAAGTTATCAAAACAACTTTGCTAAATGGAAAGAAGTACCTGATTGAAGTAATGAGTTTCTTGATGGAATCAGAGACAGTTCGAGAATGTCCAGCCAAGACAGACCATTTTGGTGGGTCTTTTGGGTTTACAGCAAGGGAGCGAGCAGTCTGAATGAGACCAGTTGAACTATCCAGCATTGTCTTTGCAGCCACAACAATGGGCTCCATGGCATTAAGACCCTGCCACAAAAAATGCAAACATTGTTAAGCAATCAATTGTGCTGTTTATACATTATTTTATGTAACATCTGTTAAAAGAGCAGTCAATAGATCAGTTAGTTAGTTAGTGGCAGCACGGTGGCATAGTGGTTAGCACTGTTGCCTCACAGCACCAGGGACCTGGGTTCGAATCCGGCCTCGGGTGACTGTCTGTGTGGAGTTTGCACATTCTCCCCGTGTTTGCGTGGGTTTCCTCCGGGTGCTCCGGTTTCCTCCCACAGTCCAAAGATGTGCGGGTTAGGTTGATTGGCTATGATAAATTGACCCTTAGTGTTAGGGGGATTAAATACGTGAGGATAGGGTGGGATATGTGTTGGTGTAGGGGTTACGGGGATCGGGTGGGATATGTGTCGGTGCAGGCTCGATGGGCCGAAATGGCCTCTATCTGCACTGTGGGGTTTCTGTGATTTCTGTGATTTGGTGCCCTCATGTGGACAAGTATGGGAAGTTATTCAAAAGCAAAATACTGCGGATGCTGGAAATCTGAAATAAAAACAGAAAATGCTGGAAGTACTCAGCAGGTCAGGCAGCATCTGTGAAGAGAGAAACAGTTAATGTTTCAGGCTGTTGACCCTTCGCCATCGGCCTGAAATGTTAAAACTCTGATTCTCTCTCCACAGATGCTGCCTGACCTGCTGGGAAGTTATTCATGTTGACTCCAATACTTAAAAATGCAATTATACTGCAGCCTTTGCACTACTGCACTGATGCCAGTTTAGCATTTTGGGTCCAACTTGTGCAACCACCTTGAGGTAGCCTTTGAACCAACTGTAGAAACTGTTAAAGCCAGTTTGCTTTCCCCACCCTCCCTCAAATCTGCCCCCCCCCCCAACCCCCTGCAGCTTTTTCTAAAATTATAGATTTTACAAACACTTAATTACACATGCATAATTTTGCTTTCCCCTAGAGTGCAGGATAGTATAATTCAGTACTTACTGTCTGCTCTCAATGCTTTAAAAGCAGTTACTGGAGTCCAACAGTATCTGAAGTATAACTGCAGCATTAGAGAAAAAGCATCATATCCTGCATAGGTGATTGGCACTCCTATTCCTCATCAAAATCACCACAGCACTGAATTAGTAATTATCGTCCACAGTTACAAGGTACATACTCATTCTAGCTCAAACTATGGTTCTTGTATCATCAGTAGCATTCTTGGCTAATGGTTAAAGAATCGATCTGAAGATTTGGAAACAACAGAAAATGCCGGAAACACTCAGGTCAGGCAGCATCGTGGAGAGAGAAACATAGTTAACGTTTCAGGTCAAGGACCCTTTGTCAGAACTGGAAAAAGTTCGAGAAGTAACAGATTTTTAAGCAAGTGTGGGGCAGGGAAAGGGAGGAGGGGAGGAAAGAACAAAGGGAGAGACTGTGATAGGGTGGAAAGCAGGAGACATTGACTGACAAAAGGGATGATGGTGCAAGGCAAAAAGAGAAGGTAATGGGACAAGTTAAGAAACAAAAGATGACTCTAGATGAAGTGTAAATGGCAATGGCTGAATCATCAACAGCTGCCACGAGAAAAAAAAGGGAAAAAAAATATAGGGGCCCAAGGTTATAGTCTGAAATTGTTGAACTCGATGTTGAGTCCAAAAGGCTGAAAGATAAGGTGCTGTTTCTCGAGCTTACATTGAGCTTTGTTGGAACAGTGTGAGAGGCCGAGGATGAACAGATCAGAGTGGGAGTGGAGCGGAGAATTAAAGTGACGGCGACCGGAAGCTCAGGGTTACCCTTAGAGACTGAACGGAGGTGTTCCACAAAGCGGTCGCCCAATCTGTGTTTGGTCTCCCCAATGTAGAGGAGACCGCATCGTGAGCTGTGAATACAGTATATTAAATTGTAAGAATCACTGTTTCACCTGGAAGAAGTGTTTGGGGCCCTGGACAGTGGGAAGGGAGGAGGTAAAAGGACAGGTGTTGCATCTCCTGTGCTTGCACGGGAAGATGCCGGGCGAAGGGGAAGGGGGTGTTGGAGGTGATAGAGGAGTGGACCAGGGTGTTGTGGAGGGAGCGGTCCATTTGGAATGCTGAAAGGGGGGAGGGAGGGGAAGATGTGTTTGGTGGTCGAGGAAGGGAAGGGAAGAGTCGGAGATGACCATGTGAAGGTGAGGGAAAGGTGGAAATTGGAAGCAAAGTAAATGAAATGTTCTCGTTCAGGGCGAGAGCAGGAAACGGCACCAATACAGTCATCAATGTACCGGAAAAAGAGGCGAGGGAGGGGACCAGAGTAGGACTGTTCCAAAGAATGTTCCACATATCCCACGAAAAGGCAGGCATAGCTAGGACCCATGTGGGTTCCCATAGCAACACCTTTAATTTGGAGGAAGTGAGTGGAGTCAAAGGAGAAGTTGTTCAATGTGAGAACAAGTTCAGCCAGGCAGAGGAGGGTGGTGGTGGATGGGGATTGGTTGGGCCTCTGTTCAAGGAAGAAGTGGAGCGCCCTCAGGTCTGAAGATTTGTTTGTTATACATTGTTTTAATTGCAATCGAAGACACTTTATATCGTAACTGAATTCAGCAAATCTGCTCAATGGTGATTCTGATTACACCATTAGGATAATTACAGCTCCCTTTCTACATCATGAAATTAGCTTGGTTTATACTGTACCTCACGACTAATCTGAGCTGGAACGCTGACAAACTCTGGGTTGGAAGCAAAAGCCGTCAGATTCTCTACTGCTTCTATTAGGGGGACTGTTGCAGCCCGGCACTTCTCACGGTTCTCGTCTGAGAATGCACCATCAAGAGCCTATATTTTTAAAAAAATTGTTAGAATTGTTCTAGGATTGATAATATATGACCAAACTAACACAACTGTCTACATATTAACAATAAGAGTTACCTTCATTTTGCAGATTAGACTATGCCTACTTTTTAAACATCAAAACGTGCCGTTTCTTCAATTATAACAATCTTTAATGGATCAAACTCACAGTTAGTGAGAGTCTGAGGGCGGCCCACAGAGGTCCCACTCAAACTCTCACATTCTTAATCAGCAGCAGCTTTGTTATCCAAAAAATAAAAGTGACTTGTACGTGGTCCCTTAGGTATTTGTCACTTCCTGACTTAACACCATAAAACTTGCTACCAGAACCTTATTCAACTGCAAACACAACTTTTCTAGGAGATACCTTGATTGTCTTCACAAGGTTGGCCGTACTATTCGCCACCTCCTTGGCTGATTGAACAAACTGCCTCTTAGCAACAGGATTGGATGTCTTGGATGAGGCTAGACGACAGGCGTTGCACAAGGCAGAAGTGTGTTTTGCAACAATGGTGGCAGCAGACAAGACCTATGGTGAGAAAAACACTGAGCCAAAGCCTTTCCACAATCGTCTTGGGAGCTCCAAAAATGAATTAACTGTAAAGATAAATGTTTTGATACTATAACAGCAAGAACTGATCTTACCTGTGTCTGGATACAGGCTGGGTCCACCAGGTTCTGACAAGCCATTTGGATTGCTTGATTAGCTCGGGCAAACTGAGCTGGGTCAACTAATCCTTGCTGACCTGCGTGACTGTTGGGATCAGAGATTCCTACAAGGTAAGCTGCCTGGGGATTAAAATTTTTTAAAAGGTTATAGGAGGCATTTGAATATTTTAAAAATCCCCTAATTTTTGTCCTCTCATAAGTTGTTCACTAGCTTCAATCTTGCGATTGTTAAAATAGAACATTCCAAATTGCAGACCCCTCTTTTCATATTGGCCAAGTGTGGAACTAAACATTCATTACTTTTTCTTCCCTCACACCGCAATGCAGCACCACATGGCAATGCAGCACCACATGGCAATGCAGCATGCCAACAGCTTTGCCAATAAGATTTGGTTGAGTTGAGTGACAGGGAGTCACAGGACCTTTAGGTTGGGGGACAATCATTCAAATTGTCTGAAATGCAAGTTTTCTATGTATTCATTTCATAAATACATTGACTTACTTCCCAGAAACTATGAATTATTACTCAGTACATATGGCAGTGATCTCATCCCAATTATTAACCCTTCAATGTGGCATTAGCATGTCAAGTAAGCAAATGCATAGCTGATGTCCAGATGACAACAGCGGATAGCCAGGAAGTCCAAACTTAAAAAAAAAAAAATCCTGCCTTAAAGTCTCAGTATATGAATGATATGGAAGTGATTCCCAAGCCTTTTCACCATAGAATTCAGATGGCTACAAACTGAAATGTTTGAACACCGAGATTACTGTCTTTATTACTCCCCTGTAATGATCATCCTTTATTCAAAACAGCATTTTGCCAATACATTTGTGAACTGCTGCTATTATTTTTCTTTTCACCAGGTCAATATTTATTCATATGTTGAAGATGATTTATTAAAATTACTGCACATTAGCTCAAGAAAATTAAGATAAAATGAGTATGCATTTAGAAATGCATGGCTTAATTAAGGACAATCCAGAGGTGAAGTGAGAGTGACTGCCCTTGACATCAAGGCAGCATTTAACTGAGTGTGGCATCAAGGAGCCCTAGTAAAATTGAAGTCAATGGGAATTGGGGGGAAAACTCTCCACTGGCTGGAGTCATACCTAGCACAAAGGAAGATGGTTGTGGTGGTTGGAGGTCAATCATCACAGCCCTAGGACATTGCTGCAGGAGTTCCTCAGGGCAGTGTCCTAGGCCCATCTTCAGCTGCTTCATCAATGACCATCCCTCCAACATAATGTCAGAAATGGGGATGTTCGCTGATGACTGCACAGCGTTCAGTGCCATTCGCAACCCCTCAGATAATGAAGCAGTCTATGCCCGCATGCAACAAGACCTGGACGACGTTCAGGCTTGGGCTGATAAGTGGCAGGTAACATTTGTGCCACACAAGTGCCAGGCAATGACTATCTCCAACAAGCGAGAGTCTAACCACCATTCCTTGACATTCAACGGCATTACCATCGCCGAATCCCCCACCATCAACATCCTGGGGGTCACCATTAAACAAAAACTTAACTGGACCAGCCACATAAATACTGTGGCAACAAGAACAGGTCAGAGACTAGGTATTCTGCGGCGAATGTCTCACCTCCCGACTCCCCAAAGCCTTTCCACCATCTACAAGGCACAAGTAAGGACCGTCATGGAATACTCTCTACTTGCCTGGATGAGTGCAGCTCCAACAACACTCAAGAAGCTCGACACCATCCAGGACAAAGCAGCAGCCCGCTTGAGCTTGATTGTCACCCCATCCACCACCTTAAACATTCACTCCCTCCACCACCGGCGTACCGTGGCTGCAGTGTGTACCATCTACAAGATGCACTGCAGCAACTCGCCAAGGCTTCTTCGGCAGCACCACCCAAGCCCGCGATCTCTACCACCTAGAAGGACAAGGGCAGCAGGTGCATGGGAACACCACCACCTCCAAGTTCCATGCCATCCTGACTTGGAAGTATATCGCCGATCCTTCATCGTCGCTGGGTCAAAATCCTGGAACTCCCGCCCTAACAGCACTGTGGGAGGACCTTCACCACACGGACTGCAGTGGTTCTAGAAGGCGGCTCACCACCACCTTCTCAAAGGCAATTAGGGATGGACAATAAATGCTGGCCTTGCCAGCGACGCCCACATCCCATGAACAAATAAGGATAAAATCAAGACTGATTTGTTAAAGGCAAGCTGTATTTGATAAATTTAATAGATTCTCCCAATGATGTATGCTGCCGATTTGGACTTGGGTATAGGGAACACAATCTCAACATTTGCTGACAACACAAAAGGAGGAGGCTTGGTAAACAATGAAAAGGAAATGTCAAAGACTTCAGGAAGACAGACAGGTTAGTGGAATGGGCAAACTGCTGCAATTTAACGTAATTCATTGCAAAGTAATATATTTTGGGAGGAAAAAAAAACAAGGAATGGGAGTTTACACTTACTGGAAACCATTGAAGGGTCTGGATAAAGAGAGACATCCACAGGATTAAATATATAATTCTGTATGAGTGCGAGTGCAGGCAGATGAAGCCATAAAATAGGCCAATAGAATTTTGAGTTTGGAGTACAAGAATAAAAAAGTAATGATAAATTTATTTAAAAAAATTAATTAAACCAATGTTGGAGTACTGTGTGCAGTTTTAGGCATCCCATTATAGACATGATATTAAAGCTATGAAGCATACAGTGTAAATTCACCAGGATTATGCCAGGGATAGGAAATTATGAGGAGAGGCTGGAGATAGTGGGACTATTTCCACTGAAGCAGAGAAAACTAAGGAGAGATTTTTTAATTTTTTTTTTTAAAGTTTTTTAAATTATGAAGAGTTCTGATGGACTATTTCCTCTGGTTATAGAGTCAGTGACGAGGGGTTATTAATTTTAAATCATCAGACAGTGGGGAGTGGGGTTAAAAGAAATTTATTTCGAGTTGTTGGAGCATGGAATGCTTTGCCACAGAGCAGCTGAGAAAGAGACCACTGCATATTTTAAGGTAAAAAGGGATAAATATTAGAAACAGATAATGGCACAGGCCTATGGGGAAAGCACAGGACAGCAGAGTTAGTTGTGGATTGCTCTATGAAAGAGCTGGTGCAGGTACAATGGGTCAAATAACCACCTTCAGTGTTGTAAACTTCTATGGTTGTAAAATTCTAAGAATTCTATATACAGTAGAAGAAACGTCACTTATGCATTTGGAAGACAGCAACTGTATGGAACGCTACCCCACTGACGATGTTCATGCTGCCTTTTACGTGCGACTCTTGCATCATTTCTGCACGGGTATAAGCATGATTTGATGCATACAATTTTCTCTTTTTGAAAATAATGTTTACCTGGGCAGCTGCTTCTGTAAGTCCACATAAAGCCTTGGAACCAGAGCTTACTGAATCACCAAAGGCTGGTAGGTCACTGTTTTTAGCATTGTGAGAGATTCCGGTCATTGCCTCTCCAAGAACCTACAGAAAAATGAATGGACAAATGCTAAAATGTCTGAATTTAAACAAGATTAAAGGTAAAAGCATCTGACTGAAGATTAGATTTTGCACTTTTAATATCAAATATTCACACAGGAGCATAACTCATAACATTCCACTACATTTCATTTGAAAACTTCAAGTGACACTGTTCTAATGTTAATCTTTCTTAAATTCCTTCAGGCAACAAATTCAAAAACATGGAAGTTCTACTTCAATGAGGCAAAGTGCTAGTCAGACCTTATGAGGAGTAGCATTGTGTTTTGGGCACCACATCTTTGGAAGGCTATTCTGGATTTAGATGGAATACACTAATGATTCACAAGAAAGGTACCTGGAATGAAGGGACTTAGTTAAGCTGTGAGACTGGGTAAACTTGGGTTGTATTCCTTGGGATGAGATAACTTTCAAATGAGATGCTAAACTGAGTCTATTTGCTTGTTTAGGTGGACATAAAAGATCCCATGGTATGGACTGAAGAGGTGCCAAGAATTATTTGGGTGTCCTGGCCAACATTCTTCAAATACCACTACCATAACATAATAACCAGTCATTTATCTAATTTCTTGTTTGTGGGACCTTGCTGTGCACAAATTGGCTGTCACATAACAACGGTGACTACATGTTCAAAAGATAATTAGTTGGTTGCGAAGCCCTTTGGGACATCTGGAGGATGTGAAAAGTGCTTTATAGTGAAAGCTCATCCTTCTAGGGGCGAGGAGCTTCATTGAGGTGTTTGAAATAATGAAGGAAATTGACAAGGAAGGTAGGAGAATTCAGAAGAGGGCTTTAATCTTAAAGTCAGAATTAAGCCTGTTAAGTAAATTTAAGAAAAATCTCTTCACACAGAAGGTTGTGAGAATATGAAATGCACTGCCCCATAGGCCATAGATGCAGAATCAATTGTTGTTTAAAAGAAAGATTGATGATTATTTAGGCCTCAAGGAATATGAAGAGGGGGAGGAAAATTGGGATTAGAGAGATAGAGCTGCCATGGGTAACAAGAGGGCAGAACAGGCTCAAAAAATAGCCAACATGTTCCCATGCAATTTCTCCATCTAGTTACTTCAGAATGCCAAATCTTGACTTGCAGAACAAATCTAGTAAATACATGCATACAGTTTTGGTCTCCTTATTTAAGGAAGGGCATACTTGCATTGGAGGCAGTTCAGAGACAATTCACACGGTTAATTCCAGAGATGAAGGGGTTGACTTATGAGGAAAGGTTGAGCAGGCTGGGCCTATACCCATTGGAATTTAGAAGAATGAGAGGTGATCTTACCGAAACATAAGATACTGAGCGGGCTCGACAAGGTAGATGCTGAGAGGATGTTTCCCCTCGTGGGGAAATCTAGAACTCGGGGGCACAGTTTTAGAATAAAGGACCGCCCTTTTAGAACGGAGATGAGGAGGAATTTCTTCTCTCAGAAAGTCGTAAATCTGTGGAATTCTCTGCCGCAGAGAGCTGTGGAATTAAATACATTTAAGGTGGAGATAGACAGATTTTTGCAAGATAAGGGAGTGAAGGGTTATGGGGAGCAGGCTGGGAAGTGGCTTTGAGCCCAAGATCAGCCATGATCTTATTGAATGACGGAGCAGGCTCAAGAGGCCAATTGGCCTATTCCTGCTCCTATTTCTTATGTTCTAAAGAACATGTAGACTTTAATAGTTAAAGTGCTTCACAAAAATATAATTCATGTGTAACTAAAGAACATGTTCAAAAAGAAATGAGGCAAAATGTACTTAATCTTGTAATAGAGAAGTTGAATTGCGCAGCAAAAGATATTCAATATAAAAAGTGTCATTAATCTAAAGAAAATAAACTTCCATATTTTCTTAGTAATGTATCCTTAGGCACACATTCTTGATTTAAACAAAAATAAGATTGCCCATCAAACAAAAAGGCAAAATGTCCAGGCTGAAATTGTCAGTAATTAATGGTTGTTCTTCACAGAACAATTGAGTTTTGTAAAACATTCACATATGTACCTTGGAATTTTCCATCACGCTGTCAATGCAATCAAAGTAGGACAAGTCATTGACGGCCTCAGTGGGATTGTGAAGCATTCCTCGGACAGTCTGTAAAAAAACACAGGTTTATATAATTCACGTAAACAGTACCCCCCCCCAGCAAATACAACATTGTAGTTTAGCTAAAATGCAACACATGACACAAACTTGCTCAGTATTGTAGTACAGCTGCACTGTGCCTTACTCATGTTAACCACTTTTGCAGTGCTCATTACGCAAATCAACTTGCTGAAAGTTTTGGTGAGAATTAAATTTGGTTAACCCTTAGATCTTAACATGAATTTGTAAAAAAAGTACAAATATCCTTTTAAGCAAGTGACCGCATAAAATATATTTGGCACAAATGAATCAAAAGTACATTACATGCTACTGTACTACAAGCTGGTTTGAGACAGACTACCAAGCTAGCACTAAGAGTTCACAATGCACACTCCTCATGCAGTCAGCTGAAACCCAAAAGTAAAACCTGCTGGAATTCTACGGCCAGCAGCCATGAAAGGCCATTTTATTTTTAAACCAGGCTTTTCTTCAGTTTACAGCTAATTGTATTAAACCACTGGTCTCACTATAAAAACAGCTGTAAATTTCAGTTACAGCCTGCTAACACCAGATGTACAAGGCATTTCTTCCTGTGCCCCAAGAACTTATCAGCAAGAAAGTTGGCAGGTCTCAATCACCTTAGATTGCCAAAAGACTTGTTTCTAGCTTTTTTTACTCATTAGTAATGGTCTTTATTTAGTAGCAATTGAATAGTTCATAGAAGATTTGTTGTTCAAAAAAAATCACATGCAATTAAGTGAAGTGAAAACGCGAACTTATTTGGTCAGCTTAAGCACAGAACCAAAGCATCTTTTCTGCTTTTAAAAGTTATACATCCATTCATTTAATCCCATGAAGCCCACTACCCTTTGTGAAAAAAAGTGCTTCCTGATTTCACTCCCAAATGCCCTAGTTCTACTTTTAAGATTATGCCCTCTTATTCTGGATTCCCCACCAGAGGACATGGTTTATCTGTATCTACCCTATCAAATCCCATAATCATTTTAAATACTTCAATTAGATCTTCCTTCAACTTTCTAATCTCAAACAAATACATGGCAAGTTTATGCAACATGTCCTCATAATTTAACCCTTTAAGCCCTGACATCATTCTGGCGAATCTGCACTGTACCCGTTGAAGCCAATACATCTTTCCTGAGGTTCGGTGCCCAAAACTGAACGCAGTACTTCAGATTGGGGGGGGGGGGGGGGTCATCTGACCAAGACTATGAACAATTGAAGCATCACTTCCTCACTTTAGAATTCCAATCCCAGTTTTGTTAGCAGGAAGGCAAAAGTCTGAATTTACATACTTTTTTTTTTTTTTTTAAACCAGTGCTTTACAAAAACTTTATAAAGCAGTTTTGTTGCTGCTGTTTATGCCAGCTGCTTGCAAATTTTGGCTGCTTCACAGCTTCAGACAAATCTAAGCCTAGCTGTTGGAGGTATTTAATTCCTAAATCTGATCACAGTAAGCCAGCACCACCCACCATTTGAACCTAACCAACTGCTGCAATCCTGCTGCAAACCCCGGCATAACGTATAACCAGAATATCTAAGTGATCAAAAGAAGCTTCTGTTCGAGAGAAAATGGCCTCAACAGGTCTCGTGTAAAACACAAACTACTTCAACTTGGTATTTTAATATTTTTTCATTGCTTAATGGCAAATGAAGAAATTATTACGCAGAAATTGTAGCCTTAAACAGAGACAAGATCCTCTAAGGAACTTCAGAAGTTCAGATCAAGGAAACACCAAGAATGGCGGCAGTTAGTCACCTACCTCGAGTTCACGGAGAGCATTATCACACTCCTTCTGCCCTGGAGCTTGCTGTGTGCACATCGTAATCAGCTGATTGATGCTTTCAGTCACAGCCCTACAAAAGGAGGGAAAAAAAACATGCAAAACATAGTTGATTCATTACTGTGTGTATAAAATTCATACTGCAGCCATACATTAAATCGCAAACCCTGCTGAGATTTTCAAATTAAACAGGTTACACCTTTTGTGGAATGAAGTGTGAGCAATCTGGGCTGGATTTTAAATTTCTGCTTGCACATCTTTTCAAATATTTTATGATAAATCCATTTCAAAGCACAGAAAATTAACATTTCCAGTCTCTGCGATGGCTTACCAACATTTAGGCTTTTTACGGCCACAATTCTTTCCCCAAGCATCCAGGTAACTTCATATACAACATGAGCAAACCAAGAACCCTTGATTTATGTATATGGCCTAATTATAATTAAGGTATATATTTAAAATAATTATTGTACACTATAAATTCAGTAAATGGACATTACTTCAATTATAGAACTATAAACTGAAGACCATGGAAAATGGATATTACTTTTGAAAAGGACATGACGAATGCTTGACATGTTAATGTACATACATCATTGATATTTATTAATGACCTGGAGTTGGGTACACAGGGCATAATTTCAAAGTGTGCGGATGACACGAAACTCTGAAATGTAGTAAACAATGTGGAGGATAGTAACAGACTTCAGGAGGACACAGACAGACTGGTGAAATGGGCAGACACACGGCAGATGAAATTTAATGCAGAGAAATTTGAAGTGATTCATTTTGGTAGGAAAAATGAGGAGAGGCAATATAAAACTAAATGGTACAATTTTAAAGGGGGTGCAGGAACAGAGAGACCTGGGGGTGTACATACACAAGTCTTTGAAGGTGGCAGGAGAAGTTGAGAAGGCTGTTAAAAAGCATACAGGATCCTTAGCTTTATTAATAAGAGTAATTGAGTACAAAAGCAAGGAAGTTACGCTAAACCTTTAAAACACTGGTTAGGCCCCAGCTGGAGTATTGTGTTTGATTCTGGGCACCACATTTTAGGAAGAATGTCAAGGCCTTGGAGAGGATGAAGAAGAGATTTACTAGAATGGTACCAGGAATGAGGGACTTCAGTTATGAGACTGGAGAAGCTGGGGTTGTTCTCCTTAGAGCAGAAAAGGTTAAGAGCTTTGATGGAGGTATTCAAAATCATGAATGATTTTGATAAGAGTAAATAAGGAGAAACTTTCCTGTGGCAGAAGGCTTGGTAACCAGAGGACACAGATTTAAAGTGATTGGCTAAAGAACCAGAGGCAACATGAGGGAACATTTATTTTAAAAACCGTGAGTTGTTATGACCTGGAATGCACTGCCTGAAAAGGGTGGTGGAAGCAGATTCAATAATAACTTCCAAAAGAGAATTGGATAAATACTTGAAGGGGAAAAAATTGCAGGGCTATGGGGAAAGAGCGAGGGAGTGGGACTAACTGGATAGCTCTACCAAAGAGCTGGCACAGGCATGATGGGCTGAATGGCCTCCTTCTGTACTGTATCATTCTATGATCTGGAGAGGGTGCAGAGCAGATTTACTGGAATGGTACCAGGGGTGCGGGGCTTCAGTCATGAGGAGAGACTAGAGAAGTTGGGATTGTTCTCCTCAAAGCAGAGGTTAAGGGGAGATGTTCAAAATCAAGGAGGATTTTGAGAGAGTAAATAAGGAGAAACGGTTTCCAGTGGCAGAAGGGTCAGTAACCAGAGGACACAGGATTTAAGGTAACTAGCAAAAGAACCAGAGGTGACACGAGGAAAAAAAACTATGCCGTGAGTTGTGATAATCTGGAATGCACTGCCTGAAAAGGTGGTGGAAGCAGATTCAATAGTAACTTTCAAAAGGTAATTGGATATTTAGTTGGAAAGGAAAAATGTGCAGGGTTATGGGGAAAGAGTGGGGGAAATGGGACTAATTGGATAAGCTCTTTCATGATGGGCTGAATAACTTCCTTCTGTGCTGTAAGATTCTATAAAGTGTCTTCCAAATAACATTTAAGTACTCACTCAGACACATTTAACGTCATAAAATAATGGAAACTAAAAAACTGTCTTAGTACAGAAGGGTCTACGAAAGCACATTTCCTTTCGTCACTGTTCACTGCGGTGTTGTAATGTTGCTTAAACGCTTCGTCAGATGACTTGAAAGAGAAAGAAAGATTTACAGGACTCTGGGAAAAGAGCAGGGGAGTGGGACTAATTAGATAGCTCTTTCAAAACGCCAGCACAGCACATGCACAGGCAGAATAGGCCGAATGGCCTCCTTTTGTGCTGTATCACTATGATTCTATATTGTGCCACAGGTTCAGAGTGTTATACTACAATCTAGACAACAACAACATAATGTCTAGGTGGTCTGATCTCTTGAACATCATCATGCCCAATATGCTACTAGAGTAGCAAACTAGCTGCCACATCCTTATATGGATCAGCAAAGGGGCCTTGTCCGTCAGCAACAACTTGCCTTTCTATAGTGCTTCCGTACAGGGCAGAGGGCAAAGCACATACCAAGCAGAAATGAGGGAGGGGGAACAGAACGGTCTAGGGGTGGGGTTGGGGGGGGGGGGTGGGGGCAGGGAAGAGGAGAAACAAAAGCACATGGTCAAAGAAAAGGGACTAAGGGACGTAAAGTATAAGATGGAGGTTCCAGACGGCAGAGGCATAGCACTGAAAGAGAATCTGCTTTTGGTGGTAGAGCAGAAGAAACAAGGAATGAGTAGTAAGGAGGTGTTTGAGGAGCAGAGAGTAAGTGTGAGGGTGTATGGCCGGAGGAGATCATGAAGTAGGGTTGGATGAGACAAAAGAGGGATTTGATGCCAAGGAATAGATCCTAAAACAAATTTGTTGCAACAATGAGCCACTGGAGCTAGACAAGGATAGGGGTTGATGCGAGTGCAGGACTTAATACAGGTGCAAACACGTGGAGTGCTGTTCTGAATCAGTTGTCGTTTGTGGAGGACAGGAGCGAGGTAAAGAGAATGTTAAAAATGTGCACCTGGACGTGACAGAAGTATGGATTCACAGTAGCATGTTCATTAGAAAGCAAGTCCAAAATGAGAAACACCCAGAGTCAATATGTATTATATTCCATCACTGGCCCCCCTACCACCCCCAGCACTCGTTAATCCCTCCTTTTCACAACACTAGCTTCCTTCTGCTAGGATTAAAAATAGTAAATCAAGCATTGCCTTTAATGCCTTCATTATCCTCAATCTTCTAACTCTCATCAGTCAAGTTCACTTTGAAGGCATCAACTGATCCCAAATCAACAACTTTCTTTGGGGGCGGGGGGGGGTTCTTCAGGGGAGATGGGGAGAAAAATTGTTTCCCGTGGAGGAAGAAAATTCTAATCTCTGAACTTAATTCACAGAATAGCAGATCGCAAAGGTCTGAACTATGGTTTGGGTAGGATGCAAAGGTTGTGCCTCTTTAACCACAGTAACTTTAAGTAGAGACACTGCTGGCAATGTTTTGTTTTGTGGCATATTAAAAAGCTGCTGAAATGAACAGCTGTTTTATTTTACTCCCATGGGAACAAGCTACTTCCTCTTTACAAAACCGGTTTCCCCGAAATCAAACGACACTTGACAATTGCTGTTCCGCCTGCTCTGTATTTCCAACAGTTTCTGTTTTTATTCCAACTTTTGCAGTTTTAGCATGATCTGCTTTGACAGTTCCATAGTTATTTACACAAAACTGTTACCGTGTAGGATTAGTGCAAGTAACATGCCAAGTGAGGGCATTGGGTTGCAGAGATTTGCCCATTTAAGGAAGCAAAACAAAATATGCAATTACTCATTTTCATGCTTACCGTGCAGCTGCAGCAAGTTGATTCTTGATGTTGGGAGCTGTAGGATCAGCAGAGAGCGCTTTGGCTGCTAGTAGCAGTTTGCTGGATGCCATCGAAATGCTCTTCAGGTTTCCAATCACCTGAGCCTTGTCTTCTTTATCCTGTGGAGGTACAAAGATTAAGTGAGAACCGAAAGTAAAATTCCACGTAAAGCTGCATGCCGAGTTTTAAAATAAAAATTGAAGAAAACCTGAACAGGTTCTAGATAGGGTTTACAATATTGCTCTCTTGTCAATTTTCTACCCTCTTCTCTTGAAAACATTGACCCTTGGTTAGGGTATGGTTCTATTGGCACTGGCCACCCTCCAGTAGCTTGGCAAGTTGCCATTAGTCACATTGGTGCTAGCATTCCATCCAAGCAGCCTTTCTTCACACAAGAGTCTAGACAGTGCATGTCATTAGATTATTTGACTTTTTTTTGGGGGGGGGGGGTTGACGGAAATCACAGTCGAGCTGGTTCTCATTCTCATCCGACGGTCACCTGTGCACCCATGTAAAGACCTCAATGGACAGCGACCAGGAACAGGAATCTTGGCTGATTTCCCCTAGAATGGGCTGCCAAGGCTAATTTGCAAGGGTCCATTCTGCTTCCTCTGCTAAGGTCAACTAACACATCAGACTGGAGCTTGAATCTGGGACTTTCCTGGTCTGTATAGTTAAGGTCCATACTGATTGTCAGCTTGATTCAACCTCTGAATAAGGATGGTGAAATACAGACTCATTTAATTTGAGGAGTCATTAGCTAACAAATCCCAACAACTCCACAAATCCTCAAAATTATACCAGGAATGAGAGGTTATATCCATGAAGAAAAGCCAGCAAAGGCTGTAGGAAACAAACTGAAGTTTGAAAGATTGTTTCCACTGGTTGGCAAACAAGAAGCAAGGAGCATAAACTCAGGATCACTAAAATAAAAATAAAAATAAATGAAGGGGGATTAGAAGAAATATTTTCACACAAGGCGCCATTAGAAAATAGAATACATTTTCACAAGTGACTATTGAGAATAACATTATTTAAAAAGGAATTTAAAACTGAATTGTACAAGTATGTGAAAAAGAAAAATACAAATAGTAATATGGGAAACGTACATTAGAATAGATAGCTCGAGTTGAAAAATTAGCACCAGCAAAAGTATCAAATGGCCCCCTTCTGTGCTGTAATATCATGGATATTCTATTTAGAAGCTTAACAACACCTGAAAGCCATCATAATGGGAATAGTCAAAATCCCGCCACCTTCTAAGTATATGGCTGACTACCTGATGAGCCTGGGTTTTGAACATGAGCCTCATTCAAAGTGAAATGCTACTAGACCCAGCAGAGCATTTCACCACAAGATTGTAAAACTGCTTAACATACCAGAGTCTAATTTATCAGAGTAGATACGGTTTTGACATTTTAAAATTACATTTGTTTGAAAGTTTGAGTCTGCTAGACTATAAATTGTTTTATATTTTGTTCCATTGCCCATCAATTTCCTTACCTTGGACTGTCCAGCCATTTCAACACCAGCCTGTAAGAATTCATTGAAGTCTTTGCCAAATTTGCCAGAAGCATTGGCCAGATCTTGTGTGGTTCCACGAGATGCCTGCACCAACTCATTGGCAGACTGATTCAAACCAACTGCTGCCTCATTTAGATGGCCTTGAGCCTCTTGAAAATTCTTGGAACTTGGTGGGAACTAAAAATTGAGGAAGTATTTATTACAATCAAATTAAGAACATAAGAACATAAGAAACAGGAGCAGGAATAGGCCACTTGACCCCTTGAGCCTGCTCCGCCATTCAATAAGATCATGGCTGATCTTGGGCTCAAAGCCACTTCCCCGCCCGCTCCCCATAACCCTTCACTCCCTTATCTTGCAAAAATCTGTCTATCTCCATCTTAAATGTATTTAATGACCCAGCCTCCACAGCTCTCTGGGGTAGAGAATTCCACAGATTTACAACCCTCAGAAGAAATTACTCCTCATCTCAGTTCTAAAAGGGCGACCCTTTATTCTAAAACTGTGCCCTCGTGTTCTAGATTTCCTGAGGGGAAACATCCTCTCTGCATCTACCTTGTTGAGCCCCCTCAGTATCTTATATGTTTCAATAAGATCACCTCTCATTCTTCTAAATTCCAATGAGTATAGGCCCAGCCTGCTCAACTTTTCCTCATATGTCAACCCCCTCAACTCTGGAATTCCCTCAAAATGAAACATACACAAGCAACAAAGGTTTTTCAAATTGGTGTTCCAAGCACCAATTTGTGCTGAGCACAGGTCAAAACATTTCATACATGGGATTACAATACAGAATCACCTTTGACATCACATGATATAGAAAATGCTTCTATAAAGTTAAATAAAGACTACTCCTTATTTTCCCAGTCTCAACATCTCAAAAATCTATGACCTGTGCATAAAATGAAGTTCAATGTAACAAGAGTGCCGTAGGCCCTATCCCTTGAAATGAATTTCAAATAGTTGACCAATTTCATAAAGAGATCGCAGGCTGTCATGCAAAAATTGCCTCAACATTTTACTGAACCAAGTTCATTACTACTTAGGTTTCTATAATTGTCTCTCTAGTCTGAAACTGCCTTCTCTCAGGCAATCCCTCGCTAATATGTAGATACATTTGAAATGCTATCTAACTTTGTATTGCTATCCTTATTTACAAGTTACCTCAGTTACTTACTGAGTTTGCAAGTAGTCTTTTGCTGGCCTCTCCAACAGTTCTTAAAGCTGCATCGACATCTCTTTGGCCTGGCAAACAGTTCACACATCTGTTTAGAGCATTTGATACAGCCTTTGCCACCTATGGGAAGAAAAGTGGATGCGCTAATTATTATGAGATTGTATTCAAATATCTTCATGTGAAGACTAATTTTGTTTTGGAATAAATCTAGAATTCAGGCTAAAATCTAACAAAGTTCCTAAAACTTTTAAAGTCAAGTTTAGGTCAGTTTCAACCACACACCATTTAAGGCCAAGATGGTAGCTAGATGATCTAGTTCAGGGTGAGACTTGTGCCAAGTAGTACACAGGAAGAGTCTGGAATGACCTACCCTCTAGTCATACCTCATTCCTTGTAGAAAAGCATCTATCTGAGGAATCATATGTGCAAACCCCTCCATGACAGTGGGAACACCAATGCACTATACCATAAGAACATAAGAAATAGGAGCAGGAGTAAGCCATTCGGCCCTTCAAGCCTGCGCCACCATTCAATAAGATCATGGCTGATCTGATCTTGGCCTCAACACTACTGTCCCGCCCGCTCCCCATAAACCTCGACGACTCTGCAGCTCAAATGTATGTCAATCTCCGCCTTGAACATATTCAATGACTCCGCCTCCACAGCTCTCTGGGGTAGAGAATTCCAAAGATTCATGACCCTCAGAAGAAATTACTCCTCATCTCCGTTTTAAATGGGCGACCCCTTATCCTGAATCTATGCCCCCTAGTTCTAGATTCCCCCACCTTTCTTCATAAGACAACCCCTTCATCTCAGGAATTAACCTAGTGAACCTTCTCTGAACTTCCTCCAATGCAAGTATATCCCTCCTTAAAGGAGACCAAAACTGCACACAGTACTCCAGGTGTGGTCTCACCAGTGCCCTGTACAGCTGTAGCAAGACCTCCCTACTGTTATACTCCATCCTCCTTGCAATAAAGGCCAACATTCCATTTGCCTTCCTAATTACTTGCTGTACCTGCATGCTAACTTTTTGTGTTTCATGTACGAGGACCCCCAGATCCCTCTGTACCATAGCATTTTGTAGTCTCTCTCCATTTAAATAATAATTTGCCTTTTTATTTTTCCTACCAAAGTGGATAACCTCACATTTTCCCACATTATACTCCATCTGCCAAATTTTTGCCCACTCACTTAACCTATTTATATCCCTTTGCAGACTCTGTGTCCTCCTCACAACTTGCCTGACCATCTATCTTCGTATTATCAGGAAATTTGGCTACAGTACACATGGTCCCTTCATCCAAGTCATTAATATAGATTATAAATAGTTGAGATCCCAGCACTGATCCCTGTGGCACCCCACTAGTTATAGTTTGCCAACCTGAAAATGACCCATTTATCCAGACTCTTTGTTTTCTGTTAGTTAGCCAATCCTTTACCCATGCTAATATATTACCCCAACACCGTGAGTTCTTATCTTGTGCAGTAACCTTTTATGTGGCACCTTATCGAATGCCTTCTGGAAATCCAAATACACGACATCTACTGGTTCCCCTTTATCCACTCTGCTCTTCAAGTTCAAATGAAGATTTCTGTTGAAACCTTTGAACCTTTAAGGGATCAAAGTTATAGCTGATTCCAATCAAAATGTATTTGTCCACAATTATAATCAAAGGAAAAAATTCTAATGTACAAAGTTACTTCCATATGGAATTTCTGATCGGACATCATTTAATGCATGATCCATGAAGAACCCCACTCTTCTTTTCCCTTCCCCATAGCGCACCCATCGTATCCTGATGGAAATAGGAACTTACTTGACTTCCCATAGCCAGCTTCCACTAAGCCCCCATGTACCAATGCTCCACCTCAATCTTTGCTCTTGGAGTCAGTAAGCATGATGCCCACTTGTGGCAGGAATGACGTATGAAGAGAGATTGGGTCGATTAAGAACATAAGAAATAGGAGCAGGAGCAGGCCAATTGGCCCCTCGAGCCTGCTCCGCCATTCAATAAGATCATGGCTGATCTGATCCTAACCGCCAATCCACTATGACAGGACTATCTCCTGAATCTAACAGAATTAGACACACGAAACAGGAGCAGGATCAGGCTACACGGCCCCTGGGCCCGCTCCGCTACCCACAGGGCCATGACCGATCCGAACCTAGACTCATGTCCAAATTCCTGCCCGCTCCCCGTAACCCTTAATTCCCTTTTCTTCTAGGAAACTGTCTATTTCTGTTTTAAATTTATGTAATGATGTAGCTTCGACAGCTTTTTGTGGCAGCATATTCCATGGACCTACCACCCTCTGAGTGAAGTAGTTCCTCCTCATCTCAGTTTTGAAAGAGCAGCCGCTTATTCTAAGACTATGCCCCCTAGTTCTAGTTTCACCCATCATCTGGAACATCCTCCCTGCATCCACCCGATCCAACCCTTCACAATCTTATATGTTTCAATAAGATCGCCTCTCATTCTTCTGAACTCCAATGAGTAGAGTCCCAATCTACTCAACCTCTCCTCATATGTCCATCCCCTCATCCCCGGGATTAACCGAGTGAACCTTCTTTGTACTGACTCGAGAGCAAGTATGTCTTTTCTTAAGTATGGACACCAAAACTGTATGCAGTATTCCAGGTGCGGTCTCACCAATACCTTGTACAACTGAAGCAATACCTCCCTATTTTTATATTCTATCCCCCTAGCAATGAAAGTCAACATTCCATTGGCCTTCTTGATCACTTGCTGCACCTGCATACTAACCTTTTGAGTTTCATGCACCAGGACCCCCAGATCCCTTTGTACTTCAGTACTTTCCAGTTTCTTGCCATTAAGATAATAACTTGCTCTACGATTTTTCCTGCCAAAGTGCATAACCTCACACTTTCCAGTATTGTATTCCATCTGCCAAACCTCTGCCCACTTACTTAGCCTGTCTATGTCCCCTTGCAGGTTTTTTATGTCCTCCTCACTCACTACTTTTCCTCCCATCTTAGTATCATCTGCAAACTTTGATATTTTACACTCGGTCCCCTCCTCCAAATCGTTAATACAGATTGTAAAGAGTTGGGGACCCAGCACTGACCCCTGCGGAACACCACTGGTTACTGATTGCCAGTCTGAGAATGAACCATTTATCCCAACTCTCTGCCTTCTGTTAGATAGCCAATCCTCTATCCATGCCAGAATATTACCCCCAATCCCGTGATTTTTTATCTTAAGCAATAATCTTTTGTGTGGCACCTTGTCAAATACCTTTTGGAAGTCTAAATACACTACGTCCACTGGTCCACCTTTATCCACCCTATATGTTACTTCCTCAAAGAACTCCAGCAAATTTGTCAAACATGACTTCCCCTTCATAAAACCATGCTGACTTTGTCTTATTAAATTATGATTATCCAAATGTCCTGTTACTGTCTCCTTAATAATGGACTCCAAAATTTTACCTACCACAGATGTTAGGCTAACCGGTCTATAGTTTCCAGCCTTCTGTCTACTGCCCTTTTTAAATAAGGGTGTTACATTAGCAGTTTTCCAGTCTGCCGGGACCTTTGCTGAGTCCAGGGAGTTTTGGAAGATTACCAATGCATCCACAATCCCTACCGCCACTTCCCTCAAGACCCTAGGATGTAAGCCATCAGGTCCAGGTGATTTATCCGCCTTGAGTCCCATTATTTTACCGAGTACCACTTCCTTAGTGATTTTGATCGTGTTTATCTCCTCCCCCCCTATAGCCCCCTGCTTGTCCAGTGTTGGGATATTCTTGGTGTCCTCTACTGTAAAGACTGATATAAAATATTCAGTGTTTTTGCCATCTCCATATTTCCCACCATTAATTTCCCGGTCTCATCCTCTAAGGGACCAACATTTACTTTAGCCACCCTTTTTCTTTTTATATAACTATAAAAACTCTTACTATCTGTTTTTATATTTTTTGCTAATTTACTTTCATAATCTATCTTCCCTTTCTTAATCAATCTTTTTGTTATTTTTTGCTGTCTTTTAAAGTTTTCCCAATCCTCTGTCCTCCCACTAGATTTGGCTACCTTATATGCACTTGTTTTTAGTCGAATACCATCCTTAATTTCTTTACTTAGCCACGGATGGCTGTCTTTTCTTTTACAAATGTAAAAAGTCACAACACCAGGTTATAGTCCAACAGCTTTATTTGAAATCACAAGCTTTCGGAGCGCTGCTCCTTCTTCAGGTGAAGTGGAGAAATGCATAAAGACACAGCTTATATAGTCAGAGAATCATGTCAGATGTTTACAGGTAACCTTTCCAACTGCCATTTATCACACCTCGGCAGAGAGATAATCACAGCAGTCAAAGGTGTGAATGGTGTCCAAACAGGTCAGTCAGGGAAACATTACATCAAAGAACAATGAGGTGGGGTCACAAGGGGTCAAATATTGCAGATGCTGGGGTCTGTATGAAAAACAAAAAAAGACAAAAAACATTTTTTTTGGCTGGAAATCACAGCAGGTCCGGCCGCATCTGTGTAGAGAGAACAAGCCAATGTCGACTCGAGTCTGGATGGCCCTGCATCAGGTGGGGTTACATGTAGCGTGACATGAACCCAAGATCTCGGTTGAGGCCGTCCTCATGGGTGCGGAACTTGGCTATCAGTTTCTGCTCGACGATTTTGCGTTGTCGTGTGTCTCGAAGGCCACCTTGGAGAATGCTTACTCGAAGATCAGAGGCTGAATGTCCTTGACTGCTGAAGTGTTCCCCGACTGGGAGGGAACACTCCTGCCTGGTGATTGTTGCGCGGTGTCCATTCATCCGTTGTCGCAGTGTCTGCATGGTCTCGCCGATGTACCATGCTCCGGGGCATCCTTTCCTGCAACGTATGAGGTAGACAACGTTGGCAGAGTCACATGAGTATGTACCATGTACCTGGTGGGTGGTGTCCTCACGTGTGATGATGGTATCTGTGTTGATGATCTGGCATGTCTTGCAGAGGTTGCTGTGGCAGGGTTGTGTGGTGTCGTGGTCGCTGTTCTCCTGAAAGCTGGGTAATTTGCTGCGAACGATGGTCTGTTTGAGAGCGAGTAGTGGAGGCGTGGGGATGGCCTTAGCGAGGTGTTCGTCGTCATCGATGACATGTTGAAGGCTGCGAAGAACATGGCGTAGTTTCTCCGCTCCAGGGAAGTACTGGACGACGAAGGGTACTCTGTTGGTTGTGTCCCGTGTTTGTCTTCTGAGGAGGTCTATGCGATTTTTCGCTGTGGCCCGTCAGAACTGTCGATCGACGAGTCGAGCGTCATATCCCGTTCTTACAAGGGCGTCTTTCAGTGTCTGTAGGTGTCCATCGCGTTCCTCCTCGTCTGAGCAGATCCTGTGTATTCGCAGGGCTTGTCCATAGGGGATGGCTTCTTTAACGTGGTTAGGGTGGAAGCTGGAGAAGTGAAGCATCGTGAGGTTGTCCGTGGGCTTGAGGTAGAGTGAAATGCTGAGGTGTCCGTCTTTGATGGAGATTCGTGTGTCCAGGAATGAGACTGATTCTGAGGAGTAGTCCATGGTGAGTTTGATGGTGGGATGGAACTTGTTGATGTTATCGTGTAGTCTTTTCAGTGATTCTTCGCCGTGGGTCCATAGGAAGAAAATGTCGTCGATGTATCTGGTGTATAGCGTTGGTTGGAGATCCTGTGCAGCGAAGAAGTCTTGCTCGAACTTGTGCATGAAGATGTTTGCGTATTGGGGTGCGAATTTGGTCCCCATGGCTGTTCCGTGTGTTTGGGTAAAGAACTGGTTGTCGAAGGTGAAGACATTGTGGTCAAGGATGAAGCGGATGAGTTGTAGGATGGCGTCTGGAGATTGGCTGTTGTTGGTGTTGAGTACTGAGGCTGTCGCAGCGATGCCGTCATCGTGGGGGATATTGGTGTAGAGTGCCGAGACGTCCATCGTGGCGAGGAGTGTTCCTGGTTCAACTGGTCCGTGGGTGCTGAGCTTCTGTAAGAAGTCTGTAGTGTCACGACAGAAGCTGGGGGTTTCCTGTACGATGGGTTTCAGGATGCCCTCGACATATCCAGAGAGGTTCTCACACAGGGTTCCATTGCCTGATGCGATAGGACGTCCAGGTGTGTTGGCTTTGTGTATCTTTGGGAGGCAGTAGAAGTCTCCCACGCGGGGAGTACGTGGGATGAGAGCATGTAGGATGCTTTGAAGGTCTGGATCGAAGGTTTTGATCAGTCTGTTGAGTTGGCAGGTGTGTTCTTTGGTCGGATCTGCGGGTAACTGTCTGTAGTGTTCCTGGTTGTCCAGTTGTCGGTATACTTCTTTGCAATAGTCCGTTCTGTTCTGTATGACGATGGCACCTCCTTTGTCTGCTGGTTTGATGACGATGTTGCGGTTGGTCTTGAGAGCGTGGATGGCGTTGCGTTGTGCTCGGGTGACATTCTGGACTGTCTTGTGAGTGCGGCTGATGAATCTGGCGTTGATGCATCTCCTGACAGCTTGAGCATACATGTCAAGCTTAGGGCAGCGACCCTCCGGAGGGGTCCAATTTGACTCTTTCTTCTTCGGTTGCTGCACTGCGGATCCCTCTGTCTGCTGTTCCGGATCATTGATTGTCTCATTGGGTTCGCTGCGGACATCTTGGGATTTGTGGAAGAATTCCCGGAGCCTCATTCTCCTGATGAATTCCTCTGTGTCTGCCGCGAGACCGATGGGGTCCATTTTGGTGGTGGGGCAGAAATTGAGCCCTCGGCTGAGAACTTCAATTTCGTCTGGTTGAAGGGTGTGGTCGGACAGGTTGACGATGGATTTCCCTGTGGTTTCAACCGTGGTACCGGGGGAGGCTTGGTTGCTGCTGCTGGTGATGCCAAGTTTCTCAAGCTTCCTGTTCTTGGTGTGCATGTAGGTAGCGTAGTTCCGTTGCCTTGTTTGTTTGGCGGTGTCTCGTAGCTGGTCTGCTGCGTCCTGAGCACAGGCTGAGAACATGGACTCCATCTTGGTTTCGAGGTTGCGGCGTCTGCTGTAGAGCTGGTGTACGAGATGGTTGAGGAGCGTGCGAGAAGTACGACGGCAGAGTCTCTCAGCGTAGTCTGTGTTGTAGGTCGACTTGAGTGGGTTAGTGATCTGTAGTCCTTTCGGGATCTTGTCTGCTTTCTTGCATCTCTGTAGAAACTTGATGTCTGTGTCGATATGCGCGATCTTCTTGGAGATCCTCTCCACTTTGAGCCGGCAGTTTGTGGTGTCGATAGTAGCCATGGTGTGGAGATGCCGGAGTTGGACTGGGGTGGACAAATGTAAAAAGTCACACAACACCAGGTTATAGTCCAACAGCTTTATTTGAAATCACAAGCTTTTGGAGCGCTGCTCCTTCTTCAGGTGAAGTGGAGAAATGCATAAAGACACAGCTTATATAGTCAGAGAATCATGTCAGATGTTTACAGGTAACCTTTCCAACTGCCATTTATCACACCTCAGCAGAGAGATAATCACAGCAGTCAAAGCTGTGAATGGTGTCCAAACAGGCCAGTCAGGGAAACATTACATCAAAGAACAATGAGGTGGGGTCACAAGGGGTCAAATATTGCAGATGCTGGGGTCTGTATGAAAAACAAAAAAAGACAAAAAACATTTTTTTTGGCTGGAAATCACAGCAGGTCCGGCCGCATCTGTGTAGAGAGAACAAGCCAATGTCGACTCGAGTCTGGATGACCCTGCATCAGGTGGGGTTACATGTAGCGTGACATGAACCCAAGATCTCGGTTGAGGCCGTCCTCATGGGTGCGGAACTTGGCTATCAGTTTCTGCTCGACGATTTTGCGTTGTCGTGTGTCTCGAAGGCCACCTTGGAGAATGCTTACCCGAAGATCGGAGGCTGAATGTCCTTGACTGCTGAAGTGTTCCCCGACTGGGAGGGAACACTCCTGCCTGGTGATTGTTGCGCGGTGTCCATTCATCCGTTGTCGCAGTGTCTGCATGGTCTCGCCGATGTACCATGCTCCGGGGCATCCTTTCCTGCAACGTATGAGGTAGACAACGTTGGCCGAGTCACATGATTATGTACCATGTACCTGGTGGGTGGTGTCCTCACGTGTGATGATGGTATCTGTGTTGTTGATCTGGCATGTCTTGCAGAGGTTGCTGTGGCAGGGTTGTGTGGTGTCGTGGTCGCTGTTCTCCTGAAAGCTGGGTAATTTGCTGCGATCGATGGTCTGTTTGAGGTTAGGCGGCTGTTTGAAAGCGAGTAGTGGAGGCGTGGGGATGGCCTTAGCGAGGTGTTCGTCGTCATCGATGACATGTTGAAGGCTGCGAAGAACATGGCGTAGTTTCTCCGCTCCGGGGAAGTACTGGACGACGAAGGGTCCTTTTACACCCTTTTTTTCCTCAGTGGAATATACTTTTTTTGGAAGTTGTAAAATAACTCCTTAAATGTACACCACTGATCATGTATCGTCTTACCCTTTAATCTATTTTCCCAATCCACTTTACTCAATTCCGCTCTCATACCTTCATAGTCTCCTTTATTCAAGCTTAGCACGCTTGTTTGAGATACAACCTCCTCACCCTCTAATTGAATATGGAATTCAACCATGTTATGGTCACTCATTCCAAGGGGATCCTTTACTAGGACATTTTTAATTAATCCTGTCTCGTTACACAGGACCAGATCTAAGGTTGCTTGCCCCCTGGTCGGTTCAGTTACATACTGCTCAAGAAACCCATCCCTAATACACTCAATGAACTCATCCTCAAGGCAGCCCTGCCCAATTTGATTTGTCCAATTAATATGATAGTTAAAATCCCCCATAATTATAGATGTTCCCTTATTACAAGCCTCAACTATTTCCTGATTGATACTCCGTCCAACAGAGTTGCGACTGTTCAGAGGCCTATAGACTACGCCCACTAGTGTTTTTTTCCCCTTATTATTCCTCATCTCCACCCAAACTGTTTCATTATCCTGATCTTTTGACCCAATATCATTTCTCTGTATTACAGTGATTCCTTCCTTTATTAACATAGCCACCCCACCTCCCCTTCCTTCCTGCCTGTCCTTCCTGATTGTTAAATAACCTGGTATGTTTAATTCCCAGGCATTGTCACCCTGCAGCCATGTTTCTGTAATGGCCACAAGATCATACCCATATGTAGCTATTTGTGCCATTAACTCATCTATTTTGTTACGAATGCTACGTGCATTCAGATAGAGAACTTTCAAATGTGTTTTGTGACACTTAGTTCCTGCTTTTGCCCTTTTTATTACTTTACCTTTTACTCCATACCTTCTGCCCCTTCCTGACACGCTCTGGTTTTTAATTTCCCCACTGCTACCTAAGTCTATGACCTTCTCTGTTGTCATTTTTATTATTTGTTCTCTAGGAACCTCCCCCCCACTAGTTAGTTTAAAGCGTATAGTCGCTAGAGTTTAGAAGAATGAGAGGGGATCTCATGGAAACTTATAAAATTCTAACAGGACTAGACAGACTAGATGCAGGAAGGATGTTCCCGATGGCGGGGGAGTCCAGAACCAGGGGTCACAGTCTAAGGATAAGGGGTAAACCATTTAGGACTGAGATGAGGAGGAATTTCTTCACCCAGAGTGGTGAACCTGTGGCATTCTCTACCACAAAAGGCAGTTGAGGCCAACTTATTAAATATATTCAAGAAGGAGTTAGATATATTTCTCAAGGCTAAAGGGACCAAGGGATATGGGGAGAAAGCAGGGACAGGGCACTGAATTTGGATGATCAGCCATGATCTCATTAAATGGCGGAACAGGCTCGAGGGACCGAATGGCCTACTCCTGCTCCTATCTTCTATGTTTCTATGTTTTTCTGCTAAGAAGAAACAGCATGGCTGGCTGGGTGTGCTGACCATGCTGGTGGGGTGGGTGGTAAGAACATTTCTATTCCATCAAAACAAGTTAAGTCTTGGTTTCTTTATATATAAAAGCCAGGCTTAACTCCTGTGGTCTGACTTTGGAAGTATTTCTTTAATATTATGCCAAAGATATAGAATAAATGGCACAATAGGTGTGCTGCATAAAATACAGTGAAGATGCTGTACAACATGAATTAATGTTGGGGAAAAATGTGGGTTTTTCCACCGTACCAATTAATAAAGCCTTAGAAAGGCTGTTCACTAGAACAGCAGTAAAACACAACCAATATACTGAAGTGATGTAACAGCTCTTACAAGATTTAAATCCTAAACCTGCGTATACCAGAGGTGATTCCGGTTGTAGAAACAGTGCTCACTGCTGTCGGGGACAGATTGGTTAATTGTTTCAAATCAAATATAAGGGGCCGAAGTTGTGACAGTTGCACACTTCTAAAGTCAAAGTACTGCTGAGCTGTTTAACTGAAAAAGCGGCAGCAGATTGGCCGTGCCTTCCCCATACAACAAGGAACTTCACACAGCTAAGCGTAAATCGCCTTTTTTCAAAATTCAACTGGATCTTAAATAATTCACATTTAAACAGACCATTATTGCATCAGAAATAGTCCTAGATAGAAACTGTAATTACCAACAAATTTTTTAAAGGCTGTTTAAAATATTTAATTTGATTAACATGTTTATTTGTGGATCAAGGCAAGGGATGTCAGTGTTGGAGAATGGCCACAGTAACAACCACTCCTCCTCTTGACATAACAATTAGATCCAGATACACAATAAACCCATCTCTACACTGCCTCACATATACATCTTAATCTCCACCTAGAAAAGCACTGGTGTGAAATCCTCTATTCCCTCCTCCCAGTTTCAGCACTAGTCTGGTTATACTGATGAAGGCAAGGTAAAAACGAGTGAATATCGTCATGCTGAAGCACACCAACCTGTGCCAGCCGTTGCTGGTTTTCTGGATCACCTCGTTTTGCCATAGCTTTCTGGGCCTCCTCAATTAGATTACTGGATTTATCCATAACATCACCTGCACACTCCAACATCACCTTCTGAGCTTGGGGGTCAGTGGTATTGGCTGCAACACCACGTGCAGCTGAGCTTAGGGCTTTCAAGGCTTGAGCTACTTCTCTGGAGGCCAATCCTGAAACACAGACAGACAGAGGAAGAGAGTGTTTTTAAAAATTCCAGTATTTAGAATATTCATCTGACTTTGGTGCTCGCCAGTTATCCAGTCAGTTTCACAAGGAAGAACATTAATCTCTATCTCATTGCTCACTTCAAACAAGTAGATACTGGCAAGCAACATTTATTTTCTCTTCTCCTGAAGCTCCCAAAACATACTGGGGTATATACTTATATACAGCACCTGTCATCTGACACTCACCTGAGTGGCCATTCTTCATGAGTGAGTCTAAACAATGAGTGTTAGCTAATAGATTGTGGGGGTATGACAGTCAAGCAGAATTTTTTGAAGAACTCAAATCCTGTAGCATTATCCTAGAATATATTCTGATTTTATTGCTTATTAATCTGTTCAATGTATTTATTGAAAAGTGTGGGGGGGGGGGCGATTAAAACACAAAGACCAATTGTTAAAAGTGCTAAAATACTAAGCTCCCTCAACTCATTCTATTGTACAGTACAGCAGTAACTCCACCTCATTTCTGTATTGGCTAATAGTTACAATCCCACTCATTTGATTGACCTCTCAAAGCAATCTGGTCACTTCCATTCAAGTACTTTTGAGCTACAGTACTGATGAAGTTCAATATTTAGTTATTGTCATACACACAGAATTAAAAAATTAAAGACAATGGCTTATTTTTTCCTGACAGAACTTCAGCTTTTACTTTTTTGTTTGCCCCCCTTCCACCAATTTTCTCCCGTTACCCCGCTCCTCTTCTGATAGAAGTAACTCGATTTGAGCTACAATTTCAGCCGGGGCTCATTATATTGCAACAGGAGCAGAAATCTGAGCCAATTTTATTTTTCCCACTGCCCAGGGATCCCAAGGTCCCTCTCCATAACTCCTGCAAACTCCTACCTTGGCAAAGACTGTAAACCTACACAAACCAGAGATAAATCGGAAGACATTCCTGGTCCGTGTGGCTCAATAACATATTATACAAAATGTTTATTCGCTGAGCCATGGGTGCAGTTTTGCCCCTTTTTCTGTCAACTGACAAATCAGAACATTCAAACAACCTCTGATTTTACAACTAATAGTTCAGTTAATCTCAGCTAGTCTTTAAAAGTTTCTTGTATTTCTATAGTGGGTTTCATGTGCCTTAGACTGAATACTAAAGTTTCCTACAGCAGGATGAGACAGGAAAACGTCATTAAAATCAATTTCCTGTCAGACAGGTTTGGGCAGCTTTTTCCGGTTTAGAAACAGCAAGCAAAGCAATCCTGGGAGTTCCACGTATTGTTATAGCTGTGGTGATATGCTGACATCAGTAGCTGCCATCATTGATGAAGTTGGTTGGGTGGCTAAACATCTGTTCAACTGGAGGATGCACCTACTCAAAAGGTTATTTTTCTTGGGATTGTCAGTTAATAAAACTTCTCCACTTTTTTTGCCACAAGCAAAAACAAGGCTTGTGGAAAGGAAGTCAAAGAACAAAGATGACATGTAATAAACGTATCCCCTGCAGAGGCTTACCCTCAGACTTCCTCACAGCTGGAAGGGCCGAGTAAGTAGGTAGCACAGGATATCCCAGTCTGTCAGAAATGTCAGTTTATGGATAACCAGGTGGCCAGATTTAAAAAAATTAAAACAGCATTAAATAGAGATGGAGACTCCCTAAACAGATGTCTCAGGGATGAGAAACTAACTAAAGTTTATGCATTTATTCCTTGGTACATGCTGAGCACCTGTGAAGACAAACTCACACCTACAACCTCAATTGTGTGAAGCAATCACATTAAGAGAAACTATTAGTCCATTTTAGCCTCAAGTTACAGCAGGTGTTTTTAAATATAGATTCTTCTAAACTATAGCCACAGTTAGAAGCTATAGGAACTAGAATGCTGGACTCTAGGTCTGTGTAGGGAAGAGGGTGTGCTGTAAGGGAGGGAACAAAGTGCACATCATAGCCATGCCTAATCCTGCCTTAATCCAATGTTCATGTGCACACTTGCAGCAGCGAGAGAGAAAGAGAGAGATGTACACAAGATGGCATGGCTGAAGCCAACAAAAAATTTAGTTACCAAGTTTAAAACCTTTGACAGATACGTGAGCTATAAAGTATCAGCCACAAAAGTTGATCAATTTATACTCATCCTGTTCGATTTTAAATTGTTTAGAAATCAACATACCACATTGGTGCTGCAAAACAGGACATCACTGAATGTTCAATTGCTACATTTATTCATAACAGCACTTGCACACTCCAGAGCACATCCTGTGACTAAAGTGGCAGCAATGTTGGTCACACCACCATATGGAACTGAATATAAACAATTTAACAAAGAACCAAGCTGGAAGATCTAGAAGTGGCAAAAATTGTCTACGAGTTTCCAAACATCATGCCATTGATGGTGGGGGGGGGGGGGGGGGGGGGGGGGGGGGAATAAATATAATTCTAACAGATTTCCGATGGTGTTCTGCATCGTTGATTCAGAGTTTAGTGTTCCAAAAGGAATGTGCAGTCTTGGAAATGCGAGGGGGGATGTGCATCTCAAGTGAAAGACTTAGGAAAGAAGTTTGTAAGAGTTCTGTTCAAGTGACATGAAATAAGTGTGTGTGTTTTTTCTCCCACTTTTATTGTGCTTATCAAAGTTAAGGGACAATAGCATTGGGAAATGGCTCTTTCCTATTTTCGACACCCAGTGTGAGCATCAATAACTCGCAGGTCAGATATAGAGCAGCTAGCCGCAGGTGCATCTATCCTGCTCAACACCACACCCTGGCCCCAATCTCCCTAAGACACCCCCCCTTACTGCATTTGTGTTATTTTTTTTCCCATTTCCAATACCAACTATCCTGTGGCCTCAGGTGAAACTGCTAATTGATGCCAGAATTCGGGACAGCTTTGAGCTGTAAGCACATGCCCAACTGAACATCTTTGAGACTTCACGTAGTACCTGTGCAGCTGGCAGAAAGAGACTTTATCCCATCAGTTCAAGTTGAATCTGAACCAAGATCACAGAAGTGACAGACTAGTGTCAAATCCATTGCACCACCCATTTAATTTTTAAATGGTTCCAGGAAATTAATTAGTGTTTTACTTGCTCACTACAACTGAATAAATACACGTCTGAAAAAAACTGCTCTTGAACAATGGATGCATTCAAATTCTTGGCATGAACAAAAAAAAAGGTATGCGTTGTAATCATTCCTCTCTCTATCTTTGAGCCAGCCCCTCTCTCTCAAAACCAATCAAGTATGAACAGGCTAAAACAAATTTTATTTTTGAATTGTATTGAAAATCATTAAAAATGATACATGTAACTTTATACTCAGATGCTTCCTAAAACCTGCTTCAAAACGTAGCAAAGACCACGGAACAGGTCATTTTGGACAAAAATGCGGAATAGCTCAACAGGCAGGGAAAAATATTGGGTAAGGTTAAAATCAGAAATGGAAAGATGAAAAGAGCCTGTTCAAAGATGGTAGCTGGAATGGCATGCTACACATTCTTAGTTACAAGCTCAATTTTGATCTTGAACACTTATGTTATTGCTTGAATTGTGTCAGCAGTTTCTCGGCATATTCTATCTCGCCCATAATAATCCAACATACCAGTGTAATTTTCATTTCCTTGTGTGACTGCACTCAGTAGCTTAGCTACAGAAGCGCCCACCATCTTGGTGCTGCTTCCCAAGTCCTGTGAACACTTTTCCAGCTGCCAACAATAAGCACAGAGTGTTATTTTTTTGCTGTGTTAACAGGAACAAGTTATCATCTGGTGGTCCACAGGTATCTTTGCAATATCAAGTGAACCTGAACATGCAATATATTAAGACTAAATGCAATATTCTAAGCATTATGACAAACAGTTTTTAAAAAAGAGAAACCAATGTATTTTTGATTTTAGTCAACAGAGATCATTCACATTTCATTTTTTTCTGTCTTTGTAAAAGGTGCCTAAAGTTCACATCTGCTGATTTATAATCTACCATAATGCCAAAAACCACTCTTAGGTTGCATCTAGCATTCAGAGGGATGTTCACTCAACAATGTCCCAACATTGTTCTCTTAACCCTATCTATGGAAGAACACCTCCAGAGACATGTTCCATTCATTAGTCATTGTTGCAACTTCTCAGTCAGACTGCCAAATTACAAACCAATTTTCTGCTTGTGTAGTCATATCCAATTATAAACGGATCTTAAACTGTGCAAATTAAAGTGACAGAAACTTTACAACCAGTATTGGCAGGGTGGGGGGGGGGGGGGGGGCCGCGAGAGGAGGGGAATGTGTTCTAAATCACCACATCCCCCAGTCACAAAGCATTTACCTCTTTAAAGACAAATCAAATTGAACATTTGAAATCAGGTAACATCTATAACTGCCAAGGTGGATAGTTTCTTTATGTGGATAGTTCCTTTAAACTTGAGGTTTAAAGCAACTTAGATGAATTAGGACAAGGTTGTCATTATAAAGATTGAAATACTTGACTTATTTTTTGTATTGTTGCAATACAGCAGTAACAATAAGCTGATTCCCCTGTCCTTTTATCACCATTAATGCAGAACTCTGGCACAAATCTTCCAGAAATCACTGAATACTGGAGAGGTGCCTGTAGAATATTACTCCTCTTTTTAAAAAAGTGGTAACAAAAGTAACACAGGAAACTGCAGACCAACAAGTTTGACGTCCATTGTGGATAAAGTTATGGAAACCCTTATTAAAGACAAGGTCATGCAGCATCTGGACAGAAATAAAATCGTAAAAGGGTTCATGAAGGGGAAGTCTCGTCAATCAAATCTATTGGTTTTCTTTGAAGGTGCGACAATTGAGCTTGATCGGGGTAAGGTAGTGGATGTATCTTATTAGGATTTCAGTAAAGCCTTCGATACAGGCCGAATGAAGGCGGCAGGCCCCAAAGAGAATGAAGGCGGCAGGCCCCAAAGAGAATGAAGGCGACAGGCCCCAAAGAGAATGAAGGCGACAGGCCCCAAAGAGAATGAAGGCGACAGGCCCCAAAAGAGAATGAAGGCGGCAGGCCCCAAAGAGAATGAAGGCGACAGGCCCCAAAGAGAATGAAGACGACAGGCCCCAAAGAGAATGAAGGCGACAGGCCCCAAAGCTGAAAAGGTTACAGAAGAACTTAAAACATACTTGGGAATTGGACAGACAAATGGCAGATGAGAAATTCAATGTAGCGAAATGCAAAGTGCTTCACACAGGGACAAAAAATTCAGGGAAAAGATTAGTTAAATGGAATGAAAATAATGTGCATGGAAAATGAAAAAGATCCGGGGGTCCTGAGTGACAACAATTTGAAGCTATCGCAACAATGCTCAGTGACAGTGAGTAAAGCAAATCAAATTGTTGCGATGTAATATCCTGCCACTTTATAAATTACTGGTGCAACTGCACTTTGCACAGTTTTGGGCACCACAGTACAAAAAGGATATTGTAACAATCAAGAGAATACAGAGGAGAGCAATCAAAATAATTGAAGGGATATAGGGACTAGATAATGAGGAGCGATTACATAGGCTGGGTGTGTTCTTATTGAAGAGAATGTTGAGGGGTGATGCAGTGTTTTTAAAACCTCCAAAGGGACTAAATAATGTAGATTATAACAAGTGGTTTTATCTAGCCCGGAAAAGTAGAGCTGGAGGACTGCACTTGAATGGGGTGTAAATTTAAAACTAATTTGCAAAGACATTATTTTTTGAGAGAGTGGTGAATCCATGGAACAGGCTCCTTAGAGAGGTGGTGAAAGCAAGTAGTATTGAATTAATTCAAATGTAAATATAATAAAATTCTCACAGAAAATAATATTTTGGAATTTAGGGTATGAGTAATCAGAGACGTGAAACATGGAAAGTGTAGCGTGTTTGAGAGAAACGGGTGTTTTCGAACCTATGGTGCCCGAAGCTTTTCACTACTGGCAGGTTTTTCTCCCATGTCCAAGTCTGTTGTAGGCTAATTGATAGAGATTGATTGCCATGACTCGTCATCAACTCCATTACTGTTGTATCATGCGACTACTAGGATGGTAGAAAGTGGACGAGATAGATCTTGGTCTTTTATCATCTAGCAATTTCTATGTTCCTATGTCCCAAAATGAGGTGCATGCCTGGTGACTGTTGAGAGTTTGTCACATTTCTAATAAAACTAATATTTTAATATTTATGTTTGGGGACTAGTAGCCATTTCAAATGCTAATTAATGCAAGCTACTTCCTCAGGCTGTCAAGAATGTACACTGCAGTCTGGCACGCAAAAGCCCATTTCAAAGGCTAGTGTTTACTGCTGATGTTCTTCAATGAGGGGCTGTTTCAGTTTTTCCCCCAAAGTGTTTGAAACAGGCTAATTTGTCCCTAGGAATAAGATAGAAACCATTAAGTTCAAACATCTTTTTGTGTCCTTTAAAGTACATGTTTGATTGACAGCAAGGCCAGTTTGGTAGTCCTTCTGAAGCCAGAGCGATGGACAGATAAAAGATTTTGAGTTAACTGTGAAGCTCTCTTCTAAGATTAGGGTCAGGGATCTTGCTTTAGATCCAGTTTTACATCAAGTGTTAGTACAAGCGACCGGACTTATTTTCTATACTCTAAATAGTTAAGTTTGAATACTGTAAATTTGTTGGAAAAACTCAGCAGGCCAGGCAGCATCCGTGGCGAGAGAAACAGAGTTAACGTTTCAGGTCTGCATTTTGCTACTGTAAATTTGTTGTTCGTCATTGCTATGGTTTACTTATATATTAATAAATCTGTTTGGTAGTTTACAGCATAGGCCATGGTCCAACAGAGCATTTATAATATTGCTTTCCATAGTCAAGATCACGTAGAGAAAGTGATATATCCAGTAAGTGGAATATAGCTCACCACAAATATCTAGATATCGGACAGGTAAATGTGCATTCCAGTTCATAGGGATTGAATGCTCACTTATGAGAGTGGTCTTTGATGCTGAACTCAAGGAAACTATCTAGCATATCAGCCTCAAAATACAATAGTCCCTTTTGATGGCATGAAACATTCCTGCCTATGCACCACCATGATAACTTTTCCTTGTTAATATAGGATTACATTACATAGGATATACGGCACAGAAACAGGCCATTCAGCCCAACCAGTCCATGCCGGTGTTTATGCTCCACATGAGCCTCCTCCCGTTTTTCCTCATCTAAATCTATCAGCTTAACCCTTTATTCCCTTCTCCCTCATGTGCATGTCTAGCCTCCCCTTAAATACATCTATACTATTCACTTCAACCACTCCCTGTGGTAGCAACTTCCACATTCTCACCACTCTTTGGGTAAAGAAGTTTCTTCTGAATTCCCTATTGGATTTCTTGGTGACTATCTTATATTGATGGCCTCTAGTTATGCTCTTCCCCACAAGTGGAAACATTCTTTCTGTATTCACTCTATCAAAACCTTTCATAATTTTAAAGAGCTCTATTAGGTCACCCCTCAGCCTTCTTTTTTCAAGAGAAAAGAAACCCAGCCTGTTCATCCTTTCCCGATACGTATACCCTCGCATTTCTGGTATCATCCATGTAAATCTTCTCTGCATCCTCGCCAGTTCCTCCATCTCCTTTTTATAATATGGCGACCAGAACTGTACACAGTACTACAAGCGTGATCTAACCAAGGTTTGATACAGGTTTAGCATAACTTCCCTACTTTTCAATTCTATATCTCTAGAAATAAACCCCAGTGCTTGGTTTGCTTTTTTTATGACCATGCTAACCTGTGTCACAACTTTTAGTGATTTGTGTATCAGTGGAGTCTGATCAGAATAATAGAGGTACATTTATAACTATTTTGGTTATTTACTACAAATATCATGTCATATAAAAATTTCTTTTCATCGATTGAACATAGAACCCATAAGCAGAGAGTCGCGTTACCGTTTCTCCAGGCAGAGGTCTGAGCTTTCCTTCTGCTGCATTTGCTTTTGCTTCCTGCAGATCTTTCTCCATTGTTCTGATCTGTTTCAGGGCAGAGTCTACTTCTAATGGACCACAGGCATCTTGTGCCTATATGGAGAAAACTTGTCTTTAATTGATGATAAAGTAATTTACTATAGTATATCAAGCCAATCTAAATGTTACATACCTCTTTCATCTATATTAAGGTATAAGTACAAGAAATCTTCTGAACTATGTTAAAATTCTCAAACACTTCTGTCCATTTGATTTAATAAAAGAATACACTTTATTGATGTATATCTTCTGAAATAGGACAACCTTAACATTTTTTTGACATTTAATATTTACTGGAGGTAACCTGAAAACTAAGGAGGGAAATTTGTATCATTCTACTGAAATATTTGAATCCAAATGACTCAAAAGGAGAACAGAAAATTGGAGGAAGGAAAAATGAGACATGTTTTATGTTAAAGATTACTCTTCATGTACTTTGCCTATTCCATGCTCATTCATCCCCCAAAAATATATACATCATATACATAGACACACATGCAGGAACCAAGTACCCATTTTCCATTTCCATGGATTTTTATTTGACACCTGGTTCCTGTACTTATCGTGGAAGCAGAGCAGAAATATCTTAAATACACTGTTAACCTGATGCTGCCCATCCTCCTGTTGTTAATTATATAAAGTCAACACCCACAAAGGTCAAATATTTTACTCACCTTCTGTGCAGCTGCTCGCAGCTCTTGTAAAGTGTTTGCCAGGTTCTTAGCACACTGGTTCAGTTGCATGGCTGAGGCCTGGTCTCCGATGGTAGGAACTGTAGCTCTGGCAGCAGCAACCATTTTAGCACCAGGCTACAAAACAAAGTGAACACCAGTTAAAAGCGATATGACTTCACTCTTCAGGCCATGCTGGATGATGCTCATTAAGCACTTGTTTTTATAGCCATTATAATCCTCAATAGGTATCTATAATATACCGCCTGGGTAGCTGTGGAATGCCAAGAATCTTTACAGAATATGGCTAACAGACTCCTTGTGAATAGGCAAATGGATTAATGAACATATGATATTGAATGTAGGAAAATGTTCGGTAATGCAAGGTAACATAAATTGTATAGACAATGAATGAATGTCCATTGACAATAGAAGCCCATAGAGGCTCAACAATTTGACTATGATTACCAATGATTAAACTGAAAAATCATAGGAAAAATCATGGGTTGCATCTTAGCAACTTGACTATAAAATGATTATTTTAGCTCTTTAGAACTCAATGCCAAACCACATATGAAATAGTGTGCAATTTTCACTTTGCCATTCAGCACTTTTAAAGGGGAAAAAAAAAGTCCAGACACCTCCTGGGTAAGGAAGATCTACTGGTACATGTGGAACCATACTTGAGCATGAGTTACCAAACTGGATAGAAAACTTAAGGGGTGAGAAACAAGGAAAGCAGGTCACTTGCTTACTTCCTTGGCTGGAGATGTTCTGTGGAGCAAGACGACCAACAAAGGTGGTGAGAAATTAGTCAGCCTTGGCGAAAAAAAGTTTTTTGTTAAAAAACTTCCATTTAGGTAAACGTCCCAAGGCGCGTCACAGGAGCATAAGGCGGCAAAAACTGACATCGAGCCAAAGGAGGAGCTGTTGGGACAGGTGACTACAAGCTTAGTCAGAGGTAAGTTTTAAAGGTAGGTCTTAAAGGAGGGGAGAGATAGAGATGTTTAGGAAGGGAATTCTAGAGTTTAGGTCCAAGACGGCTGAAGGCATGGCTGCTAATGGCGGAGTGAAGGGAGTGGGGATGCACAAGGGTCCAGTTCTTGGAGGGTTGTAGGGCTGGAGGAAGTTACAGAGATGGGGAGGGACGAAGCTATGGAGGAATTTGAATAGGAGGATGAGAATTTTAAATTTGAGGCGTTGGTGGATAGAGAGCCAATTTAGGCCAGTAAACAAAGGGGCGATAGGTGATTGGGACTTGCTGGAGGTTAGAATACGGCAGCAGAATTTTGGATGAGTTCAAGTTTATGGAGGGTGGGAGATGGAAGGCCAGCCAGGAGAGCTTTGGAATAGTCCAGTCTAGAGGTAACAAAAGCACTGATGAGGGTTTTAGCAGCAGATAAGCCAAGATGGGGTGGAGACGGGCAATGTTACAAAGGTGGTCTTCTGATGGAGAGGATATGGGGTCTTTGGTCTTTCCAATATTTAATTGGAGGAAATTGCGGCTTATCCACGACTGGATCAGTTTGACATCACAGGGGTAGTGGGTGAATTAAGAGAGGTGGTGGCGAGTTATAACGATGACTGTCTGGCTATGAAAGGAATTGAACGGTATAGGACAGACGTGCATGGTCAAACACTCAAATCAGCATTGTAGTTTCCATTTGGGCCATGAGAATGCCATTTCAGCAACATAAATCATATGGGGTTTTTATTTTGGACAGCCTGCATGCCACACGGAAACCAATCACCATGTTTAATAGTCTGTAAACAAAACGACTACATTACCATCACATGTAGAATTTCTGTTTACCCGATATGGGAGCGCACACTCTACCACAACAACTTTCATTTATATAGCATTATAACAGGAAAAAAAAACAAGGCACTTCAGAGGCATGAGGAAAAAAATATATGGATGCGGAGTCCAGCTGGCTGCTCAATCAGCAGCAGTGCTTAGAGTACTGAAGACTTGTCTGGCTCAGGCATCAACACAACAGAGGATTGTCTTGGTTCTGAACAAATCATTGCCATCTTGGATATTTCTTAATCTACATTTTCTGCTCCTCTTTCCACAGAAGACTACAAGAGTCTATGAAGCTGCCAAGTTCTGGCTCACACAATTGAAGCGGTAAGCATGGGTTTTATCTCTGTACAGTGGTCAATAGTAACAATGACACTTGTTTTGTGTAGCTCAACACCAAAGATGGTTTAATATTTAGAAGAGACAGACTAGCTACTTCACATGACCTAAAGGGAAGAGTCAAAGTCATCGTTCAGGTTCATAATCCCCATTCAAACAGTTAACAACATTTAAACATGTCTCATACAAACACATGGGTTTATATCCTTCTAGCAGCTGTGTGTTAGGTCTATTTAGAGATAATTTGTTACCTGGAGAAAGTTCTGGCTTGCACTAATGAGGGCCAGCTGAGCACTGGGACTGTCTGGCTGTGATTGGCTGCCACGCACACCTTGGACCAGCATTGGGATCTGCTCAGCAACAAACTGCAAATAAGAAAAACATATATTTAAACATTAAGGAGTTCGAAACATTACATTTCAAAGTGATCCTGCTGGATGAGAAAGGTCATTCAGCCCATCTCAACATCATGCCTTTAACATCAAAAAACATCCCAAAGCACTTCACAGAAGCGCAATCAGAAAACAAAAATCGACACTGAACCAAAAGAGGAGATATTAGGATGGAGACTAAAAGCTTGGTCAAAGATATGGGCTTTAAGAAGGGTCTTAAGGCAGAAAGGGAGGTGGAGCGGTTTAGGGAGGGGATTCTAGAGCTTAGGGCCTAGGCAGCTGAAGGCACGGCCATCAATGGTGGGGCGAAGGAAGTGGGGGATAGAGTTCTGAGGGTTGCAGGGCTGGAGAAATTTACTGAGGTAGGGAAGGGTGGGGCCATGAAGCGATGCAAACATGAGGATGAGCATTTTTAATTGGAGGCATTGGATGACTGGGAGCCAATGCAGATCAGTAAGTACAAGGGTGATGGGCGAGTGGAAAACAGGGGAGGGGTCAAGAAAGGTGGTGGAGAGATAGTGCTGGGCACCTAGTGGAACCTAATCCTATTTTTCAGTTGATGTCACCAACAGACAGCATGTGTGAGGAAGAGGGGAACAAGGTTAGATCCTTGGGAGACTCCAGAGCTAATGCACGGAGGCAGGAAGTGAGGCTATGATTGGTAAGGGTAGAGTGGAACTAAGCAAGGGCAGTCTCACTGTGCTAGACAATGGAGAGAGGCACTGGAGGAAGATGGTGTGGTCAATTGTGCAAAGGCTGCAGAGAGGTCGAGAAGGATGAGGAGGGATAGTGTACCATGGTCACAGTCACACAAGATGTCTTTAGTGACTGATTAGGGCCGTTTCAATACTGTGGTGGGGGTAGAAATCTGACTGGAGATATTCAAACAGAGTCGCAGGAATGATGGGCACAGATTTGGGAGACGAGAACGCATTCAAGGATTCATGTGTCTCAAAGAATCTACAGTTCCCCATCACATCATTCAAATGTTTCTAAAATGAGAGCAATAATTATGCTAAACTCATTTCCATTTGTGGGGAAGAACTAAACTAGAGGCCATCAATATAAGATAGTAACCAAGAAATCAAATAGGGAATTCAAAAGAAACTTCTTTACCCAGAGAATGTGGAACTCGCTGTTGTGGTTGAAGCGCATAGTATAGATGTATTTAAGGGGAAGCTAGTTAAGCATATGGGGGAGAAGGGAATAGAGGATTATGCTGATAGATTTAGAGGAGGAAGGATGGGAGGAGGCTCAAGTGGAGCATAAACGGCAGCATGGACTGATTGGGCTGAATGGCCTGTTTCTGTCCTGTATATCCTATGTAATTCTATGTAAACACAAATTAACCTACAAAGTTTAATAGACAAAATGTGAGATCTCCAAATTCATCAGTCATTGACAGTTACATTACTGTAATAAGGAATTGACATTTAAATAATTGCCATATCAAATAGCGAACACGAGCTCTTCAAAATATGTTTCGGTGAGAAAATGTTACTTGAAATGTATTGTACTAATTACAATGCATCAAATGTAGTATTCAAATTTTAGCACTGGAACAGACTGTAGTTCATCGCCATTATCAACTGCATAAAGAATTCTTTCCCGCTTTCCAGCCGACAACTTCCTTATGCTCAAGTGTTAGTGAAAACAAAAAAAATCTCTCAAGCTGGTTCTTTTTTAAAAAAAAGCCTACCACATACTGGTTGGTCTGTTAGGAAAGCCATCACATTTCCTCCACCAACCTTAATCAGAATAATGGCACCCGCAGCGAGGTGAGCAGTCCTCTCCATGGCAAGACTGGAGGGGCGGGATGGGAATAGGTATTGACTAAGGACAAGACAGTTTCATAGGGGGCTTGACTTTAAAACATTCCTTCAAAATATTATATAAACCAAATCTACAGATGCGACTAACTGGATTGCTCTTCGAAAGAGCCAGCGCAGACTCGATGGGCTGAATGGCCTCCTTCCATGCTGTAGTATTCTATGAGAATTCTGAAGCTCACCTTGCAACTTTGAACCATTTGTTGTTGTGCAGCTGGGTTCTTATTGGAGGAAGCAGCATTCTGAGCAGCAGCAATTGTCTGTGTGGCAGCAGCTGCAGCTTGTTTTGCTGCATTCTGAAAATATAAAAGGCACTCTGTAAATAAATCACATTTAATGATTTATCACCCTCCCACCACCTCAGTTTGTTACAAAACTAGAGTAGTTTAGTAACCATACACAATACCAGAATGAAAAACAGACCTAGTATTTGGGAGAGACAGTGGACGTTACCGATCTGGATTTCAGAAATGCATTCGACACAGTCTCACATAATATACATTCTTGGGTTGTGGGCGCTGCTGGCATTTATTGCCAATGCCTCGTTACCCTTAGTTGGTGGTGGGCCTTCATAACTGAATGGCTTTCTAGGCCTCTTCAGAGGGCAGTTAAGAGTCAACCACGTTGATGTAGAACTGAAGTCACATAGGCCAGACTGGGTAAGGATGACCGGTTTCCTTCCCTAAAGGACATTAGTGAACCAGCTAGGTTTTTACAACAATCCGACAGCATCATGATCACTTTTCCTCATACGAGCTTATTATTTCTATATTTAAAAAAAACCTAAATTCAAATTCTCAAACTGCCATGGTGGAATTTTAACTCTCAATTTCTGCATCGTTAGTCCAGGCCTTTTGTTTACTAGTCCAGTAACATAACTACTTGGGTTACTATACAAGGTCCAAGCACGTGGGATAGACGGGAATGTATTAAAATGGACTGGCAAACGGTTGGTTGGTAGACAACAATGAGTAATAGTGCATGAACACAAGGATGAGAATTTTAAGTTCAAGGTGCTGCTGGACCAGAAGCCAATGCAGGTCAGTGAACACGGGTGATGGATGAACGGGACTTGGTGTGAGTTAGGATAGGGGCAGCAGAGTTTCGGATGAATTAAAGTTTGCGGAGGGCAGAAGATGAGAGGTCAGACGGGAGAGCATTGGAATAGTCGAGCCAGGTGGTAACAAAAGCATGGATGGGGGCTTCAGTAGCAGATGGGCTAAGGCAGGGGCAGAGATGGCCAATATTACAGCGATGGAAGTAGCTGGTCTTGGTGATGGAGAGGATATGGGGTTGCGAACAGTCTGGGTCGGCCTCAGATAGTGGCCAGGGAGATGGATGGATTCGGTAGCTAGGGAATGGAATTTGCGGCGGGGGCCCGAAAACAATGCCTTTGTTCTTCCGAATATTTAATTGGAGGAAATTTCTTCTCATACAATACTGGATGTCGGACAAGCAGTGTGACAAATTAGAGGCAGTGGAGGGGTCGAGAGAGGTGGTGGTGAGGTAGAGTTGGGTGTCATCAGTGTAAATGTGGAACCCAATGTTGTTTCTTCGGATGATGTCACCAAGGGGCAGGATGTCGATGAGAAATAGGAGGGAGCCAAGGATAGATCCTTGGGAACGCCAGGTGAGATAGGAAATTTAGGAGGAACTTTTACTGATAAGGTGGTAAGTAGAACAAATTACCAGAATGGGTGGTGGAACGAAAAAACCTTAATGGGTTTCAAGAAGAAATTGACAGTCTCTCGTCAACAAGTGATAATTCATGTGGAGTGCAGTTTAAAAAAAAAAAATTCATCCTCAGAATATAGGCTTTGTTGAAAAGGCCAGCATTTGCTGCTCATCCTTCGTTGCTTTTGAGGTGGTGGAGGTGGGCTACCTTCTTAAACTGATGCAGTCCATGTGGTGAAGGTACTCTGCAATCCTGTTAGGTAGGGAGTTCCGGGATTTTGACCCAGCGATGATAAAGGAACAGCGATATGTGTCCCAAGTCGGGATGATGCGTGACTTGGAGGTGATAGTGTTCCCATGCACCTGCTGCCCTCGTCCTTGTCCTTCTAGGAGGCGGGACTCATGAGTTTGGGAGGTATTTTCAAGAAGCCTACACAACTTGCTGCAGCGCATACTGTAGATACTACACACTGCAGCCATGGTACACTGGCGTTGGAGGGAGTGGATGTTTAAGCTGGTGGATGTAATGCAAATCACTTTGCTGATGATTGAAAGTAGGCTGATTGGGTGGTAATTGACCAAGTTGGATTCATCCTGTTGAACCTGGGTTAGTCATCTGGCTTGATGGTGATGGCAGAGAGTGAAGGATATGCCAGGCCATGAGGTTACTGATTGTGGTGGATGACAATTCTGCTGCTGCTGATGGCCCACAGCACCTCATGGATTTCCAGTTTTGAGCTGGCAGATGTACTTTTAATCTATCCATACAACACGATAGAGGTTGTCTTCAGTGTAAAACGGGACTTGGTTTCCTCAACGACTGTGTAGTGGTCACTCCTACGAATACTGTCATGAACAGATGCATTTGCAGCAGGTAGATTGGGGAGGATGAGGATATTCCCTCACCACTTGCAAGCCCAGTCTGGCAGCTATGTACTTCAGGAATCAGCCATCTTGATCAGTTGTGGTACTACCGAGCCACTCTTTGTGATGGACATTGAAGTCCTCCACCCAGAGTACATTCTGTGCCCTTACTACCCTCAGTGCTTCCTCCAAGTGGTGTTCAACATGGAAGAGTACTGATTCATCAACTGAAGGAGGGTTGTAGGTGGTAATCAACAAGACGTTTATTTGCCCAGGTTGGAACTGAAGCCATGAGACTTCGTGGGGTCTGGAGTCAACGTTGAAGACTCCAAGGGCAACTCCAACCCGACTATATACAACTGTGCCACCATCTCTGGTAGGTCTGTCCTGCCGATGGGATAGGACATATCCAGGGATGGGGACGGAGAAGCCTGGGGCATTGGCCGATAGTCCCAATCACAGAATCATATCCATGTCAGGCTGTTGCTTGACCAATCTGTGGGACAGCTCTCCCAACTCTAGCACCAGTCCCCAGATGCTGAGGAGGACTTTGCGGGGTGCACTGGGCTGAGTGCGCCATAATTCAGTCCCTAGATTGCAGCCAAGTAGCCCATCCAGTTTTCCTTTTCCTATTCTTTGTAGCGGTTTGATACAACTGAGTGACTTGCTCGGCCACTTCGGAGGGCAGTTAAGAATCAACCATGTTGGCTGTCGTTTTTTGGATGACCCCACCTAATCCAAGTAGCTATTATTTGTGAGAGCCTAGACAGTAAGAGTGTTGCAGGTTATTCTATCAAGCTTGATCCTATTTTTCTCCAAAGCTCATATCCATACTGAAGACCAGGAATATCATCTTCACCTGATTTTCTCTCGCTTGGCTCAGGGACACTGAGACCAATTGAAATACCACTACCTGTGTGGTTGAAATCAGATATTTCAGCATAAACCAAAACTGAGACCTTCCCATCAGTGTGCCTCAGTATCACTTTTCACAGTGCACTTAACAACTGAGCCATCAGTTTTTGCATTAAGCAAGTCAATCAAGTTCACACTGACTATATACAAGTCTAATTACTTAACTGTTTAAATTCAACTATTCATGAAAAGTCACTGTATTCTTCACCCACCTCTAGTTTGTTCACTAATTTCTTCTTAATAGCATTCTGTGCTGCTACATTGGTTGCAATTCGTAAACCTTCAGCAGCTTCTCTCAACCTCTGCTGCTGCTCCTCACTGTCGGGATTGGCTGCTGCACCCTAAAACCATGATCATTGAAAAACAGCATTTAACCCACTGACTTGGGATTTATAGCATTTACGTCACTGTGAAATCCCAGCTTAATTAATACGCGTGTAATATGATTAAACATCAATGATTTTCCACTATAAACAAGTGTCAAGAGATAAACAAAAATCATCAAGATGCTGAAAATCTGAAAGATATTTATAGAAATGCACAGGGGGTCTATCTATCAGCACATGAATGAGAAGTGTTTAATGCTTTCCCTTTGAAATGAATCTGACTTTTTCCTTTCAAACTCTGACGGGCACGCTGTAAATTTCCAGTATTTTCTGTCTCTAATGAAAGAAAGTCTATTGTGCAATTCTGCCAATTTGAAAACACTTTCTACTATAATTTCTTCTGTTAGCATAACAAGTATACCCTCATTTCAAAACATGGGCTCACTTTTCAAGTTAGTGATAAAAACAGGGAGAAGTTTATATTGATGCAACTTTTCTTGGATTGTACTGGAGAAGGAAATAAGTTTTTTTGTAGATGTGTACAATTGTTGAAATTAGCAGCCTCTTTTATAATCTTGTCATTTACATTTGTCACTAAAATTCTGGTACCAATATCAATGTCCCAAAGACTATTTCAGTGAAAGAAGCTACCTTGAGCGTGTCCAAGATAAACGAATTTTTCAACACAGAACTGAGTGTATGCCCCACTGTTTGCTTTGGACTGTGAACTGAACCCTAATTGTTCAGGGAATCCAGTTCTTTACCCACTCACTGTGACCTTCATGTATTGAGACAAGAAAAGCAGAATTTTAGGGTCTAATATCTAGTGTAAATTCTTGTAACATTTTGGGATTGTCGCTCCCCTCAAGTTCTGTGTCTCAAGTGAGTCCTCACTTTCTATGATCCAGAGTGTGCTTTTAGCTGCCCAATATTTTGGTAATTTGTAGCAAACCCAGAGTTCAAACAGAAAACTCTCGCCACTGTATTTTATCTTGCTAGATATATCACATACCAGGTGATCTTCCTCGACCTCAGAAGATGGTACAATAAAGAGAGCAGCAATGACGCAACACAGATTTATTGTAGTTACAGTCTCCTCGGAGTGTTAGATAACACTCATGCTAAACTTCAGTGAAGTGAGCCTTCCATAATGTCCCTGAATATGAACCGTACGTGGTGATTTGCAGCTGACCTTGACAAGGTGCCTCTCTGGACTATCTATAGGTCTCTGATTGTTTCAGGTCAACTAATCAATTGAGACAAGGCAGGACAAAAAATACTTCCAAAAATTTTGACCAGGACAAAGGAAATTTAGATATGCATCTCAAACTCTGATAAAGTGGCCAATCAAATATATATTCAAACAAAACCCACAGCACAGTAATATTTGAATTGCATGGCTTGGCCCCCTCCTTGGATAGCTACCACAGGTATAACATCTTTCCTGGGGCTACCATGTACTGTATTAAGATAACTCTTCAGTGAGTAAACCTCATTTTTTACCCTGTATGTACAGTGACAAAGAAAAAAAATCCAACACAAAAAGCATTACCATGAAAAATTAGATGTCCAGTGTGGGCGGATAGGTCAAGTTTTGTGAAGTAGGAGAACCTGCACCTATAAAAAGCATTCAAAATACGATGGTCTAGGATAGGAACACAACAAAGGTTCAAAAACCTCAGCATTACCTTTGCAGCTTCCACCATCCTAGCTGTGGCATCGGCCAATAGCTTCGCCGCAGAGAGCAGTTTTCTGGAGTTCTCAAGATCAGATTCACCTTCAGCATCAGCTTTAATAGCATTGACCAAGTCTGAAGTAGCTTGGGCTAGAATTCTAGCCTGTCGCACCATCTCACCTATTTTGAGAGGGAGGGAGATTGTATTTAACATTCAATCAATATTCCAAACAAAAGGTCAGCTGTACTTTATCATTGTGCGTCAGCCATGGCTTAGTGGTGGTACTCTCGTCTGACTCAGATGGTCATGGGTTCAAGCTGCACTCCAGCAATTTAAGTACATAATCCAAGCTAACAGTTCGCTGCAGTACCGAAGGAGTGTTGCACGGTTAGAGGCACTGGGCTAAAAATTCAGTTGGGCGCCATTTGGGGCGCCAAGCTCGCCTGGGCGCCGGAATTACCGCTGCGAGCGGAGCCACTTGCGCCATCCGGATATTCAGTTTCTGCGCCCCAAATGGAAACGGGCCGCTAAACGAGGCTTCCCGCGCCCCGCTTGGGGCGCTGAAACTGAATTTCGGCACGCTAAGGGCCGCAGCACCACACGCTGCGGCACGGCAGGCTGCGGTACTGCAGGCCTTCCTCCCACTGTTAAGGGAGAGGTGCCTGCAACAGCGCAATCCCCGCTCGCGAGTGCTGGCAAATGAGCCCGGCACCAAGGAGAAGTGCCGGGCTCTCGGGAAACAGCCGGCAATGCCTCGAGGGGGGGGGGGGGGGGGTGTGTAGGAGGCCGGGGACGGAGGTGCGGGCAGGCGGGCGCCGAAAAAGCGGTCGGCGCACCTCCGCCTTAACTAGTGCCACTACCGCCACAGGTAGGCCCCTGTGTACCAGTCGCTATTTGCGGCCGGCGCTGAAGAGGCGGGCGCGACCAAATATAGCCATCGGGGCGATAGCGGGGCGCTGCGCACACCGATGACGTCATCGATGGCGGCGCAGCGCTACAGGTTAACGCCGCCATTAGCGCCCCGCTAAATATCGCGGTAGGTGTGGCCAGTGGCGCAAAAGCCACTGAGTGCCCTCTTTGGGCGCAAACTGGTGGCGCAGGCCACTGAATTTCTAGGCCACTGTCTTTCGGATAAATGAGGCTCCATCTGTCCTCTCAGGGGGACATAAAATATCCCATGACACTATTCGCAGAGGAGCAGGAGAGTTCTCCCAGTGTCTTGGCCAACATTTATTACTCAATCAACCCACTAAAACAGATTGTCCAGTCATTTATCGTTTGCTGTTTGTGGCAACATGCTGTGCGCAAATTGATTGCCGCGTTTGCCTACATTACAAAGTGACTACACTTTTTATTAAAAGTACTTAATTGGCTGGGACGTGCTTTGGGACATTGAGAATGTGATAGCTGCTAAAAATCTCTCTTTTCTCTTAGGCAGTCCCTCGGGACCGAAGATGACTTGCTCCCACATTAAAAATGAGTTCTCAGGTGCTAAAAATGCACATTCATTAAATATCACAAGCCATTTTACCAAAGGGGGCAAAAATAAAATTATCTGTACAAAAATGATAGAAATGAATATCTAGTCACTGTGTTCTGTTTATAAGATTATGGTAATTACCAGATGATGGTTCAGCAGTTAAGACAGTGAGGAGCTGAATCATGCAGTCCAGGAAAGTCCCAGGTTCAATCTTTGGTCTGCACTGAGTTAGCTGATCTCAGCTGGGGCAGTAATTAATGAACTACAATCTGCCTCGGTGACTCTAGGTTAGGTAGGCAGAGGAGAAAAGTCACCCAGTGATCCCGCCCCCGATCATTATCCAGCCACTCATGATGGAAAAACGCATGATACATCACTCAATCAAATGGTCTGCGGATACTCACTGTCCAGGCTAACATATTAAGAATGACAATTGAGCAAGTGTTGCCATCTGTGGAATCATACCACAGCAAAGAGTCAACACCTTCAGTAGAGGATAGAAAACCGGCAGAGAGAGAATTAAAAATGCAATTAAATTTATACATACAGAACCAACAATTAAATTGAATGAGAATGATGGAAGATTTGGGCACCCATCAGATTTAACTAGAATTTAAAAAGCTTTAAAATTGACATTTTTCCATCTATAGGAACCATACTTCATCAGTAATAACTGTAGAGTTTCTTTATTCAGTATTCATTCCACATTAGCATATTGTATATGGCCAGTCAAAGCAACAATTTCCTTACCAGCATCCCCCATGGAGCTGAAAATGTTTTCTGTCACTGTTAGAATGGTGTCTGTCGCCTGATCATAGCGCCCTAATGGATGTCCTCCAGTGGCATACAGCTTGATGTGCTGCAACAGGTCGTTGAGGGCTTGTGTCACAGCAGTGGCTGCCACACCGACCTGTTTCAGCAGCTGCTCATCATTTGTTGCAGCCTGCGAGGCCTCCACACATCCCTCCACTGATTTGGCAACTAGTTTTCCAGCTTCAATCAGCTGTTCCTGGCATACAGGGGAGCTGATTGTTGGAGCTACAACCTGTAAAGAGCAGAGATGTGTGCAAAATTACTTCAAATTATTTACAGGTATGCTCAAAGGACAATTAGGTGAATCTGATTTAACAAGCGCCATTATTTACTTCCAGAAATACAACCAGGCAAGGTCTCTACTTTTGGGATAACATTTATCGCAGCTACAATAGCAGCGCAGGTTCACCAGACCTATTCATCATGGCACCCTTCTGCCATGGTTTGAGTTTTTAATCATCTAATTTCTATGAGCTAAAGATGCAAAGATATTCAAGTTTCTCCAGTTAAACAATGCTACAAACATAAACTGTTTGTTTGGAACACTTACCTTAGTGCAAGCTACAAGCTGTGACGTGGAAAGTGCACACTGTGTCGCAGCTGCAATGACACGATTCTGTAATACTGAATCCTCGGTTTTCTGAGCCACATTCTTTGCCTTCAGGACCAAAGCTGCTGTTGCATTTGCTACAGCTTTGGCCAGGTGCATGAGCATCTCCTAAAAGTGGTCAGAAAATGAAAATTGATGGCATGCTCTAATGCTTGCTATTTTGAGGTAATTACATTTGATATGAAAATCAACACTGGGAATATTAGTCTATCTGGTTTAATGCAAACAAATGTCAATTTTCACAATTTAGAGCACAATGGAAATCATCTGCAACAGTCTGAAAATCTAGGACAATGTATACAATAATCACTACCATGATTAGATGACAGTGAGGTATAGCAGATATTGAAAAGCACTGTCTAGTTTTCATGGTACCAATTAACCTTGCTCTACTTTGATTGAACATTACTACTAAATATGACATCAGGATCACTGACAATACAAGTGTGTTCTGCACTGTAATAGCACAAAACATTTATATTAAATTATATACAGTTTTTCTTCCTGGTAACTCTAGCCACAGAGGCAATTTAAAGTCAGAACAAAATTCTAACAATTCCATGATGACCAGAATTGCTTTTCCAGAGATTGAAGCAATGTAATTTAAAATTAATCGTTAAATAGGAATATATTCATTTGACACAAATTAGTGCTAACAATCACTTTGCACTTATCCCAACATGCACTGTTCTGGGAAGTATTCAACCACTGCTGAGGTGGTTAACTACAAATCTTCAGGTCATAGGTGCTAATAATGCAGCTCAATGACCTGGTTCATTTGGTTTGAGTGAGACTATTAGTCCACCTTTAGGAGTAATATAGTTTGGTGAGATTTTCTATTCAGAATCTAGGCACGTCCAAATTCTACAGTCATGTGATCGTTATAACACTGACACTTTGAAGTTTGTCTCTGAGGAATGTAGACTGAGAAGAAAACTCATTTTAAAGGGCCGGAACTTGCTGGAAAAATAACGGTGTGTGAACAATACTGTTATAATGTGCAAATTGGCCAGCAAGTTCAGGGGGTTAAGAGATACGGTGTGAGTTGTGAAACTCTAGAACTTGCTGGTCAATTTACGCTGCTCCGTTGTTTGCTTCGCACAAATAGCATCTCACCCATCTTGCTTTCTCTCTTTATTTCACCTTCTGTACCCGATTTGACTCTTTCACCCACTCTAATTCACCCTCTTTCTCAGTCATTCTTCTGTTTATTTTGGAATCCATAAATCTCATTGGTTAAGGATATAGACAATTGGTCCCACCATTCAGTTGCCCTCACCACGCTGTTAACAGCTCGCATTTCCAGAAAGTTGCACCGCAAAAACGGAGTTGAAGGGCACAGGGAAATGTCTAACTAACGGCGTATGCTGCGAGATGCCCTGCTCCAGCAAGTTCCGGCCCAGTATCTAAGTAGGATCCCTCACACATTGACAATGAGACCATTTATCTTCAGTGTACTGTGAATGGCTCAATGTCAATCCTGACAGAAGGCATTTGCACATGTTGAATAAAGTTAGGTTTTGCCCAGAGTGTTGTATTTGATACGCTTATCAATTACTTCATAAAAGGTGATGAGTCGAAGAAGAGATGATGAGTCGAAAGAAATGAATAAGGCTTTTATTAGCTAAGAAGAGACCATGCTTCTTCGTGAGTGACTGAACAAGTCTGAACGAAACCCACACAGTGGTGGGTGGAGTCAGCTGAGGCATGCCTCCATACACAGCGCCACCCAGAGGTGGCAATATACAATACAGTGGTTTACCACATTCACCCCTTGTTTAATGTGAAGTCCGGCGGGGTGAAGGGTACTACAAGTTAAGTCTATCAGGAGGCCTTGTCTGACGTCCTGATCGTCGTGGTGGCGGCGGTGGTGTTGCAGCATCCGACGTCGGGTCTGGTGTCTGGGTGGTTGGCGAAGATTCCTGGGGCTTTGGCATGCCGTCTGCAGGGGTTGGGTTGGGAGGGGTGGTGGGGGATAACAGTGGTAAGGGGGATAACGGTGGTAAGGGGGATAACGGTGGTAATTCAGGGGTACCCGAGGGTGCGAGATCTCGTATGGAGACCGTGTCCTCCCGCCCGTCTGGGTATGTCACCCAGGCATACTGGGGGTTGGCGTGTAGGAGGTGCACCCGCTCGACCAGGGGGTCCGTTTTATGCGTCCTCACGTGCCTCCGCAGTAGGACGGGCCCAGGAGAAGTCAACCATGCCGGTAGCGAGGTTCCCGATGTAGACTTCCGGGGGAAAACGAACATTTTCTCATGAGGGGTCGCATTAGTGGCAGTGCAAAGCAGTGACCGAATGGAGTGAAGCGCTGCAGGGAGGACCTCCTGCCAGCGGGAGGTCGGAAGGCCCTTAGATTTTAGTGCTAAGAGGACTGCCTTCCAAACCGTCGCGTTCTCCCTTTCCACCTGGCCGTTCCCCCGGGGGTTGTAACTGGTGGTCCTGCTCGTGGCGATACCTCTTGTTAGCAGGTACTGCCGAAGTTCGTCGCTCATGAACGATGAGCCCCTGTCGCTATGTATATAGCTGGGGAACCCGAACAGAGCGAAGATGTCATTCAGACACTTGATGACCGTGGTACTGGTCATGTCTGGGCAAGGGATGGCAAAGGGGAAACGGGAGTACTCATCAACTATGTTGAGGAAGTACACATTGCGGTCAGCGGAGGGGAGGGGCCCTTTAAAATCGACGCTCAGGCGTTCGAAGGGGCGGGTGGCCTTGATCAGGCTTGCTCTGTCCGGCCTATAGAAGTGCGGTTTGCACTCGGCGCAGATTTGGCAGCTCTTGGTCATGGTCCTGACCTCCTCGATGGAGTAGGGCAGGTTACGGGATTTGATAAAATGGAAAAACCTGGTGACCCCCGGGTGGCAGAGGTCATTGTGGAGGGACTGCAGCCTATCACTCTGCGCGTTGGCGCATGTACCACGTGATAGGGCATCTGGGGGCTCATTGAGTTTCCCTGGCCGATACAAGATATCATAATTGTAGGTGGAGAGTTCGATTCTCCACCTCAAGATCTTGTCGTTCTTGATTTTACCCCTCTGCTTATTATTAAACATAAAAGCTACTGAACGCTGGTCAGTGAGCAGGGTAAATCGTTTCCCGGCCAGGTAATGCCTCCAGTGACGCACCGCTTCTACAATAGCCTGGGCCTCCTTTTCGACGGAGGAGTGTCTCGTCTCGGGGCCCTGGAGGGTCCTTGAGAAAAAGGCCACGGGTCTGCCCGCCTGGTTAAGGGTCGCGGCTAGGGCGAAGTCGGAGGCATCGCTCTCCACTTGGAAGGGGATGGACTCATCCACCGCGTGCATTGCGGCCTTCGCGATATCGTTCTTGATAAGAGTGAAGGCTGCACACGCCTCTGGTGTCAGGGGGAAGGAGGTGGCTTTGATGAGGGGCCTGGCTTTGTCTGCATAGAGGGGCACCCACTGGGCGTAGGAGAAAAACCCCAGGCATCTCTTCAGTGCTTTTTGGCAGTGGGGAAGGGGTAGCTCCATTAGGGGGCGCATTCTGTCGGGGTCGGGCCCGATGACTCCGTTCTCCACCACGCAGCCGAGGATGGCCAGGCGCTTGGTGTGAAACATACATTTTTCCTTATTGTACGTTAGGTTCAGCCGTTGGGCCGTACGGAGGAAATTTGCTAGATTAACGTCGTGGTCCTGCTGGTCGTGGCCGCAGATGGTGACGTTATCCAAATAGGGGAAGGTTGCCCGCAGCGCGTTCTGGTCAACCATTCGGTCCATCTCCCTTTGGAAGACCGAAACCCCGTTGGTGACGCCGAAGGGGACCCTAAGGAAGTGGTAGAGGCGGCCGTTTGCCTCGAAGGCAGTATACTGGCGGTCCTCATGGCGGATGGGCAGCTGGTGGTACGCTGACTTAAGGTCGATGGTGGAGAATACTTTGTATTGCGCAATCTGATTGACCATATCAGATATGCGAGGGAGGGGGTACGCGTCCAGCTGGGTGTACCGGTTTATGGTTTGGCTGTAGTCGATTACCATGCGGCGTTTTGCAGTGGTTTTAACGACTACAACCTGGGCTCGCCAGGGGCTAGTGCTACCTTCGATAATGCCCTCCTTCAAGAGCCGCTCCACCTCAGAGCTGATAAAAGCTCTGTCCCCGGCACTGTACCGCCTGCTTTTGGTAGCGATGGGTTTACAGTCGCGGGTGAGGTTAGCGAACAGGGGAGGGGGGGGGACTTTTAATGTGGAAAGGCTGCAGGTGGTTTGCAGCGGGCGATTTAAAAGTTGTTGGTTGCAGACTGTGAGTGGGGGGAGGGGTCCACCGTATGCTAGTGTGACACTCTTAAGGTGGCACTGAAAATCCAACCCTAGCAGGACGGCAGCGCAAAGACGGGGCAGGACTAGCAGTTTAAATTTTTGATATTCAGTGCCCCCTACTGACAGGGTCACCACACAGTAGCCGCTGATGTCCATTGACTGGGACTTGGACGCCATAGAAATGCGATGGTGCGTTGGCAGAATCGTGAGGGAGTGGCTACGTACCGTGTCGGGGTGGACGAAACTCTCTGTGCTCCCGCTGTCGATCAGGCAACTGGTGGCGCGGCCGTTTACCGCGATATCCATCATGGAGCTGGATAGATGGTGAGGGTGGCCTTGATCCAGCGTCACGGAGGCCAGTATGTGGCTTAGTGAGTCACTATAGTCATCCGCCGAGACGGTGGTCGGTTCCGGTGACGAAATGGCGGTTGAGTGCGTTGGATACGATGGCGGCGGATGCCATGCGGCCGGGGGTACACAAAATGGCGGATAAGATGGCTGCTCCCACGGCCCGCACGCTGCGCTGCTGGCTGGCTTCCCCTTGCAGGCGTTAGCGTAATGGCCTTTCTTCCCGCAGCCCGAGCAGGTAGCTGTCTTAGCTGGGCAGTGCGCTCTGGGATGTTTTAACTGGCCACAGAAATAGCATTTTTGGGCCTGGTTACTGGGCATCGAAGCAGTTCTTACCGGAGGCTGCTGTCTCGGTTGGGTCGCTGCAGCGGTTGGTGCCGGGGGCGGCGGTCCCGTGTCCCACGGTTTCGATTGCCATGTCTCGGCGCCGTTACGGGGGTATGCCTCGAGGTTTCGGTGGGCCTCCTCTAACGAGAGCGCAAGGGCAATGGCCGTCTTCAGGTCGGGTTCCTTGCTTTCTAGCAGTCTCTGCCGGGTGTGGTCTGACTGGAGGCCCCTGACGAAGGCATCACAGGCGAGTCCCTGCGCGTGCTCCACAGCCGTTACCGCTTTACAATCGCAGTCTCTGCAGAGTGCCAGTAGCGCCCGTGCAAATGCCCCTACCGATTCTCCCGGTTGCTGCCTGCGGGATCCCAAGAGGTGTCGGGCGTAAATTGTGTTCACTGGGCGCGTATATTGCCCTTTTAGTAGCTCGAGGGCCGCCACGTACGTATTAGAGTCCCGGATTAGCATATATACTTGATGGCTCACCTGGGCGGTCAAAATTTTCAGTTTGTGATCCTCCTCTGTAACCTGTGAGATTGCGAGGAAGGATTCAAAGCAGCTCAGCCAGTGTTCAAACTTGGCTGATGCACCCACATCTTGAGGGTCGAGGTCCAGGCGTGGTGGTCTGAGGGCTCTCAGCAATGTCTGCTGTATCCGTTGCTGTTGTTGCTCCTCAGGTGTCGCCATTTAACTTTTAGCTAATAAAATTGATACGCTTATCAATTACTTCATAAAAGGTGATGAGTCGAAGAAGAGATGATGAGTCGAAAGAAGAGATGAATAAGGCTTTTATTAGCTAAGAAGAGACCATGCTTCTTCGTGAGTGACTGAACAAGTCTGAACGAAACCCACACAGTGGTGGGTGGAGTCAGCTGAGGCATGCCTCCATACACAGCGCCACCCAGAGGTGGCAATATACAATACAGTGGTTTACCACAGTATTCTCTCTATAAAATTCTGTCAAATAACCATTGCTGCTCAGTGTTATTTTGCCAGTGTCACACAAGTCAGTTTTAATCAATGTAGGGTGGAATATTTGCAAAGTAATTTCATTAAAATTTAATCGCGAGAGAAAAGTGCAATCTAATTTCCACTTGAATCAGTTAGTAAAATTTTGGAGATTTAATGTTATTGACAATCTTGATTATTATACTTGGATTTGGAGAAAAATTGCAACGAATTGGTTTATTCAATGAAATGGCTGAATAAACTACATTTACCGTTTTGAGAGCAACACCTGATATATTCCTTGCTGTGTATTTTTGTGCACCTACAGGAAACTGTACAAAGGATTTACAAAATTCCAACAGAATGTTATTACATTAACACTCAACTAACTAATGCTTAGCAAATGTAATTTAAAATAAATCCTGTAGAGGTTAGCATATACCTGGAACCGTGGATCGGCGTCACTCTCCCCAATCTGCTGGAGAAGTTCACCGCTTGTTTGACCGACAGTACCAGCAGCAGTAAGCAGGATCTGTCGAGGCTGAAATACAAAATATTAAACTATTACACTTCTGCATCTACTTTAAAACAAAACTAAATACGTTCGACCTGCAGCAACTTATTGACTTTAACCAAAAGGGAAGGTCTGATCATAGTGGGTGTTACACAATATTACCTGCTTACCATATCAATTGTACGCGTCATTAGCACTTTACAACGATTGGTGACTTAAACAGGCTACTTTTAAATAATTAATTTGGTCAATTTGATCGGGAGGCTGTAAATAATTAATTATCTTCTGTTTTGCAGCATTTCTATAGAAAGCACTAACTTATTGGTTAGAAATTTGGATGAGTAATTATACATTCTGCCTATAAAACATTTACCACCGTTTTTACTCACTGCAACAGAGTCATGAAAAAGCCATGACTCCGATGCCCTTTTTGTTGCTGTCCATATGAATGTGACCTGCAATTTGTAGTTGATAACAAATATATAATGTAATCCTGCAAACTCTGTTGCATTTTAGGTAGTTTTCAAGATGGGTAGTTAAATTAGTTCCTGCTACACACACTGCTTGCAATAATCAAAATTCTTGGAATAAATGAAGAAATATCAGTTGACCTCAGCAGTAGCTGGCTGAGCAGTCTTCAGTAATTCTGAGACAGCACAAGCCAGGTTCTTAGCAGCTTTCAGTAGCTGCTGTCCATTTGCACCCTCATCCTCCATTAGGGCTGCCAGCAGTTTGACACCTTTTGACATCTCCGTTAAGTTTGAAGAGATGGTTGTCACTGCACATCCAACCGCTGTGTAGTCGGTGTCAAGAGGGTCTCCTGTAAAATAAAATCAGCACTGTGTTTTAAAGATAGCAATACCATAATTGGCACTGGAATAGGATTATATCTGTTTGAAATAAATTCTTAATGTGATGTTTAATGCAGAAATATTAATTGCGCATTACAATATATTATCCTAGATAATTAGAAATAACAAATATGATTCTGATCTTAAAAACAAGGCCAGAAGCACAGTTGAAAACCTGCTGCTGAGACATCTACAGTACGAAACTGTAAGTGAAGCAATCAACAAACAGCAAGCAAACAATAAGGCAATAAATCCAAACAACCTGGGTTTATGAAAGTCAGTTGATGTCTAAAAAACCTTCTCATGGATACATCTGTTTATTCTTTTCTGTACATATAAATAGATAAGTTAATTTACTCTTAGCCTGTTCTGCCATTCAATTAAATCATGGCTGATCTGTACCTCAACTCCATTTACTCACCTCTGCTCCAGATCCCTTGATACCCTTTCTAACAAAAATGTATTGACCTTGGTCTTCAAATTTTCTGAGAAATACTCATTTACCAGAGTCTTGCATCTTTAACTCTACCCAGTGTCTTTGCACTGCCTGATCACCCTTACTGACTACACTGTCCCCATCCCACCCATATGTCCTGCTGGTTGTTTTCTCACACTTTGACTTGCTGTGTGGCATTTCTACTATCAAACCCTTGTTAGAGATCAAGATCGAGAGATAGCAAACTAATCAATTGATATTAGGTTCCATTTTATATTAACACTATTGTTAAAAAACTTAAAACTAAAAATCTGCAAATATAACTGACAGGCAATATCTGTAGAACGTCAACAAATCTGTAAGGCTATAAATGTTGTCATATAAAGTAGCCTTGGATAGTTCCAATCTTCTCATGGACATATCTATATGTTTATTCTTTTCTGTACATGTAAATAGATACGGTAGTTAATGTTATGCCCTGAGAGTGTGCTGTGGAGCCTTTGGTATCTTGAGCTAATAATAGCCAAAGTAAACCAATCATGTAGGAATTGATGTAATGGCCTTTTACCTGAGCTTACAAGTGATACATCATTGTGATGTGAGATTGGAAGGAGAGAGAGGAGGCAAGGCTGAGGTCAACTAGCTGGAACACGAGTTCTTCTGTGGGGAGCACCTTTTGTAATCTCTGTTGGCTGTGTTTGTTCATTTAACCCTTAATAAACCTGCAAGAGTTTGACTCTGCTTTGAACTTTGTCTATATTATTATAAAAATACATTAACACCCTAACTCATTTAAATCTTTACCCACTGCCCAGTTTACCCCATCTGCATGGGCATAAGATCCCTCTCCAGCATGGGAGAAGAAAATTACATGTGGAGACTGTAAGGGTGCACTTACAATAATACAACATTGCATACATCAAGTGTGACACTGCTGACCATTTCTCTTCATCAATGGGTGCTTTCAAAGAATTTTATCCCTTTCCTAAAGGAATCAAGATTCTAAAACTAACACTCCGAAAAGTTTATTTCCTTAAAAAGGTCAGATATGAATCTGACAAACCTTAGATTTAATTTCATCTTCTAAAAATACACTGGATTAACACTGTATTTGTCACTGACTGACCTGCAGTGAGGTTGACCACTGATGCTGTGCCTGCAGTAATGGCATCAACCTGTGAATGGATCTCGTGTTTGGATTCATCCATTTTATTTTTTCTCCATGCTTTTGAAGCCTAGAACATAAAAACATTACCACATTAAAAATTAAATTCACTACATTTTGACGTCAATTTAGAATGACACCTGCAATAGAATTAGTGCAGCACAATGGGTTGTCGGGTCTACAGGATAACTTGCACAATAGCATACAAAGCAAGATCACTATATACATAAAGATTAGTTTATAAACATGTTTGTTTGTGCGACAACCTTTTAGCTTATAGTTCTGCACCCCACACAACGTGCTCAATGGTAGCACTGGTGAATGGTGGAGCGCCTCTGGAGTAAACCACAACAAAGTGATCAATATTCTATTTTTTTAAATCCATATTGAACATGTCGAGATCTTTTTAAATCAAATTTAAATTAGAAACAAAAGCAGCATGCTTTCTACAGTGTATTGGTCTAGTATGTGTGGTGATTGAACTTCTAATGAATATACATTTTTCACAAATATAAACAGATTTCCTGTGATATTGCTTAAAGTCAGGATTTTTAATATAATGACTAGAGTATTATAACATGTAATTATACAATTACATGTTACACAAGATGGGGATTTTTACCTCTCAATAGCCCCTTTTTAATAATAGGTATAAAGGGATTTCCTTAAAGAAAGCAGTAGAATTATTTTTAAAATAATTAAATGGGATATGCACACAACAAATTATTGCTAACAATCACTTGACACTTATCCCAACACGTACTGTTCTAGACAAGATACAACCACTGCTGGGGCAGTTAACTCCATGCCTTTGGTTGTAGGTGTAATAATGCTGAACACTGATCTGGTTCATTTGGTTTAAAAAAAAAGCGTGGTCATTGCACCTCCAGGAGTTGCATAGTTTGGGGAGACTTCTATTCAGAATGCAGTCAAGTCAAATTTCTATTGTAGTATGATCGATGCAAGACTAGAATCTTCAACTTTGTCCCTGTCTAACTGCTGAACATACCCATTATTAGCATTAGAGTCTTGCCTATGCACACAATTCCTGTCAAGTAACACTTACATTAATTTTCTTAGTTCTTCATAATGATCATTCAGATTACAAACAAGTGTGCTGCTCAATTTTATAGTTCCAGTTATTAACATCTGTTTTCCTTGAGCAATGGGCCACAAAACCAGCTTTCTATATTTGTAGTATATTTGCTGTACCCAAGATGGGGTAAAACTGAATCTTTTCAAGAGTAATGTGTTCAATTACATGAGAGGAATAAATGAGCGTAAACACAAAGGCCCAGTAATTCCGGTCCCAACGCGTGAGTACGGACAGGGTACTCACGCGTGGGCCCGTTGGAAGTGCCGGATTTCAGCATGCACAACGCATGCGCAGAAAACCGGCATTTCCGCTCCTCTGAACCAAGGGGTTAAGAGGCGGTTCCCTTGCGACGTTTGAGGCAGCGCGTACGCGTTGAAGTTCGGTTTTTTTGACAGGTTTGTCTGTGCGTGAAGGCCTCCACTTTTTACGAATGTAAAAAGCAGATGTAAGGACTTAGTTTTATAAGGTAAGTGGTCTAATAATTAAAGTTAGAATTTTTTTTCCCCACAGGTTTATTATTTTTAAAGAACTTACAGTAAGGTAAGTGTATTTTTGGACCTGATTTCTTGAAAAAAAAATTTTGGCAGAAATTTGAATAATTGTTTAAAATAGTTTTTTAAAGTTATTAATAGTTAATTTAATTATTGGAAAATTTTTTTAAACTTTTATTTAAAGTTTAAGTAGTGTTTTGGGCGCCCAGACTTTTCATGAGTTTGACAGGTCTTATGTCTAACTCATGAATGGACTTTTGTAAACTCCCATTGGTTGCCCAGTGCTCACGTGATCCCAGCCGGCTCATCGCACTAAGTACGCCGTTGGATCACGCATGCACAGCGCGCCGGGAGCTGAACCGGGCCACAGACCGGAAATCCACGCAGGCCCAGTCTTCAAATGTCAGCGCGATATGCAAGTGTAGGTCGGGGGCTTGCACCCGCGGGAAGCCCCCGACCCGAATTTCTGGGCCATTGTGATTCACTGTGTTGAATTTCTACAAGTCTAGTTACGTCTCCAAGTTGTAGGTGTTTTGTATTTTTCCCTTTTTATAAGCAGCACTATTTATAATGCTGCCTCTAAATAAATACTGCTTCAGCAGAGTCAGCGACAAGTGCTCGAGAAACGTTGGTTCCTTTAGTTCTTTATTTCCTCCCAACAGAAAAGGACACAAGAACTGACATTTTTCTCAACTCTTCACATCACGTACACAAACATTTAGGTGCATTTGTATTCAAAATTGTGTCTCTAATAATGTCCGATTTTAGTAATGTATGACTCTAATGTCCCTTTTCAAATCAGATGCCAGAACTAGGAGCCACTGTACTGCCCCTTCAGCCAACCAGATCCACGAACCAATAATCCAACAGTTCTCAGAACCACGCCACAGTGCCGCTTCTTTGTATCTAATCAGATATACAAGTTGATCTGATGTAACTAGATTTAATCGATATATGCAATTGGACTTTTGCCAGTTTTTATATATATGCAGATCAATAGTAGCTATTTAATAAAATTAAAGTATATAATGGTTCACTGTCTATCTGAATTAAATCATAATTGTCTTACAGCATCATGTCCAAGGGGTGGCAAGGCATCAACATCATCCAAACTAGCTTGTGCTTGCTGCACAGCTTGCATGCTGGAATTAATAGTTCCCATGAGAGCTTGCTGTGCAGATGTCTGAAAGATAAAGACAGGCATTATAAAAATTACAATGTTAATAAGTACTCATCTTATTTTAAATAAAGCATTCATCCTTGCACTGCTACCGGCAGTTCACTGTGGAATCTGTAGCGTTTTAAAAAGAACGGGTTTCTAATAGTTCACTAGCCAATAAAACATTCAGAACAGCTGGAAATGTTCAGCAGTAAAATCAGCAATCCAAACACACACACACACCTTTTATTAATGTTCTTGTAATCTAGAGTTATAACCTGGTAGGCATTAGTATTCCAACATGCACATTAAAAAAAATGTCATGGGCTGAAGAGCAGCAGCAGACCATTTTACTGATCAACCAACCACAATCTCCAAAAAAACCATTATTTTCCAGTACAAAATGTTTTCCTGAAGATCAATGCACTTCTCAGATGGATAGGAACTATTTGGTACCTATTCAACAGAGTTGCTCAGTATTAGGCTATAAAACAATACATTTTTTTCCTGTTTTGTGACCAGGGAATACTTATTTCATGTTTGCAACGAGGAGGAAAAAGGGTTGGAGACCCATAACCCACCTCATTTGCATTGTCCAAGTACTTCCATGGGTTTCTGGTGGGAGCATAGATAGCAACCAAAAAGCCCCATTATGGCTGCAACAGGCCCAACAGCCCTGCAACAGCAATTAACCTTACTCCTCCACTTCCAGGCACAAGGCTGTGTGCCGAGGGAATGCTGGGCCTATTTATTGACCTGAACTTGGAAATATAGGTGGGTTTAAGGACTGGAGGTGGGGGAGGAGAGTTGAAGAAAGAGAGCCGGGGGGGTGGGAAGAAATGGCTCTTGTACTTCAATCAACTTTTTAAAGTCAATTTTGATTTGTTTGCAGGCGACATTTTCTTTCCACAAGCCTTCATAGAACTAAACTTGTCTCGTTATATTCTGACTATAGAAATCCAATGGTAGCACAATCACCCGACTGCTAGGTCACAGGATTTCTCTCAGTACAGTAATCTTACTGCATTAAAATGATTAACAGGTAGTGTTTCTACTTTCTTTGAACAATTTTTCATTGTTTTATCAAAATGGGATCAACAATCAAGTAAAGCCAGAAAACATAAGCATCAGTCACATATTTGACGGAGCAAGCATTATAAAAAGGGCATTGGAGCAGAATTTGAGGGGGCCATAGAGTAAATAAGAGTAAATTATAGTTGCTTTCCCCCCCCATAGTGAATAACAAGCGCCAATTCCAAAATGTTTCTACTGTGATTTTACAAGTTAACCTAAAAATCTGAATTATAATTAAACCTTTCAGTGATTCAAGTATAGTTTCCTACCAGTGGAGGCATGTGTCCTCTGTGCATCTGTCCGCTGGTCACCTGTTGTTGGGCTGCAGGCATTGTTCCAACCTGAAAGTTCTCTGGCCCCCCAGCACCAGAACGCATAATTGCAGGTAAAGCTACAGACCCATGCTCCACTCTTCCAGTTCTGTTAAACTGTTGCTGCATGATGGTAGACCTGCAGAAGTAATAATGGGCACAAAATAATGTAAATTGAATTTTTATACACAAATCTCAAACACAACATGAACAAAATCAAAACATTATTCAAGCTACTGAATATGTACAACAGTGCATTTCTAAACCACAATAGCATTTCTGATGTTAAACCTTTCAACCGGAAAAGAACAGAACATGGAAACAGGAGAAGGCCATTCAGCCTCTTTTGGGCCTGTTCTGCCATTTCCTTTGATCGTGGCTGATCTCTACCTCAACTCTATTACCCACCTTTCTTCCATATCCCTTGATACTATTACCTAACAAAGATCTATCAATCTCAGTCTTGAAAATTGCAATTGATCCAGCATCCAACTCCTTTTGGAGGTGGGGGTGGGGGGAAAGAGAGAATGCAGCACCTCACTAGTTACAGCCTGCCAACTGGAAAATTACCCATTCATCTCTACTGTTTTCTGTCCGTTAACCAATCCTCTTTCCATGTTAATATATTATCCCTGATGTAAGAAAAAGGAGACTTACCATCAAGTAACTTTAAAGTAAGCTTTAAGTAACTTATAAACACACTATATACACAAGAGAGGTCTTTACCATGCCTCTGGTAGAAGCCTCTTACAATACTGAACAGACCAGTATTTATACCAGTCCAACAGGAAGTGACATATGACAGGAAGTGAGGTATGTACACAGTTCATAGTTCATAGTTCACAGGAAGTGATGACATAACTTCCCGGATGTTATCATTTTTATCACATTCTTCCCTCCTGCAGGATTAGGAGGCTGTGGTCTACCTTTTGGTCCGCAGCCGCCGAACAAGGAAGAGTCGCACCCGTTTGGATTCCCGTCGTAGAGGGTCGCTGGTCCGCTTACATGCGGTTGGTCATTGGTCAGAGTCTGTGTGGCCTGGATTGCCCTGTGAAGGGTCGGGGAGATCATGGCTTCGAGTACGAGCCCCAATAGGTTCAAAGTCGGACTGCCTCTGTTCAGAGGGAGGTGCAGAGCTGGTCTGTGGCGGATCAGTACTTTCATGCGCGGTACTGGGAGGGTCGCAACCTTGAGCACGGGGTTCTACCGGCACCAAGCTAGTTGGTGTCCGATCAGGATCCTGGAGAGGGGTACCCGATAGGTCCCAAGAGTTTCCTGGTGAAATGCCATCACCCGATGTCCCACTAGGTCCTGGTGGGCAGGGAGCCAGATCCCGTAATGATACGGTAGATTCTTGGCCGTCAGAATATCGTATGTTTGCATAGGTGGGGTTGGCATCGGTTAGTTCGACCTCGTCTACAAGAGGGTCATTTTTAGACGTCCGAACGTATCTTCGGAGTAATACAGGTCCAGGAGTAGTTAGCCATGACGGGAGTGATGTCCCATGAGATGAGCGACGCTGGAATCCAAAGAACCGCTCATGAGGTGTAGTATTTGTGGCTGTAGAAAGCAGGGACCGTATAGAGTGCAATGCATCCGGAAGCACTGTTTCCCATTGCTGGTCTGGTAGGCCCCGAGATCTTAAAGCGAGACGTACGGAATTCCAGATGATACCGTTATACCTCTCTACCTGCCCATTTCCGATGGGATGGTATGGTGTTGTTTTGCTTGTAGCAATTCCCCGTTCTGAGAGGTAGTCCTTGAGTTCCCTTGACATAAAGGATGGACCCTGATCTGAGTGAATATAAGCCGGCATGCCACAGAGAGAAAATACCTGCTCAAGGCAGCAGATTACTGTGGACGCCAGCATATTGGAGCAGGGGAAGGCAAACGGAAAACGTGAATATTCGTCGATCATGGTGAGCAAATATGTGTTCCGAGTTGAAGAGGGCACTGGGCCCTTAAAATCGATGCTAAGTCGTTGCATCGGTTGGGTTGCATGTATGAGTATACCATCTGAGGGGCGGAAGAACTGAGGTTTTAATTCCGCACAAAGCCGGCATTCTGAGCATATTTTCTTTACATCTCCAGTGGAAAAAGGGAGATTCCGTGATCGTACGAAATGTAGCATGCGCGTAACGCCAGGATGACACAAACCATTGTGGACATCCACGAGAGTGGAGGATGACATAGTGGAGCAGAATGCCCGTGTGAGGGTGTCCGGGGCCACATTCTCCTTGCCAGGCCGATAGAGAATGGTATAACCAAAAGAGGCCAGTTCCATCCTCCAAAGTTGTATTTTATTATTCTTAATTTTGGTTCGTTTTCGATTATCGAGCATGAAGGCGACTGATCGTTGGTCCGTGATCAATGTAAAGTGCTGGCGAGCTAGAAAATGGTTCCACTTCCGTACTGCTTCTATGATGGCTGTGGCTTCTTTCTCAACCGGAGGATAATGTAGCTCGGCACCTTGTAAGGTCCTGGACATAAATGCTACAGGACGACCTTCCTGATTCAGAGTAGCCGAGATCGCCACCTCCGAGGCATCACATTCAACCACGAAAGGGAGATTCTCATCAATGGAGTGAAGAGCCGCTTTCTCCAACTGTTTTTTGAGAAGGTTAAAGGCTGCAACAGCCGCTGTTCCCAGTGGAAATGATCTAGCTTGCAGCAAGGGTTGGATTTTGTCCGAAAAATGAGGAATCCATTTAGCGTAGTATGCAAACAGACCGAGAGCCCGACGTAAAGAAGCCGGATTCTTAGGTGACGGGAGCTCTTGGAGCGGGCGAAGTCTTTCTGGGTCTGGCTTAATGATACCATTGCCTACGCAGTAGCCAAGGATGTTGATGGTCGGTTGCGACTCAACAGATTTGGATTCATTCAGGGTCAAATTACGGCGATGGAGGGCATCCCGAAATTTTTGGAGGTTGGAGTCGTGTTCCTGTTGATCGTGACCTGCAATGGTAATGTTATCAAGATAGGGAAAAGTGTCCCTTAGGTTTTCCTGCTTAACCAGGCCATCCATTGCCCGTTGAAAGACAGCCACTCCATTAGTAACCCCGAATGGGAGGCGACGAAATTGGTACAGCCGTCCATTAGCCTCAAAGGCTGTGTACTGCTTATCTGAGACCTTCAAGGGTAACTGATGATAGGCACTTTTTAAATCGTAAGTTGAGAACACTTTGTATTCGGCCAGTTTATTAACCATATCATCAATGCGTGGCAATGGGTAGGCGTCCAAGTCGGTATATTGATTGATGGTTTGCGAATAATCGATGCATAGTCGCTGTTTGTGAGGTTTTAGAGGGTTCTTGACAATGACGACTTGAGCCCGCCAGGGCGACGAACATGGTTCAATGATATCCTCTGCTAGAAGTCGAGAGATTTCAGCCGCAATAAAAGATTGGTCTTCCTGATTAAAGCGCCGCGATTTCGTTATTATCGGTTGGCATTGAGGCGGAATACTGGCAAATAATGAGGGTTCATCAAGTGAAGCTGCTGATAATGCACAAAATGGTAATTTAGATGGTATATTAGAAATAGTAAGTCCGGGTTTGGATCCACCAAACTCAATGGTGAGTTTCTTATGCTGTTTTTGGAAGTCCAGCCCTAAGAGGAGATCACTACATAAGTCTTTGAGCACCGAAAGTCAGGTGGAGGGATACATACGACCATGAAGTGTCATATCAACAACACAAAAGCCGGAGATTCTGGTATTAAGTGATGACTGGGCCATCGCAATTGCCTGGTCCGATGGGAAGACATGTAGTTTCAATTTCGCAACAATCTGTTCCTTAATGAAACTATCAGTACTTCCTGAGTCAATTAAGGCATCTAAGGTATGCCCTTTAATTGAAATTTTTGTGGCTGCCTGAGACAGGTTCTGTGGGCAAGCAGCTGTAATTGGTGTCGTTGCACAGAGAGTGGCTAAAACTCTCGGTGTGCTTCTTCGGGAGAGAGCTCGAGAGGAAGCTTGATAGGTCCTAGCTGGAGCATCTTGATAGGCCCTAATTGGGGCAGTTCGGTAGGCCTTAGCTGGATTGGCCCTCGTAGAGGCCCTTGATAGGCAAGCTTTAGCAAAGTGTCCTTTTTTCCCGCAATAACTGCAGATTGCATTGCGAGCAGGGCAGGTTTTCCTAGGGTGAAAAGCATCTCCACAAAAGAAGCATTCCTTCCTAGATTGCCAAGAGGCTGCTAAAGTGGGGTCGTCGTCCTCCTCTTCATCAGAATTAGATTCCCCCATGATAGGGTTCACCTGAAACCGCTTGAATTGTCTGGTTGCAGCTACAGCAGCAGATCGAGATCTGGGCAGCTGATAGAGGTCTGCATTTCTCTTTGCCAAATCCAGTGAACAAGCTAGGTCAAAAGCTTTTTGTAGCTCAAGTGTTTTACTTTCTAGTAGACGCTGGCGTATAAATGGAGAGGCAATCCCGCAGATAAAAGCATCACGAATCATTTCTTGGCGGTACAGCTCAGCTGAGGCTGCCTGAAAGTTACAATCTACGCTGAGCCTGCGAAGTTCTTGCAGGAATTCGTCAATTGATTCCCCTGGCCCTTGTCGGGCTGTGGCCAGTAGATGTCTAGCATAGACCTCATTTGGGGTCTTCGCATACAGTTTCTTAAGTGCCCGAATCACCTCTTCGTAACTATCCCAGTCATCAACATATTCGAACACTTTTGGGGTCACATAATTGACAAGTATCTTCAATTTAGCAGGAGCATCCACTTTACATTCATCCAGAAAATTCTCAAAAGTACGATACCAATGCTTCCATACCCTGCCAGCTGCTGGTGTATTCGGGTCCAAGTCCAGACGAATAGGTCTAAGGATTTTCTCCATGATGGGTGGTTCCCTGGATCCTTAACTTCCGAGTTTGTCTGAAGGTCTAGTATTTGTCAGTGTAAATACTAAGTTACTTAAATTGATGTAAGAAAAAGGAGACTTACCATCAAGTAACTTTAAAGTAAGCTTTAAGTAACTTATAAACACACTATATACACAAGAGAGGTCTTTACCATGCCTCTGGTAGAAGCCTCTTACAATACTGAACAGACCAGTATTTATACCAGTCCAACAGGAAGTGACATATGACAGGAAGTGAGGTATGTACACAGTTCATAGTTCATAGTTCACAGGAAGTGATGACATAACTTCCCGGATGTTATCATTTTTATCACAATCCCCAACCCCATGAGCCCTTATCTTGCGTAACAGCCTTATATGTGGCACCTAGAAGGAGGCCATTGAATGCCTTTTGGAAATCGAAATATACTATATCAACTGGTTCCCCTTTATCTACCCTGCTAGTTACATCCTCAAAAAACTCTAATAAATTCATTAAACACTATTTCCCTTTCATAAAACCATGCTGACTCTGCCTAACCATATTTTGATTTTCTAAATGCCCTTTTACCACTTACCTTAACAATGGATTCCAGCATTTTCTTGACAACTGATGTCAGGCTCACTGGCCTGTAGTTCCCTGTTTTCTCTCTCTCCCCTTTCTTGAATAGTGGGGTTACATTTGCTACCTTCCAATCTGCTGGGACCCTTCTAGAATCTAGGTAATTGTGGAAGATCACAACCAATGCATCCACCTCTTTTAGAACCCTAGGATGTAGGCCATCAGGTCCAGGGGATGTCAGCTTTTGGTCCCATTAGTTTCGCAAGTACTTTTCCTCTACTGATCTTAATTACTTTAAGTTCCTCACTCTAATTAGCCCCTTGGTGCCCCACTATTTTTGGAATGCTTTTTGTGTCTTCTACCTATTGCATTCCTTTATTGTTTTGAACACCTTCATTAGACCATCCCTCAACTTTCTATACTCAAGAGAATACATACCAAGTTTATGCAATCTATCCTCATAATTAAAAGGTCAGTTATCAATCAACACCGTTTTTTGTATAATGCACCTGTCATTGTTTAAAAAAATCCAATTTTCTCACCTCTGTTTTGGGTCTCAAGGTACAAGTACACACACCGGAGTGGGGGGGGGGGGGGGGGGGGGGGGGGGGCGGTGAAGGGGAGAGAGAGAGAGAAAGAGACACGGGGAAGATTTCCTGAGTGCCATGAGTAAAAAGACAGGTTATGTTAGCAGAATCTTCCCCGATGTCATTTATCTGGATTGTGGACTAATACATTTACATTGGCCTCAAGTCCCTAAGGAAACCATGGGATGGTTTACAGGTTTTATTTCTCACTTACTTCTTGGGAGACACAGAGTCCTCTAACATTGTGGATTCTTCATCACCTTCCAACCCAAAATGGTCTTTGCTTTTTTTCTGCAAAGAGAAAAGTTGATTTATTGAAAGCCAAGTTACCCAACATGCTCTTTACAAACCCATCAGCTAGCAGGAAACTCCAATTTAAGAACCCTCCAATTGCTCCTCTTCTGTCCCCACCAGTTCAAATCACAAACTTGGCAGCCAATTTTTAACAAGCATTTGGTTGCTAAATACAACCACTTGGTAGCACTGCAAATGGGATGGTCACAAAGCCTGAATCAACCCACAGAGGTGCACTCCATCAGCCAAAGAGAATGGCATTGACGGCTGCTGTACAAAGACTAACACATAATCATCCTACCACTCCCTGCTAAACTTGGAAGACATTCACCAGTGATGATCTAATAGGGAATTGATTAAAGACAATCGCATTCTCAGCTCCAACTTGTACACGTTCTTATTAATATAATCAACAATTCAATGGTTTTCTTTAATGTAACTCATTCAATTTGGCTTAGAAACAAGGAATTTAAAATATTAACCTATAATTAGCAATACTCACACTGAACTTAGACAAAGATTAATAATGCAAAGTTTCACTGTCAAACAGTACTCAAATTTATGCAAAGCATTCCACTGGCCATATAAAACTGACTATTTTGCACCACACCCTTTCCCTGTATAGACACAGGCACCAACAATGTAATAGTTTCCATTCGTTTCTTCATAATTTCTTACGCGTGCACATAAGTGTTTTAAAATCAGATTGCTACATTTCTTCTCAATTCCTGTTTTCACTCCATCAATTTTAACCCTGTACTCATTTGATATTCTTACAAGCATAATTTTAGGAGTCATTGGATAGCAAATAGGAACATAAATTCTGGCCAACTTTCCAGCTCGGGGTGCCGAAGCCAACTTTATCTTCCTCCCCCTCCGACTCAATCAACAAAAAAATGCAGACTAATGGATAATGAACCTTAAACTTCAGAGAGTTCAAATAGCTTAATGCCACATCCCTACTCAACTTGATTCTGGCATGATTTACCATGATTCTCAGAGAATCCACAATGCCTGGTGTATTTTCTCAGAATCTTGGTGGCCATTTTTATAGCTTCTGTGGGTGTTAAAAATTCCAAAGATTGGCAAATCTTGAATTCCTTGCCCATATTCATATTACTGGGAATCCCAAGAAAATATGTGAACATATTTGTAAGCAAAAGGGACTATAATTATAGAAAAAAGAAATTTACTGGAATACCTTTTTCAAAATGATATCGATGTATCCAGCTATAAGCTGTGCAATTTGCTCTCCTTCAGTTGTCTGAACTGAATAGTAACCATCCTGATAGTCACCAAAATCCTGCAGGGGGGAAAAAAAGAGAAAATTCATTTACATGGTCCTAGCCTTCAAAACATTCAAATCTAATGTCAATTTATTGCCTTTTAGAAATTCCCCTTTTGGATTTCCTCCTCCAATTTGTAGTTTGGCTCAGTGACAACAGCTTGTCTGAGTCAGGTCGTCACAGGTTCAAGCCCCACCCCAGGGAGTCGAGCACATAAATCTAGGATGACGGGTCAGTGCAGTAGTGTCGGAGTGCTGTACTGTGAGAGGCGCCCTCTTTTGGATGAGGTGTTAAATCAAGGCTTTAGCTGCCTGTTCTGGTGAATGTAAATGATTCCATAGCACTATTTGAACAGCAGCAGCAGGGATTACTCCCAGTGACCTGGCCAAGATTTGTCCTTTAACCACCACCAGAAACAGATTAGCAGGTCATATCTCACTGCTGTTTGTGAGGCCTCGCGGTGCAGAAACTGACTGCCCCATGTGCCTACATGATACTAGTCATTATGCTTCAAAAAGTAGTTAATTGACTGCGAGGTGCTTTGAGATGTCCCGAATATATGAAAGACGTTATATAAACTTGTTTGTTCATTCTTTATGTTAGGTGCCATTCAATTTCTTAATTGCGGGGGGCAGGCAGTACATCTGCTTCCCAAGCTGCTCATGAAGCTTTGATGTGTAAAAGTAGTTGGCTCAGTCTCCAATTTTCCTTATCTGCCTTTTCTTTAACTGGTACCTCCTCCAAATAGACCAGAGAGCTCAAAGCTGCTATAGAGGAGGGGAAGAAATAATCAGACTACTCTTGTTAATTCAAAGTTACAACATTCAAATTACATAAAACTTTGTGATATCCGGCACCGACGGGACCGAGCTGTTGCCGATCTATCAAAACTGCCGGACATACAAAGTTAATGTTGAAGCATACGGAGGTTTTCATCTCTGTATCTGACAACAAACACTGTTGCTTAGCAACAGCTTCTAAACAGTCGGCTGCAGCTGCAAGCGTCTCTAGCTGAAGCTGTTGCTATAGCTACAGACCTTGCAGTGCCTGACTGGGGGGGAAAAAAAAGCAACGAGAACTAAAAAAACGGCTCCTGATTTTTGCCTTTAGATCGAGTATTCCGGACATATAACCTCCGGATAAACCAAAGTTTCCTGTACTGGATAATTTCAACTCCAATGGCATTTAATGGGCTGCTGTCCTATTTTAATACAATGTTAATTTGAAAAACTACTTTGAACTATCAGAAATAGATTGTGCTTCAAAATACTCTAGAATGGTCTTGCCTTTATGAATCTGTGGGGAAAGTATCTCCCCTCATCCTTCTGTATCAATATTTTTTGGGGGGAAATGTTCCTTCTAATCTAAAACAGATTTTAAGTTACCACATGCAATGTTTGGTACAGTTTGAGGCTGCTATTTTCTTACCATTTCTGAGGCTGGAACACAAGAACCACCTTTGTTCTCAGCAACGGTCCCAGAAACCTTGGTTTAAGTTGATCATCTTTGGCATTTTGACATGCCAGTGCACTTCATACAAATTTGAATTTAACGTTTGAATTTAATGTTTAAATACCAATTTATAAGACTGGCCACATTATTGTGACAACAAAACACAACTTTATTTGGCCTTTAGATTAGTTGCGAATTTATCCAAGGACATCTCAAACTGAGTCAGTGCTACTCCTTGGTAAACATGCCAGGAGACATCCTTGACAAATGTATTGTCTGGAAAATGTAATCTGAATGAGCTAAGATTCACTCAACAGGATGTTAATATATTACTGTAACAGACTGAATTCAGAGAGTTGCACAACCACCATGATTATTGAAATGAGGAATATTTGGATGCATCAATCAGAACACAAAGCCCAAAGAGCTAAAATATTAATTACACTGAAGAAGCTGTTTTAAATCACAATTTTGAATAAACCATAGGTAAGGCAAGTGGTTTGTTGCAGCAAGCAATTTATTGCCCAGATCTGCTCGAAAACCAGTTTTTTTCTATGCCTCTGGTGCTTTTAAAGCAAAATTGCAATTACTCAGATGGAATCCTGTCAGAACCTGTAACTGTAGATATCATGGGATTCGTCATGGGTTTCAGTCCACGTCATAATCACTTGCCTCAACTATGGTTTTTCATCCCAATCTCAAATTTTTCCCTTCAAATTCCCCAATTTTGAATGCAGCTGATCCTCCAGTAACTCAATGAAATGTTATGTTCTATCCAAGAAAGAACAGGGTATTCATATATGGGGGGTTGGGGGGAGGTATCATAGTTAAATGTGATTCTGCCCTTATGTAATGCCTTCAGAGTTTACTGGATAGCTAGGAGTGGACAGCTGGCTGATATCCTCCCTCCCCTTTACCAGCTCAGAGACAGAGACTAATTGTAGTGCTCAACACCATAGCCTCAGCTGGCATCAGCTAATTCAGTACAGATCAGAATTATTACCAAGACTTTGCCTGTCTGTTCGACTCATTAGCAATACATGTGCATTAACCACTGGGCTACAGAACTGCTCTACCACAGGTTTGGTGGTTGGGGGGGGAGGGGGGGGGACTACAATTTTTCAAAACGACTTAAAAACTTAGAAGTGCCAAATCAAATTCAAAGTTGATTTGATTATGATCAAACTGTTTAATTTACCTGTAGGGGATACACTATCTTAGAATCATAGCATCTTACAGCACAGGAGGTCGTCATTTGGCCCATTGTGCCGGTGCTGGCTCTTTGAAGGAGATATCCAATTAGTCCCACTCCCCTGCTCTTTCCCCATAGCCCTGCACATTTTCTCCCCTTCAAGTATTTATCCAATTCCCTTTTGAAAGTTGCTACTGAATCTGCTTCCACCACCCTTTCAGACAGTGCATTCCAGATCACAACCTGTTGCATAAAAAAAATTCTCATCTCACCTCAGACTCTTGCCAATTACCTTAAATCTGTGTCCTCTGGTTAACGACCCTTCTGTCAATGGAACAGTTTTTCCTATTTACTTTATCAAAACCCTTCATGATTTTGAACACCTCTATTAAATCTCCCCAATTACCTTCTCTGCTCTAAGGAGAACAATCACAGATTCTCCTGTTGCTTCACATAACTGAAGTCCCTCATCCCTGGTACCATTCGAATAAATCTCCTCTGCACCCTCCCCAAGGCCTTGACATCCTTCCTAAAGTGTGGGGCCTAGATTTGGACACAATACTCCAGCTGAGGCCTAACCAGTGATTTATAAAGATTTAGCATAACCCTTTCTTTTGTGCTCTATGCTTCTACTTATAAAACTACGAATCTGCATTTTTAAAAAAACAGCCTTATCTACTTGTCCTGCCACCTTCAAAGGTTTCTGTATGTAAACCCCAGGTCTCTCTGTCCTGCACCCTATTTAAAATTGTACCAGTTTACAGAACTGACTTAAATCCACTATTGAAAATAAAAACACTATTGTAAAAAGCAGCCGAATAATTTAACTTTTAAAAAATTTGTTTATGGGATCTGGGCGTCGCTGGCAATGCCAGCATTTATTGCCCATCTCTAGTTGCCCCTGAGAAGGTGGTGGTGAGCTGCCTTCTTGAACCGCTGCAGTCCATGCGGTGATGGTACTTCCACAATGCTGTTGGGTAGGGAGTTCCAGGATTTTGACCCGGCAACATACTTCCAAGTCAGGATGGTGTGACTTGGAGGTGGTGGTATTCCCATGCGCCTGCTGCCCTCGTCATTCTAGGTGGAAGAGGTCGCAGGTTTGGGAGGTGCTGCCGAAGAAGCCTTGGCGAGTTGCTGCAGTGCATCTTGTAGATGGTACACACTGCAGTCACGGTACGCCGGTGGTGGAGGGAGTGAATGTTTAAGGTGGTAGATGGGGTGCCAATCAAGGGGGCTGCTTTGTCCTGGATGGTGTCGAGCTTCTTGAGTGTTGTTGGAGCTGCACTCATCCAGGCAATTGGAGAGTATTCCATCACACTCCTTACTTGTGCCTTGTAGATGGTGGAAAGGCTTTGGGGAGTCAGAAGGCGAGACACTCGCCGCAGAATACCCAGCCTCTGACCTGCTCTTGTTGCCACAGTATTTATGTTGCATATCCAGATCACTCCGCAATCATGAAAAACCCACGCAGATTTGGCAATGGTCAATTTATTAGAACCAAGTATAGAATATATGAAGTGTATACTTAGTACACTACTGTAGAGCATTTGGAATACTTCATCTCCATTCTGCCAAACAAAAGAACCACTTAAGCTAAAATGGCATGTTTTGTGTAGCACTTAAGCCCTTTCCCACCAAAACCATCTATCATATTGGAGAAACTCATACCTAGACTGCGATTCAAACCAGTCTCTTATTCCGTTGCCCAATGTTGCAGGGCTTTATAGCTAACTGGCTTGTCTAGTTAAAAAAAAAACTAACCATAAACCCATTAAGGCATCTTCAGACATTTTCCCACGATTCCCCCAGAAATGGGCATATATGGAACATTAACAGAATTGAATCTGTAGAAAAAATAACATTTTGTAAAACCACTAGATTAAGAAATTGAAGAACCAGACCAAATTGGACCTTTTGGCCATCTCCCTATACAGTCTTGTGGAGGACAGCACATGCTCAATGTATTTAAATATTTAGGAGTTACCACAGGTGCTAAAAGAGCAGTTTTGTAGAAACCAGTTGCCGTAAAAACATACCAGGGTAAAACTCTTTGGTGATGCTGCCCAGCGTTTGATATTAGTAAGGCTCCATTCCTGTATCACCTCTTTTGTTCTCTCATCCACACGCATGACACATTCTTTGGTAATCCCCAGTAAACGTGGTACAAGTTTGTTCTTCCCTTTCATTTTCTCCTACAAAATATTTAACATTTTATATTAAAGAATCGGCAATAGCTCCAGAGGAGCACAATGACAAGGTAGACTGTTTTAGGTGTAGTCAATCATATTAAAGTATGCTCCAAAATCTATGGGAAAAGTCTAAGTAAAGAAAATCCACAGGTACACTAGTTGATTTAACAAGTTTAATGGGAAGAGCTAAATGCATTATAAGAATATCTCTGAATGACCATCAGCAAATGAGCACATAAACCAAATACATTCAGCACTTGGAGGGATGGGGGAGGAAAGAAACATCTTGCAAAATAAACTATTTACAACATAAAATAATATAGCTATTTACAAAAACAAGTAAAAGCCTGTGTTTAAATTCAAGTGCCCCTGAAGAACATTGGAAGCACCAATGCCACTGATTGACTAAATAAGAGTCCAGAGTAGGAGAGTGGGAAGCAAGATACATCAATTACCTTCATTTACAGGAAGAGAGTAAATTTTAGATATGGTAAGAGCTTAAGGGAAAAACACTTCATGACACAAAGGTCAAGAACAATTTGAAATGATGGTCACTCAGGTACGATTGCCCTACACATTATTGCAGTTTAATATCTTGCAAGCCGGTAACAGTGAGCAATATTCTTTAACCAGTGCACAAGTCCCTGTTCAAAGATCTAATTTATACACCTTTTATTAGCACACTAGCGGCATCACTTAAGGCATAGGGTGAAACTCATGTAAAAAATTAAATACGTCATTTTTGTGATCAAACAAGTTTGGGATTTTTTCTTTTATATTTGACATGGAGAGCATATTAAGTTAACAATATTTAAGAATTAGAATAAGGCACATCAGCAACACCAAGCATTATTACAAAAATAACATTTCACTGTAAAACAATCACATTTGTAAAACTGATGACTTCATAATTTACAGCACACCTTAACCAAGAAGAAAGATACTCCGTACGTCTTCAAGGATCGGGCCATCTTTACATACAACACCTTAGCCTCCATTTCAATCATGTTACCACAGTTCTTGTGCGTCTACAGAAAAATAAAAGTTTCACTTCCATGGTTACATTTGATCAATGACATTTGAATTCAATAACTTTCATTTCTAACATGGTTCCTATGTATAGAAGATGCCGTGAAAGTCTTTAAGAACAAATCAGTGGATGCTGAGCAAAAGAAAAGAAAAAATGGAGAGGGTTTAGGTGGGTGCAGGAGGCAAAAGCCAAGAGCTTTGGGTTTTTTTAGGGGGTAATCGTAAATAGAGAGTCACCTGCAATTGATTCTCTTCCCGCTCCCGCATCGTTACCTCTGGTGTCCCCCAAGGTTCTATCCTTGGCCCCCTCCTATTTCTCATCTACATGCTGCCCCTTGGCGACATCACCCGAAAACACAGCATCAGTTTCCACATGTACGCTGACGACACCCAGCTCTACCTCACCACCACTTCTCTCGACCCCTCCATGGTCTCTAAATTGTCAGACTGTTTGTCCGACATACAGTTCGGGATCAGCAAAAATTTTCTCCAATTAAATATTGGGAAGACCGAAGCCATTGTTTTCGGTCCCCGCCACAAACTCCGTTCCCTGGCCACTGACTCCATCCCTCTCCCCAACATCTGTCTGAGGCTGAACCACACTGTTTGCAACCTTGGTGTCATATTTGACCCTGAAATGAGCTTCCGACCACATATCTGCAGCATAACAAAGACCGCCTACTTCCACCTCTATAACATCGCCTGTCTCCGCCCTTGCCTTAGCTCATCCGTTGCAGAAACCCTCATCCATGGCTTTGTTACCTCTAGACTTGACTATTCCAACGCACTCCTGGCTTGCCTCCCACATTTCACCCTACGTAAACTTGTCATTCAAAATTTGGCTGCCCGTGTCCTAACTCGCACAAAGTCCTGTTCGCCCATCGTCCCTGTGCTCGCTGACCTACGTTGGCTCCCAGTTAAGCAGCGCCTCGACTTCAAAATTCTCATCCTTGTTTTCAAATCCCTCCATGGCCTCGCCCCTTCCTATCTCGAATCTCCTTCAGCCCTACAACCACCCTCCCCACCCCCACCGCTCCTCTAATTCTGCTGTCTTGAGCATCCCTGATTATAATCGCTCAACCTTTGGTGGCCGTGCCTTCTGTTGCCTAGGCCCTAAGCTCTGGAATTCCCTGCCTAAACCTGTTCGCCTCCCTACCTCTCTTTCCTCCTTTAAGACGCTCCTTAAAACCTACCTCTGTGACCAAGCTTTTGGTCACTTGCCCTAATATATCCTATGTGGCTCTGTCAAATTTTTTGACTTAAAATACTCCTGTGCAGCACCTTGGGACGGTTTACTACGTTAAAGGTGCTATATAAATGCAAGTTGTTGTTGCTGTTTTAGAAAGCAGGGAAGAAAATGTGACGTGATGTTCCAGAGGCCAGGATCTTATGTGAACAAAACAGTCGCCACCAATAGTGGCGCAGAAGAGACAAGGTCTGGAGAAGATCACTAAAGTAAAATGGTATAAAGTAAAGGGGGGGTTTGAAAGCAAACGAGAATCGTGGAGTCAATCTGCTAGAGCAAAGGGAGCCAGTTGGACTTGAAAGGAGGGAATGCAGGATTGGTACAAGTGAAGACATGATGTATTACGTTTTGAATAAAAGGAGCATGGAGGGAGCAAGGAACTCAGGGAAATTGAGCTTTTGGTGATAAGGTTTTGATGGCAATAGAGGGGAGATTAGGAATGGAATTGGGCAATTTTGGCAAGATGAAGACAGTTGCCTTGGGGAAGAAGCTCAACCTCAGATTGTGCAATACGCCAAGGTTTCAAGCCTCCTGACTGAGCCTAGAAGGTTGACAGAATCAAAACCAAGGCATTTCGGTAGAGGCAGGATTACTTTGGTTTTACCAATATTAAGCTGGAGGAAATTATAGCTCTTGCAGGTCTTAACATAGGCAAATCAGTTGGAAAGCATAGCAACAAAGGATGGGAAAGTCTCCCTTGAAAGGAAGAGTAGGGTCAGGATACGTCAGGTTGGGGAGTCATCAGCAGCAATGAAAAGAGCAGCAAGGGGAATAAAGGGTGGCGGATAGCAGCAGACCCAAAAAAAGGCACAAAAGTAGAAGGGCTGCTACCAGTAAAGTACAAGGTCAGGTCAGTCAGCAGCCACTCAAGGTCAGATCAGGGCTTTCGCAGCCAACAAAAAGTATTTATTTCCAAATCTTGTTACAAATTTCTGACAGTGAGGTTTTGCATAGCACAGAATGAGCACGTGGGACAGGGGAGATCAAGACTCTACATTGTCACTAGTGGTGGTGGAACTGGACATGAGATGTAGTACCACCAGTGCTCAGAGAGCAGAAACTGCAAAAGTCAACCGTGACAGCTGACAGAAAAAAAAAATCAACGGGAAATGTTTACAAAGTGTAAAAGAAATCCTTACAGGTAGTAAGGTTTATGGACAGAAATTATTCCACCTATACAAGATAGATTGTACACACGCACACGAGATTTTTTTAGTACTTATTAAAAATCTTACTTCTGCACTCCCCGGCTGTGCCATTTGACCTCCTGTTACTGTATAATGTTTTTTTAATGCTGTTTGTGTCAACTTTATCCATTTTAAATCCCAATACCCAGAGTTATCCTGTAAGCTCATCAATCTGACCATCAGGTTCCCTGAATTCTCACAAAATGCTTTGAAATTTTTTTTATCTGCCATCTTTTCCTTTAGTTCTGATTTCAGATGTCCAAAGTAAGTGTTTAATCAAAATATATATTTCTCAATATGTTTACAATTAATCAACTAACTTGTATTTTGGGTCTTTTAATGTCTTCATCAAAAGATTTTACTTGACATCCAGGTCTTGTTGCATGCAGGCATGGACTGCTTCATTATGAGGAGTTGTGAATGGCACTGAACACTGTGCAGTCATCAGCGAACATCCCCATTTTTGACATTATGTTGGAGGGAAGGTCATTGATGAAGCAGCTGAAGATGGTTGGGCCTAGGACACTGCCCTGAGGAACTCCTGCAGCGATGTCCTGGGGCTGTGACCTTCAACCACCACAGCCATCTTCCTTTGTGCTAGGTATGACTCCAGTCAGTGGGGAGTTTCTCCACCCCACCCCCCTCCAATTCCCATTGAATGAGTAATTCAAAGTGAGATAGTGATGGGAATGAGGGGATGATAAGAAGGGAACTGGGTAGCGGGAGGTTGGGAGGGGAAACACAAGTGAATAGGAGAGAAGATGGGAAGGGAGCTGTGGTGTATGTAACCTGTTCCACCTTAAGAGAACTACCTTAAGAGATGTACTACTTTCTCTTGGCTGCTGTATACTGTAATACCGGTGGTGACCACACCGGTATATAAACGTTGTGTAGAGATTTGCTGGGCAGTTCAGCCCTGACCTCCGAATAGTAAAGACCTGTTAAAGTTATTCTTGTGGTCTGTGTCCAGTGATTTATAATAAGCATAACTGGGACACACAGACTTAACAGGAGCTGCTCAGGGCATTTTTCCTCCACCCTCACCCCGAATGCAACCTCTAGCCATTGGCAGCTCATTTTTCTGCCTCATCACCCACAATTGAAGAAAAATACAGAAAGACAAAAAATACAGAAAGAAACAGAAGAGAATAGAGCACGAAGGGAAACGAGTTAAGTGGAGAAAAGCAGAATGGAAGAAAGAGAGACAGAACCAGAAAATGAGAGACAGAAAAGCAGCAACACAAAGACAGCTGCGATAGGCCATGATAGAGACCATATTCTCAGACTTATCGGTGCAAAACCACTGGACATTGGCTATTGATACATAATGTAAAATAAATATATACTGTACATGCATAGACATACACACATATACATATTTTCTATTTCCATCTATCTCCCATGTAGTTGCTTATTGTAAGTCAGAACAAATGGCCTCTTCACTGTCTGTCTGCCATCTTGTTGTCAGTTCTCTGCGTCTCTCCTGTTTTCTTTTGTGCTTCTCATGTTTTTTGATTTTCTTTGGGTTGGGTTGGAGGCCTGGTGTAAAAGTTTAGGACTGGGAACTGGTGGCGAGTGGCATAGGTCTGAGCTGAAGTGGAGGCCAATGTGAGGCAGCAAGACCAGTGAAGAGAGAGCTGCACAGGTGAGGGCTGGAGTAGAGAATAGAATTATAGTGGGAAACAAAAGTAGGAAATGGAAGCGTGTGGGCTAATGTTGAAATATAGCATTAATGACAACTGCGGGCGAGGGGAGGGGGTAACAAAAGGGCAAATGGGTGGGTGGGAAATTAAAAGTGTGACGTGTCGGATTAGTTTGAATGAAGACATTGGTAATAAGGCACCTTATCCTGGTCTATCCACTCGCCAACTACATGTCCTTGGTGACATCCTACCCATCACCCCAAAATGCCGCAACGAAAAGATGTAATTTATACACCATTTTTAAGTCATACATTCTGTCTTTATTGTATACATTTGATTTTATATTATTTATAATTAGAGGAAAACAGATCACAATTTTGAAAGCAGAGAAGTAGAGTTGGCTGAAGTATAGGAGTTTCTACGCAGTACAGGGGAAAGGGCTGGGAAATGCAAAAGTGAGGCACTGATGGGAGTTTGTAATTACAATGCAACAAGTTTACACAGGCAATTTCCATTATAAATGTGGACATCATTTATAAATGGCAAATGTTGACAACAGGAAGTAAGGTTTTGTAGACAGGAAGTGCACTCAGAAATAAGATTAACATGTATAGATATAATAAAAGTCTTGCATTTATCGCACATTCACAAGCATTACTCAGATCAATCAATACGGACAAAAGAAACATTTGGAACACAAAAAAAAATTGCATTGTTCTGAAAAATGTCACTTAAATCTTGCCCATAAAATTCGTCATTTAACGTAAGAAATGTACCCCCGGAAAGGGCATACCCTTCACAACCGATTGACCACAGCTTAGAAACTCCAACTTCTGCAGGGAGTTCTACATCCTGCTGAGTGCAAGTTGAGGGTACACATCATGGGAGTAGTAATCTCCTCTGTGGCATTAGAAATATCCAGAGTGCACCTCAATAGCTCATAGCACATAACAACTAGACAGAAAAGGATCTTTCAACTACAAGTAGACTTTGCTTTTATCTGCTTAAAATGGTTTGAAAACAGAAAAGAATTTTAAAAAGCAATTAACAAACAAAATGCAGTAACACTTCATAGCTTTTGGGCAGACCATAAGCACTTTCACACATACTAAATAACCAGTTTCAATACATACCTACCACACAACCACAGTTAAGTCTGACATTACACAGTTATGAAATTCATATTGAAAAGTCCCAGTTCTGAACTAAATGGCTGGGGCCAAGTTAGAGAGTCTCATCCTCTTAATACCAATAAAACAGGGCATTTAACATATTTACCTAATTAAGTCAGTCTCCCAAGAGTAAGCAACCCTCCAAGGACACGGTCACCTGCTTTTAACTACGGTGCAAAAGAATATTTCTGGTATTTTAACACTTGAAACAAAAGTACAAATTTCTTATTTGGCGACACCTACCATGAATATTCTTTTCTCTCCTTTCTGTTTGATGTACTCTTTAGGCAGGAATTCTTTTAAGCTGTAAAGATAAACAGAGCCAGCATTAAGTGATACCTAATGATTTTTAAAAAAAGTTAAATTGGACAATTCTCTTAAAAAATTCTATGTAAATTCATTTAGCACTACAAAATAACATATTAAACTATGTCTGTATACTTTAAGTCCATTATAGTGTGAACAAGTTCAAATACAAGTGAACCAAATTCACTGTGAATTTATAGCTGATGTATGCCCAAAATCAATGCCAGACATTTAACGCAGGTTACAAACCCCCCATGGTACAGATCAAGGTGGCAAAGTCAGATACTCATAATTTTCCTACAAACAACTCAACATGAACATCCAACTACGCTCAAGAGAAACTGGCATATGTTCGCTGGCAGAATACAATAATGACTTGGAGATGCAGAACAGCTTAGTCAACAACAGAACACAAGGTCCTCAATTTATCTCCAACCTCAAAATATTACAATTTGCATTAATAATTTCTCATTCAGTATTTTGGAATTCATCGACTTTAAAGAGCGAAACTGGGGAATGTGCATGATGTGGACAACATATCCCTAGGTATATCAAAACAAAATACATCCCTAAGTATATCAAAACAAAAAGCCAAGCATAAAAGGCGCAAAATAAACTGATGTACTATGAAATATAATTTTGCCAAGCAAAGTTTTATACAACCTGCAGCTCAGTTTTAAAAAAAGACTGCCGTAAATAATTTAGAAACATGACCCAACTTTGAGGCAAGGATAATTAATATTACAACGTATGGACCAGTGGTCACAGAATGCATTAACCCAATGTCTGATCAAGGGAAGCAAGTTATAGAAGTATTTTTCCCCTCAATTTTCTTGCCTTCTCTCCTGAAATCAGTGATTCTTGAGGTGGGCACAGGCTCCAGGGGTGCCTGTAACTCGCCCAAGTGATCATTCTTTACATAAACCTGTCTGCAGACAGAATCACAGATGACACCAAAGGATCAACAAATTTAAAAGCAAGGGGGGGAAAAAAAAAAAAAGCACTACTGATCTTGCAGGGAGAAGGGCAAAACGATACATGAAACGAATATAGGAACATATAGAAAAACATTAAAAGGATCAGAGGGGCAAAGAGCAACCTAGAAACAAGGTAAAACATAGTAAGAAAATTCTTTCAATACTACAATAGTAAGAATGCAGTCACAGAAAGGGCAAGAGCCATAAACGAGACAAATAGACTTGAAACATAGGAGGAACAATAAATAGAAAATATTCTGAATGATGTGATTACTTGAAGTAATCAATGGAAAGAAATGAACTACAACATGCCTTCTCCAAACAGGGATAACCTCGGTAAAATGAATGACTGAAGTAAATGAGAATGGAAGTCCTAAACAGGTTAAAAGGGCTCAAACAACAAATCTCCAGGGATAAATGGTATTTAACACGGTGCTGAGAGATATTGGGAAGAGATTTGCGTGGCATTGACAATCATTACGAAGGAGTTACTGGACTCCGAGGAGCTCACAGTAGGTTAGAAACAGGCTAATATGGTGCCAATGTTCAAAAATAGTTAACAGTGACACAATCAACTTCATACTCATTAGTCTTACTTCAACTCTAAAAATAGTGGAATCAATTATTGGAGTAAACTTGAGGATTACCTACAATACAATTGTTGGTAATACATTAATTGAAGTGCTGGAACTAGTTACCTCATCTCATCCAGATGGACAAAGGGAAAACAAAGATTTAAAATACTTAATGCAAAGATATTAAGGGCAACAGATAGGGTAGATGGAGAAACTCTATTTGCACTGGTTGGGGATTCTAGGACTAGGGGGCATAGTCTAAAAATTAGAGCCAGACCTTTCAGGAGTGAAATTAGGAAACACTTCTACACACAAAGGGTGGTAGAAGTTTGGAACCCTCTTCTGCAAACGGCATCTGATGCTAGATCAATTGTTAATTTTAAAATCGGAGATTGATAGCTTTCTGTTAACCAAAGGTAGGAAGGGATATGGGCCAAAGGTGAGTATATGGAGTTAGGTCGCAGATCAGCCATGATCTCATTAATGGCGGAGCAGGCTCGAGGGGTTGAATGTGGCCTACACCTGTTCTAAAGGTGTGAGCTGGTGATGGAAAGTAAATGGCAAGTCTAAGTGGCATTTCAGTGTTGAAACACTGTGCTCCATGATCTGAACACTAAAATTAAAGTCGTTACTTACACTTGTTTTAATAGCTTAACTGAAGCTAAAATCTTTTTAAAAAGGTATCTACTTACTCTAAAAAGCCAGGTTTATGCTTCTGCTCGTTGTGTGGTCCAAACTGGATCTGGCATTGATATCCGGCAAAATCACAGGCTTTGTCGAAGGATACAGGATGAGAACCATTCAGAATATCATCTCTGGCCTGATGTAGGAGCACAATATGCATAGTTAAAAGCTGTACAACCACCATTTCAGCATCAGTAGCCGATTCTGAATTATAGAGCAGAATTTTCAAAAGCAGCTTACAAGATTTAAGATGTAGTTTCAGCTGTAAGATTTATGATTTTATATAGATTTTAAAGCACAGAAATGGGCCATTCAGCCCAACATGTCTAAGCCGGTGTTTATGCTCCACACGAGCTTCCTTCCACCCTTCATCTAACCCCCATCAACATATCCTTCGATTCCTTTCTCCATTGTGTACTTACCTAGCTTCCCCTGAAATGATGTGACTCACCTCAGCCACCCCATGTGGGAGCAAGTTCCACATTCCGAGTAAAGAAGTTTCTCTTGAATTCCTTATTCAATTTATCAGTGACTGCCTTATATTTAGTGGAAACATCTTCTCTATGTCTACCTTGACATTCAATGGCATTACCATCGCTGAATCCCCCACTATCAACATCCTGGGGGTTACCATTGATCAGAAACTGAACTGGACCAGCCATATAAATACTGTGGCTACAAGAGCAGGCCAGAGGCTGGGAATTCTGCAGCGAGTATCTCACCTCCTGACTCCCCAAAGCCTTTCCACCATCTACAAGGCACAAGTCAGGAGTGTGATGGAATACTCTCCATTTGCCTGGATAAGTGCAGCTCCAACAACACAAGAAGCTCGACACCATTCAGGATAAAGCAGCCTGCTTGATTGGCACCCCATCCACCACCTTCAACATTCACTCCCTCCACCACCGGCGCACTGTGGCTGCAGTGTGTACCATCTACAAGATGCACTGCAGCAACTCGCCAAAGCTCCTTCAACAGCACTTTCCAAACCCGCGACCTCTACCACTTAGAAGGACAAGGGCAGCAGACGCATGGGAACATCACCACCTACAAGTTCCCCTCCAAGCCACACACCATCCTGACTTGGACCTGTATCGCCGTTCCTTCACTGTCGCTGGGCCAAAATCCTGGAACTCCCTTCCTAACAGCATTGTGGGTGTAGCTACACCATATGGACTGCAGCGGTTCAAGAAGGCGGCTCACCACCATCTTCTCAAGGGCAATTAGGGATGGGCACTAAATGCAGGCCTAGCCAGCGACACCCACATCCCATCAATGAATTAAAAAAAAACCTATCGAACTCCTTCATTATTTTAAAGACCTCTATTAGCTCTCCTCAGTCTTCCCTTTTCTAGAGAAAGAACCGCCCCAGCCTGTTCACGTTATCCTGACAGCTGTACCCTCAGTTTTGGCATCATCGCTGTAAATCCTTTTTGCACTTGTATTCCAAGTGTGGTCCAACCAAAGTTCTATATAAAAGTTTAGCATAACCGCTGTTTTTGAATTCTATTCCTCTAGAAATGTATCCTAGTGCTTTGTTTGCATTTTTTAATGGCTTTGTTAACCTGCATTGCTACTTTCAACGATTTGTGAATCTGTACTCCAAGATCCCTGAGCGCCTCTACCCCATTTCGACTTTTATTTTCCAAGGAGTAGGTGGCCTCCTTATTCCTCCTGCCAAAACACACCACCTCACACTTAACTATAAATTGAAATTCATTTGCCATTTACACGCTCATTCTGCAAGTTTAACATAGTCTTGCATTTTGTCATAGTCTACCTCAGTATTAATTATACTCTCCAATTTGGTGCTGCTGCAAATTGTGATATAGTACTTCCGAGTCCAAATCATTTATGTAAATTGTGAACAGTGGTCCCAGCACTGATCCCTGTGGAACACCACTTCCTGCCTTTTGCCAGTCTGAGTAACTGTCTTTAACCCCTACACTCTATTTTATATTTTGTAGCCAGTTTGCTACCCATTCTGCTACTTGTCCCGTAAATCCACATATCATGAGTCTACTATGCAGCACCTAATCAAAGGCCTTTTGAAAGTCCATGCACATCACATCCACTGCATTACCATTGTCTACTCTGTCACTTCAAGTACCACACATCAAAAAGCAGGTTTAAGTATATTTTTAAATAATACAGTTTAAAAGTTCACAACTTGTTTGGAGGAGGGGAGAGAGCGCGAGAAAGAGAGAAAATATGATATAGATCAGAAGCGTTTTAACAATGATTGCTAATTTTACATTTCAGTATTGTAAGTAGCTTATCATCCTTCAGCATTAACCAAGCACAATAATTTAAATAACCTTTTTATTTCAGGCTTCTGTTGGGCTTTCTCCAGGCTGCAATACAGAAGCTCTAGTAAGTCATTTGGACAAAACATAAGTCTGAGTGTTGTTTTTATTTTAAGGCACGGGTTACTGATGTCATGATAAGAAACCACTTTGGGATTCTCGGTCACATCAAACAGGAACGTTTACCTGAGCTGAAAGAATAAGTGTGCTGTTTAGTCTAATAGAAAAGTACCAACCTGTACATAAAGCAAGTTCAATTGCACTGGATCTCGCGAATCAACATTTTGATCTGAATAGAAGAACTTGCGTCTGAGAAGCAAGGTTTCATTTTCATCGACACCCTGTTCTCGAAGTGTTCTACCGTGGTCTAACCAGTTCACTGGAGAGGACAAATATAGTGTCAAGAAGACTTGCATCCAATGGCAATCAGACATCACCTTCCCTTTTATTTTAAAACTGCCCATCTTTAGAGCTTTCTAAACTCTTAACCTGAAGATGCTGACTCTACTGGTGTCCGTTCTATGGGTGCCAGCCACCCGCTTTAAGCTCACCCAAGTGACGATTCTTTATGTACGAGGTAACAGTGTGCCAGATCATCCAACCATGGGCAACTGCAGCATAGCCCAATTCTGTCTTTACCAAACAGCCACAAAAACACACTTTCAGTTCGAAAGCAATTGGAGACCAGGAACACAGGCTGATTTCTCCCCCCTCCCCTCTAGTCCAGGAGCACCGAGGCCAATTACAGTACCCCCGCTGCTCCTCTGGTTGAGATCAACTAACGTAGTACTGACTGAACCTGGGACTCTCCTGTTCTGAATGACTTAGTTCCACACCGAGCAGTGCATTTATCAACTCACCCATCGGAAGACTCGCGTGAAACCAAAACAAAACTAAATTGCAGTATTAGAAGCTCTTCAAAATTGCCTTGATTTTTTTCCCTCAAAACCAATTGTGTAAAAATTCCTACTCTCGGACTTCCATGAAATACTTTCTTGCAAATCACTTTCTTCTTTGGTTGCAGAGTGGTTCTCATGCTTTGACTATTTGTTAAATACGTAGTCAAAAGCATGGCTACATATCTGAGCTGACCGTTCAATGTCTATCCATTAAATATTAAGCCAAAATATATATTTCTGATGACTAATACAACAATGCATATGGTATTAGAACTTTACACAAATATTTTAAAAGACAATTATGGTGCAGTTTTTTTTTTTTTTTTTTTTTTTTAAAAGTTAAGTCACTCACAATCATCATCTGTGTGCAGTTTCTGCTTGAGCTTTTCCATTTTCTTATCATCTCTTAGCAGGGTTTTGTCTTTTTTCAGTGTCCCTGTCATTTCTTCTTTCTTTTCTTCAACAATTTCATGTACAAGTGAATACTCATCATGATTTGTGATTCCTATTAAAAAAATATTAAGTATTTTGTTTTATTTGTAATTTGCAATACTAAATGCAAAAAAGATAGCTTCCAACACCAACAAAAGCGGATTTAGTTGGCCATATATCTCCATAAATGAGGTCGTAAGACATAATGGGCTGGATTTTCATTGAGTCGTCGGGTTGGAGGCAGGACTACAACTTTCGGGGTTGTAGTCCTGCCTCCATCGAGGTCTAGCCAACCCATGCGATTTTGACTTGATTGACCTTATTGAGCCCGCCCAGTGGGCTCAGCAGGCCAATTAAGGGCCACCCGGCAACAGGTGACATCACAGATTGATATTTCATCTGTCAAGACCTTTTGACAGATGAAATATGAGCGTTTCACAGCTGTTTGAAGCGGTCAAACACTGACACTCTGTACTCCCAAGTTAATTCCTTCCTGTCAGGATGATTTAGAAATCTCCCCGGAACAGAAAGCTAAATGCTGCAATTTTTGACAGCTCGCAGCCATTCTGCTTTCTGTGCCGGTGAGATGAGAGACTCCTGAGACCTGAGGAAAGAAGGCTGTAAAGGTATGTAAAACTTCTTTAAACACTTTACACATACCAAACACACTTACCTTTGCACTCATGCACCCATCACTCACCTGAACACCGGACATCTCGACCCCTCCAAGCCCTTCATCCGGACGGTCTGCCTCCTCTAACGTGGCGTGGTTTGGAGCCATCGGGAATCCCACACTTCAACATTAAAAATAGGGATTAGGCTAAAAACTGCCCGTTAACAGGCAGTTAATTGGCACTAATCCCCTTCCCGCCTCGGGGAGGTGGGTCCCAGTGCGGGGCGGGTACCCGCCTCCTTTGAAACTGGCATGGAGGCGGGTTGGTGTCGGTATTATGTCCGTGTGTAATTGAGACACGGACTGCAGGAGTTGGTTATAACAGGTCTTTACTGAGTGGAGACAAACTGGAACTAACTATGCAAAGTTACTACACAGGCTTATATACAGGGGTGGTCACTACTGGTGCTGCAGTATACAGGGGTTGCAGAATATAGTTCCTTCTGCAAAGTACATACACTACAGTCGGGACCCCCGATTTCAGGATTTTAACCCCCCACACGCCTCCAATCCCGCCTCCACGGCCCAATGAAATCCCTGCCCAATGTCTCAACAAAGTCCAATTTACTTTCCAAGTAACATCTTTGTTTCAAGGAGAGAACTGTATTGTGCTTTAATTGCATGGGAATTTAGGCACGTACACCTCAATTACTATAGTTTGCTTCAGTCCCATTCGAAGCCAACACTCAGATCACAAACTGGGGTAGTCAACCATATTGAATACTGTAATTTTGCTCCAGTGCAAGTGCACATACTGCCACTTCAACCACAGGAATGTCACGGGGATCTCAGGGGACATCAGGATCCATAGCCTTTCTTATTAAGAATGGAGGGGAGATGGGAAGCTGAATATAAAATTATGAAGCAATTTTGGCTATGTATTATGATTAAATATAGCATGTTAACAGAGAGTATGTAACATATTAGATATAAACCTGGGTGAAAGTAAGGGTTCGCCATTCTTAGTGGGAGCACCCAGCTTAAAATTGTTCTGGCCTTTAGAAAAACAACCAGGCTATAGGAACAGCTGAGCCTACTTCAATAGAAACCCGTAGTGTCGGTTTGGATACTATTTTGGTGACAGCATATTTAAGTTTTCCTCCCATTTCTATTTCCAAACCAGTATAATGGAAGAAAATGTTTTAGTATTTTACTCGAGCACTTTTTTTATAAAATAAAACCGTTGACAACTCATTTGTGATTTATCCTGCTTAGAAAATAGTTTACAATATAGTTATATAATGAGTTGGGCCACTGACACCTCTGTGTACATAGTACATGATTAGTGAGATCATATCAGCTGCTCACAAACACGCGGCTGCAGTTGAAGAAATTGTGACAGGGTGAGCAGGAAAACCTTGGAGGGCTAGGCGTCTTATAGCACTGAGATAATGTTATGGGAGCTGACAGATGGGTGTTTCCGGGAGATATTTCTTCCCCCTGCCTCAGATTGGCTGGCCAACCAAAAGGCAGGATGTTCATTAAAAGGCTGGGGAGTGGTGAGTTATTAGGAAGGGAGCCCAGATGGCTTGGGAATTTCCCAGATAATCAACAAACACCACATTCTAATTGGCAAACATTATATTTTTTCATGCAGATGATGGTCTCTGCTACACAATAAGGAGATGCACCTTCTTGATGGAAGTATCGAGGTTCATCCTAGACTACACATAGAGAACCCCTATTTTTAGGTATATAAAAAAGGCACACAGCATGATCTTGGATGACTACCAAGCCAGGTCATGTCCCTTCTAGCTTCTATAGACACCCACGCAGATGGTTGGTGGCGAGAAGAATAGACAATGTGCAATAATCCACAGCCTGACCAACATTCTTCTTTCAGCAAGGACTGGAACATTTTCGGGTAATATTTGGCATCTCATTTCAGTTGCCTCTCTCATATTCTGCTGCTGAGAGAGAGGGGTATACACTGAGCACATTCTTATTTCACTATTGCTCTGCCATGAGAAGGTAACCCAAGTCTACCCATAGGACCCCTTGAGGCTGAGCACATGGCACATAAAAAATGAAAAAAATGTAGCAGAGGGATGGGAGAAGGAGCATTAAGAGTGTGGAGACATAGCTTTAGGGAATAGATTTATTAGAGTTTGATGATCATGGTAGGGTTTTGGAATTTGTGGGATAGGTTGTATTCACCAAGCTGTTTATCACTGGCTAGTTCACAAAAGGGCATAGCGTTGCCCATGTGAAGTTCATGGCATAGTTTGGTGATCCTTTGTCATGCAGGGTCTTGAACCCAGTAGGGCTAGGGAATTTAGAAGTTCCCTGCTCCATCAGATTGAGGGTGGCAGGGAGGGTGTGGGTAGGAGAGGCAGGGCAAGAAAATAGAGGACGGTTATAATGGGGTTTTAATCTCACCTATTCTGGCACAGATTGTCATCAGCATGTCGCTCACTATTTTAGAGTCATCCACCATAACGGTTTTGATACTTCCATCCAACATCCTGATCTTCAGAGGCCTCTGCTTTCTCTTGTACTCCAGAGTATCCTGGGATTAAAACAAAAGTGGTGATTTGCAGCACCGAGACCCGTGACTGGTTACAGGGTAATATTTCCTATATTTTGTTCTGTTCAGGACATTCTTCAAAAGACTGCACATTGTAACAGTACACTAAAGCTGAAACAATCTGTAAATTGAAAGGTATGGCATAGGGATAACAGAAAATGCTGGAAACACTCAGCAGGCCAGGCAGCATCCGTGGAGAGAAAAACAGAGTTAATGGCTCAAGGTCTGCGACCCTTGTATGGCATAGGTAATGGCCACTTTAAGCTTCATGCATTAACTGCATCACCATGGAGAGATCAGGTGTTGTCTTATGGAGAGAGAAAAAAGCCAGGTCACGCAAACCCACTGAGGTATCTCGCATCATTGGATACAAAGCAACACTGATTGAGCCTTGGCAATGGAACAAAATCTTACAATCTTCTCTCAACCGCTCAGCCAGGTAGTGGATTCTCTCATTTGTATTAAAACAATTTACAACAAAACTTGATAGTTAGAAAGGTAACTGAGCAGCAATAGCAGTGTAAACAGAACCCTGAACCAAGAGATATCAAGAAAAGAAATTACAGAATTTGGTTAAACATGGATGGAAAATAAATTTAAAATTAAACACCGTTAATTTATAGTATACCAAAAAAGGGAAAGGGTAATAGGACACAAGTACAGCAAAATAGTAAACTTACCCCATTCCTCAACATGTAGTAGTCTAAGGCTTTGCCAGACTCCAACCAGATCCCTTTCTTTGGGTCCTCATCAGACAGAAACAATCCATAATCATTGGCTGCAAGACAATGAAAAATTATATTTCAAAAATATTGAACTCCATTTTCTGAGCACTAGACCAAATGTGGGTACAGTAGCTTAGTGGTGCAGGTACAGAAGCATAATGGTTATGTTTCTGGACTAGTAATCAGAGGCCTGGACTAATCCAGAGCCACACATTCAAATCCCACCATGGCAGCTTGTGAATTTGAATTCAGTTACTTAAATAAATCTGGAATAAAATGCTAGATTCAGTAATGATGACCATAAAGCTATTGATTGTTATAAAAACCCAACTGGTTCACTAATGTCCTTTAGAGAAGGAAATCTGCTATGCTTACCTGGTCTGGCCTATATGCGACACCAGACCCACTCCAAGCCCTCTGAAATGGCCTGGCAAGCCACTCAGCTGTATCAAACTGCTACAAAAAGCTACAATGAAACCAGACGGATCACCCGGCATACCTTCACCGCATGGACTGCAGCAGTTCAAGGCAGCAGCGCACCACCACCTTCTCAAGGGCAATTAGGGATGGCCTTGCCAACGACACCCACATCCCGTGAATGAATAAATGCATATTTTTAAAAAAAATCATTACTAAACAAAGTATTTATTAATTTTAAAATAACACTGGGTCTGTTTTAATGCAGAAAGACATAAAAAGTGCAAAATCACCATACAAAATGAAGAGTGACTTGGTCAAGTTATTGTCATTTTTAAGTAGCAAGTAACAGAGTTGAAGAAACACAATATTGTTGCTATGAATCCTAGAACAACTGCATCCTAACGTGCCGACATGCTTCCCGTTTGGCGCCTCTTTCACCCGGTCAAAACTATTTTTGCTCTGCTAGCCAGTGATCCAATGTTTGTTATTCTAGCTCAACTTTCTTATCTTTATTTTTAAACTTGGCTGTAAACTCTTTGAAACAAAATCTGCCTAAACATTCCTTTCAAAAACTACTGAATGCTTACCAAGACTTCAGTTAGGCCCCTTGTAATTGGTACCCAGGAACTGCTTACGTAAATTTCCATCTTCATTACCAGCCAAGACAGAGTGGAAATAGCTTGCTCCTTGTCTGTGCCAACAATACCCCATGAGATGTAGGACTAGGATCTAGTGCAACTGGCCCTCTGATTCCTCCCCCCCAACCCCCCTGTGGTGAAAGCAGATAGCACAGCACTCCACTGTATCAGAACAACCAAGATCAGGAGCTTGTCATGTAGGCAGCAGAAGGCACAAACTTACATCCAGGTGTTCTGTGGAACAGTGCATGGCAAATTAACAAGCTTAACCTCTGCACCATGTCATTTCCTAACATATGCTCTTCACTTTAGACTGATTAATTTAACTTATCACATACTGCCGTACAAATGCCTTGCAAGGCATGATGGACTAGTTGACATGGGTTAAAAGTTTAAATGTTGAAAAAACTGATGCAAGGCTATTGAAATTCAGTAGTAGATAAGAAGGAACAGAAGGAGCAGAATGTTCTACTCCCTAACCACACTCAAGGTGCATCCTTGAACAATGTAGGAGGAATCGAAATAAACTTGACATAAGATAACTGGTGTAGCAATGTGAAACTCAAGCAAAACTTTGTAAAAAAAGTGACTCACGGAACGTGTGATCGTCTAGTTTAATGTTTTCCCATGACTTGCAGTATATGAAAATGTATAAATGTTGTAGCTCCGTGGGTCTCGGGGCTCACTTTTGGGGAGGCATACTTGTGTGCAGACACAAAGGGTTTCTCACAGAGTGAGTCCAGGTACCGGATTACCTTAATAAAACTTTACTTATTTTACATGTTCTGACTTTGTGTATTACTGAGAAAGTGATAGACTGACCGGCGTGTTTAGTCTCCTAAAGCAGCGAACCTTGATCCCCCACGGGAGGGGTAGATCCTCCTCAATGACTGCGAGGAGTTAACAAAACTACATTACATTGAACAAATGGTCCATCGCCCATGCCTAATCTGGTAGCTCAGTGAATCAACATGCCAGAATTAATAAAGCTTCTAACAGAGATCTGTTTCACATTGAGAAAAGGCTGAAATGGAATCAACAAACTTCTTTAAAAAATATGCTCATTATATTCCAGATCAGGCATCACATTTCATTTCATTCCTTTCCATCAGCTTCATGATAAAACCGCTGCATTTCTATTCAGTTCACGTATATATTTAAGACCTTGTAATAAGTGAATTTCTCAATTAAACATTCTCTCTGGTGGTTAACCCTGATTTATCTTCATGCTGTAACACCCATCCTCACCCAGAGTGTTAGGTTTAGTGAAAGGAAGTGGGAGAGATTTGGTTCATTCAACTGTAATATTTAAGATAGAGATTCAATGGCACAGATTTTAAACACCAAGTCAGATAGCCACAACAGCCACATTATTTAATCTCTCTTTATACAGCTTGTTGATAGCCAAATCCAGTACACATACTTTCTACATGATGATTTTATTCGTCAGCAAAGTAATAAAGCGCATTTAAATTTCTCCCACAAGTAATAATTTTAAAAAGTCTCCTCCCTTCAATCTCCAACTATTCACAATACCTTGCCATGTTATACATTAACCCTCCCTTAATTTTAAATATTAGTGACCACTTTGTATAAGTATGATCTTATTACAGGGCTGCCAGATTTTAAATCATTCATCAGTAAAAGTTTCAGTGTAGAATTGATCGTGGCAGCATTTTTGGAGTGTTCTGAATTGTAGTGTCAACTGTCCAGTAGGGGAAATTCTGCGACTTACGCTGTCCCATCTGTGCTTCAGGAACCCGGTCACGAATCATTCGACAGGCATCATACACCATGGTCGAGGGTTCAAACTGCATCGTTTTGACAGCATTTCCAACGCCAATCTTCAATGATAAGGCAACCATTCTGACTTCTTTCACTGCACAATTTCAACTGAAAAAAAAACAAAGTTTCAACAATTCTAGTAGTTGGATATGCTCTTTTGCCCACAGAATATCAAATTCATCAGTAAAGTAGGATTCTTATCTCAAATGTCAGATTATTAAAGAATCTAAAGTGATCAAAGTGTCTTCTGTTTCGTGCAGAAGTAAATCATCCTATTAACACAAATATTCTAAAAAAGCTGCTTTTACCTTCAGGTAATATGTTGTAAAATACTATATGCAGTTAATATACCTCATTAGGACTTTTTAAAGTCACAAAGGTGCTATATAAATATAAATTGCTAATGTAATAAAACATCCCAAGGCACTTTGCAAGAGTATTATATTAAAAAAAAACACCAAACCATATAAGGAGATGTTAGGGCAGATGCCCAAAGGTTTGTCAAAGAGGTAGGTTTTAAGAAGCGTCTTAAAAGGAGGAAAGAGAAGTGGAGAGGCGGAGAGATTTAGGGAGGGAATACCAAAGCTTAGGACCTAGGCAGATGAAGGCACGACCGCCAATGGTGGAGCATTTAAAATCGGGGATGTTCAACAGGCGGAGCGTAGAGGTCTAGGGAGATTTTAGGGCTCAAGGGGATTAGAGATGAGAGATAAGGAGGGGGCGAGGCCATCGAGGGATTTGAAAACAAGGATGAAAATTTAAAAAAGAGGCGTTGCTTAACTAGGAGCCAATGTAGGTCAGCGAGCACAGGGGAGATAGGTGAGCGGGACTTGGTGAGAGTTAGCACTTGGGCGGTAGAGTTTTGGATGGCCTCAAGTTTATGGAGGGTAGAACGAGGGAGGCCGGCCAGAAGTGCATTGGAATAGTCAAGTCTAGAGGTGATAAAGGCATGAATGAGGGTTTCAGCAGTAGATAAGTTGATGTAAGGGCGGAGACGGGCATTATTACAAAGGTGGAAATGGGCAGTCTTAAGTGATAAAATGGATATGAGGTAGGAAGCTCAATTTGTGATCAATTATGACACCAAGTTTGCGAACAGACTTGCTCAGCCTTAGACAGTTGCCGGGGAGAGAGATCGAATCAGTGGCAAGGGAACAGAATTTATTGTGTGAACCAAAGACAATGACCTTGGTCGTCCCTATACTTAACTGGAGGAATTTTCTACTCATCCAGTGCTCGATGTCAGACAAGCAGTCTGATAGTCAATTACCAGGGGGCATAGTTTCAAGGTAAGGGGCAGGAGGTTTAGAGGGGATTTGAGGAGAAGCTTTTTCACCCAGAGGGTGGTTGGAATCTGGAACTCACTGCCTGAAAAGGGTGGTAGAGGCAGGAACCCTCACAACATTCAAGAAGCATTTAGATGAGCACTTGAAACGCCATAGCATAGAAGGCTACGGACCAAGTGCTGGAAAATGGGATTAGAATAGATAGGGCTTGATGGCCGGCACAGACACGATGGACCGAAGGGCCTCTTTCTGTGCTGTATGACTATGACTCTAGTATAGAGACGGTGGAGGGTTCGAGATAGGTGGAGGAGAGGTAGAGCTAGGTATCATCAGCATACATGTGAAAATTCACATTGTGTTGCCAGATGATGTCACTGACGGGCAGCATGTAGATGAGAAACAAGGAGGACAAGGATAGATCCTTGGGAGACACCAGAGGTGACAGTGCAGGATCGGGAAGAGAAGCCATTGCTGCTGCGATGTTTGCAAGTTACGATGATGAAAATGCATCTTAGTACAAGGTCTTCATCATGGATACTTGTCACAATGAAAAGGACCTTCAGTCAGACAGGTGCTGCGTTGGGCCCATTATCAACAGCACTGAATGGGGCTCAATAAATGTAGGATTTTAAATTTCATAGACTTCTCATTTCTGTAACATGAAACAGCAGTTCACAGGATAGCCACAAACTTCAAAAAAGGTCTCATTTTTTCAAATCACTGGAGGTTATTGCATAAATGGATTTTCACTAAATTGCCATATAGCTTAAAATATTCACACTCAGGTTCATATCTTGCATGTTTTAAAACTGCCAGAAAGAGGTAACCAGAGCATAGACACCTCTGCTATATTTTGAACTTGATGTTACTGGCATGGAACTTTGTGGTGACACAACTGGGAACCTCCTACACAAAAAGTCCGTTCACAACATTCTCAAACACAGAACACAAGAGCTGAAGGTATTTCCCTTCAGAACATTTAAGTGACTTGCGCTTCACAGACTTTTGAGAATATTCAGTAACTACTGTTCATTGTCCTGTCACAGCTTGGTTTTCTACCCCTATTAAAATCCATTAGTTTCAAGTATCCATGATGAAGACCTTGTACTAAGTTACAATTGCAGCATAGTAACTTGCAAACATCGCAGCAGCAATTCATGCATGTGAATTAAAAGAGCAGAGACAAACACACAGATGTGCTAAATTAAGTTACATCGAAGATTTCAGATCAGCTGACTCTCCCTGCTTCTATTAGAAATAGTCTTGTACATTATTTGCAGTCTAAAACAAAAAAGTTACTTACTTTTTAAACAAAATATCCACAAAACAATTTCTTGTTAAAGTAGCTACATGTGCATACAGTATTATGTATTTGCTGTGAAGTGGAATGATCCAGTCACATCAAGAAACTGCAGCAGACAGTTGCAAAAAAAGTGATCCGTAAAATCAATTGTTTTAAAAAGGAACATGTGCTCTGCCACTAGCCCCTCAAGTCATCTGTACGATTAGTGGTAATGAAGGAATGTCTATTTGAGGATCAGGCTAGGAGTCTATTTATTTTTAACCAAACTGCTTTTGTGGTTACAACATAGACATAAATAATCTCAGTTAAACAGGAAAGGTTACTATGATCAAAAATTTCTATGTTGGAAATCAAATGTACAGAATGATGATTACAATCTTTAATATTCCATGACATTTGATATTCTTAACACTTATGGTTGCCATAGGTTCCATTGTTGACAATACAGTAACATGGCTGTTGTTCAGTGAATAAAAATATATTGGGAAGGCCATCTTATTTTATGGTAATTGTGGATCACATGAAAGATTAGGGAATGATATGATTAGTTGCATACTAAACAGAACTTAGTATGAAACACATGTACGGGAAGTGGTTTCTGTGCAGCAGTAAACCGAAGGGTTCATCTGCAGAGAGACAATTAAACGCATATTTACAATCTCACGTCATTCAATACAGCAAAGCATTCAGTACAGGAATTGGTGAAAATTCCATTTTTGCTAAGATGAACACTAGCCACCACAGCTTGAATCCTTTACTTCAAATATATGTCCAATCTTTTGGAGCTGGGGTCCAGATATACCCATCAAAACCAATGAGTGGGCCACATGGTTTCACAGAAATGTGAGCCCCGACACACACAAGTCAAACGTCCGCAAACACAAACATTGGGAGCTTGTCCATATGCAAAAAGACAAAATACCACACAGACCAAACTCGACCCATAAAAGTCAGATCCCCATATAGAATTGCAAGCTCCAAAATATGAAAAAAAATTGAAGCTCTCTTCCCCAAAGCTTAAACTGGAAAGTTTCAGCCTCACTTCTTTAGGGAGCTTAAAGGGCTGCAGGCAGTTAAATCATTCATCTCGTCTTCCATGCTCACATTAAGCACACAAAGCAGATTTCAAAAATGGTTAGTTTCAGTTCCCAATTAAATTAGATGTAGATGAAACTGGCTTTGTGCACTTAAGTGGAGGCCAGATTTGGCCCACAGAATAGTGTTGGACATTGCTACTTTACATAATACATCTAATGTTAATAAAAAGTCTCGCATATACACGCACTTCCTGGCAAGTAACACTAACCTTCTGTAACACATTCCTCATGCTTAAACCTGCCTATTCATTTTCCCTTACTGAGTCCTGCAAGGTTTACCTTCAAAATAGGTGGTGCTGCTGCTCACGTACCCGTGAGTTCCCAGCTGTATTTCAGAGATACATAGCACATTGTCCATAGCTCCACCTACCAAACGGCGACTAAAATGTTGGCTCTCTCTTGCCCTTCCTCTTCCTATAACAGCTAAATGCCTTCAGCTGAGAATTTTAAATAATTCAGATTTCCCACTAGTATGGAAATCCTTTTGAGACATCGGACCCGCTGTGCCCCTCCTTCCCCCCCATCCAGTGACAGGATTCCCAACCCCGACATTGAACTTCCTATGTTCCTAACTTCTGCTGGATCCAGTATCGGCAACAGGGGTTTGGCAGTGAAGGCAGCACCGTCGACAGCAGGGAATACGCAATCAGACTCTCCTAACCCATAAACCAAGCCCAAAACCTATTCTGAAAGCCAGCTCAGTACAGTCGCCACTGGGGGAAGAGGGGATTTCTTGAAAATGGTGACCTAAAATAAATATACTTCAGGTATGTGTTCCAGGTTCTGGTAGCGCTGTGGAGGGAGTTGTGTGTTCTGGTAGTACTGAGGACTTACAATCAGCAAATACGGAATAATACAAATTTAACAGTCTTCACCTTGGATCAGGTGTGAAAGGGTAGGAAAAGGTCAGAGGTGGGTTGGAACATGTCAAGACTGGGATAACAGGTCAGGCTTGACCAATAAGAAATGAATCATGGTGAGCAAGGTCAGGGACATGGCCACATTTCTGGGAGGGAGGGAGGTCAGTGAGGAAGAAGGAAGAGAGCAGACCAGCTTGGAAGGGCTCAGCTTCACAAACAATCAGCACTGGAGGAAAACTTGACCCCACAATTCCTGTCTTAGATTAGGCATGATCCAGGAATTATTTTTTTTGGCCGGGGGGGGGGGGGGGGGTAGCAAATATCATAGTAACAGATGCAAACAATACGAGCATTTCTAACAAGAGTAAGACAATTTTATGCACAAGTTGAAATTACCCAATATTTTCACCTTAGTTATATTAGAACATGTAATTATCAGTGTTTAAATACAAATCTCAAGTAAGAATTTAGATATGCCAATTCTGCCAAGATACGGATTTGGTTGAAGAGCCAAAATCATTTACAGTTGATCATAAAGCAGATACAAAGACTCCAATCCCAAATTCAGCACTTCCTACCTCCTCCTCAGTTATCAAAGCTTGCACCCGAGGTTTACCCCGATCTAAACTTATCCACTGCACAGCTGCAGGGATCTAGCTGGGGGGTGGGGAGGGGGGTAAAGAAGAGTCATTTAAGGCAGGCAAAAAAGTATAGTCCTTGCGATTTTTTGTATGAACCAATTGCCAAATATTTTCCTGATGGTCTCTAAGCAACGAGGTGTACAGGGCTGTGAACTGGATAAGGGAGAGGAGAAGTGAAAGGCAGTTTCAGGCATTCTTTCTACTACCTGCCAGTTCAGAAAACCATCCACAGTATAAAACTGGGAAGCTTTCCGAGTCAGTAGGAGCCCAGTCAGATTCATATGTAAATTGCTCTTTGAATTCTACTTCAATAGCAAACATCCAAAAATGCATGCTTCTTCCAAAACTATGAACTACTTTCCGCATTAAATGGGGCACCAGAATCAGTAATTCACAAGAGTAGTCTGTTAAATTCCAGGACAGGAACCTCACATCACTATACAAGATTGACAGCCACTGTGGCCAAGTCAATGTCCTGTACTGGCTGTAACAGCTAGACAAAGAAACATAGAATACAAATGATAAGTTATCAGGTCCAATGTGCCAGGACACCCCGGAATTCTTCACTACAATTTGTGTCAGAGTTCATTGAAGAGCTTGATATTTTCGCAAGTACAGTAGCTTGTTCCGAGGCTGGTTTAGATTAACAATTAATCCTCTCCCTATCCAGAAAAAAACAAAGTCAATGCTGTGGCTTTTCTTTTTGCAGGTGGAGATAAAATAATCTCTTCTGATTATCCGAGAATGAGTAGCAGCTCTAGATTTGAGCTCAACATACAAGGAGCTTTGCCCCTAAAGACTGCCGTAGCAAAATGGAAGCCGTAAAGGATTCTTATACACTTCAAGAAGATATTTTGCACAAGTGAAAAATCCAATTATAGCTGAGTTACAAACTTCAATATAAAAAAAAGTCAATGATCTGTCAAGTTGGGAAATCTACAAAGAAAATCACAAATACACAGAGCGCTTTCCTCTTACACCAGACAAAGGAAATAATGGGACTCTCAAACCTTCCTTTTCTAAGCAAATCCAACATCCTGTTACAATCTCGTCAACCCTCAAGCCACAAGCTGAGACTGTCTGAATGCTCCATTAGATCTCAGTAACAGATCACAGAGCAGTGATGTGGGAATGGTGGTTTTCTGCACAGTAATCCTAGCTGACGTGAATATGTAATTCAGTCTTCATTCAGATTCACTTATCAGCTTGGCAAGCCTTTCTGTGTAGCTTGGACACACTCAAAACACACCCCTTATTACAGAAATTCTTCACGAAGTAGTTCTGCAATACAATTTTGATTCCTTGATGCTAAATCTGCCCCATTTAATCAGGGCGATTTGGCAGCAAGCGAACTGTGGGGACAAGCACAGTAGGTTGAGAGTCACTTTCATGCCTTTGACAATCTGGTGGAATGCACCCTGATGTTAGAAGGTTTATACAGATTAGCAGTGCAAAAAACCCATATAGCTGGTCTGTGCAGGTCCCAAAAGTAAGGAGCAGCTCTATACTACAAATCAGTGGTAAGCTTGGCACCAGAGTTCATTCTTTACCGATTTACACAATGTTGACAACTCTATCCATATACATAAAGGTAAGTTTTTTACTACTTTATACCATATACTGCACAATTTGTAAAAAGCATTAAAATTCCTTTGCAGACTAATTTTACAAGTTATTCTCCCTTTTCCTTAGGGCTCAGTGCTACCTATTATCTCTGATTGAAAGGCGAGGGTATGGGAAGAGACAGGCAGGGGATGAGAAGATGGTGACTTGCTACTGCATTCCATTCAATGCTGTTCTACTACTGATTGCTTGGAGATGCATAAAAGCAAGTCAGAAATAAGGACGTTTGAATACAGAAGTTAAAAGTGTAGCATTCCATCTTGACTTTGGAAGTAACTAGAATATTTTAAATAGATTTAATTGAAAAATTTAGGTGGTAATTTGAAATACCCGGGCTTAAAAAGACTGTAGAATCCAGTACTGGTACATCCCAAAAGAAGACAGCTACTAAAATATAGATTATTTTGCAGTACAGTCCAACACCAGCCCCCAGTATTCTTTCTGAACAAGTTTAACATTTTTCAGGGTGCAAGTGTCAACACAAAATGTTTCAATAAAAGCTTACTCCCCAGTTTAAACTATCGTCAGCCGAGAAAGGAAATGCACATTACTGGAGATGCCAGAAATCGGAAACAAAAACTGTTCTGACGAAAGGCTATGCCGGAAATGTTAACCATTCTTCCCGATTTTCTAAGCATTTCCAGCACCTTGTTTGTGTCAGCTGAAATGGGACTGTCTTGATGCACCCAATTTTGGACATGGCAGGGGTGTGCTTTTGGCACTGCACGATGGGACAAATATTCAGCCAGCCTGCCCTAAATCTCCCAAAATGAGACTGGCAAACATCCCGAGGGAAACTAAAGCTCAATGTTATTTGACACATGGATTGAAATTCAAGTCTTCTGGTTGACACTTTACAATTCAGCTACTGTTGCAGCTGCTAGGCCACCCACTAGTGTAACAGTTTGAGACAGCTTCTACAGACCCACAGAATTTCACAAACAGAAGCAGATTGGAATATTTTCAATATTTAGTATTTTCTTTCCCTACGTGCTTAGCCTTCTTCCTTAAAAAAGGTCTCGAGCACAAACAATTGGATCCTATTAAATGTTTCTTATAGGAGAGGTGCAGCCTGGTGTGCTGAAAATCTAAGCTGCTTTTATATTGCACTAATGCAGCGCGAGTACTACCAATTCCAGCCATGCAACTTTCTCGCAGCCAACAGCAGTACAAAACTGAACTTGCTGGACTTACTAAAGCCAGAGGCCACCAAGACCTGTTTTTACTGGGTCTTTCCAGCTATCAGTCTTGGCCAATCAAACAATTTACTTCAGCGATGTTGCCAGTTGTGGACCAGCCAAACTAGCGCAGCACCAGCCACAATATAAAAATGAGCTACAAGTGGCATTCAACACCTTGTTCATACAGCTGGGTTCCAATTGTGGAAAATGCAATTAAATAAGCCAGCAATTTAGGGCAAACTGCCAACTTGAGTAAATGCCATCAACCTGTGACATTCTGATTACAGGTCACTGAAGCTTTAATGTTACAGGGAATAAATGAACTGCCCCCATAAATGTAGCAGAAAATTATGTAACACACCCTTCTCTTCTACCCCACCTTCAGAATGTTTTCCTTATATAACAGGACACAGCTTTTACACAATGGTGAATAAGTGCGTTTAGCACTCAGACAGTTAAAGCAGACATTTATACTTTTACTTGCCTGGATCATACTATAGTTTTCCTGGAAAATCTGGTAACTATTTCTGAAATCCTAATTACTCTGGACTCTATTTTAGTGACCACTGGTTTACTATGGACCACGCAACCAAAGTCAGGATCTAGGATGCACTTTAACTGCATTATCCATCTTAAAAATAATTCCACGTGATCAGAAAAAAGAGCATTTCTCCTCTACAGTGGATGGCAAGGCAGTCTCTTTGGTGGAGTTTCTCTACAAAGACCATTAAACTCACTATACAATTAGGCAGAAAGTGCAATTCCAGTACAGTGGGAGCTATTATATACATTAACAAGATTTACATACAGTCCCTCTATTGAAGACCTCCTACTCTTGCTCCCTCTCAAGGTTTAATTATTTATTTATTTTGAATACTAAGTTTTGACATTTTTGGAGAACATACTTAGTTCTATGGTCTAAGTCATCCTAAGTTGGGTGTAGTAACGGCTGTGGGAGCGAACATATAATGCTGGTCACCATCATGTGACCACACAAGGTCTTCACAGCGAGGTGAATGCAGTGATGCAGATGCATGTGAGGTGCCCACAGTGTCATTCTAAGATTGATGAGCAGGTAAGAGAACAGCTGGGGATAGATAAGTTTCTTTGGCTGTGAATTCAATGGAAGAGAGTTAGTTAGTTAAAACAGCTCGGGTTAACCTCACAAATAGCTATAAAATGGCAATTTCTATAAAGAGGGAAGCATCATCTTTCAAGGGTGAATACAGTATAACATGTTAAAATTTAAAGTCAAAAGCTCACATCGCATGGTTTTTTTAATGCTACAAAAGAATTGATTTTTTTTGATGGAGATCATAAGTTATCAAGCTCCACACTTTCCCCTTCCAGTGCATAAAAATCATTAAAATGTTTCACTATCTTTTGACTCTATGAATTGACACAGAACGCACAGTGCAGAATCTACCGGTCTAAATTTGGGAATTTCCAGCTCTGCCACATTTTCATTTACATCCTCCGCAGCTTCTGTTTGAGTCGAAACAATTTCTGCATCCGTCATCTCTCCACACTTTTAATGCAGAGTTCTTTGGCAAGCTCATTAGCTTTAGCTTTCAAACAGGCAACCATCAAGCAGGACTGGAAGCGCTTGATCAAAATCGGACATTTTTCATACATCAGTTTCCTATCCCGGTTCTCAATTTTTTCCCCAGTCAGTCAGTTTTCTTTTCAGAATTCTAGAAACTGGAGATTCAGAAATGCCGTGCTTCTGTGTGATTAGCTTTTAAATCTAGAGGTCATCCAGAACGCTGCTGCCAGTATCCTAACTCACACCAAATCTCATTCACCCATCACCCCTGTGCTCACATTGGCTCCTGGTTAAGTAACATCTCTATTTTAAAATTCTCATCCTGGTTTTCAAATCCCTCCATGGCCTCGCCCCTCCCCATCTCTAATCTCCTCCAGTCCTACAACCCTCCGAGTTCTCCTCCAATCCTGGTTTCTTAAGCATCCAATTTTAAATCGCTCCATTATTGGCAGCCCTGCCTTCAGCCATCTAGGCCCCAAGCTCTGGAATCCCCTCTCTAAACCTCACCGCCTCTTTCCTTCTTTAAGACGCTCCTTAAAAACTCTTCGTCTGCCCATATATCTCATGTGGCTTGGTGTCAAATTTTGTTTGCTAACATTCCCGTGAAGTGCCTTGGGACATGTTACTACATTAAAAAGCACTATATAAATGCAAGTTGCTGTACATTGAAGCAACGATGCATCAAGGCAACAAAATTAGAGAAAAAAATTCTTAAACAAGCAGAAGCACTAAACTAAAGAGAAAGCATCGCTATAAGCCTACACTGACCCATCAGAAAACGCGAGTGTAAAGGGACAATAACATGGTTTATTACACTAAATTTCTGTTATAGTTGGTCACTACAAGTTGAATGATATGCATTCTACAAAGATAAGTACAAGAGGGAGGTGATCAGCCCATCTAGATCATTCCATAGGTATCTACAATTTCCATCCCAGCAAATGCATCATCGTACCATACAATGAATGCTACAGAGATGCAGCATTACTGAACTTGGCCTGTCCCTTTAAGGTCATAGATCCAAATTGTAAATAGGTACATCTTTAGCACCCATATCCACCTGCCCACCACCAGTCATGTAATGTCCAGAGAGGATGTAAAACAAGGTTACACAAAAGGCCGATTAGGTGGCGGGGGAAAGAACACACACACACACACACACACACACACACACACACACACACACGTGTCATATTCACCAAGTCAGAATTCATATAAATTTTAAACCATCCAAGTTTTAAAAGAGCATGCATTTTTTTAAAAAGTTGAGGAAGCCACAAGATGAGATAGGCAACATCAGACCACAAGTACAAATTCCTCCACTCACTTTGTGTAGTGACATCCTAAATGTGTTTAAGACAATTCTTCAGTATTCCTAGTGAGATTGCCAGGATATTCTACAAGGTGTTTATGATTTCACTGGAAACAATGAATAGAAGAAGTCTTCATAAATGCATATACGATGCCAGTACACATAGCTACTGAAAGAATTCTTTACAGAAATGTGCCTTAGAACAGCACCATCTTTACACTTGGACAGCATTTCAATTTGAGAGTCATTTTTGTGCCTTTTCAAAGCAAGATTACTAATTCAGAACCAGTGCAAAATTATGGGTAATTATACACTTTAAAGTCCACTGGGAACTAGATGGAGATGTCAGACTTATTTAATTCCAGTTCCTAGCTGACAAGTGACACCTGTATCTTGGGCTGCATTTAAACACATATTCAAGAGTCAAAATGGCAATGTTGTAACCCATGTGTCCTCCATTGCATTCCACACACATTCTCCATATTTCAGCAATATTTGTAGAAATGTACAATATCAAATATAGTTGTCGCTCATGATTTTTCTACAATCTCCATGTATAAATGGAGTACATCGCCACAGCTATTCCAAGTTTCCAGTCAGAACCAAATTTGTTATACTATTTGCAGCTTAATTATTAAAATATACATTGAAAGTTTGAGTGTACTGCCCATAATTTGTATTCAACTTATTCACATCTTCATTTGCGGAAACTCATCCACATTTCAACTCACTGCTGTGTGCCTTCCAGTAGTGAGTCAAAACTTCCTTTAAGAATTTCCACGTAGCAAAGTAAGAAATACAGCAGAAACAATATATTTATATAAAGAATGAATAGCATCAAGATAGCACCTTAATCATATCTTCAGGATGTCTCAAAGTGATTCACAACCAGTGGATTACTTCTGAAGTACAGTCACTTATGTAGGCAAATATTTTTACAGATGTAGGAATCTGTAAAGTTCCATGTATTAACAACAATCTCAACATTGACAAAACAACTGTACTGGTGCAAAGATTACAACCAGATTGGCTTGCAATCATAGGAACCTTATAGCAAAGTGCAACTCAATTGGATTTAAAAAAAATTTAAACAGAATATACAAAAATCTTCTGTACTTCTAAAGGACGATCAACTGGTGGCCTACCCATTTAACTTTCACTTGGTAATTTCCTCTAAAGCAGCAGTTTGCTGAGGTAGATAGTGTAATGTATGTACCTTTAAGGGAGAGAACTACTTTTTACAGCTCCTGTATACTGTAGTACCAGCAGTGACCACACCTGTATATAAACCCCGAGTCGTGATCTGTATATTTAGTTCCAGAGTAACCCTCATTCAGTAAACACCTGTTGCACCGTTTCTCCTGCAGTCTGTGTCTTATTATACACAGACACAACATTGGCGACGAGCAGATTCAAACCGACCTGCAACTCTGCATCACCTCCCAGGGATTCGCTCCTGGAGAACAGTGGAAGGAGGTTGAGTCCAGAAGCACGGGCGTCAACCACGGGCAACCGCCCAGTCATCCAGCGGAGATTTGAGCATCGCAGGGGAGGCTGTCGAGAGCCAGGCTTGGCTTTCCAGTCACGGTGGTCCAGCGAAACAGGCTGGCAACAGCTACTGCGCAGACCCTTCCCGGACAGCGGCGGCTAGAGCCGACCGAGCGGCACAGAACAAGGCCGAGCAGCGTCGACGGGGGAGAGAGAGGGCAGAGCGCACAGAGCGCAGCCGGTGTTCAAGGGCCAAGCAGTATCAACGGGGGAGAGGGGCGCGCAGAAAAACGCGAGGCGCTGCCATTGCCACGAGGACTGCAGAGAGCGGCATTGGCAGCAGCGCAGGAGCAGCGCACGAAACCCACAGGGCGTCGCCATTTGCCACGGGGACCGCCGAGAGCGGCGTTGGCAGCAGCGCAGGAGACGCCATTTTAAGTCGCAGCGGGGAAGAAAGGAAAGCGCGGGAGACGCCATTTTAAGCCAGTCTAACCACACCCAAAAATGCCAAAGAGTGGCTGTATCACAGCGTTCGACAATGAAGTCGAAGATTGGACGACATATGTCGAACGCATGGAAGTATACTGCAAGGCGAATGAAGTGCCAGATGACAAGAAAGCGCTGGTATTGTTGAATTCAATGGGTGCAAAAACATATGGCTTACTACGAAACCTAGTAACCCCAGAGAAGCCAGTAGAAAAGGATTTTGAAAACATAGTGTCAATCCTACAGGACCACTTAAACCCCACACCGCTGCCGATAGCAGAAAGATTTAAGTTTCACAAAAGGAACCAGCATAAAGATGAAAGTAATGCTGAGTATTTAACGGAACTGCACAAGCTATTGAAACACTACCAGTTTGGAACGGGACTAGTAGATACTTTAAGGGACAAGTTTGTGTGTGGGCTTTAAAGTGAAGGAACCCAGAAACGGCTTCTATCAGAAAAGGATCTTACGCTGGACAAGGCTTTCAGCATTGCAGTATCACATGAAGCAGCAGCATGGGGCACGGCAGAGATACAACGGAGACCGCAAGAATATGGCACAAATGAAATGTCATACGGAACAGTGAAGTGCTATCGCTGCGGCAGAGCAACACACGACCATAATGATTGCTGGTTCAAGGACAAAGTGTGCAGACAGTGTGGAAAAGTAGGACACATAGCAAGAGTCTGCAGGTCGGGAAAGAAAACCAGCAGCAAGAAATCTCCACAGGAGAAGTACAAGAAGGTACATAAGGTGACGGAGAGTAGTTCAGACGAACAGAAGAGTGATACAGACTCCGGAAGCAAGGAGCTGGGTTGTCTGAAACTACATAATGTGATCAAAACGGAGGATCACCAAACTATCTGGGTCACGCTCAAGATAGCAGGAGTCCAAGTGAAAATGGAATTGGACACAGGATCAGCCCTAAGTCATAAACCGAAGGGACTACAAGCGGCTATTCTCACATCTACCCTTGAGAGATACAAAGATTGTCTTGAAGACGTACACGGGGCAAAAAGTCTACCCCAAAGGAAAAATAAGGGTGAACGTTCTATATAACGGCAAGGAAACACCAAAAATGGACCTATATGTATTGCCAGATGGAGGACCACTACTACTAGGACGTGAACGGATCCGGAAGATACAGCTAGATTGGCATTCCATACAAGCACTGACTGTAGATGCCAAAAAGGATGACGACGTCACACCTGGACGACTGTCAAAAATGCTAACTGATGCACAAGAAGTGTTCCAGCAGGGACTCGGAACATTAAAAGACATAACAGCGACGATCAAAATAGAGGAAAATGCAAGCCCAAAGTTTTTTTTTTTTTTTTTTTTTTTTTTTTTTTTTTTTAAGGCCAGACCGATACCTTATGCAAGCCACCCAGCCATCGAAACAGAGCTGTAAGGTTTGGAACGTTCAGGAGTACTGCCCAAAGTGGACTGGAGCGAGTGGGCTACACCCATCGTTCCTGTAATGAAGAGGTCGTTGAGTAATACGCCTGGGGAACCAAAGAAGGTTCGCATCTGTGGGGACTTTAAGGTGACAGTGAACCCAGTCCTTCACACGGTACAATATCCGCTTCCGCGGATTGAAGATATTTTTGCCTCGCTATCTGGAGGGAAACGCTTCACTAAGATTGATCCGGCCCAGGCGTACCTGCAAATGGAGGTAGAAGAAGCCTCGAAACAGTACCTCACGATCAACACTCAAAGGTCTCTACCAATACAACCGGCTGGTGTTCGGGGTAGCATCAGCTCCGGCTATTTGGCAAAGGGCAATGGAACAAGTCCTGCAAGGGATCCCAGGGACCCAGTGTTATTTGGACGACATCCTGGTCACGGGCGAAAATGACAGTGATCACCTCGCCAACCTGGAGCAGGTGCTCACTAGATTGAAGGAATATGGACTCCGAGCTAATCGCCACAAATGCGAGTTTTTCCAGAAGCAGATCTCGTATTGTGGCCACGTTATTGAGTCCCCTGAAAAGATTGAGGCAGTAGTCAAGGCTCCAGCACCGGAAAATGTGTCACAACTGAGGTCGTTCCTCGGGCTGGTGAACTACTACCATAAGTTCTTGCCGAATTTATCTACCGTACTACACCCACTGAACACCCTACTGCAAACGGGGGTACCATGGAAGTGGAGTGACGAATGTAAACGAGCTTTCCAGAAGAGCAAAGCATTGATCACATCAAAAGAGGTGTTGGCTCATTTCAACCCAGCACTACCAATTCGGTTGGCGTGTGATGCATCACCCTATGGCATTGGAGCGGTGCTGTCGCACAAATTCCCGGACGCCTCGGAGAGGCCAGTAGCCTTTGCGTCTCGGTCACTAACCTCAGCCGAGCGTAGCTACGCCCAGATTGACAGGGAGGCCCTCAGCCTAGTGTGGGGAGTGAAAAAGTTCAATCACTATCTGTACGGGCAGAAGTTCACCTTGCTGACTGACCACCAACCACTTGTCTCCATCTTTAATCCAAAGAAGGGCGTTCCGGTGATGACTGCGCAACGGCTACAAAGATGGTCCCTTTTTCTAGGGGCGCACCAATATGAAATCGAGTATAAGGGCACGAAACAGCATGGAAACGCTGATGGGCTATCACGCCTGCCACTGCCTACTGCGGAGGAAGCACCAGCAGTGGATCCTGTCGAAATATTTCATTCGACTATAATTGAATGCTTGCCAGTAACTAACGCTGGTATAGAGGAGACACGAAATGACCCGACACTGTCTCGGGTATATGATTTGACGGTGAAGGGATGGCCAGCACATGGTGACTCACTGTTGCCAGCATTCTCATCCAGAAGAGAACGGCTGTCAGTATGCCAGGGGACCTTGATGTGTGGATCCCGAGTGGTAATTCCACCCAAGTTAAGGGAGAGTGCTCAATGAGCTTCACGAAGGTCATCTGGGAGGGGTGAAAACGAAAAGCCTTGCTAGGGCTTGTGTGGTGGCCGGGGATCGATCAGCAAATCGAGGACCTGACAAAGAGCTGCTCAGGATGCCAGAAGGTCCAAAATGCACAACCACATGCCCCTCTACACCCATGGGAGTGGCCCTCATCTCCATGGCAACGGGTGCATATTGATTTTGCTGGTCCATTCATGGACTCAATGTTTTTAATAGCCGTGGATGCGCACTCGAAATGGCCTGAGGTGATCAAAATGTCCTCCACCACCACGGAGAAAACTATTGCAGTCCTACGGACCATTTTTGCCAGGAACGGCTTGCCAGAGCAGATTTGCCCTGATAACGGACCACAGTTTGTGTCCGAAGAGTTTCGAAGATTTATGAAAAGGAATGGGGTAAGGCATTACACATCCGCCCCGTATCATCCAGCCACAAATGGATTGGCTGAGAGGTTCGTACAAACCTTTAAAAAAGCAGCAAAGGCCATGTGCGATGACGACATTCCACTGCAGCATAAGGTGGGCAATTTCCTGTTAGCCTACAGAAATGCGACACATGCAGTCACCAACCAGGCCCCGGCCATGATGTTCTTTAACCGAAGGTTGAGATCTCGTCTGGATTTGCTCAGACCAAATGTACGAAGAGATATTGAGAGTAAGCAATTCCAGCACATCAATGAGAAGCCGACAAGGAGCTTCAATGTAGGGCAACCAGTCTTGGCCCGCGACTACTGAACAGAGAAATGGCAACCAGGAATGATATGCACACGGCAGGGGCTACTAATGTACACAGTGGATGTTGGGGAGAACATTGTGAGACGCCATGCTGACCAGATCATAGAGTCACAGGAACGAGTCAACCCCATGCCTCGGCCATACGTACCTGGTGAGGAACCCGACTTACAGGTCGCATCTACCTCAGAAACAATAGCATTGGAAGCTGATGAATCAACTGACGACAGGGTGCTAGAATCGCCTCCGCACCAAGAGCGACACACTCGGGAAAGGCGTTATCCAGAAAGAATCAGGAAGCCTCCCCAAAGAATGAATTTATAAATAGACTATTTTCAGTTAATGTTGCATGTTAAAAGTGTTAATTGTAATTAGTTTGATATTTAATTGTTAAGAGTGTTATGGTACTGTTAATCTAAAAGGGGAGGAATTGTAATGTATGTACCTTTAAGGGAGAGAACTACTTTTTACAGCTCCTGTATACTGTAGTACCGGCAGTGACCACACTTGTATATAAACCCTGAGTAGTGATCTGTATATTTAGTTCTAGAGTAACCCTCATTCAGTAAACACCTGTTGTACCGTTTCTCCTGCAGTCTGTGTCTTATTATACACAGACACAACAGATAGAATGGGAGGAGACTCATGTGGAACATAAACCAGCACAGGCTAGTTGGGCCGAATGGCCTGTGTCTGTGCTTTATATTCCACATAATTTGAAAATCACTTCAGAACAGAGTGCAAAAAGTAATTCAAGTACAAGATGGTCCTTACAACAGTCAATTATTTCTTTAAAAAAAGCAACTTTGAATTTCAGCATAGTGTCAGTCCTTTCTCTCAAGATAAAACACATTCAAGATCTTGATCAATCTTAAGCGTCAACTTCCCAAGTAGATTCAGTCAGTAATTTCATTAAAGAATTCCTGCATTAAGAGACTGTTCCATTCTCCATGCTTAAAAGTGTTAAGGGAGAAGAATGTTAATGTACTTCTCTATGTATTGTTCAAGGACTCCTAACGCCACTGTTCATTGTACCCTTCTGAATACCAGAATTGTTCAGATACATGCCGTGTAGCTTTTTTAGTAATATTACACATTTAAAATCTACTAGACACCAGTGCACACATTTTTATTGGGAAGTGAGCCAGTAAGACAGGCATAATGAAGCCAGAGTTTTGCAATATAAACCTTGGCAGATTAAACAAGCAGTTTTCTAACACTGGCAGCTACAGTGGGATCTTTCAAATGTCAGTGTACCAAGCTCCGCACTGCTCAGAAGATTTAAAAGGGCATTGCTGCCAGTACAAAAAAAATGTCCTGTTGAACTAACCTATTTACAGTACTTGCTTACCTGCCTTCTCTCAAGAGGACAAAGCAAAGCGGTCACGGGGTAACGGAGACCAGCAGTTGAGAAAAGCTGGTGCTGGATGTTGGTGAATTGCAGTGTTTCACTGTGCGATTAGATAGCGTGCAATAATCCATGCAACTGGAATCTCCATCAGGAAAGAGTGGTGACACCTTGCCCCCCTTATTGAAGCCTCCCCACGTGGCTATACTTTCTACCACCTGTCCCACCCAACCTGCCAGTGTCGTTGTGCCCCTGATCACAACAACATGGCCTTTCCCTCTACTCCTCAGTTACGTTCTCCTCCTGAGAATCTCACCTGGTCCCACCTACTTTACCTCTCATTTAAAATTCTCTGTCTACTACACCCCAAAAAACACCACCCTGAGTTTCTCCCCAAGATATAGTAACATACAAATATAGGAACTCTTTCCCCAATCATTTACAACTGCACTTTCAAACTCCCACTACTTTGTCTTTGACCTTCCATTCACCATGATACTTCTACAACTGTCAACATACTCAACCAGTTTCTCCTCTCCACCTTTGATGCCCTTATCCCCAGTAAAAACCTTAACTCTCCCATCTTGGTTGTTCTCCCCCTCCCTCCACCCCCACCTCAGTATGGCCCCTATCTTTGCACCCACAAATCCAAGGAACACAGGTGGTCAAATAATTTGTCATCTATCACTAGATCTGGTTGGGCTATATCAAGTGCCATCAGATTGCACTCTCCTCAGCCAAAATCACCCACTATTGCAAGATCATCCTGGAAAGAAAAGGTAATCCCCAGTTTCTTTTCTCCACTACCAACTGTCTCTTTAAATCCATCTCCCCTCCAGACTTCAATATTCCAAAGCCTTCCTAGTTGGCCTCCCCTCCTCTGTAAACTTCAGATCATTTGAAGCTCTGCTGCTCATATCCTTCACACACCAATCTCACTCACCTCACCCATCCCTCCTGTCCTACTGACCTACATGGGCTCCCAATGTCTTCAATTTCAAATTCTCATCTTTGTATTTAAATCTCTTCCCCATCTTTAATCTCCTCCAGCCCTACAACCCTCCAAGAACTCTCTGTTCCTCTCTCTTTGACAATTGGGGGGGGGGGGGGGAAAGATGGGGGAAGAGAGGGAAGGGACAATGATTTGATCTTGGTCAGTGATGTCACTAACTGCTTGCTTATACACCATTGATTTATCATTTATTTTTGGATAAGCAGAATCTCCTCCTGAATTCTTAATTTAGTACTATAGTTATTGCAGAGGCCACTGTCAACATGAAGTAATTTTCTCCTAAAGTAATCAGGTCATTTTTCTACAGCAAAAAATAAATCAACTGTTCCAATAGGTCAGTAAAAAAAAATACTATAGTATAGAAAATATTCGTACTCCAGTGCAGTACTGAGGGTGTGCTGCACTTTCGGAGGTGCCGTATTTCAGATGAGACGTTAAGCCGAGGCACCCCCCTGCCCTTTCTGAGGGACGTAAAAAATCCCATCCCATGGCACTATTTCGAAGAAAAGCAGGAGTTTACCCCGGTGTCCTGGCCAATAATCATCCCTCAACCTGCATTTCTAAAACAGATTATCTGGTCATTATCATATTCCTGTTTGTGGGATCTTTACATATGTAAATTGGCTGCCACGTTTCCTATATTACAACAGTGACTACACTTCAAAAGTACTTCCTTGGCTGTAAAAGCACTTTGGGGTGTCCAGAGGCCATGAAAGGTACTATATAAATGCAAGACTCTTTCTTTCTTTATAGTTAATGATCTGATCACATCTAGAATGATGCAACTCGAGTCTGTGTAAATGTATCAAACATTTCTGCAAGCAGACTTAGTGCAGTGTTTGAAAAAGTACTGACTACAAAAGTGCAGCATTTTGAAAAAAGCATCGACTACAAAAGCCATCTTCAGGAATCTCATATACTGTGCTAGTGCCATCTGATTTTTACTGGGTCTTCCTGGCCATCAGCCTCAGTGAATCTGGCAAATTTACTTTTGCTGTTACCGTCAGCTACACAACATCCAAGCATCACGAGCTGGCAAACACAATATAGAGAAGTTATAAAAGCCACTTTGAAATGGTTTACCTGGGTATCGTGGGGAATTATAGTGTGATTGGGCAAGAACAAAGGGAGGAAGAGCTGCTTAAGCAGCAAGACCCTTCATATTTAGTTGCAAAAGCATGGTTACTCAAAATATACTCGAAGCTATACATTCCTTATGGTATACACCAATCCTAGTCAATTCTATATGGGAAAATTAAAAATCATGCAACTATAATTTTGCAATTCAGTGCTGTATTTTCTTCGGTTTTACTTCCCCTTGTATTTTCAAACTAGAGAACTAAATGCATTTTGTTCATATTTGTTTCATTGTTTATATCGTGACTTCTGAGACAAAGACAGGCCAGTGTCGGGAGCGGTGAGAGCGGAGTTTCAGCCAGTGTCGGGAGCGGAGAGCGCGGCGGTACAAGGCTTACCAATCTCAGACCGGCGGGGGCATTCCAGATTCAAAACGTGACGCGGGCAGGAGGAAGCAGCTGATTGGGCGAGTACGGCCAGGTGAGTACGGCCAGGTGAGTATTTATACTACTCTATAGTTAGACAGTTAAGGTTCATAGCTTATAAACTTTAGACGGTCTTAATTTTGTGGCTATAGTTTCTAAGGTCTCTGTTGTGTAGCGGGGAGTGCTAGGAAACAAGGGCCCTTGAGTATATCATTTAATTGTAGTACAATTGGTGGTATTAATTTAATTTAAATTAAATTGAAGGGTAAGTCATGGCAGCAAAGCTCGGCCCCGTGGCATGCTCCTCCAGCACTATGAGAGAAATCAGGGACACTTCCCGTGTCCCGGATGACCATGTGTGCGGGAAGTGTATCCAGCTGCAGCTACTGGCAGACCGCATTGCGGCGCTGGAGCTGCGAGTGGATACATACTGGAGCATTCGCGATGCTGAGGACATCGCGGAGATCACGTTTAATCAGTTGGTCACACCGCAGGTAAAGGCTGCACAGGCAGGAAGGGAATGCGTGACCACCAGGCAGAGTAGTAGGCGCAGGCAGGTAGTGCAGGGGTCCCCTGTGGCCATCCCCCTCTCAAACAGATATACCGCTTTGGATATTGTTGGGGAGGATGGCTTATTGGGGGAAGGCAGCAGCAACCAACTTCCTGGCACCATGGGTGGTTCTGCTGCACGGGACGGGAGGAAAGAGAGCGTGAGAGCTGTAGTGATAGGGGATTTTATTGTAAGGGGAATAGATGGGTGTTTCCGCGGCCGCAAACGAGAATCCAGGATGGGATGTTGCCTCCCTGGTGCAAGGGTCAAGGATGTCTCAGAGCTGTTGCAGGGCTCTGATGATGTGGAATCTATATGGGTAGAGCTAAGAAATACCAAGGGGCAAAAAACATTAGTGGGAGTTGTATACAGACCCCCAAACAGTAATGCTGAGTTTGGGGATGGCATTAAACGGGAAATTAGAGATGCGTGCAATAAGGGCACAGCAGTTACCATGGGTGTCTTTAATCTACATATAGGTTGGTCTAACCAAATTAATAACAATACTGTGGAGGAGGAATTCCTAGAGTGTATACGGGATGGTTTCCTGGACCAATATGTCGAGGAACCAACTAGAGATCAGGCCATCTTAGACTGGGTATTATGTAATGAGAAAGGATTAATTAGCAATCTTGTGCAAGGCCCCTTGGGGAGGAGCGATCATAATATGATCGAATTCTTCATTAAGATGGAGCGTGAAGTAGTTAATTCAGAGACTTGGGTACTGAATTTAAATACAGGAAACTACGATGGTATGAGGCGCAAGTTGGCTAGGATGGATTGGGGAATGTTACTTAAAGGGTTGATGGTGAATAGGCAATGGCAAACATTTAAAGATCACATGGATGAACTACAGAATTTGTTCATCCCTGATCGGCATAAAAATGAAAAAAAAAAGAAAAATAGGTGAATCAACCGTGGCTAACAAGGGAAATTAGGGATAACATAAGATCCAAGGAGAGGGCATATAAATTGGCTAGAAAAAGCAGCAAACCTGAAGATTGGGAGCAGTTTAGGATTCAGCAAAGGAGGACAAAGGGATTAATTAAGAGGGGGAAAATAGAGTATGAGAGTAAGCTTGCAAGGAACATAAAAACTGACTGTAAAAGCTTCTATAGGTATGTGAAGAGAAAAAGATTGGTAAAGTCAAGCATAGGTCCCTTGCAGTCAGAATATGGGGCATTTATAATGGGGAACAAAGACATGGAGACCAATTAAATACATACTTTGGTTCTGTCTTCACAAAGGAGGACACAAATAAACTCCCAGTGATATCGGGGAACATAGGGTCTAATGAGAGGGAGGAACTGAATGAAATCGGTATTTGTAGGGAAATGGTGTTAGAAAAATTGACGGGATTGAAGGCCGATAAATCCCCAGGGCCTGATAATCTACATCCTAGGGTACTTAAGGAAGTGGCCCTAGAAATAGTAGATGCATTGCTGGTCATCTTCCAAAATTCTATAGACTCTGGAACAGTTCCCATGGATTGGAGGGTAGCTAATGTAACCCCATTATTTAAAAAAAGGTGGTAGAGAAAAAACGGGGAATTATAGACTGGTAAGCCTGACATCAGGGAAAATGCTAGAGCCCATTATAAAAGATGTAATAGCAGAGCACTTGGAAAACAGTGACAGGATCGGACAAAGTCAACATGGATTTACAAAAGGTAAATCATGCTTGACTAAGCTACTGGAATTTTTTGAGGATGTAACTGGTAGAATAGATAAGGGAGAACCAGTGGATGTGGTGTATTTGGACTTTCAGAAGGCTTTCGATAAGGTCCTGCATAAGAGACCAGCGTGCAAAGTTAAAGCACATGGGATTGGGGGTAAGGTAGTGACTTGGATAGAAAACTGGTTGGCAGACAGGAAGCAAAGAGTTGGAATAAACGGGTCTTTTTGTGAGTGGAAGGCAGTGACTAGTGGGGTACCGCAGGGATCAGTGCTAGGACCCCAGTTATTCACAATGTATATTAATAATCTAGACAAGGGAACTAGATGTAATATCTCCCAAGTTTGCAGACGACACAAAGCTGGGTGGGCGTGTGTGCTGTGAGGAGGATGCAGAGAAACTCCAGTACGATTTGGACAGGTTGGGCAGATGCATCATAATGTGGATAAATGCGAGGTTATCCACTTTGGTGGCAAAAACAGGAAGGCAGATTATCTGAATGGCAATAGATTGGGAAAAGGGGAAGTGCAACGAGACCTGGGTGTCCTTGTGCACCAGTCACTGAAGGTGCAGGTGCAGCAGGCGGTTAAGAAGGCAAATGGTATGCTGGCCTTCATAGCGAGGGGATTCGAGTACAGGAGCAAGGATGTCTTGCGGCGGTTGTACAGGGCCTTGGTGCAGTTTTGGTCACCTTATTTGAGGAAGGATGTTCTTGCCATGGAGGGAGTGCAGCGAAGATTCACCAGACTGATACCTGGGATGGCAGGAATGACGTATGAGGAGAGATTGGGTCGATTAGGCTTATATTTACTAGAGTTTAGAAGAATGAGAGGGGATCTCATTGAAACTTATAATATTCTAACAGGACTAGACAGACTAGATGCAGGAAGGCTGTTCCCGATGGCGGGGGAGTCCAGAACCAGGGGTCACAGTCTAAGGATAAGGGGTAAGCCATTTAGGACAGAGATGAGGAGGATTTTCTTCACCCAGGGAGTGGTGAGCCTGTGGAATTCTCTACCACAGAAAACAGTTGAGGCCAATTCATTAAATATATTCAAGAAGGAGTTAGATATATTTCTTAAGGCTAAGGGGATCAAGGGACATGGGGAGTAAGCAGGGACAGGGTACTGAATTTGGATGATCAGCCATGATCGCATTGAATGGCGGAGCAGGCTCGAGGGGCCGAATGGCCTACTCCTGCTCCGATCTTCTATGTTTCTATGTAAACAAAATACTGAGTGAATAACATTTATTCAAGAGTTGTCAAAATAACTATGCAATTGAATAGTGAAATATCGCAGTCTTTGTCCTGCATTACTCAGTACTTAAATAGGTTCAATTAGGAAAACGTCAATTGAATACAAGTGCCCCCCTTTCTGTTGCAGAACCGCCTCATCAATTTTCATATTGCTTACCTACAATGGACCTTCCCGAATATCAGCGAAGGTCCATGAGCTGAATGGTGAAGTTGCAGGAATGTAACTTTACAGCAACTGTGCATACGCAAAGCTCATTAGAAATCCATCTTATAGTACAAGTAGGGCGACACTGATATAATATAAATGGTCTAAGAGTAGCCTCACGCCCCAAACCCTGCCTTTTCAAGCAATGGTCACTGAATGAAATTATAATATGCAAGACATTTCTAAGATTCTTCCAAACCAAGATCAATATAAACAATGACTTAAAATGCTTAAATAAACCAAGGATAATTCAGGCTTCCATATTAAATTCAGAGTCAAAAATATGTGCAACTGATTTATAGGAACAAATTAAAATGTCAAAAGTTAGCATGTGCTATTTTCCAAGTCTCATTATGTGCACTTTTACAGTAGCAGTGATCTATGTTTAGTCAAACCACTTCTAGCAGTCATGGTCTGAGTTTCCTGAGATGCTACATGTGGTCCAATTAAGTAACCTATTTATTTCAAAAAGATAAACCTGAGCCACATACTTACACCCGTACATTCAAATACTAGAGACTAAATAATCCAGACAAGGCTGAAACAATGTCAGGTCCCAACAGGAACACAATTTATTTTAAACATGAAAACACAACTTTCCTCATTAAACGTTCCTACTTCAATTTCAACTTTCTGAATAACTAGGTTTCTCTGAAAATTCACCATCAAAAGATATTTATTGAACATGATGTGCACATACACACATTAAAATCCCATGGGTTCAATGTTTAAGTGGATTTGTAAAGCCACATCTGAGCTGGTTAAGTTTTTCAGAAATTAGGCTGAATCTATTATTTCATATGTTGTGTATATTTTATGTAAATCAGACTAACTTGGACAGGTGAGATATATAGCAACAATTTGTGGCACCCCAATTATATCCATCCTACAGATTACATGTTGGGTTAAACAGCAATACTTCAAAATGAGGTACTTGCATAGTAGCAATTACTTTTTGTTATATATAACCAAATTTCCATTTTTGGCATTCTGGCAGAAAGTGAGTTTTTGGTAAGAGAACATCAGCTCTCGCACTTGAGTAGTGTTGGCTCTCCACTCACTAGTTCTGAAGTACCAGCCCTCTTTGAACCTTGAACTCAAATATTTTCGTTGCCAATTAAGATCCTAATCAAATGGAAGGTTGGGATTTTTAAAACTTAGGTTTGCATTGTTAAAGCCTTCACTGAAGTGCAAGGGTGCTTGGAGGATTTAAGTACATGAAGTTACAACTAGCCCTGTACTAGCAGAACATCAGTACAACTCAGCACTTACACAATACCAAGATGTGTTTCACTATTCAATTCATACCTGGAGATGTATTTATTCAAATATGTTCTACAATGCAATATATTGAAATGGGTAAATTGTATGTCTGAATATATGGTTTAGCCATTTCAGTTTGATGACCCTTAAGATTCAATGGTGAAATGTACCAGAACACACTAGTAAAGGTTTTCCAAACCTGCAGAAGAAAGCAAAAAGGGGGAAGTGGAAGAAATAAAAAATTGCAAGTAAAAGCTATTCACAGGTTTAAAAGTATGTGTGTTTGTACTCAGCATTACAATTTCATCACTTGAGTAATCAAAGCCATCTTCGAAGCTAGACTTGATACAGATCAATAGCCATATACTATTCAGATGCAACACTGCAATGTCTAAAGAAAACTAAACAAAATGATCCAAGCACTGCTGTAAAAAAAAACGTTTTTCTGATGTAATCAAGGCACTGCTTATTCAAGTTAAAAACATTATTCACTCCTCCTTAATCATTTCATGGTGAAAGATAGAGGTTTTCAACCACGATGCATAGCTGTTGTAGATCCAATTGGATTACAAACCATTCCTCCACTGACAATCCAAGGTGAGTACAATTTCCATCTTTACTGCACAATTTGATGAAAATGAGAGTTCCTAGATTTTGAGAAAATGCGACGTTAAGCCAGTTTTATAGTTTGGCAGTTCTAGGGACTCAGAATCACAGAAACCCCACAGTGCAGATAGAGGCCATTTCGGCCCATCGAGCCTGCACCGACACATATCCCACCCGATCCCCGTAACCCCTACATATCCCACCCTATCCCCGTAACCCCACGTATTTAATCCCCCTAACACTAAGGGTCAATTTTATCATAGCCAATCAACCTAACCCGCACATCTTTGGACTGTGGGAGGAAACCGGAGCACCCGGAGGAAACCCACGCAAACACGGGGAGAATGTGCAAACTCCACACAGACAGTCGCCCGAGGCCGGATTCGAACCCGGGTCCCTGGCGCTGTGAGGCAACAGTGCTAACCACTATGCCACCGTGCTGCCCTCAACTGTATATAGAGCAATACTTCATCTTGTGACACATGCAGGGATAATTCTGTGCTCCTGCACTCTGAGCACGGGACAGAGAATTTGGGCCTACAATAATGCATCTCTGACACACACACCCCTCCCCGCTGGAGTACCCATAATGACTGAACTGCATCTATACTGGCTGCATATAAAACACAAAATTATGGTGTAATCCTTCTTGCCCATTTTAAACAATTATAAAACCAACTGTTAAGCACCATTCAAAAAAAACACACACAAACACAGTAGGAATTATCCCTCTCCTCTGGCAGGTCTGCCACTGAACCCCATTCCTCGGCTTGACCCACATTCCTCAGCAATCTAGAATCTACGTCAAGGGCAATAAACTCACTAGCATATTTGCCACTGCATGAATCAGCAGGACTGACAAAATTAAAATGGAAGTAATTGTTTGTTTATAAAAAAGGTTAAAAAGTGAGTTTATTGAATTAACTCTAAACTGATCAATAGTTGAATGACAGCGTGCAGCTGTGCTAATTAAGGAAGAAAGTATGCATCCTGTGGTGAGAGAACCTGACAAAATGCAGGGGCTAAGCTACAGAAAACGGCAACAGTTCACAAACCATTTTAAGCACCGCTCAAACACCATTTGAATGAACAGTACAAGCTTTCCATTTAGTACAAGAAACCACCATATATCTAAGCAAGATTTTCTGGTCTTCTTGGAGGCAGGGAAGAATTACATATGCACAATGGACAATATAGTCCTGGCACATTTAGCAATGGACCACATGACATTTTGGTTAACTTTTTTATTCTTCAACAGTATATTACAGCTGGGACATCTCAATATTTAGGAAAAATATCTGCAACAGGATATGGATTGTTGAGGCTAAGTGTGAGAGACTTAACCACAACACAAAACTAAGGACAGACAAGGCAGCGATGGAGGCCACGACGACCCGCTGTAGCACGGCGGCCGGCAGCTCCTCGGCGGGAGGCTCGGAGGTCGAACCGGTAGGAGGGGAGGCGGCCAGCGGACCGAGGGTGAGAAAAGCAGGCCCTGGAAGGTCGGACACCGCGGGAGGCTCGGAGGTCAGACCGGGTGGAAGGAGCCAGGGAGAAGCAGGCCCCGGGACGTCGGTACCACGGCGGCTGAAGATTGTCGGGCAGGAGTGCGGGAAAGGCTGAGCGAGGCGAGAGCGGACCCTATTGTGATGGCGCCGATGAAGATGGCTGCCGTCCTTGCGGGCTCCGTGCGTACCAGGCAGCTCAGTGTCCTTTGCTGCTTGGTGCGCTCGGCTCGTTAAGAAAAAAGCATTTCACTGACTGGATTTCACTTGCTGTATTTGGTTATGTGACAAATAAAATTGAAATTGAAATTGAATTAAATATAACCAAGTAAAGGCAAGAGTCACAATAAAATTGGAACAGCAGACTGAAGCTAGTGTTGCAAATTTACTGTAATTTCGTACGTCACAAGCTTTTGCCACATAAAATGGTGGCCTTGATGCAGTGGGCGCTGTTCCACTTTAGTTGTTTTTCATATTTGGCATACAGCTGAAGAAACAAGATCAGCAATAAAATGAAACGTATCGACACTGAGAACATACATATGCACAGGTATGCAGCATCTCAAAATAGTCAGATATTTTGCCACATGCAAGGAAAGTTATTACTTTATGAATCCTACTATTCACTTTCTTACAGCAAATGATAGACCAAGGTGGCGTTTATGACTTTTGAATTCAATTGAATTCAAAATGACGAGTGCAATTACCACCTCTCCTAAGGTGGGGCCAAAGTAGATGACTTATAATTAAAGCTTTTCTGAAACTTGGTGTATTTTTTTAAAAATTAGTAACTCTTCTATTTAGTCAGTCAATAAATGAACTTCCAACCCTTTCAATGCACTGCCCACATCTGTTACAAATGTTGACATCCCCTAGATATCTCCTTTTTATATTGGTATACAGTATACAATTATGTTAACATAATCAGTTTTGTTAAATATTTTACACACATTGTAACATAACAAATCTTTTACAGCATTGTTACAACATTCTAAAAACATCTACCTAGAGAAGATGTGGTCGCTAAGTGCCCAGTAACGGAAATCAGAGAGTAAACTATCTAATTTTTCTCAATGCCTTATTTATTTCAAGTAAGAATTAACTTTTATTTATACAGCCTCACACTCTCAGGATGTTTTAAAACATGTCACAATAAAATATTTTAAGTGCAGTCACTGTTAGATAGGCAACCTAACAGCAACCTAGGCTCACAGCAAGGTCACTGAAAGAGCAAATGAAATGTATTACTAAATAACCTGTTTTTAGAAAGAAGAATATTGGCCAAGACACACAACTCCCTGATTTTCTTCAAATAGTGCCATGGGATCTTTTACATCTACATGAACCACTGAAAAGTTAAACAAGTAAACATTTTAATGCATCATTAAAAAGACAGCACCTCCAACAATACAGTACTTCCTCGCTCCATAAACTATTTATACTCAGCAGCTTCACACTTTTAACTTCATGTAGTCAAGTAATGAGATACAGCTTTAAACCAGTTTGTTTTTCAACATTTTTCATTTTCAGAGTAGGGGAGATTCTGTTATTGAAAATGTCTGATACCTTGTGGATAAAATGAATCAAACCTGAAGTCCAGTTTCTCCTCTACAAAAATGAATAACCTTTTAAAAGACTATGGGGCTAGAAAGCAATCTTCGTAAACAGGATTCAAATATGTCTATGCGTCTCAGAAGGGGGATAAAAAACACATTCACACATAGATAGATGAACTGATAGAAAGAAAGGGATAGAATACCGCAACTTTAAGACCAATGGAAGGGAGACATTTTGAAAATAAAGGTTTGGTGGGTCAATGCAGCATTAAGGAATGAAGGCCAAAACCAAGGCAAAGCACACCATTTACATTTTTCAGGATACTAGAGCTTTGACTGCAGCACTTGAAAATACTATGCTGCACTGTGCAGTCTTACCTGTTAGAAACAGATAGGGAAGTGAGCTTCTGGTCTTCGGATCAAGAACAGAGGCCTCTTCAGCTTTAACTCTGAGCAAAGAAACAAAAAGATCATTAAGTGAAAAACTTATGAACTTTCAATTGGTTCCTCTTCAAAATATGGGCAGTGTACTTGCTACTGGTTTCAATATTCCATTAAGCACAAATAAATTTAAGGAAAAGTGAAGTGCAATGTTTATAGTGTCGTAATTTGAAACGCCAATGCACAATGCCACAAGAGCAGTTTCTATGAAAATTACCAATTAAGGTGCCATAACACAAAGTTGAACAAATGGTACCAATGTCTTCAAAGTGCTGAACTGCTTTTCCTTTACATATGCGCCATCAAGATAATGATGTCTGTATTGCTTTTTCTTTTTAATGTTGTGTTCAGAAACTAACAGCAAATGCCTTCACTATATTAAAAACAGCATATCTTTAGTTAATACATCATGTTACACTATTTGATGTCATCAGCAAAAGTCTGAAATAGAATAGCATCAAAATGACAAGGAAAAAAACATTATATATGCTTGTTAATGGCAACTCATCTGTTCTCACCTTCTTCTCAATATTAACCCTGCACCACTACTCATTGTGCCTTTCAGAGACCCAAGAAGGAAAGTGCAGTCAAGTTGATGCGCATTAAAAGATTGAATCCAACACAAGTGCGTTGGGTTTTCTTCAAATTTAATATCACTAATCCAGACAAGGGAGAAATAATGGCCAGAGTTGGGCCTATTCCTGTAACTCTCCAGCGTATCTGCTGAACGAATGGGGTGTCAACAAGTCCACAGATGCCACTGCTAAAACTCTGTTTGAATGGTATAGGAAGCCATCCATCTCTGGACAGTTATCTACCTCAGTCAGGCCCAAGACAAAAGAAACTCAGCTCTTGCTGGAATCTCAAGGTAGTTTAGAAACATAGAAGATAGGAGCAGGATTAGGCCATTCGGCCCCTTGAGCCTGCTCCGCCATTTAATGAGATCATGGCTGATCATCCAAATGCAGTACCATGTCCCTGCTTTCTCCCCATATCCCTTGATCCCTTTAGCCTTAAGAAATATATCTAACTCTTTCTTGAATATATTTAATGAATTGGCCTCAACTGCCTTCTGTGGTAGAGAATTCCACAGGTTCACCACTCTCTGGGTGAAGAAATTCCTCCTCATCTCTGTCCTAAATGGCTTACTCCTTATCTTTAGACTGTGACCCCTGGTTCGGAACTCACCCGCCATCAGGAACATCCTTCCTGCATCTAGTCTGTCTAGTCCTGTTAGAATATTATAAGTTTCAATGAGATCCCCTCTCATTCTTCTAAACTCCAGCGAGTATAAGCCCAATCGACCCAATCTCTCCTCATACGTCATTCCTGCCATCCCAGGTATCAGTCTGGCAAATCTTCGCTGCACTCCCTCCATGGCAAGAACATCCTTCCTCAGATAAGGTGACCAAAACTGCACACAATACTCAAGGTGTGGTCTCACCAAGGCCCTGGACAACTACAGCAAGACATCCTTGTTTCTCTACTCGAATCCTTTCGCTACGAAGGCCAACATACCATTTGCCTTCTTAACCGCCTGCTGCACCTGCATGCTTACCTTCAGCGACTGGTGCACAAGGACACCCAGGTCTCATTGCACTTCCCCTTCTCCCAATCTATTGCCATTCAGATAATAATTTGCCTTCCTGTTTTTGCCACCAAAGTGGATAACCTCGCATTTATCCACATTATACTGCATCTGCCCAATCAACCAACCTGTTCAAATCATACTGGAGTTTCTCGGCATCCTCCTCACAGCACACAGGCCCACCCAGCTTTGTGTCATCTGCAAACTTGGAAATATTACATCTATATGTTGTGAATAGCTGGGGTCCTAGCACCAATCCCTGCGATACCCCACTAGTCACTGCCTGCCACTCGGAAAAAGACCCGTTTATTCCAACTCTTTGCTTCCTGTCTGCCAAGCAGTTCTCTATCCAAGTCAGTACCTTGCCCCCCAACCCCATGTGCTTTAACTTTACACACTAGTCTCTTATGCGGGACCTTATCGAAAGCCTTCTGAAAGTCCAAATACACCACATCCACTGGTTCTCCCTTATCTATTCTACCAGTTACATCCTCAAAAAATTCCAGTAGATTAGTCAAGCACGATTTACCTTTTGTAAATCCATGTCGACTTTGTCCGATCCTGTCACTGGTTTCCAAGTGCTCTGCTATTACATCTTTTATAATGGACTCTAGCATTTTCCCCACTACCGATGTCAGGCTTACCGGTCTATAATTCCCTGTTTTCTCTCTACCACCTATTTTGAATAGTGGGGTAACATTAGCTACCCTCCAATCCATGGGAACTGTTCCAGAGACTTTAGAATTTTGGAAGATGGCCAGCACTGCTTCTACTATTTCTAGGGCCACTTCCTTAAGTACCCTAGGATGTAGATTATCAGGCCAACACTCTTGTCATCCACTTTTCTTAAAACTTTACTGAAAGGGACAAGAACCAGGAACAGCAAGTACTTAGCCTAAGAGGGGTCCTGGATAATTCAAAAGAACTTGGGGGAAAAAAGTTAACAATTTACAGAATTGCTCATCAGCTAAATGGATGCACTCGGGTAACTGGCATACATCCATTTATCACTGCCTGCAGTGTGACTAGTCTGCTTGCAGAACGCAAGCGTTTTTTCCCCTCTCTCACACTTCCGCCTTCCCACCCGAGTTAATGCTGAGCAGTTGCCGAGAACACAATCTTCTCAAATCTTTAAAAGAAAATGGCAAGACTAATCACACCCAGTATTGTTACTAATATTTCAGTGAAGTGTTTTGTATCAAATTTACTTCATTGCAAAAAAAAGTCAGCAGTACAATTTGGTATTTGTCCTTTCAAATTTAGGTTGCCTATCTTCAGAAATATCTCAAGAAACTTTACATAGAAACATGCAATACAAATGATTTATTTTGAAGTGCATTGATTATGTACACAAACTTTGCATTATTTTGTACACTAGGTCCCACAAACATCAATGAAATTATGAGCTTTTGGTGAAACTGGTTGAGGACACCTGGAGAACTCAGTATTCAATAACACTATTGGATCTTGACTGCCAACTGGACTTCAAACTGGCAGACAGGACCTTGGTTTAACATTTAACATTTGGAGTAATCATCTACTACTACTTGAACTCCACCAATTAAAGAAGGATCCATTAAAAAATATATATTCATAGTTTCCTCGGACATTTTATATGCGATCATTTCCACAATGTATTTTACTACATAATAAATTACATCGTTTTACATTCTACTTTCTGGATCAAACGAGTGAGATTCATAGTCTTTGAACTTCAATTGCATCTATGCAAGTCAGTTTTGGAGATTAAATGAGGATGTTGTAATAAAATTTATACTGACATCATAGGTCATCAAAAATTCCCAGGAAAATAAAAGGAACAAAACAAAAACAAACATTCAGCTGATCAAAGGGTAGTGTAGTGGTGGTGATACTAGACTAGTAATCCAGAGAACACAAGTTCAAACCCCACCATGGCAGTTTGAGAATTTGAATTCAGTTTTTTTTTAAATCTGGAAGCAAAAACCTAGCGTCAGTAAAAGTGACCATGAAGCTGTCGGATTGTCATAAAATGCCAACTGGTTCATTAATGTCCTTTAGGAAAGGAAACCTGCCATCCTTACCCAGTCTGGCCTATATGTGTTATCAGTCCCACACCAACGTGGCTGACTCTTAAACTGCTCTCTGATGTGGCGCAGCAAGCCCATCAGTTCTATCAAAACTGCATGAGGTTCAAGAAGGTCCACTACCACCTTCTCAATCATTAAAAAGCTTAGCAAACCAGGAACAGCAAGTACATAATCTTTTGCTTTTCTTCAAGAAATTATTAAAAGATTGGTAGATTTTTATAAAATGCAATCTTAACTTGGTCCTAGCCACTTCAAAGATTTGTGTATGTGAACCCCCCAGGCCCCCCTGTTCCTGCACTCCCTTTAAAATTGTATCATTTGATTTATATTGCCTCTCCCTCACTCTTCCTCCCAAAAGACATCACTTCACACTTCCTGCATTAAATTTCATCTGCCATTTTTGTTTGCTCATTTCATAGAATCATACAACACAGAAGGAGATCATTCAGCCCATCGAGCCTGTGCCGGTTCCTTCAAAGAGCAATTCAGTTAGTCTCACTCTCCTGTTCATTCCCCCTATCCCTGCAATTTTTTCTCCAAGTATTTATCTAATTCCCTTTTGAAGACTACTATTTAATCTGTATCCACCACCCTATCAAGCAGTGCATTTTCCTACATAACAGTGACTAAACTTCAAAAGTACTTCATTGGCTGTAAAGTGCTTTGGGACATCCGGTGGTCATGAAAGGCACTATATAAATGCAGGTCTTTCTTTATTCCAAATCCTGACTAGTCTGTCTGGCGTTTTGTTTGCTGAAATCAGACGACTGTTGTTAGCATAATTTTTCACCGTAATATTTATAGTATTCAATCTACAAGACATCGGCACAAACTGAGTCCATTTGTTTAACAAAACATATTCAAAGAATCACACTGCACAGAAGGCAGCCAATTAGCCCATCCTGCCTGTGCTGGCTCTTTGAAAGAGCTATCCAATTAGTCCCACTCCCCTGCTCTTTCCCCATAGCCCTGCACATTTTTCCTTTAAGTATTTATCCAATTAGAAACATAGAACAATAGGAGGAGTAGGCCATTCGGCCTTCGAGCCTGCTCCACCATTCAATATCATGGCTGACCCTCTTTCTCAATACCATATTCCCGCTCTCTTCCCCCAACAGAAACATAGAAAAAATTCCCTTTTGAAAGCTTCGATTAGAACTTCTTCCATCTCCCTTTCAGGTTGTACATTCCAGATCACAACAACTCGCAGTGTAAAAAAAAAATCTCTTCATTGGCTTTTCTGTCAATTATCATAAATATATTAAATTATTGTAACTATATTATATTATAACTGCTTAATTCATAAGCACACAAGTGTAATTCTCAATATTTTGGTGCCATTAATTCTGTTGGGTATCGCTTTCTAAAAAAAAAAAAATCGTGAAAATACAGATTTACTTTCAATGCAAAAAACAATTCAATTAAGTTGTAGTATTTAATATACATTTCATGAAAGCACAAACACGTCTATCGTGTACAAATGTAGTATTAAAACAAAACTGCTTCATGACTGGCTTTCGGGGGTGGGGCAAATACAGGAGTTTCTAAACCAGTAATTTTTGAATTGTAGTTCAAAGAGGCACTCAAGTCTGCTACTATATCCTGCAATTAACATTCTGCTGAAATAAAAACTCTGCACAATTATCTTATCTTGTTTACATTTTTTAAATAGTTATTTGCTGAAACAGATTAGCTCGCTTCTCTCCTCCGACTTTTTCCTGAGGCAATGCTAGCTTCAGTGTCATTTAAGACCTAAAAATATCCCAGTTGCACATGCACTCATGCTACATTACAAAAAGATCAGCTGGTCCTTGATCATGACTGCCTGACAACGTTGGGGTGAGCTAACTGTGTGCCAGACTAGCAATGTAACTTGGAATGTTTGAAAGAACATTCTGTGCCTTTTTTTTTGAGAGATATTAATCTGGTGTTTCCGCATATGATTAAGCCCATAAACATACACGTAACCAATGGATTTCTGTTCCTTAAAAGGCTGTTCAAACTACTTTTTAAAACTCCAATAGGGACAGGGTTTGGAGTACTGGTTATTCTCACAGCATTTCAATTGCTCTCCAACCACGCAGTCATTTATACAGTGCCTTTCACAACCTCAGGACGTCCCAAGGCGCTTTACAGCTAATTAAGTACTTTTGAAGTGCAGTCACTGTTATAATGCAGAAAAATCACGTAGTTATCCATAAGAGAACGCAATAAAAGTAAACGATCCTACTCCATTCTCCATCTCATTCATTACAATTCTTATTTTAAAATTCAGTAGTTTGGCTGAGGCAGCAAAGTGTTGCAAGGTTATATTATAAACTTACTGCAGAATGGTAAAACAGAACCAAGGAGAATCCCAAGCTTTTTCTGTAGACTTCACGTACTGTACAGGAAGGAGTTTTAAAGACACTGAGACACCGTAAATACTGAACTGCACAGCAATAATTTTGTTATGCATCACTTAAAAATGTACACTCCCTGCTGGATGCTAGGCAGCCGCTTTTCCCCATTACACATTCCAGAGTGTAGTTTGTATGTTGCTTACTCCCTGAATGAGCAGTATGCTTGGAATGCCTCCATAGGAACTGATTCCCTGAACGATGATTAGCTTGACCACTAACAATGTAGTCACTTCCTGCTTTTACCAGCATGCCTTAAAAGGGAATCATTCGCCAGCAAAAAAAAGTATCTGATACAACTGAACTGTGTTTTTAAAAAAAGCACTCTGACATATAAAGTACTCCCTCCCCCTCTTCCTCCCCTGCCAGTGTTGACGTTTACAATTTGGACCTTGTGTTGAGCAGAACAAAGATGGTTTCATCTACACATTCACCAGTTCAGAACTTTTACTAATTAATTTGGAAGCATTGGGATGCTTGATTTTCAAGTGGGTGAATGGTTGCCTCGGAATTATCACAGCTGTTTTCAGTTCAATGGGACGCTTCAACATGAGCAACATGCAGAACTAAAACTCAGCTGAAATATGTTGGATGCCAGAGTTCAGACACATGTGGCACAATCTGCTACATACTGCACACACTTTTGAAATGTAGATTTCATGTCATTTTCTTTAAAAGTAATTTTAGTAGCGGACACCATTATAATGTGATGCAACAGCGTGCTCTATTAATTGCCTTGCAAAATAATTCAGTAACATTAATCTGTAATTGCTGCTGTGATTTACAATTACATCAGGTTGCTACTTTTTGCTGTAATTGCGTTATAAAAATATTGATGGAAACAAAGGCTGTTTGACTAGGCAGGGCGATTGGAGGGGAGAGGTCATGTGATGAAACCTCCAGCAATGTCCCCGTTCCCCTGTTGTGCTCCACGTTCCAGCTCAAAATAGGACCCTAAATATAACACCTGGGCTCCCAATCCCAAATTACCAGTGAGCTACCACATAGGAGTACAGGAGTAGGTGTTTCAGCTCCTTAAGCCTGTTCGCCGTTCAATTAGATCATAGCTTAGCTGCATCTCAACTCCATCCACCCACCTTGGTTCTGTAACCTTTAATACCCTTGCCTAACAGAACCCATCAATCTCAGTTTTGAAATTTTCAAATGGTTAATGCATTTTCAGGTTTGAAGGGGGGAGGGAAGGAATTGCATTTATACAGTGCCTTTCACAACCTCAGGATGTCTCAAAACGCTTTACAGCCAATTACAGGAAACTTTTTTTTATCCGGCACGGACAGGACCGATGTGGTGCCGGTTCATTAAAAATTCCGGATAACCGAACGCTATAGTAAAAGATAGGGAGAGCTGACAGCTCCGTATAAAGCAACAAACCCTGTTGCTTAGCAACTGTAGAACAATGGCCTCAAGTTTCAAGCGTCTCTGTAGCTTAGCAACAGCTGCAGCCACACCCTTGCACAGCACAGGTGGAAGTAGGCAAAAAAATATGAAGTAAAACCTACTCCTGAATTTTGCCGGTTAACCGAGATTTCCGGTTATTTAGGTGCCGGTAAATCGAAAGTTCCCTGCAAGTACTTTTTGAAGTGTAATCAGTATTGCAATGTAGGGAAACATGGCAGGCAATTTACACAGCATGGTCCCACAAACAGCAGTGAGGCATGATCAGACAATTTGTTTTAGTGATGGTGCTTGAGGGATAAATATAGCATTATGTAGACTTTAAAGCCGAGAAACAGGCCATTCTGCCCAACTGGTCTAGGCCAGTGCTGTTGCTCCACACAACCCCACTCCCACCTTACACCATCAACATATCCTATTCCTTTCTCCCTCATGTCCATCAGCAAATAAGGTGAAAGCAGGGAATAATGGTAAAAAGTTAAAATTAAAGGCTTTTTATCTGAATGCATGAAGCATCCATAACAAGATAGATGAATAAGTGGCACAAATAGAGATAAATGGCTTTGATCGAATAGCCGTCACAGAGACGTGATTACAAGTTGATCAAAGTTGGGAACTAAATATTCCAGGGTACTTGACAATTAGAAAAGACAGGCAGAATGGAAAAGGAGGGGGTAGCCCTGGTAATAAAGGTTGACATAAAGGACAGTAGTGAGAAAGGATCTTGGCTCGGGTGATCAGGAAGTAGAATCAGTATGGGTGGAGATAAGAAATAATATGGGGCAGAAAACACTGGTGGGAGTAGCATATAAGCCCCCAAGCAGTAGCTATGTCATTGGACAGAGTATTAATCAACAAACAGAAGCTTCTAACAAAGTAAATACAGGAAACTTTGGTTTATCAGGAGGTTGTATGTCCGGAATACTCGATCTAACGGCAAAAATCAGGAGCTGTTTTCTGTAAGTTTTTTTTAGATCTCGTTCTTTTTTTTCCCCCCCCAGTCAGCCACTGCAAGGTCTGTAGCTATAGCAACAGCTTCAGCTAGAGACGCTTGCAGCTGCCTCTTTAGAAGCTGTTGCTAAGCAACAGTGTTTGTTGTCAGATACGGAGATGAAAACCTCCGTATGCTTCAACATTAACTTTGTATGTCCGGCAGTTTTGATAGATCGGCAACACGCCGGTCCCATCGGTGCTGGATATCACAAAGTTTCTTGTACAATAATCATGGGGGACTTTAATCTTATAGGCTGGGCAAATCAAATTGGCAATGGTAGTCTGGAAGACGAGTTCATGGAATGCATTCGAGACAGTTTCCTAGAACAATACGCCATGGAACCAACCAGGGAGCAGGCTATTTTAGATCTTATATTGTATTGTGTAATGAGACAGGGTTACTTAGTAATCTCACAGTAAACGATTCTCTGGCAAAGAGTGATCATAATATGATAAAATTTCACATTGAGTTTGTGTGTGAAATACATCAGGCAGAATCGAGAGTCTTAAACTTAAATAAAGCCAATTACACAAGTATGAGGTGCGCATTAGCCAAGGTAGATTGGAAAATTAGGTTAAAAGATGACGGTAGATAAGCAGTGGCAAACATTTAAAGAAATATTCCAAAATTCTCAACAAATATACATTCCACTGAGAAATAAAAACTCCAGGAAAAGGGATCCATCCGTGGCAAACTAAAAAAGTTAAGGATAGTATTAGATTAAAAGAGGCTGATAATGTTGTGAAGAATAGTAGCAAGTCTGAGGATTGGGAGAGCTTTAGAAACCAGCAAAGGATGACCAAAAAATTGATTAAAAACAAGGGAGAAAATAGAATGAGAGTAAACTAACAAGAAATATAAAAACAGATAAGATCTTCTACAAGTATGAAAAAAGGGAGTAGCAAAAGTAAGCATTGGTCCCTTAGAGGCTGAGACAGGTGAAATTATAAATGGGGAATAAGGAAATGGTAGAGACTTTAAACAAATATTTTGTATCTGTTTTCACAGTAGAAGACACAATAAGCATATCAAAAATAGTGGGGAACCAAGGGGCTAATAAGAGTGAGGAACTTAAAGTAATTATTAGTAGAGAAAAAGTAGTTGAGAAACTAATGGGACCAAAAGCCGACAAATCCGCTGGACCTGATGGCCTACATCCTAGGGTTCTAAAAGAGGTGGCTGCAGAGATTGTGGATGCGTTGGTTGTGATCTTCCAAAATTCTAGATTCTAGAACAGTCCTAGCTGATTGGAAGGTAGCAAATGTAACCCTGCTATTCAAGAAAGGAGGGAGAGAGAAAACAGGGGAGAGAAAACAGGGAACTACAAGCCAGTTAGCCTGACATCAATCGTCAGAAAACTGCTGGAATCCATGATTAAGGTAAGTGGTAACAGGGCACTTAGAAAAATCATAATATTAGACAGAGACAACATGGTTTTATGCAAGGGAAACTGTGTTAAAAAAATGTGTGTGTTTTTTGAGGATGTAACTAGCAAGGTAGATAAAGCAGAACCAGTGGATGTTGTATATTTGGATTTTCAAAAGGCATTCAATAAGGTGCCACAAAAAAGGTTGCTACGCAAGATGAGGGCTCATGGGGTTGGGGGTAATATATTAGCATGGACGGAGGATTGGTTAATGGACAGAAAACAGAGAGCAGGGATAAACGGGTCATTTTCCAGTTGGCAGGCTGTAACTAGTGGGGTGCCGCAAGGATCAGTGCTTGGGCCTCAACTATTTACAATCTATATTAATGACTTAGGTGAAGGGACCGAGTGCAATGTATCCAAGTTTGCTGACGATACAAAGCTAGGTGGGAAAGTAAGCTGTGAGGAGGACACAAAGAGCCTGCAAAGGGATTTAGACAGGTTAAGTGAGTGGGCAATAAGGTGGCAGATGGAGTATAATGTGGGGAAATGTGAGGTTATTCACTTTGGTTGGAAGAATAGAAAAACCGCATATTTTTTAAATGGTGAGAAACTGTTAAATGTTGGTGTTCAGAGAGAGTTAGGTGTCCTCGTACAGGAAACACAGAAAGTTAGCATGCAGGTACAGCAAGTAATTTGGAAGGCAGATGGAATATTGGCCTTTATTGAAAGGGAGTTGGAGTACAAGAGTAAGGAAGTCTTACGACAATTTTACAGGGCTTTGGTGAGACCACACCTGGAGTACTGTGCACTCCTTATCGGGGTGGACATGCATGCCTTAGAGGCGGTGCAACAAAGGTTCACTAGGTTGATCCCTGGGATGAGAGGGTTGTCCTGTGAGGAGAGATTGAGCCTATCATTGGCAGTTGAGGCCAATTCATTAAATATATTCAAGAAGGAGTTAGATATATTTCTTAAGGCTAAAGGGATCAAGGGATATGGGGAGAAGGCAGGGACAGGGTACTGAATTTGGATGATCAACCATGATCTCATTGAATGGCGGAGCAGGCTCGAGGGGTCGAATGGCCTACTCCTGCTCCTATCTTCTATGTTTCTATACTTTCTGGAGTTTAGAAGAATGAGAGCTGATCTCATTGAAACAGAAGATTCTGAGGGGGATTGAAAGGGTAGCTGCTGAGAGGTTGTTTCCCCTGGCTGGAGAGTCTAGAACTAGGGGGCATAGTCTCAGGATAAGTGGTCAGCCATTTAAGAGCGAGATGATGAAGGAATTTCTTCACTCAGAGGGATGTGAATCTTTGGAATTCTCTATCCCAAAGGGCTGTGGATGCTGATTCGTTGAGTATATTCAAGGCTGAGTGAGATAGATTTTTGGACTCTAGGGGAATCAAGGGATATGGGGAATGGGCGGGAAAGTGGAGTTGACGTCAAAGATCTGCCATGATCTTATTGAAAGGCGGAGCAGGCTTGAAGGGCTGTATGGCCTACCCCTGCTCCTAATTCTTGTTATAGAATCATAGAATGGTTACAGCACGGAAGTAGGCCTTTCGGCCCATCGACCCTGTGCCGGTTCTCTGCAAGAGCACTTCAGCTAGTCCCACTCCCCTGCCCTTTCCCCTGCAAATTTTTCTCCTTCAGGTACTTATCCAACTTGCTTTTGAAAGCCACGATTGAGTTTGCCTCCACCACCCTTTCAGGCAGTGCATTCCAGATCCTAACCACTCGCCAAGTAAAAAAGTGTTTCCTCATGTCGCCTTTGGTTCTTCTACCAATCACCTTAAATCTGTGTCCTCTGGTTCTCGACCCTTCCGCCAATGGGAACAGTTTCTCTCTGTCTGCTCTGTCCAGACCCCTCATGATTTTGAACAACTCCATCAAATCTCTCCTCAAACTTCTCTGCTCCAAGGAGAACAACTCCAGCTTCTCCAGTCTAGCCACGTAACTGAAGTCCCTCATCCCTGGAATCATTCTCGTAAATCTTTTCTGCACCGTCTAAGGCCTTCACATCCTTTCTAAAGTGCAGAGCCCAGAATAGAACAACACTTCAGTTGAGGCCAAACCAGTGTTTTATCATTTCCACACTTTTGTAATCTATACCTCTATTCATAAAGCACAGGATCCCGCAAGCTTTTTTAACTGCTTTCTCAACCTGCCCTGCCACCTTCAACGATTTGTGCACATATACCCCCAAGGTCTCTGTTTGTGCACCCCCTTTAGGATTGTAACCTTTAGTTTATATTTCCTCTCCATTTTTTCTACCAAAATGCATCACTTCACAATTTTCTGTGTTAAATTTCATCTGCCACATGTCCGCCCAGTTCACCAGCCTATCTATGTCCTCTTGAAGTCTATCACTATACTTCCAAGTTTTGTGTCATCTGCAAATTTTGAAATTGTGCCCTGTACACACACATCCAAGTCATTAATATACATCAAGAAAAGCAGTGGTCCTAGAACCGACCCCTGGGGAACATCACTGTATACCTTCCTCCAGTTTGAAAAACAACCGTTCACCATTACTCTGTTTCCTGTTTCGTATCTATGCTGCCACTGTCCCTTTTATTCCATGGGCTTCAACTTTGCTGGCAAGCCTATTACATGGTACTTTGTTGAACAACTTTTCAAAATCCATGTACTCCACGTCAACCGCATTGCCCTCATCAACCCTCTCTGTTACCTCATCAAAAAGCCTTGATCAAGTTAGTTAAAACACGATTTGCCTTTAACGTGCTGGCTTTCCTTAATTGATCCACACTTGTCCAAGCGACTGTTAATTTTGTCCCTGATTATTGTTTCTAAAAGCTTCCCCAGCTGCTGGGTTTATCTTTTTTGCAATTCTCCAGTACTTTGGCACCACCCCCATTTCTAAGGAGGATTGGAAGATTATGGCCAGTACCTCCGCAATTCCTTCCTTCACTTCCCTCAGCATTCTAGGATGCATCACATCTGGTCCTGATGACTTATCTACTTTAAGTACAGCCAGCCTTTCTAATACCTCCTATCATCAATTTTTATCCCATCCAGGATCTCCTCTACCTACTCCTTCACAACGTCTATGGTAGCATTTTCTTTCTTGAAGACAGATGCAAGGTACTTATTTAGTACCTCAGCCATAACCTCTGCTTCCATGTGTAGGTCTCCTTTTTGGTCCCTGATTGGCCCCACCCCTCCTCTTACTACCCATTTACTATTTATATGCCTAAAGACCACTTTTCAATTACCTTTTATGTTAGCTGCCATTCTATTCTCATACCCTCTCTTTGCCCCTCTATTTTCTTTTTCACCTCTCCACTGACCTCTGTATATAGCCTGATTCTCAGGTGTATTCTCAACCGGACATATGCCATACACACTCTTTCTGCTTCATCTACTCTTTAGGCATCCAGGGAGCTCTGACTTTAGTTGCCCTGCTTTCTCCCTAGTGGGAATGTACCCCAACTGTACCCGAACTATTTCCTCTTTAAAGGCAGCCCATTGTTCGATTACAGTTTTGCCTGCCAATCTTTGATTCCAATTTACCCGAGCCAGATCCGTTCTCATCCCACTGAAATTGGCCTTCCTCCAATTAAGTATTTTTACTCTAGATTGCTCCCTGTCCTTTTCCATAGCTAATCTAAACCTTATGATATTATGATCACTGTTCCCTAAATGTTCACCTACTGACACTTGCTCCACTTGACCCACCTCATTCCCCAGAGACAGATCCGGCAATGCCTCCTTCCTCGTTGGGCCGGAAACATACTGATCAAAAAAGTTCTCCTGAACACATTTCAGAAATTCTTTCCCCCTCTCTGCCTTTTACAGTATTACTATCCCAGTCTATATTAGGATAGTTGAAGTCCCCCCATTATCACTACTCTATAGCTCTTGCATCTCTAATTTCTCTGCAAATTTGCTCCACCATATTTTTCCCCACTACTGTAGTTGGTGGCCTATAGAATACACCTAGAAATGTAATGGCACCTCTATTATTTCTTAACTCTAGCCATATAGATTCTGTCCTTGACCCCTCCAGGACATTCTCTCTCTCCAGCACTAACATTCTCCTTAACCAATACTGCCACACCACCTCCTATCTTTCTTTCCTGATATCCAAGAATATTTAGTACCCAATCCTGCCCTTTTTGAGCCAGTCTCAGTTATTGCCACAACATCATATTCCCATGTGGCTATTTGCGCCTGCAGTTCATCAACCTTGTTTACTATGCTTTGTATTCACATACATGCACTGTAAACCCATCTTAGGCCATCCTGTGTTCTTAGTCTGACCCCACCCAATACACATTATTTCTTACTTTAGTTCTATCCGTCTCTCCCAATCCTTTGTTTCTCCTTTCTAATGCTACATCCTGGTGCCCATCCCCCTGCCAACTTAGTTTAAACCCTCCCCGTGAGGATATCGGTACCGACTCTGTTGAGGTGCAACCCGTCCGGCTGATACAGGTCCCACCTCCTCCAGAACCAGTCCCAATGCCCCAGGAATCTGAAGCCCTCCATCCTGCACCATCGCTCCAGCCACACATTCATCTGCTCCATCCTCCTATTCTATACTCACTCGCACGGGAGTAATGCAGAGATTACTACCTTTGAGGTCCTGCTTTTTAATCTCTTTCCCAGCTCCCTGAAATCTGCCTGCAGGACCTCATCCCGCTTTCTACCTATGTCATTAGTACCGATATGGACCACGACCTCTGGCTGTTCACCCTCCCCCCTCAGTGTTCTGCAACCACTCGGTGACATGTTCTTATGTTCTTGCATCTAAATTCCCCTTAAATGCATCTATGCTATTTGTCTCAACTACTCCATGTGGTGGCAAGTTCCCAATTCTAGCCACTCTGTGTAAAGAGGTTTCTCCTGAACTCCCTATTGGATTGATTAGTGACTCTCTTATATTTATGGCCTCGACCGCAAGTGGAAACATCATCTCTACGTCTACCTGTCATAATTTTAAAGATCTCTATCAGGTCATCTCTCGGCCTTCTCTTTTCTAGAGACAAGAGCTCCAATTGGTTCAGTCTTTCCTGATAGTTAGAATCTCTCAGTTCTGGTATCATCCTTGTAAATCTTTTTTGCACCTTCTCCTGTGCTTCTATATCCTTTTTGTCATCTGGAGACCAGAACTCCGCACAGTACTCAAAGTATGGTCTTCTATACAAGTTTAACACTGGCTAGGACACCTGGCGAATAGCCCTGCTCTTCTTCGAATAGTGCCATAGGATCTTTTATGTCCACCAGAGAAGGTAAACTGGGCCTTTGTTTAACGTCTCATCTGAAAGAAGGCACTGCCAACAGTGCAGCACTCCTTCATTACTTCAGATATGGCAGCCTGGATCATGTGCTCAAGTCTTGGGAGTGGGGCTTGAACCCAGACCTTCTGACTCAGAGGCGAGAGCTAAGGCGGAGTGTGAGCATTTTTCTTAATTTTATAAACACAGGAATACTTTCTCTGGAATTGGAGGCTTAACCTTTACTATTCAGCCATCTCATGCATACAAGTCCATTCATGACACAAAGGGTATTAAAACAAGAGAATTGATTAAGGGCAAGGCAATGAATGAAGAACAAGTTCAACACAATATTTTGCAGATCAGGATACCTCATTAGGAAAAGCTTTATTCACTTGGCCCATCAAAACATTTGCTCAAACTGGTCACTAATTGTAGCTAATTCAAAATTTCAACATCATACCTAGCACAAAGGAAGTTGGCTGTGGTTGTTGGAGGTCATTCATCTCAATCACATGACATCACTGCAGGAGTTCCTCAGGGCAGTGTCCTAGGCCCAACCATCTTCAGCTGTTTCATCAATGACCTTCCCTCCATCATAAGGTCAGAAGTGGGGATGTTCGCTGATGATTGCACACTGTTCAGCACCATTCGAAACTCGTCAGATACTGACGCATCCGTGTCCATATGCAGCAAGACCTGGACAACATTCAGACTTGGGCTGACAAGTGGCAAGTAACATTCGCACCACACAAGTGCCAGGCAATGACCATCTCCAACAAGCGAGACTCTAACCATCTCCCCATGACATTCAATGGCATTACCATCGCTGAATCCCCCACTAACAACACCCTGGGGGTTACCATTGATCAGAAACTGAACTGGACCAGCCATATAAATACTGTGGCTACAAGAGCAGGCCAGAGGCTGGGAATTCTGCGGCGAGTGTCTCACCTCCTGACTCCCCAAAGCCTTTCCACCATCTACAAGGCACAAGTCAGGAGTGTGATGGAATACTCTCCACTTGCCTGGATGAGTGCAGCTCCAACAACACAAGAAGCTCGACACCATTCAGGATAAAGCAGCCCGCTTGATTGGCACTCCATCCACCACCTTCAACATTCACTCCCTCCACCACCGGCACACTGTGGCTGCAGTGTGTACCATCTACAAGATGCACTGCAGCAACTCGCCAAAGCTCCTTCAACAGCACTTTCCAAACCCACGACCTCTACCACTTAGAAGGACACGGGCAGCAGACGCATGGGAACATCACCACCTACAAGTTCCCCTCCAAGCCACACACCATCCTGACTTGGACCTGTATCGCCGTTCCTTCACTGTCGCTGGGCCAAAATCCTGGAACTCCCTTCCTAACAGCATTGTGGGTGTACCTACACCATATGGACTGCAGCGGTTCAAGGCGGCTCACCACCATCTTCTCAAGGGCAATTAGGGATGGGCACTAAATGCAGGCCTAGCCAGCGACGCCCACATCCCATCAATGAATAAAATTTTTTTTTAAATTGGCAGTAAATGGGATCAATGTACTATCTTAGCTCAGAGTTGTGCAACCTGCTTGAGTTTTGCCTTGTGACAGTGCTCAACCAGGCTGTGCATTTCATCAGTGATGCATTTGAAGCACCCAGAGCATCTACGTCTTAAGGAGTCTGCTGCAGTGCCGCTAAGTTGATCTCAAAGTGCCCACTCTTTCACCACTTCAGCTGTAGGCTCTGCCAGTGTCTGAAAGCAGGTGGACAGTTCAAGCTGAAATTAAGTTTTACTAATGGAGATTTGAGCTTCTTGACATCTAACCGTTTGATGGCTGAGCCTCTGGGGAGATCAGAATTTTTCTTCAACTTTAGAACTACATAAGCTACAAGAAGAGTGGTCAGAGTTGCCAAACTCCGAGCACATGAAGATCCAGACATTATCAACTACGCACTTGATGAGTGTTTGCAATAATGTGATCTATTTCCTTTTTGATAGTTCCATCATTGCTGTAACATGAGAATCTGTGGATGTCTTTTCTGGGAAAGAAGGTGCCCCACATCTCGAGGCCGTGGGCATCACAGAGGTCAATATGTCACTCATTGTTATTTGTGGCTATGTGCTCCAATGGTCTTAGCCAAGTTTGATCTGGGGGATAATGAGATGATGGCCTGGAGACATCTACCGTACTCGTCTATCATCCTAGTCTGCCAGATTTGCTGGGGCATGTGTTACTATTACTGATAAATGCCCACATTTATGAACAAAACAAGCTGCAAAAAGACATTTGGTTATGCTTTTCAACTGACAAGCACTTTGGTTTTCTGGTAATCCATGACAACACCTTGGGAGATATTGTTCATCGTGCCTGCCTGAGTGAACATGGGTATATTCACTCACTTATGTGGAAACCTGCCGAGTCCATCAAACCTCAGCCTGCTATAGAAGAATCACAACCTATATGTCAGGGCGCCTGAATATTTCATGTGCTCATTCGTATCTGACATAGTGTAGATCCAGTGTATGGGGCAGTGCATCCATAGTTGTTCAATCACTAAGACGCATTATCATTCTAGCTACTATCATAATAGATGACTAACCAGCCAAGATAGTGGAATCAGAGATACAATTCACTTATCTAGGTAGCATGATTTCCTCCAATGTAGAAGGTTTTCCTGACTGCTGTAGACTCATTGCACTTACGAGCTCCACAATGAACTTGCCATCGCAGAGATCAAATGCAAGTCACAATCTCAAAGTATGGCTCTACAACGCATTACAATGTCCACAATTAAATATGGCTCAGAAACTAACTGTTAAGCCTCAGGACACAATCTTAAATGAGACTGTATGCAACCTGACTAATCAACCACTACTGTCCTGGTTGGTTAATCAACTCCTCTGGTATAGACACCTCTTGCGTCATTTCAGAGTCTGACCCTGCCAGAGCATTTACCACCTATGGAAAAGGCTCTAGACAACTACAACTGGGAGGGATGAGTCATCAAAAGCAAATTTCTAGGTGTAAAAAGTCTGCAGTGCCTCATCATCAAAGGTAGAGCATATAAAGTAAGGAAGTTCCACTGCAGTTATACAGAGCGCTAGTCAGATCTAACTCAGAGTAAGGTCGGAGGCTTCCCGCGGGTGCAAGCCTCCGACCTGCACTTACCTTGCGCGCTGGCTGTTGAGCTGTGGGTCCAGTGGAATTGCGATCCTGGGCCTCCTCCAAATGCCGGCGCGCAGTGCTTGCGTATCCCAGGGGCGCAGTTAGTTTGAAGCGTCCCCTGGGATCACGTGGGCCATGGAGAGTCAATGGTAGCAGGGAATGCTTCATTCATAAGTTTGACAGGAAGACCTGTCAAACCTATAAATAATAAGCCCCAAAACATCACTAAAACTTCAAATAATTTTTTTTTTAAATCACATTTTAAAAATAACTATAAATTACATGTAATAACTATTTTAAACAATAATTTAAATTTGAAAAAATTAATTACATTTTCTAACGGGGCTAAAAATAAACTTACCTTTCTTTAAAGTATTTGAAAATAATAAACTTGTGGAAAAAATGTTTTAATTTTAATTAATTCACCACTTACCTTGTTAAAAGCAGGCCTTGCGACTGCTTTTTACATGTCTAACTTCTGGAGACTTACCTTCCCGGAGAAACCTGGGAAAAAAAACGTACGTTCCAGACGTAGGCGCTGCCTCTCCCGCGCACGCGTTCCACCTCTTAACCCCTTCTTTCAGGGGAACGGAAGTGCCGGTTTCCCACGCATGCGCAGTGCACGCACGAAACCGGCACTTTCATTGGGTCTACGCGTGTGTACCCCGTGCGTACTCACGCGTTGGGACCCGAATTTCTGGGCCATTATGTTTTGTTTTGGGTGCCGCACCTTAGGAAAGGATCACTGACTGGAGGAAATCAAACAATGAGAAGGGACTAATCAGTAATCTTGTTGTACGGGGACCCTTGGGTCAGAGCGATCATAACATGATCGATTTCTCACTCGAAATGGAGAGCGAAGAAATTGACTCAGAGACTAAGGTCCTGAATTTAAACAAGGGGAATTATGATGCCATGAGACGGGAACTGAGTAGGTCTGATTGGACAACGTTCCTGGGAGGACTGGAGGTAGATAAACAATGGCAAACATTTAAAGATAGAATGACAAAATTGCAAAAATTGTTTATACCAATCTGGCATAAAAGGAAATCTAAAAAGGTGACTCAACCGTGGATAACAGGGGAAATTAGAGACAGCATAAAATCCAAAGATAGGGCGTATAAAATAGCCAAAAAAAGCGCCAGAGCGGAAGATTGGGAACAGTTTAAGATAGAGCAAAGGAGGGCAAAGGGCATGATCAAGAGGGGCAAAATAGCTTACGAAAACAAGCTGGCGGAAAATATAAAAACTAACTCCAAAAGCTTTTATAAATATATCAAAAGGAAAAGACTGGTGAAAACCAAAGTTGGTCCATTGCAGTCAGATACGGGGGAATATATAATGGGAAATAAGGAAATGGCAGATCAACTAAATGCATACTTTGGGTCAGTCTTTACGAAGGAAGACACAAAAAACCTCCCTGGGATATCGGGAAAAATAGGGACATTGGCAAAGGAGGAACTGACGCAAATCAATATCTCTAAGGATATGGTGTTAAGGAAGCTAAAGGGATTGAAGGTGGACAAATCCCCAGGGCCTGATAACATGCATCCTAGGGTACTGAAGGAGGTGGCCCTAGAGATAGCGGATGCACTAAGGATGATTTTTCAGAATTCATTAGACTCGGGAACAGTGCCGATGGATTGGAGGGTAGCTAACGTTACCCCACTATTCAAAAAGGGGGGTAGGGAAAAAGCAGGTAATTACAGACCTGTAAGCCTTACATCAGTTGTGGGCAAAATGCTGGAGTCCATCATTAAGGATGAAATAGCGGAGCACTTAGCAAATGGGGACAGGATAGGACAGAGTCAACATGGATTTACAAAGGGTAAATCGTGCTTGACTAATCTATTGGAATTTTTTGAGGGAGTAACTGGTAGAATAGATGGGGGAGAGCCAGTAGATGTGGTGTACCTGGACTTCCAAAAGGCCTTCGATAAGGTCCCACATAAAAGATTAGCATGGAAAATTGAGGCTCATGGGATAAAGGGGAAAGTTTTGGCGTGGATAGGGAACTGGCTGTCAGATAGAAAACAGAGAGTTGGAATAAACGGCTCATTTTCTGAATGGCAGGCAGTAACAAGTGGGGTACCACAGGGATCTGTCCTGGGCCCCCAGCTGTTCACAATTTACATTAATGACCTGGATCAGGGAGTCGGATGCAGCATTTCCAAATTTGCAGACGACACTAAACTAGGAGGGGGGGTGGGCTCAGAGGAAGAGACCAGGAAGCTCCAGAGCGATTTGGACAGACTGGGCGATTGGGCGGATAAATGGCAGATGCACTATAATGTGGACAAGTGCGAAGTTATCCACCTTGGGTGCAGGAACGGGAGGGCAAATTATTATTTAAATGGCAATAGATTGGGAGAGGGGGAAGTACAGAGAGACCTGGGTGTTCTTGTACACCAGTCACTGAAGGCGAGCATGCAGGTGCAACAGGCGGTCAAGAAGGCAAACGGTATGCTGGCCTTCATAGCAAAAGGGTTAGAATACAGGAACAGGGATACCTTGCTGCAGCTGTACAGGGCACTGGTGAGACCACACCTCGAGTACTGTGTACAGTTTTGGTCGCCTCATCTGAGGAAGGATGTTCTTGCCATGGAGGGGGTGCAGCGGCGATTCACCAGGCTGATACCAGGAATGGCGGGAATGACCTATGAGGAGAGACTATGTAGTTTAGGGATGTACACACTGGAGTTTAGAAGATTGAGAGGGGACCTCATAGAAGTGTATAAAATTCTGACAGGTCTAGACAGACTGGATGCAGAAGGAATGTTTCCCTTGGCGGGTGAGAACAGAACTAGAGGACATAATTTAAGGATAAGGGCTAAACCATTTAGGACAGAGATGAGGGGGAATTTCTTCACTCAGAGAGTGGTGAACCTGTGGAACTCATTGCCACAGAGGGCAGTGTACGCCAGCTCATTAAATATATTTAAGAGGGAATTAGATATATTTCTACGGGCAAAAGGGGTTAAGGGTTACGGAGAGAAGGCGGGGACGGGATACTGAATTAAAGGATCAGCCATGATCTCATCGAATGGCGGAGCAGGCACGAAGGGCCGAATGGCCTACTCCTGCTCCTATCTTCTATGTATCTATGTATCTATGTAACAATTTACCAAGATGACACCTGGGATATATGAAAGACTGGGTAAACTTTGATTATATTCTATAGAGATGAAGCGGTTAAAGGGTGGTCTGATTAGTTACCTGCTTTAGACAGCGAGCCATCGATGTTGATTAGGCTTAGTACTGTTGCAGTTTCATGACATCGCGCATCATCCAAAAGACAAAAAACATGGATGCCCACCCATGACCCAAGCTCTGTAGACCTTATACTCTTGCTTGCTTGGCCCATTGTTTGTTCATGCTGAACTACATTTCAAATCCAACAGTAAAAAGATGAATTTTCAAGCTTCTACTGCCTAGGAGAATATGCATGGATAATGTATAGTGAAAACTACAAAGAAGTAATTTATGCATGCTATGCATTAATTGTGCAACACATATTTGGGTGGGCTGTCATCAGGCTTCCTTAACTGGATAACAAATTGGCAGCTGCTTTCCTCAAGATGTCCACAAGTCCTCGCTGGAAAAAAACCAGAGCATCTGTTTTGACTTCTTAATTCTTATTAAAAATAGGCTACAAAGCAATTCTCCATATCAACTTCTCGGTCAGGGAGTGTATATGTATGATAGGGAAATAAATCATTTTTAATCTAGAAAAAATTATTGATATCCATCAATGCAATTTTGAACGCCACTTTAATTAGCTTACTGCTGACACAGCCAAGCTAATTGGAATATACAAATCATTAGACCCTGGATAAGCCCAGTCTATGGCACGTGGTTATATAAATGAAGCCATTGTGAACTCCGTTTCTTCCCCCGATGCAGAGGGTTAAGGTCAGAAAATGGAAGATGTATTTGCTGTTGTTCAGCAAATGAGCAAAGACTCAGTCCAGCCAAGTTAAGCCTGATCCCGAGAGGGGACATGGCTAATCAGGGGAGGCTACTGACCATCAGAAGAGGTGTCTATTGCAGCAGGCAATCAATATTTTAAATCCTATGGATGACTGACTGGTTTAATTGTTAAAAGCACCTTTTTTTTGCTTTCCTTTGTCACAATTTGAACTTCAACGGGAATGGCAGATACATCAGATTCCAGCCTGCTAGATTTTATTTCTGTGGTTATCTGACCAAGAAGTGGGTGGAAAATGTTAAGACTTTGCATTATAGACATCTGAATTAAAAATAACCCAAATCTACTAAAGCTTAGAAACATTTATTTATTTTGTAGTAAATTCAGTGTCAGGTAATGTTGTATAAATAAAAAGTGAAATCTGCTGTTTATCTGTTGCCACCATTTAATTTTTACTTTTAAATAACCAAATTCATAGATTATAGCCTAAGCCACACAGTTCTGCTATCGAAACCCTATAAAAAAGAGTTCATTTCCAGCAAATTACAACAATAAACGTGTTCTTAACCCTGGAAATGCACCACAATGCCAAAAAGTGTGTAGGTAAGGTCGCACTTTGGTTCATAAGGAGCAAGGATTTGCATACAAGTGTATGGTTTGGTACGGAGAACAAGAGAAATATTTGGTACAGTCCAAAAATCATAAGTTTTTTTGTAAATGGTTACACACTATTGTAGGAACGGAGGTTCCTATCAAAAAGACTGAGTTCGAATCAGGCAATTAAAACAATGAACTTAAATGAAACGAAACAAGTTTAAACTGGAAACTGCTAGAACACATCGATTACAGGTCTACTCTCCTTGAGGGCTCCACGAGGACTGATCCTCTGGTCAGAAGACTGAAGTCATGACATCATCACGTTCTTCCCGCCATTGGGGCATCACGTGACTAACAGCATGACGTCATCATGTTGAAACCGCGCTGTAAAGGTAACTAGACATTGTACAGTCAAACAAACAGTGTAATTAAAGGTACAGGCACAGACACAGACAGTAACTACATTCTGTTAAAGGAATTATGTACAACCGCTCAGTCCTTTGGTGGCTCCGCCACTATCACATTAATTCAAGTTGCAGGTGACATTATACTTGAGGGAGAGTGCAACAGTTGACTTTACAAATGATTCTGCAGTCACAACCGGCAGATGCGAACAATTCCCATACCACCAGGTCAGAAGTAAGGAGCCACTTCGTGTTCTCATTTTGCTGCTTGCACAGCTGTCGAATTACAGCCATTATGGGCAATGGTTTTTAATGGGTCTTGATCTTTGAACCTTAACAGGTCATCGAGTGGCTAGATTACTCGTGGCCAGCAGCTCGAGGCTCTAAAGCCAGCAGTCTTAAAAAGTCCATCAAATCAACAATACAGGTGTAAGGAATCACTAGACTTTCATTGGCAACTAATGATTAATTTTTCCAACTGCTTTTTAAAAAATAGGAGGAGAGCGCTAAAGAAACAGATCAAGAAAAAGGGGCATCATGAAGGTCTGGGAATAAAAGTCTGGTTTTGTGTACTGCAAGGGAAAATGCAGCTGAATATACAATAGTCTCAACTGATAGAGAACCTCATACAACTGGGGAAGCAGAGAGAGAGGGCAGGGAAGTCCTTGAAGCACATGTAGATAAATCCAGCTAGTAACATTACATATTTTATTTTAGTACAAGGAACAATTGTTTTCCCTCCTCCGGTGCATTTTCCAATCTATAGTTATGCTATATAGAACTTTTCCACAGTGTTGACTTGAACAGCTTCTTCAAATGAGCCGCTGGGTTTGGAAACTTGTATAAAGTCATTACATAACAACCCCCACCCCCTGTTAGAGATACAAAATTCTAAACTTTCCAATTTACTTGAAAACATAATATTGTACTATCAACTTCGAGTCTATAGTTTTAAAGTAGTTGCATTCTCTAAATCTGAAAATCCATGCGTTTCCTTATCTTTCCTTTCACATTCTTATTTATTAAAATCTGTTCAATTGTTTGAGTCTAACCAGTTTAGATAACATACATTAAGATTTCAGCTGTAGATAAAATATTGCATTAGGATGTAAAAAATCTTTTGAACTAAAGCACACGTTTATACTAGTGTGTACACTCCCGTGGAGAATCTTTAAAAAAAAATGATCAAGTGTTCTTGGTTTTGGAGGAGCCGCTAGATCAACCAGAGGGCAAGCAGAAGTGACTAAGCTTTAACCCAATTCGCATCACATTTGCCACTTTTTCCAGGAAGTCAGTGCCCCTTTAACACAATACAGTGCATATTATTTACAGCCACTTTTTAAATGCACATAATGTAAACATAGATTACACGTCTATCAATATCATCTCTCTACATGTTAGTTTTCTTGTTAAAACTTCAACCGCAAAAGTTGAACTAAAAATAAAAGCAATTCTGCAATACAGTACAAGTTTTCTCTTTCTGCAATTCGAAGTATGAATTAGGAATCCTCACTAGGAGATTGCACAATGTATTTTTTGTATTGTTTTGTGAAAATTGACCTTGTGTGTTGAGTATTCAAATGTAGAACATACCAAGCCAACACACGATGTTTCAGTTACTATTTAAAACACAGATATGTCTACCTTGCAAAGGAATTAACCCGTGACCGACTCCAGACAACCATAATATTTGGAGTGTGGGTGTATAAATATTTTTAACCTTGATATAACCATATCAGAAAGAAAGGCAGCACAGATCTGGTACAGGACGCAGCTTACCAGAATGTACATGCAGGAAACGCTGTTTCGTTACAAGCAAATGCAACTAAGCTGAATGACAGGTCACTGCCAAAACAAGAAACAAGACTTCCGGCCATCTATCCCCTGGATGACAAAGCACTCATATCAGGAGTAAACAGTGTTAATACCAAATGATAGAGACTAAAGACCAATTTCCCCACTGGAGAGAGAATGGCATCTATAATATAGGAAAAGTCTTGCTTGTGGCATACAATTCTCTGTCTCACTCTTCGAACTCATCATGAGCAGCATCACAAGACTTCTGCTTGTTTAATCCAACATTTTGACTCTTCCGATTACGCCAGAGATACTGTAATATTCTGGTAGGTAGGTAGTATTGATGTCAGTACTGTGCTTTATTAAATATGGTAGTAAAGTTAGGATATCAGGAGAATGCTCAACTGCTAGTCTCTTAAGAAAAGGTGAAAGTGCTCATATGAACATTCTTTGACCCAAGTTATATCGGTTGCAATTTACTCAAATTATCCACCACCTTGACACTTCTGCCCTATCTATAACTGCAGCATGGTAGCTCCACTGGTGATCTTGTTGCTCATCTTGTTCATCTCTGGAACTCTTAACAGTTGAGCACTTGGATGAATCAACTGTCATTGACTTGGACATCTTCAAAGGCTTTGATGAGGTGGGGGGGGGGGGGGGGGGGGGGGGAGGTGAGCTCTGTGCACTTCTACAAATGCTCAACTTAATCATGGAGAGGCTTCATCTCTCCCCAGTGTTGCGGCCACAGCACATTCAAGGGTGTATCTGAGGGTAGGTCCATAATAGAGCAAAAGCAAAATACCGCAGATGTTGGAAATCTGAAATGGAAACAGAAAATGCTGGAAATACTCAGCGGGTCAGGCAGCATCTGCGGAGAGAGAAAGAGTTAACATTTCAAGTCGATAACCTTTCGTCAGAACTGGAAAAAGTTAGAGATGTAACAGATTTTAAGCAGGTGCAGAGGCAGAGAAAGGGGGAAGGGGAGGAAACAACAAAATGGAAGGTCTGTGATAGGCAGGAAAGATTAAGTGACAAAAGGTATGATAGTACAAAACAAATGGAGATGGTAATGGGACAAGAAACAAAAGATGAGTCAAGAAGAGGTGTAAATGGGAATGGCATGCGAAAAAATAGGGGCAGAGGTAATGGTCTGAAACTGTTGAATTCTATGTTGAGTCCAGAAGGTTGTAAAGTGCCTAATTCATGAGGTGCTGTTCCTCGAGCTTATGTTGAGCTTCGTTGGAACATAGAAACATAGAAGATAGGAGAATGAGTAGGCCATTCGGCCCCTCGAGCCTGCTCCACCATTCAATGAGATTATGGCTGATCATCCAAACTCAGAACCCTGTCCCTGCCTTCTCCCCATATCCCTTGATCCCTTTAGACTTAAGAAATATATCTCACTCCTCCTTGAATATATTTAATGAATTGGCCTCAACTGCCTTCTGTGGTAGAAAATTCCACAGGTTCACCACTCTCTGGGTGAAGAAATTCCTCTTCATCTCTGTCCTAAATGGCTTAACCCTTATCTTTAGGCTGTGACCCCCTGGTTCTGGACTCCCCCGCCATCGGGAACATCCTTCCTGCATCTAGTCCTGTTAGAATTTTATAAGTTTCAATGAGATCACCTCTCATTCTTCTAAACTCCAGCAAGTATAAGCCCAATCGACCCAATCTCTCCTCATACGTCATTCCTGCCATTGAAGGGATCAGTCTGGTGAATCTTCGCTGCACTCCCTCCATGGCAAGAACATCCTTCCTCAGATAAGGCGACCAAAACTGCACACAATACTCAAGGTGTGGGCTCACCAACTGCAGCAAGACATCCTTGTTCCTGTACTCGAATTCTCTCGCTACGAAGGCCAACATACCATTTGCCTTCTTAACCGCCTGCTGCACCTGCATGCTTACCTTCAGCGACTGGTGCACAAGGACACCCAGGTCTCGTTGCACTTCCCCTTTTCCCAACCTATTGCCATTCAGATAATAATCTGCCTTCCTGTTTTTGCCACCAAAGTGGATAACCTCGCATTTATCCACATTATACTACATCTGCCATACATCTGCCCAATCACCCAAACTGTCCAAATCATACTGGAGTTTCTCGGCATCCTCCTCACAGCACACACGCCCACCCAGCTTTATGTCGTCTGCAAATTTGGAGATATTACATCTAGTTCCCTCGTCTAGACCATTAATATATATTGGGCCAGAAATTAGGATCGGGTGCTTGCCACGCGTGCAAGCCCCCGATGTGCACTCACCCGACGCGCCGACATCTGAAGCCTGGGCCTGCTTGGAATTCCTGTCACTGGCCCGGTTCAGATGTCGGCGCGATGTGCTTGCCTGATCCAGCGGCGTAGTTAGTGCGATGTGCCGGCTGGGATCAGGTGAGCACTCTGCAGCTAATCAGGGGAGGGGAAACTTCATTCATGAGTTTGATAGTAAAGACTGTCAAACTCATGAAAAGTACGGGCGCCCAAAAGACTAGTTTAACTTTAAATAAAATTTTTAAAAACATCCCAATAATTAAATAAACTATAAATAACTTTAAAAAACTATTTTAAACAATTAATAAAATTTTTGAAAAAAATAATTTAAGAAATCGGGTCTAAAAATAAACTTACCTTACTGTAAAGTCCTTAAAAACAATGAAGCTGTGGAAAAAATTTAATAACTTTAAATAATAGACCACTTACCTTCAAGAATCCACTCCTTACGCCTCCTTTTTATATGTGTAAAAAGTTCAGGCCCTTGCACACGAGCAAACCTGTCAAAAAGGAGGAAGTTCAACGCGTGCGCGCAGAGTCCTGCGCGCACGCGTTGGACCTCTGAACCCCTTGGAGGAAATGCCGGTTTCCCGCGCATACTGAAATCCGGCACTTCCAACGGGCCCACGCGTAAGTGCCCCGTCCGTACTCACGCGTTGGGACCGGAATTACTGGCCCAATGTGAATAGCTGGGGTCCTAGGACCAATCCCTGCGGGACCCCTCTGGTCACTGCCTGCCACTCGGAAAAAGACCCGTTTATTCCAACTCTTTGCTTCCTGTCTGCCAACCAGTTCTCTATCCAAGTCAGTGCCTTGCCCTCAATCCCATGTGCTTTAACTTTGCACGCTAATCTCTTATGCGGGACCTTATCGAAAGCCTTCCGAAAGTCCAAATACACCAAATCCACTAGTTCTCCCTTATCTATTCTACCAGTTACATCCTCAAAAAATTCCAGTAGATTAGTCAAGCACGATTTACCTTTTGTAAATCCATGTTGACTTTGTCCGATCCTGTCACTGTTTTCCAAGTGCTCTATTACATCTTTTATAATGGACTCTAGCATTTTCCCCACTACCGACGTCAGGCTTACCGGTCTACAATTCCCTGTTTTCCCTCTACCACCTTTTTTGAATAGTGGGGTAACATTAGCTACCCTCCAATCCATGGGAACGGTTCCAGAATCTATAGAATATTGGAAGATGACCATCTTTTGGAAGATGCATCTACTATTTCTAGGGCCACTTCCTTAAGTACCCTAGGATGCAGATTATCAGGCCCTGGCGATTTATCGGCCTTCAATCCCGTCAATTTCCTTAACACCATTTCCCTACAATGACTGATTTCATTCAGTTCCTCCCTCTCATTAGACCCTATGTTCCCCGACATCTCTGGGAAATTATTTGTGTCCTCCTTTGTAAAGACAGAACAGTGCAAGAGGCCACGGACAGAGGTGTCAGAGTGGGAGTGGAGCAGAGAATTAAAGTGACAGGCAACCGGAAGCTCAGGGTCACGCTTACGGACTGAACGGAGGTGCTGCACAAAGCAGTCACCCAATCTGCGTTTAGTCTCCCCAATGTAGAGGAGACCGCATCGTGAGCAGCGATTACAGTATACTAAATTGCAAAAAGTAAAAGAAAATCGCTGTTTCACCTGGAAGGAGTGTTTGGGGCCTTGGGCAGTGGGAAGGGAGGAGGTAAAAGGGCAGGTGTTGCATCTCCTGCACTTGCCCAGGAAGGTGCCAAGGGAAGGGGAGGGGAAGGGAGGGAACAGTTCCTTCAGAATGCTGAAAGGGGAGGGGAAGATGCGTTTGGTGGTGGGATCACGCTGAAGGTGGAGGAAATGGCGGAGGATGATCCGTTGAATGTAGAGGCTGGTGGATCCTGCTGGGATCTTGTATGTTCACTTGAACCAGAGTAGTACAACCATGGTAGAGTACTGCACCATGTGGTATTTACCTACTAAACTATCAAGGGCACTGAACAGCTGTTATTAATGCAAGAATCACAAAACAGACACCACAAGCACCTAACAGAATATATAAAATTTACATTTATAATGCATTAAAACCCAATGTTTCTTGATTAAGGTTTCTAAACAAATGGCACATTCTAAGATCCAAATCAACTCAGATTGCGAGTCAAAAAAAACATTGCAGCATACCATAATATGGAGGAAGGGATCCTGTACTCAATGAAGGCATTCCAAACTAACCTCTATGGAGACAACTTGGAAACTATCAGCAGGAATTTTCAAAAAGAACTCCACCAAAATAGGAAGTTTTCAATTTTTTGGACACGAGTTATGTTTTGTGAACTATTTCAGAAAGGCTTTTGAAAGTACTTAATATTCTGATGCTTCTGCATCACTAATAGATCCCATGTGGAGACCTTTGACTTTGAGTTTATGTTTAAACAATTTGTCATGCTGTGCAAACTATTTTTAGTTTAACTGGACAATTTACAGTCTTCCTTTCCAGACTGCAACCTACAATACAGAAACAAAAAATCCATCAGCATCTGAAGAGAGAAGACAGGTTCACATTTTGGGTGTCGTATTCCTTTGTCAGAACAGAAAATTCAAAGCTAAGCAAAGAGTTTAGTAATGTTGAAAAACAGGAAGAATCTATGCACTAAATCAGAGAGAAAGTTACTGGCCCAGTAGGAATAACTGAAGTTATCAACGCTATTAAGGAGTAAATCGGACAGCAACTTCCGGCGTCCGCACATGCGTAGTTAAACGCGGAAATCAGGAAGTCGTTGTCCAATTTTCCCTGCTCCTCCTCAAGCTCCGCCACAGATACCTCGCTGAGAGATGCGGCACTCGAACACATGAAGGGCGTGAATTTGCGCTACTTACCCACTAAGTACGTGCAAAAAAGTTAGGGCTTGTTCATTCAAGTATAAGTGGATTTTTAACAGCGTGATAAGTCTTAATTACTGCCAGGCCCCTCTGGCACTGAAAATTAACATTTACAAGTGTGGAGTCTCATTCCTGCAGATTTTAATTAATTATTGTTGGGAGATTTTTTTAAAAATTAAAATAATTGTTACTTTTTCCAAGTCTCATATCTCTCAATCCCATTTTTCTTTTCCTATTTCACTTTCTGTACACTATTTGACATTGAATTAAATATTCCAAATTTACACTTCCTGGTTTAGACTGTGTGCCTCAGCGAGGATTCTTCAATCTGATTGGTTGAAGAGACACGCTGTTGCTTTCCCTGTTCACACAGGTCCCAGGTCCCCTGTACAGGACGCCGCACTGTATCAGACTCCTGATGACCACAAGTTGCCATGCAAAATCCCACGAAAAGTCTGTGAGCAGCTGTAAGTGTAATGAATGGCAAGCGCCATTAGTTTGCTGCTGACCTCTGGATTAGCTTGGAAAAAGCTAATCTCTGGATCATTACCTGAGCCACGTGCAAATTGGCATAGGGATAAGCAGATCAGAGAGTTAAAAGCGTGGCTCAAAGAGTGGTGTGGGAAGAAGGGGTTTCGATTCATGGGGCACTGGCACCAGTACTGGGGAAAGAGAGAACTGTTCCGTTGGGATGGTCTCCACTTAAACCAGGCTGGGACCAGTGTCCTGGCGAATTGAATAATTAGGGCTATAGATAGGGCTTTAAACTAAAAAAGGGGCGGGGGGGGGGGGGTGGAGGGGTCAGGTGAGGGGAAATTTAGAAATCTAAAGAAAAGGCAAGGCATTGGAGCAGTGTAGCGATTTGGGTAAAGATAAGCAGTGTGCAACAGGACAGAGTTTAAAGGTAATCGTTCATCAGTGGATAAGATGAAAGCAGGGAATAATGGTAAAAGGTTAAAACTAAAGGCTCTTTACCTGAATGCACAAAGCATTCATAACAAGGTAGACAAATTAGTGGCACAAATAGTGATAAATGGGTATGATCTAATAGTCATTACAGAGACATGGTTGCAAGGTGACCGGGGTTGGGAACTAAATATTCCAGGGTACTTGACTTATCAAAAAGACAGGCAGACTGGAACAGAAGGTGGGGTAGCCCTGAATTAAGGAGGACATAAGGACAGTAGTGAGAAAGGATCTTGGCTCGGGTGATCAGGAAGTAGAATCAGTATGGGTGGAGATAAGAAATAACATGGGGCAGAAAACACTGGTGGGAATAGTTTATAGGTCACTCAACAGTAGCTATACCATTGGACAGAGTATTAATCAAAGAAATAATAGGAGCTTATAACAAAAGGTAATACGAGAATCGTGGGGGACTTTAATCTGCATATAGATTGGGCAAATCAAATTGGCAAGGGTAGTCTGGAGGATGAGTTCATGGAATGCATTCGGGACAGTTTCCTAGAACAATACGTCATGGAACCAAACCAGGGAACAGGCTATTTTAGATCTTGTTTTGAGAGACGAATAGGATTAATTAACAAACTTATAGAAAAAGGATCTTCTAGGAAAGAGTGATCATAATGATAAGAATGTCACTTTCAAACTCAATGTGAAATTCTAAGTCCGACACTAGAGTCTTAAACTTAAACAAAGCCAATTACGTAGGTATGAGGGGCAAGTTGGCTAAGGTAGATTGGGAAATTAGATTCAAAAGGTATGACAGTAGATAAGCAGTGGCAAACATTTAAAGAAATATTCCAAAATTCTCAATGAATATACATTCCATTGAGAAATAAAAACTCCATGGGAAGAGCAATCCATCCGTGGCTAAATAAGGAAATGGCAGATGCTTTAAACAAATATTTTGTATCCGTCTTCACAGTAAAAGACACGAAAAGTATACCAAAAATAGTGGGGAACCAAGGGGCTAATGAGAGTGAGGAACTTAAAGTAATTAATATCAGTAGAGAAAAAGTACTTGAGAAACTAATGGGACCAAAAGCTGACAAATCCCCTGGACCTAATGGCCTACATCCTAGGATTCTAAAAGAGATGGCTGCAGAGATAGTGGATGCATTGGTTGATCTTCCAAAATTCCCTAGATTCAGAAAAGGTCCCAGCGGATTGGAAGGTAGCAAATGTAACCCCACTATTCAAGAAAGGAGGGAGAGAAAAAACCGGGAACTACAGGCCAGTCAGCCTGACATCAGTCGTCAGGAAAATGCTGCAATCCATGATTAAGAAAGTGGAACAGGGTACTTAGAGAATATGATTAGGCAGAGTCAACATGGTTTTATGAAAGGTAAATCGTGTGTGACAAATTTATTAAGAGTTTTTTTGAGGATGTAACTCGCAGGGTAGATAAAGGGGAACCAGTGGATGTAGTATATTTGGAATTTCCAAAAGGCTTTCGATAAGGTGCCACGTAAAAGGTTGTTAAGCAAGATAAGGACACATGGGGTTGGGGATAAGGTATTAGCATGGATAAAGGATTGGTTAACAGACTGAAAACATAAAAGAGTAGGGATAAACAGGTCATTTTCAGATTGGCAGGCTGTAACTAGTGGGGTGCCACTAGGAGCAGTGCTTGGGCCTCAGCTATTTACAATCTATATTAATGACTTAGATGAAGGGACTGAGTGCAATGTACCCAAGTTTGCTGACAATACAAAGCTAGGTGGGAAAGTAAGATGTGAGGAGGACACAAAAAGTCTGCAAATGGATAGTTAGCATGCAGGTACAGTAAGCAATTAGGAAGGCAAATGGCATGTTGGCCTTTATTGCTAGAGGGTTAGAGTACAGGAGTAAGGAAGTCTTGCTACAATTGTACAGGGCTCTGGTGAGACCACACCTGGAGTACTGGGCAGTTTTGGTCTCCTTATTTAAGAATATACATGCCTTAGAGGTGGTACAACGAAGGTTCACTAGATTGAGCCCTGGGATGAGAGGGTTGTCCTATGAGGAGAGATTGAGCCTATACTCTCGAGTTTAGAAGAATGAGAGGTGATCTCATTAAAACATAAGATTGAGGGGGATTGACTGGGTAGATGCTGAGAGATTGTTTCCCCTGGCTGAAGAGTCTAGAACTAGGGGGCATAGTCTCAGGATAAGGGGTAGGCCATTTAAGACTGAGATGAGGAAGAATTTCTTCACGGAGGGTTGCGAAATCTTTGGAATTCTCTGCCCCAAAGTGCCGTGGATGCTGAATCGTTGAGTATATTCAAGGCTGAGATAGATAGATTTCTGGACTCCAGAGGAATTAAGGGATAAGGAGATAGTACAGGAAAGTGGAGTTGAGGTCGAAGATCAGTCATGATCTTATTGAATGGCGGAGCAGGCTCAAGGGGCCGTATGGCCTACTCCTGCTCCTAATTCTTATGACTGCAAGATCCAGGCCAATGTATTGAATAGGCTGCAAACTGCTTATCAGAAAAGCATGAAGTTGGTAGATGCGTTAAAGGATCGTCTCATTGAAGTAATTAAAAGACAGTAAAATGAATGAAGACCCTAAAGTGAAGAAGCAAACAAGGAAATCGGGGAAAAGAAATGTAAACAAAAATTGCTTGAAACACATAGTACGTCATCCATTCTGAAGAGAGCCCACACCCAGGTACCCGTTTGGAATAGTTCTGTACCCAAAACATCAATTTCCCTTGCCTCTCCTATCCCCCATGCAGACAGAGCCACATCCCCAGCACCCACTGCTGTAAATGGCACACCACAGGAGGTCAGGATCACACATATCGATACATAGCTCAGTAAAGCGATCATCTGCATTTGATCTTTGCGATCAGGAACAAATTATATATAATGTAGGAATGTCTAGTTCCTAACAAGAGACTGAGGTCAACTCAGGCGATCAAACAAACGATGTTTAATGTAAAACTAATTGAGTTTAACAAACAGTTGCAAGAGAACTACGAATACAGGTCAAGTCAGTTCGGAGGCTCTACGAGGCCTGTTTGGGCGGTCCCGTGGCTGGCGTCATGACGTTTTTCCCGCCGGTGGGGGATCACGTGATGAACGGCGTGACGTCATCGCGTTTGCCCGCGCTCTTAAAGGGACCGCGCTCTGTACATGCAAACAGTATATACAAAGATACAGACTCAGGCTGTAGCTAAGGGAATTATATACATTTGATCGGAGTCCCTTAGTGGCTCCGCCACATGCGCCCCCCCAGAATTGTCTTTAACAGGAAAAAGTGAAACGGCGAGGAGGCCTGACGAGCCTGTCAGAGCGACTTCTGTACACTTGGAGTGGAAGCTGCTGGACGGGGGGCGGGCTGTTGCGCTTGATCTGGCACGGCGACTGTGGGCGGTCAGCCACGTTTTGGTGGCTGTGCGGTCTCGACTGGGCGGTCAAGGTCCAAGTGTGCCGGCTTCAACCGGTCAACCGAAATGTGGTCCGGTTTACCTCCGATATCCACCGAGAAAGTTGTGTCTCCTGGCTCTAGCACGCGGAAAGGACCAGCGTAAGGGGCCTTGAGCGGATCCCGATGAGCGTCATGGCAGATGAACACATATTCGGCGTTCTTCAGCTCTGCTGGGACGTGGGAGCTCTGAAAGCCGTGATGCGACGTTGGTACTGGTGCAAAACACCTGGTTGCCTCATGAGTTGATTGGATGCGGACCATGGCTCTGTTGGGAGTCGGAAGGAAATCCCCTGGTACGCGTAGCGGCTGGCCATAGACGAGCTCTGCCGAGGACGAGCGAAGATCTTCCTTGGGTGCTGTGCGAAGACCCAACAGGACCCATGGTAGCCTGTCCACCCATCCAGCGCCTTGGAGGCTGGCCCTCAGTGCGGCTTTGAGCGACCTGTGAAACTGTTCACACAGGCCGTTCGCCTGTGGTGCGATGTAGCTTGATGCCGAGCCCCTGCATTCCAGAGCTCAGAGGAAAATTGCGGTCCACGATCAGAAGAGATGTCCGCCGGTACCCCGAAACAGGCGACCCAAGAGGAGATGAATGCCCTGGCTATGTATGCCAAAGTGGTGGATGACAAGGGAACTGCCTCTGGCCATCTAGTGGTGCGGTCTACCATCGTAAGGATATGTGTAAACCCATGAGAAGGTGGAAGTGGCCCCACCAGGTCCACATTCACGTGATCGAACGGTCGCTCCGGAACAGCAAAGGTGGCCAATGGAGCTTTGACGTGACGCTGCACCTTGGCCTTTTGGCAGACCACGCAGGTGTTGGCCCAGTCACAGACATCCATATGCATGCCCCGCCAAACAAACTTGGACGACATCAGCCTTTGCGAGACCTTCATGCCAGGGTGTGACAACCCGTGTATGGCGTCAAACACTTTACGGCGACAGGCACGATAGGGCGAGGATCTCCTACGGAGATGTCACAAAGTAGCGTGGTGCTTGCGGTGTGGAATTTGACGTCGGCCACTTGGAGGCTAGAGGGGCTGGTTCGGTAAGCTTGTACCTCTGGAACCGAGGCTTGATCCGCAGCCATGAGGGCATAGTCGATGCCAAGCTGGACTGCCTGAACGGTCGCACGGGAGAGGCAATCCGCCACCAGGTTGTCTTTACCGGCCACGTGCTGAATATCAGTAGTGAATTCAGAGATAAACGTTAACTGACGTTGTCGGGCTGACCACGGTTCGGCAGTCTTGGCCATAGCGAACGTTAGTGGCTTATGGTCTACAAAAGCAGTGAAAGGACGTCCTTTCAGCAAGAACCAGAAATGGCGGATGGCCAGAAAAAGAGCCAGCAACTCCCGGTCGAAGGTACTGTACTTCCGCTTGTTTCGCCGTAGTTGACAGCTGAAGAACGCCAGCGGTTGCCACGTTCCATTTACCCACTGTTCCTGAACTGCGCCGATGGCGTAGTCTGACGCGTTGGTGGTGAGGGTGATGGTGGCACTGGCAGCGGGTGCGCCAGCGTGGTCGCGTTGGCGAAGGCGCTTTTTGTGTCAACGAACGCCCGGTCCATGTCGACTGTCCAGCTTACCGGATCCTTGCCAGACTTGCCCTTGAGGGCCTCGTACAGGGGCTGCATGAGCAGAGCTGCCTTAGGCACGAAGCGTGGTAAACCATCCCGAGGAACTCCTGCAGGGCCTTGATGGTCTGCGGGCGCGGAAAGGATGCCACTGCCTCTACCTTAGCTTGCAAAGGCACCGCTCCCTCCGATGTGATGCGATGTCCCAGGAAATCAATGTGGGGCAGACCAAACTGACACTTGGCCGGGTTGAGAATCAGACCGTGTTGGCCGAGGCGACGAAAGAGGGTGCGTAGGTGCGCGATGTGTTCCTCCTTATTTCGACTGGCCACGAGGATGTCATCTAAATAGATGAAAAGGAACTTGAGGTCCCGCAGCACAGAGTCCATGAGGCGCTGGAAGGCCTGGGCAGCGTTCTTCAACCCAAAAGGCATCCTCAAAAAGGCCGAATGGGGTGATGACTGCCGTCTTCTGCACGTCCTGCGGGTGCACCGGGACCTGGTGGTAGCCTCGGACCAGATCCACCTTGGAAAACACGGTGTTCCCAGCCAAATGGGCAGAGAAATCCTGAATGTGGGGGATCGGGTATCGATCAAGAGTGGTGTAGTGTATGTATCCGTCTACCTTTAAGAAAACCATTGTATGTAACCGTTCACCTTTAAGAGAACTATTTTAGGTGTGGCACTACTTTGTTGGCTTCTGTATACTGTAATACCGACGGTGACCACACCGGTATATAAGTGCTGTGTCAGGATTTATTTGGCAGATTCGCCCTGACCTTCGAATAGTAAAGTCCTGTTTTAAGTTACTCTGGTAGTCTGTGTATTAATTAACTAAACAACCCACAGACTTTACAGTGGCGACGAGTCCGATCGTACCCTGCGGCAACGATACTTCCGAAGCAGTTAACGAGCGTCGAGAAGAGGCAACCGCCCTCATCATTCTGCTGGGAGAAAACTCCGAGTCTGCAGAGCTGGAAAGGAGGAAGAATTCAGAGACAAAGACTTCCATCAGCAACAGGCACTGACTGTCCCTTCTGCCACGGTGAGGAGTGAGCCGATCAGCACGAGAAGCAAGCCGGCCACGGTGACTGTGAGTAAGGGAAAAGTAAAAAGAATAACTGGAGGATAAGGGCGGTGCACTCGACCACGGTCGAGGGGGAAAGGAGCCGGACAGAAGTCGGGCCCAGAGGCGCTGAAACTGGGGCAGCGTGGAGCAAGGAAGCCGCGGTACAGACAGGCTGGGGACGCAACGGCATCATGAGACAGCTAGACCGCGACAGGCGAAAAAGGCCGGGCAGCGACCGAAGCCACGAAGCGCTGCGACCGGGAGCGTAGGCGCGGGAAGATATAAAAACTCAGCAGCAGCCGGGGAGGGAAGCACCGGACTGCGAGAGGGCTGGGAGGCGCGATTGGGAGCCGAGTGAGCGGGAGAGGCAGAGCCGACCAAGGGGGAACTGAGCGAGAGCCAGTCCAGCGGCTGAAACTGTTCTCCGTCAACGGGGTGTACCCAGCGCCGGTAGAGCCGAGCGAGCGGGAGAGAGACAGAGCCCGAGCAAGGGGAACTGAGCGAGAGCCAGCCCAGCGGCTGAAACTGTTCACCGTCAACGGGGTGTACCCAGCGTCGGTTGCCCTGCCGAGAAAAGGGAAAGCCTGAAGCCGACGCGCAGGCTGTGAACCTGAAAGCCAGCGGCCGTCGCCCGTGGGGAAAGTGTACCCCTCCCGCTAGGGAAGAAACCCGGGAAGCCGCCATTAGGCGGGGAAGAAGACAGAAGCGGGAAACCGCCATTGAAGTGGGCGGGGAGAGAAGATAAGTGCGGGAAACTGCCATTTTCGCGGGAACCGCCATCTTGGAAAAAAAAATAAAAGAAAATTTAAAGAAATAATTCATGGTGTGATCAGGAAGAGAGGAAGATGCCTAAGCGTGGTAACATCAACGATTTTAATTCCGAGGTAGAAGACTGGGCCACGTATGTGGAACGCATTGAGATCTATTGTGAGGCCAATAAAATAGAAGATGACAAAGCTATAACCTTGCTAAACTCGATGGGCACGAAGACATACAGGCTCTTGAAGCATCTACTAGCACCAGCTAAACCGGCGGATCAGACTTTCGATGATAGTGACTGTTCTGAAGGATCACTTGAACCCCACACCGTTGATGTTGGCGGAACGATTCAAATTCTATGCGAGAACGCAAAGGAAAGACGAAAGCAACGCAGAATACTTGGTCGAACTGCGTAGACTAGCGAAACACTGCCAGTTTGGAGGGAATCTGACAGAGGCATTGCGAGACAAGTTCGTGTGCGGGTTGTCAAAGGAAGGAACGCAAAAGCGACTACTCGAAGAGAACGACCTTACACTTGACAGGGCTGTCCTTATTGCAGCATCGCACGAAGCCGCAGCGAAGGGAACTGCGGAAATGCAGCTAAAGGCAGCGGCACTCAGTGTGGGTCAAATTACCTCGAGTACAACAAAATGCTATCGTTGTGGGAAGACAACACACGACCAGAACCAATGCTGGTTTAAGAACCAGGAATGTAGGAAATGTGGCAAACTGGGTCACATAGCTAAGGTATGCCGGTCAGGGAAGAAGACCAACAACCAAAGGAAGCCATCACAGGAAAAGTACAACAAGGCACACAAGGTGGCTGAGAAGAGTTCAGACGAACAGAATTCGGACTCAGACCCAAACGGCCAGGAGCTGGGCAGTCTGAGAATTCACAATGTGAGTAAGGAAGCTGACCTACAAACTATCTGGGTCATGCTAAAAATAGCTGGAGTCCAAGTGAAAATGGAGTTGGACACTGGATCAGCTCTATCAGTCATAAATCGAAGGGATTACCACCGGCTATTCTCACATATACCCTTAAGAGATACCAAGTTCGTATTGCAGACATACACGGGGCATAAAGTATACCCCATGGGGAAGATAAGAGTCAAGGTGAGAGATGGGGGTAAAGAACACCCAAGAATGAACTTATACGTACTACCTGAGGGAGGACCACCACTTCTGGGACGGGAGTGGATCAAGAAAATAGACATGGAATGGCACTATCTAAAAGCCATAACGAGTGAGGACTCGGTGCAGACAATCAGCTCAGATTCTGAAACGGATGACGATAAGACCAACCCAAATATGAAAGACAAGGCTAAAATGGACTTGCCGACTAAGGTTGGAAGAACGAAGGCATGCATAAAGGCTTATGCTCCAGAGAAGAACAAAGTTTCAGAACAGAACTCCACCGAACAACGACAACATAGTTTGACAGAGAATTCGGAGTCTGTTCAGTTTACGGACATATCCATGACTGACGAACACCGAGCTCAGACTCAACTTTATTTCAAATTACGACAGCAAGTAGAACAAGTGAGTTACCGTCTCGAAGAGATGAAAACAATGAAAAAGTTCTATGACACCGAATGGGAGAATCTGGAAAGACAACAGAAGCAGCTAGCTCAAGCAGAGAGCGACCATAGAGCCATTGTGACCAATTACCGATCACATCTCCCTTATGCTGTTCAGGAGTTAGAATATTTGCAGGAAGGAGCAAATGAAGAGGAATCTTCAGGAAGCCAGGATTTTATTCCAGTTCTTCTCTACGACTCCTTACAAGCAGAGTTTGAGAAGTTGAAGGAACAGTATGAACAGGCCCAGGCTACAATCCTGGAGGGGATTAACTCGGCAACCTCCGAAAAGCTAGTTTCAGTAGAAGCATATGAGCAACTAAAGGTTGAACATGAGCAAGAAGTCCAAAGGCTGCAGGAAATTCTTGATGAGCTCAAGGCCAAGACAGACTCATCGGTAGAAGTTCCATCCATAGATGAGAAATTAGAGGTGAAAGACATGGCAGAACATGAAAGACAAGATGTCCCAGAACTCAAAAATATTGAAGGAAACCCAAGACAAATATGAGGCGGCAATGACCGAGGTTCAACAACTTGAAGAACAGATTCAACTGGGAATCCTCTCAGTGGAAGAAAAGGAAACTGTAAGAAACACAGAGACTGTAAGAATGGCCCCTGAACATGAGCTAGAGAGCATCAAGGCGCAACTTCTCCGAGCGCTGAAAGCCAAAGTACAAGAGGAAAAGAAGGTGAAAGCATTGGAGGAAAAGGTGGATGAAATGGAGAAGACGCTGATCCACAGTGTTCCCGTGGAGGAGTTAACGGTCAGCCAACTCCTTCATATGCTGAGGGACAAGACTCTGCAATGGGAACAATCTGAACACGAGCTTCAATCTTCAAAGGGAAGGAGTTCGGAGCTCTCAAAAGTTATGGAAATAGCTGAGGTTGCAACACAGATTTTACTGGGATGCCAAAAATACGCTGAATCACGTCTATGTGAACAACAGAATGTTGAAACAGCTGCTCCAGTAGAAGGATTGAATAGCCCGATCAATCAATCCCCGATGGAAGGGGAAGTATTGAAATCACAAATGAGGCCATTAGTGAAGGATTTGCAGGAAACCCAGGAAGAGCGGGATGAATATGAACGCATGAAGAAGTCTCTTCAGGAAAGATGTCTAGGGAGGGAACAACAGTCGGCTAACGTCCAGTTGGGTAAGGAAGAAGTAGCAGGCCCTCTCGCTAGACTAGTTCAGGACGACACCGAATATTACCATGACCTGTTGAGTGACACGGAATATTACGAGGACTTGGTCTGCCCAGCTTGTGATGAAAACTCCCAAAGTGCAGAAATCAGGATGAAGCACTTAAAGTCTAAGGAACATAGGGAGATGGTGGCGCTACAGCTGGCAGCTGATAAGGGAGCCCCGAGAGTCTCCAAGAAGCAGAAAAGAAAAAGACGAAGCAGAAAGTGATAACCATCTAAATCATTACCACTTCTACCAGATCATGTACGTGGGCCCTACGAAGGGAGCCAAATCAGTTGGCAAAATTACCAAGGCAGTCCAGCTGTTTGTAAAAGTCAGCACTGCTGGTTCAGCAGGACGGAAGTTCAAGCTGTTAAGTCAAGGGAAAGACTATTGGATGAGTCACGCTAGCAATGTGAACCGGCTACACCACAGAGATGTTGTTCGGACCGAGTCAAGACCAGAGACTGAATCTGTGAACTGTTCCCGCAGAGACTGAATCTGTAAACTGTTTCCCGCATAGGTTATACCTGTGAATTGTTTTACATGAAGTTGAATATATGTTATGTTTAATGGGGGGCTAAGTATGTTGTAAGCTAAAAAGGGAGGATTGTAGTGTATGTATCCGTCTACCTTTAAGAAAACCATTGTATGTAACCGTTCACCTTTAAGAGAACTATTTTAGGTGTGGCACTACTTTGTTGGCTTCTGTATACTGTAATACCGACGGTAACCACACCGGTATATAAGTGCTGTGTCAGGATTTATTTGGCAGATTCGCCCTGACCTTCGAATAGTAAAGTCCTGTTTTAAGTTACTCTGGTCGTCTGTGTATTAATTAACTAAACAACCCACAGACTTTACAAGTGGTAGCATCGTTAAGTCGCCGCATGGCCGCCAGGTTTCAGTACTATGTGGAGGGGCGAAGACCAGGGACTATTGGACCGGCGAATAATCCCCAGGGGTTCCATCGTAGCGAACTCCGCCTTCGCGACTGCCAGCTTGCCGGGTTCGAGGCGCCGGGCCCGCGCGTGGACCGGTGGTAGTGATGTAGTGTTCCACACCATGCTTCGTGGCCGTAGAGGAGAACGTAGGTCTGGTCAGGTCCGGAAATTCACCGAGCAGGCGAGCGAACTCGTACGGAGTTGGGAAAGCACAGGAGACGGTGCGCGACATGGTAGTACCACAGTAGCAAGGAATGGAGTGAAACGTGGCCGCATTGATCAGCTGCCGGTTCTGCACATCGACCAGGAGGCCGTTGGCGCACAGGAAATCCGCGCTGAGGATGGCTTGTGAAACCCTGGCAGTAACAAATTCCCAAACAAATCGCTGGCCGCCGAAGCACACCTGGACCCGCCGTTTGCCGAAGGTCCGGATAGCTCCGCCATTAGCCGCTTCGAGTGAGGCCGTGCCTCCCAGCCTGAACATCAATAGCGGATGCGGGTATAATGCTGCACTGTGCGCCGGTGTCACATAGGAATCGCCGACCAGAGATGGAATCGGTGATGAACAACAGCTTGCCAGAATTTCCGATTACCATCGCAGCCGCGGGGCACCCGTCAGACCCGTTCTTCTTTTGCCGGGGTTGCAGGTTTTTTTGGGGAGAGAAGCTGCAGGGAGGGCGGCAACATCTGGCTTTCGCACCAAACCGCGCGTGGTAGGAGCACAGCCCCGAAGGTGGAGGAGCTGGGGTGGCGTCTGTGGGGGATGGGCGCCTCGTGGCAGCGCAGTACTGCTGCGTCACCGCGAAAATCTTGTCCGCTTCGGCAGCAAGCGCTGCGCAGTCTGTGACTTCGGACCTGGCCGGGGCAGCTTGTACTTGCTCCGGTAACTGACTGAGGAAGAGCTCCCTAAAGAGGAAGCGTTCCGGTTCAGAGCCAAGGAGCGTGAGCATTTGGCTCATGAGCTCAGATGGCTTGGAGTCCCCGAGGCCGGGCATAGCGAGCAGTCGGCGTGCGTGCTCCGACTTTGTGAGCCCGAAGACCTGTAACAACCGCGCCTTGATTGTTTCATACTTGCGGTCGTCCGGGGGGTTCTCAAGCAGGCCGACGATCCGCGACGCGGTGGAGCTGTCGAGTGCGGAGACCACGTAAAAATATCAGGTCTGATCCGCAACGATGTTCCGTAATGCAAACTGGGCTTCGACCTGGATGAACCATGCGGTCGCTTGTTGCTCCCAGAATTGCGGCAGCTTCAATGCAACAGCGTTTGTTTCCATGCTTCGTTCCTTCTGCGAAAACCGTTCGCAAAAGTCGGGGTCACCAATGCAGGAATGTCTAGTTCCCATCAAGAGACAGAGGTCGACTCAGGCGATCAAACAAACGATGTTTAATGTAAAACTAATTGAGTTTAACAAACAGTTGCAAGAGAACTACGAATACAGGTCTAGTCAGTTCGGAGGCTCCACGAGGACTGCTTGGGCGGTCCCGGGGCTGGCGTCATGACGTCATCACGTTTTTCCTGCCGGTGGGGGATCACGTGATGAACGGCCTGACATCATCGTGTTTGCCCGCGCTCTTAAAGGGACCACGCTCTGTACATGCAAACAGTATATACAAAGATACAGACTCAGGCTGTAGCTAACATATTGTTAAAGGGAATTATATACATTTGATCGGAGTCCCTTAGTGGCTCCGCCACAATAACATCTTTCATGACCTCAGGGCATACCAAACAGCATTACAACCAATGAAGTGTAGTCACTGTTGTAATGTAGGAAACAGCCGCCAATTTGCACACAGCAAGGTTCAAACAAACAGTAATGAACGAAATGACCAGATAATCCATTTTAACCCATGACCTTCTGACTCGGAAGCAAGTGCGCTACCACTAAGCCACAGCGGACACCTTATGTAGGGCGATAGCACTGTAAGCAGTAAATATAGTATATTAGATTGGAGAAAGAACAAGTAAATTGCTGTCACAAAGAATTAGAGCCATGAGCAATGATGCAGGAAGTGGTGAGTTAAAATGTGTTGCATCTGCTGCAGTTGCACCAGAAAGTGCTAGAGTAAGAGCACCCGAAAGCTGAAGTGATAGAAAAGTGAACATGGGCAGCATGGAGTGATAAGGGAGAAGGGAAGGGAAGATATGCGTGATGGTTAGATCATAGTGTCGATGGCAGAAACAGAAGATCATCTGGGAAATGTGGAGGCTGATGGGTGAAAGGTGGGGAAGAGGGGGCGGGGCCCTGTTGTCATCATGCGAGATGGAGAAGGATAATGGAGAGACCAAAGGCATGGCAACGGAGTGATGTAGTCAAGGGTCCCATCTACCACCAAAGGGAAACTTCAACTGAAGCAAAGAGGCCTTTCTGACGATCTGGTGCAGAAAGTGGATTCATCAGAATAATAAAAAGGACAGTTTTTTCAGGAACTGCGTAGGAAGAAGCTTAATCCAGGTAGTTGTGGGTTTGAACTAGACATCTGTGGAAAGACCATTGCTACAAATGTAGAGAGAAAAACCCCACAAATAGAAGGGATCAAAGACCAACCATAAAATAGAAGGGATGGTGGAAATTGGAAGCCTAGTTAATGAAATTGTCCAGATCACGAGGGCAGGAAGGAGCAACACGCCATGAATATAAATGAATAAAGAGGCCAGGGAGAAACCGCAGCACAACTGAAATAAAGAAACAGATATAACTGGGATCCATAGTAACACTTCTTATTTGAAGGAAGTGAGTGGAGTTTAAAAAAAGATAAGTTGTTCAATGTAGATATAAGTTCAGCCAGGCATAGGAGGTTGGTTGGGCCGCTGCTCAAGGAAGCACTGCTTGGCTAAATCACTATTTTGAGGGGAGCGGGAAGACAAAGAGGCCAAGGAAATAGATGGGGAAATAATACCTTCAGCATAACACTTGTACAATTAAGACTGTGTTTAGTTCTTACTCATTTTACCCAATAGTTTTGAAATGTTAGCTTTCTCCATTTCTTCCACTGGCCTTCTGCCACTGCCCCAGATGTGATCAGCTAGCTCAGCATGGGTCATAGATCAAACCCAGACCTTCCTGGTGTGTATGGCTTAGTACCAAACCAGCTGGTGAATTTACTTGCTAAACCAATGGGGAGCCTAAAATGACCAGACACTTTCATTCTCAAACAAGAATTACAACTTTGTGCAACACTGCAAAATCTTGTGACTTTCTCAAGCCTAATCAGATTTGATTGTGTGTCCATTACTATACAAGATGGCATCTTTTGTGGTCTCACTCACCTCCTCTCCAGTGCACACACATGCAAGTCATCAGAGAAACTAGCATCTCACTGCTGCCTATGTGATGTCCAACTGCCAATTTTCCTATTCCCCAATGGAATTCATGTTTTGTCCATAGTTTCTCCACCTTCATTTCATCACCCATTGTGCGCTACAATCGAGAAGGATCCAGGTTCAATCTAATGGGTCTCTGCTGAGTTCACTAGTTTTAGACAGGTCAATGTTAATCATGTTGCAAGTGGCTTCAACATCCCTGGGCAAAGGTGGTAAAAAAAAATTCAGCCAATGATCCCTGCTGAAAAACATTTATGCAGGTCAGCTGACACTAGAAAGAGCATGTTGATGCATGATTTCTTTATCCAGTTAAAGTGGTGTAGCAAATATGTTCAACTGATCAGGTTTAGTACGCATGCAGGGGTGTCAGGTGCCAGGTATGCTCATTGGAAATAAAAAATAAAATTGAATATTACTAAGGGAAAGAGTGTGACTGGGGGACTGGAACAGTAAAAAAAAATGGCTACTTAAAACAGACAGGATACACCCCGCGTATATACACTGCTCAAACTTTTCCTGTTAAAAATTACCTCACAAAAAGTTAATGTAAACGTATTGACAAAAATACATTCATATTTACGTGGAAACTCCCAATTATGGCTTCCTAGCTCTCTTCAGCAAATGCAACCCCAATTTCCAGACAGAGTTGGGAGGGGGAGAAGGTGATGCAGGACTGTCTATTAAAACACAATTCTGGGAATTATAGAACAGTTTATGTTCCCTTGTTATCAATTCACCAACCAGTAGAAACAATTTTTCACTATTTGCCCTCTTGAAAACTTCTATTTAGATTTCTCCTTTCATCTTCCCTATCCCAGTGGGAAAAATGTTTTTATCTTTCATTCTTTATCATTCTTGTGAATCTTTTCTACATCCTTTCCATGGCTCCAATATCCTTCCTATAGCGGGATGCTCAGAACTACACACAATGCTCCAGCTGTAGTCTATGTCTTCTACAAATTCAACAACAGCACTTCCTTGCTTTTATATTCTTTGCCTGGTATATATAATTCAGAAATCCAGTTGCCTTTTTACTACCTGCTGGCTACAGATGTAATTGCACCCCTGTACTCGAGAATCTTCCTATTTAGGGTGTACCTCCTTTCACTGTTTTTCTTCCAAAATCTCCTGCTTCACATTTCTCTTCATTGAACTTCATCAGACCACCCTGCAATCTTCTTCAGTTTGCCATGTTCAACAATTCAGTATTGGCAAACTTGAATATAATTCTTTTGTGCCAATGTCAAAATAGTTTATGAAATGGAAAACAAAAATAAGTCCTAGCACAGACCCTAGAGCACACCACTTCCCACCGATCTGAAAAACATTATTTTATCCGTACGTTACTCTTCCTATGCTAGTCAATCCTCTACTCATGGAACTACATTCCTTTTGTTACCATATATTCATCAACTTCCCTAACATGTGGTTCACTAAAAACCTTCTAAAAAGGGGTTTATCTTCTGTGCCCCTACAGTGCCCGTTATTGATGAGTCAGCCTAGGCTCTGTGGAAGAATTTTCACCAGTCAGAAGGTTGTGGGTTCAAGCCCCACTCGAGATTTGAGCACATAAACTAGGTCAACATTTCAGTACATTACTGAAGGAGTACTGCACGGTAAAGAGGTGCTGTTTTGCAAATGAGACATTAAACCGTCTGCCCTCTCAGAAGTGTTAGATCCGTGATTCTGAGAGTATGATGTTTTTCAATAACCACACGGGTGCTGTAACTTAACAATCAACAGGTGTTTACTGGAGTAGGGTAGTCTCAAGACTGGGGTACAGAGGCATGCTCAAGGCTTATATACAGGTGTGGTCACTGCCGGTACTACAGTATACAGGAGCTGTAAAAGTAGTTCTCTCTTAAAGGTACATACACTACAAGAAGGATGCACAATATTTCGTAGCATTATTCGAAGGAGGGCAGGAGAGTTGGTTTTAAAAAAATACATTAAAATGGAAATATTTTTTCCAACTGTTTTGTGGTTAAAAAAAAGGTTCAATAAAACCTAGCAAGATGATTACTGGCTTAATCTGATCTCTACACAAGTTTCAGATCAACCAAGATAAGCTAATTAAATGCCCCCCAAAATTGCTAGAATTTTGGTATTTGAATTAACTGTCAGCTCAATTCAAAAGGAAAGTGCTACTCAAATAGGCAACAGAACAAAATTGCAATTGTTTGTGTTTGAATCACAAGGCTTGGCTCCTCACCTCAAGCTACTCTACTAACCAACTTTGTATCAATTGAGGCTGCAGACATGATTCTGAACTTGTCTGGTTTTTAAGCTCCTTTGTTTTGCAATTGAATTAAAAGTCTACCAAGCTAAAACTCGACAAAGTGCTTCATTTTTTTGTCACAATTAGTTTGTACAGTACAAAACAATTGATCTTATGGAATAGATTTCTATTTTTCTTCACTTTTACTTGATTTTTGCTCATTTTAATGCAAAAAAGCAGATTGGACAGTTCAATGCAGCTTGATAACAAAAGTCCAGAACAACCTGACCATTCAGTCTATCAAACCAATGCCAGAGTCCAAGTATTCAAGCCGCTTCCCACCACCTGTACATCCCTACTTTAAAAATACTAAGCCTCTTCCCCCTACAGCAGTGCGAATAGCTCTCCAACTTGCAATCCCCATTCTGACCCAGCTCCCTTTTAAAAAGATGTTAATTGGCTCCCCTAAATCAACTAACTTTGGCAGGTCTTCTGTTTCATACGGTCATTATATTGTGGAGAAACAATTTCAAATCTCTAACCCAGTTCGACAAGTGCTAATTTGTACTCATGTCTTTTTTAGTCCCTTGCTCATTGTCCAAGTTAAATAAATAGTTTGTTTTACTTCAACTATATTTTTTCATCATTTCATTATTTTGGCCACAACATTGAGCTTTTACATTGCAATATAGTTAGAAATTATTTTATGCAACCTCAAAAAATTGATCGACAATTTGATGGTTCAGGTATCCGTTTCTCTACATATTTTTTTCTGGCTTCACTTTAGCTTACTTTTTAAATACATCCCCTTTAAGACCCATGCAGACACTTCACATTTATGGAGGATGGCACAGAGCTGTAGGTCAACAGAAAAATTCCAGAACTACAATAGTTTACTTTGTAAATTTATACTGCAATTACCATCTGTTGCAGCAAGAACAATTAACATCTGATAATTGTTAGAGCGCTGTTTCAGGAACTCCGCCTACGGTGAAAGGGTAAAACCCTGTTAATGTCAGAAAAGTTGTATCCTAAAAGCCATCTTGAAAACTGATTTCAAGGACAGTAAACTAACAATGTAGCGATGAAACTCCAACAGCAATATTTAATGCTCCCTTCCTAACAAAATCCCTAACCAAGAAGCCTGCTCCCAAGCTCCTGTTGCTGCATTAATCTGGCACAAGAGACTCCACCCTCCAATTTTCCTTTCCCTGCAAACAAGTACAGGACACGTGCTGTTCAGCCAAGAGGTGCCAAGCAGAATTAGCCATCATTCAGTTACAGTATATAAATGAATCACAGGGCCAAATACACAGACTTACCCAGTGTACTAGGGCTCCACTGCTTCAACATGCTATACCACCATACCATCCAACTCAAAAGTGCTTCATTAGTTTGTAGACAGATGGGAATCAAATTGCAGAAAAGGTTTGCAGTTTTAATGCAAGTATTTTTTTTTAAGTTGGGGAATTTCCTATAATGGTTAGACCACACTTCCTGTTCTGGGAACCACATTCGAGAAGCTTCTATACACAAACTGGACTTTACACAGTACGGATATTAGCATTAGCCTCAGCAATAGCTGGCTAGAAAAAAAACAGCACCCTTAAGAACTACTGCCATAGTTGCCTAATGATACCATTATAAATAGCTGTAGTGCAAAGTCAGATTTCCTTATAAATCATTTCTATATGAGCAAGAGCAAGTTTATTCGCACTGTGCAGCCACGCACATGAACATTTTACGGAATACTTGAACTTTCCACTGATTAATACTTGCTCATGACTAGAGGTGCCATCACTTGAGTGATGTTTGTTCTGCTGATGAGAATTCATTGCAAACCTTAAATAATGTCTCCACAGCATGGGTATGCCATAACAAAACTTGTAGAGTTGTTCCTGTTAGATCCGTGATTCTTTAAATAGGATGTTTCCCCAAGAACTACACGGAGGCTGTAACTTATCAACAGGTGTTTACTAGAGTAGAGTAGTCTCACGACTGAAGTACAGAAGCCTGTTCCGGCTTTATATACAGGTGTGGTCACTGCCGGTACTACAGTATACAGGAGCTGTAAAACAGTTCTCTCTTAAAAGGTACATACACAACAGTTCCAGTCAACTAGTCCAGCCCAATTAACATTATGGAAGTTAGATAAATAGTCAACAGTTGGCATCTACTCAATACAATTGTGGAAGCATGAATAATTCATAGCACACCACCATCTTCTGAGGGCAACTAGAGAGGGGCAATTAACACAGCCTTGCCAGCATAGCCCACAGTGAAAAAAACTTAAGTGATGCACAAGTCTAAAACATTAGAGGAACATTACTAAGCAAATACTGAAGCTTTGCAACCTCACCCAGCTGCCTCGAAACACACATACACACCAGAGAACTCCTTTTCCTGGAGTTTTCCCAGTTTAACTAGTGTTAATGCATCACATGAAAATCCAACTGGATGAGTCAGTGGGCTAGAAATTGCAGTCGGAGGCGTACCTCCGGAGTACGTCTCCGACCTACGAAACCTTTATGAACCTACCTCCAGGCGTCTAGGCTGCGTAGAGTTGCGGAGCCGGGCCTCCAGGCGGATGGCAGCATAAAGGCCCACAGAGCCCAGGGACGCAGGCGGTTCAGAAGCATCCCTGGGACCACGTGGGCCTGGTCCTCCAATCACAAAAGAGGATTTGATTGCAATCATTTACGAAGGGAATCCTCAATGATGTGAAATGGAATTCCCCCCAAAATTATAAAATTTATAGAATTCTAATTATAAATGTACTGAATTTCAATTTCATTCATAAGTCCTTTCGCTGCACCAACCTCAATAAAAATTTAATTTTTTGATAAATTATTTTAAACATCTTAATCCAGGCCAATATTTGCATAAACAAATTTAAAGTGTATGTGCATCATTTTTGATTTTTAAATGTTTAATTTAAGGCTTGTATATATCCTTACGCTGATGAAAGCAGGTCCTACACCTGCTTTTACCAGCCAAGAGTTTCGTGGGCAATTGTTGGGCAACAGCCCAACTCCGTGCCAGCAATACTGATTTCCCATGCGCTTCGGATGATCTGTCAAGGCGTACCTTGACAGGTCACATGTTCCAGATTTCACGCACGCACGGGGCCTTTCAAATGGAGTACGCCATCAGGGAGCCTGCAATTTCAGGGCCAGTGAGTCATTTCCTTGCTAACAGGTAGGGGGGTGGGGGGAGGCAGTCAACTTTCTCCATTTTCCTGGCACACAAATAAATGCAAAGCTCAATACCAGCCAAGGCTCAAGTCCAGGCGACAGTCCACAATTATTTTCTACCATATATAATGGCAATATGTCAGAGTATTTGTCAATGGTCCCGTGTATGGTGTTGAAAAACTTCAAAATCTCTTACTTGGAGTCTTCCGGTCAGTATTCATATTTATGTTAAATAATTCTGATGAACTTCAATATCATGTCATTGGAGGAGTAGCACTTTGAGGCCTTAAGGACCATTGCATAAGGGAATTGAATTTATATACAAAAGGATAGACTTCCAGAAAAACGTTAGTTATGTTAACTCCCTTATAAAAAAGGCAATGAAGCCTGTTAAGCTGCTGTACAAAACAGTCATGCGCCCTCCTGTAAATGTCTCAATTTCTGCTAATTTTCCCATTTCAATTTGTAATCTATTTGTAATTATCAGCTTGTTGAAATAAAATAATTTTTAAAAGCCATCTGCCCAAGGACAAGGTTGAAGGATACAAGGATAAGCATCAGCACAGAATTGACCCCACAAAAATGTCTACTGTGGAATACAAATAGCGGATGCCAGAAATTTCCTTGGAGCTTCTCCCACCCACTCCGTCACCATAACTTCGCCAGAAATGCAGCGAGAACCACATTGGGGTTTCTGCCTTGCTTCCAGCAAAGTTATACTAGCTGAGCAGGAGCTGCTGCAAGATCATTCCTAGCCATTGCCTCAGGCCCAGAGAAACATTGCAGAACTTAATCTTCTAATTTTGATTTATTTAACCTCCTGAGGGAGGTGAACAATGGTACCAAGTGAACATGACTTACTGAAGAGATGGGCCAGACAGCTGATTGGCCTTTTTTTGTTTCATATTTCCCCTGATATGGTCACTGAAGCATCCCCACGCCAATGACTCTACCTACTGATGCTTAGTTTATCTTTTCCATGCCTCTCTTAGGGTGTCTCTGTGTCAGACACCTTCCCCAACTGATGAAATCTAGCAGAAACCTGTTCTACTATAAATTGCATTTTAAGTATTATGGAAAAAAGTTGTTGCTCAAGAACAAGCACAGATCTTTAGTGTTCATTGTTTTTGTTTGCACACATTTATATATTTAAATTTAAAATAACGATGTAAATTATATCTTTAATATCTTAAAATATCAGAACTTTGAAGAACACTGATTTTTAGTCATTATCTTGTACAAGCTTTTCTATTCTATTTTGTATATAATTATTCAGAATGCATTACTGTAGTGTAGCATTAAGTAGCAGGTGTCGAGTGAAAAATCAGAACTTAGTGCTTCTGCTTTCTATATGCGCTGATCTTCAACATTTTAAATCTTGCGTATGACAGCAAGTCTACAGTTAACAGGGTGGGTAGGACAAACATTTTAATGAGAACTGGACATTTGGTTTCTCACATCAATTTTTAATAATTATGTGTTTGCTCTCAGACACACACGGTCAGTTTTATCAGCTGACTGATAACTAGCCAGTCTGAGCCGGAGAGCCTGAAGTGTAGAGAGGTCACTTGCATAAAGACCATGGTGTACATTTTCCTCCGTTTGCTATAAGCGAAAGAGAGATACAAAGCAATCAGCACAGCAAATGTTACAAAACAAGTTGTTGCTGGAATAGCAGCAGTATCAGGTATGAAAAATGACACACTTTATCTACATTATTCTCACATTCCCATACTTCGTTAAAAATGACACACTTTATCTACATTATTCTCACATACCCATACTTAGTTAAAAATGCAGCAGAGTGTCAACACAAGTTTAAACAAAATCAACATTGCATTGCTGCAGGCTGCTATTTAAACGTAACAGAGCAAAGGAGGTTGAGGGGTGACTTGATAGAGTTGTACAAGATTATGACGGGTTTTGGATAGGCTAGACGGGGAAAGGCTATTCCCACTAGTTTATGGTACAAGGACTAGGGGACAGAGATTTAAGGTTTTGGGCAAGAGATACGGGGGGGGGGGGGGGGGGGGGGGGGAACGTGAGGAAAAATATTTTTACGCAGCGAGTGGTGAGGACCTGGAACTCACTGCCGACTGAAGTGGTGGAAGCGGAGACATTCAATGTTTTCAAGGGGAGACTGGATAGGCACTGGAGGGAAATAAACTTGCAGGGCTACGGGGATAGAGCAGGGGAATGGGACTGACTGGATTGCTCTACAGAGAGCCGGCACGGACGAGATGGGCCGAATGGCCTCCTTCTGTGCCATTATGACTATGCGCGGAGTGAAGCAGCGTAATCTTTAATCAGGGAACATTCTTTTGGTTCCAAGTAAACAAGGCTATAGTATGGAATGGAATGTGAATCATTTGAATTAGGCAAGAGATCAGCCACTTAATTAACAGGACTGTGGTTGTGAATAACATGGAACTTCCCTCCTATTTCCGTAACTATTTACTATTAGAATATATGCTTAACTTCACAATGTTAAAATGGCTTAAAAACTTTAGATTCACCTTCCTCTCCAAATGGTTTGACTCTGGTTAAACGTCCCCCATACTAAATGGGGGGAAAAAAAGGACCTTCCCATAATACTGTATAGTCTGGAGGGAGCATACAACCATTTATACAGTAATGTTCCATCATTGTAAAGTGCTACTAGTAAAGAGGGTTTTTAAAAAGTCATTCATATTGGTAGTCATGGAACTACACTGTAATCAAGAGCCAAAGTGCAAACCAAAAATATAGAATGTATAGCTGCATACATTGCCAACTGTCAGCTGTGTAAGTGGAGTGTTTCAACCCTTGCCGGCACTTGGGTAAAATCAGGTACTTTTCGGTTGACCGTATGAAACAATCCACTCCACCGGGGATGAAACTAGTGCCTTTGGTTGGGAGGAACCCTGTCAGACCTATACCTTGCTTTCTTCCACTTTTTGTAAACAGACTCAGCGCAGGAAAGTTGTGAAGTGAATTAATTTGTGGCATTCACAGTTATAGGTAAGTCTTCCCAAAGTAGTTATATGTAACAAATAACTGGCTGGTCTTTATCTTCAGACCTTGCTGTTGTTTTATGTGAAGTTTTATTTTCAATACGGCTGCTTTTTCTGAAATAAGGAGGATGCTCCCTGATGTCGTCAACTTTCGTTAGTTGTTTGTCGTAGGTGCAGTCTTTCAGACGAGACATTAAACTGCCCTCAGGTGGATGTAAATGATCCGATGGCACCAAAGAAGTGCAGAGGAGTTCTCCCAGTACCCTGGCCAATATTTATCCCTCAACCAACATCATTAAAAAAAAATTGTCTGGTCATGTGTCTCATTGCTGTTTATAGAACCTTGCTACCAAACTGGCTGCCGGATTTCCCTACATTACAACTGTGACTACATTTCAAAAGTACTTCATTGGCTGCAAAACACTTTGGGATATCCTGGAGGTCATGAAAGGTGCTATATAAATAAAATTTCTTTCTAAGCACTCAAAGATTATTGGACACAGTTCTATGAAGGTACTTTTGACAGAATTGCAGAAAAGAATAATCTTTATGTATTGTAAAGGCAGGTGTATACGCTGTAACTAACACTGGAACACTGAACAGACTCTTCCATTTAGAATGTAGAGAAAATGAATGTGTTTGAATAGGTCCTTTCCATTAGCAGTTTGCCCATTAACCAGGTATCTGCTAAAAATAGCAGTAACAGACTAGACATGACAAGAAAAAGTTGGCGTACTCGGCCATTAAATATTACAATGCTGCCAAATGATTCCGCCTTTCTAAAGGCAGAGATCGGTGCCCCCATTAGATTTTCTATGTTCATGATTTTTTGACAGTTCTAGCTTCCATTTCAAAAGCGCTTGTAGAAGACAATTTTCCATGCACATTTACCGTTAACATTTAATGCAGCCATAATTATTTTTATTCAATATAAATTTTGCTTTTATTTAATAGTGATGCCTGGAGTCATTTTAAAATTTGTGTCAATCCATATACGATGAGCAGCAGCTTAAAATACAAGAAATTGAATTGGCTTTTTTGTTATTACACTTTAATGCAATTCATTGATTGCACCTTACTCGGTTTCATTACTTAAGTTCCTTTTATTAATAGTTTTAGATGATCACAGCATTCCTGTCAAGAGCACTATGAATATGGAGGAGATAAAAGGGAAACAGACTCCCAACTCACAGAACACATACAAAAAGAAAATCAAATTCCTGACAAGTTAATTTTTTTTTAAAAATCTCTCAAGACTCAAACTAATGCTGGTATACGTTCACTAGCTCTTGGATACCTCTCCCACGCAGTCAGTCCTAATGTGCGAGTGCAAAGCTTCAGCAGACTCCTCGACCATACTTTCAATAGGTTTATTACCAACACAGTTTTCGTTCAATGGCCATTAAAAAAGGCAATTTATTACAAATGCATTCAAGAGTCTTCTGCAACAAATTCATGCAATGCTGCAAGTTTGTTAAAAATAAATCACAATTTGAACAAACTCTACTAGCATGCTTGGCACAATGAACTGTGAAGTTATCACCAGGCACAATATGAGGATGCACTTGAATTAGGTAATTTCCAATGCCCATGAGTCAAATCAGGAAAATTAAATCTGTCAGGCACATTTAGACAAAATGCAGCTCTACTTTCTTTAAGTCTATCCCTTGGAGGGAGGGGGACATTTCAGTATCAACACTGAATTTCAGACTTTTTTCTTGAAATACTCAAGTTTAAATCTTTTGCAGAATGTAAACTACAGCTCTATTTTGAAAGCTCTTCAACACCAAATGCAAAACAAGTCAACTTGAATTTAATGAGGAATCTTGTAGAACCTTTGCATTGGTTGAGTGCCAACCTGCAGATGCCGATACATTGGAAAACTCTGGAGACCCACATTTTAAAAATATTTGTTCTTGGGATATGGGAAAGCCACATGGTTTACCCATTGTTAATTGCCGAGATGGTGGTGGACATTCTTCTTGAACCACTGCAGTCCTTGTGTTGACAGTGGTCACACAATGGTGGGAAATGACAATGACCTGTCACGCCACTAGATTACATTAGCTTTTCCCCACATCCACCTTTTTTCCTCCCCAAAACTGAAATTTCCAATACCCAAAATAATGGTTTAAACAAAATTAATTCAAAAAGTTATGGATTTCACAAAAATAATATTTACCAATTGAATTGTCTACATCTTTAGAACTGCATTTGCAAATGCGAAGATGACAATGAATCTACATATTAGACTGTAGTTGGGAGTACAGCATGCAGTTTGAGGTGATAAATACTGGTCAATTAACAGGTGATTATGAACCCAAATGGCTTTCCTCATCTATAAGTATCTTGTGAATCAGTAACAAGAGGACTTTGCATAAGATTGATACTAGTTGCTTAAATGAGGTTAAAAGAAACCTTTCCATGATCAAACGTGGCTAATGAAATAATTATATTTAAAAGGGGAATTAGATGAAGAGTTGGAGAAAAATATTAAGACAGGTACAGAGCAGGGAAATGGGCTTAGAGTAAACAGCGCCGCTGTGGAGCAAGCATAGTTACAGGCATGAGGAACCAAATGCTCGTGCTGAAATTTCCACAATAGTATCCCTAGTAAGTTTATACAGCTGGTAGAATCTACTAATCTTTCTTAGTTGTGATCATTCTGTTTCAAATTTAAAAAGCTTGTCCAAACATTAAAAATACCTGCCACAAAAATGAACATTAGTTGCTACATTATATCTTACACAGTTAACAACCTGATGGGTACGCCCTTTATTCTATCATGCCGGCACACAAATTCATCTCTCTCTGTACAGTATAATTATTTCTGCATTTATATAAACTACATCCACAACAAAATAGAAACAGGAAATTATTTTGACCTTTAACCATTTGCCATAGTAATCAGCACTGAATCCCACTGGATCAGATTCTTAAAAATGCCAACATTCACAGGGGAAAAAAAAGGGGATGGAGGCAGAAAAGTCAAGTGTTAAGAAAATGTCAAACTTTTATATTACTGCAACTCAGCTACCAAATACAGAAATATATTATGTACATTACTTGTACCAGTAATGTTCCAGGCAATTCAGGGCTTCACATCACAAAATGGAAGGACACGGGTCTGCACCAATTTCCCCAGCGTTTCCAATCAGTCTATTTGGGAAAAGGGGAAGGGCATCATTTTGCAAGCAGAACACAAAACAGAAATGTCTTGTGCAAGTCAGGAGGAACAGATCACAATTTCCTTAAAGTGGTGCAATATCACAGCCAATCTGTAGAGCGTCACAAGGTCAACTGCTCGAGTATGATTTTGTTCTTGGGCGGGAAATATTGTTTTTATGGAAATACTGCCATTATTGTAGAATGTCATGCTGTATATTACTTTAAAAGAACTCAAACACACAAGGGGAAATTGTTAATTACTTCAAACTAAGTATGCAAAGATTGTTAGTTTCTAGATCCTGAAGTGCTTCACCTAATTTCCAATTAAAATCTCAATGGTTTAAATTTCCTTCTAAAACATCGACCTGAAACGTTAACTCTGTTTTTCTCTCTCCACAAATGCTGCCTGGCCTGCTGAGTATTTCCACCATTTTCTGTTTTTACTTGAAATATATACACGTCAAAACTTTTTTTCCCCTCTTTCTCTGACTGCACCATTCAGCAGTCAGTTAACCGTAATGGAAATGGTGTTGAATGAAACTTCCATATAAGTGAGAACCTCGGGAACCCATGAGTATTTTGGACAACACAGCTGGAGTGGCTCCTGGTGGGCTTACTCAAGCTCAGTTACTGAGTTTGTACAAGACAATCCGCATCATATGGGAGGAGAAAGGAGTCCTCAAGAAAGAAACAACAAACTTGCATTTATATAGCACATTTCTCAGCCTCAGAACATCTCAAAGCATTTCACAATCAAGGACTTTTTAAAGTGAAGTCACTATTGTAACATGGAAAATGCAGCAGCTAATTTCTGCTCAGCAAGGTCCCACAAACAGCAATAAAATAAGTGACCAGGTCATCTGTTTTCAGGTGCTGATGAGGCCAGGACACTGGGAGAATGCCCCTGCTCCTTTTCGAATAGTGCCATAAGATCATTTAGATCCACCCAAGAAGGCAGACAGGGCCTTAGTTTAACATCTCATTCGAAAGACGGCACCTCCAACAGTGCAGCACTCAGTCAGTACTGCACTGAAGTGCCAGCCTATGTACTCAAGTCCCTAGAGTGTATACTGAAAGAGGTGGTCACCCCACAGCTAGGAGGAATGAAGCAGAGGAAGGGAACAAGTGCCTACTAACCAGCAAAGAGGCGGGACTCGGGAGGAGGGGCTCCATAGATGCAATACAAGAAACCCCCAGCATCGAAAGTTGCCCAATAGGTATACTGCACTGGATACCTATCACACAGGCAAGGATGGCAACTGGAAAGGGAAACTGCAAGCAGCACCATGGAGCAAGTGGTTATCCCGGGGTAAGTAGTAATAGCATTGAGAAAAGGCAAATAGTAGTTATAGGGAATGCTGTTAGAGGGAGAGAGAAGCTATTCTGCAGCTGTAACCAGAAATGGTTGATTGCCTGCCATGGTAAAGGTCATAAGCAAGTGAAGAGAGACCATTCTGGAAAAGGAGGGCCTGAAGTTAGTTATAATTCACAGAATCAATAGCATAAGGAAAAGCAGAATAGAAATCTTGTAAAAGGGAAATTGAGCAATTACGCAATGGGAGCAGCTTCACTGAAACCAAACTAGCACCAATGTCCTCAGATAGAGGCTAAATCGAGCAGTGGGGAGGGGCCAAGCATTCTAAATTATTCAGCCGAGAGCGTAATGGAAAGACATAAGTAGAGCAGATAGGCGAGGTGAAGGAGAAAGATAGTGAGGAGAAGGAAATAAATAGGAGAGGTACCAAGAAGTATTAACTTGTAAAGGGGACAGTGTTTTATGCAAGTGTGCAAAACATTAGAAATGAAGTCAGGAAACTAGAGGCACCAATTAAAATTAAGGGATATAGTGTAGTCGCAAAAGAAACTGGACTTCAGCTGGGTGGGGCACAGGAAGCTAAATATGTCTCACTATAAAACTTGAGAGAGACAGCACAAGCTGGAAAACAAAAAGGAGATAGCCTTGAAGAACATAATCTGTTCTAAAGAAAGGAAATTTATACTGATAGTGTTCAAAATCTGTGTGAGTAGAGTTTATAGTAGAGAGACCTGTTACTCTACTATTTTGGGAGCACGTAATACGCCACTGAGTAGCAGGAAAGGAATGGAGGAAGACATTTCTCAGCAATTTCGTGGTCTGCAGTGATACAAGTTGTAATTGTGGGAGAATTTAAAAGTAAACTGGAATAAAACAAATGTTTCTGATCAAAATGGGAAGTGGTTCTTACAATGCATCCCGGGCAGTTTCCTTGATAAATTCCCAACCCACCAGGTATATATTTGAACACCAAGACAATACTGGGTAACAGATCACAAATGAAACTGGTTCCAATAGCAGCATGAAGCATTCCTAGGTTTAGCAAGGATGGGGAATTATATGTTGAGCAGTCAGAAGCAGGTCTCCTGGGTGACTTTTTTTTCTCCTTCTAGCTTAGTGTATGAAGGCCAATTTACTTTACCCATCTCTGCACTGAACAGGATAAATCTGTGTCCTGCCCGATCTGTGCTTTTATCAACAGAGCCATTTGATAACAAATGGCATTACAGCTTTTCAATGGTAGTTTGGTAATGGCTTGTTAAATACATATGGAGCAGCCTACATCTATACGTAGGTAACTTTTTGGTAAAGAAAAATGATTGTATATGAAGACTGACTAAGGATTTAAATTACATGGGCACTAGCATACTGACACTTGAGATGTTTGTCTAAATTCCTCTCTATTACTTACATGGCAGTTTTAATCAATTTACAATAAAATGGGTTAATAGGTCTTCTAAAATAAGAGAAAGGAATTTAATTTGTCCATATACTAGCATCCCGCAGCATAATTTCAAGGTCTTAATAGCAGAACTGAAGGAAACCATCTTGGAATTCCTTGAACTAGATAAAGTTTATTTCACTATCATTTGGCCACCAACTGTCAAAATAATTTTTTTCTGACCAAAACCATAATACAAATCAATTTCATACTATGGAATGTAGAGCCTGAGAGTATTTACAACTAGTTTGGTTTGTTGCTCATCAGTCGCACCTCAGCATGAGGTCAAGACTCATTAACAATGGCTGTGCATTACTCGCTGAAGAGCTGGAGTATAACCCAGCAGCAATATTTAATGTCTTGACTTAGAATAGAACCAAATTTTATAAACTATTATCAGTGCATGTAATAGAGGAGAGATAGTATTCAGTTACAACCATACCACACGAGACTGCCTGGCCATTGAATACAATTATATTTTTTAAAAACCATGGAGTTATGTTAGAAGCCAGATGTAGAGAAGTGTCATACTGACTTAATAAGGATTGTCTTTTGAGGTTCACAGTCAAAGGCACTTACTGGGGGCGAGTAGGAGAATCTTTGTTCTGCTGATAGTTGGGGCACAAAAATCACTCAAAGCAGGCTGTTCTCCAAATCATTTCCACAACTTAAAATAAAAATCTGGTGGCTAAAACCACATTAAGTAACTCGAAGGGAAGACTAAAAAAAAAAAATTATCCTGGGTCTAAGTTTGAAATTTGAAAAAATCATCAATTTTCCAAATGGCAGATAGGGCGATTGGCATCTAGGCATTCATAAAGACAGATAAGGCGCTCAACTACTTATGGAAACATCACATACATAGCATTCAGTAGCGCTAAGCTTCAAAACAAATCGACAAAATGGCATCAAGTGCCAGGCCCTCCCTTCTGCAAATGTTACCATAACAAGTTTAATGTTTCACAAATCCTGTTGGCTCAGCTGTGAATGTCACACCTTTTGGACAGTTCACTCAAAAAGTGCACCTGTGTGATGCAAGTAGCAAATAAATCACAACATAGTTGCAAGATCCTCTAGTGCACAGCATCTTGCAAGTGTCTTCTGGCAGCTAAAGCTTACATTAACTTAGCCCACAAGTCTCAAGTATGCTCTCTATCCCTGCATGACATGATCCTGAACAATGCAGCAAGTAATAGCATGTTGAAACATGAAAGAGCAAATTCTCATTTCTAACTTTTAACACAAGCACACTGCATACAAAACACAACAAAGGCTATTTATTGCATGAATGCAAGATGTTCAATGCTAGAGACAAGACAGAACAATTAACTAGTATCCTATTTAGTGCAGGACATTAGTCCCAGATCAAAATCAACACATTCCATTTTTGGGCTGTAGGTAGATCAGTACTGTGTCCAATGTCTAAGAATTATGGTATTTTTTGGAATTAGGGTTACTGCAAGCTTCTGAGTGTTGTAAAATCTCAAATGGTTCACTAATGTCCTCAGAGAAGGGAAACTGCCACCCTACTCAGTCTGGCCTGCACATTACTCTTGTTCCACACAATGTGATTGACTCTCCCTTCAAGCAACTAGGGATGAGCAACAATACTGCCTTGCTAGTGTTGCCCACATCCCAAGAACAAAGATTTTAAAAAATCCATGCAAAATTTAAGACCAACAGAATTAGAACTCTCTCATTGAAAAAAATCGTAAGTGCCAGCATTGACTTTGCTGTGGAATCAGGTGGTCATGACTCAAACCCTACGCCAGGGGCTTGAGCACATGATCGAGGCTAACACTCCAGTGCAGTACTGAGGGAGTGCTGTACTGCCATTGTTTTTGACTCCCCCACAAGTGGAAACAGCGCCTCTACGTCTATCCTATCAAGCCCCTTCATAATTTGAAAGACCTCTATCAGGTCATCTCAGTCTTCTCTTTTCTAGAGTAAAGAGCCCCAGCCTGTTCAGTCTATCCTGATAATTGTACCCTCTTAGTTCTGGTATCATCCTTGTAAATGCACAGTACTCCAGGTGTGGTCTAACTAAGGTTCTATAAACATTTAACATAACTTCTCTTTTTTTAAATAAATATTTTCCTCTAGAAGTGAACCTCAGTGCTTTATTTGCACGATTATGGCTTTGTTAAACTGCATTGCTGTTTTAATGATGTGTATCTGTACCCCGAGATCCCTCTGCGCCTCTACCCCATTTAGACTTTTATTTTCCAAGGAGTAGGTGGCCTCCTTATTCCTCCTAAAAAAAAAAAATGTACGTTATACTTATCTACATTGAAATTCATTAACAAACTTGCAGAATGGACGTGCAAATGACTTCCTGTATTTTTTAGTCTTACTCAGTATTAAACTATATCCCCAAAAATGGGTCATCTGCTAATTTTGATATTGTACTTCCAATTCCCGGAGTCCAAATCATTTTTGTAAATGGTGAACAACATTGGTCAGAGTACCGATCCCTGTGAAAGTAATTTACTAAATTCCACTTCAACTTCTAACACACTGGATTCCTGATTTCATTTTCTCACCTCTTTTTAGGTCCCTCTGCATTATTCTTCAGGTGTGGAAAAAGCAGGTACGTGCTTCAGGACTCTACCAATACTTCTCTGGCAACTTGGACAGACACACTGAATTTCCCCTCACTGGTGTCAGCTGTGGCTTAGTTGGTAGCACCCTCGCCTCCGAGTCAGAATGTTGTTGGTTCAAGTCCCACTCCAGAGACTTGAGCACAAAAATCTAGGCAGACACTCCAGTGCAGTACTGAGGGAGTGCTGCCCTGTCGGAGGTGCCGTCTTTCGGATGAGACGCAAAACCGAGGCCCGGTCTGCTCTGTCAGGTGAACGTTAAAGATCCCATGGCACTGTTTTGAAGAGCAGGGGCGTTATCCCCGGTGTCCTAGCCAATAGTTATCCCTCAATCAACTTCACTAAAACAGATTATCTGGTCATTATCACATTGCTGTTTGTGGGAGCTTGCTGTGTGCACATCGGCTGTCACATTTCCTACATTGCAACAGTGACTATGCCTCAAAAAAAAAAAGTACTTCATGGCTGTAAAGCACTTGAGACATCTAGTAGTCGTGAAACGTGCTTATATAAATGCAAGTCTTTCTTTTCTGATTGTACAGACTCATCTTCCCAATCAGCCTGACTGAAATTGGGAATTCACCGTTCAGGAAATGGGTACGTGTGTCCAACATTTCGTACCACTACACTGTTATAGTCACTAAAACAAATAGCCAAGAAAATGTAAAGTAGCACCCACAATTGTCCAGTATAGGATAGGTTCATATATTTATGGGGTATGGTAGTATAGTGGTTATGTTACTGGACCAGTAATCCAGAGGCCTGGACTAATGATCCAGAGACACGAGTTCAAATCCCACCACAACAGCTGGGGAATCTAAATTCAGTTAAATAAATAAATCTGGAATAAAAGGCTAGCATCAGTAATGGTGACCATGAAACTACCAGATTGTCGTAAAGACGGGAATCTGGCATCCTTACCCGGTCTGGCCGGTAGGTGACTCCAGACCCACAGCAATGTGGTTGACTCTTAACTGCCCTCTGAAATGGCCCAACAAGCTCACCACCACCTTCTCATGGGCAATTAAAGCTGGCATTTCCAGTGATGCCCCCGTGAAGGAGGTTTTTTTTTTTTTAAATTATGGGAGGGGTGAAGATGCCACGATGAGGTTCACAAAAAAAATGGCAGCTGAAATTAGCCTCCACATATGCCAGTTTTACAGTATTGGGAATAACACATGGTGCAAAGATGAGAAGCATAAAAAAAAGTGGAAAATGTCTGAAGAAAAACTTTAATGTCTGCATGAGTGTAGCGTCCCTTTGCCCAACTGGATCACAGAATTAGAGACCACTGCCCTTTCAACCCAGAAAGATCCCAGAACCATGTTTGTAGTGTCTTTCAATTGGTTCAGTTAAATCACATTCTACCAAAATAAAAATTCTGGTGGCACCAATACCCAATTTCCTCTTTAGGTCTGCTAGCTCCAAGCCCTACTACTTCGGCTTCCTTCAGCTTCAGGCCCTGCTTCCTGAGATTGGACGTCAGAGTCACCACAAATGTAACTAGAGAGGCTAGGATCAGAAGAAATATTGACAGACGGAAAGATAATCCCAAAAATTACTGTAGCACTAATAACTCTATATATTTTTTGAGATACCAATAATGAATATTGAAGCTTGGGGGCCACATTTCACTGCCACCTCCTGAACCAGGCAAACTGCAGCCTAAATACTTCTCAGACAAGGCCCAGATTTCCAGCCACCCGACTCATTCCCTCCTGCCCCATGCAGACCCCCACGTCCCTAGTCTTTCTGACCTGGAAGGAGCAGGAGCTAGATTTATGATAAGACTTTTAAGGTAGGGAGGGGGGTGCATACATTCACTACCAACCATTTTGAGGGGGGGAAAAGTGTGCACATATAGTAAAATATTTAGTGTTCAGCTTTAGGAATCCATAGGGAACATTTTAAAAAATAAAAGGACCGAGGCAGTGGATCTGAGCAGGAGCGGAGCTGGGAGCGAGAGCAAGATAAAGAGCGCAGCAGAGGAGGCCAGAGAGCAGAGGCAGCAGACCTGAGCTGGGAGCAACTCAACACAGGCAGATTTTGAAAGAGTGACGTCAGAGTAAAAAACCTAAAGTGACGTCAGCACAAGGGAAGGAGCTGATTGGTGAGTAGCTAGTGAGTGTTTAAGTTCTAAGTTTATTTCTGCTAAGTTAGTTAATAGTCTATTAAATAGAGGCATGGCAGGGCACCTCAGTCCCGTGGAGTGCACATCTTGTGCCATGTGGGAAATCCAGGACATTTCCAGTGTCCAGGACAAGCACATGTGCAGGAAGTGTCGTCAGCTGGAGGAGCTCGGGCGTCAGCTGTGGCTCAGTGGGGAGTTGATACTCCAGTGCAGTGCCGAGGGAGTGCTGTACTGTCGGAGGCCCCGTCTTTCAGATGAGACATTAAACCGAGGCCCCGTCTGCCCCCTCAGGTGGGCATAAAAAGATCACATGGCATTATTTCGAACATAACAAAAACAGATTATCTGGTCATTATCACATTGCTGTTTGTGGGAGCTTGCTGTGTGCAAATTGGCTGCTGCGTTTCCCACATGACAAGTGACTACACTCCAAAAAAGTACTTAATTGGCTGTAAAGCGCTTTTGAGACGTCCGGTGGTCATGAAAGGTGCTATATAAATGCAAGTCTTTCTTTCTTTCAACTGGTATTTACTGGTGAGGGTAATAGTTCCTCTGGGGAGTACAGCCAGAGCCAAGTCCATGGCACCACGGGTGACTCAGCTGTACAGGGGACAGGGATGGGGGGAAAAAAAAAAATCAGGAAAGCAATAGTGGTAGGGGATTCAATAGTTAGGGGAACAGATTGGCGCTTCTGCGGCCACAGACGTGACTCTAGGGTGGTATGTTGCCTCCCAAGTGCCAGGGTCAAGGATGTCACTGGAGCGGCTGCAGAACACTGAGGGGGGAGGGTGAACAGCCAGAGGTCATGGTCCATATCGGTACCAACGACATAGGCAGAAAAAGGGATGAGGTCCTGCAGGCAGATTTTAGGGAGCTAGGAAAGAGATTAAAAAGCAGGACCTCAAAAAGGTAGTAATCCCCGGATTACTCCCGGTGCCACGCACGAGTGAGTATAGAAATAGGAGGATAGAGCAGATGAATGAGTGGCTGGAGAGATGGTGCAGGAGGGAGGGCTTTATTTCCTGGGACATTGGGACTGGTTCTGGGGGAGGTGGGATCTGTACAGGCCAGACAGGTTGTACCTCAACAGAGCTGGGACCAATATCCTCATTGCTGGGGGGGGGGGGGGGGGTTTAAACTAATTTGGCAGGGGGATGGGTACCAAGATGTAGCAGCAGAAAGGAGAAACATGGTGCACAAGAATGGGAGATACGGATAGCACTAGAGCAATAAATAGTACGGTATTAGGCGGGGTCAGACTAAGAATACAAGAAGGTCTAAGACGGTTTACAGTGCATGTGTGTAAATGCACGAAGCGTGGTAAATAAGGTTGGTGAGCTGCAGGTGCAAATAACCACATGTTCCGAAGTCCGGGAAAACCCGAAAACCGGCTCGGCCTCGGTCCAGAGGTTGCTGGATTCGGGACCTTCTACTTGTAGTAGAAAGGATATAGAGCAGCAAATTTGCAAGGAAATTACAGAGGTGCAAGAACTATAGAGTAGTGATAATGGGGGACTTCAATTATCCTAAAATAGACTGGAATAGTAATAGTGTAAAGGGCAGTGAGGGGAAAAAAATGTCTGAAATGTGTTCAGGAGAACTTTCTTGATCAGTACATTTCCAGTCCAACAAGGAAGGAGGCATTGCTGGATCTAATTCTGGGGAATGAGGTGGGTCAGGTGGATCAAGTTTCAGTAGGGGAACATTTAGGGAAGTGATCATAGTGTCATAAAGTTTAGACTAGCTATGGAAAAGGACAGGGAGCAATCTAGAGTAAAAATACTTAATTGGAGGAAGGCGAATTTCAGTGGGTTGAGAACGGAGCTGGCCCAGGTAAATTGGAATCAAAGGTTGGCAGGCAAAACTGTAATCAAACAATGGGCTGTCTTTAAAGAGGAGATGGTTCGGGTACATTCCCACGAGGGGGAAAGGTAGGGCAGCCAAAGCCAGAGCTCCCTGGAAGACGAAAGAGATAGAGAGCAAGATAAAGCAGAAAAAAAGGTGTGTGTGACAGATGTCAGGTTGAGAACACAACTGAGAACCAGGCTGAATACAGAAAGTTCGGCGGGGGGGGGGGAGAAAAAGAGTGAAAAAGGAAATAAGAGGGGCAAAGAGAGAGAGAGTATGAGAATAGTCTGGCAGCTAACATAAAAAGGAATCCAAAAATCTTCTATTGGCAAATAAATAGTAAACAGGTAGTGAGAAGAGGGGTGGAGCCGATTAGGGACCAAAAAGGAGACCTACACATGGAGGCAGAGGGCATGGCTGAGTACTTTGCATCCGTCTTTATCAAGGAAGAAGATGCTGCCAAAGTCAGTGAAAGAAGAGGTCATTGAGATATTGGATGGGATAAAAATTGATAGAGGAGGTATTAGAAAAGGCTGGCTGTAATTAAAGTAGGTAAGTCACGAGGACTTGATGTGATGCATCCTAGAATGCTAGGGAAGTAAAGGTGGAAATTGTGGAGGTACTGGCCACACTCTTCCAACCCTCCTTGGATACAGGAGTCGTGCCAGAGGACTGGAGAATTGCAAATGTTACACCTTTGTTCAAAAAAGGATGCAAGGTTAAACCCAGGACGTAACATACAGGGTGGATAAAGGGGAACCAGTGGATGTAGTGTATTTGGACTTCCAAAAGGCAGTTGACAAGGTTCCACACAAAAGATTACTGATCAAGATAAAAAAAAAAAATCACAGGATTGGGGGTAATATGGCATGGGTGGAAGATTGGCTATCTAACAGAAAACAAAGAGTTGGGATAAATGGTTCGTTCTCGGGCTGGCAATCAGTAACTAGTGGTGTTCCGCAGGGGTCAGTGCTGGGACCCCAACTCTTTACAATCTATATTAACGATTTGGAGGAAGGGACCGAGTGCAACATATCCAAGTTTGCCGACGATACAAAGATGGGAGGGAAAGCAGCGAGTGAAGAGGACATAAAAAGCCTGCAAAAGGACATAGGCAGGCTAAGTGAGTGGGCAGAGATTTGGCAGATGGACTATAATATTGGAAAGTGTGAGGTTATGCACTTTGGCAGAAAAAAATCAAAGAGCAAGTTATTATCTAAATGGAGAGAAACTGCAAAGTGCTACAGTACAAAAGGGATCTGGGGCTCCTGGTGCATGAAACACAAAGTTAGTATGCAGGTGCAGCAGGTGATCAGGAAGGCCAATGGAATCTTGGCTTTTATTGCAAGGGGGATGGAGTATAAAAACAGGGAAGTCTTGCTGCAGTTATACAGGGTACTGGTGAGGCCACACCTGGAATACTGCGTGCAGTTTTGGTTTCCATATTTAAGAAGGTATACTTGCTCTCGAGGCGGTTCAGAGAAGGTTCACGCGGTTGATTCCGGAGATGAGGGGGTTGACGTATGAGGAAAGGTTGAGTAGGTTGGGACTCTACTCATTGGAGTTCAGAAGAATGAGAGGTGATCTTATCGAAACATATAAGATTGTGAGGGGGCTTGATCGGGTGGATGCGGTGAGGATGTTTCCACTGATGGGTGAGACTAGAACTAGGGGGCATAATCTTAGAATAAGGGGCTGCCCTTTCAAAACTGAGATGAGGAGAAACTTCTTCACTCAGAGGGTAGTAAATCTATGGAATTTGCTACTCCAGAGAGCGGTGGAAGCTGCAACATTAAATAAATTTAAAACGGAGATAGACAGTTTCCTAGCAGAGAAGGGAATTAGGGGCTACGGGGAGAGGGCAGGGACGTGGACGTGAGTCTAGATTCGGATCAGCCATGATCCTATTGAATGGCGGAGCAAGCCCGAGGGGCCGTATGGCCTACTCCTACTTCTTATGTTCTAATGTTACAGGCCAGTCAGCTTAACCTCAATGGTGGGGAAGCTTTTAGAAACTATGATCCGGGACAAAATAAACAAACAGTCACTTAGACAAATGTGGATTAATGAAGGAAAGCCAGCACGGATTTGTTAAAGGCAAATTGTGTTTAACCAACTTGATTGAGTTTTTTGATGAAGTAACAGAGAGGGTTGATGAGGGCAATGCGGTTGATGTGGTGTACATGAACTTCCAAAAGGCATTTGCTAAAGTGCCAAATAAGCTTGCCAAAAAGTTGAAGCCCATGGAATAAAAGGGACAGTGGCAGCAAGGATATGAAATTGGCTAAGTGACAGGAATCGGAGTGTAGTGCTGAACAGTCGTTTTTCGGACTGGAGGAAGATATACAGTGGTGTTCCCATGGGATCGGTACTAGGACCACTGCTTTTCTTGATATATATTAATGAGTTGGACTTAGGTGTACAGGGCACTATTTCAAAATTTGCAGATGACACAAAACTTGGAAATAGTGAACAGCGAGTAGGATAGTGATAGACCTCAAGGAGGACATAGACAGGCTGGTGGAATGGGTGGACACGTGGCAGATGGAAGTTTAATGCAGAAATGTGAGAATTGATACATTTTAGGTAGAAAGAACGAGGAGACACAATAGAAACTAAAGGATACAATTCTAAAGAGGGTGCATGAACAGAGACACCTGGGAGTATATGTGCACAAATCGTTGAAGGTGGCAAGACAGGTTGAGAAAGCAGTTAAAAAAGCATATGGGATCCTGGGCTTTGTAAATAGAGGCATGGGGGGAAAATTTGTTTGCTTTGCGCCTCCAGTTAGCGCCCCAAGAGGGCACTAATGGGGTGCAAAGCAACTAGCGCCTGGGTGCGGCAATGTTTGCGCCGCTCACAAAATTGACCAGACATTTTGCGGCGCTGCTAAACACTATCGCCATGATCTCCTGCGCCCGCAGATCGTGATGTCAGTCGAGCGTGCAATGCCACGGACCAGATATTGAGTGGCGCCCCCTGCCTTTAGCAACGACAGGTTGAGGGGAACGTTTTGCAGTCAGGAAGGGACTGGGGGAGCGCTATTTAAAGGCAGCTGCTCCCTGCCTTTTTTTGTCGGCGACATTTTTGCACCACGCATTCTGAGACAGCGAGACACACTTCTGGAGAGATTCAATGCTGTGTGAAGGAGTTTTGGATACTGAGCAGCACTTTGCAGGTTCATTTTGATTTGACCTTCCTTGCATCGATTTAGAAGAGACTATGGGGGCTGCACTCAGTTCTTTCCCTGGGTCTCTCCATTGTTCTTTCCAGCAGAATTGATGTACAGGTCTCTCCAGGCCGAGATTCAAGGCTGCAATGATGAGCAGGGTGTGGATGGAGAGCAAGATCAACACTCCCCTTTAAGAACTGGCCAGCGCCAGTGTGTCTGTGTTCCATTGCTGACTGACATCACATGAGCTTCGCCAGCGCTCTGAGAAGGCGCTAACGCCGAGGAGCGAGGCGCTACAAGAGCGGTGTGTAGCAACTAATTTAGTACTCCTCCAGGGGTGATAGAAGCCAAGTTTGCAGTCGGAGGCAATAATAAAATGCCAGGCGCTAAACTTTGCGCCCGGCCAATAATTGCGTCCCAAACGAGGCGATACCGAATTTCTCCCCCATAGAGTACAAAAGCAAGGAAGTTATGATGAACCTTTATAAAATACTGGTTCAGCCACAACTGGAGTATTATGTCCAATTCTGGGTACCACACTTTAGAAAAGGAGGTGAAGGCTTTAAAGAGGGTGCAGAAAAGGTTTACAAAAATGGTTCTAGGAATGAGGGACTTCAGTTATGTGGATAGTCTGGAGAAACTGGGGTCGTTCTCCTTAAAGCAGAGAAGATTGAGAGGAGATTTGATAGAGGTATTCAAAATCATGAGGGGTCTAGTCAGTAGATAGAGAGAGACTGTTCCCATTGGCAGAAGGGTCGAGAACCAGAAGAACCAAAGGCGACATGTGGAAAAATGTTTTTACGCAGCGAATGGTTAGGATCTGGAATGCACTGCCTGAAAAGGTGGTGGAGGCAGATTCAATCGTGGCTTTCAAAAGGGAATTGGATAAGTACCTGAAGGAAAACAATTTGCAGGGCTATGGGGAAAGTGCTGGGGAGTGGGACGAGCTGAAGTCATAGACTTAGGTAGCAGTGGGGAAATTAAAAACCAGAGTGTGTCAGGGAGGGGCAGAAGGTATGGAGTAAAAGGTAAAGTAATAAAAAGGGCAAAAGCAGGAACTAAGTGTCACAAAACATATTTGAAAGTTCTCTATCTGAATGCACGTAGCATTCGTAACAAAATAGACGAGTTAATGGCACAAATAACTACATATGGATATGATCTTGTGGCCATTACAGATACATGGCTGCAAGGTGACAATGCCTGGGAATTAAACATACCAGGTTATTTAACGATCAGGAAGGACAGGCAGGAAGGAAGGGGAGGTGGGGTGGCTATGTTAATAAAGGAAGGAATCACTGATAGAGAAATCATATTGGGTCAAAAGATCAGGATAAATGAAACAGTTTGGGTGGAGGTAAGGAATAATAAGGGGGAAAAAACACTAGTGGGCGTAGTCTATAGGCCTCCGAACAGTTGCAACTCGGTTGGACGGAGTATCAATCAGGAAATAGTTGAGGCTTGTAATAAGGGAACATCTATAATTATAGGGGATTTTAACTATCATATTAATTGGACAAATCAAACTGGGCAGGGCTGCCTTGAGGATGAGTTCATTGAGTGTATTAGGGATGGGTTTCTTGAGCAGTATGTAACTGAACCAACCAGGAGACAAGCAACCTTAGATCTGGTCCTGTGTAACGAGACAGGATTAATTAAAGATGTCCTAGTAAAGGATCCCCTTGGAATGAGTGACCATAACATGGTTGAATTCCATATTCAATTAGAGGGTGAGAAGGTTGGATCTCAAACAAGCGTGCTAAGCTTGAATAAAGGAGACTATGAAGGTATGAGAGTGGAATTGAGTAGAGTGGATTGGGAAAATAGATTAAAGGGTAAGACAATACATGATCAGTGGTGTACATTCAAGGAGTTATTTTACAACTTCCAAAAAATATATATTCCACTGAGAAGAAAAGGGTGTAAAAGAAAAGACAGCCATCCGTGGCTAAGTAAAGAAATTAAGGATAGTATTCGACTAAAAACAAGGGCAAAATGCTGGAGTCCATCATTAAGGATGAAATAGCGGAGCACTTAGCAAATGGGGACAGGATAGGACAGAGTCAACATGGATTTACAAAGGGTAAATCGTGCTTGACTAATCTATTGGAATTTTTTGAGGGAGTAACTGGTAGAATAGATGGGGGAGAGCCAGTAGATGTGGTGTACCTGGACTTCCAAAAGGCCTTCGATAAGGTCCCACATAAAAGATTAGCATGGAAAATTGAGGCTCATGGGATAAAGGGGAAAGTTTTGGCGTGGATAGGGAACTGGCTGTCAGATAGAAAACAGAGAGTTGGAATAAACGGCTCATTTTCTGAATGGCAGGCAGTAACAAGTGGGGTACCACAGGGATCTGTCCTGGGCCCCCAGCTGTTCACAATTTACATTAATGACCTGGATCAGGGAGTCGGATGCAGCATTTCCAAATTTGCAGACGACACTAAACTAGGAGGTGGGGTGGGCTCAGAGGAAGAGACCAGGAAGCTCCAGAGCGATTTGGACAGACTGGGCGATTGGGCGGATAAATGGCAGATGCACTATAATGTGGACAAGTGCGAAGTTATCCACCTTGGGTGCAGGAACGGGAGGGCAAATTATTATTTAAATGGCAATAGATTGGGAGAGGGGGAAGTACAGAGAGACCTGGGTGTTCTTGTACACCAGTCACTGAAGGCGAGCATGCAGGTGCAACAGGCGGTCAAGAAGGCAAACGGTATGCTGGCCTTCATAGCAAAAGGGTTAGAATACAGGAACAGGGATACCTTGCTGCAGCTGTACAGGGCACTGGTGAGACCACACCTCGAGTACTGTGTACAGTTTTGGTCGCCTCATCTGAGGAAGGATGTTCTTGCCATGGAGGGGGTGCAGCGGCGATTCACCAGGCTGATACCAGGAATGGCGGGAATGACCTATGAGGAGAGACTATGTAGTTTAGGGATGTACACACTGGAGTTTAGAAGATTGAGAGGGGACCTCATAGAAGTGTATAAAATTCTGACAGGTCTAGACAGACTGGATGCAGAAGGAATGTTTCCCTTGGCGGGTGAGAACAGAACTAGAGGACATAATTTAAGGATAAGGGCTAAACCATTTAGGACAGAGATGAGGGGGAATTTCTTCACTCAGAGAGTGGTGAACCTGTGGAACTCATTGCCACAGAGGGCAGTGTACGCCAGCTCATTAAATATATTTAAGAGGGAATTAGATATATTTCTACGGGCAAAAGGGGTTAAGGGTTACGGAGAGAAGGCGGGGACGGGATACTGAATTAAAGGATCAGCCATGATCTCATTAAATGGCGGAGCAGGCACGAAGGGCCGAATGGCCTACTCCTGCTCCTATCTTCTATGTATCTATGTATAAGGTAGCCAAATCTAGTGGGAGGATAGAGGATTGGGAAAACTTTAAAAGGCAGCAAAAAATAACAAAAAGATTGATTAAGAAAGGGAAGATAGATTATGAAAGTAAATTAGCATAAAATATAAAAACAGATAGTAAGAGTTTTTATAGTTATATAAAAAGAAAAAGGGTGGCTAAAGTAAATGTTGGTCCCTTAGAGGATGAGACCGGGAAATTAATGGTGGGAAATATGGAGATGGCAAAAACACAATGAATATTTTGTATCAGTCTTTACAGTAGAAGACACTAAGAATATCCCAACACTGGACAAACAGGGGGCTAAAGAGGGGGGGGGGGGGGGGGAAAAAGAGAGGAGCTAAGCACGATCAAAATCACTAAGGAAGTGGTACTCGGTAAAATAATGGGACTCAAGGCGGATAAATCACCTGGACCTGATGGCTTACATCCTAGGGTCTTGAGGGAAGTGGCGGTAGGGATTGTGGATGCATTGGTAATAATTTTCCAAAACTCCCTGGACTCAGCAAAGGTCCCGGCAGATTGGAAAACTGCTAATGTAACACCCTTATTTAAAAAGGGCAGTAGACAGAAGGCTGGAAACTATAGACAGGTTAGCCTAACATCTGTGGTAGGTAAAATGTTGGAGTCCATTATTAAGGAGACAGTAACAGGACATTTGGATAATCATAATTTAATAGGACAAAGTCAGCATGGTTTTATGAAGGGGAAGTCATGTTTGACAAATTTGCTGGAGTTCTTTGAGGAAGTAACATATAGGGTGGATAAAGGGGAACCAATGGACGTAGTGTATTTAGACTTCCAAAAGGCATTTGACAAGGTGCCACACAAAAGATTATTGCTTAAGATAAAAAATCACAGCATTGGGGGTAATATTCTGGCATGGATAGAGGATTGGCTATCTAACAGAAGGCAGAGAGTTGGGATAAATGGTTCATTCTCAGACTGGCAATCAGTAACCAGTGGTGTTCCGCAGGGGTCAGTGCTGGGTCCCCAACTCTTTACAATCTATATTAACGATTTGGAGGAGGGGACCGAGTGTAACATATCAAAGTTTGCAGATGATACTAAGATGGGAGGGAAAGTAGTGAGTGAGGAGGACATAAAAAACCTGCAAGGGGACATAGACAGGCTAAGTAAATGGGCAGAGATTTGGCAGATGGAATACAATACTGGAAAGTGTGAGGTTATGCACTTTGGCAGGAAAAATCATAGAGCAAATTATTATCTTAATGGCAAGAAACTGGAAAGTACTGAAGCACAAAGGGATCTGGGGGTCCTGGTGCACGAAACTCAAAAGGTTAGTGTGCAGGGGCAGCAAGTGATTAAGAAGGCCAATGGAATGTTGGCTTTCATTGCTAGGGGGATAGAATATAAAAATAGGGAGGTATTGCTTCAGTTGTACAAGGTATTGGTGAGACCGCACCTGGAATACTGCATACAGTTTTGGTGTCCATACTTAAGAAAAGACATACTTGCTCTCGAGTCAGTACAAAGAAGGTTCACTCGGTTAATCCCGGGGATGAGGGGATGGACATATGAGGAGAGGTTGAGTAGATTGGGACTCTACTCATTGGAGTTCAGAAGAATGAGAGGCGATCTTATTGAAACATATAAGATTGTGAAGGGGTTGGATCGGGTGGATGCGGGGGCGGATGTTCCCGATGATGGGTGAAACTAGAACTAGGGGGCATAGTCTTAGAATAAGGGGCTGCTCTTTCAAAACTGAGATGAGGAGGAACTACTTCACTCAGAGGGTGGTAGGTCCATGGAATATGCTGTCCCAAAAAGCTGTAGAAGCTACATTACATAAATTTAAAACAGAAATAGACAGTTTCCTAGAAGTAAAGGGAATTAAGGGTTACGGGGAGCGGGCAGGAATTTGGACATGAGTCTAGGTTCGGATCGGTCATGGCCCTGTGGGTAACGGAGTGGGCCCAGGGGCCGTGTAGCCTGATCCTGCTCCTATTTCATGTGTCTAATTCTGTTAGATTCAGGAGATAGTTCTGTGATAGTAGATTGGCGGTTAGGATCAGATCAGCCATGATCTTATTGAATGGCGGAGCAGGCTCGGGGGGCCGATTGGCCTACTCCTGCTCCTATTTCTTATGTTCTTATGCTCGATGGGCCGAATAGCCTCCTTCTGTGCTGTAACCATTCTATGATTCTCTTTGGCTAACTGCTGCTATTCCTAGGTTAACTTAAGAAAATCGATAGATTAACATTCAAATTGCCAAAAGGAAAGCTAAAAACTAGTAATTTCCAGGTCCTGATGAATTGTATTTTAGTTAAGGGACGGTCTTTTGAGACTTGGTAGCTGTGTTACCAAATATGGAGACCAGTGGTAAATGTACAACATAAAACATAGCCATAAGTAGTCTATTAAACATCCTGCTAAGTAATTCTGTACTGGGGAATCGCCTAAAGAGGAATCAAACCTCCATCAGTAAATATTTTCTTTTAAATTTCTCTGAAATCATGCTTCCATACCCAGCCAGGGAGATGAGTCATCCCAGGAAACATATTAGCACAGACTGATAAATGCTTACTGTGCCTACTGTACTGTAATTTTGGAAACAAAGCTGTTAAGGGACAATTAAATCTCATTGAAACTTATAAAATTCTAACAGGACTGGACAGACTGGATGCAGGAAGGATGTTCCCAATGGCTGGGGAGTCCAGAACCAGGGGTCACAGTCTAAGGATAAGGGGTAAGCCATTTAGGACAGAGATGAGGAGGAATTTCTTCACCCAGAGAGTGGTGAACCTGTGGAATTCTCTACCACAGAAGGCAGTGGAGGCCAATTCATTAAATATATTCAAGAAGGAGTTGGATATATTTCTTAAGGCTAAAGGGATCAAGGGATATGGGGAGAAGGCAGGGACAGGGTACTGAATTTGGATGATCAGCCATGATCTCCTTGAATGGCGGAACAGGCTCGAGGGGCCGAATAGCCTACTCCTGCTCCTATCTTCTATGTTTCTATTAAGTCAATGTCCATGGCAAAAATAGCACTGTTCTCAGTTCATCATCCTATACTGTAATTATAGTCCATCATAACAAAAGTCAAAACTACTTGTAGGCTGCATTCATTTGAAAGATTCCAAAACATTTCACAAAATTTTACTATGGATTTTGAATGCTACAGAGTAATTGGAGCATATGTTCAAATAGAACTGGCAGCTGTTTTTCTCGGACACGACTCAAAAATGTTTAACATTACACCAAACTTGCATATTCTCCAGCTTTGCTTAAGAACATTTAAACGGTCAGACCCCTATGGCACAATACAAATCTATTCGATAACATTTATGTAAAATCCCTTGGTATTCGCAGATAAATGTTTTAACATGTTAATAGAACATCCCTATGTCCAGTATTTTAATGGGGGTTTTGCCCATTCAAAATAAAAATGGATAACATTTCCACCAAGATAGCGAACTGAGAAATAAAGGAAACGCGTTAAGTTTTAAACTGCTATTTTTGGTAACGGTAATTTCTAGCCGGCACTGCCGTTTTGCCCCAGTAAAAAAAAGTGTTGATTTTGTTGTACTAAAAATTAAAATGATTACACAGTGCATTAAAGCTGAAGTGTACAAAAGTGTAGTTTGCTGTACCGTGCAGAGGGAGCTAAATTTTCTGTTGCCCAATGGATCCGACTGACTGCTTCCAGTCAGGGTTTGCAACCTATTGCATTCTTATTATTAGTGTCACTCCTCATTTTTATGTCGACGTTGACTGCTGTAATACATACAGCTTGGGTACATACTGCACAGTAACAAAAAAGAGGATCTCCTCTAAGGGCATGTAAACAAATTGAAGTCAGCTTCCAAAGTTACAGAACATAATTAGGTGCTGCAACTCACCCACAAACAGGACAATGGTTAGTACCACACATCACAGTAATACACTGTAGTACAATCCTAAATATGGGAAACCACTTTTTTTTTGTTGAAATTACATAAAAATCACCAGTCAAACTCCACTTCCAAATTTATTCCATAATCCTGGAAATTCTGCAATCGCAGCGACAGGGATATTCAGTCAGTTAAAATATTCCCACCAGTAAAATTTCTCAACTGAAAAAAATGTGTGCAACTAAACAAAAGTCTTCATATAAGATAGCCACCAGGCATGCTGCAAAAGTTCCTTGGAGGAAAATGAAAAATTGTTAAAAGCTGCATTGCAGTAGTTTGTGTTATATATAAAATTTATTTGGGGCAACTTAAATCTTTTCTGCCTCAAGTGTGTGTGTGTGCAACCAATAAGGGGAAGAAAGTAACATCTGAAGTACTATTTCTAACATGTTTGAAGGGAGAGAGATTGGATTACATGGAGCAATTATGTAATGGATATGTTCAGACTGGAAAAGAAAAGATTGAGAGATGATACGATTGCTGTTTTTAGGATTCTAAGAAAAGGGACGAGATAATGTTGACCATGACATGCTGTTTCACCTTGTCCAGAATAGCAGAACCAGAGGACACGAACTGCGCTTGAAGGGGTAAATTCAAAACAAATCTGCAGAAGCATCATTTCAGTAAGCAAGTAGTAAATCTATGGAACAGGCTCCCTAGGGAGATGGTGGAAACAGATAGTATTGATTCAAATGCAAATTAGATAGATTTCTTTCAAAAAATACTTTGGGATACTGTATCTGAGTAATTTGAGACATGACATATGGTAAGTGTAGCATACTTGGGAGGTACAGGTGATTTTGGACCTATGGCTCCCGAAGTTTTCTACCACTGGGGGTGTATTTGCCTCATATCTGGGTCTGTTATAGACTAATTGATACAGATTAATTGCCATGATGTGTCAAAAACTCCATTATCATTGTAACATGCGACTGCAAACAAGATGGACTTTGGTCCTTTTTCCGTCTAGCAATTCCTATATGAATGCAAATTCTTTATCTTCTTTCTTGCCCTAGAGCTTGTTATTACAGTATTGAATATTCTGGGATCCAGTTTACCCATTTCCTTAAAAATCTTAAAATATTTCAATAAGATCACCTCTAAATTACCCTTTTCCCCTAATTCAAACATCCTTATAGCCTTAAGTCTTTCCTCATAGCTCAGGTGCCCAATTGTATTTATGAACTAAGTTGTCCTTCCACCCATTTACTCCAAGGCCGCTGGGAGGTGCCAAGTTCGAGAACATGAACAGAGCTGACCATGTTCTGCCTGGTATCCAACTAGCTTTTCATGTGTCCAACAGCCAACTAGTGACTATCCTCTTTGGCAGGGTGGCATGGGGAAGGAGCAAAAGAGAAGGCGAGAAAGGTCTCTTTGGAGTCGGACATAGCTCCAAGATGACAAGCATCAGTGATGGAAATTCGGAACCAAGTCAGTCAATCCATTACCGGGGCGGGGGGGGGGGTGGGGGGAGAGGGAGAGAAAGAGTTCCACATTTTCACTACTTCTTGACATCACGCCTGAACGGCCTAGCTCTAATTTTAAGGTTATGCTCCCTAGTTCCTCTCTATCTACCCCATCATATCCTTCAATCATCTTAAACACCTCAACAGTAACTTTCAGAAGGGATTTAGATATATATACTTGAACAGGAGAAATTTGCAGGGCTATGGGGAAAAAGCAGGAAAGTGGAACTAATTGGATAGCACTTTCAAAGAGCCAGCACTGGCACGACGGGTGGAATGGCCTCTTTCTGTGCTGTAAAATTCTATGATTCTCATCCATCATGAACTGGGCTAAAAACTATCCAACTCACCGAAACATTTCAGTGCAGTCAAAATGTTATTTTCCAAGCAAATTAATTTCTTCCTCCCCCAGTCATTAAGTTTAAGTTTAACATCAAAGTTGCAATATCTGCAGGCATATTATTAACAAAGACCAATATGTACATCACAAAATGATCTCAGAAAAATACAAGTGTTTCAATATAAAGTCCCTTTCAAGTGAACAAATGTTTGATATTTATTTGGTCTACCTAGTACAGTGCTCAGACGAGGAGGAACACGATGGACACCTACAGACGCTGAAAGACGCCCTCGCAAGAATGGGATATGACGCTCGACTCGTCGATCGACAGTTCAGACGGGCCACAGCGAAAAATCGCATAGACCTCCTCAGAAGACTAACACGGGACACAACCAACAGAGTACCCTTCGTCGTCCAGTACTTCCCCGGAGCGGAGAAACTACACCATGTTCTTCGCAGCCTTCAACATGTCATCGATGATGACGAACACCTCGCTAAGGCTATCCCCACGCCTCCACTACTCGCCTTCAAACAGCTGCCTAACCTCAGACTATCGTTCGCAGCAAATTACCCAGCTTTCAGGAGAACAGCGACCACGACACCACACAACCCTGCCACAGCAACCTCTGCAAGACATGCCAGATCATCAACACAGATACCATCATCACACGTGAGGACACCACCCACCAGGTACATGGTACATACTCATGTGACTCGGCCAACGTTGTCTACCTCATACGTTGCAGGAAAGGATGCCCCGGAGCATGGTACATCGGCGAGACCATGCAGACACTGCGACAACAGATGAACGGACACCGCGCAACAATCGCCAGGCAGGAGTGTTCCCTCCCAGTCGGGGAACACTTCAGCAGTCAAGGACATTCAGCCTCCGATCTTCGGGTAAGCATTCTCCAAGACGGCCTTCGAGACACACGATAACGCAAAATCGTCGAGCAGAAACTGATAGCCAAGTTCCGCACCCATGAGGACGGCCTCAACCGGGATCTTGGGTTCATGTCACGCTACATGTAACCCCACCTGACGTAGGGTCATCCAGACTCGAGTCGTCGTTGGCTTGCTCTCTCTACACAGATGCGGCCGGACCTGCTGTGATTTCCAGCAAAAAAATGTTTTTTGTCTGTTTTTTTGTTTTTCCATACAGACCCCAGCATCTGCAACATTTGACCTTGTGACCCCACCTCGTTGTTCTTTGATGTAATGTTTTCCTGACTGACCTGTTTGTACACCATTCACACCTTTGATTGCTGTGATTATCTCTCTGCCGAGGTGTGATAAATGGCAGTTGGAAAGATTACCTGTAAACATCTGACATTATTCTCTGACTATATAAGCTGTGTTTTTATGCATTTCTCCACTTCACCTGATGAAGGAGCAGTGCTGCGAAAGCTTGTGATTTCAAATAAAGCTGTTGGACTATAACCTGGTGTTGTGTGACTTCTTACATTTACCTAGTACAGGGCCTGAACAATGTAAAAAATTGTCAAAATATGGACTTTACCACTTTTTACCAACTTCAGAAAACTCAGGACACAAAACAGGTTTTGCTTGAAAAAGAGAGATATGTCTACATGGTTAAATATTGTGTACTTATATGTTGTCCTCGCATCTATATTTAAAAAACACACAATAAGCTACCTCATCTCCAAAATCAATTTTTTCTTTAAATGAGTGTTAAATGGTATTTTTGGGTAATTCAATCAGCTGAAATGCAGATGGCTCCTGTGGCTAAGTTACAATTCCCTCCTGGGTTGAGTCGAGTTAAAAACCGGTTCTGTGAGAAGTGCCCCACACATCGAGCCCGTTGCACGTGGTCCAGGTTGGTCGGTGCAGGCCAATTTTACCTTGAAGTCCAAGTACAGATTGGCTCTGATTCAGCTCCCAGTTTAGTGTCATCATTTTCACACAGAACCAGAGTCCAAGGAGATCAGGAGAGAGTTGGGGCCTATCAAGAGTGGCATCGGCTGGGGAGCCTGTCTGCATCTTGTGTGATGCAGGGGGATTTTGGCTGTAGTCACAGGCTGAATACCAGTGGGTTATAGGATTACTACTAACTACAAGTAGAATATCAAAGCATTACACCTATTACCAGTTACATATACAGTATCCGACTATATTCCCATCATAGTCAACAGTAACACAAGTGTTGCCAGTTTAACTATTAGTTAACAGTATAATTTCAGTGAGTTACTATTAGCTATTGGTGGAATCAAAGTTCCTCCCTCCTCTGGTTTCCCCCTGTGAATCCCTACCCCAGATCTTCGGTTTCCCCTCTTCCCACCCTCCGTTTCTCTTCACCTGTTCACTGGTAGCATCATGGTTCTCGAACTTCTCACACAACAGCTCCCGGCACAAAGATACTCAACTACAGAGGACTTAATCTTTATACAGTAAATGTAATAACATTTGCAGACGTCACATGTCTAGAAATACTGCCAACCAGAATTGGCAACCCTTCAGAGGGCAGTTAAGAGTCAACATTCATCCCCGACACCTGCTCCCCTTCCCCAGCACATTCCCATGCAAGTGCAGGAGATGCAACATAAGGGCAGGGGGAAAAAAAGGAGGCCAGCAGTATTGCTCAAAGTAACTAGTGTAGCACTGGAAGGGATGATGTAGTTGAGGGGTCAACAACAGAATCCATTTGGTTAGAATTAAGGAATAGAGGAGCTATTATGCTACTGGATGTATATTATAGTCCATCAAATAGTGAGGTGTTAGGAGCTAATTTGCAGGCAAATTACAGAAAGATGCAAGAACTAGACTAGTGATAATGGAGACTTCAAGTATCCTAATATAGACTGGGATAGTACCAGTGTAAAGGGTAAAGAGGGGGAGGAATTCCTAAAATATGTACAAGAGAAGAGAACTTTCTTGATCAGTGTGTTGCCAGCCCAATGAGGAAGGAAGCAGTGCTGGATCTGGTTCTGGGCAATGAAGTGGGGCAAGTTTCCGTGGTGGAGCATTAGTGATCATAAAAATATCAGATTTAGAATAGTTATAGAAAAGAACAAAGAACAATCAAGAGTAAAAATACTAATCGGAGAGCTAATTTCAGTGAGTTGAAAATGGTTTTGGCCCAGGTGGATTGAAATCAAAAATTGGCAGGCAAAACAGTAATTGAACAATGGGAGGCCTTCAAAGAGGAGATGGTTCGGGTACAGAGGAGACACATTCCCACGAGGGGAAAAGGAAGGGCATCCAAAGTTCGAGTTCCCTCAATGACTAAAGATAGAGATTAAAAAGGAGGCTTATGACAAATGTAAGGTTCATAATACAGTAGAGAACCAAGTTGAATACAGTACTGAGGACATCAAAATTGGGAAGAGGGGCACAGACAGTATGAGAATAGATTAGCGGGTAACATAAAAGGGAACCCAAAAGTCTTTTATAAATATATAAATAGTAAAAGGATAGTCAAAGGAAGGGTAGGGTCGATTAGGGACCAAAAAGGAGATCTTCTTGTGGAGACAGAGGGCATGGTTGAGATATTAAATGAGTACTTTGCATCGGTCTTCACTAGAGAAGCAGATGCTGCCAATATAGCAGTAAGAGAGGAGGTAATTGTTGTGTATGTACCTTTAAGGGAAGAACTGGTTTTAGACTGCAGTACCGGCAGTGACCACCCCTGTATAAAAGGCCCTAGCAGGCTTCTGTATTTCAGTCTGACGTTACCCTCCTGTTCAGTAAAGTACCTGTTAAACTGTTCTCCCGAAGTCCGTGTATTATTGAGGCGCGGACTTTACAGTGGCGACGAGTAAGTTCGAACTCACCTGCAGTGTTGCATCATCTCACGGGGATCTCACCCCGAGAGGAGGTTTCTTGGAGGTCGTAGTCTGAGCAACGGGCGTCGACCGCGGGCAACCGCCCAAAGGATTCATCGGTGTTCGGAGAATTGTGGGAGAGGCTGTGGAGAGCTGAGCTTGGCTCCCCAGTTAAGGTGTTCCAGCAAATCGTGCTGGTAGCAGGTAGTGCGCTGACCCTTCCGGACTGCGGCGGGCTCAAGCTCGATCGAGCGGCTCCACAAAACGGGCCGCGCAGCGTCGCCGGTAAAAGAAAACAAAAAAGAGAGAGGGTGGAGCGCACAGGGCGCGGTCAGTGCTCAAGAACCGGGCAGTGGAGAGAAAAAACGGTGGGAAGGAAAGTGAGACGCGCCGAAGCCGCGGGTCACCGCCATTACCCTGTAGAACGCTAGGAGCAGCGTGGCAGCAAGGGGAAGAAGAAAAAGCGCGGGAGGCGCCATTTTAAATCACCCAAGATGCCGAAAAGTGGCAGTATCACTGCTATCGACAATGAGGTAGAAGACTGGACCACGTATGTGGAAATAATTGAAGTGTACTGCAAGGCAAATGAGGTGGCCGATGGAAAGAGGGAGTCGGTATTATTGAATGTGATGGGCGCGAGTACGTACGGCCTATTGCGGAATTTAATTACCCCAGCTAAACCAATGGAGAAAAGTTTTGAGGAGATTGTTAATATCTTACAGGAACACCTAAACCCTACACCGCTGCTGATAGCAGAAAGATTCAAGTTCCATAAAAGAAACCAGCACAAGGATGAGAGCAATGCTGGCTATCTTACGGAACTACGCAAGTTATCGAAGCACTGCCAGTTCGGAGCAGGACTGGCAGACACCTTACGGGATAAGTTTGTCTGCGGGCTCCAGAGTGAAGGAACCCAGAAACGACTACTTTCGAAAAAGGACCTGACGCTAGAACAGGCTTTCAGCGTGGCAGTATCCTACGAAGCAGCAGCACGGGGAGCTGCGGAAATACAACAGAAACCACAAGAATACAGCGCTAACGAAATGGCGTATGGAGCAGAAAAGTGCTATCGCTGTGGCAGAACAACCCATGAGCAGAAGGACTGCTGGTTTAAGGACAAAGTATACAGGCAATGCGGAAAAATGGGACATATAGCAAGAGTCTGCAGGTCGGGAAAGAAAACCAACACGACAAGAACTACTAAGGAACAGTACAAGAAAGTAAAGAAACTGACAGACAGTAGTTCGGAAGATCAGGAGAGTGATAAGGACTCCGGGAGCAGGAGACTAAGTTGTCTAAAGTTACACAACGTGATCGCAAAGGAAGATCACCGAACCATTTGGGTCACCCTTATGATAGCAGGGTCCCCAGTAAAGATGGAATTGGACACAGGATCAGCCCTAACTGTCATGAATCGACGAGACTATGAGCGGCTATTCTCACACATACCCTTAAAGGACACGTCTATTGTATTGAAGACATACACGGGGCAAAAGGTCTACCCCAGAGGAAAAATAAGGGTGCCAGTTAAATATAACGGCAAGGAAACACAGAAACTATATATGTATATACTACGAGATGGAGGACCACCATTATTGGGACGTGAATGGATCCGAAAAATACAATTGGATTGGCATTCCATTCAGGCGCTAACTGTGACTGACAAAAAGGATGATGACGTCGCACCTGGACGTCGGTCACAAATTCTATCTGACGCGGAAGAGGTGTTCCAACAAGGACTTGGGACTCTAAAAGGAGTAAAGGCAACCATAAAGATTGAAGATAACGCAAACCCAAAATTTTTTAAGGCCAGACCGGTGCCATACGCGATCCGCCCAGCCGTTGAAGCTGAACTGGAGAGTCTGGAGCGTTCGGGTGTGCTGTCCAAGGTGGACTGGAGCGAGTGGGCCACACCCATCGTTCCTGTAATGAAGAAAGCATTGAGCAGCACGCCTGGGGAGCCGAAGAAGGTTCGCATCTGTGGGGACTTCAAGGTGACTGTGAACCCAGTCCTGCACACAGTACAATATCCACTTCCGCAGATAGAAGATATTATCGCCTCACTATCTGGCGGGAAACGTTTTACAAAGATTGATCTGGCCCAAGCGTATCTACAAATGGAGGTGGAAGAAGCATCTAGAAAATACCTCACGATAAACACTCACAAAGGTCTTTACCAGTACAATCGACTGGTATTCGGGGTAGCATCAGCCCCGGCTATTTGGCAGAGGGCGATGGAACAAGTCCTGCAAGGGATCCCGGGGACCCAGTGTTATTTGGACGACATCCTGGTTATGGGCGAAAATGACAATGAACACCTTGCCAACCTGGAGCAGGTGCTCACGAGATTACAGGAATATGGGCTACGAGCCAACCACCCCAAATGCGAGTTCTTCAGGAGACAAATCTCGTATTGTGGCCACATGATTGATGAGGAAGGGTTGCATAAGTCGCCGGACAAGATTGAGGCTGTAGTCAAGGCTCCAGCACCGGAAAATGTGTCGCAACTGAGGTCGTTCCTCGGGTTGGTGAACTACTACCATAAGTTCTTGCCGAATTTATCTACAATTCTGCACCCACTGAACGCCCTGCTGCAAACTGGAGTAACATGGAAATGGAGTGATGAGTGCAAGCGTGCCTTTCAGAAATGTAAATGCCTAATCACTTCAAAAGAAGTATTGGCCCACTACAACCCAACACTACCGATTCGGTTGGCATGTGATGCGTCACCTTACGGCATTGGAGCGGTGCTGTCACACAAATTCCTTGACGGTTCAGAGAGGCCAATAGCCTTTGCGTCGCACTCGCTAACCTCAGCTGAGCGTAACTACGCCCAGATTGACAGGGAGGCCCTCAGCCTGGTGTTGGGGGGGCGGGGGGGGGGGGGGTGAAGAAGTTCAATCACTATCTGCACGGGCAGAAATTCACCCTACTGACTGATCATCAGCCCCTGGTCTCCATTTTTAACCCAAAGAAGGGTGTTCCGGTGATGACGGCGCAACGGCTGCAAAGATGGTCACTTTTTCTAGGGGCACATCAGTACGACATAGAGTACAAGGGTACGAAACAGCATGGAAACGCTGATGGGCTGTCGCGCCTACCGTTGCCTACGGTAGAAGAAGCACCTGCAGTGGACCCTGTTGAGATATTCCATGCGACCATAGTCGAATGTTTGCCTGTTACAAACTCAAGTATAGAGAAGGAAACCCGAAATGACCCGACACTCTCTCGGGTCTATGATTTGACGGTGAAGGGATGGCCAGCATATGGCGACTCACTGTTGCCAGCATTCTCGCCAAGGAGAGAACAGCTGTCAGTGTGCCGGGGGACCTTGATGTGTGGATCCCGAGTGGTAATTCCACCTAAGCTAAGAGATAGAGTGCTCAATGAGCTTCATGAGAGTCATCTGGGAGGGGTAAAAATGAAGAGCCTAGCCAGGGCGTTTGTGGTGGTGGCCGGGAATCGATAAAGAAATCGAGGATATGACCAAGAGATGCACAGGATGCCAGAAGGTCCAAAACGCTCCACCACAGGCCCCGCTACATCCATGGGAGTGGCCCTCATCTCCATGGCAACGGGTACACATTGATTCTGCTGGTCCATTTATGGACTCAATGTTTCTAATCGCTGTGGATGCCCATTCAAAATGGCCAGAGGTCATTAAAATGTTCTCCACCACCATGGAGAAAACTATTGCAGTCCTACGGACCATCTTCACCAGGAATGGCTTGCCAGAACAGATTTGCTCAGACAATGGGCCACAGTTCATGTCTGAGGATTTCCGGAGGTTTCTGAGGAATAATGGGGTGAAACATTACACATCTGCCCCATATCATCCAGCCACAAATGGATTGGCTGAGAGGTTTGTTCAGACCTTTAAAAAGGCCATAAAGGCAATGTATAATGACGACATACCACTACAACACAAGGTGGATAATTTCTTGTTTGCTTACCGGAATGCGACACATGCAGTCACCAACCAAGCGCCAGCCGTACTGTTTTTCAACCGAAGGCTAAGATGTCGCCTGGATTTGCTCAAACCAAACATAAGACAAGATGTTGAGGATAAGCAGTTCCAGCACATAAATGAGAAGCCAACCAAGAGCTTCAAGATAGGGCAACCAGTCTTGGCCCGCGACTACCGAACAGAAAAATGGCAGCCAGGAACGATATGCACACAGCAGGGACCACTAATGTACACAGTGGACGTGGGAGAGAGCATCGTGAGACGCCATGCTGACCAAATTCTAGAGTCACAGGAACAAGCCAAACCCATACCACGAGCAGGTGCACCTGGTAATCAACCCGAAGTACAGATTGCATCTGCCTCAGAAGCAGTGGTATTGGAAGCTGACGAACCAACCAATGACAATGAACCAGAATCAACTCCGCCGCAAGAACAGGATACTCGAGAAAGGCGCTATCCAGTCAGGATCAGGAAGCCTCCTCAAAGACTGAACTTATAAATGATTATTTCAGCTGATGTATATAGTACCCAGAAAATTGTAATTAGTTATTATTTAGTTGTTAAATGAATGTTATGTACTGTTTATCTAAAAAGGGGAGGAATTGTTGTGTATGTACCTTTAAGGGAAGAACGGGTTTTAGACTGCAGTACCAGCAGTGACCACCCCTGTATAAAAGACCCTAGCAGGCTTCTGTATTTCAGTCTGACATTACCCTCCTGTTCAGAACTAAAAGAGTACCCTCCTGTTCAGTAAAGTACCTGTTAAACTGTTCTCCCGAAGTCCGTGTATTATTGAGGCGCGGACTTTACAGTAATACTCCTGGATAGGATAAAAATAGATAGAGGAGGTACTTAGAAGGTTAGCAGTACTCAAAGTAGAAAAGTGACCCAGTCCAGATGGGATGCATCCTTGGTTGCAGAGGGAAGTAAGGGTGGAGATAGCGAAGGCTATGGCCACAATCTTCCAATCCTCCTTATATATGGGGGTGGTGCCAGAGGACTGGAGGATTGCAAATGTTACATCCCTGTTCAAAAAAAGGGGGAAGAGGGATAAACCCAGCAATTACAGGCCAGTCAACATAACATCGGTGGACAGAAATTCTGGAACAAAATTAAATAGCATCTAGAAAAATATGAGCTAATAAATGAAAGTCAGCACGGATTTGTTAAAGGCATCATGTTTGACTACCTTGATTGAGTTCTTTGAAGTAGCAGCAGAGAGGGTTGATGAGGGTAGCACAGTTAATGATGTGTATATGGACTTTCAAAAAGGCGTTTGTTAAAGTGCCACACAACAGATTTGTCTTCAAAATTTAAGCCCATGGGATTAAAGGGACAGTAGCAGCGTGGATAAGAAATTGGCAAAGGGACAGAAATTAGAGAGTAGTGGTGAACAATGGTGTTCCCCAGGGGTCAGTATTAGGATCGCAACTCTTTTTAACATATATGGGTATATACAGGGCATAAGTGCCGATGACACAAAACTCGGAAATGTAGTAAACAATGAGGAGGATAGCAAGAGACTTCTGGAGGACATAGACTGGTGAAGTGGGCAGTCACATGGCAGATACAAAATTTCACACAGAGAAGTATGAAGTGATTCATTTTGGTAGGAACAATGAGGAGAGGCAACATAAGGGGTGCAGGAACAGAGACACCTGGGGGTATGTGTACACGGTGGCAGGACATGTTGAGAAGGCTGTTAAAAAAGCATATGGGATCCTTGACGTTATTAATAGAGGCACAGAGTACAAAAGCAAGATAGATATGCTAAACCTTTATAAATCACTAGTTAGGCCTCTGCTGGAGTATTGTGTTCAATTCTGAGCACCCCATTTTACGAAAGAGGTCAAGAGGGTGCAGAAGAAATTTATTAGAATGTTACCAGGGATGAGGGACTTCAGTTATGTGGCGAGACTAGAGAAGCTAGGAATTTTCTCCTTAGAGCGAAGAAGATTAAGAGGAGATCTGATAGAGGTGTTCAAAATCATGAACGGTTTTGAAAGAGTACCAGAGGACACAGATTTAAAGTTATTGGCAAAAGATCAAGAGGCAACATGAGGAAGAAAAATTTTACACAGCTAGTTGTTGTGATCTGGAATGCACTGCCGGAAAGGGTGATGGAAGCAGATTCAATAGTAACTTTCAAAAGGGAATTGGATAGATACTTGATGGATTTTTTTAAAATAGCGCTATGCAGAAAGAGCAGGGGTGTGGGACTGTTTGGATAGCTAACAAAGAGCTGGAAGAGGCAAGATGGGCTGAATGGCCTCCTCCTGTGCTGCATCATTCTAATGATTCTATCTGCCCTGTTACCTCCTCCCTTCCCACCGTCCAGAGCCCCACACTCCCTCCAGGTGAAACAATGATTTACTTGTACTTCTTCCAACTTAGTATTGTGTATTTGCTGCTTTAGATGCGATCACCTCCATATTGGGGAGATTAAACTGAATGGAGGTGTTCAGCAAAGCATTCACCCATTCAGTCCGCAAGCGTGGCACTGAGCTTCCAGTCACTTGCCACATTAATTCTCCTTCCCACTCTGACCTCTGCCTCCTACACTGTTCCAATGAAGCTCAACGCAAGCTCAAGGAACAGCACCTCATGTTTTCTTTAGGCACTTTACAGCCTTCCGGCCTTAACATGGAGTTTAACAACTTTAGATCTTAACCAACACTCCCCATTATCCCATGACAGGGAGGTGCTGGTAATGGAGGATGGCTGCACCAGAGCCACTGGGAGTGGAGGTAATGCGAGAATCCCCTATCGGTTTACTGCTGGCAGGGTGGTCCTCACCCCTGGGGTCTACCCGTTTCTCTTCCACCACATTCTCAGGCCACAGGTGCCTTCTCCTCTTTGCCAAATATTTCATGCTTCCCTCCCACCACCCCCTCCCCCCCACCACCCACCCCACCACTATTCTGCTATAGCCTTTTACACCTCCTTTGAACCCATCTCTTTTGTTTACCAATCCCTTTTGCCTTGCACCCGCATCCCTTTCGTCAATTAATCACTCCTGCCCTCCACCCTATGACAGACCTTTCCATTGTTCTTTCCTGCACACCCGCACTCACCGCCCCATTTTCAGTGGCTCAGGACTTGCTGAAAAGCTGTTCATCTCAAACATCTTCCAGTTCTGGTGAAAGGACAGCGATCTGAAACGTTAACTCTTTCCTTCCCCACTAATGCTGCCTGACTTGGTGGGTGTTTTCCAACATTTTCTGTTTTTAATTTCAGATTTCCAGCATCCGCGGTATTTTTCCTTTGTTTAAGAGTCAAACCACATTGGTGAAGCCTCAAACACCTCTCCTCCACCCTCGCCTCGTTCCATTCTTATCTATCCAGTCGTAGCCAGAGAATCATCAGCAATGGTTTCTCTTTCCGCTCTTGCATTCTTACCTCGGGAGTCTGCCAAGGCTCTATCCTTGGCTCCCTTCTCTTTCTCATCCATATGCTGTCCCTCGGCAACACCACCCGAAAACAAAACGTCAGGTTCCACACGTACACCGGCGACACCCAGCTCCACCTCACCACCATCTCTCTCAACCCTTACATGGTCTCTGATTTGCCAAGTTGCTTGTCCAACCATCCAGTCCTGGATGAGCAGAAATTTCCACCAACCAAATATTGGGAAGACCAAAGCCATTGTCTTTCATCCCTGCCTCAAAAACAAGTTCCCCAGCCACCAACTCCATCCCTCTCCTTGGCAAGTGTCTACAGCTAAACCAGGTCATTCACAACCTTGGCATCCTTTTTGACAGATGAGCTTCCGATTACATATCCGTTCCATCACCAAGACTACCTACTTCCACCGCCATAACATCGCCCATCTCTGCCCCGCCTCAACTCATCTGGTGCTGAAACCCTTACCCATGCCTTTGTTACCTCTAGACTTGACTATTCCAATGCTCTATTGGCCAGTCTCCCATCTTCCATCCTACCTAAACTTGAGCTCATAAAAAACTCTGGTCCCCATCTCCTAACTCGCACCAAGTCCGCTTCACCCATCACCTATGTGCTCGCTGACCTACATTGTTGGCTCCCGGTCCAGCAACGCCTCAAGTTTAAAATTCTCACCGTTGTTTTCAAATCCTCCATGGCCTCACCCCTCCCTATCATTGTAACTTCCTCCAGCCCTACAATCCTCCGAGATCTCTGCACTCCTCCAATTCTGGCCTCTTGCACATCCCCAATTTTAATCCCTCCACATTTGGTGGCCATGCCTTCAACTGCCTGGGCCCTAGGCTCTGGAATTCCCACTCTAAACCTCTGCTTTTCTACCTCTCTCCTCCTCCTTTAAGACGCTCCTTAAAACCGATCACATTTGACCAAGCTTTATGTCACCTTCCCAAATTTCTCCTTATGTGGCTCGGTGTCAGCTTTTGTTTGATCACACTTGTGAAGCGCCTTAGGACATTTTACTACATTAAAAGGCACTATATAAATCATTGTTGTTGTTTGGAGTCACATAAATTAGTCCGGATAATGATAGATTTCCTTGCCTAAAAAGGACATCAGTGAAACAGTTGGGTTTTTACGACAGTCGGACAGCTTCATGGTCACTTTAACTGATACCAGCAATTTCTATTTACTGATTTATTTATTTATTTTTAAACCTGAATTCAAATTCTCAAACTGCCATGGTGAGAAATTAAACTTGCATTCTCTGGATTACTTCCAGTAACATAACCACTATACTAGCAGACATTTCTTTACACTGAGGTGTTAGAACATAGAATGCTTTGCTATAGGGAGTAGTTGAGGCATTTTTTAAGGGAAAAGATGATAAACATTTGAAGCAGAGGACGATACATGGGTATGGGGAGACAGAAGGGCAGCAGGATTAGTTTTGGATTGTGTAGCCAAAAGGTAGCACAGATACAATGACCACCTTAGAAACTGTAAATTAATTCAGTCCTAGACAGCATTGAACTTCAGCCTGTCCAGCTATACTCCAGGGCTTCATAATAGGAGTAAAGCACAGCTAAAATTCAAAAAGTGACTTCCAAAAGTGGCAGTTTGTCACAGCAGTTTTAACTGGGTTAGACAACAATGTTTAAGAACTGACTTCTATTTTCACACTTGAGTTTGAAACTCGCACCTTAAGTTCCGAGCAATAAACCAAATGTGTCTTGTGGTTACTGATGCAAAACACTTACTCGAATAAAATAAGACTTGTTAAAAAAAATACTAAACTAACAATGCAACTGCACAAAAAAAAAGTGTTTTTAAAACAAAAGACAAGGCAAAAAACAAGTTTCTAATTAAGCAAGAAAGTATTACATGGTACATGCTAACATCTAAATGTCCCTCACACAGCAAAAAGCTGCTTTAATACAATTACTTGGAAGTCAGCCAGAGTGTACAATTGCAGTACAGATTTGACAACTCAAGACAACTCAATTGGTAGATTCAAATGCAAATTCATGTGAATCGTGCACCCGGATTAAGTTAAGAGGATTTACAATAAAAAGTTGTCCATTGAAAGGACTGCACTGATATCCATGTTAATCATTTAATTTAGTCATCAAGCTGTGACACCACAACAAATAATAATCACTGAACTGTTACACTGCAGGCTTGCTGGAATCTTTCCAACATAAGAAACTAACAGTTGATCTACAATTTTGCTGCAAATTGCTAAAGACACAGCAAGTAGCACATCTCCCTGTGTACTACCCAAATATAACACTTCAGGGTTAGCAAGCAGTTGTTAACTTGAAACAGGTTACTAAAACAAAATGTGAAGTAACCTGCTAAGCAACTCCAACAGTTAAAGTTATACAGCAAACAATGGTTCTCTAATTTCACGTGGAGATGCTTACGCTCACTACTTTCAGTTTCTCTCTTGCCTTTTAAAAAAAAAATTTGGTGTTCTGTTAAGTACTTAAAAAGAACACTAAGCCAGGAAGAGAGGAATAGCAGAATAAAGAATGTCAACATTTTTCTCTTTGAACAAGATTCTGGATCTAAAGTGTTCAATGGCTTCTGAAATATTTATTTTCTTCTCCAACTTAATAAAGGCCCACAGCTCCAGAGAACATTCCCCCCTTCTACTGGAAGGTGGGGGAGCAAGTCACTGCTGCTTGGTTTCTACCCATTACTGACTGATATAGCAAACAGATTATGGGGAGGAATGGCGGGTCTGAAGCTCCGTCCTACTGATATCAGAGACACACTCACCGTTAAAAAAGAACAGCATTTATACAGCATCTTATTACATCTCCAAGATGAAAAAGTTTTCACATGCAATGAATTACTCTGAAGTGTGGTAATTTATGTGGGCAAATGAGACAGCCATTTTGCACATGGCATGATCCCACAAAAAGTAATGGAAAATGACAAGTTAGTGTTTCCCCCCGCACCCAGGTGCATTGGTGGAGGGAAAATATTGGCACTTACTGCTTCAATTCAAATGAATGAATCTTTAAATTCCATCTTAACTACCAGAAGCAGAAGGGATCCTGGTTTCAAGTCGCTTCCAAAGTATGGCACTTTTGACAATACAGCATTTCCTCAGTGCTACACTGGAGGGTCAGCCTGGATTACATGCTCAAGTCATGAAGTAGCGCTCAAATGCACAATCGTCTGACTCAGAAGCACTTGTGCTACTAACAGGGCCAAACTGACAACTAACTATTCTATTTGAAGCAGTTCACTTGTGATATTGACCAACTTCCCCCTTTCCGATTCAATTCATTTAAAAAAAGGCAAGTGTGTCAGTTTGATATGCTTTTAATGATACAACAGTTTGCAAAAACAGGGCAGTAATAGTAGCGGATTTCAACTACCCCAATACTAACTGGGATAGAATTAGTGTAAAAGAAAAATAGGGCACAGAATTCTTAAAATGCTTTCAGGAGAACTTTAAGCTAGTATGTAACAAGCCCAACAAGAGAGGGCGTGGTTCTGGACTTAGTTTTAAGGAATGAAGCTGGGCAGGTGGAGGGGGCATCAGTGGGAGGGCATTTTGGTGGTAGTGATCATAATTCAGTTAGATTTAGCATAGTTATGGAAAAGGACAAAGATAGACCAGGTGTAAAAATTCTCGATTGTGGAAAGGCCAATTATAGCAAGCAGAGATGTGATTTAGCAAAAGTGGACTGGAAACAGTTACTTGAAGATAAGTCAGTGTCAGAGCAGTGGGAGGCATTCAAGAAGGAGATAGTGAGGGTCCAGAGCAAATATGGTACCACAAAGAAAAAGAATGGGACTCCCAAATCTAGAGCTCCCTAGATGTCAAGGAGCGTACAGAGTAGGATAAGGAAAAAAAGGGAAGCTTTTCTCAAATACAGAGAGCTCAATACTACAGAAAGCCTAGAGGAGTATGGAAAGTGAAATTAAAAAGGAAATTCGGAAAGCAAAGAGAGGGCATGAAAAAATATTGGCAAGTAAAATCAAGGAAACCCCCAAGATGTTTTATAAATACATAAAGAGCAAGAGAATAATTAAGGAAAGAGTAGGGCCTATTAGAGTCCAAAAAGATAATCTATGTAAGACAGAGATTTATATAGCGCCTTGCACAACCACTGGACGTCTCAAAGCGCTTTACAGCCAATTAAGTACTTTGAGTGGAGTCACTGCTGTAATGTGGGAAACGCAGCAGTCAATTTGCACACAGCAAGCTCCCACAAACAGCAATGTGATAACAAAAACAGATTATCTGATCATTACGTTGATTGAGATAAATATTGGCCAGGACACCTGGGGATATCTCCCCTGCTCTTCTTCAAAATAGTGCCATGGAATCTTTTATGTCCACCCAAGAGAGCAGATGTAGCCTCGGTTTATCCGAAAGACGGCACCTCCGACAGTGCAGCACTCGTGTGTCAGCCTAGATTTAGATGCTCAAGTCCCTGGAGTGGGACTTGAATCCACAACCTTCTGACTCAAGAGGAGAGAGTGTGCTACCCACTGGGCCACAGCTGACACAGGTGGAAGATGTGAGTATGTTTCTAAATGAATACTTTGTGTCTGTCTTCAGAGAAGAGAGTGACGATACAGACATTGTAGTTAAGGAGGAGCAGTGTGAAATATTAGATGGGATAAACAGAGAGAGAGGAAGTATTACGAGGTTTAGCATCTTTGAAAGTAGATAAATCGCCAGGCCCAGATGAAACATATCCCAGGCTGTTGAGGCAAGGGAGGAAATAACAAACCATCATTTCAAATCCTCTCTGGCTACAGGCATGGTGCCAGAGGAATGGAGGACTGCCAACGTTGTGTCACTGTTTAAAAAGGGAGAGAGAGAGGGACAGACCGAGTAATTACAGGCCAGCCAGCTTAACCTCAGTGGTGGGAAAATTATTGGAAAAAAATTGAGGGACAGTATAAATCATTTAGAAAGTCACAGATTAATCAAGGACAATCAGCATGGATATGTTAAGGAAAGATCATGTCTGACTAACTTGATTGAATTTTTTTGAGGTGGTAACGAGGAGGGCAGTGCATTTGATGTAGTCTACATGGATTTTAGCAAGGCTTTTGACAAGGTCCTACATGGCAGGTTGGTCAAAAAAGTAAAAGCCCATGGGATTCAAGGGAAATTGGCAAATTGGATCCAAAACTGGCTCAGTGGCAGGAAGCAGAGAGTAATGGTCGACGGGTGTTTTTGTAGCTGGAAGGCAGTTTCCAGTGGGGTTCCGCAGGGCTCAGTACTAGGTCCCCTGCTTTTTGTGGTATATCAAATGATTTAGACTTCAAATGTAGGGAACATGATTAAGAAGTTTGCAGATAATCCAAAAATTAGCCATGTGGTTGATAGTGAGGAAGAAAGCCATAGACTGCAGTAAGATAACAATGGACTGGTCAGGTGGGCTGAAAAGTGGCAAATGGAATTCAATCCGGAGAAGGGCGAGTTAATGCATTTGGGGAGAGCTAACAAGGCAATAAATGGTAGGATACTGAGAAATGTGGAGGAACAGTGTGACCTTGGAGTGCAGAGCCACAGATCCCTGAAGGTAGCAGGACAGGTAGATAAGATGGTTAAGGCGGCATACGGGATACTTTCCTTTATTAGCCGAGGCATAGAATACAAGAGCAGGCAGATTATGCTAGAACTGTATAAAACACTAGTTAGGCCATAGCTAGAGTACTGCGTACAGTTCTGGTCACCACATTACAGGAAAGATGTGATTGCACTAGAGAGGGTAGAGGAGATTTACAACGATGTTGTCAGGACTGGAGAATTTTAGCTATGAGGAAAGATTGGATAAGCTGGGGTTATTTTCTTTGGAACAGATGAGGCCGAGGGAAGACTTGATTGAGGAGTATAAAATTGAGGGGCCTAGGTAGAAAGCACCTATTTCCCTTAGCAGAGAGGTCAGTAACCAGGGGGCATGGATTTAAAATAATTGGTAGAAGGATTAGAGGGGCATTGTGGAGAAATGTTTTCACCCTCGGGGCGGTGGGAGACTGGAATGCACTGCCTAAAAAGGGTGGTAGGGGCAGAAACCCTCATCACATTTAAAAAGTACTTGGCTATGCTCGGGAAGTACCGTAACCTGCAAGGCTACGGACCAAGAGCTGGAAAGCGGTGTTAGGCTGGATAGCTCTTTTTCGACCAGCGAAGACAGGATGGGCCAAATGGCCTCCTTCTGTGCCGTAAATTTCTATGATCCTATTCTACTGATTAAGTGAAATATTACAAGGCAGCATAAATCCAAATATAGACTTATGTTCTGAATCAAAATTTAGTATTTTCTACCTAACATTTTAAAACAGAAGTTATTCTGGTGAAAGTTCAGCAACTGCATTACATCAGCATATAATGCATCAAGGTTTCGCAATTCATTAAGTGTTCTTGTAAAGAAGTAATCTCCTGATTTTAGAACTGTAAAAACAGTGCTGGTTTTGTACATGCTGAATAGCCTTATTATATTTTCAGTGGTGAAAGTAATGAGGACTAGCAGAAAAATCCTTACATGTAAAAATGCCCTTGTATTAGACAACACTTCAAAAGTTAGGCACTTTTACGGAGTCTCCCAAGAACAAAGAGTGTGCTGTTGCCATACAGACTTGCTTCCCACCAGGCATATGTAAATGAGCACCCTGCCACCAGACGCAGCAATTATATTTGCATTGAGACATTTTCAATTATAATTTTGAATGAATATTGCATACATAATTGATGTAGATTAAAATTACCTTGATCTACTGTAACAAATTAAACATCACAAAAAAACTGACACTAAATCTACCTAGCCAAAAACACAAAAGCCCAATTTACAAGATTACACACACTATTTCTGTGCATATAATACATTGTTAAAATGCATGAAAGTATAGCACTTATGTAAAAGCCATGTACAAACCTTTGGGTTAAAATTTCTTGCACATAATCAAGCTGCATTGTAATTTGGTTTATTCAGCTAAGCTACAAAAGCAGAAGCATTATGTAGTTCTTCCTCTTTCAAGGTCAAGGAAAGTGTTGAGACACTGAATTTATTTTATAATCCAAGACTAGATAGACATAGAGTCATACAGCACAAAAAGAGGCCCTGCGGCCCATCGTGTCTGCCTCGGCCATCAAGCCCCGTCTATTCTAATCCCATTTTCCAGCACTTGGTCCGTAGCCTTGTATGCTATGGCGTTTCAAGTGCTCATCTAAATGCTTCTTGAATGTTGAAAGGGTTCCTGCCTCTACCACCCTTTCAGGCAGTGAGTTCCAGATTCCAACCACCCTCTGGGTGAAAAAGTTTCTCCTCAAATCCCCCCTAAACCTCCTGCCCCTTACATTGAAACTATGCCCCCTGGTTATTGACCCCTCTACTAAGGGGAAAAATTCCTTTCTATCTACCCTATCTATGCCCCTCATAATTTTGTACACCTCAATCAGGTCCCCCCTCAGCCTTCTCTGCTCTAAGGAAAACAACCCCAGCCTGTCCAGTCGCTCTTCATAGCTGAAGTGCTCCAGCCCAGGTAACATCCTGGTGAATCTCCTCTGCACCCTCTCCAATGCAATCACATCCTTCCTATAGTGTGCCGACCAGAACTGCACGCAGTATTCCAGCTGTGGCCTAACTAACGTTTTGTACAGCTCCATCATAACCTCCCTGCTCTTATATTCTATGCCTCAGCTAATGAAGGTAAGTATCCCATATGCCTTCTTAACCACCTTATCTACCTGTCCTGCTGCCTTCAGGGATCTATGTACATGCACACCAACGTCCCCCTGATCCTCTGTCCTTCCTAGGGTCCTACCATTCATTGTGTATTCCTTTGCCTTGTTAGTCCTCCCAAAATGCATCACCTCACACTTTTCAGGGTTAAATTCCATTTGCCACTGTTCTGCCCATCTAACCAACCCGTCTATATCGTCCTGTAGCCTGAGGCTTCCGTCCTCACTATTTACCACTCCACCAATTTTCGTGTCATTTGCAAACTTACTGACCATACCTCCTACATTCATATCTAAATCATTAATGTACACTATAAACAGCAAAGGACCCAGCACCAATCCCTGCAGTACACCACTGGACACAGGCTTCCAGTCACAGAAGCAACCTTCGACCATCACCCTCTGCCTCCTGCCACTAAACCAATTTTGGATTCAATGTGCCAAATTGCCCTGGATCCCACGGGCTCTTACCTTCTTGACCAGTCTCCCATGTGGGACTTTGTCAAAAGCCTTACTGAAGTCCATGTAGGCTAGATCAACTGCACTACCCTCATCCACACACCTAGTCACCCCCTCGAAAAATTCAATCAAATTGGTTAGACATGATCTCCCCCTAACAATGCCATGCTGACTATCCTTGATTAATCCTTGCCTGTCCAAGTGGAGATTAATTCTGTCCCTCAAAATTTTTTCCAATAATTTCCCTACCACTGATGTTAGGCTCACTGGCCTGTAATTCCCTGGTTTATCCCTACATGTTTTAATTTTCTCATTTGTAGCCTCATCAGACTCCTCCACTCGTCAACCATCACCTCGCATAGTGCCAGGGGCTGGTGGGAGACCTACAATGTAAACCCGCTGGATTTTATTTTAACACGTATAAAATTAGATTAGCAGTGAGGAAAGCCCTTTTCACCGAGTCTGCCTGGTTGCTGTTAGCAGTGTTATATTAAACACTTAACAACAGCCAGGCAGAGCCAGTGAAACTAGGTAAACGCCCTGCTGTGGCAGTGTGTTTCTGTGATGATGTCATGTCATCGCTCACAAACCTTTCCAGTATGTGTGTAACGATGTCATGACATCACTACTCCACACATATGCATTGGCAAAGTCTCAACTAGTCCCCCACATGCATGGAATGTTAGGCCTCTGGTACAGCGAGCTTACAGGAAGCCTGGCTGCACATTACAAAAGCTAAATGTAAGAGCCATTCAGTTAGCTCACTCTCCTGAAATGCAGGCTGCTGTGGCGGAACCACCAGAGGATTACAGACAATTGTATATAATTCCTTTTACAGCAATGTAGTACAGCTGGGGACTGCACCTTTAATGTATCTGTTAACTGTGCTAGGGCTTCTTTCCTGTACTCCGCGTGATGACGTCATGCCGTCCGTCACGTGATCTCTCAACAGTGGGAAGAACGTGATGACGTCAGAGCTCGGAACCTTCTAGCAGTTGAGCTCGGAACCTGCTGGCAGTTTCCAGAGAGGCTTTCAAGCAGACCAGACCTATTTGCATTGTATCCTACAGTTTCCTGTACAGCTTCATTTGTTCATTAAATTTTATTGTTTTTGATTTTCTGAGTCGATCTCAATTCTTCGGCTAGGAACCCCAGTTCCTACACTGCAATGTAAAAGGAACTTCAGAGTAGCTCTATGAACCACTTTACGCACTATGAATGGAGCTTGTTCAGTTTTGTCACCTAGGATTTCATTAAAGCATAATATTGGAATATAAAGTCTCCAGTATATTAATTTAAACTGATAAAACACTGAGCAGTGTAGTTATAGACTTTGTCCTTCCAAACCCTGACTGTATCCAAAAAGAGTACATTTGAGCCATCTAGTACTGGGATGAGATATTATTTACAGGTATGTCAACAGCAGTGGTAATGGTGTGAACAATGTCAATTGAGGAATTAAAAGCATCACTAGCATATTGGCATATTAATGGTTTAAGTACAATTTTTCCTCCAGATTATTAGTCCCAATATGCTAAATATGCATAGTGATAATTATGTGGGGCCAATGTGCTGATTAAGAATATGAAAGAAATGTTCTGTGAACAGTATTGAAGTAAATAAAGTTCATTTGTATGTAAATGGGACAAGTCATTTCAATCTCAATTCAGTACATGTACTGCAAACTTTGCACCCAATTTTCACCCCTTCCCAATTGGAATCATTGTGGTTACAGCAAGTCTCCTGCACCTTGCCCAAATTGTCATCCTCATGTGCAAGACTGAACTACGAACACTTGAAGGATGGGATGGGAAAGAAAGCATCAGGTTCTTATCCTGTCCTCACAAATGTCTTCCTTTGAAGCCAGTGGAAATCTGATAAACTGCTATGGTTGGATGCTGCAATAACATGAGCCATAGCAAGTGAGCTTCAACGCAACTGGCAGTAGGGATACTAATCCGCAGATGTCTACGATTTTCCATTCAGATACAGCATCACTAATTGAAAGAGACATTTAAAACAGATGAGAACAGAGAGTAGCTAATTCCCTGAGTAGCAGCTTTGGAAACCAGTTGGAATTTTGCACATGTATCTTTTGCAGGGCCAAAGTTATATCGACGATATGTCTGATCTCAAATCTGTTGACTGGATTGTTACGCGTGAGGTTTTGTGATCCATGTTTGGATTTCAGTAAGTTTTCAGTAAATGTGATCAGGGCTACTCTAATGGTCCAGTGGATAGATGCACTGCCTGGTACTGTGCTGAGCCATATAGACCAGGAAGGTGCCAGGTTCTAACCCTGTTCTGTTTTGCATTCTTAGCCAAAGACATGGAACTCTCCTCAGCAGCTCCGAAACGTCAGCTAGGGTTCCTACTCCTGATCACTGTCTGGGCAACTCTACTAGAAAGATCAGATGACCCACAATAGTCTCAATCTCATGGTTATTTGAGTTTGTAAAATCGTCAACAGGATACAGCATCTTAGCCTCATCAAGAAGCTGGTTTCTTGTGGGTTCCTCCAAAATGCTGTGCATGTTACTGGTGGACTCCGCCATCTGAAGCACACTGTCCAATACAGCCCTGAAAGCCTACAGCTACATTTAAATGCTGTGCCCATGAGCTGAAGAACCCCAGTCAAGGCACTATCTCATGACCCTCTAGCCAAGAGTGTTTTCCTCCTCATTTGCAATCATCAGCTGCTCCTGCTCACTTATGGTCTGTATGTCAACCAGTGTACTTTCCCTTTCCTCATTATTTAAACTCCCCTAGCTGAGAGGGATTATGGGAGTGAGTGTGTGAGCTGAAGATGTTGGCATTGAAGGATGCTGAGGGGCTTGTGTTTTACTCATGCTGTGGCATATCTACAGGGAGGAGAGGAAGTGAGGTTAGAATGGTTTGCTGAAGAGTGGAGTTAACGTCATTTTCATACAAGAGTGTGGTATAAGAGTTTCATAACATGGTTCACAATTAATGAAGGGTACAATAATAAAAGAATGACCTATTGAACCCTCAGCTAGCATATTCCCTCCAACACCATCAATGGCCTGCTCTAAGGATCTGTAAAGATGCCGCCTCATAGGGGAGAAAAGGTCTCAAATTTGGGGGCCCACCATCTGTTGTCAATCTCTCCCGATTGTTATGGGCCGTCTTTGCCTTTAAAAAGAATGCAGAGCAAGAATTACCTGTACTAACATTACAGATGGTAAATCCATAAATCACAAAGCAGAAATATTAGACAGACCTTGAATTCCTCTACCCCAATTCCACATCAGGGAATTATCTGGAGTTTTACCAGGCACGTCTGAGTGTTATTAGATGAATGAAGTTTGTGGCTCACCTCCGACTATATTATATTATATTACCCAGCCAATGTATACCACCCATTTCTAAAACCAATGCAATTGCCTGGGGAAGCAATACCCTGTTCAGTGAACTGGCTGAATGGCCTCCTTCTGTGCCTTTAGACTCTGAGTCCATGACCTCTTCTTGCTAAAGTCAAAGACGTAGGCTCAGACAGAAATCCGTGAGCTAACACTACTTTTGGTTTTAGGCTGTTCATGATAACACAATCAATGCCATTGTGAGCTTAAGTATTAGAGTGCCCAAAGTCCCTTGAGATAATATTAACTGTAGGAGTTTAAATCATTACAGGTATAGTTTAATGAATCATGAAAACTCAGCTGGATCTGACTTGTACAGTACAGAGTTATATTCAATGTCTACTATCAACGCAAGTTTAACCAAGTTGCATTTACTCTTAGGCTCCTTGCATAACTGACAAGTTCACAGCTTTAAATAACAAGGCTATCCCGTTATCAGTACAAGACTTTGTCCTTCAGCCACTGATTGTGGTACAGCGAGCGTTCTACCTTCATCTAAAACATTCAAATTCCTTTCCAGGAATGATGCAGTGAAGAACAAGGGGCCACAAATACAAGATTAAATGTAAGAGATTTAGAACAGAAGGCAGGAGAAACTTCTTCACACTTTTCTGAGGCTGTTGAATTGTCTTCCAGGGTTAATGGTTGAGGCAGAAACTGTCAACATTCAAGATTAGAATGAATATTTGGGTGATGGGAACAGGGTGGGTAAATGTGATTAGAACTATTTGCGCACATGGAGGGTAAACGCTGACAGATTGAGTGGGCCGAATAATTGTGACTTTTGGATTTCTATATATTCTCTTCTACCATACATTTGAATTTTTCTAACAAGCCTCTAGTGAGACACATCAAATGCTTTCTGAAAATCCATAAACATTACATCTGCTGCATTCCCTTTATCAATCGAATCAGTTAGTTCTTCAAAAGCAATAAATTTGTCAAACACAAACTGCTGTTAACAATTCCATACTGCCTGTCCTTGATTAGCCCATGCATTTCTAAATTATCACTAATTTTATTTCAGATTATTTACTCCATCCTTTCTAATGTGTAAAGCAGGTCGCAAAGGAAACCTCCTCAAATAAAACAGACGGCATCAACACAGGAGCTGCTAGTGTTCAAGTAAAATTTCAGCATTTATATCAGGAACATGGGCTTCTTCAGCTTCACTTTTAGATTCTGTATAAGTACAAATATCAACACACAACAGCAATAATTAAATTTAACACACTCCATCAATGCTCTACTGTCCTTGAAGATCTCTTCTAGACAATGTCATACCAAAAAAAGCTAGAAAATACCACAACAGTGACCAAACTGTAGCCTGTGGGTCAGATGTGGCCCCCCGAGAACTCACAGTCCAGTACTAAAAGTTCAGGCAACTCTTGTGAACTTGTATTTATTTCTTAGCTTGGCCTGTTTCAATTATGATGGCCTGGCGGTTTGGAAAGGAATGCTTTGGCATTGTTCTCTCATTAGTGGATAATTCCAAAAATCCAGAACATCAAGATGTTAATATCTTTATTACACATTCACCTTTTCTAGTCTAAGCATGAATCAATTTCCCATTTTCCAAGAGCTTGAGTTAATATTGCTCACTTGGAATCCAGACTATCTATGCCCTTGAAGATATTAAATACTTCAAATAAAATCACCTTTAAACCACGTTTATTCCAAACTCTAGTAGTCGTTCCTACTCACCCAGGTGCCTATTCATCAACTTGCCCTTTGTACTCTCTCCAAGATCCCCCCCAATGATATGTTCATTAACTATATGCATGCATTTAAAACAATTGAGTTAACCGTAACTTGCTGACATATGGATAACCTGACTTGTTTATTGGTAACTCCAGTAAATTTCTTCAAGCTTTTCCATGCTACCAGTAATTAACGGGATGAAACTTGCAACATCTGTCCTCATTTTAGTCATCGGCAGCTGCAACGCGTTATACCACTTGTGAGTTGGGTGGGCAGGGATGGAAATACACACTTAAGTATTCAGAATCACAATACAGCTTTGTAAGAAAAAAGCCTATGTATTTTGACTAATTTGCATTCATTACTAAATGTGTAATATTCAGAGACCAGTATGAACATGTTGCATTCTTTCAACAAAAAGGCTGTAGAAAAATGTGCAAAATTAAAATTGCACATCAGTCTATGCTAGATTCAAACCCAAATCCAAAAAGTAAAAAGGACAGTTTTCTACCCACTGTGCCACCCAAGTTCTCACTCAAGCATGCCATTTTGAAAGTAATCAATTCCTACAATTCCAGCATATTGTATTCTACAGATCAATAATTAGAACTGTATGACAAAGCAAATCTTACCACACTGTATATGTAAAAATAAATACACAGACTGTTACCACCTCGTATGCCAGTTCAATAAAGCCTAAAACCTAAAACTCAACTTATAGTAGAAAGGATTTTAAATAGTTATATAAGCAGTACATAGTTACACTTCTATTGTCAAGGGCCCATAATTACCCACACATCAAATTTTCAACATTGGGCTGGATATTCCGATCCCTACAGGTGGGTATGCGCTGTGTACCCACCCGTAGGGACATCGGAAATACCGGTTTTAGGCATGCACTGCGCATGCGCTGGAAACCGGCATTTCCGATCTGTCAAGAAAGCTCTTGACAGATCCTCCGGCTGCCCTGGAGAAGGGCCTCTGCGGGCGGATAGTTCCGCTTTTTGGAGACCCTCCGCCCGCAGAAAACACTTACAATTCTTGTGCCTGGTAATAAAAAATTTCCACTGATTTATCATTTAAAAATACTTTTAAAAAGTTTAGTTCTAGCCCCATAAAAAACTTTAATTCTTTTTGTCAAAAATTTAAAGTTTTGTTTAAAATAGTTAATTTATTGGACTTAAATCATTTTAAAAATGTGATTTAAAAAAAAAAATTATTTGAAGTTTTACTATGTCTTGGGGGTGATCGTCATTCATATATTTGACAGGTCTTCCTGTCAAATGTATGAAGGGAGATTCCCTTCTTTGATTGGCTCCCCATGGCCCACGTGATCCCAGGGACGCTGCGAACCACCTGTGCCCCTGGGATACGTGGGCACTGTGCACCGGCAGTTTGGAGAGGCCCAGCACCGGAATTGTGCACCTCCCGGGAGCCCTCAGGTAAGGGCACAGATTTTTCCAGATCGCAGTCCTCCGCCCGCGGGAGGCCTGCGATCGGAATATCTGGGCCATTAACTTTACTACAAGAGAAAGTCCAAGCAGGACATAAGAATCAGAGGAAACTTCACCATGGATCACTCAACATATAGCTAGCTCAAGGACAGTTTTGGTAAAGACGTGGGAATATTTACAGCTGCCCATCTTTTTGGACAGGGGTAGCTGTGTAGATACAAAAATTAAACTTGGAATATAAGAAAAAGTTGCAGAAAAATAAATGGTAAACCATATTCCTTTTCACACCAGAAAACCCCTTCCTTTTTATAGTCATTATTATAGTATAGTACCCATTGCAAAGACATTTAAATACAAGTCACGGAAACCAACATATAGTAACTGCTTTTGAGTAAGTGGGCCAAGTCATCCAGTAGCATGGATACAATTTTTTTTAAATGTACCATCAGGGAAGATTTTCCAAAACAATTATTCACAATATAGAACATAAATCATTCTGCTTTTTCTCCATCAACAATACAACTAAACTAGATTGACAGTCGTTTATTTAAAACATATGATAGCCACTGACATTTGCAGAGGCACATTATAAAACCAGAAAGGGGATCCCAAGTCGCGGTTAATTCCAATGTCAAAACGTCTTGAGATCATGACCCAAGAGATACACGTCACAAAAACGCGAAATAGCTGGTCTGGAGAGTTGCAGCCTGTTAATGTCGGACTTCTTCCAATTTAAAAAAAATATATAGCTTAATTCATCCGAAGAAAGCAAGCAGCAGAGGCTTCCGGGGGCTACACAACGTCTTTTGCAGCTGCAAAACCTCAACACGCCCTTCAACTTAATCCATTTTGTAAAATAATTTTTCAAAAAAAAATCACCCCGCAGGCTACAAAGAACAGGAAGAGATGCATGTCATCAAATCTGATAAGTGGCACCAACCACCCACGGGCCTCAACAAGAATCGAAAAGAGATACAATTTGTCAAGCTTTTTAATATATATAAAAAATATCAAAAACTGCATCTGTAGAGAGAGAAAAACTTTGAACAGAATGTGTCTTTTTCAGTTCTTTGCCTTCACACCAACCAATCGGTTCACACTGGACCCGCTCGAGGGGTTTCCGGGTGTGACGACTCGAGAAGTTCAACCAGAGCGAGAGACTTGATGACAGAAAAGTAACGGGTGGAAGAGGCGAGACGGGGGGCCGGCTGCCCCGAGCTCCTTCGACACCGACAAGGACGTACGAAGCGGCGACCAGGAGCGCTACAAAGCCCAGCGGAGAAAGCCCGTGCAAGCTGCTGAAGCTCGGCACGTCCCACACCCAGCGCGCTGCACTTTCTCATTAACCGCAGGCACTGTGCGCTTCCACCCGCTCCTCTCGCTGTTCGTACTTTTAACGCTCCAGAGAGCCGTTGCTGCATTTACACCAGATGCGCGGATGACTCACCCTCTCTCTCCCAGGGCTGGTGGAAGTTTCTCCGCTAGTTTTCTCACTCCAGCCGCTGCTCCTACTCTCAGTCGCGGCGCATGTTACTGCCCAGAGGCTGAAGGAAGGAGAAAAGAAACGCTGCGCTCAGACAGACTCGAGACTCCACCCTCCTCCGCGTCCCGGCCCACGTTCCAACGTGACGTAACACAATGAGCGGGCTATCTGTGACATCAGAATAGACGTTCTTTTTTTTTAATTTGAACATTTTACAGTACAGAGCTCAAGTCTCAGCTCTTTGTACAAAGTCACAAGCCCTCATGCCTACAAGGCAGGGGTCCCAGTCTCTACAAGCTTCTTGGTCATCTTCACTTGTTCATCCGGATAGCGGGTCTCCAGGAATTCACACAGATGAGGGTCGGCGCTCCCAGTGGAGGGTTTGTGCAGATCTGACAGACTCTGGTTGACACTCTTCTCTATCTGCAGGACTCTCTGCATCGCGGAGTGGAGCCTCCCGCTCTCCCGACCGAACAAGTGGACTGTAAAAAAGCTTTAAAAACCCTAGATTAATATTTAAAACATATCAAATTAAATTAAAATCACCCCGGCCGGGGTTACAATTATTACGTCCGTGAATGATTGAGACACGGACAGCAGGAGTGGAACAAAATATGTCTTTACTGGTGGAAGTCAATAGTGAAACTGAAACAACAGGCTCACTAGCGCCTTTTATACAGGGGTGGTCACTGCCGGTACTGCAGTCTGAGACCAGTTATTCTCTTAAAGGTACATACACAACAATTCCTCCCCTTTTAGATAAACAGTACATAACATTCATTTAACAACTAAATGATAACTAATTACAATCACAATTACTGTTGCTAGATACATTGGTTAAGTTTAAGCAATTATAAGTTCAGTCTTTGAGGAGGCTTCCTGATTCTGTCTGGATAACGCCTCTTTGGGGTATCAGGTTCTTCTGGCAATGTTGAGTCGGGATCAATGTCGTTGTTTGGTTCATCTGCTTCCAATATTACCGGTTCTGCAGTAGCTGCAATTGGAACGTCGATTTCATTACCAGGTGTATCAGATCGTGGTGTGGAGTTGACGTTTTCCAGTGACTCTAAAATCTGGTCAGCATGGCGTCTTACAATGCTCTCCCCAACGTCCACGGTATACATGAGAGGTCCTTGTCGTGTACAAATCGTTCCTGGCTGCCATTTCTCAGTGCGGTAGTCCCGGGCCAAAACTGGTTGACCTATCTTAAAACTCCTGGTCGGCCTTTCATTCATATTCTGAAACTGCCTGTTCTCCACATCTCTTCGGACGTTTGGCTTAACCAAATCCAAGCGGCATCGTAGTCTTCGATTGAAGAACATCATGGCTGGAGTTTGGTTGGTAACCGCATGTGTCACATTCCGGTAGGCAAACAAGAAGTTGTCCACCTTGTGTTGTAGGGGTATATCTTCATTACACATTGCCTTGATAGCCTTCTTGAATGTTTGGACAAACCTCTCGGCCAATCCATTAGTGGCTGGATGATATGGGGCAGATGTGTAATGCTTAACACCATTGTTCTTTAAGAACCTCCGGAACTCTTCAGACACAAACTGTGGTCCATTGTCAGAGTAAATCTGTTCAGGCAGCCCATTCCTGGCGAATATGGTTCGTAAAACTGTGATAGTTTTTTCCGTGGTGGTTGAGGACATTTTTATTACCTCTGGCCACTTTGAATGTGCATCCACTGCAATTAAAAACATCGAGTCCATGAAGGGACCAGCAAAATCAATGTGCACCCTTTGCCATGGAGATGAGGGCCACTCCCATGGATGCAGAGGAGCTTGTGGTGGGGCGTTTTGGACCTTCTGGCATCCTGCGCAGCTCTTGGTCATCTCTTCGATTTCTCTATCGATTCCCGGCCACCACACAAACGCTCTGGCTAAATTCTTCATTTTTACCCCACCCAGATGACCCTCATGAAGCTCATTGAGCACTCTATCCGTCAACTTAGGTGGAATTACTACTCTGGATCCACACATCAAGGTTCCTCTGCACACTGACAGCTGTTCTCTTCTCGGCGAGAATGCTGGCAGCAGTGGTTCGCCATGTGCTGGCCATCCCTTCACCGTTAAATCATAGACCCGTGATAGTGTCGGGTCATTCCGTGTTTCCTTTTCTATGTTTGCATTCGTCACAGGGAGACATTCGACTATGGTCGAGTGGAATAACTCCATTGGATCCACTGCAAGGTCTTCTTCTTCCACCGTCGGCAACGGTAGACGTGACAATCCATCAGCATTTCCATGCTGTTTAGTTCCTTTGTACTCAATGTCATATTGGTGTGCCCCTAGGAAAAGGGACCATCTCTGCAGCCGTTGTGCTGTCATTATCGGTACGCCCTTCTGAGGGTTGAAAATGGAGACAAGAGGTTGATGATCGGTTAGTAGAGTAAATTTTTGACCGTGCAGGTAGTGATTGAACTTCTTCACCCCCCACACTAGGCTGAGGCCCTCTCTGTCAATCTGGGCGTAGTTACGCTCGGCAGAAGTTAACGAGCGTGACGCAAAAGCTATCGGCCTCTCTAAACCATCAAGGAATTTATGTGACAGTACCGCCCCAATGCCGTAGGGAGACGCATCACACGCCAGTCTGATCGGCAGTGCTGGGTTGTAGTGAACCAATACTTCCCTTGAAGTGATTGAGTCCTTACTCTTCTGAAAAGCACGCTTACATTCATCGCTCCATTTCCATGCTACCCCCGTTCGTAGCAGGGCATTCAGTGGGTGCAGAATTGTCGACAAATTCGGCAAAAACTTATGATAGTAATTCACCAATCCGAGGAATGACCTCAGTTGCGACACATTTTCAGGCGCTGGGGCCTTAACAACCGCTTCAATTTTGTCAGGGGACTTATGTAACCCCTCTTCATCAATCACGTGGCCACAATACGATATCTGTTTCTTAAAAAATTCGCACTTGGGGCGGTTGGCTCGCAGCCCATGTTCCCGTAGTCTAGTGAGCACCTGTTCTAGGTTGTTAAGGTGTTCACTGTCATCTTCACCTGTCACAAGGATGTCGTCCAAGTAACACTGAGTCCCCGGAATCCCTTGCAGGACTTGTTCCATCGCTCTTTGCCATATCGCCGGAGCCGATGCTACTCCTGCTGACTACGCCAGTATTATGTCCGTGAATGATTGAGACACGGACAGCAGGAGTGGAACAAAATAAGTCTTTACTGGTGGAAGTCAATAGTGAAACTGAAACAACAGAGGCTCACTAGTGCCTTTTATACAGGGGTGGTCACTGCCGGTACTGCAGTCTGAGACCAGTTATTCTCTTAAAGGTACATACACAACAATTATGCACTCCAGTCAGAATAGACGTTCTTGGATTGCTGATTTTTGAATGAGAAAAGCCGCCCACCTCCAGCCGTACTTCATTCCGCTAGTCTCAGATGGAACTATAGTTTGTTACATTGCACTGGAGCATGACTATTCCAACGCACTCCTGCCTGGCCTCCAACTTCTACCCTACCTAAACTTTAGGTCATCCAAAACTTGGCTGCCTGTGTCCTAATTCGCACCAAGTCCCGTTCACCCATCACCCCTGTGCTCGCTGACCGTCATTGGCTCCTGGTTAAGCAACACCTGGATTTCAAAATTCTCATCCATGTTTTCAAATCCCTCCATGGCCTCGCCCCTCCCTATCTCTGTAATCTCCTCCAGCCTCACAACCCCCACCCCGAGATATCTGCGTTCCTCTAATTCTGCCCTCTTGCGCATCCCTGATTATAATCGCTCAACCATTGGTGGCCGTGCCTTCTGTTGCCTAGGCCCTAAGCTCTAGAATTCACTCCCTAAACCACTCCGCCTCTTTACCTCTTCTCCTTTAAGACGCTCCTTAAAACCTACCTCTTTGACCAAGCTTTTGGTCATCTGCCCTAATTTCCCCTTATGTGGCTCGGTATCACATGTTTTGTTTTATACTCCTGCGAAACACCTTGGGACATTTTACTACGTTAAAGGTGCTATATAAATACAAGTTGTTGTTCCAAATTATTCAGCACTTTGTTTGGCTTTTGTTTCTGTGTCTGACGTCAGGAAATGCAAGTTGAGGTATTCACCTTGCAAGTTGTCAACTGGACTGGAAACATAGAAACATAGAAGATAGGAGCAGGAGTAGGCCATTCGGCCCCTCGAGCCTGCTCCGCCATTCAATGCGATCATGGCTGATCATCCAAATTCAGTACCCAGTACCTGCTTTCTCCCCATACCCCTTGATCCCTTTAGCCTTAAGAAATATATCCAACTCCTTCTTGAATATATTTAATGTATTGGCCGCTACTGCCTTCTGTGGTAGAGAATTCCACAGGTTCACCACTCTCTGGGTGAAGAAATTCCTCCTAATTTCTGTCCTAAATGGCCTACCCCTTATCCTTAGACTGTGACCCCCTGGTTCTGGACTCCCCGACCATCGAGAACATCCTTCCTGCATCTAGTCTGTCCAGTCCTGTCAGAATTTCATAAGTTTCAATGAGATCCCCTCTCATTCTTCTAAACTCCAGCGAGTACAAGCCCAATCGACCCAATCTCTCCTCATACGTCATTCCTGCCATCCCAGGTATCAGCCTGGTGAATCTTCGCTGAACTCCTTCCATGGCAAGAACATCCTCAGATAAGGCAACCAAAACTGCACACAATACTCAAGATGTGGTCTCACCAAGGCCCTGTATAACTGCAGCAAGACATCCTTGTTCCTTGGAAGGGGCAGAATTTGCAGTGGGTACTGTCAGAGTGCGCCGTCACACCGCCTTTGAAATGGACAGCAAGTTCAGGATTTCGTGCATGTGCCAAATCCCGAATTTGCAATCTGTCAAGTTCCAACTTGACAGATAGAAAGAAAGTCTTGCATTTATATAGCACCTTTCACGACCACCGGATGTCTCAAACAGCTTCACAGCCAATTAAGTACTTTTTGAAGTGTAGTCACTGTTGTAATGTAGGAAACGCAGCAGCCAATTTGTGCACAGCAAACTCCCACAAACAGCAATGTGATAATGACCAGATAATCTATTTTAGTGATGTTGATTGAGGGATAAATATCATGGGGTGGGCATCTAACCTGCTCTCCGGATGTAAGTCCTGAATTTAAATATTGTAACGAGGCTCCGACATTGAAATCCGAATTGCTTGCGCAGAGTTGGGCTAATTGCCCACCAATTGCCCAGCAATTACGCATGAAAATTTTATGGCTGGTGCAAACAGGCACAGGAGCCTGTTTGCACAGCGTAAGGGAACACCCATCATGATAAAAAAAATCTTCATCTAATGCTTTTTTGTTTAAATTAATTAATATGTTTGCCCTTTACACTGAGCTTGCCTGAGGGATTAGCAAACCCCCAAAAGTTCAGTGGAATATTATCTGAACGTACATCTCTGCTTGAATAAAGTAGTTAAGCAGCCTGCAGTGTAGTGTAATTGCTTCTGGTCTATTGATAATTTTCCCCAAAATTCATTTCTATTTTTAAGAATGTAAATCTACAGTGGGGCGAATGAGAGACCTTCTGTTTCCTGATTGGAGAACCGGCCCACGTGATCCCAGGTACACATACGCACACGGTGCATCCCTGGGATCCATGCGCTCAACTCTGCAGCGTCTGACAGCAACTTCTCGAAGGAGAGTTCCCATCAGTTAAGTGCACATTCTGTTCAGGTGCTGGCGGCGTAATCCTTAGATACGCCGCCGACCGCAAAATCCGGGCCTTGTTTAGTTGCTGCTTCTTAGAGGTGTTTAGTCACTCGGTTATGGCTCGATTTTCATTGCAATGATACTTTTGCAATGCAGTGATAAAGTGACGCAAACTTCATTGTTGAAATATGTTTAGCCTGCAAAAAAAAAGTTTGCAGAATACTGTGACAGATCCTTTTAATTCAAATTGCTGCTAAATGTGTGATATCAAAAATAAAATTGCATTTTTCATTTTTGAACTTTAATGAACTAGTAATTACAGAATAATAATTTTACACACTGTCAAATAAAATTTACATAATATATTCTTGTATAAATATAATGTAACTCATTGGAACAATGATAAGACAGCAGCTTGGTAGCCACAATTACTCTGATAAGTCTCAACTCCATCACTTGTTCCTTCAGTCCCAGGCTTCTTGCTTCAATTTACAAGAGGAACGAGAGTTTGTTAACTCTTTCCTGACTGTCCATAGTGTGTCATCACACCTTCAGTTTTTCAAATTGCTCAAGTTTGTAAGCACGGCATAAAAATGTACCACAAGATTCCAGTGTTTATGGGGAAATAAACCACAAGTCAATCAGGCTCTAAGAAGTCATAAACCTAAAAGGCAGTGGCATAATGCAGGCCAAACTCATTGGTGGTTTTGTTTTTGATGAACTGCAAACTCTCACTGTATCTGTGAAACTCTCTAGAAACAATTAATGCCCCAAATTTTGCTTTCTCGAAAGAATCTCCAGGAGGGTTTAGTGGGTAAAAGAGGAGAAGTAACATCAGATTTATTGCTTCTAACAACTTTCAATCCTACCATCCAACCAATCTGATTGTTTGATACTGACAACTTTGAATACCAGTGGGGAAAAAAAACTTGATTTTTCTTGTCAAATAATGACAACCTGACACATGTGACTCTTCCAGCCAGCCCCCTCAGATTACTGCTCATGTTGGTGGCAAGATAAAGGAGCAGGTTGCACTCGCACCTGCAGTGGTGATGCAGCCTCCTGAAGAATCCCTCCAGAACCCAGGAGCCCTGAAATGAGGGTCACCTTGGTCCCAAGAGGCTCGTAATATCACAGCTCAGCTAAGTGCCACTGGCATCACTGGCCCACAAGTATCACCTCGGCACAGCACTAGGACAGGTTTAAGAATAACACAGGGAAGCACCAGGGTAGGCCTGGTGGTAATAAGAAGAACTTGCTGTAAATAGATAGGTGTACAGTAAAACTATTTTATGATTTGTGATTATGAAGCTTGGTGTCCTGAAATTAATCTGTTCTTTGTTTTGTGTCTGAGAGGATTTTAGGAGGTCAGTTTGCATATTTGAAATTATGAATGTGGAGAAACTGTTTCCACTTGAGGTTACAGGGTGAGAACAGGAAATTAGAGTGGGAGGGGGTTCGTGTGGCGTGTAAACACCAGCATAGACTAATTGAGTCGAATGGCCCTTTCCCGTCTTGTCATTCTGACTATGTAATCTGAGGAATGGACATGCTGCATCATTGTAACCTTTTATCCTTCGTTCCCACTGGTCCATGCCGGCAGGAGAACACCAGGGAGGAGGGCATTGAGGAGAAGTTGGAGAAGTAGGATGCGGAACAGGGGGATCATGAGGAGGATGATAAGGCTGAGCGGTCCATGGGGGAAGTAGGGTAAAGTGGCACGGACTTCCCATCCCCACTGCATCATGTGGGTCTTGACATGGAGAAGTGTCGAGACCCTGGCCACCTTCCTCGTACCTCATATCCCACCTGAGAGTGATTCCTCATTCCCCAGTCCCTCACATTTTTTTTTCATTCTTGGGAAATGGATGTCATTAGAGAGGCCAGCATTTATCACCCATCCCTAATTGCCCTTGAGAAGGTGGTGGTGAGCCGCCTTCATGAACCGCTGCAGTTCGTATGGTGAAGATGCTCCCGCAGTGCTGTTAGGTAGGTGTTGAATTATTCATTAATTACGAAGTTGAATTAAGTGTGAGTCTTAGACTGTGGTGTATGTAACTTGTTCCACCTTAAGAGAACTTAAACCTGTTCCACCTTAAGAGATGTACTACTTTCTCTGGCTGCTGTATACGGTAATACCGGTGGTGACCACACCGGTATATAAGTGCTGTGTAGTAATTTGCTGAGTAGTTCAGCCCTGACCTTCGACTAGTAAAGACCTGTTAAAGTTATTCTTGTGGTCTGTGTGCAGTGATTCATATTAACCATAACTGGAACACACAGACTTAACAGTGGCGACGAGTACGATCTTACCCTGCGGCAGAGATACATCCAAGGCAGTTTAACGGGCGTCGAGAAGAGGCATCCGCCCTCATCATCCTGCTGAGAAAAGACTCGGGTCTGAAGAGCAAAGGAAGAATCCTGACACGAAGCCTTCCATCAGCGACAGGCAGTGATCATCCCTTCTACCACGGTGGTGGGTAAGCCGATCAGCGACGAGCAGCAAGTCGACCACGTTGGCTGTGGAGTAGGGGAGGGAAAACGGAGGATATAAGGGCGGAGAACTTGACCACGGCCGGGGAAAAGAGCCGGACAGAAGTCGGGGCCAGAGGCGCTGAGACTGGAGCAGCGTAAGGCACGGGAGCCGCGGTGAATGCAAACGCAGCCGGTGTAAAAGACCGGGCTGCAAGCGGGCTGGGAGACGCAACAGCGTCGAAAGAGAGCTCGACCGCGACCGGTGAAAAAGGCCGGGCAGCTACCGAGGCCGCGAGGCGCAGCGACCGGGACAGCGTAAGGCATGGGAGAAAATAAAAAAACCGCGGAGAACTCAGCCGCAGCCGGTGGAAAGGACCGGACTGCAAGAGGGGCTGGGAGGCACGAATTGAGAACCGCTGGGGAGGCGCGAACGGCAGCAATACGGCAATCGCCATTACAGCCAGCGGGGGAGAAAGGCAAACGCGGGAAGCCGCCATTTTCGTAGGCGGGGGAAGAAGACAAGCGCGGGAAACTGCCATTTTAAAATAAAAGAAAAAAAAGAAAAGAAATTTTTTTTTTGTTTCTCAAGAAGATTGCAAGGATGCCTAAGCGTGGTAACATCAACGATTTCGATGCCGATGTTGAAGATTGGGCCACGTATGTAGAATGCATAGAAGTTTATTGTAAAGCAAATAAGATATCAGATGAGGATAAAGCACTAACCTTATTAAACTTAATGGGTGCGAAGACATACGGGCAATTGAAACACCTTCTATCACCAGAGAAACCGGCGGATAAGACTTTCGCGGATATTGTTACCGTCCTGAAAAATCATTTAAGCCCCACGCCACTGATGCTAGTGGAACGATTTAAATTTTACAGCAGAAAGCAGCTGAAAGATGAAAGCAATGCTGAATTTTTAATTGAATTGCGTAAGCTAGCAAAGTACTGTCAGTTTGGAACAGGATTAACAGATCGCTAAGAGATAAATTTGTGTGTGGATTGTTAAAAGAAGAGACACAAAAGCGACAGAGGAGAATGAGCTGACGCTTGATAAAGCTGTCGCTATGGCAGCATTGCACGAAGCCGCAGCGAGAGGCACGGCGGTAATGCAGCTACGGTCACCGGAACTCAGCACAAATCAAATGGTCTTGGGTACAGTAAAATGTTATCGTTGTGGAAAGACAACGCACGATCAGAACCAGTGCTGGTTCAAAAATAAGGAATGCAGAAAATGTGGCAGGCTTGGTCACATAGCTAAAGTATGCCGGTCAGGAGAGAAGACCAGCAACAAAAAGTCACCACAGGGAAAGTACAGAAAGGTACACAAGGTGACAGAGAACAGTTCGAACGAACAGAAGTCAGATTCAGACGCCAGCAGTAATGAACTGGGTAGCTTAAGAGTACACAACATTGGTAAGGAAGCAGACCTCCAGACAATTTGGGTCACACTTCAGATAGCAGGAGTCCAAGTGAAGATGGAATTGGACACTGGATCGGCATTGACGGTCATGAATAAGAAAGATTACAAAAGGTTATTCCAACATATTCCCCTACGGGATACGGAGATTGTATTGAAAACATACACGGGGCAAAGAGTATACCCCATCGGAAAGATAGAGGTAAAGGTGGTCCACAAGGGCAAAGAAAGCCGAGGAATGGACTTATATGTGCTACCTGAAGGAGGTCCACCACTACTGGGACGGGAGTGGATTAGAAAAATGAATATGGACTGGCATTCCTTAAAAGCACTAACGGTAGATGCCAGGGAAACAGATGTCAAACCTAAACGATTGTCCAGAATATTGGACGATGCTAAAGAGGTGTTCCAGCAGGGACTGGGAACACTGAGAGGAATTACGGCAAACATCAAGATTGAAGAACATGCACAACCAAAATTTTTCAAAGCCAGACCGGTACCCTATGCAATATGACCTGCTGTGGAAGCGGAGCTGGAAGCGCTAGAACGTTCAGGAGTACTGTCTAAGGTAGACTGGAGTGAGTGGGCTACGCCCATTGTTCCCGTGATGAAACGTCCTTCGAGCAACAAGCTGGGAGAACCAGGGAAGGTTCGCATCTGTGGCGATTTCAAGATCACTGTTAATCCGGTGCTTCACATGGTGCAGTATCCGCTTCCGCGGATTGAGGATATCTTCGCTTCATTGTTGGACGGGAAACACTTCACCAAGATAGACCTGGCGCAGGCGTACTTACAGATGGAAGTTGAGGAAGAGTCACGCTAGTACCTCACGATCAACACGCATAGAGGCTTGTACCGGTATAATAGACTGGTTTTTGGAGTGGCATCGGCTCCAGCAATTTGGCAGAGGGCCATGGAGCAGGTATTACAGGGAATTCCAGGCACACAATGTTACCTGGACGATATTCTGATTACAGGAGAGGGTGACGAGGAACACCTCGCAAATTTGGAACTGGTGCTCATCAGTTTGAAAGAATATGGACTTCGAGTTAATCGGCAGAAATGTGAGTTCTTTCAGAAGTGGATCTCGTACTGTGGCCATGTCATTGACCAGGAGGGACTTCATAAGTCTCCTGACAAGATCAAAGCGGTTGTGAAGGCTCCTGCTCCGGTTAATGTATCTCAGTTGAGGTCGTTCCTAGGATTGATTAACTATTACCATAAGTTTCTGCCAAATTTATCCACGGTACTGCACCCGCTGAACGCTCTTTTGCAGAAGGGAGTACCATGGGAGTGGAGCGAGGACTGTAAGAAGGCCTTTCGCAAAAGCATGGAATTGATAACCTCAGAGGAAGTGTTGGCTCACTTCAACCCAACACTGCCTATTCGTTTGGCTTGTGATGCTTCTCCATATGGTATTGGGGCAGTACTCTCACACAAGTTGCCAAATGGCACGGAGAGGCCAGTCGCGTTCGCATCCAGATCATTGACCTCCGCTGAGCGCAACTATGCTCAGATAGATAGGGAGGCTCTCAGCCTTGTGTGGGGAGTAAAGAAGTTTAATCATTACCTGCAGGGCCAAAAGTTTACGCTTCTGACAGACCATCAGCCGTTGGTATCCATTTTTAACCCTAAGAAGGGTGTGTCGGTGATGACAGCACAGAGACTCCAGAGATGGTCCCTTTTCCTAGGGGCACATCAATATCAGATAGAATTCAAAGGTACAAAGCAGCATGGTAATGCTGATGGGCTGTCGCGCCTGCCACTACCTGAAGAAGAGGAGACAACGAAGGTTGACCCTGTTGAGTTATTTCACTCGACCATCATCGAGTGTTTACCAGTCACCAATGCAAGTATTGAAAGAGAAACCAGGAACGACCCGACACTGTCCCGAGTCTACGAGGTGACAGTGAAGGGATGGCCAGCACATGGTGATTCTCTGTTACCGGCATTCTCGGCAAGACGAGACCAGCTGTCCGTCTGTCAAGGAACATTGATGTATGGAACGAGAGTGATTATTCCTCCTAAGTTAAGGGAAAGAGTTCTAAAGGAACTGCATGAAGGTCATCTGGGGGGAGTCAAGATGAAAAGCCTTGCTAGGGCTTATGTGTGGTGGCCGGGTATCGACCAACAGATAGAGGAGCTGGCGAAAAGCTGCTCAGGGTGCCAAAAAGTGCAAAATGCACCTCCGATTGCACCGCTGCATCCATGGGAATGGCCTTCAGCCCCATGGCAACGCGTACATATTGACTTTGCTGGTCCATTCATGGACTCCATGTTTTTAATTGCGGTGGACGCACATTCTAAATGGCCAGAAGTGATCAAGATGACTACCACTACTTCAGAAAAGACAATTGCGGTGTTAAGAACGATATTTGCAAGGAACGGATTGCCAGAACAAATATGTTCCGACAATGGACCACAGTTCGTGTCAGAAGAATTCCAAAAATTCTTAAAGAAGAATGGGGTGAAACATTATACCTCTGCCCCATATCATCCGGCTACAAATGGGTTGGCCGAGAGATTTGTACAAACATTCAAAAAGGCAATAAAGGCCATGAGCGAAGATCAGATTCCACTACAACATAAGGTGGACAAGTTTCTACTGGCATATCGAAACGCCGCTCATGCAGTGACAAACCAAAGTCCTGCCATGATGTTTTATAACAGGAGGTTGCGGTCCAGGTTGGACTTGTTAAAACCAAATGTGCGGAGGGAAGTTGAAAACAAACAGTTCCAGCATATAAATAACAAGACCACTCGGAGTTTCGAGGTAGGACAACCAGTGTTGGCCAGGGACTATGGAAACGAGAAATGGCAATCCGGAACAATTCGGGCCAGACAAGGACCCCTGATGTACATGGTAGATGTTGGTAAAAATGTAATACGGCGTCATGCTGACCAACTGGTGGAATCGAGAACAAGGGTCGAACCCATGGTTACGACAGAAACAACCGTGGAAGAAGTTAGTGAACCTGAAGCATCTACCTCGGCAGTGAATGTACCTGATGATGATGTCCAAGACATAAGAGACCAACTAGAGGAGTCACCTCAGCAACAAGAATCAGAGACCCCTGAAAGGTGTTATCCAACTCGAATCAGGAGGCCTCCTGAGAGACTGAACCTTTGAACTGTTTCTACATGAAGTTGTATATGTATATATGTTATTATGTTATGTTAAATGGGGATATAACTGTTAAGCTAAAAAGGGAGGATTGTGGTGTTGTGGTAAACCACTGTTTGTATTCCTGTTTGTCCTGTTTGTATTCCACTGTGTACATGCCTGGACATGCCTCGGCTGACTCCTCCCACAGGTCCTAGTATAAAGGTGACTGCTCCCCAGCCCTTAGTATCCTGGACCGGTCGACCACTCGAGGCAGACCTCCATTCTGTTGTTAATAAAAGCCTTTAGTTACTCTTCTAACTCTCAGTCTTTTATGAGTAATTGATAGCGCATCAATTTTATTAACAACATTTTTATAATGGAGAAGATCCTCACACCAGCATGCCTGGACTTAGATCATCGGGAGGCGGACTCATCCACCAAGTTTACTCACTGGCTTAAGTGTTTCGAAAAATTCCTGACCGCCTCCGAAGCAATCAAATCGGACGAGGACAAACTGGATGTCCTGACCTCCAAAGTGAACCACCGAGTGTACTCGGTCATCCAAGACACGACCTCGTACGCGGATGCTATCAAGCTCCTCAAGGACCAGTACACGCGCCCAGTGAACGAAGTGTACGCCAGGCACCTCCTGGGGAGTCGTAAACAACAACCTGGGGAATCGACCGTGGAATACCTTCAGGCACTGTCTGTGCTTGGCCGGGCCTGTGGTTGTAAGGATGTAAAGGCCGCCGTGTACACAGAGGAACTTATCCGGGACGCTTTTGTAGCGGGCCACAGATCCAATTACACCCGACAGCGACTGTTGGAGCAGAGTAACCTCGACCTCAACAAGGCCTCTGAACTCGCACTATCGTTGGATGCAGCCTACCAGGGCATGGATGCCTACTCCTCTGCACCGTGGATGCCGCGGGGAATGACAGCCTGGGACACGGTAGGACCGCCTCATAGCGCCGTGCCACCCCAGCCACACCCCAACAACGGCCCAACTACCGCAGCAGTGTCCCAAGGCCAGACAGCAGTGCCCCAAGGCCAGAAATGCTACTTCTGTGGCCAGGCAAAACACCCCAGAGCGCGCTGCCCGGCGAAAAACGCGATCTGCTCGGGCTGCGGGAAGAAGGGACACTACGCTAGCGTCTGCAGGGCCAAAGCCACCCCGAACCCCAGCAGCGCCACGTGTGAGCCATGCGGGCCGCCATTTTGGACCTCCCCGGCCGTGTGCGAATCACCGGTACAGCAGCCATTTTGGACGCCTCCAGCCACATGGGGATCATGGACGCCGCCATCTTGGACGACAGCCGGGACGCAGCAGGCCCCCGACACTGCCTCATCTGATACCCGCAGCGACACACCGACCCCTACGCTGGCATCCGTTACACTGGACCAAGCGAGACCGCACCAACTGGCCAGTTCCACAATGGACATTAAGGTAAATGGTCACGATACAATCTGCCTTTTTGACTCTGGGAGCACGGAGAGCTTCATCCACCCCGACACGGTGCGGCGTTGCTCTCTCCCAGTCCTGCCTGCGCAACAGCGGATTTCTATGGCCTCCGAGTCCCAGTCGGCGGACATCGGCGGCTACTGCGTGGTGACACTCGTAGTAGACGGGACCGTTTACGATCATTTTAAACTTCTGGTCCTGCCTGACCTCTGCGCTGCCGTCCTGCTGGGGTTAGATTTTCAGTGCCACCTTAAAAGTGTTACGATGGCGTACGGTGGACCCCTACCCCCACTCACAGTCCGCAGCCAGCAGCTTCCAAATTGCCCGCCGCGCACCAGGTGCAACCTCTCCACACTCAGAGTCACCCCCCCACCACTGTTTGCTAACCTCACCCCCGACTGTAAGCCCATCGCCACAAAGAGCAGGCGATACAGTGCCGGGGACAGGGTTTTCATTAAAACCGAAGTGGAGCGGCTCCTGAAAGAAGGGATTATTGAGGGCAGCACCAGCCCCTGGCGAGCCCAGGTTGTGGTCGTTAAGACCAGCGAGAAGCAGCGCCTGGTCATCGACTACAGCCAGACAATAAATCGCTACACCCTGCTGGACGCCTACCCACTCCCCCGCATAGCTGATATGGTCAACCAGATCGCGCAGTACCGCGTCTTCTCGACCATTGACCTGAAATCAGCGTACCACCAGCTCCCCATCCGCCCTGAGGACCGCCAGTACACTGCCTTTGAGGCAAACGGCCGCCTCTATCACTTCCTTAGGGTTCCCTTTGGCGTCACCAACGGGGTCTCCATCTTCCAAAGGGAGATGGACCGGATGGTAGATCAAAATGCGTTGCAGGCCACTTTCCCATATCTGGACAATGTGACCATCTGCGGCCGTGACTTGCAGGACCATGACGCAAACCTCGAAAAATTCCTCCGCACCGCCCAACTCCTAAACCTGACATATAACAAGGAGAAGTGCATATTCCGCACAAACCGCCTCGCCATCCTTGGCTGTGTTGTGGAACACGGAGTCATCGGCCCCGACCCCGACCGGATGCGTCCCCTTATGGAACTTCCACTGCCCCACTGCCTCAAGGCCCTGAAGAGGTGCCTAGGGTTTTTCTCCTATTACGCCCAGTGGGTCCCCTACTATGCGGACAAGGCCCGTCCGCTGATCAAGTCCACCTCTTTTCCCTTGACGGCAGAGGCCCGCTTAGCCTTCCACCGTATCAAGGAGGACATTGCCAAAGCCACCATGCACGCAGTGGACGAATCCATCCCCTTCCAGGTGGAAAGCGACGCGTCCGACTTTGCCCTGGCCGCTACCCTCAATCAGGCGGGGAGACCCGTGGCCTTCTTTTCACGAACCCTCCAAGGCCCGGAGACCAGACACTCCGCTGTTGAGAAGGAGGCCCAGGCGATTGTGGAGGCTGTGCGTCATTGGAGGCACTACCTGGCCGGAAAACGATTTACCCTGCTCACTGACCAGCGTTCAGTTGCTTTTATGTTTAACAACAAGCAGAGGGGCAAAATCAAAAATGACAAGATCTTGAGGTGGAGAATCGAACTTTCCACCTACAACTACGAGATCTTGTACCGGCCAGGGAAGCTAAATGAACCCCCGGATGCGCTATCGCGTGGCACCTGCGCCAGCGCGCAGATCGATAGACTACGGGTCCTCCACAATGACCTCTGCCACCCGGGGGTCACCAGGTTCTTCCACCTCATCAAGGCCCGCAACCTGCCTTACTCTATTGAGGAGGTCAGGACCATGACCAGGAACTGCCAAGTCTGCGCTGAGTGCAAACCACACTTTTATAGACCAGACAGGGCCCACCTGATAAAAGCCACTCGCCCCTTCGAGCGCCTGAGCGTTGATTTTAAAGGGCCTCTCCCCTCCTCCGACCGCAATGTGTACTTCCTCAATATTATTGATGAGTACTCCCATTTCCCGTTCGCCTTCCCCTGCCCGGACATGACCAGTGCCACGGTCATTAAATGTCTGAACAACCTCTTCACCCTGTTCGGCTTCCCCAGCTATATCCATAGCGACCGGGGCTCATCGTTTATGAGCGACGAACTCCGTCAGTACCTGCTAACTAGGGGTATTGCCACAAGCAGGACCACCAGTTACAACCCCCGGGGGAACGGACAGGTGGAAAGAGAAAATGCGACAGTTTGGAAGGCCGTCCTGCTAGCCTTAAAGTCTAGGGGCCTTCCAACCTCCCGCTGGCAGGATGTGCTCCCCGATGCGCTCCACTCTATTCGGTCACTGCTCTGCACTGCCACTAACGCCACCCCTCATGAGAAAATGTTTGTCTTCCCAAGGAAGTCCACATCAGGGACATCGCTACCGCCATGGCTGACATCCCCAGGGCCGGTCCTACTGAGAAGACACGTGAGGACCCATAAAACGGACCCCCTGGTCGAGAGGGTCGACCTCCTCCACGCCAACCCCCAGTATGCTTACATCGCATACCCGGACGGGCGGGAGGACACAGTCTCCATAAGAGACCTTGCACCCTCGGGGACCACAGTAACCCACTACCCACTACCACCCCCCCCCACGATCCGATATCCAGCCCCAGCAGACGGCAGGCCTGGGCCCTGCGACCCGCTCGACATCTACGAGGACGACACGCCTGTGCTACAGCCTACGCTGGACTCGACGCCGGAAGCTTCACTACCCCTGCCGTCGCCACGCCGATCACAGCGGCAGACAAGACCTCCGGAGAGACTCCAATACACTAACTTTTAATACACTTCACCCCGCCGGACTCAATTTTAAACAAGGGGTGAATGTGGTAAACCACTGTTTGTATTCCTGTTTGTCCTGTTTGTATTCCACTGTGTACATGCCTGGACATGCCTCGGCTGACTCCTCCCACAGGTCCTAGTATAAAGGTGACTGCTCCCCAGCCCTTAGTATCCTGGACCAGTCGACCACTCGAGGCAGACCTCCATTCTGTTGTTAATAAAAGCCTTTAGTTACTCTTCTAACTCTCAGTCTTTTATGAGTAATTGATAGCGCATCAGGTGTATGTAACTTGTTCCACCTTAAGAGAACTTATACCTGTTCCACCTTAAGAGATGTACTACTTTCTCTGGCTGCTGTATACGGTAATACCGGTGGTGACCACACCGGTATATAAGTGCTGTGTAGTAATTTGCTGAGTAGTTCAGCCCTGACCTTCGACTAGTAAAGACCTGTTAAAGTTATTCTTGTGGTCTGTGTGCAGTGATTCATATTAACCATAACTGGAACACACAGACTTAACATAGACGCCAGAGTTTCTTGTTTCGCCTTTATTAAGCTCGGCGTGAAGAGAAGTTACACAAGCAGATTACAATCAAGCATAGTCACTCGTCCTTCAGATTTGAATTCCCTTCAAGTATTATTGGGTATTGTACTACGAAAAACTAAACATCACAACCTATTTACATGTTAATTACTTCTCCCCAAGTCCCATGTTCTTCCCTATTGGCTCCCTTTTGCTACATGGCCTCATATGGTGCTTCCACTTCAATAATTTTCCTTCATGCCTGGACTTGCCTTTCATCATGAGCGACTTCCTGTCTTTGTATCGCAATTAAAAAAAAATTAGTTCCTGGGATGCGGGCGTCACTGGCAAGGCCAGCATTTATTGCCCATCTCTAATTGCCCTTGAGAAGGTAGTGGTGAGCCGCTATGAACAGCTATGGTTGAATAGGCATTAGTGGTAGATTACATGCAACTTTATCATTTGCTAACACCACATTAAAAGGCAGTAGATTGATGCAGTGCTCATAATTGATCCTTATGATACTTCCACTACAAACCATCCTTTTTTTTTATTCGTTCATGGGATTTGGGCGTCGCTGGCAAGGCCAGCATTTATTGCCCATCCCTAATTGCCCTTGAGAAGGTGGTGGTGAGCCACCTTCTTGAACCACTGTAGTCCGTGTGGTGAAGGTACTCCCACAGTGCTGTTACCGAGGGAGTTCCAGGATTTTGACCCAGCGACAATGAAGGAATGGTGATATATTTCCAAGTCAGGATGGTGTGTGACTTGGAGGGAAACTTGGAGGTGATGATGGTGATGGTGTTCCCATGCGCCTGCTGCCTTGTCCGTCTAGGTGGTAAAGATCGCGTGTTTGGGAGATGCTGTTGAAGAAGCCTTGGCAAGTTGCTGCAGTTCATCTTGTAGATGGTACACACTGTAGCCACGATGTGCCAATGGTGGAGCGAGTGAATGTTTTTTAAGGTGGTGGATGGGGTGCCAATCAAGCGGGCGGCTTTGTCCTGGGTGATGTCGAGCTTCTTGAGTGTTGTTGGAGCTGCACTCATCCAGGCATGTAGAGAGTATTCCATCACACTCCTGACTTGTGCCTTGTAGATGGTGGAAAGGCTTTGGGGAGTCAGGAGGTGAGACACTCACTGCCTCTGACCCGCTGTTGTAGCCACAGTATTATTTGGCTGGTCCAGTTAAATTTCTGGTCAATTGTGACCCCCCAGGATGTTGATGGTGGGAGATTCAGCAATGCTAGTGCCGTTGAATGTCAAGGGGCAAGTGGTTAGACTCTCTCTTGTTGGAGATAGTCATTGCCTGGCACTTGTGTGGTGCAAATGTTACTTGCCACTTATCAGCCCAAGCCTACATGTTGTTCAGGTCTTGCTGTAGGCGGGCATGGACTGCTTCATTATCTGAGGAATTGTGAATGGTACTGAACCCTATGCAATCATCAGTGAACATCCCCATATCTGACCTTATGATGGAGGGAAGGTGAACAGCTAAAGATGGTTGGGCCTAGGATGCTGCCCTGAAGAACTCCTGCAGTGATGTCCTGGGGCTGAGATGATTGGCCTTTGTGCTAGGTATGAATCCAGCCAGTGGAGAGTTTTCCCTCCGTCCCCATTGACTTCAGTTTTACAAGGGTGCCTCGGTGCCACAGCCAGTCAAATGCTGCCTTGATGCCAAGGGCTCACCTCACCTCTGGAATTCAGCTCTTTTGTCCATGCTTGGACCAAGGTTGTAATGAGGTCTGGAGCCAGGTGGTCCTGGTGGAACCCAAACTGAGCATCGGTGAGCAGGTTGTTATTCTGCAGCAGGCTCACACGCCTCCCCACTCACACACAGATGTGCTGTGTCAAGAGCCTCCACAGGGTGGGTGAGACAGTGCTGAGAGAGACAATGGTTTGAGTCTGATGCCTCAGAGGATCAGGGAACATCGGGGCAGCAGGAAGAAGTACCTGGTCCTCTGTGCAGCAGGGACAATGACGAGTCAGGACTAAAGAGGATTGGGAGCAGGATTACAGGGGTCCACACCTGAGAACAAGAATGCTGCAGGAGCATCGCAGGCATTTGTGAACTCTGGGTCCGTCAACTGCCATTTGTGCCTGATCTACGCGAGCTGGAGACAATTGGGTACAAGGTGAACACTGACGTAAGAAAACTACTAGGCACTTGGTCTAAGCGTTAAACAAAGCTTTAATCAACTGTTTTACAACATGGAGGTCTGGTTGTGTCCTTCACGAGTTCCTGTTAAGAATGTCCTGCGCAAGCTGGGCCCGTGCCCGAGTATTTATACTCTCCCTGGACAGCGCCACCCGTAGGCCGCTCAGCATTATTTCATAAGTCTTTCATTCATGAATGACTGATTCATGTCAAACACCCTTTGCCAGGAGGTTGTATGTCCCATCATGATTGTGCGCAGGCCTCGACAGCTGTCCTGCAGCTGATGCTTGCGTTTCCTAGCCAGCGCCACCCGCTGCGGTGACAATCATGGACCCCGAGGAACGTGTTGCTGACACTGAGGCCTGCAGCACTTCCCAGAGCCACATTCTCCTTCCCAGAGCCACATTCTCCTTCCCCCAGGCTCTGCGCCAGTCGCACATGCCACGCGAGGTCAGGCTGCTCAGGAGTATCCTCCACTGTCACAGCCAGCAACAGCCCCATCACTGGAGGCAGCTGCCAGTAGTCAAACCATATCTCTACCCCGTGTCCCTTTGGAACAGCATCGCACCCACTTCGCAACTCACTGATGCCAGCCAATGCATTAGACTCAAAAACCATCATTTTGCCCAAAGTGCTCGTCCATGCCCACAGGGGAAAGCGCAGGATCATGAGGGAGTAATAAGGAAATGCAGGAGGGAGTTAAGAGAGAAGATTAGGAACCAGGGAGACTGAGGCATAATGGCTGAGTGCAGGAAACAAGGTCAAGCTGGCATGAAGGAGCTGCTGAGGCATATTGAGAAGAGCAGGACACTGACAGCCTGGGTCTGATGGTCTGTGAACAGCCTACATCCTGAATCTGCACTGATGCTGAGTCTGAAAATGTAATAGAGCAAGAGTGGTTGGACAAAATTAGCAAGCATTGGGAGGCAGAGCCAGACAAGAACCCAACCAGAAAGACAGTACTTGCAGAGAGCCCTAGATGTAGGAAAGAGTGCCTGCAGAGACCCCGGGTGCCATAAGAGAGTCCCTGCGGAGAGCTGCAAGTGCAGGAAGAGAGTGCCTGCAGCAAGTCCTGGGTGCAGGAAGACAATGCCTGTGAAGACCTTAGGATCCAAGGTGACAGTGCCTGCACAAAGTCCTGAGTGCAGGATCAGCATCTAACTTTTTCCAGTTCTGACAAAGGGTCATAGACCTGAAACGTTAACTCTGTTTCTCTCCATGGATGCTGCCTGACCTGCTGAATGTTTCCAGCATTTTCTGTTGTTATTTCAGATTTCCAGCATCCGCAGTATTTTGCTATTGTATGTGTAACCGGTTTTTGCGGTGGCCAATTTCCTATGGCCCCTGCCACAATCGCCAATTATTGTAAGTGGTTTCGCCCCACCCGTAGCGAGCACACAAACCCCCTTACTACAAGTTCTGGATGATAGAGATTACTGAGGACAGATTTGAACACGGACAGCGGTTTCAGGCTCACCCGTACAGTGTTTATTAAGGCTGACAAAAACCACTCCACTCGCATACAGTACGAGTGGTGTGAACACAACAGTACAGTTTATAACAGTACAACCCTGACTTGCCCAACAAGCCCCTGCCGTGCTAACTTACCACGGCCTAAAAACACCCTCCCGTGAACTAAACTATCACAGGTCCCTTCCTACGCTAAACCCCCTCTGGTTTGGTAGGAACATACAGGCACCCCCTCACACAGCTAAGTGATCTTGTGGGTGTGTAGGCTTGGCAATGCTCACCTAGATTGCCCTTTGATCTTGCTTGCAGCTTCCTCCCATATGTCTCGACTACCTGGTTCCGTACTGACCTTGCGGCATGCGAGTCCCAGCCTTAGTCGAAGTCCGTCTCGGTTGGAAGAGCAAGGCGCTGCTCCTCTTGACGTTCCGTTGTGTGGAGGGCAGCAGAAAGAGAGAGAGCTATCCAAACTGCTCTCTAATATACCCCTCCAATACACAGACCACTGCCTGTGGTTTTAATGGACACATGGCCTCAGGGAAATGGTTTCCAGGCTTCCTCCCAGGTTTGGATGGTTTAGATCTCGTTTCGATCTCCCAGCCGATTAACTTAATGAGCTCATCTTCTCCAGAAACAATGAGTCACCAGTTTCGTTATTCAAGACTTAGGAGTGGGCCCCCCAGGCCATTGTTCCCAAGGACAGTTCGTTACCATACAAATGCAACCTGGTTACGTGAGCCACCTTCAGCTTGAGTGGTTTTTCACTGCTTCCCCCCCCCCCAAACAGTCTGTCCAGTTTTTAATAAAGGTATATGTTCATAACCTAAAAATCCATGAAGTCTGTGCCGACTGCTACATATGCTTGTACATAACCCTGGGTGAAGGAGCAGTACATATAGAGGGGCCTGGCTGCAGGAATAGAGAGCCGTAAGTGTAAGACTCAGAGTGCAGCAAAGGCCTCTAAATGCTAACTGTAACAGAGGCATTGATAAGAGAATCCCAACAGAGCCCTGAGTGCAGGCTGGAAATGGAGAACAGTGTGTCTTTTGTGTCTCTGAGTACTTTCATTAATGTGTTTATTTGAAGGACTCAACTTCTCTCAAAAGTCTGGGTGTGGAATTGATATTTTTCATTATAGCTATCGGTTAGATGGAAATGCTGCAGTCTTTGTATGTTCAGTATTCACAATTGTTCAACATGCATCAGTAGGATTCTCTCAGTAACACTGGAAAGATAGAACTCCATATGTTACAGAAACATTTCTGAGTTTCTTTGAATTTTTCTAAATGATTTGAACACAAGTTGCAGAATTTTTTTTTAGGTAATGGTTTACATTTGTTACTGACTTCTTAATTATTAGTTCAGAAAATACAGCCTGGAGTTTCTGTAGCCTTTGCCTAATTTTGTGGTGTTAATTGGATAGGGTTAGTTAGAGTTAGTTAGCTCATATAACTGCCAAGCAAAAATATATAGACAAATTATGTTAGCTCATATAATTGCCAAACAGAAAGAAAAAGAATGGATTTTTAATTAGTTATTGAAAAGCAAATAGATGAACCATGTGAAAAGAGAGAATGAGACAAAGAAGAGTGGTGTAGATGCTAAAAGATAGAATGGACCAAGAAGATAGAAGATAGAGCGCTAAAAATTTGGGAGTTTAGCACCACCCATTACCACCAGATTCGGGGAAAAAAAGGCGGCAGTTGCACTTCCGCCCGCTGCCGGCGGGTCCTGCGACAGTTGGCATTTTCAGGTGGCCTGCAGCGCTGCCGATGTCGGCGCTCACAAGAATTATGTAGATGATGCAGATCGTGGCGTCAATGAGTGTGCAGCGTTCACTTGACGCCCGATCTGCGAGTTTCAACTTCGCCGTTCCATTTACCGGCATGCATTAACAAGCAACAAGCTAAGCAAGTGTTGACAAGCAGGAAGGAGGTTCCTGCAGTGTTATTTAAAGGGATCATCAGCAACAACTTGCACCTGACACGTTGCTGCAGATTGACTGGCTCTGTGCAACTTTCTGCAACTCCAGCAGCTTTATTAACTTCTTTCAAGGTTATAAGGTAACAGGGACTGTTGTTGCAAGTGGGAAACGCCTTCATTCTTATTTAAAGGCTTCTGCTCACAACACTTGCTCACAGTCATAGGGGCTCTACTGGTAGTCCCTCTCGGGCTCGAGTATCTTAGGGAGAGGGAGTGGAGGCAGCAAAGAAAACAAGAAGATTTGCGCAGAGGGAGGAGGAGGAGGAAGGCCAGTAGGGCTCTCAATAGGAAGTCTTACTCATCCAGGATCTTCAGAGAGCATTTCTCTTATATCCACTTAAGTGAGGAACACTATATTACCAAGGAGGTAGTCACAGAACTCTGCCACCTCCTGCAACCAGACCTGCAGCCTCAGAGAAGGACGACCACGGCTCTCCCAGTGGCAGTCAAGGTCACTGTGGACCTCAATTTCTTTGCCAGCGGATCCTTCCAGTCAGCAGCAGGAGACATAGCGAACATCTCATAGTTTGCCGTCCATCGCCGCATCGAGAAGGTCACTGAGGCTCTCTACACTAGGAGAAGGGACTACGCTTTCTTCTCTCTGAGCAGAGAGAAGCAGGACGAGCGCTCATGTGGCTTTGCTCACAAGAATGAGAGGTGATCTCATTGAAATATACAAAATTCTTACAGGGCTTGACAGGGTAGATGCAGGGGGGGTGTTTCCCTTGGCTTGTGATTCTAGAACCAGGAGTCACAGTCTCAGAATAAGGGATTAGCCATTTAGGACTGAGATGAGGAGAAATTTCTTCACTCAGAGGGTGGTGAATCTTTGGAATTCTCTACCCCAGAGGGCTGTGGAAGCTCAGTCATTGAGTATATTCAAGACAGAGATCGATAGATTTTTGGCTATTATAGGATATGGGGATAGTGCAGGAAAGTGGAGTTGAGGTAGAAGATCAGCCATGATCTTATTGAATGGAGGAGCAGGCTTGAGGGGCCAAATGACCTACTCCTGCTCCTATTTCTTATGTTTGCCAGGATAACAGGTTTCCCATGGTGCAGGATGCCATCGACTGCACACACGTGGCTTTGCAGCCGCCGCATAACAATCCTGAGATCTATCGTAACCACAAAGGCTACCACTCACTTATTGTGCAGTTGTTGTGTGACCACGCCCAGCGCTTCCTGATGGTCAATGCCCGCTATCCTGGCAGCAATGATGCCTTCATCCTGCGTCAGTGTGCCAGCAATCTTTCAGCCACCACATGGTGGGTGGCTGCTCGGAGACAATGGCTATCCGCTATGCACCTGGCTCATGGCTCCCTTCCGCAACCCCAACACTTGTGCCCAGCAGTCATATAATGAGAGCCATGCTTCCACCAGGAACATCATCGAGCAGACTATCGGGCTACTGAAGCAGCGGTTCCATTGCCTTGACTGCTCAGAAGGAGCCCTCCAGTACTCGGCAGAGTGGGTGTCCAATTTTGTGGTCTGCTGCATGATTCACAACTTGGTCATCATGAGGGCACAGCCCTTGCCACCAGGGATTGTGGGACCACCTCAGAAGGAGGACGAGGGAAAGGAGGATTAAGAGGAGGAGGATGAGGAAGATGAGCAAGAGGAAGAGGAAGAGGACAAGGAGGAAGGGAAGAGGCAGGCAGCTAATCCCCCTTCTGAACGGGCTGTCTGTGAATGCCTCATCAGACTCCGATTCCAATGCATAAAACCCTAGATCCCTGTTGCACACCACATCCCCATCATTCCATCCCTCTGTCACAAAATATCACAGCATCCTCCTGGGTACAAAGCTGACATGAGAGACACCACAAAAGATTCCAAACAAAATTATGAAATTTATCAACAATCAATTTACACATACGATATCAACTAATCACCTTTGTGCAATGCCTTAGTGCCTGTCGTTCGGGAGCCCTTTCCTGATCTAGTGCTCCTACGAAGTGCTCCCCCAGTGGCTGCAGCATGGCTAGTGGAAGGCTGCTGAGTTTTCATGGGGGAGACTTCAAATGGCCTTATAGGACGACCGGGCAGCTCTGGACCTAGAAGACCCAGCTGTAGACTGCACCACCTCGGCATGGACGGCAGCAGTCTGGGCTGTCTGGCTGACAGGCAGCGGCAAGGGCAATGGCAGAGTGGCAGTGCTGGGAACAGGATTGCTGTCATCCTGAGAGAAGACAGCAGTGTCCTGCTCCACTGACCCGCTGCCACTCCCTCGGGGCAGCGCCTCAGCATTACTAGCAATCTGTTGGAGCACAGATTGCTGGGCTACTGCGACACCCGACAAGCCCCGGTCGACAGTGGTAAACCCAGCCACGATGGCAGCAGTTGGAGCTTGGGTGGCAGCAAGCTGAGACTGCATGAGAGTGGTCTGCACTTCTGCTGCAGCACAACGACTTTGGGTCACATCCGCCTGTGCTGCAATTGCAGCCGCGACATCACCTCTGCGGGAGCAGCAGAGGAGGAGCCCGGTATAAAAACCGGCGACCAGCAGAGGCCCGAGACCAGTCGGAGCAGCGGGAGCAGCAGAGGAGGAGCCCGGTATAAAAACCGGCGACCAGCAGAGGCCCGAGACCAGTCGGAGCAGCGGGAGCAGCAGAGGAGGAGCCCGGTATAAAAACCGGCGACCATCAGAGGCCCGAGACCAGTCGGAGCAGCGGGAGCAGCAGAGGAGGAGCCCGGTATAAAAACCGGCGACCAGCAGAGGCTTACCAACTCAGCAGCGGGGAGAGAGGTAAAAAGTAATCAGTGTGTGACGTCACCAGGGAGCAGGTAAGTGATTGGTTGGTGAGTATTTCTCTTTTTTAAACTTTAACTCTGTAGTTTAGAGTTACTAGGGTCTTTTCTGGTGTAGCAGGGACTGTTGGTAGACTATACAAGCGCCTTAGAGATAATTTTAATTGGTGATAGTAAATTAATTTAAATTAAGTAAAGGGAAGGTCATGCCAGGTGAGCCCAGCCCCGTGATATGCTCCTCTTGCTCTATGTGGGAATTCAGGGACCCCGGTGCCCCTGATGACCACGTGTGCCAGAGATGCATCCATCTGCAGCTACTAGCAGACCGCATTGAGGCGCTGGAGCTGCGGGTGGATGGGTTGTTGAGCATTCACGATGCTGAGAGGGTCGTGGATAGCAAGTTTAGTGAGTTGGTCACACCGCAGGGAAGGGATGCACAGGAAGACAGGAAATGGGTGACCACCAGGCGGAGCAATAGAAGCAGGCAGGTAGTGCAGGAGACCCCTGTGACCATTCCCCTCTCAAACAAGTATACCGCTTTGGATACTGTTGAGGGGGATGACTCACCAGGGGAAGGCAGCAGCAGCCAACTTCCTGGCACTGGGGGTGCTCCTGCTGCCCAGGAAGGGGGGAAAAAGAGTGGGAGAGCAATAGTGGTAGGGGATTCTATAGTAAGGGGAACAGATAGGCGTTTCTGTGGCCGTAGACGTGAATCCAGGATGGTTTGTTGCCTCCCTGGTGCCAGGGTCAAGGATATCACTGAGCGGCTGCAGGGCATTCTGGAGGGGGAGGGTGAACAGCCAGAGGTCGTGGTCCACATTGGTACCAACGACATAGGTAAAAAGAGGGATGAGGTCCTGCAGCAAGAATTTAGGGAGCTAGGTGAAGGATTAAAGAGCAGGACCTCAAAGGTTGTAACCTCTGGATTACTCCCGGTGCCACGTGCTAGTGAGTATAGAAATAGGAAGATAGAACAGATGAATGCGTGGCTAAAGGGATGGTGCAGGAGGGAGGGCTTTAGTTTCCTGGATCACTGGGTCTGCTTCTGGGAAAGGTGGGACTTGTACAAGTCGGACGGTTTACACCTGAACCAGAGGGGAACCAATATCCTTGCGGGGAGGTTTGCTAGCACTGCTGGGGGGGGTTTAAACTAACTTGGCAGGGGGATGGGGTACAGAGTGGAGCTATAGTAGGGGGTGATTTACAGCCAAATACAGAGGAAAAAACAAGTCAGCTGGGAAGGCAGAGCAAATATGTGAAGGCAAAAGGGAATATGGCAGGGCTGGAAGGCATTTATTTTAATGCAAGGAGTCTTGCAAATAAGGTGGATGAACTGAAGTTGTTGTTGAACACATGGGAGTACGATATTGTTGCCATCACGGAGACATGGTTGAGGGAGGGTCAGGGCTGGCAGCTCAATATTCCGGGGTATAGAATCTTCAGGCGAGACAGAGGGGGGTGTAAAAGGGGAGGGGGTGTTGCGATATTAATTAAGGAGTCAATTACTGCTGTAAGGAGGGATGATATATTAGCGGGTTCCTCAAATGAGGCCATATGGGTAGAACTTAAAAACAAAAAGGGGGCAAGCACTTTGCTGGGAGTGTACTATAGGCCCCCAAACAGTCAGGGGGAGATAGAGGAACAGATATGTAGGCAAATCTCAGAGAAGTGTGAAAATAATAGGGTAATAATAGTGGGGGATTTCAACTTCCCCAATATAAATTGGGATAGTCAGAGTGTGAAAGGCTTAGAGGGTGCAGAATTCTTAAAGTGCATCCAGGAGAGCTTTTTGAGCCAACATGTAGAAAGTCCTACAAGAGAGGGGGCGGTACTGGACCTAATTCTGGGGAATGTAGCCGGGCAAGTGGCGGAAGTGTCAGTAGGAGAGCATTTTGGCGACAGTGACCATAATTCGGTGAAATTTAAGGTGGTCATGGAAAAAGACAAAGACGGCCCGGAAATAAGGGTTCTAAATTGGGGGAAGGCCGATTTTAATATGATAAGGCAGGATCTGGCCAAAGTGGACTGGGAGCAGCTACTTATAGGAAAATCCACATCAAAACAGTGGGAGACTTTCAGAAGGGAAATAGAGAGAGTACAGCGCCAACATGTTCCTGTAAAGGTCAAGGGTGGGACCAACAAGCAAAGGGAACCTTGGATGACAAGGGAGATACAAAAATGCATTAGAAATAAAAGGGGGGCTTTTGGCAGTTACAAAAGACTAAAGACGGAAGAAGCCTTGAGGAGTATAAAAAGTGCAGGGGCATACTTAAAAAAGAAATTAGGAGGGCGAGGAGGGGCCATGAAATAACACTGGCGAGCAAAATAAAGGAAAATCCTAAGATGTTTTATAAGTATATTAAGGGCAAGAGGATAACCAGGGAAAGGGTAGGGCCCATTAGGGACCAAAGTGGCAATCTGTGTGTAGAACCAGATGATGTAGGCGGGGTTTTAAATGAATTTTTTGCATCTGTGTTCACTATGGAGAAAGACGATGCAGACATAGAAATCGGGCAAGGGGATTGTGACATACTTGAACATATTAGCATCGAGAGGGAGGAGGTGCTAGCGGTTTTAGCAGGCCAAAAAGTCGATAAATCCCCAGGCCTGGACGAGATGTATCCCAGGTTGCTGTGGGAGGCAAAGGAGGAGATTGCAGGGGCTCTGACACAAATTTTCAGAACCTCTCTGGCCACAGGGGATGTACCAGAGGACTGGAGAACAGCTAATGTAGTACCATTATACAAGAAGGGTAGCAGGGATAAACCAGGGAATTACAGGCCAGTGAGCCTAACATCTGTGGTAGGGAAATTATTGGAAAAAATTCTGAGGGACAAAATTAGTCTCCACTTGGAGAGGCAAGGATTAATCGGGGATAGTCAGCATGGCTTTGTCAAGGGTAAATCATGTCTGACAAATCTGATTGAATTTTTCGAGGGGGTGACTAGGGAGGTGGATGAGGGAAATGCTGTGGATGTGGTTTACATGGACTTCAGTAAAGCTTTTGACAAAGTCCCGCATAGGAGACTGGTCAAGAAGGTAAGAGCCCATGGGATCCAGGGTGCCTCGGCGCGTTGGATCCTAAACTGGCTGAGTGGCAGGAGGCAGAGGGTGATGGTCGAAGGTTGCTTTTGTGACTGGAAGCCTGTGTCCAGTGGGGTACCTCAGGGATCGGTGCTGGGTCCCTTGTTGTTTGTGATCTACATAAATGATTTGGATGAGAATGTAAAAGGGATGATCAGTAAGTTTGCAGATGACACGAAAATTGGTGGGGTGGTAAATTGCAAGGGGGAAAGCCTCAGGCTACAGGACGATATAGACGGGTTGGTCAGATGGGCGGAAAAGTGGCAAATGGAATTTAACCCTGAAAAGTGCGAGGTGATGCATTTTGGACGGACAAATAAGGCAAGGGAATACACAATGAGTGGTAGGACCCTAGGAAGTACAGAGGGTCAGAGGGACCTCGGTGTACATGTACATAGATCTCTGAAGGCAGCGGAACAAGTAGATAAGGTGGTTAAAAAGGCATATGGGATACTTGCCTTCATTAGCCGAGGCATAGAATATAAGAGCAGGGAGGTTATGATGGAGCTGTACAAAACGCTGGTGAGGCCACAGCTGGAGTACTGTGTGCAGTTCTGGTCGCCTCACTATAGGAAGGATGTGATTGCTTTGGAGAGGGTGCAGAGAAGATTCACCAGGATGTTACCTGGGATGGAGCGCCTCAGCTATGAAGAAAGACTAAACAGGCTGGGGTTGTTTTCCTTGGAGCAAAGAAGGCTGAGGGGGGACCTGATTGAGGTGTACAAAATGATGAGGGGCATAGATAGGGTAGACAAAGAGGAACTTTTCCCCTTAGTAGGGGGGTCAATAACAAGGGGGCATAGATTCAGGGTAAGGGGCAGGAGATTTAGAGGGGATTTGAGGAGGAACTTTTTCACCCAGAGGGTGGTTGGAATGTGGAACTCACTGCCTGAAAGGGTGGTAGAGGCAGGAACCCTCACAACATTCAAGAAGCATTTGGATGAGCACTTGAAATGCCATTGCATACAAGGCTATGGACCAAATGCTGGAAAATGGGATTAGACTGGACAGGGATGGATGGGCGGCGCAGACACGATGGGCCGAAGGGCCTCTTTCTGTGCTGTAAAACTCTATGACTCTATGACTCTATCACACGCAGCATCATCTCTGGGTCGACAGGGTCTCTTCGGGAGTTGTCTATCATTTCCAGCCTGGAAATCCTGGGCTCCAAGCTCTGCGCAAAACCCTGTGCAATGTTGGAGGCAGACTCCTCCATGCTCCTTGGCATTGCCAAGAGGCACTCTGGGAGGCTTGCCATTGCACCTAGCAATTCGGTATGCATGCCCATCACCCTTCTTCTGAAGGCTGCCCCATCGAGGTCCTCATCTGAGTCCTGTGCAGCAGAACCCATGCACGAACTCGCCCTCTGGGGAGCTGTCCCCCGAGCTACCCTTACCTCCGGCCTTGCTGCAGCCCATTTGTGGCCGGTGCCTCACCCTGTGCAGATCCTGGTCCTGCACTACCCTCTAAATTATACCTAGACCATTTTGACCTGCCGCAGCTTAATATCATTGGGCAATGAAACTGCCCGTTTTCTGGCCATATTGAGCTCCTAGGCCAGAGATTTGAACCCCTTGAGAAAGAGAGACAGCACTATTGTGCTCTTGAACTGGCAGAAAAACACATAATAACAGCGAATCCAGTAGCTGATGGTACAAATCATTTACTCGGCTGGGATTACTTTTGTTAAATCTAATTTGATACCAAGTTTTAAAGAAGAAGACAACACAAGACTGGAGAGTATTCAAAGCATCTGATGCAGAGATTATGACAGCATTCCTGTACTTACTCTTAACAAATGAACGACCCACTAAAAGATTACGTGACACTGGATATACCCTAATACCAGTGTGTCTGTGATTTATTCAGTGTATTTATGTCAGTCAGTTATTTTCAAAATTCATCGGTAGTTATTTAGATCCAGGAAGTCTTAGTAACTGTTTTGGAGGATATTTAAGGAGTTTTAGCTGTTTGAATCTGAGTTAATGAGTTTGGAACTTCTCAGAGATAGAGGTTAGACTAGCACAGCTCCCTCTGTTGTAAGAAAACAAGAGGGAAAAGAAACACTGCATATGTGCAAAAATTGTCTATAAATGAACAACTTACCATTTAGATTGCATTTTTGTTGTTGTTTTCCTTCTGAGAAGCTGGACAGAATAATGACTATAATTATATGTATTATATTGCTGTATATTTGTTCATGTTTTATTAAATAAATTCGCTTAATTGTTTAAAATTAAATCAACATCTGATGTTGTGATGTTCTACCGCTTAATGAAGATTGGGAGAATGATCGAGTGGAGACATAAGATAATTCCAGTAAATGAAAAAATTGTTCTTCTCGATATGCTAGGCATGTTACCAAACATTTATGTAGATATCAATGCCATGAGAGTAATCCAAAAATACAAAAGCCAAAACATCTAAAGAAGAAGTTGAAAAGGCCAAAAATGTAACATGGACTACCAGCAAGGATGGTGAAACAAGAAGCTATGATAGGGTTCAAGATAGGTTCACGTTCCTGTTAGCAAGTAGGATTCAGGGTTATTGGATTTAGAAATGCACCAGTGTAGTCTTGTGGGAATTGATGGGTAGGCTAGGTGGACTGATGGTCTACTCCTGCCTAAAAATTGTTACTATGTTACACAGTTCCTGTATCTATTTAATTGATCAATTCACATTCTGATTATCTGCGTCGATCTGCAGCTACCTTTAACTTTATAACCCATTCACAACCATTTCAGTTCTTCCTAATGTATGGCAAATCTAGTGAATGGAAATTAATTTATTATTGTTATAAGCCAAGAGTGATGTTTTTTTTTAAACCTTGATACCTTACGGATTGAGTTTTCTTTTTAATTTATTCTCGGGACGTGAGTGCCACTGGCAAGACTGCATTTATTACCCATTGCTTATAACCTGAGAAGATGATGGTACACTACAAGCCCACTGACTCCCATAGCTACCTGGACTACACTTCCTCCCACCCCGCTTCCTGTAAGGACTCTATTCCGTTCTCCCCGTTTCTCTGTCTCTGCCGCGTCTGTTCTGACAATGCCACCTTCCATACTAGTGCTTCCGATATGCCTTCCTTTTTCCTCAACCGAGGATTCCCCTCTACCTTGGTTGACACGGCCCTTGACCATGTCTGTCCTATTTCCCGCACTTCTGCTCTCACCCCTTCCCCTCCCTCCCAGAGCCACGATAGGGTTCCCCTTGTCCTCACCTTTCACCCCACCCGCCTCCACATTCAACGGATCATCCTCCGCCATTTCCGCCACCTCCAACGTGATCCCACCATCAAACGCATCTTCCCCTCACCTCCCCTTTCAGCATTCCGAAGGGACCGCTCCCTCCGCGACACCCTGGTCCACTCCTCAATCACCCCTAACAGCCATTTCCCTTTGCCCGGCACCTTCCCATGCAAGCGCAGGAGATGCAACACCTGCTCTTTTACCTCCTCCCTTCCCACTGTCCAGGGCCCCAAACACCCCTTCCAGGTGAAACAGCGATTTACTTGTACTTCTTGCAATTTAGTATACTGTATTCGTTGCTCACAATGCGGTCTCCTCTACATTGGAGAGACCAAACGCAGATTGGGCGACCGCTTTGCGGAACACCTCCATTCAGTCCGTAAGGGTGACCCTGAGCTTTCGGTCGCCTATCACTTTAATTCTCCGCTTCACTCCCACTCTGCTCTCTCTCTGTCTTCGGCCTCTTACATTGTTCCAATGAAGCTCAACGTAAGCTCGAGGAACAGCACCTCATCTTTCGATTAGGCACTTTACTGTCAGGGCGAGGCTGGTTCTGGACCCAAGTGCAGACAGACGGGGCGAGAAGCAGGTATGCAGTCTTAAATAAAAGTACTTTACTAGAATCACACAGGTAAACATTTACAAACATAGGAGCTCAAGACAAGCTACCACTAGGCAAACAGCTTGTCAAGACTGAGCACAGAGGGAAGAAACCACAGAACTTAAATACAAGCAAAAACAGGTGAAACCAACAAACCTGATAAAAGGCAGTTAAGTGATAAACACAGGAGAAACTAGTAACAATTAGCAAAGGGAAAAAAACAAGTGAAGGTGCCACCTAGGGGTTACTGAGGGAACTAACCGGCACCCTCACAGGACCCCCTCCCCTAGGAACGGCTCCTGACGTTCCTCCTGGACGATCAGGGTGGCAACGGCGAAAATCCCTGATGAGTTCAGGATCCAAAATGTCCCGGGCCAGAACCCAGGAACGCTCTTCAGGACCATAACCCTCCCAGTCGACCAGGTATTGAATGCTCCTCCTAACCCGGCGACTATCAAGGAGGCGACGGACAGTGTAGGCTTGCTGACCGTCAATCATGCGGGGCGGGGGGGGAGGTCTGGAAGCAGGAACCAAGGGACTGGTAAGTACCGGCTTGAGGTCAGAGATGTGGAACGTGGGATGTATCTTCATCGACCAAGGAAGGGGGAGCTGGTAGGCCACAGGGTTTACTTTTTCCAAAATCCTAAAAGGTCTGATGAACCGGGGAGCCAACTTGCAGGACTCCACATGGAGCGGAAGATTCCGGGTAGACAGCCAGACCTTCTGTCCGGTCCGGAACCGAGGGGCTGGGCGGCGGTGTCGGTCAGCCTGCACTTTCTGCCGAGAAGAAGCAAGCTGCAAGGCAGATCGGACCCTCCTCCAGGTACGGCGGCAGCGTTGGATGAACCCCTGGGCAGCCGGGACTCCTACCTCCCTCTCCTGTTCAGGGAATAGTGGCGGTTGGAAGCCATATTGACATTCGAAAGGTGAGAGGCCAGTGGAGGAGCTCTGAAGGGTATTGTGCGCGTACTCCGCCCAGACCAGATACTTGCTCCAGGTGGAAGGATTGGAGGACACAAAACTTCTTAGCACCCTCTCCAGATCTTGGTTGGTTCAGTCTGGCCATTAGACTGTGGGTGGAACCCAGAGGAGAGACTGACGGAAGCGCCCAGGAGGGAACAAAAAGCCTTCCAGAACCTGGATGAGAACTGGGGACCATGGTCAGAGACGACATCCAGGGGCAAGCCATGGAGGCGGAAGACATGCTGGACAACCAGCTGGGCAGTCTCTCTGGCAGAGGGAAGCTTGACAAGAGGGACGAAGTGAGCAGCCTTGGAAAAGCGATCGACCACAACTAGGATGGTAGTGAATCCCTCAGATGGAGGTAGCCCGGTGATGAAATCCAGGGCGATATGAGACCAGGGACGGCTGGGGATGGGCAAGGGATGCAGGAGACCAAGCGGAGGTTGTTGGGATGTCTTGTTCTGGGCACAGACGGGACAAGCGGAGACAAAGGCCCGGGTGTCGGCTTCAATAGAGGGCCACCAGAACCTCCTCTTAAGGAACTCGAGAGTCCAACGGATCCCAGGATGACCAGTCAATCGAGAAGAGTGCCCCCATTGAAGGACCTGGGCGCGCACCTGACTGGGAACATAAAGGCTATGAGGAGGGCCTCCTCCAGGGTCAGCCTCCTGACATTGGGCCCCTCGCACCACAGTCTCAATCTCCCATGCGACGGGAGCAACGATGCAGGAACTGGGGATGATAGGTTCCGGGGTCCGGTCCTTTTCCGAGGGGTCAAACTGGCGAGAAAGGGCATCCGGTTTGAGGTTCTTAGACCCTGGGTGGTAAGACAGGAGAAAGTTGAACCAGTTATAGAAGAGAGCCCACCTGGCCTGCCGAGGGTTGAGGCACTTGGCGTCCTGGATATATGTCAGATTTTTATGGTCGGTCCAGACGACAAAAGGATGCTCTGCTCCCTCCAACCAGTGTCTCCACTCCTCCAAGGCCAACTTAACTGCCAAGAGCTCCCTGTTGCCGACATCGTAGTTACTCTCTGCTGGCTGCAGGTGATGGGAAAAGAAGGCACAGGGATGTAGCTTTTGGTCCTTAGGGGAGCGCTGGGACAGGACAGCCCCGACTCCAATATCCGAGGCATCCACCTCTACGATAAAGGGCAGGGTGGGGTCAGGGTGTACCAGAATGGGAGCAGAGTTGAAGCGTTGTTTGAGCTCCTGGAAGGCCCGTTCCACTTCAGAAGACCAACTGAACCGTAAAGACGAGCCCTTGGTCAATGCGGAGAGGGAGGCGGCAAGGGAACTGAAGTTGCGGATGAAGCGTCTATAAAAGTTGGCGAATCCCAGGAACCGCTGAACCTGCTTAACCGACGTGGGACGCGGCCAGTTCAAGACGGCTTGAACCTTGCTAGGATCCATCTGGACGCTTCCACAGGAGATGACGTAGCCCAGGAAGGTGACCTTAGAGACGTGGAATTCACATTTCTCAGATTTGACAAAGAGACGGTTCTCCAAGAGCCTCTGCAGCACCCGTCTGACGTGTTGGACATGCTGCTGGGGGGACTTTGAGAGGATGAGAATGTCATCCAAATAAACAAACACGAACTGGTTCAGCAGGTCCCGGAGCATGTCATTGACCAGAGCTTGGAAGACAGCAGGAGCGTTAGTGAGACCAAAGGGCATGACGAGGTATTCCCAGTGACCGCTAGGGGTGATAAAGGCAGTCCTCCATTCATCCCCCTCCCTAATGCGGACCAGGTTGTACACGTTGCGGAGGTCAAGTTTGGAGAAGATGGTAGCTCCCTGCAGCTGCTCAAACGCTGAAGACATCAAAGGGAGAGGATAGTGGTTCTTAATGGTAATTTTGTTAAGTCCCCGATAGTCTATGCAAGGCCTGAGACCACCATCCTTCTTCTTTACAAAAAAGAAGCCAGCACCCGCTGGGGAGGTGGAAGGGCGAATGAAACCTGTAGCGACGGCTTCCTTGATGTATTCTTCCATGGAAACATTCTCAGGGCCAGAGAGAGAGTAGAGCCGACCCCGAGGGGGGCTAGTGCCAGGCAGGAGATCAATAGCACAGTCATAGGACCGGTGTGGGGGGAGTGTAGTGGACCGCCTCTTACTAAACACAGCATGGGGGTCCGAATATTCAGGGGGCACATGAGCAAGGTCCAGCTGATCAGCTGGCTCGGGAGAGGAAGGACGGGGCAGACTAGGGAAGACCTTAAGACAGTTGGCTAGACATGAAGGACCCCACTCCAGCACAGTCCCGGTAGTCCAGTGAGGGTTGTGAAGAGAGAGCCACGGATGTCCAAGAACGAGAGGGAGCTCAGGTGAATTGATAAGGTGAAACTGCAGCAACTCTTGATGTCTCTCCCCTACTTGGACATGTAATACTCCGGTGATATGATGAATATGCCCAGAACCAAGGGGCCTGCCGTTGAGGGCGGTGACTTGTAAAGGCTTGTCAAGGCGGGAGAAAGGAATTTTCAGGCTGCGCACAAGGGTGGCATCGATGAAACAGCCAGCGGCCCCGGAGTCAACAAACGCCTGGAGGTTGTACTGTTGTCCCTCCCAAGAGAGACGAGCGGGAAGCAGGGTTTGGAAGACAGAAGGGGTAGGAGAAGGGATTTGATCAGTCAGTATTTTCCCAATCCTCCTGGCTTTTTCCTGAAGCTCAGGGCATGTGGCTCTGAGATGGCCAGACAGGCCACAGTAAAGACAACGCCCCTCTCTCAATCGCCTCTGTCTCTCAAACTGGGAGAGCCGAGTTCTGCCGAGTTGCATAGGTTCCTCTTCGGTGCTAACAGGTGGACTCGGGGGTACTTGGAAACTCTTGGTCAGATTCGAAACACCGGAAGATCTCATCTCTGTGGAAGTAATGAATCTCCTCTCTCTACCATGTTCCCGGAGGCGGTTATCCACTCTGATGGCAAGGGAGATGAGCGTGTCAAGGTCCTCCGGAACCTCTCTGGATGCCAGTTCATCTTTGATAGATTCGGAAAGGCCATGAAGAAACGTGGAGAGAAGGGCCTCGGTGTTCCAGCGGCTTTCCGCAGCGAGTGTGCGGAACTCAATGGCGAAGTTGGCTACGCTGCAGTTGCCCTGGCGGAGATTCAAAAGTCTCTTAGCTGCCTCCCGTCCACTCACAGGATGGTCAAAGACTTTGCTCATCTCTTCGGCGAAAAGGAGAATGTCCGAGCAGATGAAAGATTGCTGCTCCCAGATAGCGGTAGCCCAGGTGAGAGCTTTTCCCGAGAGTAGTGATATGATGAACGCTACCTTAGAGCGGGGTGATAGGAACATGGAGGGTTGGAGTTCAAAAACGAGGAAGCACTGGGTCAAGAAGCTGCGACACTTGCCCGGATGACCGTCATAGCGCTCTGGCGCAGGTAGGCGAGGCTCTCGGTGAGTCTGGAGGTCGGCGACCGGTGGGGTAGTACCCAAAGGAACTGACTGAGGAGGAACGTCCTGAGCAGAAGCCACAGCGGCTGGGTGTTGAATGGTCTGAGTCCATGTATTTACCTTGTCCGAAATGCTTTGGAGAAGTTGCTCAAGGCAGCCGAAGAAAGCACCTTGATGGGGGAGAATAGAATGAAATTCCTCCATCACTGCTGGGTCCATACTGGCTCAGTCTTGCTGTCAGGGCAAGGCTGGTTCTGGACCCAAGTGCAGAGAGACGAGGCGAGAAGCAGGTATGCAGTCTTAAATAAAAGTACTTTACTAGAATCACACAGGTAAACAGCTACAAACATAGGAGCTCAAGACAAGCTACCACTAGGTAAACGGCTTGTCAAGACTGAGCACAGAGGGAAGAAACCACAGAACTTAAATACAAGCAGAAACAGGTGAAACCAATAAACCTGATAAAAGGCAGTTAAGTAATAAACACAGGAGAAACTAGTAACAATTAGCAAAGGGAAAAAAACAAGTGAAGGTGCCATCTAGGGGTTACTGAGGGAACTAACCGGCACCCTCACATTTACAGCCTTCTGGACTCAACATTAAGTTCAATAATTTCAAACTATAACCCCTGCTCCCATTTTTCATGCTGTACGATTTTGCCATTCCCATTTGCAACATTTTATCTTTCCTGTCTCTTACCTTAGCACAGACTATTCCTTCAATTCTTCCTCCCCTCCCACCCTCCCCCCTCTCCTTGTCTCTGCAGCTGCTTAAAATCTGTTACATCTCCAGATTTTTCCAGTTCTGATGAAGGATCCCAGACATGAAATGTTAACTCTGTTTCTCTCTCCACAATGCTGCCTGGCCTGCTGAGTGTTTCCAACAGTTTCTGTTGATATTTAAGATGATGGTAGGTTCTGACGAAGGGTCATCAACCTGAAATGTTAACTCTGTTTCTCTCTCCACGATGCTGCCTGACCTGCTGAGTGTTTCCAGCATTTTCTGTTGTTATTTAAGATGATGGTAGGCTTTCTCATTGAACCAATATAGTCCTTGTGTTCATAGTGCTCCCACGATAGTGGTAGGCAGGGAGTTCCAGCATTTGGGGTAGAGTATGCAGGTAGTCCTGTATTATAGCTTTACTGGGGTAGAGCCTCCTTTTAAGGTATGCTTGGCGCTGTTCCTGGCACACTCATCTACTTGAAGGGGTAATTACAAGTCCTAGCCCTTTCGGGCTACCCCAGATCAGGCGTATTCCCCAGACGTTCACCTTCAACTTAAGTTAGAGATAGCCAAATTCCATAAGATGCTTAAATAGGTCTAAAGGTTCGGGCTATCTCTCCCTAAAGGAAAGGAATGACTGAAGATGTTACCATCCTCCAGATAGCATTTTTAATAAGTTTAACTAGACTGTAATCGTCCGGATATTATGAGGGTCCGGAATACCCCCCAGAATTCTGCAACTCCTTACAAAAGAGTGTACAGAAATTGGGTTCACGAGTTTATACAGAATTATTCTTTGAGACAATTCTAAAAATATATCGTTTTATTTAAGAGCCGACATTCATTTAACAGCTGTTGAATCAGTCACGGCATTAACAATTCAAAATACAAATAGCTTACATTTCTTATTTCTCAGAGATCCTTATTCTCAAATCTTTACTTCGTTACATTTCTACATTTCTTACTTATCTCTAAATCCACAACATCCACCAAAATAAATTACTTTGATTACCCGAGACTCATAGTTAAATACTTACAGAGCATGCCTGTGAAGTTGAGAAACGCTTGGCCAATTCAGTGAGTTCTGACTTTCTGTTTAAAAAGCTTTTATTTTTATACCCTTTCTGCAGTGGTTTATTCTTTGAAGTTCTCTGCTGATGTCAGCTAATTGTCTTATTCATTCTCTCTGTTTGAATGCTTTCTATCTTACTGTCAATTCAACTATTGCATGCATAATTATGTCTCTACCTTTAGGTGTTTCAAAAACCATCATAAAAACAATATGACAGCTATGGTTTCTGTTTGATGTCATTCTTACAAAATTCTTTCATTCAATTCTTAATATTGGCTTTACTGGTTTTTAGCAGATGTTGTGACTCCATGCTGCTCCAAGTTCAATACAAACACAATGTAATTGCTTGGTGTATCTATTGAAGTCATATCTTCAAAGTGTTCTTGTTGGTATCATATTTACTATGTATATATTAAAGACACTTTGACCAGTGTTTCATGCATTTCTAGCTATCTCAATTGGTTGCATATTTAATCGTGTTTCCTGTCTTCCAAGTTTAACATAAAAATGATTTGACCAGCAGGTGTTTCTTTTACTTGATGTCATCTTTTCAAAGGCACATGCCTCTTTTAATGTTTGTGTTTCTGTTTCACATGTTAGCTGGTAACACCTTAAATGGGCATTTTCATTGTGTTCCCTCCAAACTCTAGACCTTTCGGAAGCGCCAAACTGCCATTTCAATAGGGTAATTGTTTTAGTATATTTAACTAATTCCCATTTCAAAGCTTGTTTGGTTTTTACAACTTTGTTATCAACTGATCTTTATCTCAGAAGCCTTTTTTCTGTTTGCAGCCTGTGTCTCCAAGGCTTTAGATTTTTAAACCCAGTATATCATGTATTAACAATATCAGTATTCTGTTCATATTATGGTGTAACGTTTTGAAATATGGCTTATTCCCTCACAGACTCTCCCTATTGAATCATGATGGAACTCCCAGCTTGTTGATGATGGCAGAGTGAGTGATGTGTCGGGCCATGAAGTTACAAATTGTAATGATATACAATTCTGCTGCTGCGTTTGATGGACTAAGCATTACCCAGTTTTGAGCTGCTAGATCTGTCCCACTTAGCACAGTAGTAATGCACTAAAGCATGGCAGAGAAGCACTACTGGCGTGAATTCAGGAACTCATTTCTCTTATCTGGAAGGAGGAGAGCATGCCAGGGGATCTCAGAGATGCCGTAATTGTGACCAAGAAAGGTGACAAGTCCGATTGCGGTAATTACAGAGGAGTTTCCCTGCTGTCTGCCACAAGGAAAGGCATCGCACGAATCCTCCTCAATCGCCTTCTCCCAGTGGTCAAAGAGCTCCTCCCAGAGTCACACTGCGGATTCCGCCCACTAAGGGACACAATGGACATGATCTTCACCGCACGTCAATTACAAGAGAAATGCAGGGAACAGCACCAACCGCTGTACATGGCCTTCTTTGATCTCACAAAGGCCTTCGACACTGTCAACCATGAGGGATTATGGAGTGTCCTCCTCAAATTCGGCTGCCCTCAAAAGTTTGTCACCATCCTCCGCCTGCTTCACGACGACATGCAAGCCGTGATCCTGACCAATGGTTCCACCACAGACCCAATTCATGTACGAACCGGGGTCAAGCAAGGCTGTGTCATCGCACCAACGCTCTTCTCAATCTTCCTTGCTGCAATGTTCCATCTCACCCTCAGTAAGCTCCCCACTGGAATGGAGCTAATTTACAGAACAAATGGGAAACTGTTCAACCTCCATTGCCTCCGGTCCAGATCCAAGGTCGTCCCATCCTCTGTCGTCGAATTACAGTATGCAGACGACGCTTGTGTCTGCGCTCACTCGGAGGTCGAACTCCAAACCATCGTGAACACCTTCACCAAAGCATATGAGGCCTTACACTAAACATCCATAAGACAAAGGTCCTCTACCAACCTGCCCCCACCACACAGTACTGCCCCCCGATTATCAAAATCCACGACAAGGTCTTGGACAACATGGACTACTTTCCATACCTCAGGAGGCTACTGTCAACAAGGGCAGACGTCAACGACGAAGTCCAACATCGCCTTCAGTGTGCCAGTGCAGCCTTCGGTCGCCTGAGGAAGAGAGTGTTTGAAGACCAGGACCTCAAACCCGGCACTAAGCTCATGGTCTACAGAGCAGCAGTGATACCCGCCCTGCTGTATGCCTCAGAGACATGGACCATGAACAGCAGGCACCTCAAAGCACTGGAGAGGTACCACTAATGCTGCTTCCGCAAGATCCTGCAAATCCATTGGCAGGATAGGCGCACCAACGTCAGTGTTCTTGCTCAGGTCAACATCCCCAGCATCGAAGCTTTGACCACGCTCAATCAGCTCCGATGGACGGGTCACATTGTCCGCATGCCCGATACGAGACTCCCAAAACAAGTGCTCTACTCGGAATTCCGGCACGGCAAGAGAGCCCCAGGTGGGCAGAGGAAACACTTCAAGGACACCCTCAAAGCCTCCTTGAAAAAGTGTAACATCCCCATCGACACCTGGGAATCCCTGGCCCAAGACTGCACAAAGTGGAGGAGAAGCATCCAGGAAGGCGCCGAACACTTTGAGACTCTTCGCCAGGAGCAAGCGGAAGCCAAGCGCAGGCAGTGCAAGGAGCGCATGTCAACCCAAGCACCCCACCCACCCGCCCCTACAACCACCGTCTCCCCACCTGTGACAAAGACTGTAGGTCCCACATTGGACTCATCAGTCACCTGCGAACTCATTTTTAATGTGGAAGCAAGTCATCCTCAGTTGCGAGGGGCTGCCTAAGGGAATTGAAGAGAATGCCACGCTGGAGGGTATCCTCACTGTGAAGATGAAACTCAGCCAACTTAGTCAGTGGTGGTACCAGTGAGGCAAATCTTCATGGTGAACATCTGTGCCTTACCTTGCAATGGCTTCTCTTCCTGCTCCCGCACTGTTACCTCTGGTGTCCCCCATAGATCTATCCTTGGCCACCTCCTATTTCTCATCTACATGCTGCCCCTCGGCGACATCATCCGAAAACACAATGTCAGGTTCCACATGTACGCTGATGACACAGAGCTCTTCCTCACCACTACCTCTCTCGACCCCTCCACTGTCTTTGATTTGTCATATTGCTTATCCAACAACCAGTATTGCATGAGCAGAAATTTCCCCCGCCACAAACTCCATTCCCTAGCCATCGACTCAATTCCTCTCCCTGGCAACTGTCTGAGGCTGAACAAAACTGTTTGCAACCTTGGTGTCGTATTTGACCTTGAGATGAGCTTCCGACCGCATATCCGCTCCATCACCAAGACCACCTACTTCCACCTCCATAACATCGCCTGACTCCGTCCCTGCCTCAGCTATTCTGCTGCTGAAACGATCATCCATGCCTTTGTTACCTCTAGACATTATTACTCCAATACTCTTCTGGCTAGCCTCCCATCTTCCACACTACATAAACTTGAGCTCATCAAAATTCTGCTGCCCATATCCTAACTTACCTAAGAAAGGATATACTTGCCATAGAGGGAGTGCAGCAAAGGTTCACCAGACTGATTCCTGGGATGGCAGGACTGTCATATGAGGAGAGATTGGGTCGACTAGGCCTGTATTCACTAGAGTTTAGATGAATGAGAGGGGATCTCATTGAAACGTATAAAATTCTGACAGAGCTAGACAGACTGGATGCAGGGAGGATGTTTCCCTTGGCAGGGGGGTCTAGAACGAGGGGTCACAATCTTAGGATACGGGGTAGGACATTTAGGACTGAGATGAGGAGAAATTTCTTCCCTCAGAGGGTGGTGAACCTGTGGAATTCTCTACCACAGAAGGCTGTGGAGGCCAAGTCACTGAATATATTTAAGAAGGAGATAGATAGATTTCTAGACACAAAAGGCATCAAGGGGCAAGGGAGAGAGCGGGAATATGGTATTGAGATAGAGGATCAGCCATGATCATATTGAATGGCGGAGCAGGCTCGAAGGGCCGAATGGCCTACTCCTGCTTTTCTATGTTTCTATGTTTCTAAGTCCCATTCACTCATCACCCCTTTGCTCACTGACCTACATTGGCTCCCGGTCCGGCAACAACTCGATTAAAAAATTCTCATCCGTGTTTTCAAAACCCTTCATGGCCTTGCCCCTCCTTATCTCTGTAATTTCCTCCAGCCCTACAACCCTCCAAGATCTCTACGCTCCTCCAATTCTGGCCACGTGCGCATCCCAGATTTTAATTGCTCCACCATTGGTGGTCCTGCCTTCAGCTGCTGTGGCCCTAGTCTTTGGAATTCCCTCCCTAAACCTCTCCACAACTCTCTCCTCCTTTAAGACTTAAAACCTACCTCTTTGATCAAACTTTTGGTCATGTGTCCTAATATCTCCTTATGTGACTCAGTGTCAAATTTTGTTTGATAATGCTCCTGAGAAGCGCCTTGGGACGTTTTACTACATTAAAGTCTGAAGGGATAATTACAAGTCCTAGCCCTTTCGGGCTACCCCAGATCAGGCGTATTCCCCAGACGTTCACCTTCAACTTAAGTTAGAGATAGCCGAATTCCATAAGACGCTTAAATGGGTCTAAAGGTTCAGGCTATCACTCCCTAAAGGAAAGGAACGACTGAAGATGTTACCATCCTCCAGATAGCATTTTTAATAAGTTTAACTAGACTGTAACCTCCTGGATATTATGAGGGTCCAGAATACCCCACAGAATTCTGCAACTCCTTACAAAAGAGTGTACAGAAATTGGGTTCATGAGTTTATACAGAATTACTCTTTGAGACAATTCTAAAAATATATAGTTTTATTTAAGAGCTGACATTCATTTAACAACTGTTGGATCAGTCGCAACATTAACAATTCAAAATACAGATAGCTTACATTTCTTATTTCTCAGAGATCCTTATTTTCAAAGCTTTACTTCGTTACTTTTCTACATTTCTTACTTATTTCTAAATTCCAGATTATCCACCAAAATAAATTACTTTGATTACCCGAGACTCATAGTTAAAAACTTACAGAGCATGCCTGTGAAGTTGAGAAACGCTTGGCCTGTTCAGTGAGTTCTGACTTTCTGTTTGAATAGCTCTTATTTTTATACCCTTTTTGCAATGGTTTCTTCTTTGAAGTTCTCTGCTGATGTCAGCTAATTGTCTTATTCATTCTCTCTGTTTGAATGCTTTCTATCTTACTGTCAATTCAACTATTTCATGCATAATTATGTCTCTACCTTTAGGTGTTTCAAAAACCATCATAAAAACAATATGACAGCTATGGTTTCTGTATGATGTCATTCTTACAAAATTCTTTCATTCAATTCTTAATATTGGCTTTACTGGTTTTTAGCAGACGTTGAGTCTCCTTACTGTTCCAAGTTCAATACAAACACAATGTAATTGCTTGCTGTATCTATTGAAGTCATATCTTCAAAGTGTTCTTGTTGGTATCATATTTACTATGTATATATTAAAGACACTTTGACCAGAGTGTTTCATGCATTTCTAGCTATCTCAATTGGTTGCATATTTAATCGTGTTTCCTGTCTTCCAAGTTTAACATAAAAACGATTTGACCAGCAGGTGTTTCTTTTACTTGATGTCATCTTTTCAAAGGCTCTTGCCTCTTTTAATGTTTGTGTTTCTGTTCAATGTGTTAGCTGGTAACACCTTAAACTGGGCATTTTCATTGTGTTCCCTCCAAACTCTAGACCTTTCGGAAGCGCCAAACTGCCATTTCAATGGGGTAATTGTTTTAGTATATTTAACTAATTCCCATTTCAAAGGTTGTTTGGTTTTTACAACTTTGTTAAACAACTGATCTTTATCTCACAAGCCTGTGTTTCTGTTTGCAGCCTGTGTCTCCGAGGCTTTCGATTTTTAAACGCAGTATATCATTGATGGGCCTTCAATAACCACAAAACTAGAAGTTATAGACTTAAACAAGTTGGCTTTTAATCACTAAGATCAGAGCTAACATCTCAACACACCGACTGGTTCACAGGAATGAGTCATACAGATCCTGGGATCTTTATGTAAGAGAAGTCAGGGGCGGAGCCAAGAGCCAAGACCTGGAACCTCCCAGGTTAGTCGGGAAAGAGGAAGTGAAACTATACACAGTGGGGGAGGGTAATATACATGAGTACAAAACGAATACAGGATCAAGACAAACAGATTTCATTACATTCACCCCTTCTATAGATTTAGTCCATCGGGGTGATGTTTCTTAAAAGTTGGTATAAGTGAATCTGTCAGGAGGTTTTGCAGTTCTCAGTGATCGGCGCAAAGCCGGTTGGGGTGCCTCTAGGGGAGTGGATTCTGGTTCCTCCGCTGTCCGGGCCTCCGCAGTGTCTTCCAGGTTATCTGCAGTGTCCTCCAGGTTAAAGTTGGGTATTGATACCTCTGGGCGTCCTGTCTCTTTGTAGTGTAGGTCTTCATCGGGCAGTCTCCCATCGTTCTCTCCGCTCCCCGAGGGAGCGAGGTCTTTTATGGAAACAGTGTCCTCTCGCCCGTCAGAGTATTCGATATAGGCGTACTGAGGGTTTGCATGGAGGAGCTGTACCTTTTCCACAAGGGGGTCTGTTTTATGGCCTCTCACGTGCTTCCGCAATAGTACTGTCCCCGGAGACGTCAGCCACGCGGGTAGAGATATGCCCGAGGTGGATTTCCGGGGGAAAACGAATATCTTTTCGTGAGGGGTAGCGTTAGTGGCAGTACATAACAGAGACCTTATGGAGTGGAGCACGTCTGGGAGGACTTCCTGCTAGCGGGAGGTCGGAAGGCCTTTTGACTTTAAGGCTAACGTGACAGCCTTCCAAACAGTAGCATTCTCCCTTTCCACTTGCCCATTACCCCGGGGGTTGTAGCTCGTGGTTCTGCGAGTGGCTATCCCTTCGAGAGCAAGAATTGGCGCAGCTCGTCACTCATGAATGACGTCCCCCTATCGCTGTGTATGTAGTTCGGCATGCCAAACATGCAGAATAGATTACAGAGACACTTGATGACCGTGGCACTGGTCATGTCTGGGTAGGGAATGGCGAAGGGGAAGGGGGAATATTCATCAATGATATTGAGGAAGTATACGTTATGGTCGGCAGAGGGAAGGGGTCCCTTAAAGTCCAGACTTAGGCGCTCGAATGGCCGTGTGGCTTTGATAAGGTGTGCACGGTCAGGCTTGTAGAAACGAGGCTTGCATTCCGCACAGATGCGGCAGGCTCTGGTCATTGCCCTGACCTCCTTGATGGAGTGGGGCAGATTGCGGGACTTTATAAAATGGTATAGTCGGGTGACCCCTGTGTGACAGAGGTCGTTGTGGAGACCCTGTAATTTGTCCGTATGAATGCTGGCACACATTCCCCGCGATAGGGCGTCTGGGGGTTCATTAATGGCTCCCGGCCTGTACATAATATCATAGTCGAACGTGGATAGTTCGATCCTCCACCTGAGTATTTTGTCATTCTTGATTTTCCCCCTTTGTTTGTTATTAAACATGAAAGCCACCGACCGCTGGTCGGTGAGCAGGGTGAAACGTTTGCCGGCTAGGTAGTGTCTCCAGTGCCTCCTTCTCGACAGAAGAGTGCCTGATTTCAGGTCCCTGAAGGGTTCGGGAGAAGAAGGCCACAGGTCTCCCAGCCTGATTGAGGGTTGCAGCTAAGGCAAAGTCTGACGCATCGCTTTCGACTTGAAAGGGAATGCATTCGTCCACTGCACACACTGCAGCCCTTTCAATGTCCTGTTTAATACTGGTGAAAGCCTCCCGAGCTTCAGCTGATAGTGGGAAGGACGTCGATTTAATGAGGGGTCGGGCCTTATCAGAGTAATTGGGCACCCATTGGGCATAATACGAAAAAAATCCCAGGCACCTTTTTAAAGCTTTGGGATTGTGTGGCAGGGGCAGTTCCTTTAGGGGGCGTAATCGGTCAGGGTCCAGTCCAATTACCCCATCTTCCACCACACAGCCGAGGATACAGAGACGGGTTGTGTTGAAGACACATTTGTCTTCGTTGTAGGTTAGATTCAGCTTTAGGGCAGTTTTTAAAAATCTCGCAAGATTTAGATCGTGGTCTTGCTGGTTGTGCCCGCAGATAGTGACATTGTCCAGATAGGGGTAGGTATCTTGTAGTTTATTCTCGTCAACCATGCGGTCCATCTCACGTTGGAAGACCGAGACCCCATTTGTTACCCCGAAGGGCACTCTGAGAAAATGGTAGAGGCGCCCGTTCGCCTCGAAGGCGGTGTATGGGCGGTCCTCCGTTCTAATGGGGAGCTGGTGATACGCGGATTTGAGGTCGATAGTCGAGAAGACTCGGTATTGCGCAATCTGGTTGACCATTTCTGATATGCGGGGTAAAGGGTAGGCGTCCAGCTGGGTATAAATATTAACAGTCTGGCTGTAGTCAATTACCATCCGTTTCTTTTCGCTATTTTTAACTATGACTACTTGGGCACGCCACGGGCTGGTACTGCATTCAATAATGCCTTCCCGCAGGAGTCTGTCCACTTCCGCCTTGATAAAGTGTCTGTCTTCCAGACTGTACTGTCTACTTTTCGTCGCTATTGGCCTACAGTTCGGAGCGAGATTAGCGAATAAAGAGGGCGGGCTGATTTTTAAGGTTGATAGGCCACAGACTGTGAGTGGCGGCTGGGACCCGCCATATGCTAGCGTGACACTTTCGTGGTGGCACTGGAAGTCCAGGTCCAAGATTACATTAACACAGAGTTCTGGCATCACGAGGAGTTTAAAATCCTTGTAGTCCGTGCCTTTTACAGTTAGTGTTACCACACAGTAGCCCAAAATGTCCGAAGTGTGGGGCTTAGCAGCCATAGCAATTCTGCTCCGTGTAGGGGTTACCGTTAATGAGTGCCGCCGTACCAGGCTAGGGTGGATAAAACTCTCGGTACTCCCACAGTCAATTAAACATTTCGTTAAATTCCCGTTTACCTGTATGTCCATCATGGATTTTGTCAACGGGTGTGGCCTGGATTGATCCACCGTGATCGAAGCCACTGTTGGGCCCTGGGCGGCCGTTGAGTTGGGAAAAGATGGCGGATCCCAAGATGGCGGCCCGCACAGCACGCACGAGGCGGTGACGGAGTTGGAAATCGGAATCCCCCTGCAGACTTTGCTAAAATGCCCCTTTTTCTTAAATTTGAAGCATGTAGCGTCCTTCGCTGGGCATCGTTGTCTAGGGTGCTTGGCCTGGCCGCAGAAGTAGCATTTCGGGCCTCGAGACATTGCCACTGTAGTAGGACTCCTGGGTGAACTTCTGTGTGGGGACTCCGGCGGCGTAGAGCTGGTCTGAGACCTGGATGGGGAAGATGGCTGGTTCCAAGATGGCGGCCCCCTCGGCGCGCACGAGGCGGTGAGGGCCACATGGCCGGAAGAATAAGAGTCAGAGTTTCTCTGGGCCACGTCCAGCGATCGCGCAGTGGCCACTGCCTTTTTTAAGTCCAGGACCTCCTTCTCCAGCAGTCTCTGCCGGATATAATTCGATTTGAGGCCCGTGATGAAGGAATCGCGGACCAATTTGTCAGAGTACGCGTTGGCCGTCACGGCCTTGCAGTTACAGTCCCGGACCAGGTCCTTTAGGCCCTGTAAGAAATCGTCCATTGATTCCTCTGGTCGCTGCCTGCGTGTAGCCAGCAGATGTCTGGCGTACACTTCGTTTACCGGCCTCTGGTATTGGGCCTTCAGGATAGTGATGGCCTCCGTGTAAGAGGTGGCGTCCCGGATGAATGAATAAATCCGATGACTTACGCGAGTAGTCAGTAGACTCAGTTTATCTACCTCGCTAGCGGATGAGGCCTCCGCGAAGAGTTCGAAGCATTTGAGCCAGTGTCAAAATTGATTTGATGCTTCAGCAGAATGTGGATCCAAGTCCAGATGCTCTGGTTTTAGGAGTCGATCCATCCTAGTATTCTTTAGTGATTAAAATTGATGGGCCTTCAATAACCACAAAACGAGAAGTTATAGACTTAAACAAGTTGGCTTTTAATCACTAAGATCAGAGCTAACATCTCAACACGCCGACTGGTTCACAGGAATGAGTCATACAGATCCTGGGATCTTTATGTAAGAGAAGTCAGGGGCGGAGCCAAGAGCCAAGACCTGGAACCTCCCAGGTTAGTCGGGAAAGAGGAAGTGAAACTATACACAGTGGGGGAGGGTAATATACATGAGTGCAAAATGAATACAGGATCAAGACAAACAGATTTCATTACAATCATGTATTAATAAATATGAGAATTCTGTTCATATTAAGGTGTATCTTTCTGAAATATGGCATATTCCCTCACAAAAGACGCTATATAAATGTAAGTTTTTGCTGCTCTAATGGGGTAACTGACTGGGAGAGACAACATCCCCATCCTCAACCATGGTGGAGCCAAGCATGTGAGTACAAGACGAGGCTGAAATCTTTGTAAGCGTCGTTACCTAAAAAGCGCTGAGTGGATACTCTTACCCCACCTCCTCCAGAGGTCCCCATAATCATAGATGTCAGTGCCCAGCCAATTTGTTTCACTCCATGTGACATTAACAATCTGACGAAGGGTCATTGACCTGAAACGTTAACTCTGTTTCTCTCTCCACAGAAGCTGCCTGACCTGCTGAGTATTTCCAGTATTTTCTCTTTTTATTTAACAATCATTTCTTTTTTATTTGTTCCTGGGATGTGGGCGTCGCTGGCAAGGCCAGCATTTATAGCCCATCCCTAATTTCCCTTGAGCAGGTGGTGGTGAGCTGCCGCCTTGAACTGGTGTAGTCCCTGTGGTGAAGGTAGTTCCACACTGCTGTGAGGGAGGGAGTTCCAGGATTTTGACCCAGTGACGATCAAGGAACGGCGATATATTTGTAAGTCAGGGCTTTGGTGAGACCACACCTGGAGCACTGTGTACACTTTTGGTCTCCTTATCTAAGGAAGGATATACTTGCCTTAGAGGCGGTTCAACGAAGGTTCACTAGACGAATCCCTGGGATGAGAGGGTCATCCTATGAGGAGAGATTGAGTAAATTAGGCCTATACTCTCTGGAGTTTAGAAGAATGAGAGGAGATCTCATTAAAACATATAAGATTCTGAGAGGGATTGTAAGGGTAGATGCTGAGAGATTGTTTCCCATGGCTGGAGAGTCCAGAACTAGGGGTCATATCTCAGGATAAGGGGTCGCCTCTTAAGACTGAGATGAGGAGAAATTTCTTCACTCAGAGGGTTGTGAATCTTTGGAAATCTCTACCCCAAAGGGTTGTGGATGCTCAGTCATTGAGTATATTCAAGGCTGAGATAGATAGATTTTTGGACTCTAGGGGAATCAAGGGATATGGAGATAGGTCAGGAAAGTGGTGTTGAGGATATAGATCAGTCATGATCTTATTGAATGGCGGAGCTGGCTCGAAGGGCCATATGGCTTACTCCTGCTCCTAATTCTTATGTTCTTAATGTCTGCAAATGTGAGGTGGTATATTTTGATTTAAGAAATAAAATAATTATACTATGTATGGAGGAAGGCTGGGGGATGTTGAAGTGCAGAGGGATTTGGAGGTTCAGGTTCCCAAGACATTAAAAGCAGCACCTCAATTGGATATGGCTATAAAAATACCCAATGGAATATTGGATTTTATGGCAAAAGTTATAGGCCTAGAAATTCATTATAGCCACTTTTGGGGCGGTAAAGTCGGGCAGCCGCTAAAGTTTGCGCCCGGCGCAAATTCGAGGCCACGTCTCCAATATTCATTAGCTTCGCCCTAAGAGTTTGCTCGAGCGCTAAAACTGGCGATGCACGCCTCTCTTTAGGCGCTAAGCCGGAGGTGCTGAGCGAGAGCGCCGAGGCCGGGCGCAGCGCAGGTGCGGCCATTTCTTGATTGACAGCAGACACCCTGGCGTCGGCCAGCTCTTAAGGGGGAAGGGTCGACTTGGTCTGCTGCCACGCCCTGGATAGTGGAGCCCTGCAGCTAGGCCTGAACACTGCTGCTGGACCCAAATAGCGCCTGAAACCATGGAGAAGGCCCGTGAACGAGCGCAGCGCTTCTCAGAGCTTGATCTGAGGGTGCTGGTTGGTGCTGTGGAGAAGAGACGCCATATTTTGTTTCCGGACAATGGCAGGAAGCCGCCGGCCCGCGTCTACCGGAGAGCCTGGAGGCATGTCGCCACCAAGGTGTCATCCAACAGCGAGGTCCCCAGGAGCGGTGTCCAATGCCGCAAAAAGCTGAATGACCTCGCCAGGATTGTCAGGGTGAGTACCCTTTCCAGTGTCCTCCTCATCCTTGCATGTGCACCTCACATTATGGGCAAAGGGACCTGAAAGCCCTAATGGCCAGCCCTCATGCAGCAGCTATGGGACACTCATGAACATCAATTGCACATTGTGCACTTAACACACTGGCCAGGCTATTCGACCATGGGAGGCAGTGCACACAAGATCAGGGCTACACACTGGCCAGGCTATTCCACCATGGGAGGCAGTGCACACAAGATCAGGGCTACACACTGTACTTAGAGGCCGTCCTTTCTCTTGCAGGCCAAGCTGGCCAATAATAAGAGGAGCCGGAATGCGACCGGGGGAAGTGGACCCCAGATCCAGCCGCTCACCGAGCTGCAACATCGCGTGGAGCGCATCATGGGTGCCCGGGTGATTGGCCCCGTTGCATCTGGAGATGCCGACCCTGTTCTGGGCACCAATGGTAAGGACATCACCTTTTGGACCTCTCTCGTCCCACTTGCGCATCAGATCTACATCCTTTGCCACTGTCCGACCAATGCGCTGAATGCCACCACTCATGCATCCCTCGCTGACGCCCTCTCCTCACTCTAAAGCTACTCTTGTGCCTTCCTGCTTTCAGATGGTGAGGAGGAGGTCCCTGAAGTTGCCAGTGACAGCCCCTCAGAAGAGGAGGAGGAGGAGGAGCAAGAGGAAGGCGGCCCATCAGGGGAACCCTCAGCCGCGGCAACCCATGCCAATGTAGGGGACACGTCTTCCCTGGAGGGGAGCGTGGGGGAAGTGTCGGAGGGGAGGGTAGCTCCTGGGACCAGCGGCCTGCAGAAACGCGGGAGGGGGGTGGAAGCTCAGCGGCCTTCTCCCCAGAGGGGGGAAGGGTCGGAGGGGAGTCCAATTGCTGGGCCCAGCGGCGTCCAGCAACGCAGGAAGGGTCGGCCAGCTCGGCGGCCTTCTCCCCAGAGGGAGAGTCCGGCCTCCAGTCCGGAGACGGCCAACGCCGAGGAGATGCGCCGCCTCGAGGACTTGTCCGCGGACTCGGAGCGCCGGCACACGGAGCTCATGGGGGTAGTGGCACGGTTGCCTGAGGCCATCGAGTCCCTGTCTCGGAGTGTGACCGAGTTCGGGGCCTCACAGGCCACCAGTCGGGCGGAATTCGGGGCAGCTCAGGCAGCGAGTGGCCAGGTGATCAGTGGTGCCGTGCAGTCACTGGGTGCTCTGATGCGGTCACTGAACAGGTCAACATGGGCACTCACTGCTGCCACACTCGCTGTGTCAGCCAGGCATCGCCAGGGCACCCGGCACGCTGCAGCAGCACGGCGGTCTGTCCCTCGGCAGATTGGTGCGCATGCTGCAGTGCTGGCCCGGCCGAGTGCCAGTGTCTCAGGCGACCAGCGAGCGCCTGCCATCCGCCAGCTTGTCCCCATTCCTCCAGCCGCCACTGCCACTCCCCCAGTGGAGCTGCCAGGAGCTGCTGCAGCGACTGATGCTGGCCAGCCACAGCTGCAGCATTCACCAGCCGGCCCCTCGACGGCCAGACCTCGTCTAGGCCGACCCCCAAGGGCATCTGTCGTCACGACATGTGCCCCTCAGGAGCCTGCCCCCAGCCTTGCAGCAGCCAATGGCCTCACTTTGAGGAGGAGCAGCAGGGCGTGCAGGGGCCGCCAAAGTTTGCGGAAGGCATCGCCCTCGCGGGCCACTAAGTAGAGGGTGTGTCCAAATGTTGTGTTTTCTGGAATGTGTGTTTTGTGAAGGCCGAGGATGAAGGCCATTTTTGTTTACATCTTTTGTTAATGCTCCCCAGGTTGTGGGAGTGAGTTGTGTGTGTGAGTGTTTTTTGGGGGTTTCGTCTGTTTTTGGTTTTCATGTGGGAAGGGCCCTGAGTTTGTACAATAAACCATTTTCTTTATTCACATTGTCCATGTTTGATCTTTGAAGTGTTTGTTGCCTTAACCGGCTGACGGCTTGCGGAGCGGCTGCAATCATGTTGTTTCATTGGCACAAGCCATTCCCTGACAGGGGGCCTAGAAGTGACGGTCAATAAGCCGCCGACGGGCGGCCCTTGGACCTTCTGCCTCCCTCCTGGGCTGGTACTCCTCGTCCTCCTCCTCCTCCTGCTCCTCCTCCTGAGGTGGTGGTCCAACGTGAGGTGGCAGTGCCTGAGTCCTGCGGATAGCCAGGTTGTGCAGCATGCAGCAAACGACGACGAATTGGGAGACTCGCTCCTGCGAATACTGGAGGGCTCCCCCGGAGCGATCCAGACAGCAGAACCGTTGCTTGAGGACGCCGATTGTTTGTTCTATGATGTTCCTAGTCGCTTGATGGCTCTCGTTGTATGCCTCTTCAGCAGGGGTCGTGGGCGCGCGGAGCGGGGTCATGAGCCAGGTACACAAAGGATAGCCTTTGTCCCCGATAAGCCAACCTCTTGGGTGAGGCTGTGCCTGGAACATGTCAGCCACAGTTGTCTGTCGCAGGATAAAGGCATCGTGGCTGCTGCCTGGAAAGCGGGCATTGACAGCTAGGATGCGCTGCCTGTGGTCACACACCAGCTGTACGTTGAGGGAATGGTAGCCCTTCCGGTTGCGGTAATCCTCGGCATGCTCCAGAGGTGCCCGCAAAGCCACATGCGTGCAGTCAATGGCGCCCTGCACCATGGGGAAGCCCGCTATTCTTGCAAATCCCACTGCACGCTGCTGCTGCTTCTCCAGGGTCATGGGGAAGGAGATGAATTGATGTCTCCTTCTGAAAAGGGCATTGGTCACCTGGCGGATGCAGCAATGCACGGCGAACTGGGAGATGTTAGCGATGTCCCCAGCAGCGGATTGGAAGGAGCCGGTGGTATAGAAGTTGAGAGCCACCGTCACCTTCACTGCCACCGACAGAGACGTCCTGCGCATCAGCTGTGGACGCAGATCTCTGTGCAGCAGCTGGCAGATGTCTGCAACCACCTCCCTTCTGAATCGCAGCCTCCTAACACACTGCGCGGCAGACATGGTCAGATAGGAGGACTGCTGGCGGTATACCCTGGGTGGGTAAGGCCTCACTTGGCGACGCCTGTTGCCCCCTCTGCGTCTAGCCAGGGCTGCCACTCTCTCACGGCCTCTGGAAGCCCTTCCGGCATAAGGCTGAAACTCAGCGTTGGCACCCAATGCAGCCCCCATTATATGCTGGCAAACACTGAGATCTCAATGAAGGCAAAGATAATTGCTAAGCTCTGGCCTGAGCCAAAAATACCTGTCCTAGTGTTGGGCCAAAGCAGTAAGCTCTCCTCCTTGGTCTCTCTCCAAAAAACCGTTGCACAAGAGTGAATGCTACAAAATGGCTGGCCTTTATAGTGCAGGGTAAGTGCCCTTTAATTTGCGCTCCCCGTGGCCCGCCTCGGCTGTGTACCGTTCCACTTCACAGTCGTTAGGGCCGCCCGGCGCACAATGGGGCGGCGCGAGTGAAGTTCTGGTTCCGGGCGCACAAAGGGCGTTGCACGACAAAATGACGTCATGATCTGCGCGCGCAGCAGGGCGCGCGCTAAGACTTTGCGCCAGCGCTAAATGTCTACTGAAGTTGGGGCGAGGCGCAGATCGCACTGCGCCCGGGCGCTAAGCGCCTAGCGCTCGAGATCTACTCCTCCTAAGGCGCTAACGGCTGGCGCGCCCAACTGAATTTCTAGGCCATAGAATATAAAAGTTGAAATGTAATAGTGCATCTATATAAAACCTTAGTAAGATCACAGTGGAATACTGTATTCAGTTTTAGGCTCCACATTGTAGGAAGGATGTTAAGGCAATAGAGAGGATACAGTGCAGATTTATTAAGATGCTCTCTATAAGGAAATACAAATACATAGAAAGACTTGAAAAATTGGGGCAGTTTTCATTACAGTAGTTTTGGGTGGTTTGATAGAGGTTGGGACAAAGTGGATGGAACCAGACAGTTTCCCGGAATTAAGGGGTTTCGAATTAAAAAAAAAACTTTTTTTATTCATTCATGTCACTGGCAAGGCCAGCATGTATTGCCCATCAGTAGTTGTCCATGAGAAGGTGGTGGTGGGCCACCTTCTTGAAATGCTGCGGTCCGTGTGGTGAAGGTACTCCCACGGTGCTGTTAGGGAGGGGGTTCCAGGATTTTGACCCAGCGACGATGAAGGAACAACAATATATTTCCAAGTCAGGGTGGTGAGTGACTTGGAGGGGAGCTTGGTGGTGTTCCCATGCTGCCCTTGTCCTTCTAGGTGGAAGAGGTCGCGGGTTTGGGAGGTGCTGTTGAAGAAGTCTTGGCGAGATGCTGCAGTGCATCTTGTAGATGGTACACACTGCAGCCACAGTGCTCTGGTGGTGGAGGGAGTGAACGTTTAAGGTGGTGGATGGAGTGCCAATCAAGCGGGCTGCTTTGTCCTAGATGGTAGCCAGCTTCTTGAGTGCTGTTGGAGCTACACTCATCCAAGCAGGTGGAGAGTATTCCATCACACTCCTTACTTGTGCCTTGTAGATGCTGGAAAGACTCTGGGGTGTCAGGATGTGAGACACTCGTCGCAGAATACCCAGCCTCTGAACTGCTCTTGTAGCCACAGTATTTATATGGCTGGTCCAGTTAAGTTTCTGGTCAATGGTGACCCCCAGGATGTTGCTGGTGGGGGATTCTGCGATGGTAATGTCGTTGAATGTCAAGGGGCGGCGGTTAGACTCTCACTTGTTAGAGATAGTTATTGCCTGACACTTGTGTGGCGCGAATGTGACTGGCCACTTATCAGCCCAAGCCTGAATGTTGTCCAGGTTTTGCTGCATGCGGGCATGGACTGCTTCATTATCTGAGGAGTTGTGAATGGAACTGAACACTGTGCAATCATCAGCGAACATCCCCACTTCTGACCACATAATGGAGGGAAGGTCATTGATGAAGCAGCTGAAGATGGTTGGGCCTAGGACACTGTCCTGCGGAGCTTCTGCAGTGATGTCCTGGGACTGAGATGATTGACCTCCAACAACCACAACCATCTTCCTTTGTGCCAGATATGTGGAGAGTTTCCCCCTGAATCCCATTGACTTCAATTTTACTAGAGTTCCTTGATGCCATGATCAGTCAAATGCTGCCTTGATGTCAGGGGCAGTCACTCTCACCTCATCCCTGGGACTCAGCTCTTTTGTCCATGTTTGGACCAAGGCTGTAACAATGCCTGGAGCAGAGTGGTCCTGGCGGAACCCACACTGAGCATGTTATTGGTAAGTGCCGCTTGATAGCACTGTCGACGACATTTTCCATCACTGCTGATGACTGAGAGTAGACTGATGGGGCGGTAATTGTCCAAATTGGATTTGTGCTGCTTTTTGTGGAGAGGACATACCTGGGCAGTTTTCCACATTGTCGGGTAGGTGCCAGTGTTGTAACTGTGCTGGAATAGCTTGGCTAGAGGCGTGGCTAGTTCTGGAGCGCAAGTCTTAAGCACGACAGCTGGGATGTTGTCGGGGCCCATAGCCTTTGCTGTATCCAGTGCGCTCAACCATTTCTTGATGTCACGTGAGTGAATTGAATTGGCTGAAGACTGGCTTCTGTGATGGTGGGGACCTCCGGAGAAGGCCGAGATGGATCATCCACTCGGCACTTCTGGCTGAAGATGGTTGCATACACTTCAGCCTTGTCTTTTGCACTCGCGTGCTGCGCTCCGCCATCATTGAGGATGGGGCTATTCATGGAGCCACCTCCTCCCAGTAGTTGTTTAATTGTCCACCACCATTCACGACTGGATGTGGCAGGACTGCAGAGCTTTGATCTGATCTGTTGGTTGTGGGATCGCTCTGTCTACAGTATGCTGCTTCCACTGTTTAGCATGCATGTAGTCCTGTGTTGCAGCTTCCCCAGGTTGGCACCTCATTTTTAGGTACGCCTGGTGCTGCTCCTGACATGCTTTTCTACACTCCTCATTGAACCAGGGTTGGTCCCCTGGCTTGATGGTAATGGTAGAGTGAGGGATATGCTGGGCCATGAGGTTACAGATCATGCTAGAATACAATTCTGCTGCTGCTGATGGCCTACAGCACTTCATGGATGCCCAGTTTTGAGTTGCGAGATCTGCTCTGAATCAATCCCATTTAGCAGGGTGGTAGTGCCACACAACCCAATGGAGGATGTCCTCAGTGTGAAGACAGGACTTTGTCTCCACAAGGTGGTCACTGCTACCAATACTGTCATGGACAGATACATCTGTGACAGGTAGATTGATGAGGACGAGGTCAAGTAGGTTTTTCCCTCGTATTGATTCTCTCACCACCTACCGCAGGCCCAGTCTGGCAGCTATATCCTTCAGGACTCGGCCAGCTCGGTCAGTAGTGGTGCTACCGAGCCACTCTTGGTGATGGACATTGAAGTCCCCCACCCAGAGTACATTCTGTGCCCTTGCTTCTTCAGTGCTTCTTCCAAGTAGTGTTCAACATGGAGGAGTACTGATTCATCAGCTGAGGGAGGGCGGTAGGTGGTAATCAGCAGGAGGTTTCCTTGCCCTTGCTTGACCTGAAGCCATGAACCTATGTGGGGTCCAGAATCAGTGTTGAGAACTCCCAGGTCCACTAGCTCCCAACTGTATACCACTGTGCCGCCACCTCTGGTAGGTCTGTCCTGCCGGTGGGACAGGACATACCCAGGGATGATGATGGAGGATTCTGGGACATTGGCTGAAAGGTATGATTCTATGAGTATGACAATGTCAGGCTGTTGCTTAACTAGTCTGTGGGACAGCTCTCCCAATTTTGACAAAATTCCCCAGATGTTAGTGAGGAGGACTTTACAGGGTCTACAGGGCTGGGTGTGCTGTTGTTGTGTCTGCAGCCGGTGCCTCGGTCGATGCCGGGTGGTCCATCTGGTTTTATTCTTATTATTGTTTTTCGTAGCGGTTTTGTAGAACTGAGTGGCTTGCTAGGCCATTTCAGAGGGCAGTGGGTCTGGAGTCACATATAGGACAGACCAGCCATAACAACAGCTTAGCTACATCAGGACAGAAACTGGGTACTCTACAACGAACAACTCACCTCTTGACCCCTCAAAGCCTCTCCATCATCTACAAAGGTCAAAGGAAGAGTGTAATGGATTACTCACTACTCATCTGGATGGGTGCAGCTGCAACAACACTCAAGAAGCTCATCATACAGGGCAGATCCGTTCGCTTGAATGGAATTCCTGCCATCAGTTCACTGTGGCTGCAGTATATATGATCTACAGGATGCACTGCAGCAAATGACCATGGTTACTTCAACAGCATCTCCTTCCAGCGTGCCCTCTTCCACTGAAATGGATAAGGACAGCAATGTTGTGGGAATGCCATCACCTCCAAGTTCTCCTCCAAATTACACACTATCCTAAGTTGGGCACCTATCAGTGCTCCTACATTGTCAATATCCTGGAATTCCCTACCTAATACCATTGTGGGAAAATAAAATTGCCTCAGCAACTGCAGAAATTCAACAAGAAGACTCATCACCACCTTCTCAGAGCATCTAGGGATGGATAAAAAATGTGGCCTTGTCAGCATCGCCTACACCAGAACAACACAATAAAAAAGGAAGGTTCTTTTGGAATGCCTTCCTTCTCTATATCCATCCAACAATTAGCATGTCTGACATGGACTAATACCTTAATTTTTACAAACCATGCACCATAAACTGGTGGAGGTGTTGGGCCCCAATGGAGGGCTCTCTACAGGGGAGGCCTCCCCTGCACCATTGAGTATCTAGGGTGGAGAGTTTTGCATGGAGCAGTCCCATATAATAAGTTTTTAAGTTATTTTACGGACTCCCAGGCCATCTGTAATTTTTGTGGCCTGGATGAGACCGCGTTCCATATTTTTGTTAATTGTGAGAAGTTGCAGCCTCTCCTCCACTATTTGAAGGGGCTGTTCCTCAACTTCTAGGTCAACTTCAATCCCACACTCCCGATCTTTGGCCACCCGGTCTGGAGGGCGGGGGCGGAGGCGCGTGAGCAAGTTGGAGGACCTCCTCGTGGGTCTACTCCTGGGCCTGGCCAAGGTACCCATTTACAGGTCCAGGTTGGACGCAGCCTGTGGGAATAGTTGCTCTGGCTGCCTGCCTCTCTTCCGCAATCTTGTCTGTGCCCGGGTGGCCCCGGAGAGGGAGCATGCGGTGTCCTCTGGTACGCTTGACACCTCCCGCGGCCGGTGGGCATCGCAGGGACTGGAGTGTATAGTGGATACTAGCAACATTATTATTTAAGTTTATAAGTTTCCTTTGTTTTTTTATGGTTTCGTTCTTTATTAGAAACATAGAAAAAAAACATAGAAAAATAGGAGCAGGAGTAGGCCATTCGGCCCTTCGAGCCTGCTCCACCATTCAATATGATCATGGCTGATCCTCTATCTCAATACCATATTCCCGCTCTCTCCCCATACCCCGTGATGCCTTTTGTGTCTAGAAATCTATCTATCTCCTTCTGAAATATATTCAGTGACTTGGCCTCCACAGCCTTCTGTGGTAGAGAATTCCACAGGTTCACCACCCTGAGTGAAGACATTTCTCCTCATCGCAGTCCTAAATGTCCTACCCCGTATCCTGAGACTGTGACCCCTCGTTCTAGACCCCCCCAGTCAGGGGAAACATCCTCCCTGCATCCAGTCTGTCTAGCCCTGTCAGAATTTTATACGTTTCAATGAGGTCCCCTCTCATTCTTCTAAACTCTAGTGAATACAGGCCTTTAGGCATCTGCAGTATTTTGCTATCGTAACTTTATGATATTATAGTTGTGCTTCTTTAAAATGGTGACACTTTTTCGTTTGATGACACTGTTTATTTAGAAAGTCAAACTGACCCACACCAAACCCAAATGATGCAACCGCTGGCTGGACAAGGTAATCGAATGCTCGGAATTTCCAGCACCCTTATTGTTGGGAGGCGAGGATAACAGGGTGATTGATGTCTCCCAGGGCTTATCGGCAAATTCACAATAAACAAGACCAATCAGCGCGGAGAAGGGGGCGGGACTTCCAGCGACGGCGCACACCTCCAGGAAACTGGCGGGTTGATGTGGCGGAGGGCGGCCGGCTCCTGCGTTGGATGATGCGAGCTGTAGTTTTCCGGCGGCGGGGCCATCTCTGGAAGGAAGCAGGGGGGTGGGCGGTACGAACTACAAGAGCCAGGGAGGCGCCGCGGCACCCGGCAGTTCCGGGTACCTGATGTCATTTTTGCCCTGTTGGAATCTGCGGCGAACAGAGAAACATCAGCAGCCCGAGAGCAGCCCAGATCGGACAGCAAGTAGAGCCAGCCGCAGGGTAAGGCAACACAGCACCGCACAGGGATAGCTTTACACTGCTGGTGTCTGTTTGCAATGGGAGATGCACCGAATTGTGCTCACCTTGGCGGGGATGTGACAACAAAAGCAACAGGTGTCACTCGCTTGTTTATCGTTGGGTTAAAAGAAAATCTAACGTGATACGTGTCACTTTATTCGGGGGAGAAACAAAAGCGCAACATGATTAATTGGGTTTGCAATCTGTGCCCTACTTCCCGATCGATCACCCGTCAGTATTTCTCTGACATTTCGACAAGTGGCTTTCAGGTTTAAAACTTGGTCTTGGCGCAGGAGATTGTGCAATGTTGGTTCGTGGGAGTCATCCTGCCCTAAATCCATTAGCAAGGAATGAAAGTTTTTCTTTTCGGTTTCAAAGGACGCTTCAATCGACTCCTGTGTTATTCAGATTAGGGTACTTGTTCCCTTTAGTGTCATTTGCTAAAAGGAATGAAATTGAGATGTTTGGGGTGAATGCAGCTTTGAAATAGTGCGTACTTGAAGGTGAACAATACCGTGTTTGATCGATCTACAACACAGACGTTGTACTTTGCTTCACATCCCGGATAAGATGCCTTTAGTGTGGGAATGTGAAAAGGAATACCACATGATCTGTGTAGCTCTTGTGGCAGATATTTGTATGCGCTCTTTGAATATATTCATTAATTTTTAGTAATAATCGAGATTTGGTTCCATGTTTGTATAAAAGTGGTGGTATGTCTGGGATAACATTATGAAATACCATTTTCAAAATACTGTAGATATAACTGAATTGAGCACAATACAAATTTGCAATGTTTGCTCATTCCTTGGACTGTAATTTTATACGCCTCGTTTCCTGTTTGTGTACTGTACGATATGAGTGATGTCATTCCGCCTTGTGACTGAAAGGTAATTTCAGCATGGGAAATTCTATCCAACACTACTGTTCTGTTTAGTTACATTCGAATCTTTATATAAAGGTGAGAGTTTTTGGAGACTTGCTGCACAGAGGATCTGTGTGTCACGATTTAAAGGAGTAGGTGTAGAATTTAATTGAAAAGAAGCTTCAGAATGTTTTTGTCCCCAGTGTAGATGTTGGGTCTAAATTTACAAGCTGTATTTGTTCACCTCTTGAGCTTTCTTTGCTGTAGAAGTCAACTTTTCTGAGGGAGTGCAGCGAAGATTCACCAGACTGATACCTGACGTATGAAGAGAGATTGGGTCGATTAGGCTTATATTCGCTAGAGTTTAGAAGAATGAGAGGGGATCTCATTGAAACTTATAAAATTCTAACAGGACTAGACAGACTAGATGCAAGAAGGATGTTCCCGATGGCGGGGGAGTCCAGAACCAGGGGTCACAGCCTAAGGATAAGGGGTAAGCCATTTAGGACAGAGATGAGGAGGAATTTCTTCACCCAGAGAGTGGTGAACCTGTGGAATTCTCTACCACACAAGGCAGTTGAGGCCAACTTATTAAATATATTCAAGAAGGAGTTAGATATATTTCTTAAGGCTAAAGGGATCAAGGGATATGGGGAGAAAGCAGGGACAGGGTACTGAATTTGGATGATCAGCCATGATCTCATTAAATGGTGGAACAGGCTCGAGGGGCCGAATGGCCTACTCCTGCTCCTATCTTCTATGTTTCTATATTGCTTTTGTTGTGCTGTAGTTTTACTTTGGTTGAAAATGTTTGGGCAAATTCCTACCTGAGACTCAAGGACAATGTTAGACAGTAAGGGCTGGATTTTGATACCGGAGGCGTGTAGGAGGCGGGACTACAACTTTTGGGGTTGTAGTCCTGCCTCCATCGAGTTGTGGCCAACCCATGCAATTTTCACTTGATTGGCCTGCTGAGCCCAGTGGGCTCAGCAGGCCAATTAAGGGCCACCCGGCAACAGGTAATGTCACAGATTGACATTTCATCTGTCAGGAGCTTTTGACAGATGAAATATCAGCGTTTGACAGCTCTTTGAAGCTGTCAAACACTGACAATCTGTACACTAAGTTAATTCCTTCCTCTCAGGCTGATTTAGAGATCTCTCCAGAACAGAAAGCTGAATGCTGCAACTTTTGACAGCTCGTGGCCATTCTGCTTTCTGTGCCGGTGAGATGAGGGACTCCCGAGACCTGAAGGGAGGAAGGCTGTAAAGGTAAGAAAAGGTAAGTAAAACTTATTTAAACACTTTACACACACCAAACACACTTCCCTCTGCACTCATGCACACATCACTCACCTGAACACCGGACATCTTGAACCCTCCAAGCCCTTCAGCCCAACGGTCCACCTTGCTAACTTGGCGTGGTTTGGAGCCATCGGGAATCCCGCACTTCAGGGATAAAAATAGGGATTAGGCTAAAAACTGCCTGTTAACTACCTGTTAACAGGCAGTTAATTGGCACTAATCCCCTTCCTGCCTCGAGGAGGCGGGTCCCAGCACAGGTCGGGTATCCGCTCCTTTGAAACTGGCATGGAGGCGGGTTGAGTTCGTACCCCCCCCCGATTTTGAGATTTTAACCCCCCACACGCCTCCAATCCCGCCTCAACGGCCCAATGAAAATCGAGCCCTAAGTGTCTGCGGGCCATTTGGCAGTGGAGGGCTTCGGAGCTGACCCAAATCCTTTGCATAATAAACTTCCACATGCAAAAGAAGTCACTGGGTAACAATGATAGAGTGGGACCTCTGGTTCTGCAATAACAGAAGCAAATTTGACCACCTAGTGGCCTCATTTGCTTCAGGTCATTAACAATCCAGTTCGAGCCGAAGGGGCTGCTTCCTAATCCCTTTTCCTCTTCCACTTCCCCCTGCCCTTCTCATCTGAGGAAGAGCCAGATTGTTGCTGCCTATTGCAGAATCATTGCTAGCTTCAGCCACAGGAATGGTATCCACTGCTATTTCTATCAGACATCATAGAATAGAATCATAAAAACTTACATCACAGAAGGAGGCCATTCGGCCCGTCGTGCCTGTGCTGGCTCTTTGAAAGAGCAGTCATGCTTAGTCCCACATCCCCACATTTTGTCCGTAACCCTGTAAGTTCCTCATCCTCAATCACCTGTCTAACTCTGTTTTGAAATTATTTATGGAATCAGCTTCCACCACCTTTTCAGGTAAAGCGTTCCGGATTCCGATAACCCTCTGAGTAAAAGAAATTCTCCTCATCTCCCCTCTAGATCTTTTTCCAGTGATTTTGAATCTATGGCCTCTAGTTATTAACCCACTTGTCAGAGGGAATCGTTTTTCTCTATCTACTCTATCAAAACCTTTCATCATCTTGAAAACCTCTATTAGGTCACCTCTTAACTTTCTCAGTTCCAAGGAGAACACTCCTAACTTTTCCAACCTCTCCTGATGACTGAAGTCCCTCATCCCTGGTAACCTCTTGGTAAATCTCCTCTATATCCTTTCTAAGGCCATTACATCTTTCCTGAAGTACGGTGCCCAGAATTGTCCACAATACTCTAGCTGAAGCCTAACCAGTGATTTATAAAGTTCTTTCGTGATCTCTTTGCTTTTATATTCTACTAGCTGAAGTGCCCGGCGGTGCCGAGAGATTTTTGAGGGCATGTTGTTGTTGGAAGAGAGAGAGAGACTGGGGGGAAGAGAGAGCGAGACTGGGGGGAAGAGAGAGCGCGACTGGGGGGGAAGAGAGAGAGCGACTGGGGGGAAGAGAGAGAGCGACTGGGGGGAAGAGAGAGAGCGACTGGGGGGAAGAGAGAGAGCGACTGGGGGGAAGAGAGAGCGCGACTGGGGAAGAGAGAGCGCGACTGGGGGGAAGCGAGAGCGCGACTGGGGGGAAGCGAGAGAGCGACTGGGGGGAAGCGAGAGAGCAACTGGGGGGAAGCGAGAGAGCGACTGGGGGAAGCGAGAGAGCGACTGGGGTGAAGCGAGAGAGCGACTGGGGGGAAGCGAGAGAGCGACTGGGGGAAGAGAGAGCGACTGGGGGGGAAGAGAGAGAGCGACTGGGGGGGAAGAGAGAGAGAGCGACTGGGGGGAAGAGAGAGAGCGACTGGGGGGAAGAGAGAGAGCGACTGGGGGGAAGAGAGAGAGCGACTGGGGGGAAGAGAGAGAGCGACGGGGGGGAAGAGAGAGAGCGACGGGGGGGAAGAGAGAGAGCGACGGGGGGGAAGAGAGAGAGCGACTGGGGGGAAGAGAGAGAGCGACTGGGGGGAAGAGAGAGAGCGACTGGGGGGAAGAGAGAGCGACTGGGGGGAAGAGAGAACGCGACTGGGGGGAAGAGAGAGCGCGACTGGGGGAAGGGGGGGAAGGTGGGGGGGGAGGGGAGGGAGGAGAAAGGGGGAGGGGAGGGAGGGGGGAGAGAGGGGGAGGGGAGACGGAGGGGAGGGGAGGGGAGGGGAGAGGAGAGGAGGGGAGGGGTGGGGGAAGGAGGGGGGGAGAAAGGGAGGGGGGAGCCAGCGACCCTCTCCCCTCTGCTGGTGATGGCTCCGCTGAGCTCCGTGCCGCCCCATGCACTGACATGCCGAGCACAGCGCCCCGGTCAGCCCGAGCCCCGCCCTCCTGAGGCCGGGCCTGAGGCGGCTTGAGACGGCCGATTGCGGCTGGCCGGGCCCGGTTGCCTTGGTAACCCTCCTCCCCTCTCCGCCTCCCGATCTCTGGGCCTGAGCGGCTTGAGACGGCCGATTGCGGCTGGCGAGCCCGGTTGCCGGGGTAACCCTCCCCTCCCGAGCCCCCCCCCCCCCCCACTAACCTGCTGGCTTCCCTCTGGCCGCGCTCTGTGTGGAGGTGCGCTGTGCAGCGCAAGCGCGAGGAGGTTGCCGTGAGCCCAGCCAGCCTTTACCAAGATGGCTTGCCGCTGGTTCGGAATCAGGCCCAGCGGGGGGGTGAGGGGTGGGAAGAGCTTGCCACAAAACAATTGCCTAGGGTCCAGCATGGCTGGCAACAGACACCCAGGCTTCGAGGCCTACCTGCAAAAACGGGGAAAGGTAGGAAAATTATTGAGGTTAGATAAAAGATTTAGAAAGTAATTAACTTTTTTAAAAAACAATATGTGTTTTAAAAGCAACTTTTTTTTTAAAGACGCAGAAAGGGGGAAAAAGAAATGAAAAGTTTGGAATCAAGATGGCAGCGACTCACCTCGGTTCAGAACGATAAGGCCCGCCCACACACACACCGATTGGTCGACCGTCAGGTCACTCGACTCTAGAAGGGCCCGCCCGCACGCAGCAGGAACCCGCCCCCGCCACGCAGCGATTGGTCGACCATGGGGTCGCTCGACCGTACGATTGGTCGACCTCGACGTCACGCAATGCTAATGAGCAGATAATGAGCGGAATTTTGAATGTTTTTTGGATACCGCGGGCACAATTTTTGTCTCACCGAAACGTAAATATGCTTACAACCGTTCTGGAATCGTAAACTTTCTTTTGATGTAACACACGTGTAGGTACGCTCTATAACTTTTGATTGTATAGCCGGACAGAAAGACAGACAGAGAGACATACCGTTTTGTATATATAGATTCCTCTAACTAGAAACCCAAGTAACCAATATGTTTTTTTTAACCATCTTATAAACTTGTCCTGCCACCTTTAAGGATTTGCGTACATGGACACCTAGGTCTCTCTGCTCATCTACACTGTTCAAAATCGTGCCATTTATAGTGTACTGTCTTTCCATATTGTCCTGCCAAAGTGCATCACTTCACACTTCTCCGCATTGAACTCCATCTGCCATGCTTCTGCCCCTTTTACCATCCTGTCTATGTCATCCTGAAGCCCACAGCGATCCTCATCATGATTACTACTTTGCCAAGTTTTGTATCATCTGCAAACTTTATAATGCTGCTCCCTACACCCGAGTCTAGGGCATTTATAAAAACTGCAAAAAGTAATGGACCCAAAACTGACCCTTGGGGAACCCCACTGCAAACCACCTCCCAGTCTGAAAAATTTCCATCCACCACCACCCTTTGCATGTTTGGCATTAGAACAGCAGCAAAAGAATTGCAGTGACTTGAGGATTGGCAGCACCTGGAGCTTGAAGGAAGGAGATGGGTGGTGACTCCCGCAAAGAGCTTGCCCTCTGGCGCATACCAGTGTAGCTCTTCAGCTTCAAGGGTGGAGTCATGCATTTGTCAAACTGTTCATTTATAAGAATCACTAATGGTTTAGATTACTCACTTCTGAAAGGGGAGCAACATTTTGCTCATAGGATCTGCATGTATGCTGGTGCAAGAAAGCAAAACAAAATGTTTTTGCTAATCTGCCACTTTTCAATATGTGGCAATTTAATTATAAGTAGAGTTTTGCACAATCAAGTATAGGAATTTACTGTGAAAGTAAAGCTGGGTTGTGGCAAGTGCTAGCTGATGTACACTAGTCGATGTATGTGTGTATGTGTGTATGTATGTGTGTATATTATATATATATATATTTCTTGTTGGGCTTGTATTCTTAATTAGATGGATACTGTGATAATATTATGATCATAGGTCTTAAGATTCTACTATAATAGATTTGCATCCCCGGCCTGCAATTAGACCAGTTTAAATTTCTTGTTAAAGTATATTTTTCTTCCCCTGTAGATGTCTCTTAGTGATGACCTTGATGGTAATGAGCTGCTGCAGTTGCTGTTTCAGCAGCAGCCTGGATCACTTCCAGATGGGGAGTTTGGTGATGGGATCAAGTTCATGGAGGAGTGGGGACTGTGTGAGCACGATGTAAGTGTTTAACCCATATCTCTTTTTTTCCCCTCCCATTCTCACTTGAAGGCGTTAGGATATGGTTCCACATGTGCTGGGCGCCCTCTAGTACCTTGCTCAAGTGCTAATTTCTTGTGTGTGAGTCAGTTATTGAGCGTGGCTAAAGGACCCCCTCCTCACCCCGCTCCCCAGCCTGCCCACAGCCCAGGGCCGCTGAGATTGTCGTACTCCAACTACTGCTCCAGCTGAAAGCAGCTAAATTAACATACAGATCTAACCCGGGGCCTTCTAAACGGAGCAGCTTTGTACCACACCAAGTGGCACATTTACCCACTAAGTCTTCAGGGGAGTAATCACAATTAATTGCACGAGCTAAAGCAAAGTACAAGCACTTTTTTTTTAAACAAGCAACTGCAATGGCTGCAAGCCACACTTCACTGCAGAGGGCTCGAGGCCTGCCACAGCCATTCTGCATCTCCTCTTTCCATCCTGGATCCTCGAATGCTACTGGGAGCCCACCGACAATGTTTACATTACCCTTTCCTGGAAAATCAGCTGGGGTCAGGGGTGGGTAGCATTCCCGAGCTGCCAATGTTGTGGTAGGATTTTGCAAAAGCACAAAATTCCAACCTTTAATGTCTAAATTGTAGGAATGTTTTGTCACATGCCTCCTCTGTTCAAATATCTACTCGCCAGCACTGGAACTAAAAGTTGCACCACCTGGTTTGGAAGCAGCAGCAGTAATGATCCAGTTGGGGCTACCATGTGGAAAAACAACCTTTTCTTTATCTCCCCACCAAGTGCCGATGGTTTGTTAGTATTTATCCATGTTCTAGCACATGGTATTATTGATACAAACTTTCATTCCCTGAGGTTGTCTCTTGTATTTACAGATGCTGAATGACCACGACACTGAGGATTTCTTCAACTCCATCATTGGTTCTTTTGAGGATGAGACCCCTATCACAATGTCCTGGTCTCCATTGGGTAGTGACAGTGGAATATCAGAAGACAACAACCACTGCAACCATGAAGATAGCCCATCAGGCAGCGATGTCACACTGTCTGACAGCCCATCGTTTTTTGAAGTCATACATTCCGACCATAACTATTCACTTCATCAGGATTCACAGAATGATGCCAATTGTTTGTACAGTGTAAGAACTGAGAACCCTGCAACAGAAACAGACATCTCGATTGATTTAGGTTAGGACCTACACGTTGTTCCTATATTGTAACTATTTAGCCGTGCATTGCTATGGGCTTGTCTTTTATTTACGGGTCATCCGGAGACATACTTCAACATGGTAAATGGTTGAACAGGTGACCTCAGATTTCCAGCATCCGCAGTATTTTGCTGTTGTACCTGTTTTACTAATGCTGCTTAGAACCAAATGCTTTAAAAATGCATGACAGCAGCTGGGACTGACTCATCCCCTTTTTGCTTCTCCCTTCTGTCTCCTAAATGTCAGCCATGGCTCAGTTGGTAGCATTCTTGCCTCTGAGTCAAATGGTTGTGGGTTCATAGAAAACATAGAAAAATAGGAGTAGGAGTAGGCCATTCGGCCCTTCGAGCCTGCTCCGCCATTCAATATGATCATGGCTGATCCTCTATCTCAATACCATATTCCCGCTCTCTCCCCATACCCCTTGATGCCTTTTGTGTCTAGAACTTCAAGTCCCACTCCAGAGACTTGAGCACAAAAATCTAGATTGACACTTCAGGGCAGTGTTGAGGGAGTGCTGCACTGTCTGAAGTGCTGTCTTTTGGAGGAGACATTAAACCGAGGCCCTGTCTGCTCTCTCAGGTGGACATAAAAGATCCCATGGCACTATTTCAAAGAAGAGCTATCCCAGGTGCCCTGGCTAATATTTATCCCTCCATCAACATCACTTTAAAAACACAGATTAATCTAATCATTATCACATTGCTGTTTGTGGGACCTTGCTGTGTGCAAATTGGCTGCCGAGTTTCCTACATTACAACAGTGACTACACTTTAAAAGTACTTCATTGTCTGTAAAGCGCTTTTGGATGACATGAGGTTGTGAAAGGTGCTATAGAAATGCAAGTCTTTTTTTCCCCTCTTTAACCCACCATCCTACCCCTAGGAGGCCCCTGTGATATTGGGAACTCAACAGGATATGCAATTGGACCATGTGTTGATCAGCCATGATCTTATTGAATGGCGGAGCAGGCTCGAGGGGCCGAATGGCCTACTCCTGCTCCTATCTTCTATGTTTCTATGTGTTCCAACATTCTGTGCTGCCCCAGTATGGTATAGTTTCTCAGTAGCTTTTATATATGGTATTGATACTGACTGCTGACTGCATATTAACCCTCGAAGGGGACTAACTGTTGAACTTGTATACTAGCTGTAAGGAGTTCCTGTTGTTCAGTATTCAGGAGTGTAAAGGCCTGCATTGTTACATATAGAATTACATAGAACTTACAGCACAGAAACAGGCCCAACAGGTCTATGTCAGTGTTTATGCTCTACATGAGCCTCCTCCCACCTTATTTCAATTAACCCTATCACCATATCCTTCTATTCCTTTCTCCCCCATATACTTATCTAGCTTCTCCTTAATTGCACCAATGATATTTACCCCAACCACTCCATGTGGTAGCAAGTTCCACATTCTCACCACTCTGAGTAAAAAAGCTCCTGATTTCCTTATTGGATTTGTTCGTGACTATCTTGTATTTATGGTCTTCAAGTGGAAACATCTTCTCTACATCTACCCCCTTCGTAATTTTAAAGACCTCTATCAGGTCACCTTTCAGTTTTTGCTTTTGTAGAGAAAAGAGCCCCAGCCTGTTCAATCTTTCTTGATAGTTACACCCTCAGTGCTGGTATCAACTTTGTAAATCTTTTTTAACACTTTCTCCAGTGCTTCTATATGCTTTTTGTAATATGGAGACCAGAACTGTGCACAGTACGCTAAGTGTGGTCTAACCAAGGTACTATATAAGTTTAGCATAACTGCTCTGATTTTTGAATTCTATTCCTCTAGAAATGAACCTCAGTGCTTTGTTTGCATTTTGCTGGCTTTGTTAACCTGTGGTGCCACTTTTAATGATTTATGAATCTGTAACCTTTTATCCCTGTGCGCCTCTACCCCACTTACTCTTATTTTTCAAGGAGTAGGTGGCCTCCTTATTCCTCCTACCAAGATGCACCACCTCACATTTATCTGACCAGGCCTGTCAATCTGTAAGGCACTACAGAACCTGAAGTTACTCAGTGGGTTACAGGTTCAGAATAGATTAGTAAAGATTCTACTACAGCTATGGTGAATAATCCGGCAGGTTTTCTGTCCTTTTAAAGATGTGCTTTCTGCTTAATTGTTCGCTCAGTTCCTTTCAGGGCAACATGTTTATTTTGTTTCTACTCCCAACACCCAACAAACCACTTTCTGACTTCAAAAATACCCAAATTCTCATCTCAGCAAAGACAATATTGTCTTTTAAATGTATAAACATTTTTTTTATTAATGAGCTATGCTTCATGCCTCAGATTGTCCATAAGCAACAACACTGGAGATTCACAAGCGTTATCTAAATTTTGAAAGGAGGGGCGAGAAAGAGTAGGTTAAAATATTTCTTCTTCAGTATATAGTTAATTGTCAAAAATTGTAAGTTTTGTTTTTTTAAACAAAATGAATATCACTTGCTATACATGATATTCTGCAAAGATGTTATGGTTCTGTCACAAGCTCCAACTTTATTTGATAACTTTCAGTGTTACAATTTTTAAATTATATTTTTATAATTAAGGTATAAAATAGAAAAGGTGTATTTTGAAAGCTTCATTCCAAGTCCCACCAAGATACTTAAAGGGATGAATTGAAAGATGTATGGCAATTGGTTTAGTGTTTTCAGCATTATCTTTGTAACCTTGGCTGTCAAACGCCAAAGGGTATTCTGTTTGTGTTGGTGATTTATGTTTAGTGTGGTCATGGAGCGACTAACCTCGCTTTCTTACAACGGGAGAAGGGCTCAAGTAATGAGCAGCCCTTGGGTTTTAACCTGATAAAATCCTCTTGCCTGCTTCCCCCACACCCCCCCCCACAACCCAAAATGATTTGTTTTGTGTAAAATTTTAAATGTGCCTAAAATGTTCTTTCATTTACCAGGTTACTCGATTAGTGTTTTTTTTAGTGTGCAACAATTATATTTTAAAATCTCTGAAGTGTCATAGTTAAGATAGGTCAATATTTTTTGCCTCTTAGAAGACTGGGAACCTGACTTTTTGACTGAAAACCCACTTGTTCCTGCGGAAGAAAGCACTGGCCTTGTGACCCTCACCATTGAAGATCTGCAGCAACACCGTAAAGCAAATCATGTAGGTGTACATCCTCTATATTAATTCTCACCAATACAAACTTTGAATTCAGATTTATGTAGTGAGTTTTTTGGTGGGAGTACAGAAATATGTGGGTCCTTACGGAAATGAAGTGTTTGGTTTATCTTTCCCCACCTCCATTATTGCTCCCCAGACATCACAAAATGTACAATTCAGCTCGTCAATAAGGTGGCCAAGTCCTTCTGAAAAGAGGACATAGAGCATTGTTGAAACGCTCTGTGTTTGCTAGTCCTGGCATTTTAATTTAATTTGCTCCACCCTATGGAGAAATACTGTTTTGAGTGAGTCCTCATTCTACCATCAGTCCAGATGAGATGCAAACTGTCCATTGTATTGTTCTGTTATCAGTACAGTGCAGTGTGTTGCATCATCAACATGTGAATGGAAAAACTGAGATATCCTTCGCCTGTTGTTTGTGTACATTCACATAAATAGAGTGGCACTACAGTCACGTTGGAAACAAGTTGTCTTCTCTCTTGGATGCAGGTAGTGCACAGGCTGGATGACCCTGGTGGTTATTTCAAGAGCGACATTGACTGAGGCCTGGGAACAGGCCTCCTGGTCAACTCTGCAGACAAGGTGTGGTTTAGGTGTGTGTATGGTGGGGGAGAAAATTAAAAATGAATTCAGCCAAGGGTGACTTGTTCCGGCAAGTAGACATTCTCTTTGTAGTAAAATGGTATTGTTTCGTACTGCGATTTGGGATTTTCTGAGTTGTGCAGAGTGATTGGGGATAATTTTAACCCCCACCCACCCTTACAATGGGCAGGAGAGGGTCAGGGGGTGGGGGGGTTAAATTGGTAAACATGTGCAACCCAAACCAAACCCGCCGCAAACGTGCCAACTTCCAGTTTAACTGAGGTGGGTTTGGGTGCATCTGAGTAACCCACTTTGGAGAGGCAGGTCCATAACTCTATTTAAATCAGGCGCCATTCCTCAGATTTTGGGAGCCATTTGAATTTAACAGCTGCTAAAGGGAGGCTGCAACAGGCAAGTGCTTTTTAAAGCTGCTGCGATCTGCCTTCCACCCCTGCCCCCCCCCGACCTTAACCTAACAGCCCCCACCCCCCCACTGCCACCACACCCCCCCCCCCCCCCCACACCATGCCCCAATCATTTCCCATTGCTGGGGATCGTCCCCAGCAGATCCCCGGCTGCGGCCTTCTACTGCTGGCTTTGCCACCTGGCAGCCTGCCAGCTTCTCAATCTGGCCAGCTACCAAGCGGGAAACAGAGTTAAAAAGATGTTAATGAGGCCCTGCCGTTGAATTCGGCAGGACCTCGTGTTCCCAGCATTTTCGGGTTTCCCGGCCGCAAACACAAACCCTCGTGTCCCCCCACCCTGTGTCTACATGCTGGAAACCGTGATGTGATGTGATGTGATGTACATGTGTTTTAAATTGTGAGAAAATTGCATTTGTTCATCAAAAAGTGTGATTGAAGTGTATATTAGACATGATCTTTTAATATTTTTCCTGTTCTTTTTCCAGCATTACTTTGAAGAACTGGTTCTGACTGAAGAAGAAAAAAGACTTTTATCCAAAGATGGTGTGCAATTACCCACAGACCTTCCCCTCACAAAGGTCAGAGCAGCTTCATTGGGGTTTAGCTACTGGGGATATGGCTGATCTTCTGCCTCAACTCCACTTTCCTGCACTATCCCCATATCCCTTCATTCTCTTAGACCTAGAAATTCGGTATAGCTGCGTTTGGGTCGCTAGCCCTGGCGATGCGCAAAGTTTAGCGCCAGGCGCAATTTAGCGCCACCTAGCACGATATTGGGTTGCAGCGCCCCTAAAGGTGATTGCGGCGCTAAATCAGGCGCTGCACTCTACTCCTAAGGCGCTAACCCGGCGGTGCAACCCAATTTCGCGCCGGCAGAGCGCAGCGAGGGTGCTGTCAATAATCACTTTCCCTGAGACACACTGGCGCCGGCCAGCTCTTAAAGGGGCAGGTCAATTGGCATCACCAGACACACTCACTGCCTTGTAGGCCTTCAAAGCGGTGGGAGCCTACCTGTGGCGCACCAGCCTAGCAAGACATGGAAAGGGTGAGGCTGAGGGCAGAACGCCTCACTGATGGGGCATTGGATGCTTTGGTTGGCGCAGTGGAATCAAGGCCAAGGAAGATGGTCGGAATGTGATTTATGTTTTGGACAGTCTCCCGGGTGTGAGAGGCGGTTATGTGTCAGTGTATTAGTTTTGCTTTCTGTTGCCATAGCTTTCTCATGTTTGAAGGAACCACATTTTGTGTAATGAAACACTTTCTTCATTTACAATGGCCATGCCTGCTATTTACATGCATCTTGCCCTTCACAGGCTTGGGGGTATCAGACCGGCTCCATTCCTGTTCTTGGAATGGCAGCAAGCATTCCGTGAGAGGGGCCTAGAAGCTACTTCTGATCAGCCTCTGACGCGCAGCCTGAGAAGAGCCGCTCGCGTAGAAGTTCAGGCCAGCAGGCATCTTCTCAGCCACCGACAGAGATGTCCTGCACCTTATCTGAGGCTGCAGATCTGGCTGAAGCAGCTGGCACAGCTCAGTCACCACCTCCTTTCTAAATCGCAGCCTTCTGACACACTGCTCCTCCGGCATGTTCATGTAGGAAAACTGCTGTCGGAAAACCCTGCCAGCGTAAGGTCTGCTGTGGTGATGTCTGTTGGCCCTCCTCCGTCTGGCCATGCCCGCCCCCCTCTCCCAGCGTCTCAGTGCCCTTTCCAGATGATTCAGCAGCAGGACGTTCCCCTCCAATGCAGCCCCCATAATAAGTGCCCACAGGAAGGTTCCCCGTTGTCAAGGCTCACCAACAGCAAGGTGATGGTCAGAAGGCTGAAGATCGTCTGTCTGCGCTGGCTCAGTGGTCAAATGGCTCAGTGTGCAGCTCAGCAACTCTTTGTAGCTCTCGAGGAAGTTGTGCTCCAAAAATGGTGCCGCTTTTAAACCACACCAGTCCCCTTTAAATAACGCTCCTCCAGCCCGAGAGCGAGTTGGTAAGGTCCAGGTAAGCTGTCACTATTAGCGCCAGGCGCTACGGAGGGGGGCGCCACTGAATTTCCGGTCCGGGGCGCCTAAAAGGCATTGCACACTCAAATGACGTCATAATCAGCCTGCGCCCATGAGCGGGCGCTAAGATTTAGCGCCGGCGCTAAATGCATGCTCAATATGGGGCGAGGCGCTAGGCGCCTTGCACCCACCCGGAAATTGGCTAGCACCCCACTCCTCGGCCTCTTTAGGCGTTAATCGGTGGCGCTAACAACCGAACTTCTCCCCCTTAGTGTCCAAAAACCTATCGATCTCTGTCTTGAATATACTCAATGACTGAGCCTCCACAGCCCACTGGGGTAGAGATTCACAATCCTTTGAGCGAAGAAATTTCTCATCTCAGTCCTAAATTGCCGACCCCTTATTCTGAGACTGTGACCTCTAGTTCTAGACTCCCCAGCCAGGGTAAACGTCCTTCCAGCATCTACTCTGTCAAGCCCCTTAAAATTTTTATATGTTTCAACGAGATCACCTCTCATTCTTCTAAATGCTAGGGAATATAGGCCTAGTCTACTCAGTCTCTCCTTATTGGACAATCCCCTCTTCCCAGGAATCAGTCTAGTGAACCTTCGTTGCACTCCCTCTTAGGCAAGTATATCCTTCCTTAGGTAAGGAGGCCAAAACTGTACACAATACTCCAGATGTGGTCTCACTAATGCCCTATATAATTGCAGTAAGACTTCTTTACTTTTATATGCCAATGCCTTTGTAATAAAGGCTACAAAGGCATTATTATCCTGTCTTATTTGGTACCCACCCCGGATGCTTTTCCTGCAGGGATAGAGAATCGGAGGGGGAAGAGCATTGAATTCAGCAGTTTTGGCATGCTCCTAGTAGCTAGTTCAAGAGTGGTATTGGCAGAGGCCTGGGAACAGGTCTCATGTCTATCCCTTTAGGCTGAATGTGGGGCTTGAACATGTGTGCGCATATACATGTGGTGATGGGGAAGAAGAGACATTGGACTGACATTAACACTATCCACTCACCACTGAATGGTTTAACACATTCAAACTACTTTCGTGTCGATTGAAATTACAAGGGAGTGCCTTTAGTTTGGTCGATCAGACAGTGTCTTTGGTTCATGGAAGGAATAATTCTGAAATTGTCTAAAGTTGTCTGAATTAGTGGATGGAATGGACAAAGTAATCTAGCTGTAATTCAGGTGGTTTTTATTTCACAAACTTTCATTAAATTCTTGTTGCAGTCAGAAGAACGAGCACTGAAAAGAATCAGAAGAAAGATTCGAAACAAACAGTCTGCTCAGGAGAGTCGCAAAAAGAAAAAGAATTACATTGATGGACTGGAGAGTCGGTACGATTGCACAAATATTTCCCAAAAATTGCACTTGCTAGAAACTGATTTTTTTTTAAAATTAACATCTTGAGCAACAGTCTTAGTTTTCTAGCTAGACCAAATAATGTGTCTATAAAGTTGTTCAGTGAATTTTAAAATGTTTTGTATCTATGTGCGAGTGCCTATTGCCAGTGAAAGTATGAAGAATTAAACCGGAGTATTAATTAAACTCCAGCGGCTCATGATGATGCAGGTGTTCATATTCTTTGCCGTATAACTCCTGCACTACATTCACTGTTTCATTATTACGGGTTACAAGTCATTATTAATTGTATGGTTTAAAATTAATTTGAATATTAATTTGATATTTGCAGGGAATATACTTACATTTGAACTTATTACTGTTCCTGGAACAGATTTCGTAGTTTCTGATTACAAACTTGTATCGTGACTACCCTTTTGAGCTGTGGATATTCTTACACAATTATTGTATTTCTTTGTATTGTAGAGTTGTAGCATGCACTGTCCAAAACCAGGAGCTGCAGAGGAAGGTACAGCATCTTGAAAGCCAAAATATGTACGTACCGCCATGCAGATAAAATTAAGATATTGATATACTTGTGAATACGATCTGTTTATTTATCCTATACCTGACATGCTTGATACTGACACTAGGTGGCTGCCTACAATGGGAGAAATAACTCATTCGCAGCACTAGTATTCATTACCTGGATGACCAGAGAAATTCATCTTTTTAAAAAAAAATTAGAACAAGACAGTAATTGGCATTGAGGCGTTCACATGACAGGCCAGTAGAGTGAAGTCTGAGGGATTTCTAACAGCAGCTGAGCCCCTTCGTAAGCTGCCTGAAACTACTTCCATAGAGTGTTTTTATTCTGGTTCCTGTTTTTATTTTGTTTCTCTCTGTGCATGATGGCTATCATAGTGGACATTCGCCAGGAATCTGTGTGTGGCTGGTTGACTGCATGGAAGATTGCTAATTGCAATTGTGATATAATCATGCCAGGTTACAGAGTACTAATCGAAAACTGATTGTTGAGAAATAATGTTTTTGCTACATAATTTTCTGGCTTATAAATCCATTACAAAATACTTACGTTTTGCCTTGTGTCCATTTTTGATAAAAATATTCAAACCCTGTGCCAATGAAGATGATGAATATACATAAATTTAAAATGATAAAATGAAGCAAAATACAACATAAATCTTGGGGATAAAGGAACGTTCTGTTTTTTTAGTTTATTATCTCTCCAACTAGCTTGTTATGGTTCATTAATAGGGGGAAAATAGTAGAAATTGATTTTCCGTGTATTTTATTATAGGTCTCTAATTGAACAGCTGAGGAAGCTGCAAGCGTTGGTCAAGCAAACCACCACCAAAACTGTTAACACCAGTACTTGCATAATGGTAAGAATAAGATATTGAAGTTGTGCGTTGAGTGTGTCTGGTCTGTGATTAACAGTGCTATTCTGCTCCTTCAGTGGCTTAGTTTCTGATTATAAACTTGTATCGTGACTACCCTTTTCAGCTGTAAGGGTAAGGTAAGGGTGCTTGATCATTATAATACTGTACTTGCCTTCTTTATATCGTGATATTGCACCAAAGTCTCTCCAAGGCCTTTTCACTATGAATTACACTTGAAATGCAGTCACTGCTATGCAGGCATAGCATGGCGTTCTAATTTGCATCAGCAATGTCCTGCAAGTAGAAATGGAATTAATGAGCAGTTGATTTTTTGGTGGTTGAGGGAGGAACATTGGGCTGGACACTAGACGAACTCTCTGCTCTTTAAATAGTGCCATGGAATCTTTAACGTCTTCCTGGATCACCGGAATAAGAAAGCAGTATTCTTTTCACGTCTCAACTGAAGGACAAAACCTGTACCAGTGTAGCACTCCTTTAGTACTGCACCAAAGTGTTGCCCCAGATTATGAGCTCGAGCCCACAGTCTTCTGTGCCATGTGCTACCAACTGAACCAAATAGCCCAGGAAAGTCCCAGGTTTGATCTCCTGTTTGTAGTGTTCACTTATCTCGGTTGGGGAGCTGCAGTTGTTTTTTGGACTAGGATGGAGGATAAGACAACTTAGATTCCACTCCCGATCACATTCCAGAGACTCTCTGCAGAGATCCAATAAAAACAGCATCAGGAATAGCTGAGATGCTGCCCTCACGATTAGGTAACCTATGAATACTTTCACTCATGAAGTATGGCATTAGGATGACAGCTGAGATTGTGGAACTGCACTTAAGCATGATTCAGTGCTCAAAAGAGGAGAAAAGGAGTAGGAAATAGTTCTGCAGTTAAAAGTGCTTTTAATCATTTTCTTGCTGACCATTTACTTTTTTTAAAACTTTCCCAGCTGCTGTCATTACTGGGCTATACTGGAGGATATTAAGGCCTAGAAATTCAGTGGGCTGCGCCACCCGTTAGCGCCTAAAGAGGGCACTCAGTGGGTTTTACGCCACTGGCCACGCCTCCCGCTAAATTTAGCGGGACGCTAATGGCGGCGCTAACCGTTAGCGCTGCGCCGCTACCGATGACGTCATCGGTGTGCGCAGCGCCCCGCTTCCGCCCCGATCACGAAATTTGGTAGCGCCCCCTGCTTTAACGCCGGTCACAATTTGTGACCGATTCAGGGGGGCCTACCTGCGGCGGTAGAGGCGCTGAGGTGCGGGGCGGCCATTTTTTTTGCTGGCCGCCTGCCAGCCCCTCCGCACCGCCGTCCCCGGCCTCCTGAACCCCCCCCCCGCGTTGTGTCGGCTGTGTCCCAAGAGCCCGGCACTTCTCCTCGGTGCCGGGCTCTTTTGCCAGCACTCGCGCTCTTTGAGTGCGCTGCAGCAGGCCCCTCCCCTTTAAGAAGGGGAGGAAGGCTTGCGTGTGGCGCTGCGGCACGTTGCGCTGCAATTTTCAGTTGCAGCGCCCCAAGAGGGATGCGGGGCGCCTCGAGTAGCTTCTGTCTGGGGCGCTGAAACTGAATTTGTGGCGGGCGGCCGCGACTCCTTCCGGGGCGGTACTTCCGGCGCCCTGGCGAGACTGACGGGGCGCCAGTGAATTTCTAGGCCTAAATGTTTTAATATCTAATTGGCTTTTAAATTTTTTTGTTTCTATTCCATTCATCTGAATATCTCTCCATTCAGCTGTGTATCTCTCCATGTTGTCCTCCATCCATCGGTTGAGCAGGTTGCTGTGACTTGTAGGTTTCTCATGCATGACTCCCTAATGGCGCCATTAGCTGTGTGCAGTAGGAAAGTATCACTGTGTCTTGGTTCATTTTATCTATATTGTATTGTTTCATTTATTAACCATTGAAGTTAATTGCCTCCTATTTTTTTCTTCTAGGTGTTCCTGTTGTCTTTTACACTGATCATTTTCCCAAGTATCAACCCTTTTGGTGCAAAGCTGGGACCCCAGGAAGAGTCATATAGTGGTGAGAAAAATCTTTTAAGTATGGATAAGAAGCACCAGTCCATGCTGCTGAATGTTGTAGATATAAAAACCTGGGCAAAATCAGTAAACTGTCTTTGAATTCTTGCTCTGTTCTGCAGTTAATCAAAATTAGGGCTCATTGGATTGGGGGTAATATACTAGCATAGATTGAGGATTGGTTAATGGACAAAAAACAGAGAGTAGGAATAAACGGGTCATTTTCAGGGGTACCGCAAGGATCAGTGCTTGGGCCTCAGCTATTCACAATCTACATTGATGATTTGGATGTGGGGACCAAATGTAATATATCCAAGTTTGCTGATGATACAAAGCTGGGTGGGAATGTAAGTTGTGAGGAGGATACAAGGAGGCTTCAAGGGGATATAGACAGGATAAGTGAGTGGGTAAGAACACGGCAAATGGAATATAATGTGGAGAAATGTGAAGTTATCCACTTTGGTAGGACAAATAGAAAAGCAGAGTATTTTTTAAATGGTGAGAGATTGGGAAATGTTGGTGTTCAGAGGGACCTGGGTGTCCTTGTACACAAATCACTGAAAGTTAACATGCAGGTACAGCAAGCAATTAGGAAAGCAAATGGTAAGTTGGCCTTTATTACAAGAGGATTTGAGTATAAGAGTAAAGACGTCTTACTGCAATTATATAGGGCCCTGGTGAGACCACACCTGGAGAATTGTGTATAGTTTTGGTCTCCTTACCCAAGGAAGGATACACTTGCCATAGAGGGAGTGCAACGAAGGTTCACCAGACTGATTCCTGGGATGGGGGGATTGTTCAATGAGGAGAGATTGAGTAGACTAGGCCTATATTTGCTGGAGTTTAGAAGAATGAGAGGTGATCTCATTGAAACATACAAAATTCTTACAGGGCTTGACAGGGTAGATGCAGGGAGGGTGTTTCCCATGGCTGGGGAGTCTAGAACCAGGGGTCACAGTCTCAGAATAAGGGGTCGGCCACTTAGGACTGAGATGAGGAGAAATTTCTTCACTCGGAGGGTGGTGAATCTTTGGAATTCTCTACCCCAGAGGGCTGTGGAGGCTCAGTCATTGAGTATATTGAAGACAGCGATCAATAGATTTTTGAATATTAAGGGACTCGAGGGATGTGGGGATAGTGCAGGAAAGTGGAGATGGGGTAGAAGATCAGCCATGATCTTATTGAATGGTAGAGCAGGCTCAAAGGGCCAAATGGCCTACTCCTGCTCCTATTTCTTATGTTCTTACGAAGGGAATTGGCACAGTTGATGCAGGCAAATTGCTTTTTGTGGTGAAGGGTTCAAGTACCAGGGTCACAAGTTTTAACAATTAAGGAATTAGGATTAAGATTGGGAATTGCTGTTTCAGCAATGTAATTTACCAAAATAACCTCCTAGTTATCATCAACAGTCCTGCACAATCCTGTCTGAGGAGACCTTCCCAGATCTGAGGCCTTATTTGCATTTTGTTGATGTTAGCCACAGTCAGTGAGACTCCTTTGTTGAATCAGAAGGGATTGCTGCCTTTTCTCTTCTGGATGCTGATCTGAGCCTGTCAATTGCTAAATACAGTACTACATGTTGGCTGAATGCTAGACCTTCATCATCATGAGAGTTCGTAAGTTGGCCTCAGAAGATGCCCTATTATCCAAAATAAGCAACTTGTTTTAAGCTGGCTCTTGCTAATCGCATTGTTCTATGGAAGGTGTACATTCTGTTTCATGGATTATGATGCTAGTTCCTTTCCTCTTTCACAGTACTTTCTCGGACTTTACTTGACAGCGATTCATCCCACGTACGCGTGGTGCCGAATACCCACAATCTGGATGCTGATCCAAAGATAATGGAAGAGAATCATGGGTTGGATCAAGAAGTTCCTCAAGCATTATTGTCAGGAAGTAAGAACAGCACACTTGAAGCTTCAAACTCGGGAAAGGCAGAATCTGCTTCAACACTAAACAGCAATTCCTCTTCAGACATGGATAGAATAGTAAAAGCGACTGTCCAAGGTGATGCAAACCTGGGAAGGGTGACTTCAGGAAATGAAAAGGAGGGCTATGGCATCTCGGCTTCACCAGAGAACAAGCCAAACTGGACAGAGCACACCGCAACAGTGATAATAAAAGCACATCCACGGTCAGACGAAATGTAACTGGTGTGCAGGGCATTTCCTGACATTGAATTCTGAATTGTACGTCATTTGTTTTTGAAATTGAGGAGTAAAGTGAGCGTATGTTTTTCATATACTCAGGTACTGTATAGGTTTGTTCTTTGACGTATTGTGCATCTTTAGTCAGTAAAAGAGTCTCGGCATCGTGTACGGGAATGGGTTGGTATAAAGAATTTTTTTTTTTTTTAAACTGTCATAAATTGTAGAGTCTCAAATCTTTGTGGAAAGGTGGCAGTTACCACAATCAAGTATTTTAGGCCAGTACAAAAAATTCAGCCCTGCAATATCATATGGGTTTATACGTTTGGCCAATCTTTTAGAAACCCTTCATATTTTGCATTTTCTGCATATGCTACTCCACATTACTTCCTTCCTCAAGTTCCTCCTAAAAGAAACCTCTCCAGTCCCAGTGCTGTTAATTCACCTTGTTGGATGTTGCATTACTCTATTTGAAATGTAGCATGTAATAAAGTTTCTTCAGCATTAGATTGTGCAGCTGAAGCTGCGTTGGTTGAAGGGGCCAAATGTCTTTTCTGTGCACTATACAGTGGTGCACCTCTCAACTGACCCTCCTTGTGTTTGTTACATTTCCCTTCATAATAGCTCCCAATATAACTGTCTCCCACTGAAGTATTTGTAACACAGGGTTTTGTAAAGCTTGTCCCGATAATATACTTTTCTTCTCCCTTTTTATTCTTACGGGATTTTTTTCTGTTATATTTTCATTTCCTGTTCCTCATCTGGCTTGTGTAATGCCTGGAACCCGAGAAGGCAAACATGCTGTCTGTCTGCTCCTGATTTTTTTGCCAGAGATTGCCATGGCATAATTCCTCTCTTCCCCTTCACCTTCTGGGATGAGCAACTGCCTCTGCTCGGCATCTTATGGTTGATGCAGCACTGTTTGCTTACCAGTGCCTCCTTGTTATCTTAAACTTGTCATGTTGTAATACAGTTCAGCGTATAACTTGAGGGCTGGTCAGATGGTTAGTTGATGATTGGGAAATGGGCAGTTGGTCTACTTAAGAACAGGAGTAGACCATTCAGCTCCTCAAGCCTGTTGCACCATTCAATTAAATGATGTCTGATCTGTACCACAACTCCATTTACCTGCCTTGGTTCTATATTCCTTGATACCCTTGCCTAACAAAAATCTATCAATCTCCGTTTTGAAATTCCCAAATGACCTAGCCTCAACAGCTTTTTGGGGAAGAGTGTTCCAGATTTCCACTACCTTTTTGTGTGAAGGACACTCCGAGTCCCCTGACCAATGGCTCAACTGTTGTGTTAACGCATTGAGGGGTCACTAGTAATTTTAAGACATTTTGAAGTAGACTTTTTTGAGGCAGTAGAGTTCTAGCTAGCCTTCAGATCACAACTTCTGATTTTGGTTGCACTTTAGCTTTTCAGTTGCTTACTATTGAAGACCCTGCTTGGCATTCCCAGCCACTGGTGCAAGCTAGCTGGTGGTATCCTTGCAACTGTCAGGTGGGTTCGGGCTGCAGCAAGTAATGTCACCATTACAGTCAATTAATAACGAATGAAGAAAGACTATTCTGTCTCAGATACACTGGTTTTGCCATCACACCAATGGTGTATATGCAATACAATCCTTCTGATTTTATAGAAATATGAAGTTTGGTGCTGGTAGTAAGACTGCCTTTAGAGGTGGTTTTATACCACTAGAATTGCAAGGCAGCTGCAATGTAATTGTAGGTAATTCACAACACACTTCTGACTTTATTTTTTTTTAGATTAGGCTGCCTACTGCACCTCGCGATTTCTTATGACTGAAAAGAGCTGATCATTCTGTGTATTTTTCAATCATTAGAAATTTTATTTGAAGTCAGAGAGGTAAGTATTCAGCACACTCGTGTCGTTCAGTATTCTTGAGAAGGGTGTTTCTATCTCCATTATCTCTCCATTACCACTCCAACCCCCCCTCCCCCCCCCCCCCCCCCCATACCACCAATTTCATCAGCCATATGAGTGGGCAATATGTCACATTTCCTGCCCTATGGTCTCTTTTAAATAAATGTTTAAAATCTGTATTGGTTGGTGCGGTATAATTTGAGACATTCATCCCTTTTTGAATGATTGGTGCATTAACCTCTCTTTAAGATGCTGATTGACCTGCTGTGGTTTCTCCCCCCACTGCCAAATTGCTATTTTTCTTTACACTGAGCTGGCAATATGATTTTGTACTTCAAGACTTGCATACTCTCACTCCCAGGCCAAATAAGACTCCTTTCCTCCCTGAGATCCACAACCTGGTGTCCCAACCCTCCCTCCACCTCTTTTTCTCCTCCACCGACCACCCTGTAAACGAGCTGTTCACCACTGAGCTACAGTTCCTCAGCCCAATGTCATCAACTTCCCAGTTCTTTCTTGCATTGTTTTTCCTTCTCCTCCCACAGCCCCTTAACAAGCTCAACTTCAACCTCGATGTCCTCTTAAACTACGGGCCCATCTTCCTGCTTGGTTTCCACTGTGAAGTGCCAAGACACATCAGTGTAAAGACACTATATAAATGTAAGTTGCTGTCGTGTATGTGGTAGAGGTATCAAGTGGATGGTTCTGTAGAGCGTAGGACTAACTTGCAACGGGATGCATTGTGAATTGATAGAGTTTAGAAGAATGAGAGGGGATCTCATTGAAACTTATAAAATTCTAACAGGACTAGACAGACTAGATGCAGGAAGGATGTTCCTGATGGCGGGGGAGTCCAGAACCAGGGGTCACAGTCTAAGGATAAGGGGTAAGCCATTTAGGACAGAGATGAGGAGGAATTTCTTCACCCAGAGAGTGGTGAACCTGTGGAATTCTCTACCACAGAAGGCAGTTGAGGCCAATTCATTAAATATATTCAAGAAGGAGTTAGATATATTTCTTAAGGCTAAAGGGATAGGGGGAGAAAGCAGGGACAGGTTACTAAATTTGGATGATCAGCCATGATCTCATTAAATGGCGGAACAGGCTCGAGGGGCCGAATGGCCGACTCCTGCTCCTATCTTCTATGTTTCTATGTATCAGAGCTTGATGACTGGTGATGCCCATGATTGTGCTCTGATCAACCTGTGCCCCTAAATCAAATGACAGAAATGGTTTAATGTGGGATTTACCTTGATTGGGGGAGTGGGGTAGATGTAGGCGAATGGGAAATAAAAGAAACATTGATTCAAAATTTGACTCCTTGCTTGCTGGCAGCTATTTAGCATGTAAATATATTGTGTATCGAAATAGCCACTGAACTTGATCTTTGTGAACAGTACTGTATAGAAGTGCAGCGTACAGTTAGTTAAAAGGATAAGTTGAATATCTGAATAAATATTAAGAAAAGTTGCACTCCATGCATTTACTTACAATCTGTTACAGCTGTCTAACGGTCGTCAGTTGGAATATCTGAAATATTCCAGAGACCGTTTAATGTTTTACATGTAGAGCAGAACTCTTCAGTTGAGCTTTCCTTGAATTATAGCCATGTCATTTCACTGACTGACTGACTGCTTCCCATTCCATCATATTGTACAGTGTGGCACTTTAAAATGCTTTAAACACTGCCTAACGGTAATTATTAAGACATATTTCAAAACGTATGTAGATCATTGTGGAATGCCAGAGTTGGAATTTAAAAAAGCAGCACTTATCGAAATGTTATTCTCAACTTTTAAAACTAGTTTATTAGTTCAAAGCTGTAATGTAACTGATGGCATTATTTCTGGATTTTTGTAGTCATGCTGTACTGAGAGACTTTGCTATGAATGTTGTATTAATTCCTGCCTGCAGCCTTTGTTCAGCCTACTGAATATGTTGAAGTTTTGGAATATAGCTGCATTGTATTCTGTTTCCCTCAGTTGGTGAGACTTCTGTTTATATATATATATATATATATATATAAAAATGTATATTTTCTAACTTTATTTCAAGTAAATCTTTTGCGGTATTAAATATTTGCATTGCTCTAATTTGTACTGTTCATACATAATCAGTTATATCCAGAAAAGCAACTCTCTTGCAGCTTCCTGTTAGTCACGCTGCATTGTTCTGCTTTGTGGATTTCATTATTGGCTACTGACCAATCAGCAACCCACAGCCTTGCTTCAAATTGGTGTCGTTCTCCACATAGAACTGGGTCCTGTGGCACAGTGCATTACTAAATTTTAACAAAATAAGATTTCTAAATTGCAGCAGCAATATAATTGGCCTCAGCACCTTGGGGAAATATCAGCCAGGGCTCCTATTCCTAATTGTTATCAATGACCCTTGCTGGAATGTGTGCATGTGACTATCGGATGGGGCAGGATTGGGTTCACCTATAACTGTTCAGGCTTGTATGTTAATAATAGGCACTTGAATGAGGTACCACAGGGTGGCTGGCGTTTGCAGAACTATGAGCAATAATCGGTGCTTTCTTTGAGGGTGGAGGGGTGGTGGGAGAGAAAAATAATTTGTGGTTATTATAAATGTTAAAATGAGTCCACAGGATCTGTTAAATATTCCAGATCTATCTCTGCATTCTGATGATCATTCGGTTGTGCACTCTGATTATCAGAACACAGGATCAATTTCTGCTAGTAACTCCCTCCAGATTATTTCCCCCTTTTTTCTTTCCAATTCTAGAGGCAATGAACTCTTTTCCACACTTGAATCTTTTTATTTATTAAATAATATATCCTTATTAACACATTTCTTTTCCTCTTGCAACAAGGCTACACAAATGTAAGAAAAAGTGAAATTCCAGTGATCTGGAGAGTCAAAAAAACAACAAAGGGATGCAAAAAGGGAATATGAACGAGAACTTGCAAGAGGTATCCAAACTCATGGTAAAAGTTTTAATAAATATATTAAGAGAAAAAGGGGGAAGGTGAGCCCATTAAAGATGCAGGTAATGGATAACTCGGAAATGGCAGACTCGTTCAATTAATATTTTGTATCCGTTTTCACGGTGGAGGAAGAGGACAAAATACCAGCGGTACATGGGAACCTAAAAATAAGTCAAAGGGAAGAACTAGTGGATTTAATATAAGTAAAACAATTATAATGGAACTAATTGTAATATAGAGTTTGGTTAGAGTTAAGAAATAATAGAGGAGCCATTACATTACTAGGTGTATTCTATAGGCTGCCAACTAGTGGGAAGGATATAGAGGAGCAAATTTGCAGGGAAATTACAGGGAGGCGCAAGAACTATAGAGTAGTGATAATGGGGGACTTCTACTATCCTAATATAGACTGGGATCGAAATAGTGTAAAGGACAGAGAGCGGGAAGAATTTCTGAAATAACAACAGAAAATGCTGGAAAAACTCAGCAGGCCAGGCAACATCCGTGGAGAGAAATTAGTCGACATTTCGGGTCTAACCCTTTTTCAAAACGAAAGGAAATGAAATAGATCGAAAGGCAGGGCTGGGAGGGAACAAAAGAAGTGAAGAGACATTAAGAGGTATTCAAAACGAGATGAGATGGTGATAGGACTAGTGGAGACAAAAGACGGCTCAGATTAGGTGTGAAATGTTCTGGCAGAATGGGAGACAGCTGCCATGTGGGAGAGAGGAAAAAAAAGGAAAGGGAGGGGGGAGGGAAAAACCAAAACAAAGGGGTGGATAAAAAATATAAGTAAAAATGTAATAGGGGCCGAGGTTATGATCTGAAATTGTTGAACTCGATATTGAGTCCGGAAGGCTGCAAAGTGCCTAATCGGAAGATGAGGTGCTGTTCCTCAAGTTTACATTGAGCTTCCATGGAACAATGCAAGAGGCAAAGGACAGTGAGGTCCGAGTGGGAATGGAGCGGTGAATTAAAATGACAGGTGACCGGAAGCTCGGGGTCACCCTTACTGACTGAACAGGGGTGTTCCGCAAAGCGGTCACCCAATCTGCGTTTGGTCTCCACAACGTAGAGGAGACCACATCGTGAGAATTTCTGAAGTGTGTTCAGGAGAACTTTCTTGATCAATACGTTTTCAGCCCAACGAGGAAGAAGGCATTGATGGATCCGGTTCTGGGGAATGAGGTGGGTCAAGTGGAGCAAGTGTCAGTAGAGGAACATTTTGGGAACAGTGATCATAGTGATCATAATATTATAAGGTTTAGATTAGCTATGGAAAAGGACAGGGAGCAATCTAGAGTAAAAATACTTAATTGGAGGAAGACCAATTTCAGTGGATTGAGAATGGACCTGGCCCGGGTAAATTGGAATCCAAGATTAACAGTGTAAGGAGTGGTGTGTGTGGTCAGCTTTGCCTCTGACTCCTGAGCGGTTCAAATCGCTCCCACTCCCTTGGTTCTAGACCTGGACCTATTTGGGGGTTGTAATGAAATTGCAGCAAACAACTGAATTTGATACAAGAACTTTGGTTTTTATTTGAGACAAGAAAATATACACAACACAATAATCTTATCACTCTAAAAAGGGGGAACACTTCGGAATATACGAGGAAGAATAACAATAGACAAAGGCCTAGAAATTCACTGGCGCCCCATTTGGGGTGCCAGCCTCGCCAGGGCACCGGAAGTACTGCCCCGGAAGGAGTCGCGGCCGCCCGCCGCAAATTCAGTTTCAGTGCCCCAGACGGAAGCGCGGTGCTACTCAAGGTGCCCCGCATCCCTCTTGGGGCACTGCAACTGAAAATCGCAGTGCAATGTGCCGCAGCACCACACGCTGCGGCACGGCATGCTGCGGTACTGCAGGCCTTCCCTTCTTAAAGGCGAGGGGCCTGCTGCAGTGCACTCGAAGAGCGCGAGTGCCGGCTAAAGAGCCCGGCACCGAGGAGAAGTGCCGGCTAAAGAGCCCGGCACCGAGGAGAAGTGCCGGGCTCTTGGGACACAGCCGGCACTCCGCGGCGGGGGGGGGGGGGGGAAAGGGGCTCAGGAGGCCGGGGATGGCGGCGTGGAGAGGTGCAGGCAGGCGGCCAGAAAAAAATGGCCGCCCCGCACCTCAGCGCCTCTACCGTTGCAGGTAGGCCCCCCTGAACCAGTCGCAAATTGCGACTGGCGTTAAAGCAGGGGGGTGTTACTAAATTTCGCAATCGGGGTGGTAGCGGGGCGCTGCGCACACCGATGACGTCATCGGTAGCGGCGCAGCGCTAACGGCTAGCGCTGCCATTAGCGTCCTGCTAAATTTAGCGGAAGGCGTGGCCAGTGGCGCAAAACCCACTAAGTGCCCTCTTAGGGCGCTAACGGCTGGTGCAGGCCACTGAATTTCTAGGCCAAAATACTTCACCCCTCCCAATCCCACTACACTAACTAGGTTGGATTCCAGAGGTGGATAGGCAATGGCAAACATTCAAAGACCGCATGGATGAACTACAGAATTTGTTCATCCCAGTTTGGCATAAAAATAAAACAAAAAAGGTGACTCAACCGTGGCTAATAAGGGAAATTAGGGCTAGCATAAGATCCAAGGAGAGGACATATAAATTGGTCAGAAAAAGCAGTAATCCAGAGGATTGGGAGCAGTTTAGAATTCAACAAAGGAGGACAAAGGGATTAATTAAGAAAGGGAAAATAGAATATGAGAGTAAGCTTTCAGGGAACATAAAAACTGACTGTAAAAGCTTTTATAGATATGTGAAGAGAAAAAGGTTGGTGAAGTCAAGCGTAGGTCCCTTGCAGTCGGAATCAGGGGAATTTATAATGGGGAACAAAGAAATGGCGGACCAATTAAATACATATTTTGGTTCTGTCTTCACAAAGGAGGACACAAATAACCTCCCAGAGATGTTGGGGAACATAGGGTCTGATGAAAGAAATCAGTATTTGTAGGGAAATGGTGTTAGGGAAATTGATGGGATTGAAGGCCGATAAATCCCCAGGGCCTGATAATCTACATCCTAGGGTACTTAAGGAAGTGGCCCTAGAAAAAGTAGATGCATTGCTGGTCATCTTCCAATATTCTATAGATTCTGGAACCGTTCCCATGTATTGGAGGGTAGCTAATGTTACCCCACTATTCAAAAAAGGTGGTAGAGAGAAAACAGGGAATTGTAGACCGGTAAGCCTGACATCGGTAGTGGGGAAAATGCTAGAGTCCATTATAAAAGATGTAATAGCAGAGCACTTGGAAAACAGTGACAGGATCGGACAAAGTCAACATGGATTTACAAAAGGTAAATCGTGCTTGACTAATCTACTGGAATTTTTTGAGGATGTAACTGGTAAAATAGATAAGGGAGAACCAGTGCTTGTGGTGTATTTGGACTTTCAGAAGGCTTTCGATAAGGTCCCGCATAAGAGATTAGCGTGTAAAGTTAGGGCACATGGGATTGGAGGCAAGGTATTGACTTGGATAGAGAACTGGTTAGCAGATAGAAAGCAAAGAGTTGGAATAAACGGGTCTTTTTCCAAGTGGCAGGCAGTGACTAGTGGGGTACCGCAGGGATCGGTCCTTGGACCCCAGCTATTCACAATATATATTAATGATCTAGACAAGGGAACTAGATGTAATATCTCCAAATTTGCAGACAACACAAAGCTGGGTGGGCGTGTGTGCTGTGAGGAGGATGCCAAGAAACTACAGGATGATTTGGACAGGTTGGGTGATTGGGCAGAAGCATAGCAGATGCAATATAACGTGGATAAATGTGAGGTTATCCACTTTGGTGGCAAAAACAGGAAGGCAGATTATTATCTGAATGGCAATAGATTGGGAGAAGGGGAAGTGCAACGAGACCTGGGTGTCCTTGTGCACCAGTCGCTGAAGGTAAGCATGCAGGTGCAGCAGGCGGTTAAGAAGGCAAATGGTATGTTGGCCTTCGTAGCGAGAGGGTTTGAGTACAGGAACAAGGATGTCTTGCTGCAGTTGTACAGGGCCTTGGTGAGACCACATCTTGAGTATTGTGTGCAGTTTTGGTCACCTTATCTGTGGAAGGATATTCTTGACATGGAAGGAGTTCAGCGAAGATTCACCAGGCTGGGATGGCAGGAATGACGTATGAGGAGAGATTGGGACGATTGGGCTTGTACTCGCTGGAGTTTAGAAGAATGAGAGGGGATCTCATTGAAACTTATAAAATCCTGGCAGGACTGGACAGACTAGATGCAGGGAGGATGTTCCCGATGGTCGGGGAGTCCAGAACCAGGGGTCACAGCCTAAGGATAAGGGGTAGGCCTTTTAGGACAGAAATGAGGAGGAATTTCTTCACCCAGCGAGTGGTGAACCTGTGGAATTCTCTACCACAGAAGGCAGTAGAGGCCAATTCATTAAATATATTCAAGAAGGAGTTGGATATATTTCTTAAGGCTAAAGGGATCAAGGGGTATGGGGAGAAAGCAGGGACCGGGTACTGAACTTGGATGATCAGCCATGATCGCATTGAATGGCGGAGCAGGCTCGAGGGGCCGAATGGCCTACTCCTGCTCCTATCTTCTATGTTTATATGTTTCTATGACCAGGGAAATTCTCACCAAATGCAGGAATAGTTTGTAGAGTGGGAAAAACTTGCAGATCTTCGGTTTCTTCCAGGTTGGTTTCTTGTTGGTCGCGGTGGCCCAATATTACCTAGTTGTTGGTAATATTGTTGGTTGTTTGTTTCTTGCAGCCCTTGGTTGCCGCGATTCCTTTCCGTTCTCCTTCCGTCGATTGATTGTCCCGAGGCTGATGTCTTTTGAATGAGCTGTGCCTCTTTCTGTGTCTGTCCGAACTGTACTGCTGACTTCAATTCACTGACTGCTGTTTCAATTCTCTGACTGTTTCTGTGTAAAAGCAGGCCTCAATTATACTGTTTTGAGACCTTGCTTATCTGCCCGCCAAGTCTTCTCTGGCTCATTGTTAATTTTGGTGGGCTCGTTAACTTTAATAGTTTTAAATTCTTTATCGAGTTTTGACTTGGTCCCATTTATCTTTAATTGATTTTTAACTAGTTTGGGGATTGCTTCGAAATCGGTTTAGGTGTGTGAAGTGGTTTTGGATGTTTCGCTGAGTGGTTTAAACTGTTGTTCGATTGTCTTCTCCTGCTGGGGTCAGGGTCTCTTTTGTTGATCAGTGGCATGTACTGTATTATTCATATTCTTGATGGCTCTGTAAACTGTCCTTCCGTAGGCCTATTGTCATTTATGTATGAATGCCTGAGACAGTCCAGAATATTCCCAGACAATCTGGCCCATTCCAATACTCAAACTGTTTGTTTTACAGTGCCCCATCCCAACTCCTTTGTCGCAGCCTTCCACAGGCCTGGACATGCCTTTTAAAATAGCCAAAATACTGGGGTTTTGACTTTAAGCTCCTTTTGGCCCAATATTCTTTTAAACAGTCCAAAAATCTCTTCTCTTCTTGGTTTGGGGGAATCTGTAGAATTTTGCGAACCTTACAACAGGCAAAACTGTAATCGAACAATGGGCTGCCTTTAAAGAGGAGATGGTTTGGGTACAGTCGAGGTACATTCCCACAAGGGGGAAATGTAGGGCAACCAAAGTCAGAGCTCCCTGGATGACGAAAGAGATAGAGTAAGATAAAGTGGAAAAAGAGCGCGTAAGACAGATGTCAGGTTGGGAATACAAGTGAGAATCAGGCTGAATATAAAAAGTTCAGAGGGGAAGTGAAAAAGAAAATAAGACGGGCAAAGAGAGAATATGAGAATAGGTTGGCAGCTAACATAAAAGGGAATTCAAAAGTCTTCTATAGGCATATATATAGTAAACGGGTAGTAAGAGGAGGGGTGGGGCAGATTAGGGACCAAAAAGGAGACCTACGCATGGAGGCAGAGGGCATAGCTGAGGCACTAAATGAGTACTTTGCATCTCTCTTCACCAAGGAAGAAGATACTGCCATAGACATAGTGAAAGAGGAGGTACTGGATGGGATTAAAAATTGATAAAGAGGATGTACTAGAAAAGCTGTTTGTACTTAAAGTAGATAAGTCACCAGGACCGGGTGGGATGAACCCTAGAATGCTGAGGGAAGTTAAGGTGGAAATCGCAGAGGTACTGGCCATACTCTTCCAATCCTTCTTAGATACAGGAGTGGTACCAGAGGACTGGAGAATTGCAAATGTTACACCCTTGTTCAAAAAACAGTGTAAGAATAAACAATAATCAGGGGCAAAATTTACAGTCACTTGGACAAGTGTGGATTAATTAAGGAAAGCCAGCACGGATTTGTTAACAGCAAATTGTGTTTAACTAACTTGATCAAGTTTTTTGATGAGGTAACAGAGAGGGTTGTTGAGGGTAATGCGGTTGATGTGGTGTACATGGACTTCCAACAGGCATTTGATAAAGTGCCACATAATGGGCTTGCCTGCAAAGTTGAAGTCCATGGAATAAAATGGACATGGACATGGATACGAAATTGGCTAAGTGACAGGAATCAGAGAGTAGTGGTGAACGGTTGTTTTTCGGACTGGAGGAACGTATACAGTGGTGTTCCCCAGGGGTCGGTACTAGGACCACTGCTTTTCTTGATATATATTAATGACTTGGACTTGGGTGTACGGGGCACTATTTCAAGATCTGCAGATGGCACAAAACTTGGAAGTATAGTGAACAGTGAGGAGAATCATGATAGACTTCAAGAAGACATAGGCTGGTAAAATGGGCGGACACGTGGCAGATGAAATTTAACGCAGAAAAGTGCGAAGTGTTACATTTTGGTAGGAAGAACGAGGAGAGACAATATAGACTAAAGGGTACAATTCTAAATGGGGTGCATGAACAGAGAGACCTGGGGGTATATGTGCACAAATCATTGAAGGTGGCAGGACAGGTTGAGCAACAGTTATAAACGCATATGGGATCTGGGCTTCATAAATAGTGGCATAGAGTACAAAAGTAAGGAATTTATGATGAATTTTTATAAAGCACTGGTTCAGCCTCAACTGGAATATTGTGTCCAATTCTGGGCACTGCATTTTGGAAAGGGTGCAGAAAAGATTTACAAGAATGGTTCTAGGGATGAGGGACTTCAATTACATGGATAGACTAGAGAAGCTGAGGTTGTTCTCCTTAGAGCAGAGAAGGTTGTGAGGAGATTTAATAGAGGTGTTCAAAATCATGAGGGGTCTAGATAGAGAGAAACTGTTCTGTACGAAAGGCTGATATTTAGTAGATGAGAATCATATACATATAAATTCAAGTGTAGCCATTGACCAAATAATATTACCCATAGTTACTCATGGGTAACTAAAAAGCTAAGACTTGTTCAAAATGCAGCTGCGAAGGACAGTCAAAAGCAGTTTTGACAACAAACAGCCACAGACTGCGAGTGAAGGTTAAATTGCAAAAAAAAAGCATATGATGCTACGTAGACATTAGAATTTGCTTACCAAAACTAATTGCAACGATATTTAAAAAATAATTAGTATAAGGACATAAAATGAGAGAGATCATGGAGATAAGGTATTTATCTGGTAGATTAAAATGAGATAGTCTGGATACCTCAAGACAAGTGAGACAGCAGAATGATATGGGCATCTATCTATCTATATATATAAAACGGTATGTCTCTCTGTCTGTCTTTCTGTCTCTCTGTCCGGCTATACAATCAAAAGTTATAGAGCGTACCTACACGTGTGTTACATCAAAAGAAAGCTTACGATTCCAGAACGGTTGTAAGCGTATTTACGTTTCGGTGAGACAAAAATTGTGCCCGCGGTATCCAAAAAATGTTCAAAATTCCGCTCATTATCTGCTCATTAGCATTGAGTGACATCGAGGTCGACCAATCGTACGGTCGAGCGACCCGACGGTCAACCAATCGCTGCGTGGCGAGGGCGGGTTCCTGGCGCGTGCAGGCGGGCCCTCCTAGAGTCGAGTGACGGGACGATTGACCAATCCTACGCTTCGGTGACCTGACGGTCGACCAATCGGTGCATGTGTGGGCGGGCCTTATCGTTCTGAACCGAGGTGAGTCGCCGCCATCTTGATTCCAAACTTTTCATTTCTTTTTCCCGCTTTCTGCGTCTTTAAAAAAAAAAGTTGCTTTTAAAACACATATTGTTTTTAAAAAAAAGTTAATTACTTTCTAAATCTTTTATCTAATCTCATTAATTTTTGCAGGTAGGCCTCGAAGCCTGGGCGTCTGTTGCCAGCCATGCTGGACCCTAGGCAATTGTTTTGTGGCAAGCCCCTCCCACCCCTCAATCCCCCACCGCCCCCCGCTGGGCCCGATTCCGAACCAGCGGCCAGCCATCTTGGTAAAGGCTGGCTTGGCTCACGGCAAGCTCCTCGCGCTTGCGCTGCACGGCGCACGCGCACCTCCACACAGAGCGCAGCCAGAGGGAAGCGAGCAGGTTAGCGGGGGGGGGGGTGCTCGGGAGGGGAGGGGGAGCGGAGAGGGTTACCCCGGCAACCGGGCTCGCCAGCCGCAATCGGCCGTCTCAAGCCGCTCAGGCCCAGTCCCGGAGATCGGGAGGCGGAGAGGGGAGGAGGGTTACCAAGGCAACCGGGCCCGGCCAGCCGCAATCGTCCGTCTCAAGCCGCCTCAGTACCGGCCTCAGGAGGGCGGGGCTCGGGCTGACCGGGGCGCTGCGCTCGGCATGTCAGTGCGTGGGGCGGCACGGAGCTCAGTGGAGCCATCGTCGGCAGAGGGGAGAGGATCTGCTGGCTCCCCCCTCCCTTTCTCCCCCCCTCTCCCCCTCCCCTCCCCCCTCTCCCCCTCCCCTCCCCCCCTCTCCCCCTCCCCTCCCCCCCTCTCCCCCTCCCCTCCCCCTCCCCTCCCCTCCCCCTCCTCTCCCCTCCTCCCCCTCTCCCCCTCCCCTTCCCTTCCCCCCTCCCCTCCCCCTCCCCTTCCTCCCCCCTCCTCCCTCCCCCTCCCCCCTCCCCTTCCTCCCCCATCCCCCTCCTCTCCCCCTCCCTCCCCCCTCCCCTCCCCTTTCCCCCCCTCCCCTCCCCTTCCCCTTTCCCCTCCCCTTTCCCCTCCCCTTTCCCCTCCCCTTTCCCCCCCACCTTCCCCCCCACCTTCCCCCCTTCCCCCCAGTCACGCTCTCTCTTCCCCCCAGTCGCTCTCTCTCATCCCCCCAGTCGCGCTCTCTCTTCCCCCCAGTCGCGCTCTCTCTTCCCCCCAGTCGCTCTCTCTCTCTCTCTCTTCCAACAACAACATGCCCTCAAAAATCCCTCGGCACCGCCGGGCACTTCAGCTAGTTTGGTATAAAGGCCTTGTACCAGGGAGGCTATGAAATGAAAGAGATATGGTAAATTCCAATGGGGTGAAAAACTATGAACAAGATAACACTGAACATGGCAAAGTTGGTGGAAAAATACTGGAAAGGTGGGATGCTACCTTAGTCTGAGTGACAATGGTATTTTGACCATTAGCACCAATATAAAAAGGTGATTTTGTTAAAGACCATATATGGACACTGGCCAAACCAACTTTTGATAAGGCTTAAAACCTCAATACTCAAAGAACAACTTTACACAGACGTACTGCGAGAACAAAGGAACAGACTTAATACGATGTCATCTGTGTCCGAGAGGTTCCAGAGACCAAGGGCTGTGAGCTACTCGTTAAAACTAGCGCCTAATGTTAAGCATTGATTACGCTGTAAGCTTAATAAATCTTGATCTATTGCTCAAACATACTGGCTGCTGCTTATTGGTGTCTTGTCCAAGAACTCAGAGATCATTTAAGATCTTACAGTTCCCATCGGCAGAAGGGTCGAGAACCAGAGGGCACAGATTTAAGGCAAAAGAACCAAAGGCGACATGAGGAAAAACTTTTTTATGCAGCGAGTGGTTAGGATCTGGAATGCACTGCCTGAAAGGGTGGTGGAGACAGACTCAATCATGGCTTTCAAAAGGGAATTGGATAAGTACCTGAAGGAAAAAAAAATTGCAGGGCTACGGGGAATGGGCAGGGGAGTGAGACCAGCTGAAGTGCTCTTGCAGAGAGCCGGCATGGGCTTGACAGGCCGAATGGCCTCCTTCTGTGCTGTAACCGTTCTATGATTCTAAACTAGAAACTGGACGAGCAAAGGGATTTAGGTGTCCATGTACACAAATCTCTAAAAGCTAGTGCACAAGTGCAAAAAGTAATCAAAAAGGGCTAATGGAATGTTGGCCTTTATCTCAAAGGGGCTGAAATACAAAGGGTGGAACGTGTGTTTCAGTTGTATTGAGCCTTGGTCAGGCCCCATCTGGAGTACTGTGTTCAGTTTTGGGCACAGCACCTCAGGGAGAGTATTTTAGCCTTGGAGGGGGTAGAGTGCAGATTCACCAGAATGATACCAGGGCTTAAAGGATTAAATTATGAGGACAATTTACATAGACTAGGATCGTATTGAGTTTACAGTCGGGCAAAAATCTAATTGAGGTCTTTAAAATGATAAAAGGATTTGATAGAGTAACTACAGAGAATCTATTTCCTCTGGTGAAGGATTCCAGAACAAGGGGGCACAATCTTAAAATTGAGCTAAACCATTCAGGAGTGAGATCAGGAAGAACTTTCTCTACACAAAGACTAGTGGAAATATGGAATTCTCCCCCCAAAAGGTTGTGGATGCTGGATCAATTGAAATTTTCAAGAACGAGTCATAGGGGGAAAAATTCGGTATCGCCCCATTTGGGGCGCCATTATCGGCCGTGCGCAAAGTTTAGTGCCTGGCGCTAATTATCGCCTCCGACAGCAAACTTGGCTTTTATCGCCCAGGTGATTGGAGCGCTAAATCAGGCGCTTCACACCTGTCTTAAGGCGCAAAGGCCGAGGAGCGAGGCGCTACCTCAGAGCGCTGGCGAAGCAAGGAAGGGCAAATAAAAATAAACCTGCAAAGTGCTGCTCAGTACTCAAAACTCCTTCACACAGCATTGAGTCTCTCCAGAAGTCTCTCTCTCTCTCACTCTCTCTCTCAGAATGCGTGGTGCAAAAATGTCATCGACAAAAAAGGCAGGAAGCGGTCGCCTTTAGATAGCGTTCCCCTAGTCCCTTTCTGACAGCATAACGCTCCTCTCAACCTGTCATTGCTAGCGGCAGGCGGTAAGGCAGGGGGCACCACTCACTATCCGGTCCGGGGCACTAGCGGGGCGTTGCGCACTTGACTGACGTCATAATTTGCCGGGAGTGTTTAGCGCCATCGCAAAATGTCTAATTTCGCGAGCGGCACAAACATCGCTGCGCCCGGCCTCTAATTGCTTTGTGCCCCAATTGGCACCCTCTTAAGGCGCTAATGGGAGGCGCAAACAATGGAATTTTTCCCCCAGAGCCATAACAGCACAGAATGAGGCCATTCGGCTCACCTAGTCCGTGCCGGCTCTCTGTGGAGTGACTCAGTCAGTCCCATTCCCCCGCTCTATCCCTGGAGCCCTGCAATTTATTTCCCTCAAGTGCCTATCCAGTCTCCCCTTGAAAACATAGATACATAGATACATAGAAGATAGGAGCAGGAGTAGGCCATTCGGCCCTTCGAGCCTGCTCCGCCATTCAATGAGATCATGGCTGATCATCCAAATTCAGTACCCGGTCCCTGCCTTCTCCCCATATCCCTTGATCCCTTTAGCCTTAAGAAATATATCCAACTCTTTCTTGAATATACTTAATGAACTGGCCTCCACCGCCCTCTGTGGCAGAGAATTCCACAGGTTCACCACTCTCTGGGTGAAGAAATTCCTCCTCATTTCAGTCCTAAATGGCTTACCCCTTATCCTTAGACTATGACCCCTGGTCCTGGACTCCCCGGCCATCAGAAACATCCTTCCTGCATCTAGTCTGTCCAGGCATGACAGAATTTTATAGGTTTCGATGAGATCCCCTCTCAATCTTCTAAACTCCAGTGAGTATAAGCCCAATCGACACAATCTCTCCTCATACGTCATTCCTGCCATCCCAGGTATCAGCCTGGTGAATCTTCGCTGCACTCCTTCCATGGCAAGAACGTCCTTCCTCAGGTAAGGCGACCAAAATTGCACACAATACTCAAGGTGTGGTCTCACCAAGGCCCTGTACAACTGCAGCAAGACATCCTTGTTCTTGTACTCGAACCCTCTTGCTACGAAGGCCAACATACCATTTGCCTTCTTAACCGCCTGCTGCACCTGCATGCTTACCTTCAGCGACTGGTGTACAAGAACACCCAGGTCTCTTTGCACTTCCCCTTCTCCCAATCTATTACCATTCAAATAATAATCTGCCTTCCTGTTTTTGCCACCAAAGTGGATAACCTCACATTTATCCACATTATAGTGCATTTGCCATGTTTCTGCCCAATCACCCAACCTGTCCAAATCGTGCTGGAGTTTCACGACATCCTCCTCACAGCATACCCTCCCCCCCAGCTTTGTGTCGTCTGCAAATTTGGATATATTACATCCAATTCCCTCGTCCAGATCATTAATATATATTGTGAACAGCTGGGGTCCTAGGACCGATCCTTGCGGTACCCCACTAGTCACTGCCTGCCACTCGGAAAACGACCCGTTTATTCCAACTCTTTGCTTTCTGTCCGCCAACCAGTTCTCTATCCAAGTCAATACAATTTTGCATGCTAATCTCTTATGCGGGACCTTATCGAAAGCCTTCTGAAAGTCCAAATACACCACATCCACTGGTTCTCCCTTATCTATTTTACCCGTTACATCCTCAAAAAATTCCAGTAGATTAGTCAAGCATGATTTACCTTTTGTAAATCCATGTTGACTTTGTCCGATCCAGTCACTGCTTTCCAAGTGCTCTGCTATTACATCTTTTATAATGGACTCTAGCATTTTCCCCACTACCGATGTCAAGCTTACCGGTCTATAATTCCCCGCCTTTTCTCTACCACCTTTTTTGAATAGTGGGGTAACATTAGCTACCCGCCAATCCATGGGTACCGTTCCAGAGTCTATCGAGTTCTGGAAGATGACCAGCAAAGCATCTACTATTTCTAGGGCCACTTCCTTAAGTACCCTGGGATGTAGATTATCAGGCCCTGGAGATTTATCGGCCTTCAGTCCCATCAATTTTCCTAACATTGAGTGTCTCCGCTTCCACCGCTTCCGTCGGCAATGAATTCCAGGTCATCACCACCCGCTGCATAAAAAAGTTTTTCCTCACTTCCCCCCTATATCTCTTGCCCTAAACCTTACATCTGTGTCCCCTAGTCCTTGTACCATCAACTAGTGGGAACAGCCTTTCCCCATCTAGCCTATCCAAACCTGTCATAATCTTGTACACCTCTATCAAATCACCCCTCAACCTCCTTTGCTCTAATGAAAACAAATCCCGCTTCTCCAACCTGTCCTTGTAGTTAAGATTCCCCCATCCCCAGAACCATTCTGGTAAATCTCCTCTGCACCCTCTCAAGGGCCTTCACACCCTTCCTAAAGTGTGGTGACCAGAACAGGACGTAATACTCCAGTTGTGGCCTAACCAGCGCTTTATAAAGGTTCAGCATAACTTCTCTACTTTTGTACTCAGTACCTCTATTTATGAAGCCCAAGATCCCATATGCTTTACTAACCATTCTCTCAATATGTCCTGCCACCTCAGGGACCTATGCACATTAACTCCCAGGTCCCTCTGTCCCTGCACACTCTTTAAAACTGTGCCATTAAGTGTATATTGCCTCTCCCCGTTCCTCCTGCCAAAATGCATCACCTCACACTTCTCTGTAAGATCGATATTTTTACTAGGTAAGTGTATCAAGGGATATGGATCAAAGGTGGGTAAATGGAGTTGAGGTGCCGGGCAGCCAGTATCTTAATTGAATGGTGGGACAGGCTCGAGGGGCTGAATGGCCAACTCCTGTTACTAGAACAAAAAATGTCAGGATTATTTTATTATTAAAAGATAAATTTCAATTGGTGAAAAGAAACCAGTCCATCATTAGATTTTCCTTATAGCAGCGACTGACTGTCCAAGTAAGATTCTTAACTTGGCAGGAACCTGGTTTTCCATAATTATTCTCCCCAACCCAAGTGGCAGTAACAGAAAGTTGCTGAGTCAGGTTGCAGAGAAGGGGCAGATTAGCAGTAATGTGATCTGATTTTCCTGGCTGACTATTAGAATTTGTAATTTTTTTGGCTTTGTTCCTTCCTTTTGCCTTCCCAATTTTCTTATCTACTGAATGCGCTGACTTCTGCAGTACAGCTCCAAAAGTGCCAGCTGCCCTCTGGTATCCCATTTAGCTGTTCATCGTGTATGAATCGCAATAGTCAGTGCAAGCAAGTTGTTCAGCTATGAAAGGCATTACAGCTGAGCTTGTCATGCACATTTTCCAGCAAGAATTACTGGGTAGTGAGCAGGAGCAGGAATCCTGGCTCATTTTTCTGCCTCCGTAGCCTGAAGATGCCAAGGTTGCTTTTATCCGTCATCATAGTGAAAACTGTCCAGAACACTGATAGGCGAGACTTATTTCTTTATACAAACAAGGTTAAACCATCAACGTGCTTCAGCAATTTTCAATACAAATGACATATGTCTTTAATGAAATTATCCACTTTAAGAAATCCCCAAAGTGGTAGAAATACATTAAAAAAATTATTTTGTATCTTGTAAATGCTTTAATACAACTTTAAAATTACTGTTAGTGAATCACTGTCATCACTTTTTTTTATACAGTTTAAATGTTTGGAATTTGTAAACAAGAGCATCTATTACATTTTGTTCTCTAAATATTGATTATCTTTGAACTCTTTTGATTATGAAAGAAAACGGCTCCATTAGATTTTCAATCCAAAACTTGTTTCTGGATGGTGCTCATTCCTAGTGCATCCTGAGTATGGTGTCCAAAGGTATGGCCAAACTGATACTTGTATCCTGGAAGTAAAATCAGAACAGGACCAGAATTTACATTAAAGTTTCTTCAACCCATTAAAACTTTATTTTTTGGAAATGCATTATACAGTTTAACCAAAATTGCAATGATGAAATGCTACTATTGACTCAAACCTTCACCTTTCTTCTCAATATCAAGGTACAGTGGACAATACAAAATAAATAACTAATTATTTTTGTTACTTCCAGTTGGTTTTGGAATGCTTTCTATTGGGCAATAATACAGATGGGGCAGAGTGGCACATTTAAAATGTGGTTGTTGAGTTAGCCCATACAATTGCTTAATGGTCCCATGAGTGCAACTGATTCAAGTCCAGAAGAATAAAAATGCCCATAAGTTCTGCCACAGGTCAAATTGGGCAAAATAGTGCAAAAGTGATGTCAAAACTGGTGAAAATCACACAAGTGAGATGGCAACTTTGAAGTTTGGGGTGAAAAGGAGAGGAAGACTAGGGAGCTGTAATTTGTGCTTATACCTGGCCTTAGCAACACAATGGATCTCACTTCATTTCACTTTGCTGGATTTAGACTACAAGGACAGATTAACTGGAGCAGCTGACTTGGAATAAACCTGTGAGAGGAATTTTGTACCAACAATCACTGGATCTGTATTCGGATTATCGAAGTAAATGATGCTTGGGAGATGTTCATGACAATGTGAATGACACTCAAGATCTCACAGCACTGTGTGCCCTAATCATAAAGAGCAGGAAGTGCTCTAGTTCTCTCATTTCTTGCAGGGGCTCAATTTAAACAAGATATACTATCTTAAATAACAACAGAAAATGCTGGAAATACTCAGCAGGCCAGGCAGCATCCGTGGAGAGAGAAACAGAGTTAACGTTTCAGGTCTGGGACCCTTCATCAGAACTGGAAAAAGCTGGAGATGTAACAGATATTAAGCAGGTGCAGAGACAGTGGGGGGGGGGGGGGGGGGGTTAGGAGGGGAGGAAGAAATAGAAAGAACATCCTGTACTTTTGTAAGAGGCAGGAAAGATAAAATGTTGCAAATGGGAATGGCAAAAATCATACTGCATGAAAAATGGGGGCAGGGATAATTCTCTGAAATTGTTGAACTCAATGTTGAGTCCGGCAGGCTGCAAAGTGCCCAATCGAAAGATGAGGTGCTGTTCCTCGAGCTTACGTTGAGCTTCATTGAATATATAAGATATACCATCTTGTTGGGTTGCTCAAATGAAAGATTTTCATATAAAAGAAAAAAAGCTATGAGTGGTACAATGGCAAAGGACTCAAATACTAAGAGAAGTTAAAAATTGGGAAGTTCGTGTTAAGAATGGTTGTCCAACAGAACTTTTTAATCCAACAACAACAACTTATATTTATATAGCGCCTTTAACATAGTAAAACATCCCAAAGCGCTTCACAGGAGTGTTATAAAACAAAATTTGACACCGAGCCACATAAGGAGAAATTAGGGCAGATGAACAAAAGCTTGATCAAAGAGGTAGGTTTAAAGGAGCATCTTAAAGAAGGGAAGAGAGGTAGAGAGGCGGAGAGGTTTAGGGAGGAAATTCCAGAGCTTAGGGCCTAGGCAGCGGAAGGCACGGCCACCAATGGTTGAGCGATTAAAATCAGGGATACTCAAGTGTCCAGAATTTGAAGAGCACAGATACCTCCGGGGGCTGTGGGGCTGGAGGAGATTTCAGAGATAGGGAGGGGGCGAGGCCATGGAGGGATTTGAAAACAAGGATGAGAATTTTTAAAATCGAGGTGTTGCTTAGCCAGGAGCCAATGTAGGTCAGCAAGCACAGGGGTGATGGGTGAACGGGACTTGGTGCAAGTTAGGACACGGGCAGCCAAGTTTTGGATGACCTCAAGTTTACGTAGGGTAGAACGTGGGAGGCCAGCCAGGAGTGCGTTGGAATAGTCAAGTCTAGCGGTAACAACGGCATGGATGAGGGTTTCAACAACAGATGAGCTGAGGCAAGGGCAGAGACAGGCGATATTATGAAAGTGGAAGTTGGCGGTCTTGGTGATGGAGCGGATATGTGGTCGGAAGCTCATCTTGGTGTCAAGAGGAGAGATTGGCTCGATTGGGACATTACTCGCTGGAGTTTAGAAGAATGAGAGGGGATCTCATTGAAACTTATAAAATTCTAACAGGACTAGACAGACTAGATGCAGGAAGGATGTTCCCGATGGCGGGGGAGTCCAGAACCAGGGGTCACAGCCTAAGGATAAGGGGTAAGCCATTTAGGACAGAGATGAGGAGGAATTCCTTCACCCAGAGAGTGGTGAACCTGTGGAATTCTCTGCCACAAAAGGCAGTTGAGGCCAATTCATTAAATATATTCAAGAAGAAGTTAGATCTATTTCTTAAGGCTAAAGGAGGGATCAAGGGATATGGGGAAAAGGCAGGGACAGGGTACTGAGTTTGGATGATCAGCCATGATCTCATTGAATGGCGGAGCAGGCTCGAGGGGCCGAATGGCCTACTCCTGCTCCTATCTTCTATGTTTCTATAAATACGACACTTCAGTCTTCCCAATATTTAGCTGGAGGAGATTTCTGCTCATCCAGTACTGAATGTCGGACAAGCAGTGTGACAATGCAGAGACAGCGGAGGGGTCGAGGGAGGTGGTGGTGAGGTAGAGCTGGTTGTCTTCAGCATTCATATGGAACCTGACACTGTGTTTACGAATGATGTCGCCGAGGGGCAGAGGAGAAATAGGAGGGGGACAAGGATAAATCCTTGGGGGACTCCAGAGGCAATTGTGTGGGAGCAGAAAGAGAAGCCATTGCAGGTGATTCTCTGGCTACAACTGGATAGATAAGAATGGAACCAAGCAAACCCAGAGAGCATTTGTGGAATCAGTTATCAAGGAAGGCCACTGAAATGAAGAATATAATTGGGTTCAAGAGGCAATGAGATGTATATCTGGAGAGATAAAGGATTTAGGCGTATGGGTGAAAAGATAGGTAGGGGGTTGAGATTTATCAAGGCATGAACTTGACAGTTCTAATAGCATTTTGTTGTTCCTTTAAAAAAAATGTTCTTCTGATGTGTTGGTATTCCTCTCTGTACTTTGTGCTATTGAGTAAGAGGTAGATTCACACCCTGATGTGTTCTTGACTTCAGCCTGACCTTGTGGAGGAAGATAACAAGTGGAGGTGAAATTATTTCTTGAGAAAAAGAAACAGCAGGGAGCAAATGATCCCAGACCAGCAATCATCACCTCCAATGGCGAGATGAATAGAACAAGGACAGACACCTGGCAACTCATCAACTGCTCATTCCCTTGCCGATGGTGAAAGATAATTTAAGGTACTTAAAGAGTGTGCATTTGAGTCTGGGTGGAGGGCGTGTGGGAAAGTGTAAGGGAGGATTTTCCTCTTGAGTGTCTCTGGTTTTCAGGCAAGGGTGAAACATTGAGTGCGCCAGAGTCCTGCAGCAACAGAAATTTCCTGCACCCACCATCCTGGCACAGCAGGAAATCCCACTGAAAGCCTACTAACAATATTCAAATAAGGCTGATCCTGGGAAATCTGGCAGGTGGCCGTAATTCCTGAATCCTCATTTTCAGCAGCATAGCTGCTGCACAGGGCAAGCTAGGGTGTAATGTTAATTTAATGAGAATCCTGCAAAATTAGTGTGTTCATTAGTTTGGAGTCAGTTTTTGTGTATTTTAACTTGTTAAATCCATGTTGCCTTTATTTATTGCACTTGAACTATGTAATAGTGCATTGTGGTGGTGCTAAGGGAATGGGGTGTAATGATCAATAACATGTCATTCTATAGTGGACACTAGGTGGAGCCGTAGAGCTGTGTAGAGCTGTATATAAGACTACACTACCCAGCTGTATATATATATTAAGACTACATTACTCATGAGGCACTAGGCTACCCACAAGGCAACAGTCAAGATGGAAGCCTCTACAGATACTGTACCAGTCCACATGTGCTCAATAAAGTAACTAGCAAAAGCTAGCTGTGTTCATAATAAGAATGTCTATTTATTAATGAACATAAGATGGGGAATATGTAAGTAAGTAAGCTGCTGAAAGGGAAAAAAATGTTGCACATTCTGATTACCACCACAGCTTCGGATACCTTTTACCTGGTATATAGCCCGTATACTGGGGCAGCATTCCCACTTGTGAGGGGTAAATGCATCTAATCCGGGGCAAGGTTTCACCCTCTTTCACAGAGTTTACAGTAGGAATTGATGTAGATTTTGATTTATTAAGCATCTGGTTGAATTCGATCAAGGCACAGTTAGTGCTGGTAGGATAACCTGTTCCAAGTTGAAATCGGGCACGAGGCACATACCCTTTGTACCCTATGAAACAAATAATGTACAGCTTTAAGATCTCCTGCACCAAACACAGTAGTACAGTATGCAATCAACAAATTATCTGCCCTATTCTCACGCTATTGTGGTCTATTGTTCAGCCAATGTAGTATATTAAATACGAAAGAAGAAAGAAAGACTTGCATTTCTATAGCGCCTTTCACGACCACCAAACGTCTCAAAGCGCTTTACAGCCAATGAAGTACTTTTTGGAGTGTGGTCACTGTTGTAATGTGGGAAATGTGAAAATATTATTCTCTGATCGGAAACTGTGAACAAACTGCAGCTGCACATAACATTTTAAAGATTTTAAACACTGCTTCAGTGCAACTCACCATGATGTGCTTCAATCAAACAGAAAAACAGCTCAAATCCACCAGGCAGAAATCAGCATTCTTCACAAGATTAATGGTTCTTAGTCTGGTCAGTGTTGAAATGCTTCTGTAGCTTCTTCTTTATCCTCCCCTGTGCCATGCCCCCTTCTCCCTCACCCATGCCACTTCCCTCTTGTTCCTCAACTCCTTGTCCAACACCATCTTTTGACCATCAATCCCTCCCCCTCACCCATACCCTCACCCCACTCACTCTCTCTAACCCTTCCTCACCACTCACCTCTCCCATGCCCCTTTATCCATTCACCCTCATCCTCTTCCCAGGCCCTCTCTTTTCTCCTGTTCTTGCTCTCTCTCCGCTTTTGTATCTTCATTTTGTTGATGATTGGACAAGCTCAGTGCTAACTGCTTCTACCTGTGAGACAGAGGGAGAAATAGAGTGAGAATGAGAGACCGAGAGAAAGAAAAACACCAATAAAGAGGCAGACAGAAATTTATTTTCTCATACTAATTATATCGTTTTTTAAAAGTTGAGCTTTGAAAGTAATCGGGAGTTGGGGGGGAGGTAATTTTGACTTTGGCCGATATTGCAAACTGGGCGATATCAACCCATTATACGTCCCTCCCAATTTTTATTTCCATTGACGTCAATGGAAATTAAAATCATGTGAGTTGTCTAACAGGCGGCTGGTTAAATATCGCTCACTTTACATTATCACCTAAAGTCACAATTACCCTCAAAGTGTCTTTGAGGGAAAGAGATAGGAAGTGAGGGAAGTAGGGGGGAGAAGAGATGGGGAGGAGGGAAACAGGTAATGAACCATTGGCCTCTCACCAGCCATCCATGGGGGAGGAAGTGATAGTGCGGCAGAATGGATAGAAGGTTAAGGCTAAGATGAGTGACACCAGGGCAAGGGAGAGTGGAGGATATAGGGTTGAGCAGGTACTTCAAAGGGGAAGAGATAGGGGAGTGTTGAGAGTGAAGGGAATGGACAATGGGAAGAGTAAGGGGTAGGTTACGTGATGATGGAAGAAAGGGAGTGGAGGAGGCATGAGTGATTGGGGGAGGGGATGGGAAGAGAACCACTGAGCGTGACATTTTACCTGCAACGCCCCACTCCAAATCCAGCCTGCAGCCATTGTGGCTCCTTTTCCTGCCACATCACGCCTTACCACTCATCAATCACTTCTCATCTAAAGAGAAAGTAAAAGATATAGAGAGAAGCAAAAAGAAGAGTTAAGAGCAGAGAAGCAGAAGGGAAAAGAGAGAGAGAAGCAGAAGAAAGAGAGAAAGATAAACAACAACATAAAGACATCAAAAATTGCAACAGTTTCCATGATGGTGCCGTCCCCTCAGCATGGAAGTTGAATTTCTGAGAGGAGGGAGCATGGTGAAAGTAGTAAAAGAATTAGACATTTCAGAGATACTGAGGCCACTTGTAGTGTCTCTACCACACCCCTGGTTGAGCCCAGCTAACTCCCATGGATCAAACCTAAGGTTTTCAAGGACAGCATGGCTCCGTACCACACTAAGTGGTGCATTTGTCCAATGAATCATCAGGACAGGCTCTACAACATTTCAATGTCACTTCAATTCTAGGCATTACACAAATCAATATTAATACAAGTGCTTACTTATACCTACATTCAAAAATGAGCAAATTTGAACCTCTCATACTCACCTGGCATAAAATGTTTATCAGGGTCTTCATTTTCCATTAAGTATGGAGAGGTCAGTGCTTTGTAAGAGCACGATAAGTAATAAGGACCAGGATTGGTAGTAGTTGCTGCGAGAGGTGTCCTGTAATTGGCTGTTAAAAGCTGAGAAGAAAGAAGAAAATATCAGTTCCCAATACAAACACCATTAAAGGAACACCAGGCAAGGAAGAACTATGTTTTAATATTCTTAAAGTAAACAAACCATCAGCCTCCAGACAACATACATGCACCAGTTTCTAATGGAAGTAAGGATAAAAACTAGCAAAGTTTTAAAAAGTTCACTAAATTTGGGAGCAATTCCTGAGAACTGAAAAGTGGAAACATAGTTCCATTATTTAAAAAGGTTAGATGACCTTCTAGAAAGTTTGCACATTCTCCCCGTGTTTGCGTGGGTTTCCTCCGGGTGCTCCGGTTTCCTCCCACAGTCCAAAGATGTGCGGGTTAGGTTGATTTGCTATGATAAATTGACCCTTAGTGTTAGGGGGATTAAATACGTGGGGTTACGGGGACAGGGTGGGATATGTGTTGGTGTAGGGGTTACGGGGATTGGGTGGGATATGTGTCGGTGCAGGCTCGATGGGCCGAAATGGCCTCTATCTGCACTGTGGGGTTTCTGTGATTTCTGTGAAACCTATCAATTTTAACATCAATTTACAAGGATAATCTTTAAAAAAAACTATTTCAGGGAAACACCTGGGAAGGCAGAGCTTGTTAAAGATTTGACAGAACTGTTAAATACATCTTTTGATTTGGTCTTCATCATGTAAAAACAGGATACAATTCCAGAGGTACAGGGAAGACTAAAGATTAATGAACGAGAAGAACCTACAAGCATTAGTATAAACAGAAAAAATGTAATGTGATTGAAGCTGGGCAAATACAGAGGCCTAGATGGTTTTCACTCGAGTATTAAAAGAAATAGGTGTGCAAATTGGGGATACATTAGTTATAATCTTCCAATGCTCATCAGCTTCAGGGTGTTCTGTGACAGAGTACTGAGGTGGTAGATAGTCAAGGATGAATGGATTTTCAAAAGCCAATTCATAAGTGCTGGGGGTGGTAGAGATAGATGAACAAAGGAATTAGGGGACTAGGTATATAAGTCATTAAAAGCTGATCCACTGGAGCAAAAGGTGGTCAAAAAGTCTAATGGAATGTTGGGCTTCAATAGAAAGAGGCATTGAATATATAAGTAAGGAAATACTACTGCAGTTTTACAGTGTTGGTCAGATGCCATTTGGAATATTGACTTCAGTTTTAGGCACAATTAAGAAGGGGTAGGCTTGTTGAGCCAAATGGCCTTTTCCTATTCCTAAAATTTCCTATTCTCTTCCTACCCCTTCAGCCTTCCTCGGCTATGCATTTATCATCAGTCAAGAGGACTTAGAGGCAGGTAACCTGCTCTGGGGCCTCTGCTAATGCCCTGTATGATATTCCAGAGCAATTACATTCAATAAATAAGTACATCAAAGATTACTTAAAAGCATGTGAAGAATTAATAATGATGGTATATGTTTCGAAAAAATACAATTCAAATGATTCCAGGAGTAAATAAGATATTCAGGCACAACATTGTGATAGTGTTACTGCTGACCCAAAGAGACCCAAATTTAGCATCCCAATCTCCATAATTCCACTTCCTCAAACCTGGCTCTTGGTGGGTTGACCAAACAACAGCACCAAATGGATCTGTGGAGATGTCCAGAAACTAAAGAGAGCTTGAAAATTATGGGGTAAAAACATTGTAGCCCATTTTAGCCTTGGTGTTGAGAGTGGTATTAATTCTGGTTTAATTCACATTTCTTGCTCCTATTTCTTATGTTCTTATATTATTAATTTAGTTCAGTGTAGAGAAGATTAAATTGTGCCATTTCAGTGAACTGTTCAGTGGTCCAGTGTGGGGGAAAAGTCAGTATTAATACCTGGAAACCTCGCAGGAGCTCATGAGAGGGAGTTAAAACTTCATGAATGTCTGAGTTTTAGGGCTCTGAAGCCTAAAAGCAGTGATTCTCAAACAGGGGTCCACGGACCCCGGGGGGCTGTAGAGACTTTCCAGGGGTCTGCGGCTGGAGGTAATTTCAGGCCTGCTCCTCTTTATAAAACCAACACTGATTCAGTTCTTGTGAATTATTCTCAATGACTGGGGCTGCCTCCTCACAGAGGTCCACAGGTCTCACTCACTTTGCAACGAGCGCTCCCTGCTGGTCGAGCCAATTCCTCTCCCTGGCGCCACGACCCTGTGCTATCCTCCTGACACGTGCTCAGAGTGTCTGCGGGGCCCTTCAAACACGTGCCTGACGTGTTCATGCAAACACGTACAATCCCACAGTGCAGTTGTGACAGAACGTGCCAGTGGGACAGTGTGACGGTGAGTCATGCTTCCAGCAGCATCCCAGCATATGCATGGGTGCTCCCGCCCTCACTCACCTTGGCCAGCCTGCTAACAGCTTTAAAAATTGTCCAGCACTCATTGGCTGATAGTGGCCATGTGTTCCTGCGGAGTACCCAGAATTGGTGCGAGAAGCAGGCGCACACACCTCACTGATATCTGTAAGTAAATACCTGTTTTCTTAAAAGCATTATCAAAGCACTCTTTATAAGCAGCACTTTCATATTATGTGTATTATATATAGTATTATAATTTAGATGGAGGGTCCGTGATTACTAATCCATTTGAAAACGGGTCCTTCAACCAAAAAGGTTTGAGAACCACTGCCTTAAAGCACAAATTCACATTCCTATCAGTTGGACCTCTGGCTGTGATCAGCAGTGTGGAGGCAGGATGCAGTGGAGGGGAGGGGACGGGGAAGGAAGAAGGGGAAAAATAAAAGACGTGTTTTTGTTTGGTGTCAAAGTACAGTGTCTATAGGATAACAGGAATGTATGTGCTCTGTTCAAGCAGATAGAGATGAGCACAGATGCTGTTACTTTCTTCTCTTGCTCAGTCTGTGCCCTGGTTTTCCCAGTCTGTAATGCATTTATCAATTCCATCTCCTGTTTCTTTGAGGCAATCTTAAGCTGTTCTCTCTCAAACTCTGCAATTGCGTCCATGCAGGTTTCTGTGTAGTTTTTTGAAAAATAGATTTTATTTCTGGGAACAAAGCCTGTTTACAAATATAGGAGAAAAAAAAAGCATATGTTAGCTAAAGTTCAGTATAAATTCCTGATGTGTAGAGTATGATTAAAGCACTTAGATGAGCAATTATGAAACAATAAAATAAACATAAGGCTTCTATACTAATTTTCACTGTTGACAGTGATAGTTAAGTTTCCCTTAATCTCCCCTCATTCTAAAAATATTTTCCTCTCATTAATCACTTCCAATCCTATGTTAGACACCATGGGGGAATTTGAACCTAACAAAAACCAGGTGGGTTGGGGGCGTGTGGGAAGTTAAACTGTTAAAAATCTGAATCCTGACCTGAAACCGCCTCCAACCCGGCCACATCCGGTTTTAACAGAGGTGGGACAGGGGGTGGGCAGCCAATCCGCTGCCAGGAGGCGGGTCATCTATTTAAATATTATAATGAGGCTGGAAGCCTCTGTTTAACCTTGTGGCAAAGCCACTAAGAGACTCTCACAGTGACTTGTACAATTGCCTTTAATCATGTTTATTACCTTTTAATGTTGGCTCTGGTTAAACAGAGCTAGATCGACAAAATCGCGATCTGACGTGATGACGTCATCACGTGGGTCATGTGACGTCCCAACGGTGGGAAACGTGATGACGTCATGACGTCAGAGGTAGAGGGCGTTTCCAGCCAGTCCTCGTGTGGAGTGATAGTGAATAGACCTGTTTAGAGCTTCTCCTGCATTTTCTTGTTTTGTAAAGTTTTAGTACATTAAACTCAGTTTGTTAACTACTATTGAGTTTATAGATTCTTTGCTAGGAGTGCAGAGACTCCTACATTGGTGACCCCGAATCCTCGCGATCGTTTTTCGCGGTGAACGCAGAACACGGGCCAGTAATGGAGGCCAATGCAGTGGCCTTGAAGCTCCCCCAATTCTGGGAACAACAGGCGGCCTCTTGGTTTGTGCAAGCCGAGGCGCAATTTGAACTCCGCAATGTCGTACAGGACCAGACCAGATATCTCCACGTGGTCACCGCCCTCGATAGCTCGACGGCGTCGAGAATCATCAGCCTTCTGGAGAGTCCCCCGAATGCTGACAAGTATGTAGCCATCAAGACACGATTGCTGCAGGTATTTGGTCTTACCAAAGCGGAGCGCGCTCGCCGTTTACTGATGCTACCAGGGTTAGATGACTCCAAACCCTCGGAGCTTATGAGCCACATGCTGACTCTCCTGGGGTCCGAGCCCCAGTGCTTTCTGTTTCGCGAGCTGTTCCTTACTCAGCTCCCCGAGCAAGTCCAGGCAGCCCTCGCCCGAGCAGAAACCGCAGACTGCGTCGCGCTCGCCGAAGAGGCGGATAAGATTTACGCAGTCCGGCAACAAAACTGCGCCATCGCGCAATGCCCCGCCATGAGGAGCCCGGCCCCGGCTCCGACCACGGCGCCTCCGATGACTGGTTACTGTTACTACCATGCTCGTTTCGGCCCGAAGGCCCGCTGCTGCTGCCCACCGTGCAGTTTCGTTACCAGACCGTCGAATAGACCGCCGCGAGTCAAGCACGTCGGTCCCAGTACTTCCCCTGCGGCCACGATGGCGATCGGCGCTTCCGGGAATCTCACCTACTTAACCGACTCCATCTCGGGCCGTCGTTTTCTATGCGACACGGGGGCGCAATGCAGCATACTTCCCGCCTCGGTCATCGACCTTCGGTCCGGCGGATGGGGTCCCCCTCTGCAAGCGGTCAACGGGGGTTCGATCTGCACTTGCGGAAAGCGGCTCGTCCAAGTCTGTTTCGGTTGACAGCTTTTCACCTGGAATTTCATCACCGCTCAAATCTCGCAGGTCCTGTTGGGTGCTGACTTTTTGGGCGGACGTGAAAAATCGATGCCTCGTTCACGCCGCCACGCTCGACGATATTTCAGGGGTGCGCAGCACGGCTGCGTCACACACGATTTCATGTGCGCAGCCACCGCCCGACGATTTCGCCCGTCTCCTCGAGGAGTTCCCCGAGCTGACGAAGCCCACCTTTTCGGCTTCGACAGTCAAGCATAGGGTGGAGCATCATATTTCGACTACCGGCTCTCCCGTTTACGCCAGGGCGCGACGTTTAGAGCCCAGCAAGCTAGCGGCGGCGAAGGCGGAGTTTGTCGTGATGGAGAAAATGGGGATCATCCGTCGGTCCAGTAGTCCCTGGTCCTCCCCGCTCCACATCGTCTCCAAGCCTGGCGGGGGATGGCGGCCCTGTGGTGATTATCGCCGCCTCAATGAGATAACGACGCCCGACCGCTACCCCATTCCCCATATACAGGATTTCTCAGCGCATTTGGCGGGGACGTCCATCTTCTCGAAAGTCGACCTCGTCCGTGGTTACCACCAGGTGCCAGTGCACCCTCAAGATGTCGAAAAGACGGCGGTCATTACCCCCTTTGGAATTTTTGAATTCCTACGAATGCCCTTTGGACTTAAAAATGTGGCGCAGGCGTTTCAGCGCCTCATGGATTCAGTCCTGCGGGACCTTGATTTTTTATTTGTTTATTTGGATGATATTCTGATTGCCAGCACCTCCAAGGAGGAACACCTCGAGCACCTTCGGGTCCTTTTTCGACGGCTTCAGCAGCACGGCCTCATCGTTAACCCGGACAAATGCCGTTTCGGTCTAGCGCAACTTGATTTCCTGGGCCACCGCATAATCCCCGCTGGGGCAATGCCACTTCGAGTCAAGGTGGAGGCGAACGCGGAGTTCCCGAAACCGAAATCCGTGAAAGCCTTACAGGAGTTCCTGGGGATGGTGAACTTCTATCATCGTTTCATCCCCAGCGCAGCACAGCTCATGCGTCCGCTCTACGAGGCCCTCAGGGGCATGACGGGAAAGGAGCCAGTGGTATGGTCGCAAGACATGGATCGCGCCTTCGAGGAGACGAAGACTGCGCTCACCAACGCGACCATGTTGGCACACCCCCTGCCGGGAGCCACCATCGCCCTCACGACGGATGCGTCAGACTACGCAGTGGGGGCCGTCCAGGAGCAGTGGGTCGACGGCGCATGGCAACCGCTGGCCTTTTTTAGCTGCCAGCTACAACGGCATGAGCGCCGGTACAGTACTTTCGACCGAGAGCTGTTGGCTTTGTTTTTGGCCATCCGCCATTTTCGCTTCCTCCTCGAAGGGTGCCGCTTCATCGCGTTTGTTGACCACAAGCCATTGACGTTCGCAATGGCCAAGTCTGCGGAACCATGGTCGACTCGGCAGCAAAGGCAGCTGATGTACATATCAGAGTTCACCACCGACGTCCGGCACATGGCCGGTAAGGACAACGTCGTCGCCGATTGCCTATCCCGCGCCGCCGTCCAGGCCATCCAATTGGGCATTGACTACACACAGATGGCGGCTGACCAAGCGGCCGACCCGGAGACCCAGGTTTTTCGTTCGGTTCCAGCCAGCCTCCAGCCGAGGGATGTGCCGTTCCATTCCACAGGTACTACTCTGCTCTGCGATGTTTCGTTGGGTGCACCCCATCCGATTGTCCCGTCTAAATGGCGCCGGGCTGTTTTCGATGCCATACACGGCCTATCGCATCCTGTAGTGCGGGCGTCGCAAAAGCTGCTGGTCTCCAAATTCGTATGGAGGGGAATACGCAAAGACGTCAGAGACTGGGCGAACACTTGTGTTGTTTGCCAACGGGCCAAGGTGCAGCGGCATGTCAGGGCCCCGCTCGTCATCTTCGAGGTCCCGGAGCGGCGATTCGATCACATTCACATTGACTTAGTGGGCCCGCTTCCACCGTCCCGGGGCTTTACGTACCCTTTGACAATGGTGGATCGCACCAAGAGGTGGCCGGAGGCAGTCCCCATGACATCCACCACCTCTGCGGATGTTGCTCGAGCTTTCGTTTCATCATGGGTAGCCCAGTTTGGTGTCCCTGCGGATATTTCGTCGGATCGTGGGCCGCAATTTTCGTCTGAACTGTGGAATGAGGTGGTTTCCGTGTTGGGCGTTAAACTCCACCACACTACGGTCTATCACCCGCAAGCGAACGGCTTGTGCGAGCGGTTCCATCGTTCCATGAAGGCGTCGCTCAGGGCCAGCCTTCTGGATGCATCCTGGGTCGACAAACTGCCGTGGGTGATGTTAGGACTCCGCACGGAAGGAAGATCTCCAGTCGTCGGCGGCGGAGATGGTTTACGGGCAACCGCTTTGAGTTCCGGGTGAATTCCTGCCGACCCCTATGCGGCCATGGTCCGCGGCCAGGCAAAGAGAGGCCCACCGGGATGCAGCCCGCTGTTTCCGCCCAGTTCCGACCTCACAGCACGGTTTGCCTTCGTCCAACGTCCCGGGGGAGTTGTCGAAGGCCAAGTTAGTTTTTGTGCGCCAAGACGGCCATCGTACCCCGCTCGCACCTCCTTATGCAGGGCCCTTCCAGGTTTTGCAGGCAGGGGACAAGAGTTTCGTGATCGACGTTGGGGGCAAGCTTGATCACATCTCTGTCGATCGCCTTAAGCCTGCGCACCTAGACCTCGAACGACCGATCGAGCTGGCGCAGCCTCCGCACCACGGCCGGCCGCCGGCCGCCGCCACACCCTGCCGTGTTACCTGCCAGCTCGCCGCCTGCTCAGCGTTTTCCCCTCCGGGAATTTAGGAGTTGGTCCAGCAGGCTTGTCCGACCTCCTCAGCGATTGACTCTTCTCGTTAAAGACAATTCTGGGGGGGCGTATGTGGCAAAGCCACTAAGAGACTCTCACAGTGACTTGTACAATTGCCTTTAATCATGTTTATTACCTTTTAATGTTGGCTCTGGTTAAACAGAGCTAGATCGACAAAATCGCGATCTGACGCGATGACGTCATCACGTGGGTCATGTGACGTCCCAACGGCGGGAAACGTGATGACGTCATGACGTCAGAGGTAGAGGGCGTTTCCAGCCAGTCCTCGTGTGGAGTGATAGTGAATAGACCTGTTTAGAGCTTCTCCTGCATTTTCTTGTTTTGTAAAGTTTTAGTACATTAATCTCAGTTTGTTAACTACTGTTGAGTTTATAGATTCTTTGCTAGGAGTGCAGAGACTCCTACAACCTCCCTTTTGAATTTAACTTTAGTTGGTCGGGGTTTGCAGGCCTCATGAAACCCATCAGCATATGCAAGGCGAGGACTGCTGCATACAGGTGGTAAGAGCATTTACACCTACCTCCTGGATCCAGCGTCCCTACCTAATCCACCCCCCGCGATCAGAGACCCCCACACGAGGTCTCCGATCCCTCCGCAGGTCTCCAATCCCTCCCCCCCCAAGCCTCCGATCCCTCCGCAGGCCTCTAATCCCACCACCTCCCCCCACCCCCAGGCCTCCGACCCCCCGCCCAGGTCTCCGCACCCCCCCCCCCCAGGCTTCCAATTCTCCCCCACCAGGCCTCTAATCCCCACCCCCACTCCAGACTTCGATCCCCACCACGAAGCCAGAGGCCTCCCTCTCCCTATGCTCCTACGGCCCTCTGATACTCCCCGCCCCCCCGCCCCACGATCTTTGCTGACATCACCCCCACTCATCCTTCCCCTCTCCTAGCTCCTCTCAGCCCCCGATCTCTTCAGACCCCTCACCCCCGTGGTAGCCCCGGTTCCTGATCTCCTCAGACCCCCCACCCCGTGCTAGCCCTGGTTCCTGATCTCTTCAGACCCCACCCCCTCTCCTCCAACCACCTCCCCCCCTGGCCCCCATGCGATTCCTCCCTCCCCACTCTCTGCGGTCTAGTGCTGCGGACCTGCCCGCCCTCAGCCAGCCAGCCTCTCAATCTGGGTGGGAAACAGAGGCTTCCCATGCAAATCAGGTTCTGCCGTTAAATTCGGCAGAGCCTGTGGGGAACCCAACTGCTTTGGAGACCCCTGCTCCCAATCAGTCTGCCCCATTAAAATTCAGTCCCATATTTAGGGGGAGGGGTGGTCAAATTTTAAGGTGGGGTGAGTACAGACAAGCATCTAATCCTACTGACAACATCAATTTTAGGCTAGGGCTATTTTAACTACTGGGCTTCATTTACATCCTGAATCGGGTGTAAAGAGGCAGCTGGCTGCCTGCCGGTGGATGAAGATCAAGTGGCTCAGAGGCCGCTCTCTGGCACTCAGGTATGCCATGGTGGGGGTTTGGCAGGGTCTCACAGGTGATAAGATGGAGGAGCACAGGGCAGCAAAGACCCAGACTTCCCTTGCGAGGCCCGGAGGAGCAATCTGCTCTTTCTATGCCACGCAAAAATAAGGTTAAATCTTATTTTTTATGGCCTCCGCCTCTTCTGCGATAGGATATACTAAGCGGGGCAGCCGGAGAGGGTGCCCTGCTCAGTTGGTGGTTAAGATGCATTCGGGGTCCGAATTACATCTTAGGACTCTAAGTCACGCATATTAATGAGGCTGAGGCTGAGGCTGAGACAGAGTCAGGCAGACACCATAGCCGCCTAAATAAAGGGCCCAGTTAAAACAGTGGAAAGTGGGAATGGAGTGGGAATGAGGCGATTTTAACTGCGCTACCACCCCCTCCACCCACCACCATTTCTTAGCTGGCATATTATGGAGGCGTCACACTCCCAGGCTTCTGCCAATGCTGCTCAATGACTTTTTTCTGAGGCATGCAAGAATTACGCAGGATGGCATCCTCTGATTTTCCCTCTCTCTCTACGGGGATGTGCCTCTAACTTAGAGTAAACCAATGGTAATAAGGACATTCTGCATAAACAGTACTGGACTTAGTACATATATTTTTTATGAATTGAACGGAAATGTAAAACTCTTTCAAATATCGCTGAAGCGATGTGCGGCCAGGATTTGTTGTATGATGACATCTAAAGTAATGTAATTGAATATATCCAAACCAAATGATCCTGCATGGGGAGAAAGCTTTACTTTGATAGGCATTACAGTTTTGCCTGTGACGCTGGGCTTGTAAATGTGGAGATAGGCTGGATGACTTATGCTCTTGACTTTCTGTCACATTCTTCAGTCGCCTAGTCAATATTTAATTTGACAAGACAAGAAACATATAGGCACAAATTGTTAATTAATTTATTTACTTGTCGAGCTAGTTTGTAGCAAATATATGTTGTTAGCTGTTTCCTGCATTAGTTAATCATTTGCCTAAAGAAGTAAGCCAATTAAAATAAGCTTCCTTTATCAAAATGCAGTAGGTAACTAACCAGTGTATCCACAGATAATTAAGTCAGTCAGTTTCTGGCCTTTCCTGCTGGCTTTATGACTCTGAAGCAGATTTCGATGTTTTTCAGTTCCCACATTATTGTTGGTTTCTTGATTCTGGGTTGGCTGGAGAAGTGATTGTCCAGAGCGTACTATTCCAGGATCCGTGAGCAGTTTAGAGGTCAGCTTGCCATAGCATTGCCCAACACTGTACTTAGACTGAGGACAATAACCAGTATATCTAAAAAGGTATTACAGAGCAGCAATTATTTTTCAGGAAGAAGGTATACATTCACTGACAATTAAACCTTATTATAATTGGACTGCAGAACTCATTAGGTCATCAACCTGAAACACTCTGGCCAAGATTTTCCGGAGTGTCAGCGGGCGGGATCGGTGGCGGGTCGTGATGGGAAAGTGATTTTTTTTTGACAGTGGGTCCCTGACCCCGCTGTCAACCCACTGTAACGCGTCTTTCCCAGTGTCGGGTCTGTCAGCGCTGAGCAGACCTGACAGGCAGCGGCGGGTGACCCAATTAAACTCATTAGTATCTAGTTGACAGATGATTAACAGGCTTTATTAACTTACCTTTTGACTTTAACTTCATGGCCATGGGAACCACGTTGTTCGGGGACCACGGCTGTCAACCTGAGGCGGGAGTTGAATGCCCATTGCTCCAGCTGATTAGTTGACAGCTTCAAATGTACAGTAAAAGCTCCCACCTGACAGATCATCACTTTCCTCAGCCACAAGCTACTTCTCAGTCGATTTGCAGCACAGATTCTGCAGGCTTTCCACTTTCCACTCTCCATTCGCTCTTACCTCATTGGAACAACTCTCTCAGCATTGACAGAATGCTTCTGTCATCTCGACTTCACCTGCCATCAACATGGGTGCCCTTTATACTGTTCCACCATGGTCCTCAGAATCCAACCACAATCAGCCCCAACACCAGCAGCACCAACAACAACACCAACCTTCTCCGCAATCACCTGATGTTACACAGGACAGAGGACATCAGCACCTGAGCACATTGCTGCCCGGGAGGCCAGGGATGGACTCACCATGGCCACATTTACTTCACTTGACGATGTACACCCTGGCTGCCACATGATGCACCAGGTTGGCACCACCCCACACCAACACCATAAAGCATCCCTACAATGTCCAAGCTATTCCTTTCACACTCACCACCATTGTGGGGGGGTACCGTTATGTCTCACCATTCTCTGCAACTCACTAAGCCACTTCCAAAGGTGCACATAAATCTGTCCAAGAATAGAAAGTGTTGAAAATAAAGGTTTCAATGTTTGACAGCACATTAATACAAACTTTACATGAACATTGGATAAAATACCCAAGTGGCTACCCTTGTGTATTGTTAGTTAGTATGACTGCACTAGGATGAAGGTGCGTGTGAGGGTGGTTAGTGAGATGGGGATGTGATAATGTAGATAGAGAGAGAGGGATGGGTGGAGGTGTGAGGTAAGTTGGTGTGAGTAAGGATGTGCAGGAGTAGGGTTGGGAAGGCAGAGTGATGGGGATGATGAGAGGCACAGCAAGATGAGGTTGAGTGTGGCTTTGTACTAACATTTCATGATCTACTGAGATAATTGAAAGGTTTGCGCCTCTGCACCCAGGTCCTCCTGACGACATCCCTGCTTGTGACCTCCTGTGCGTGTGCAACCAGGCTATGTTGGTCTCCTGGGGAGGTCTCTTCTGCCCATCGGAAGGGAAGAGGACCTTATTGCGTACTCTGACTCCCTCCATAGGCATATGGAGGGAGACATGGAAGAACCTGGGTGCAGCCCTGCACCTCTGTGCAGTCATTGTCAGTGTTTGCAACACTTCAATGCTGTAGAACACTGACAGCACAAATGACAAAAGAAAGTTAGCCATGGTCCCTTTAAGGAAAGCGGCTGATGACGCGTCATGAATGACATCACCAGACCCGCTTCCTCTAATTGGACCGGGAAACAAGCTGGGTGGGCTTAACAAGCCCTATCAATGGAAATTCATTTTCCAGAGCGGGATGGAGCTAGCAGCGGGGCCATGACCTGCCACTGACCCTGACCGCACCAGATCCGCCGATGTAAGGAAAATCTCGGCCATTGTATCTATCTCCACAGATGCTGCATGGCCTGCTGAGTCTTTCCAGAATTTTCTTTGTTTATTTCCCATCAGATTGATGTTTAATTGCCTTTATGAAGAACATGCTTTGCAGTAATAAAATTTGAATGACAAATGAAAGGTGTATAACAGAGAGGTGTGTGCCTGTATCTGTGTTGTTTGTGTGGTGCACATTTAGCATTAGGATGTGTGGCTGTATACAATGGCCCAGAACTTGGTGTCGGGGGCTTGCCGCGCGTGCAAGCCCCCGATGTGCACTTACCCGGCGCGCCGACATCTGAAACCTGGCCCGCAGTGGATTTCCTGTCAGTGGCCAGGTTCTGATGTCGGCGCGCTGTGCTAACCTGACCCAGCGGCGTAGTTAGTGCGATGTGCCGGCTGGGATCAGGTGAGCACTGTTCAGCCAATCAGGGGAGGGGAAACTTCATTCATAAGTTTGAGAGTAGGAACTGTCAAACTCATGAGAAGTACTGCACCCCAAAACACTATTTAAACTTTAAATAAAATTTAAAAAAACATCCCAATCATTAAATTAAGTATAAATAAGTTAAAAAAAATAATTTAAACAATAATTTTTTTTTTGAAAAAAATAAATTTTTAATAAAAAGGGTCTAAAACTAAACTTACCTTATTGTAGATTCTTTAAAATAATAAACCTGTGGAAAAAAAAATTCTAAATTGCACTAAAACACCACTTACCTGTAAAAATAAATACTTACGTGTGCTTTTTACAAGCGTAAAGACCGGAGGCCTTTACACATGCGCAAATCCCCCAAAACAGAGGAAATCCAAGACGCACGCGCTGCCCCCTACAGCGCACGCACTAGCCTCTTCAACTCTTGGGTTAGAGGAGAGGAAATGCCGGTTTTCAGCGCATGCGCTGTGCATGCTGAAAACCGGCATTTCCTCCGGCCAGACGCGTGAGTACCCCTTCCGTACTCACGCATTTGGGGAGGAATTACTGCCCCATTGTGTGTATAAACAGTGTGTTGTGTGAGAGTGTGTGTATCTCTATATCTGTCTGTATAACTGTGGTGTGAGTATGTGGTCTATCAAGCTTGTTACTTCTACAACTATGTACAATCTACCCTATCAAATACTCTGGAGCCTAAATTAATTAGCACCCAAAACCAGGCATGACCCATCAGACACACAGCCATGGTGCACCAGAATGGAGAGGCCCAAGGACCATCCTAAATTTGTCCTTGGCCTCATCATCATAAAAGCGGTGAGCTGCAGGTGCCTAATGCAGCTCATCGATTCAGGCCCTTCGAATTTCAGCCGGCTCGAAAACTGAAAAGATGAGTCCACATATGCTCCTCCTGGCTCCACATTAAGGTAGAACCATAGAATGGTTACAGCATGGAAGAAGGGCATTCGGCCTGTCGAGCTCGTGCCGCCTCTCTGCAAGAGCACTTCAGCTAGTCCCACTCCCCCGCCCTTTCCCCGTAGCCCTCTAAATTTCTTTCCTTCAGGTACTTATTCAATTCCCTTTTGAAAGCCGTGATTGAATCTGCCTCCACCATCCTTTCAGGCAGTGCATTCCAGATCTTAACCACTCGCTGTGTAAAACAGTTTTTTCTTACATCACCTTTGGTTCTTTTGCCAATCACCTTAAATCTGTGTCCTCTGGTTCTCAACCCTTCTGCCAAGGGGAACAGTTTCCCTCTATTTACTCTGTCCAGACCCCTTATGAATTTGAACACCTCTATCAAATCTCCTCTCAATCTTCTCCAAGGAGAACAACTCCAGCGTCTCCAGTCTATCAACGTAACTGAAGTCCCTCATCCCTGGAATCATTCTCGTAAATCTTTTCTGCACCCTCTCTAAGGCCTTCATATTCTTCCTAAAGTGTGGTGCCCAGAATTGGACACAGTACTCCAGTTGGGGCCGAACCAGTGTTTTATACAGGTTAATGCAGGTGTGCCAGCTGTGGGTAGCACTCTCGCCTCTGAGTCAGAAGTTTGTGGGCTCACAGTCCCACTCCAGGGACATGAGCACAAAAATCTAGGCTGATCACTCCAGTGCAGTGCTGAGGGAGTGCTGCACTGTTGTAGCTGCTGTCTTTCGGATGAGACATTAAACCGAGGTCCCGTCTGCTCTCTGAGGTGGATGTAAAAGATCCCATGGCACTATTTCGAAGAAGAGCGGGGGAATTATCCCCAGTGTCCTGGCCAATGCTTATCCCTCAATCTACATAACAAAAGCAGATTATCTGGTCATTATCACATTGCTGTTTGTGGGACCTTGCTGTGCACAAATTGGCTGCTGCGTTTCCTACATTACAACAGTGACTACACTCCAAAAGTACTTCATTGGCTGTAAAGAGCTTTGAGAAGTCCGGTGGTCGTGAAAGGCGCTATATAAATGCAAGTCTTTCTTTCATCATAATTTCCACACTTTTGTACTCTCTACCTCTATTCATGAAGCCCAGGACCCCGTAAGCCTTTGTAAATGCTTTCTCAACCGGCCCTGCCAGCTTCAGTGATTTGTGCACACATACCCTCAGGTCTCTCTGTTCATGTACCCCCTTCAGGATTGTACCATTTAGTTTATATGTTCTCTCCTCATTCTTTCTACCAAAATGTATCACTTCACACTTTTCTGTGTTAAATTTCATCTGCCACTTGTCCGCCCATTTCACCAGCCTGTCTATGTCTTCCTGAAGTCTATCACTCTCCTCCTCACTGTTCACTATACTTCCAAGTTTTGTGTCAACTGCAAATTTTGAAATTGTGCCCTGTACACCCACATCCAAGTCATTAATATATATCAAGAAAAGCAGTGGTCCTGGCATTGATATATATCCTTTCTGGTCCCTAATTGGCCCCACCCCTCCTCTTACTACCCTTTTACTATTTATATGCCTATAGAAGACTCTTGAATTACCTTTTATATTGGCTGCCATTCTATTCTCATACCCTCTCTTTGCCCTCTTATTTTTTTTTTCACTTCTCCTCTGACCTTTCTGTATATAGTCTGATTCTCAGATGTATTTGCAACCTGACATCTGTCATACATGCTCTTCTTCTGCTTCATCATACTCTCTGGGCTAGATTTTCGTGGAGCCGTCAGGCGGGGTTTCAGGCGTGTGTGGGGGGGGGGGGAAATCCCGAATTTGGGGGTCCCGACACCATCCTGCCCAAAACCCCACCCCACGTAAGTTTCAGGGGCGGCGGGTACCCGCCCCGCACTGGGACCCGCCGAAACCAGGCGGGAAGGGATTAGTGCCAATTAACTGCCTGTTAACAGGTAGTTAAGAGGCAGTTTTTAGCCTAATCCCTATTTTGAGGGGTTTCGTGTGGGTTTCCCGACGGCCTGCCTGCTCTAACCTGGCGTGGTTTGGAGCCGTCGGGAAACCCACACTAATCCCTTCCCGCCTGGTTTCGGCGGGTCCCAGTACTTACCTTAACAGCCTTTCTTCCTGTAGCCGTCGGGAGCGCATCACTCAGCCGGAACTGAAAGCTGAATGGCTGCGATCTGTCAAAAGTGACAGCCTTCAGCTTTGAGTGCCGGTGAGAGTTCTAACTGAGTCTGTGCAGAAGGACTCATGTTAGAACTCAGAGTGTCAGTGTTTCACAGCTTGAAACAGCTGTGAAACACTGATATTTCATCTGTCAAGAACTCTTGACAGATGAAATTGCAGTCTGTGATGTCACCTGTTGCCAGGTGGCCCTTAATTGGCCTGCTGAGCCCACTGGGCGGCCTCAACAAGGTCAATCAAGGGAAAATCACGCGGATTGGCCGGACGTCGAAGTAGGCGGGTCAAAAACCCGAAAGGCGAAGTCCCGCCTTCTTCCGGACAGGTTCAGGAAAATCTACCCCTGTATCTCTTTCGTCATCCAGGGATCCCTGACTTTAGTCGCCCTGCCTTTCCCCCTCGTGGGAATGTACCTCAACTGTACCTGAATTATTTCCTCTTTAAAGGCAGCCCATTGTTCCATTAAGGTAAGTTAAAAAATATATACCTGCACTCTTCTTCTGTAGCCTCCAGAACCTGAAAAAGTAGTCGCAATTTGCAGCCTCACCTGCCTGTTCAGGTGCACGTAAAAGATCCCATGGTACTACTTCGAAGAAGTGGAGAGAATTCATATGGTGCCCATGGCAACATTCATAAGAACATAAGAACATAAGAAATAGGAGCAGGAGTAGGCCAATCGGCCCCTCGAGCCTGCTCCGCCATTCAATAAGATCATGGCTGATCTGATCCTAACTGCCAATCTACTATCACAGAACCATCTCCTGAATCTAACAGAATTAGACACACGAAAGAGGAGCAGGATCAGGCTACACGGCCCCTGGGCCCGCTCCGCTACCCACAGGGCCATGTCCGATCCGAACCTAGGCTCATGTCCAAATTCCTGCCCGCTCCCCGTAACCCTTAATTCCCTTTACTTCTAGGAAACTGTCTATTTCTGTTTTAAATTTATGTAATGTAGCTTCTACAGCTTTTTGGGGCAGCATATTCCATGGACCTACCACCCTCTGAGTGAAGTAGTTCCTCCTCATCTCAGTTTTGAAAGAGCAGCCCCTTATTCTAAGACTATGCCCCCTAGTTCTAGTTTCACCCATCATCGGGAACATCCTCCCCACATCCACCCGATCCAACCCCTTCACAATCTTATATGTTTCAATAAGATCGCCTCTCATTCTTCTGAACTCCAGTGAGTAGAGTCCCAATCTACTCAACCTCTCCTCATATGTCCATCCCCTCATCCCCGGGATTAACCGAGTGAACCTTCTTTGTACTGACTCGAGAGCAAGTATGTCCTTTCTTAAGTATGGACACCAAAACTGTATGCAGTATTCCAGGTGCGGTCTCACCAATACCTTGTACAACTGAAGCAATACCTCCCTATTTTTATATTCTATCCCCCTAGCAATGAAAGCCAACATTCCATTGGCCTTCTTAATCACTTGCTGCACCTGCATACTAACCTTTTGAGTTTCGTGCACCAGGACCCCCAGATCCCTTTGTACTTCAGTACTTTCCAGTTTCTTGCCATTAAGATAATAACTTGCTCTACGATTTTCCTGCCAAAGTGCATAACCTCACACTTTCCAGTATTGTATTCCATCTGCCAAATCTCTGCCCACTTACTTAGCCTGTCTATGTCCCCTTGCAGGTTTTTTATGTCCTCCTCACTCACTACTTTCCCTCCCATCTTAGTATCATCTGCAAACTTTGATATGTTACACTCAGTCCCCTCCTCCAAATCGTTAATATAGATTGTAAAGAGTTGGGGACCCAGCACTGACCCCTGCGGAACACCACTAGTTACTGATTGCCAGTCTGAGAATGAACCATTTATCCCAACTCTCTGCCTTCTCTTAGATAGCCAATCCTCTATCCATGCCAGAATATTACCCCCAATCCCGTGATTTTTTATCTTAAGCAATAATCTTTTGTGTGGCACCTTGTCAAATGCCTTTTGGAAGTCTAAATACACTACGTCCACTGGTTCCCCTTTATCTACCCTATATGTTACTTCCTCAAAGAACTCCAGCAAATTTGTCAAACATGACTTCCCCTTCATTAAACCATGCTGACTTTGTCCTATTAAATTATGATTATCCAAATGTCCTGTTACTGTCTCCTTAATAATGGACTCCAAAATTTTACCTACCACAGATGTTAGGCTAACCGGTCTATAGTTTCCAGCCTTCTGTCTACTGCCCTTTTTAAATAACATTACCGGTTTTCCAGTCTGCCAGGACCTTTGCTGAGTCCAGGGAGTTTTGGAAAATTATTACCAATGCATCCACAATCCCTACCGCCACTTCCCTCAAGACCCAAGGATGTAAGCCATCAGGTCCAGGTGATTTATCCGCCTTGAGTCCCATTATTTTACCGAGTACCACTTCCTTAGTGATTTTGATCGTGTTTAGCTCCTCCCCCCCATAGCCCCCTGTTTGTCCAGTGTTGGGATATTCTTAGTGTCCTCTACTGTAAAGACTGATACAAAATATTCATTCAGTGTTTTTGCCATCTCCATATTTCCCACCATTAATTTCCCGGTCTCATCCTCTAAGGGACCAACATTTACTTTAGCCACCCTTTTTCTTTTTATATAACTATAAAAACTCTTACTATCTGTTTTTAGATTTTTTGCTAATTTACTTTCATAATCTATCTTCCCTTTCTTAATCAATCTTTTTGTTATTTTTTGCTGTCTTTTAAAGTTTTCCCAATCCTCTATCCTCTCACTAGATTTGGCTACCTTATATGCCCTTGTTTTTAGTCGAATACTATCCTTAATTTCTTTACTTAGCCACGGATGGCTGTCTTTTCTTTTACACCCTTTTCTTCTCAGTGGAATATTTTTTTTTTGGAAGTTGTAAAATAACTCCTTAAATGTACACCACTGATCATGTATCGTCTTACCCTTTAATCTATTTTCCCAATCCACTCTACTCAATTCTGCTCTCATACCTTCATAGTCTCCTTTATTCAAGCTTAGCACGCTTGTTTGAGATCCAACCTTCTCACCCTCTAATTGAATATGAAATTCAACCATGTTATGGTCACTCATTCCAAGGGGATCCTTTACTAGGACATTTTTAATTAATCCTGTCTCGTTACACAGGACCAGATCTAAGATTGCTTGCCCCCTGGTCAGTTCAGTTACATACTGCTCAAGAAACCCATCCCTAATACACTCAATGAACTCATCCTCAAGGCAGCCCTGCCCAATTTGATTTGTCCAATTAATATGATAGTTAAAATCCCCTATAATTATAGATGTTCCCTTATTACAAGCCTCAACTATTTCCTGATTGATACTCCGTCCAACAGAATTGCAACTGTTCGGAGGCCTATAGACTACGCCCACTAGTGTTTTTTCCCCCTTATTATTCCTTATCTCCACCCAAACTGTTTCATTATCCTGATCTTTTGACCCAATATCATTTCTCTGTAATACAGTGATTCCTTCCTTTATTAACATAGCCAGCCCACCTCCCCTTCCTTCCTGCCTGTCCTTCCTGATCGTTAAATAACCTGGTATGTTTAATTCCCAGGCATTGTCACCCTGCAGCCATGTTTCTGTAATGGCCACAAGATCATACCCATATGTAGTTATTTGTGCCATTAACTCATCTATTTTGTTACGAATGCTACGTGCATTCAGATAGAGAACTTTCAAATATGTTTTGTGACACTTAGTTCCTGCTTTTGCCCTTTTTATTACTTTACCTTTTACTCCATACCTTCTGCCCCTTCCTGACATGCTCTGGTTTTTAATTTCCCCACTGCTACCTAAGTCTATGACCTTCTCTGTTGTCATTTTTATTATTTGCTCTCTTGGAACCTCCCCCCCACTAGTTAGTTTAAAGCCCTCTCTACAGCCCTAGTTATATGATCCGCCAGGACTCTAGTCCCAGCACTGGCCAAGTGAAGCCCGTCCCAACGGAACAGCTCCCTCCTGCCCCAGTACTGGTGCCAGTGTCCCAGGAAGCAAAACCCATTTTTCCCACACCAGTCTTTGAGCCACGCATTTAACTCTCTAATTTTATTTGTCTTAGCCAAATTTGCTCGTGGCTCAGGTAATAATCCAGAGATTATTACCCTTGAGGTTCTGTTTTTTAATTTGACCCCTAGCTGTTCATACTCCTTTAACAGAACCGGCTTCCTAGTCCTATCTACGTCGTTTGTACCAACATGGACCACGACAACTGGATCCACCCCCTCCCACTGCAAGTTTCTTTCCAGCCCAGAGGAGATGTCCTTAACCCTGGCACCGGGTAGGCAACACAGCCTTCGGGACTCTCGCTCTCGGCTGCAGAGAACTCTATCTATCCCCCTAATAATACTATCCCCTACCACTACAACATTTCTAGTTACTCCCCCCTCTTGAATGGCCCCCCGTTCCACGGTGCTGTGGCCAGATTGCTCATCCTCCCTGCAGTCCCTGCTCCCGTCCCCACAGGGAGTAAGAACCTCGAACCTGCTGGACAAGAGCAAGGGCTGCGGCTCCTCCAGCTCTACCTCCTGGATCCCCGTACCTGCCTCACTGGTAGTCACACCGTCCTGTCCCTGACCATGGGCTACATCTGAATTAATTAACTTCACAGGTGTGATCACCTCCTGATACACAGAGTCCAGGTACTTCTCCCCCTCCCTGATGTGTCACAGTGTCTGAAGCTCAGACTCCAGAAAACTGGTTTCCACTGCCCGCTGTGCCAATTTACTCCTACTGCAGTGTAACCTTGTTTTACTCTTCTTAAACGAACAGAATCCCAAATATTTAACTTTTCCCCTTTACTTAAACTGCTTAAGTAATCTTATCAAGAATGATTTAAAGAGAAATAACAATTAAAGAACTCTCACACTTACCCAAACTCACAGCACTCTCTGCTGACTCGCACTCAGTGCTTGCAACCAACACCACCAGAGATTAATTTGCTCTTTGTAGGACTTTGCTATGTGCAAATTAGCTGTTCCCTTTGCCTACAAAATGGTAATGACTATACCTTGAAAGTTCGCTGTGAATTTCTTTGGGATGTCCTGAGAAAGTGAACATTGCTATATATATATATATGCAAGTCTTTTTTTCTTTCTGTGCTCTCAGTCCAGATTAAATAGTCTGCTTACATCTACTAGACAAGTTATGCTGCATGTTTTGTGTCACTGTAATGTGGTTTCTGCATTACAGTAGGACAAGATATGCAGTATAACTGAAGCCAAACTGGGGTTAGTTTGGAACTGACCGTTAGCGATGAGATACAATAAAGGGGTAGTCTTACATGTTTTTGGATCACACAGGCTGCAGCATAATTACAAACAGTGCAGAATGTACACTTTAAACGATAATTAAGCCATCTGCACATTTTTATTATGAGTAATAAAAACTAAACCCAGGCACTTCTTGGTATTTTACTGTTGTGAAATGTGTTCCCAAATGTGTGTTACACATTCTAAAAGGAAGGATAATTTTATATATTTTCTTAAATGTACTTGATGTAGAAATTCTGAGTGCTAAAATTCCTGTAAATTGCAATTCATACAAATAGAGTTATACAGCACAGAAAGAGGCCCTTCAGTCCATCGTGTCCACACCGGCCATCAAGACCCATCTATTCTAATCCCATTTTCCAGCACTTTATCCGTAGCCTTGTATGCTATGGCATTTCAAGTGCTCGTCTAAATGCTTCCTGAATGTTGTGAGGGTTCCTGCCTCTACCACCCTTTCAGGCAGTGAGTTCTAGATTCCAACTACCCTCTGGGTGAAAAAGTTTCTCCTCGAATCCCCTCTAAACCTCCTGCCCCTCACCTTGAATCTATGCCCCCTGGTTATTGACCCCTCTACTAAGGGGAAAAGTTCCTTTCTATCTACCCTATCTATGCCCCTCATAATTTTGTACACCTCAATCAGGTCCCCCCTCAGCCTTCTCTGCTCTAAGGAAAACAACCTCAGCCTGTCCAGTCTCTCTTCATAGCTGAAGCGCTCCAGCCCAGGTAACATCCTGGTGAATCTCCTCTGCACCCTCTCCAATGCAATCACATCCTTCCTCTAGTGTGGCGACCAGAACTGCACACAGTATTCCAGCTGTGGCATAACTAGCGTTTTGTACAGCTCCATCATAACCTCCCTGCTCTTATATTCTATGCCTCGGCTAATGAAGGCAAGTATCCCATATGCCTTTTTAACCACCTTATCTACCTGTCCTGCTGCCTTCAGGGATCTATGTACATGCACACCTCTGATCCTCTGTCCTTCCTAGGGTCCCACCATTCATTGTGTATTCCCTTGCCTTGTTAGTCCTCCCAAAATGCATCACCTCACAGTTTTCAGGGTTAAATTCCATTTGCCACTGTTCTGCCCATCTAACCAACCCGTCTATATCGTCCTGTAGCCTGAGGCATCCCTCCTCGCTATTTACCACGCCACCAATTTTTGTGTCATCTGCGAACTTACTGATCATCCCTCCTAAATCATGAATGTACACTACAAACAGCAAAGGACTCATGAGTATATTGCATTCATGTGGCCCAAACTGGTTAGACTTTAGTGAGGGAAGATTCAGTTGAGACAAATCTTAATGTGATGGAATGACAGATGAAACAACTGCCTAGAAATTGGTTTGCCCCCAAAAACGGGCGCTGGAATCGCGATACGCTAGCAACCCATGCCCATTCGGAGGACTGCAGGCAGCACACGAACTTCGTGCTGCCTGCTCATTTGCATGATTGTGGCGTTCAGCACTGAATGCACGGCTGAGTGGCTGAATACTCAGCAGGGAGTCCAAGTTCATATGAGGCTAGCACCAGTTAAAACTAGCCTGCACTAATTAAATGCATTCTGCCCCTCTTAAAGGGGAGGTGCATTCTACCTGCAGATCATAATTGAACTGGCTGAGGAAGACAGTGCAAAAATTCAATTCATGATGGCACAACAGGGGAGATATTGTGTACCAAGGTTCTCCGATGCTGCACTGGAGGCCTTGGTGCAGGAGATCAACTCGAGGAGAGAGGTCCTCAATCTACAGGGGGCCAGGAGGTCCTCCAGGCAACAGACAAAAGTGCAATGGGGTCAGATAGCCAAAGTGGTGAATGCCAGCAGTGTTTCCCCGAGGACGTGGATGCAGTGCAGGAAGAAGTTTAATGACCTCACACGAGTGGTCAAGATCAATGAATTCACGTTCAAATGCTACATCCCACCATCTGCACCACTAGCCTCACACACTGTCCAATGCACCACACCCCCATCACTCATCTACCAACAATCTCTACCAAACATGATTCATATCTCACATTGATAGCTTCACTTCACCCTCACACATTTACCACTGCTGAAAGCCTCACACCCACATCTCACAGCTTGCACAAACTGACAGTTGTTCAACCATGACAGGCACATCACCCAAACACATTGCACCACACTCACTGACACACTTCCCTTTCTCTTGCAAGAAAAGTTGACACATAACTGGCGCCAGCAGCAACTAATCGATGGGGGACAGGATCGCCTGCATCACCTCACCCCCTCGGAGGAGATGGTGCTGGCCATTCTTGGGAGGGGCGTGGCTGAGCCCGTGGCTAATGGCAGGTCTGAAAGAGTACAAGATGCCGGTATTTTCATACGTTATCCTCCTTCTCACATCCCACTTCCCCCACATCCCACAATCTTTTCTGATTGACAATCTGCACATGGTGTAAGCATGCACCTCTTGCTTCCACCCCCCCCCTCACCACAGCCCTATTCTTGTGCTTTTCTCATTTCAGAGATCCAAGAAATCCAACCTGCCCAGCCAGTGGTTGTAGAAAAGGTTGGAGAGGAGAGTGATGATGAAGAATAAGCACCATCGCTCGATCTGACTCTTGCAGCCACCAGCTCAGATACTGGCACTGCGCAGAGTTTAGAGGTCAGCTTAGAGGCAGGATCTACACATGTTGAGTCACCGGGCACCAGTAGGCTACAGCCAGGGCAGGGGGAAAGGGTAGCGCAGGTGCCAAGTCCCCGGAGGGCAAGGTCGCACATGAGTTCTGCTGCAGAGGAGCATGGAGGAGTCTGGCACCAACCTTGCACAAGCTTGGAGCCCATCCTTTCCAGCATGGAAGGGGTGGGCAGATCCATTAGCACACTTGTGGACCGAACCACATGCAGTGTAAGATGTTTGATGTCTCAACTTCCATTGCAGCACAAGCACAAGCCACCCTACGGCTGAGTGCTGCAGTGGAACGTCTGGTTATGAGCTACCTTGTCCTGCAAGAGAGAGGGAAGTGTGTCAGTGAATGTGGTGCAATGTGTTTGGGTAATGTGCCTGTCATGGTTGAATAGCTGACAGTGTGTGCAAGCTGTGAGATGTAGGTGTGAGGCTTGCAGCAGTGCTAAGTGTGTAAGGGTGAGGTGAAGCTGTGAATGTGAGGTGTGAGTTGTGATTGATAGATTGTTGGTAGGTGAGGAATGGTGGTGAATTGAGCAGTGTCTGAGCCAAGTGGTTCAGTTGTAAGGATATGGCATTTGAGGATGAATTCACTAACCTTGACCACTTATTTGAGATCATTCAACTTCTTGCGGTACTGCATCCAGGTCCTCGGGACTACACTGCTGGCATTGACCAGGACGGCTATCTGCTCCCATTGCCTTCTCAGAGTTTGTCTGGAGGGCCTCCTGGCTCCCTGTAGATACAGGACCTTGCTCCTCCTGTCCACCTCCTGCACCAAGGCCTCCAATGCTGCGTCAGAGAATCTTGGAGCACACTCTCTGCCCTGTTGCGCCATCAGTACATCTTCTTCTTGTTCACACTCTGTTCCCCAGCCACTTCAAGCACCTGTTGCAGCCAGAAGGCACCTCTTCTTTAAGAGGTGCAGGCTGCCTTTAAGTAGTGCAGGCTAGCTTTAAGTGGTGTAACCTCACACGATCTTGGACCACCTGCTGAGGGGTGCTGCCACTCAGCAGTGGGTTCAGCGCTGGGCCGCATGCTACTATTATTTAAATTACCAGGCAGCATGAAGTTTAGGTGCTGCCTGCATTGGAAGGAACGGACGCGGGTTGATCGTGCATCACGATCCCAACGCCTGTTTTTGGGCCTTGTCCAATTTCTAGGCCTTTATCTCTATCTGCCCTATCTAATCATTAAATCATTTTAAATACCTCAATTAGATCACCCCTTAATCTTCTATACTAGAGGAATACAAGTCTAGTCTATGCAACACATCCTTATAGTTTAACCCTTTTAGCCCCAGTGTCATTCTGGTGAATCTGTGCTGCACCCCCTCAAAGGCCAATATATCATTTCTGAGGTGCGGAGGTAGGGAGGGAGGAACCTAAAACAATCACTATCACTAGAGAAAAAGTACTAGGCAAACTAATGGGACTAAAGGTGGACAAGTCCCCTGGACCTGATGGCCTGCATCCTAGGGTCTTAAAAGAAGTGGTTGCAGAGGTAGTGGATGCATTGGTTATAATCTACCAAAATTCCCTGGTTTCTGGAGAGGTCCCAGCGGATTGGAAAACTGCAAATGTAACGCCCCTATTCAGGAAAGGAGGGAGACAGAAAGCAGCAAACTATAGACCAGTTAGCCTAACATCTGTCATTGGGAAAATGCTGGAGTCCATTATTAAGGAAGTAGCAGCAGGACATTTAGAAAATCATAATACAATCAAGTAGAGTCAGCATGGTTTTATGAAAGGGAAATCGTGTTTGACAAATTTGCTAGAGTTCTTTGAGGATGTAACGAGCAGGGTGGATAAAGGGGAACCAGTAGATGTAGTGTATTTTGATTTCCAGAAGGCATTCGGCAAGGTGCCACATAAAAGGTTACTGCAAGAGCTCATGGGGTTGGGGGTAATATATTAGCATGGATAGAGGATTGGCTAACTAACAGAAAACAGAGAGTCGGGATAAATGGGTTATTTTCAGGTTGGCAAACTGTAATTAGTGGGTGCCACAGGGATCAGTGCTGGGGCCTAAACTATTTACAATCTATATTAATGACTTGGATGAAGGGACCGAGTGTAAGGTAGCCACATTTGCTGATGATACAAAGGTAGGTGGGAAAGCAAGTTGTGGGGAGGACACAAAGAATCTGCAATGGGATATAGACAGGTTAAGTGAGTGGGCAAAAATTTGGCAGATGGAGTATAATGTGGGAAAATGTGAAGTTATCCACTTTGGTAGGAAGAATAAAAAAGCAAATTATTATTTAAATGCTGTGGTACAGAGGGATCTGGGGGTCCTTGTACATGAAACACAAAAAGTTAGCATGTAGGTACAGCAAGTAATTAGGAAGGCAAATGGAATGTTGGCCTTTACTGCAAGGGGGATGGAGTATAAAAGTAGGGAAGTCTCGCTACAACTCTACAGGGCATTGGTGAGACCACATCTGGAGTACTGCATACAGTTTTGGTCTCCTTATTTAAGGAGGGATATACTTGCATTGGAGGCAGTTCAGAGAAGGTTCACGAGTTTAATTCCTGAGATGAAGGGGTTGTCTTATGAAGAAAGGTTGAGCACATTGGGCCTATACTCATTGGAGTTTAGAAGAATGAGAGGGGATCTTATTGAAACATATAAGATATGAGGGGGCTTGACGGGGTGGATGCAGGGAGGATGTTTCCCCTCGTGGGGGAATCTAGAACTAGGGGGCATAGTTTCAGAATAATGGGGCACCCTTTTAAAATGGAGATGAGGAGGAATTTCTTCTCTCAGAGGGTCATGAATCTTTGGAATTCTCTACCCCAGAGAGCTGTGGAGGCTGGGTCATTAAGGTGGAGATAGACAGATTTTTGATCTATAGGGGAGTCAAGGGTTATGGGGAGCGGGCAAGAAAGTGGAGTTGAGGCCAAGATCAGATCAGCCATGATCTTATTGAATGGCGGAGCAGGCTCGAGGGGCCAAATGGTCTACAGCTGCTCCCAGCTGCTCTGTCACCCCCGATCCTCTCTAACTTCTACCGCTGCACTATAGAGAGCATCCTGACAAACTGTATCACGGTATGGTACGGCAGCTGTAGCTCCCATGACCGGAAAGCCCTGCAGCGGGTAGTCAAAACTGCCCAACGCATTACCCGCACCCGGCTACCGACCATAGAACATATATATCAGAAACGCTGCCTACGGAGGGCACGGTCCATCATCAAAGACCCTACCCACCCCAGCCACAGTCTGTTCGCCCTCCTACCATCTGGAAGACGCTACAGATGCATTCGCACCCGTACGACCAGATTTAGGAACAGCTTCTTTCCCAGGGCTGTCATCCTACTGAACTCCACAAATAAACACTAAAGCCCGCACATCTGCCGATGCACTTTATTATGGTCATATTTATGCTAATATATATGTACAAATGTATGTTGAAATGTTTAAGTGTCCTAATCCAAATTGTACACTCTCGGGAGCCGCAAGCCTACATTTCGTTGTACTGCACTTGTGCACTAACAATGACAATAAAAGTTGATTTGATTTGATTTGATTTGATTATGTTCTTATGAACGCAGTACTCCAGATGCGGTCTAACCAGAGCTTTTTACTTACTGTAGCATAACTTCCACCCTTCTGTATTCCAGCCTCCTTGAGATAAAGGACAGCATTCCATTAGCCCTTTTGATTACATTTTGTACCTGTCCACTAATTTTTAGTGATTTCTGTGCATGAACACCTAAATCTCTGCTCCGCCACAGTTCCTAGCTCCTGACCATTTAGAAAATACTCTGATCTATCTTTCTTAGGTCCAAAGTGAATGCCTTCACACTTCCCCAAACGGAACTCCATCTGCCACAGTTTTGCCCATTCACTTAATCTATCAATGTCCTTTTGCAACTTTGTGCTTCCATCTACACTACTTACAGTGCCACCTAACTTAGTGTCAGCAAACTTGGATGCACAAACTCTCTGTTCCTTCATCTAAATCATTGATAAATATATTGAAAAGCTGAGGCCCCAGTAATCATAAGGACAGAGTCCGCTTACCGATTCCAATTATTTCAGAATAACAGTGCAGCAATAATTTTATCGTTTTGATCTGTGTGTGCGTTTTAAACGACTGTCGGTATTCATACTCCCGCTCCTGTCATGTCAGGCTAGTTGCCATAGGAACATTAAACACAGAATCGCCTCGGCTGCTGGGAATTTTTAAAAAAACGATAATTACGTGTGGAAAGGTTCATTTTAACCAAGAAACAAAACGGAATGCATCTGTCGTTCTGTGCCTGTCCTCAGACCGCGGAATGTAAAGTGCAGACCCGCAATTTTAAACATTCCTACACTTGGGTGCCGACCGCTCTCGACTCCTCAGTGAGCTCTCTCACTCACCCGGGAATATAGTGAGGATCCCGAGTCATCAAAAGCGGGCTCATTTTCGGTGGGTAAACGTTTGCCATCCCGAAGTAAGCGGCGAGTCTCCTCAGCATTAATAAGCCTCGACTGTTGTCAATGAATGGTCGTCGGCGGCTGGTCCCCGGGGCCGGGCTGCCAATGGGGGCGGGGATAAGGATACCTCAGGAGGCAAGGACTTCCCACAGGGACATCTCACACCGACCTGGGCCTTTTACAAGGAGCATATTTCCGAGGGAAAGGGGCAAGGATGTCCCAGAAAGGCATTCCTCACACCCAGGGGCATCCCAAATCATTACAAGGACATCCCAAAAACACAACTTAAAAGACACTGTAATACTGGGTCCCAAAGGGATGTAGGGGCACTCAACCATCTGGATGAAGGCCAATTCGAGCTTCCAGCAGGTGACCTCGCTGGGGATCAGGAGCATTTGGCCCAACTAGCCTGCTCTGCCATTTTGTTAGCTGTAATATATGTGGGTAGAACAAATGAAGGACAGAGGCATGATGAGTTGCTTGTCCATGTGCTTGCTTTACTAGACCAGTGAACTGAGCATGCTCATACTAAACCATATGACAAACCATGTGATAATACATTACACTGCTTTCCCCTTAAAAAAATGTATGTATTCCCCCCTCAAATACAACAAAACTATGGTCCCACCTTTCCCAGCATTACATGTACCACATAACAAAAACTCCTTTTTTTCCCCCTTTTAAATGAACTACAAATCCAGTTTAATAACAGATTTGTGGAGCCCTCCTGATCTCCTTAAAGAAGGTTTTGGTGTTGAACCAATTTTCGGGCTGTTTTGTTTTGGTTCTGAACTCAAAGATGATCCTGTTTCTATCTCAGACTTGGTTGAACCTGGTACTTCAGTTACTGAAGTCTGAACTGAGTCAAACTCATGTATGTGTTCATGATCAAGTGGTTCAAAGATCACGTCTTGGTTCAACTCTAGCAGAGATCATTTGATCTACATGAACACTTTGGATGTTGTCACCAATTTCAACCAAATATCTCTTAGTTCCACCAACCTCTACTATGGTTCCTACATCCCACTTGTGTGAACTCGACTTTACGGGGGACTGAGAACACGAATACACTCATTTTGTTTGAAACTGCGTTCTTTCTGATTGCTGTCATAATAACATTTCTGACGCAACTGTTTCTGTTCAACTTTTGAGGCCAAATTTGGTTGAACAAGACTCAATTGTGTTCTCAATCTCTTTACCAAGAGTTCTGCTGGGGTATATCCAGTTGTAGTGTGTGGAGTAGTTCTGTACTTCAGCAAGAAATTTGCCAAATGTTGCTTCATGCTAAGTCCTGAACAACCCAGCAACACTTGCTTTTTGACAGTTTCTTTTATTATTTTGACTGACCTTTCGGCTGCTCCATTTGAAGCTGGATGATACGGTGAAACGAGTGTGTGTTTGATACCGTTCCATTTCATGAATTCTTGGAATAGAACAGAATGGAACTGAGGGCCATTGTCAGAAACAAGCTCTTCAGGTAAGCCATGACATGCAAAGGTAGACCTCAACTCATCTATGGTACATTCAGTTGTAGTATTTGAACCCATATGTTTCACTTCAATCCACTTTGAGTGACTACCTGCAAGTACCAGGAAATAATCATTTGCTTTCTCAAAGAAGTCTACATTTACTCTCTGAAAAGGTCTACTTGCTACCAGGGTTATAGTGGAGTTCTGGGTGGTTTGTTTCTGCAATTTTGGCAAACACTGTAATTGCTGACAAGATTCAAGATCATTGTCCAATCCAGGCCAGTAAATAAAGCTTCTTGCAATTGATTTCATACTGTTGATGCCTGGATGTTCAGTATGAAGTTTGGCCAGAATTCTATCTCTCAAAGAAGTAGATACCACCACTCTGTTTCCCCACTTGATACAACCTTGATCATAGGACAATTCAATATGATGGTTATGGAATGGTTTCAATTCTGTGTCTATACAATGATCAGTCCATCCATTCAAGGTGTTTTCATACACTCTTTTCAGTGCTGAGTCCTTTTAAGTCCTTTGAAGTCTCATCTGCAATCTCAGTTGCATTGACGGGAAAGTCTTTGTCAACTGCACCCAGCGTGAAAATCTCACCTTCACTCCTAACACATGTGGCAACCTGGACAAGGTATCTGTGATTGTGTTTTGCTTTGAAGTGCGATATTCAATCATGTATTCATATTATGACAACAACACTACCCAATGTTGCATTCTTGATGCGGCCATTGCAGGGCTGGCAGATTTGGGCCCCAATATTGCTAGGAGTGGTTTGTGATCAGTTATCAAGGTAAACTTTCTGCCAATCAGGAACTGTTGGAATTTCTTGATTCCAAACAATATGGCGAGTGCTTCCTTTTTCAATTTGCGTGTAGTTTCTTTCACTCTTTGTGAGGATTCGTGATGCAAACGCGATTGGTTTCTTGTGGCCGTCATCCATTACATGCCTTATGACAACTCCCACACCATAGCTGGAAGCATCACACGCTAACTTAAACTCACATTCTGTGTCATAGTGCACAAGTAGAGCATTGCTAGAGAGACTTCTCTTACAAGCGTCGTAAGCTTCTTGTTGCGCTTTCGTCCATTTACACTGGATATCCTTCTTGAGGAGCTCGTGCAATGGAGCTAACATGGTCACTAACTCAGGTAAGAAACGTGCATAGTACTAGACCATTCCAAGGTAAGATCTTAACTCAGACATATTCTGTGGCTTTGGAGCATTGATGACAGCATCAACCAACTTTCAGACCAAGGTACACAACCTTAGGCTGCATAAAAGCACATTTGTTCCTTTTCAATTTGACTTTGTGGGAATTCAACCTTTGAAGCAATATATCTTACACTTCTAAATTTTCTTCCTTGCTGCTTGTTGCGATCAGCGCATCATCTTGATTGCATAAGCAATTTGGAACTCCTTGCAAAATCTTATCCCAGGTGGATTTTGGAGGAGGACTTTACACCATACAGCAGCTTGGTGTATCAGTACAGTCCCTTGTGTGTGTTGATGGTGAGATACTGTTGACTCTCTTTGTCAACATTCAGCTGAGCATAAGCGTGCAACAGGTCAAGCTTGGAGAAAACCTTTGACACAGAGAGTGTTGCATACAAGTCCTGCAATGTAGGTAATGGGTACTGCTCATCGTCAACTGCTTGGTTGATAGTAACTTTGCAGTCACCACACAAGCATATAGTTTTGTCAGCTTTGGGCACTACCCCAATTGGGGTAGCCCATTCACTTTTGTCAGTTTTTACTAGCACTCCGTTCTCTCTGAGCTTTGCTAGCTCTTTCTCCACCTGACTTTTCAACACATAGGGGACCTGCCTTGCCTTACAATAGACAGGCTTTGTGTTGGACTTGATGTGGATATGCGCATCATACCCAGTGATGCCCTCATAACTGTCTGTGAACATGCTTTCGTACTTGTTCAGCATTGTGTCAAGTTGCTTCTTTGAAACATCTACACTGAAGATGTTTTTCCAGTTTAGTTTAACTTTCTCACCCAGCCTTTGCCCATGAGGGTTGGCCTGTTGTTGTAGCTCGCTACAATAATAGGCAGCTTTACTGACTGGCCATTGTGTTGAACTGTACATTCCATTTGTCCACATGTCTCTAGGATTTCTCCGGAGTAGGTTTTTAACTCTATGGTGTTCTTTGTAAGTGGTACTTGATTAAACTTAATCTCATATTTGTCCTTACTCATAATAGAGCAGCCCACCGCTGTTTCGATACACATATCAATATATTGCTCATTGATCAAAAGTTTTGCAGCGAAGTCTTTCTCACGATTGCTAGTGTTGCCGCTAGTGGCATAGATACTGTAGATGCCTAGTTCTTCAACATCAGGTGTGTTCACTTCAATATTGTGAACACCTCCCTTTTGTTGTCGCTGCTTTGCATTGCCACTAGAATGGTTCTTACTTCCTGCTTTAGATCTAGCTCTACAAACTGTTGAAATATGGCCTTGCTTCTGGCAGTGAAAACACTTCACATTTCCGTATTGGCAGGGCTGTGGTGAGTGACTTCCATAACAGTGATAACAATTCACTGAACTGCTCTCACCGACATGCTTTTGACTCGGTCTCACAGCTTTAGGTTTGGCGGTGACTTTGTGACTGTAGACCTCAGCTGCACTTGTCACCTGAGTTGGACAGAGCTCAATAACATTCTTAGTTGCCATTTCCATAGATAGGGCAATTTTGCATGTTATGTCAAACATTAGGTTCGGAGTGTTCAGTAACTTGGACTGTGTGCGCTCATCCACCAGTCCACACACAAACTTATTTCGCAACCCACAATCCAAAAATGTGCAGAAGTTACAATGCAAAGACAGGTTCTTAAGAGCTACTGATGTTTCAATTTGTTTTTGGTTTCTGGTACCAATCTTATAGCTCTCTGCTATTTCTAACGGCTTTGGGTCAAAATGGTCCTCGAGTTTCTCGACAATGTCTTCAAATGATGCATCCTTCGCTTTCCCTGGTGTGAGTAGGTTTGTCAACATTCCATAGACAACTGGCCCAATCTCCGTTAGAAAATTTGCTTTCTTCTATTCACAAATTACCTTATTTTGAGCTTGACATTCTCATCTGCACCTTTGGTCTCAATAATGTTACTGGCCCTAAAAAACATCTCCATCCGCTGAATGTAAGAACTGAATGGTTTGCGAGCTCGGTCATACATGCCAAGACTTCCGATGAATCCTGTAGGCATGGCCATGATCGTCCCGATCCCGTTGAACAGTGATTCAGCACACTACCTGTGTACATGTGAGAATCAACGCTGTTGTTGCTGTGTGTACATACACACAAAGGCAAAGCACAGATGACTCTACATGAGCATTAACAGTAAAACATTGCAAAAATTCAGTTTAGGCGTCACAAATTCACCTTAAACTTGTTAACTCGAATGTTGAACACTGTATCCTTCCATGATCCCTAAAAATGGCGTTAGGATCCCACCCTCGTCGTCAAAATGTAATATATGTGGGTAGAACAAATGAAGGAGAGAGACACTATGAGTTGCTAGTCCATGTGTTTGCTTTATTAGGCCAGAGCGAACTGAGCAGGCTCATACCAAACCATGTGATAATACATTACATTGTCCATCTCCGTAGTAAATATCATGAGGCTGGGAGATGCTGTTGGAGTAATCTCAGTGCATCACTGCAGTTCCTCCTGTAGATAGCACGAAGTATTCGTAACAAGGTAGATGAATTAACAGCGCAAATAGATGTAAACAAATATGATATAATTGCGATTACGGAGACATGGCTGCAGGTTGACCAAGGCTGGGAGCTGAATATACAAGGATATTTGATATTTAGGAAGGACAGGCAAAAAGGAAAAGGAGGTGGGGTGGCATTGTTAGTAAAGAATTCAATCAGAGCAATAGTGAGAAAGGACATTGGCTCAGAAAATCAAGATATAGAATCAGTCTGAGTGGAGCTAAGAAGCACCAAGGGGCAGAAAACATTGGTGGGAGTTGTCTATAGGCCTCCAAACAGTAGTGGTAATGTAGGGGACGGCATCAAACAGGAAATTAGAGATGCATGTAACAAGGGTACTACAGTAATCATGGGTGACTTTAATCGACATATAGACTGGCCAAACCAAATTAGCAATAATACAGTGGAGAATGAATTCCAAGTACGAGATGGTTTTTTAGACCAGTACGTTGAGGAGCCAACTAGGGAACAGGCTATCCTAGATTGGGTATTGTGCAATGAGAAGGGGTTAATTAATAATCTTGTTGTGCGGGGTCCTTTAGGGAAGAGTGACCATAACATGATAGAATTCTTTATTAGGATGGAAAGTGAAGAAGTCCAATCCGAAACTAGGGCCCTAAATCTAAACAAAGGAAACTACGAAGGTATGAGGAGTGAGTTGGCTATGATAGATTGAGGAGCTTCATTAAAAGGCATGACAGTGGATAGGCAATGGCTAACATTTAAGAAACAAATGCATGAATTGCAACAGTTATACATTCCTTTCTGGTGCAAAAACACAAAAGGAAAAGCGATCCAACCATGACTAACAAAAGAAATTAAGGATAGTATTAGATCCAAAGAGGAATCATATAAAGTTGCCAGAAAAAGTAGCAAGCCTGAGGATTGGGAACATAAGAACATAAGAAGTAGGAGCAGGAGTAGGCCATACGGCCCCTCGGGCCTGCTCCGCCATTCAATAGGATCATGGCTGATCCGAATCTAGACTCACGTCCACTTCCCTGCCCTCTCCCCGTAACCCCTAATTCCCTTATCTGCTAGGAAACTGTCTATCTCCATTTTAAATTTATTTAATGTTGCAGCTTCCGCAGCTCTCTGGGGTAACAAATTCCATAGATTTACTACCCTCTGAGTGAAGAAGTTTCTCCTCATCTCAGTTTTGAAAGGGCAGCCCCTTATTCTTAGATTATGCCCCCTAGTTCTAGTCTCACCCATCAGTGGAAACATCCTCACCGCATCCACCCGATCAAGCCCCCTCACAATCTTATATGTTTCGATAAGATCGCCTCTCATTCTTCTGAACTCCAATGAGTAGAGTCCCAACCTACTCAACCTTTCCTCATACGTCAACCCCCTCATCTCCGGAATCAACCGAGTGAACCTTCTCTGAACCGCCTCGAGAGCAAGTATATCTTTTCTTAAATATGGAAACCAAAACTGCACGCAGTATTCCAGGTGTGGTCTCACCAATACCCTGTATAACTGCAGCAATACTTCCCTGTTTTTATACTCCATCCCCCTTGCAATAAAAGCCAAGATTCCATTGGCCTTCCTGATCACCTGCTGCACCTGCATACTAACTTTTTGTGTTTCATGCACCAGGACCCCCAGATCCCTTTGTACTGTAGCACTTTGCAGTTTCTCTCCATTTAGATAATAACTTGCTCTTTGATTTTTTCTGCCAAAGTGCATAACCTCACACTTTCCAACATTATATTGCATCTGCCAAATCTCTGCCCACTCACTTAGCCTGTCTATGTCCTTTTGCAGGTTTTTTATGTCCTCCTCACTCACTGCTTTCCCTTCCATCTTTGTATCGTCGGCAAACTTGGATATGTTGCACTCGGTCCCTTCCTCCAAATCGTTAATATAGATTGAACAGTTTAGAGTTCAGCAAAAAAGGACCAAGAGATTGATTAAGAGGGAAAAACTTGCAAGGAACATAGAAGTAAAAGCTTCTACAAGTATGTAAAAAGAAAAAGATTAGTGAAGACAAATGTAGGTCCCTTACAGTCAGTAATGGGAGAATTTATAATGGGGGACAAGGAAATGGCAGAGTAATTAAACAAGTACTTTGGTTCTGTCTTCACGGAAGAGGACACAAATAACTTCCCAGAAATGCTAGGAAACCAAGAGTCTAGTGAGAAGGAGGAATTAAAGGAAATTAATATTAGTATAAAAAAAGTGCTGGAGAAATTAATGGGACTGAAAGCCGATAAATCCCCAGGACCTGATAATCTGCATCCCAGAGTACTAAAAGAGGTAGCCAAAATGGATGCATTGGTTGCCATCTTCCAAAATTCTATAGATTATGGAACAGTTCCTGCAGATTGGAGGTTGACAAATGTAACCCCACTATTTAAAAAAGGAGGGAAGAGAGAAAACAGGGAACTGTAGACCGGTTAGCCTAACATCAGTAGCAGGGAAAATGCTAGAGTCTATTATAAAGGATGTGATAACAGGACACTTAGAAAATGTCAATGGGATTAGACAGAGTCAACATGGATTTATGGAAGGGAAATCGTTTTTGACAAACCTACTGGAGTTTTTTGAGGATGTAACTGGTAGAACCAGTGGATGTGGTGTATTTGGATATTCAGAAGGCCTTTGATAAAATCCCACATAAGAGGTTAGTGTGCAAAATTAAAGCACATGGGATTGGGGATAATATACTGGCATGGATTGAAAATTGGTTAACAGACAGGAAACAGAGAGTAGGAATAAATGGGTCTTTTTCGGGGTGGCAGGCGGTGACTAGTGGGGTACCGCAGCTATTCACAATATATATCAATGATTTGGATGAGGGAACCAAATGTAATATTTCCAAGTTTGCTGATGACACGAAACTAGGTGGAATTATGAGTTGTGAGGAAGATGCAAAGAGGCATCAAGGTGATTTAAATAAGTTGAGTGAGTGAGCAAATACATGGCAGATGCAGTATAACGTGGATAAATGTGAAGTTATCCACTTCGGTAGGAAAAACAGAAAGGCAGAGTATTATTTAAATAGTGATACATTGGGAAATGTTGATGTACAAAGGGACCTGGGTGTTCTTGTACACCAGTCACTGAAAGCAAACATGCAGGTGCAGCAAGCAGTTAGGAAGGCAAATGGTATGTTGGCCTTCATTGCAAGAGGTTTTGAGTACAGGAGCAAGGATGTCATACTACAGTTATACAGGGCCTTGGTGAGACCACACCTGGAGTACTGTGTGCAGTTTTGGTCTACTTACCTAAGAAGTTGTATACTTGCCATAGAGGGAGTGCAGCAAAGGTTCACCAGACTGATTCCTGGGATGGCGGGACTGTCGTTTGAGGAGAGATTGGGTCGACTAGGCCTGTATTCACTAGAGTTTAGAAGAATGAGAGGGGATCTCATTGAAATGTATAAAATTCTGACAGGGCTAGACAGACTGGATGTAGGGAGGATGTTTCCCCTGGCTGGGGGGTCTAGAACAAGGGGTCACAGTCTCAGGATACGGGGTAGGACATTTAGGACTGAGATAAGGAGAAATTTCTTCACTCAGAGGGTGGCGAACCTATGGAATTCTCTACCACAGAAGGCTGAGGAGGCCAAGTCACTGAATATATTTAAGAAGGAGATAGATAGATTTCTAGATACAAAAGGCATCAAGGGGTATGGGGAGAGAGGGGGAATATGGTATTGAGATAGAGGATCAGCCATGATCATAGTGAATGGCGGAGCAGGCTCGAAGGGCCTACTCCTGCTCCTATTTTACTATGTTTCTAAATGTCTGCTGAGGAGGGAAGTAATGTGAATCAGTTTGTTTGCAAATAAATCTGGACAGTAGTTTAACCTGTACAAAGAGGTTCTGCCTTTTGAATTGAGATCTTGTGTTCTCTGCTAAGCAATTTTAGCATGATCAGGATTATTAGTTGGACCTCGGCAAGCTTTGCCTCTGCCTACCTACACCTAAGCTCTTCTGACTTAGGTAAAAGGGTTCCAACAGGAGAGGAGGAACACTCTTTATTAGGCAAACAGGTGGATTACTGAGTTGCTTGGTTTGAAGACCCTTAAACATCTTAGTAGATTTCTGTGCATCAGACACCCAAGTGACCAAAAATTAAATAAATGATCAAAACTGTCATCACGCCATTTACGCAAGAAAAAGTGTTGGATGAAACGAACTACAGGACGTATTTTGCTTTGATCCGAATGGTATTCACCTGATACCAATTGCTTAATTCCCATAGTTTTCTTCTCAGTAAACCAAATAGTTGTCTCTTATCACCTGTCTCACCTGACTTTTCACCTAGCTGTGGGAGACAGCTGGTTAAGTGACAGCAGGCACACCTGGTGACTTTTTGTTTAGCTGTGTATGTGACACTCAGAGCCTGTGCATAGTAAGTATTTTAAAAGCTTTTACCAAGTTGGAAACAAAAAGTAAACCAGCCTTGCTCACATGCTATTCTGCGGCTTGAAGTCCCAGTGAGCAGAATGTGTGTTGAATATATAGGAACCAACCAAAATATTACTTCAATTTAAATGGTATGAATGGGACAAGGGGACACAGGTCCAAACCAGTAAAAGGTAAATTTAGGATTGATATCAGGTAATCAATATATGGAATAGCCTTCCATATAAAGTAGTGGAGGCAAAAATCTTGGAATCATTTAAGAAACAGTTGGATGCTACAATGAGGGCGTGTTAGGATCTTTTTGGATGGATGACATAAGTTGGGTGGAATGACCATCCTCCGTTATTATCCTGTGAACAGACGTTACTTTCAACAATGTGCTCTGCTCACCAGCACTTTAAACAGCACACCAGCACACAGGGAGCAAAGGCTTTCCGGGTACTTTGCAGCTATATATATTTCAGCGGAATGATCAGTCTACTTTTCTATTTCTAATTTAGCAACAGCTTTTAAAATATTTATCATGCTCACTCTCGTGCGTTGGGATCAGATTTTTAAAACTCCCATGAATTATGGACAACATTGACATTTAGACAAAAACCCAGACAAAAATGATTGTGTGAGTTTTATTCAGACAGTTACAGCTGTAAGTGCGAATTACAGATTGCTCAGTATCCTCTTGGCTTTGTGGCTGGTGGTAAAGCAGGTTTGGCTGAGCTGGCAGAAGGTCCTAGACGTGAAAAGGATCCAGTACCACTAGTAATGGCCTGGTATGCTGAATCGTCCTCTTCATTCCCTGATAGCACCGCATTTCGTAAGTTGGGCATCTCTGCAAAGGGCAAGTAAGCTTCACCTAAAACCATTTCAATAACAAAAAAAATATTTTAAGAGACACAAACATACAAGGGATAGTTTTACAAGTCCACGCCTGCGGTGGGGTGCCTCGCCTGTCAGCAGCGTAGTTTGGGCATCGACTGACCACGCGTTTCTGATCATTCATTTTAACGGTTGGAAAGTTGTAGGCCTTTGACATCCAAATTTCCGACTTGCGTTGCCTATTGGCGAGGTTCCCTGTTGACAGCATGGACCATAAAATTACACTGACAATATCATTAAAACAAACTGTACTCTTGTGCATAATGTTGTGGACAACTCTCACTTATTGTAGCAGGGAACAAAACATCAGAGGAAAATATATATGTTTTGAAATTACACTGTGGCGTGGTACTGTACGAACACTGAACGCATTCAAATGAAATTCCTCTTTCCTAAATGCACATGTTAACATGTTTATAATATATAAGTATTCTGCAGCGTAATTTCTAGGCCACAGAAAAGAATAAGGTTTGGCCACTGGATGAGTTCTTAACTTCACTGTCCTACTCGGAAGACCATTCCAGGTATGAATCACTCTTTGACTGAAGTAGTGCTTCCTGGGACCAGTCCTGAATTTGCCTTATACCAGTTTATATCTCGTCTTGCTGTCGTGGCCCAACTTAAAATAGTTTTCGGAATTAACGTTTTCTATCCTACTTACATTCTTATAAACCTGTGGTTCCGTTTCATTCATTTTCTTTCAACATTAACTTGCATTTACATAGCTTTCCTCACGCACAGGGAAACATCGCAAAGCAGTTTACAGTAAGGATGCAAAGGATATGGTGAGTACCAAGCATGTGGAAAAGGGAGGGGAACAGGAAGGCTAGGATAGAGAAACAAAGGCATGGCTGAAGAGCAGCATTTTGAGGATGTTTTTGAAGTGGAGGCGACCGGACAGAGAATTACAAAGGACAGGAGTGTAGTGGCTGAATGAAAGGCCACCAGTTGTGGAGTGGAGGGAGTGAGGGATGAGGAGAAATCTAGTATTAGAGAAGAGGAGGGCGCATGCAGGAGCATAAGGCTTGAGGAAGGGTGGCTTAAGGTAAGGTGGGTGAGGCCATGGAGAGATAGGAAAACAAGAAGGAGAATTTTGAAATCAATATATATTGGAGCACGGGGAGCCAGTGAAGTTTAGAGAGGTTACATAAGAACTTAAGGTCGAAACCCTTCTTCAGAACTCCGAAACGTTGACTCTGTTTCTCTCTCCACGGATGTTGCCTGGCCTGCTGAGTTTTTCCAGCGTTTTCTGTTGTTATTTCGGATTTCCAGCATCCACAGTATTTTGCTATCGTTCTATGTTTCTATGTTTACTCAAATCCTCTTGTAATGAAGGCCAGCATACCATTTGCCTTCCTAATGGCTTGCTGCACCTGCACATTCACTTTCAGTGACTCATGTACAAGGACACCCAGGTCCCTTTGAGCATCTGCATTCCCCAATCTTTCACCATTTAGGAAATACTCTGCCTTTCTGTTTTTTTCTACCAAAGTGGATAACTTCACATTTATCCACATTATATTCCATCTGCCATGTTCTCGCCCACTTACTGAGCCTGTCGAGATCCCCTTGAAGCCTCTTCATATCCTCTTCGCAACTGACACTGTCACCTAGCTTTGTATCATCAGCAAATTTGGAAATGTTACATTTAGTCCCCTCATCCAAATCATTGATATAGATTGTGAATAGCTGGGGCCCAAGCACCGATCCTTGCAGTACCCCACTAGTCACAGCCTGCCATCCTGAAAAAGACCCGCTTAACCCTACTCTTTGTTTTCTGTCTGTTAACCAATTCTCAATCCATGCTAGTATATTACCCCCAATTCCATGTGCCCTAATTTTGTTCACCAACCTCTTGTGTGGGACCTTATCGAAGGCCTTCTGAAAATCCAGATGCACCACATCTACTGGTTCCCCTTTGTCTACTCTACTAGTTACATCCTCAAAGAACTCCAATAGGTTTGTCAAACAGGATTTCCCTTTCATAAAGCCATGTTGACTCTGCCCAATCTTACTATTAGTTTCTAAGTGCCCAGTTATTGCATCCTTTATAATAGATTCCAGCATTTTCCCAACTACTGATGTGAGGCTAACAGGTCTGTAGTTCCCTGTTTTCTCTCTCCCTCCTTTCTTAAATAGCGGGCTTACATTTGCTATCCTCCAATCTGCAGAACCCGGTTGGGAGTAGAATTTAGTTCATGGATGTTTCAGATGAGGTGAAGCTTGTGGAGGGTTGATGCAAGGCGGTCATCCACGAGGGCCTCATGAAGGCATGGACTAGATTTTTGGTGGTGGAAGGGGAGCGATATGGGCAGACACTGGCAAGGTTGTAGAGGTGGAATATAGCAGTTTTGGTAATTGTGCAGATGGGCGTATGAATGTGTTTTGTATTTATGGAATTCAATTGGATCTTTTAACGGTATATCAATTTTTTTTGCCAATTTTCCTTTCTCTCCTGAAGGCATCTTTGGGTTATGATTTCCCAAGCACTGGTTGCCTTCTCGTACCTTGCAAGTGACTATAATCATGTGTGAATTTTGACACTGTGTTGGCAACTAATTCTACCATGGAGGAGGAGGGAGCTTCTCATAGTTAAGTCCGAATCTGCCTTCACTTGATGTTTTTGACACATACCATCTGCTATGCTCACTATCCATTACCTTCTGATGTTACACATTACAATTGACTCTTAATTTGTGTGCCAACATTTTAATATTGAAAATATCTGTAACCCTTCCAAGATAAATTATTTTTGGCTAGATTCCAAAATATTGGAAAATGTACCCAAACAGTGTCTAAAATCAAAATTTCCCAGAGCGTGCTTCCTGATCCACCAAGAAATAGTTTCAGTGTTCACATTCCCCTTCACAAATTTTTAAAGCTGACATTGCAAACTTGCATTTTTGTGTGTATTAGAGGTCAGCCTTGGCGTAGCGGTAGCACTCTCGTCTTTGAGTCAGAGGGTTGAGGATTCAAGTCCCACTCCAGAGACTTGAGTGTATAATCTAGGCTGACACTTCAGTGCAGTACTGAGGGAGTGCTGTATAGTTGGAGGTGCCATCTTTTGGATGAGGCAACGATCCGGCTTAATAGGTCAAATCCTCTGAGAAATGGCATCCAGCTGATGATGGGGAGTGCTGTGAGGCAATGGAAATTCTAGGCCTACAATGATGTATTTTAATAAACCGGGATATTTGTTTCATGAGAACAGAAGAAAACAAGATTTGTTTTGAAACAGAGAAAGCTCATCCCTTTCTGATGGATTCCAAGCTCACCTTCCCATATTTCACACTCTCTCTCCAAAAGCATGTCTAGCTGTCTCTTGAACCCATTTATATCGTTCACTTCATTGACCTTCCAAAAGTATATTGCTCTTTGTGTAAAAAAACTCTCCACCTGACTTTCCTTCTTCGTTCTTAATGTTTAATGTATGCCCTAGTAAGCAAGCCTTGAGCCACTGCAAACAGGGTCCTCTTTTTGTTTGAACCCAAAAAAACCCAATTGGACTGTAAATAAGCAAAAGTTCAACTAAATCTTAACAAATCAAATTAAAATTTGGTTTTCCGAGTTGATGATGCACTCCAGTCCCCGCGGCGCCCACTGGTCGCGGAAATACTCAAGCGCACCAGCGGACACCGCGTGCTCCATCTCCAGGGCCACCCGGGCGCGAACATGGCCGCGGAAGAGAGGCAGGCAATCCGGCTGGACGACCCCCTCGACCGCCCGCTGCCTGGACCAATTCTGCAAACAGGGTCAAGTTTGTCATTCTATATATTTTGATAACTTTAATTTTGGCACTTTGGAATCTCCAACATTTAACATAGCAATATGAATATTGTTTTCTTTTTATTTCTACATTGATTCATGTTTTCCTCCAAATTATTTCATGTTGTCTTGGGTGAAACAGTTTTCAGTCAGTTGAAACTGGTACTCTGTAATATCTGAGAACATGAACAAATATGGGCAGCTTTAGTGCTGCCTTCTTACCATATGGGAGCCCAGCTTCTCTTCTATGTGCTTCAGTTTCAAAGAATGTTTGATGTTGTTCCCAATGTTTATCACAGGCTGCACAGAGGAAATTGGAGTCAAAAGCTGGGCAGGAGCAACCTGTTTAAAGAGCATATAAATTAAAAATAATATTAATGCAGTTTAACTCGATACTATAGGTGCCTTGTGTAACAGTTATTTTCCCTCTAAAATATTGCTAGATTTTTATACTTGTGTAATTGCACATTGTTTGTAGATCATCGTTGCAGAGTACTAAAACATGTATTTTTCTGGGGGGTGGGGAGGGGCGATTTTCTTCACTTCTCATTCTCCACTGAATTTCAATGGGCTGATTGCAATTGCATGAAATTAGGGTTATTATGTGGCAGGGAGAATTTGCAGGGTGGAATACATACCTAGGGATTATAGTCTTCAGTATGTGTCTCTTCCCCAGGTTTGAATGGAATTTACAACATAAGTATGAAAACTAAAACAGTTTTATTAACAAAATTGCAAGTGGTTTATTGTGATAGACACTAACCACAGTGAGAACCCATGACCAGTACAAATACAGGAACAATTTCACAAAATGGTGGATGTCTAAGGTCTTTTAATTATGGCTACAGAACTTCTGAAATAATCCAGATAAAACATTCTAATTGCATATTTTCAAATAGTGTGTGAAGAGTTTTTCTCAGCATAGTGCACAGTTTGACTGGCAGGTGGTAGTGAGATGGCAAAACCCGATTAATGAAATAGGGAAACAATATCAAGTGAAAGAAAAGATATATGGGTACAGAGGAGCAACTGAGCGAGAGCAGAGGAAGAACAAAGAAAGAGAATTTTGGCTGGTACTACATTCAGTGAGAGAGTGTATGTGACAGAGAGAAAGATAGACTCTACAGTGTTAGAGAGACAAAAAGAGGGTGATGAAATGCTAGAGAGATATAGGGCTGGATTTTTCCAACCACGGCAGGTCCGGGGCAGGCGACGCGGTGGCATGTGGGGACCGCGCATCTGTCTCGATCCCAGCCTCCAACAAGATAGTCCGATGATGGGCCTTGTTAAGCCCGCCCTGCGAGATTCCCGGCCAATTAATAGGAAGCGGGTCTGATGACGTCATTTGATGATGTGTCATCAGCCAGTTTCCTTAAAGGAGCCATGTCCAAATTGATTTTGACAGTTCTGCTGTCAGTGTTCTGCAGCATTGAGGTGCTGCAAACACTGACAAGCACTGCACAGAGGTGCATGGCTGTGCCCAGGCTCTCCCATTACTCCCATCATATGCTTATGGAGGGAGTCACAGCACGCAGGGAGGTACTCTTCCCTTCCAATGGGCGGAAGACACCTCCCCAGGACACCAACGCAGTCTGGTTGCACATTGCACAGGAGGACAGAAACAGAGATGTCGTCAGGAGGACCTGGCTGCAGTGGTGCAAAGCTTTCAGTCGGGACCAGCGGGAGCAGCGAGGAGGAGCTCGGGAGAAAACCCGGCGACCAGCGAGGCCCGAGACCAGTCGGGAGCAGTGAGTCGGAGCCCGGTATAAAAACCGGAGAGAGGCGAGGCCCGAGACCAGTCGGGACCAGCGGGAGCAGCGAGGAGGAGCTCGGGAGAAAACCCGGCGACCAGCGAGGCCCGAGACCAGTCGGGAGCAGTGAGTCGGAGCCCGGTATAAAAACCGGAGAGAGGCGAGGCCCGAGACCAGTCGGGACCAGCGGGAGCAGCGAGGAGGAGCTCGGGAGAAAACCCGGCGTCCAGCGAGGCCCGAGACCAGTCGGGAGCAGTGAGTCGGAGCCCGGTATAAAAACCGGAGAGAGGCGAGGCCCGAGACCAGTCGGGAGCAGCGTGGTGAGACCGGTATAAAAACCGGAGAGCAGCGAGGCACACCAACTCAGCAGCGGGGAGAGAGGTAAAAAGTAATCAGTGTGTGACGTCACCAGGGAGCAGGTAGGTGATTGGTTGGTGAGTATTTCTCTTTTTTCAATACAAGCTTGAATTCTGTGGTGTTAAATTTCTGTGGTGTAGTGGGGATAGTTGGTAAATAAAGCGCCCTAGAGCATACCTGTAACTGGGGTATTGAATAAATTTTTAAAGAAATTAAAGGGGTAAGTCATGGCAGGAGAGTTCAGACCCGTGCTCTGCTCCTCCTGCTCTATGTGGGAAGTCAGGGATGCTGCCAGTGTCCCTGATGACCATGTGTGCAGGAAATGCATCCAGCTGCAGCTACTTGTAGACCGCATTGCGGCGCTCGAGCTGCGGGTGGATGAATTTTGGAGCATGCGCGATGCTGAAAGGCTCGTGGATAACACGTTTAGCGAGTTGTGCACGCCTCAGGGTAGGGCAGCACAGGGGGTGACCATCAGGCGGAGCAACAAAGGCAGGCAGGTAGTGCAGGGAACCCCTGCGGACATCCCCCTTTCAAACAAGTATACCGCTTTGGATACTGTTGAGGGGGATGACTCACCAGGGGAAGGCAGCAGCGGCCAACTTCCTGGCACTGGGGGTGCTCCTGCTGCCCAGGAAGGGGGGAAAAAGAGTGGGAGAGCAATAGTGGTAGGGGATTCTATAGTAAGGGGAACAGATAGGCGTTTCTGTGGCCGTAGACGTGAATCCAGGATGGTTTGTTGCCTCCCTGGTGCCAGGGTCAAGGATGTCACTGAGCGGCTGCAGGGCATTCTGGAGGGGGAGGGAGAACAGCCAGTGGTCGTGGTCCACATTGGTACCAACGACATAGGTAAAAAGAGGGATGAGGTCCTGCAGCAAGAATTTAGGGAGCTAGGTGAAGGATTAAGCAGCAGGACCTCAAAGGTTGTAATCTCTGGATTACTCCCGGTGCCACGTGCTAGTAAGTATAGGAATAGGAAGATAGAACAGATGAATGCGTGGCTAAAGGGATGGTGCAAGGGGGAGGGCTTTAGTTTCCTGGATCACTGGGTCTGCTTCTGGGAAAGGTGGGACTTGTACAAGTCGGACGGTTTACACCTGAACCAGGGGGGAACCAATATCCTTGCGGGGAGGTTTGCTAGCACTGCTGGGGAGGGTTTAAACTAACTTGGCAGGGGGTTGGGGTACAGAGTGGAGCTATAGTAGGGGGTGATTTACGGCCAAATACAGAGGGAAAAACAAGTCAGCTGGGAAGGCAGAGCAAATATGTGAAGGCAAAAGAGAATATGGCAGGGCTGGAAGGCATTTATTTTAATGCAAGGAGTCTTGCAAATAAGGTGGATGAACTGAAGTTGTTGTTGAACACATGGGAGTACGATATTGTTGCTATCACGGAGACATGGTTGAGGGAGGGTCAGGACTGGCAGCTCAATATTCCGGGGTATAGAATCTTCAGGCGAGACAGAGGGGGATGTAAAAGGGGAGGGGGTGTTGCAATATTAATTAAGGAGTCAATTACTGCTGTAAGGAGGGATGATATATTAGCGGGTTCCTCTAATGAGGCCATATGGGTAGAACTTAAAAACAAAAAGGGGGCAAGCACTTTGCTGGGAGTGTACTATAGGCCCCCAAACAGTCAGGGGGAGATAGAGGAACAGATATGTAGGCAAATCTCCGAGAAGTGCGAAAATAATAGGGTAATAATAGTGGGGGATTTCAACTTCCCCAATATAAATTGGGACAGTCAGAGTGTGAAAGGCTTAGAGGGTGCAGAATTCTTAAAGTGCATCCAGGAGAGCTTTTTGAGCCAACATGTAGAAAGTCCTACAAGAGAGGGGGCGGTACTGGACCTAATTCTGGGGAATGTAGCCGGGCAAGTGGTGGAAGTGTCAGTAGGAGAGCATTTTGGCGACAGTGACCATAATTCGGTGAGATTTAAGGTGGTCATGGAAAAAGACAAAGACGGCCCGGAAATAAGGGTTCTAAATTGGGGGAAGGCCGATTTTAATATGATAAGGCAGGATCTGGCCAAAGTGGACTGGGAGCAGCTGCTTATAGGAAAATCCACATCAAAACAGTGGGAGACTTTCAGAAGGGAAATAGAGAGAGTACAACGCCAACATGTTCCTGTAAAGGTCAAGGGTGGGACCAACAAGCAAAGGGAACCTTGGATGACAAGGGATATACAAAAATGCATTAGAAATAAGAGGGGGGCTTTTGGCAGTTACAAAAGACTAAAGACAGAAGAAGCCCTAGAGGAGTATAAAAAGTGCAGGGGCATACTTAAAAAAGAAATTAGGAGGGCGAGGAGGGGCCATGAAATAACACTGGCGAGCAAAATAAAGGAAAATCCTAAGATGTTTTATAAGTATATTAAGGGCAAGAGGATAACCAGGGAAAGGGTAGGGCCCATTAGGGACCAAAGTGGCAATCTGTGTGTAGAGCCAGAGGATGTAGGCGGGGTTTTAAATGAATTTTTTGCATCTGTGTTCACTATGGAGAAAGACGATGCAGACATAGAAATCGGGCAAGGGGACTGTGACATACTTGAACATATTAGCATCGAGAGGGAGGAGGTGCTAGCGGTTTTAGCGGGCCAAAAAGTGGATAAATCCCCAGGCCCGGACGAGATGTATCCCAGGCTGCTGTGGGAGGCAAGGGAGGAGATTGCAGGGGCTCTGACACTAATTTTCAGAACCTCTCTGGCCACAGGGGATGTACCAGAGGACTGGAGAACAGCTAACGTAGTACCATTATTCAAGAAGGGTAGCAGGGATAAACCAGGGAATTACAGGCCAGTGAGTCTAACATCTGTGGTGGGGAAATTATTGGAAAAAATTCTGAGGGACAAAATTAATCTCCACTTGGAGAGGCAAGGATTAATCGGGGATAGTCAGCATGGCTTTGTTAAGGGTAAATCATGTCTAACAAATCTGATCGAATTTTTCGAGGGGGTGACTAGTGGGGTGGATGAGGGAAATGCTGTGGATGTGGTGTACATGGACTTCAGTAAAGCTTTTGACAAAGTCCCGCATAGGAGACTGGTCAAGAAGGTAAGAGCCCATGGGATCCAGGGTGCCTTGGCGCGTTGGATCCTAAACTGGCTGAGTGGCAGGAGGCAGAGGGTGATGGTCGAAGGTTGCTTTTGTGACTGGAAGCCTGTGTCCAGTGGGGTACCTCAGGGATTGGTGCTGGGTCCCTTATTGTTTGTGATCTACATAAATGATTTGGATGAAAATGTAAAAGGTATGATCAGTAAGTTCGCAGATGACACGAAAATTGGTGGGGTGGTAAATTGCGAGGAGGAAAGCCTCCGGCTACAGGATGATATAAACGGGTTGGTCAGATGGGCGGAAAAGTGGCAAATGGAATTTAACCCTGAAAAGTGCGAGGTGATGCATTTTGGACGGACAAATAAGGCAAGGGAATACACAATGAGTGGTAGGACCCTAGGAAGTACAGAGGGTCAGAGGGACCTTGGTGTACATGTACATAGATCCCTGAAGGCAGCGGAGCAGGTAGATAAGGTGGTTAAAAAGGCATATGGGATACTTGCCTTCATTAGCCGAGGCATAGAATATAAGAGCAGGGAGGTTATGATGGAGCTGTACAAAACGCTGGTGAGGCCACAGCTGGAGTACTGTGTGCAGTTCTGGTCGCCTCACTATAGGAAGGATGTGATTGCTTTGGAGAGGGTGCAGAGAAGATTCACCAGGATGTTACCTGGGATGGAGCGCCTCAGCTATGAAGAGAGGCTGGACAGGCTGGAGTTGTTTTCCTTGGAGCAGAGAAGGCTGAGGGGGGACCTGATTGAGGTGTACAAAATAATGAGGGGCATAGATAGGGTAGATAAAGAGGAACTTTTCCCCTTAGTGGGGGGGTCAATAACAAGGGGGCATAGATTCAGGGTAAGGGGCAGGAGATTTAGAGGGGATTTGAGGAGGAACTTTTTCACCCAGAGGGTGGTTGGAATGTGGAACTCAATGCCTGAAAGGGTGGTGGAGGCAGGAACCCTCACAACATTCAAGAAGCATTTGGATGAGCACTTGAAATGCCATTGCATACAAGGCTATGGACCAAATGCTGGAAAATGGGATTAGACTGGACAGGGATGGATGGGCGGCGCAGACACGATGGGCCGAAGGGCCTCTTTCTGTGCTGTAAAACTCTATGACTCTATGACTCTATGATCTCAGTAGATCACGAAACGTTACTGCCATGCCACACTCAACCTCATCCTGCGGTGTCACTCATTACATCCCCATCACTCTGCCTTCCCTACCTTAGTCCTGCACATCTTTACTCACACCAACTTATCTTGCACCTCCACCCATCCCTCTCTCTCTATCTACATTATTACATTCCCATCTCACTAGTCACCCCTCACACTCACCCTCATCCTACTGCAAGCATACCAACTAACAATACGTAAGGGTAGGCACTTGGGTGGTTTAGCCAATGTTCATGTGAAGTTTCTGGTAATGTGCTGTCAAACATTGAAATCTTTATTTTCAACACTTTGCGTTCTTGGACAGATTTGAGTGCACCTTTCAAAGTGTCTTAGTGAGTTGCAGTGAATGGCGAGACATAACCCCCCCACCCCGCCAAATGATGATGAGTGTGAAAAGAAAGGCTTGGACATTGTAGGGAAGCTTTATGGTGTTGGTGTAGGGTGGTGCCTACCTGGCATATCATGTGGCAGCCAGGGTGTACAGTGTTAAGTGAAACTAATCTGGACATGGTGAGTCCATTGCTGGTGTCCCAGGCAGCAATGTGCGTGGGTGATGATGCCCTGTGCAGCATCAGTTGATTGCGGAGAAGGTTAGTGTGGATATTGGTGCTGCTGGTGTGCCTGGTGATGCTGGTGTTGGACTGATTGTTTTGGGATTCTGAGGGCCAAGGTGAGATTTTTTCGAAGGGCACCAATGCTGATGGAATAGATGGCAGGTGAGGTTGAGATGACAGAAATAATCTGTCAATGTTGAGATAGGTTGTTCCAAGGAGGTGACAGTGGATAGAGAGATTACTCCATACACTTCAAAAATGCATAAAGCTCAAAAGTGAGTTCTAAATATTCAAGCCTGAAGCCTCTGAGATTGGAAACTGGCCAGCTGTAAAATGGCAGGTTTTAAACCACTTTTGCAGCTGTCACCTATTGAAAGAAATGGAGAGTTGTTCAGATCCAGACATACTTACCTGGTGTGATCCCCGTGCGACGGGAACCCGTGGAAAATGTGGCAAAATGCTTTGGAACTGAGAAAAGGGGGATTTAATTACATTAAACACCCTCCTACAAGCACAATTGAATGACCCGCCGCTTAGTGCCATGTCTGCAAAGCGCAGGCAGAAACGGCACTTGGGAAACTGACAAGGAGGCGGGTTCAGAGCGGGATACCGGCCCGCTGTCAATCTTTTTGATTTTGGCAGCGGACCCGCCTCCAAACCCGCCCTCTGAGCACTGGTAAAATTCAGCCCATAGAGATCATGGGAGATGAGTACCCCACTGCACTAAAATTAGTAACTGTGGAGTAACTTACAAGCTGTTCAAATCTGGAGAGAAGCACGAGAATGCTAATGCTGATCTGCATTTTCCTCTCATGTCTACGCTGTGCTCTGAAGGTTTAGTGAAATATGAAAAACAAGCAGCTTTGAACCCAATGGAGCCTTCTAAAGGGTCAACTAATATAGCATGCACTGATTTCCTCTGCAAGTTAAGCAAAAGGGGCAGGAGAATTAGCTCCAGCTGCCTTGTCCCGCTTGAATCGTTCACTTAAATGCAAGTGTTTATTTTCTAGCAACACAGTGGATATGGATACACAGATGTATTTTGGTTGTTGACGCAGAAGGGAGAGAAGGAGGAGATGCAGCCCAGATGACATAGCAGTCATATCAATCGCAGCATCCACGATTCCAGGAAGTGGGTCTAATACAAAGTATACCTGACAGAGGAACAGCCGATCAGCAAGTTTAATAAGGAGGCCTGACATTTCTCACTGAATAGCGAAAGACCTGTGTACCAGACTGTAATAGAACAATAACAATAACATCCAATTAAAATCATTTTCTATGCATCTATCTCCTAAACACTTTGATAAAGACAAAGTTGATACTATCTCTGGGATTAATAACAGAAGCAGTGGATGGTAACTTTTTACATTCAGTTTCAAAACCATTAAGTTTCACAACTTTCCTTGGAGACTGTCCTGGAGAGTTCATACCAGGATCAGGAGCACAAACAACGTCCTGGGAGATGTTTGGTTCATTACGCATGGGAATAGGTGAAACATCGGAAGCTTTCTGAAGAGTGGTAACAGCTATGGTTGAATAGGCATTAGTGGTAGATTACATGCAACTTTATCATTTATTAATACCACATTAAAAGGCAGTAGATTGATGCAGTGCTCATAATTGATCCTTATGATACTTCCACTGCAAACTATCCTTTTTTAAAAATTCGTTCATGGGATTTGGGCATCGCTGGTAAGGCCAACATTTACTGCCCATCCATAGTTGCCCTTGGGAAAGTGGTGGTGAGCCGCCTTCTTGAACTGCTGCAGTCCGTGTGGTGAAGGTACTCCCACAGTGCTGTTAGGGAGGGAGTTCCAGGATTTTGACCCAGTGATGATGAAGGAACGGCGATATACTTCCAAGTCAGGATGGTGTGTGACTTGGAGGGGAACTTGGAGGTGGTGGTGTTCCGATGCGCCTGCTGCCCTTGTCCTTCTAGGTGGTAGAGGTCTTCAGCTTGGGAGGTGCTGCCGAAGGTGCCTTGGTGAGTTGCTGCAGTGCATCCTGTCGATGGTACACACTGCAGCCACAGTATGCCGGTGGTGGAGGGAGTGAATGTTTAAGGTAGTAGAGGGGGTGCCAATCAAGCGGGCTGCTTTGCCCTGGATGGTGTCGAGCTTCTTGAGTGTTGTTGGAGCAGCACTCATCCAGGCAAGTAGAGAGTATTCCATCACACTCCTTACTTGTGCCTTGTAGATGGTGGAAAGGCTTTGGGGAGTCAGGAGGTGAGACACTCACCGCAGAATACCCAGCCTCTGACCTGCTCTTGTTGCCACAATATTTATGTGGCTGGTCCAATTAGGTTTCTGGTCAATGGTGACCCCAGGATGTTGATGGTGGGGGATTCGGCGATGGTAATGCTGTTGAATGTCAAGGGGCGGTGGTTAGATTCTCGCTTGTTGGAGATAGTCATTGCCTGGCACTTTTGTGGCACGAATGTTACCTGCCACTTATCAGCCCAAGCCTGAATGTCGTCCAGGTCTTGTTGCATTCGGGCATGGACTGCTTCATTATCTGAGGAGTTGCGAATGGCACGGAACACTGTGCAGTCATCAACGAACATCCCCATTTCTGATCTTATATTGGAGGGAAGGTCATTGATGAAGCAGCTGAAGATGGTTGGGCCTAGGACACTGCCCTGAGGAACTCCTGCAGCGATGTCCTGGGGCTGTGATAATTGACCACCAACCACCACAACCATCTTCCTTTGTGCTAGATATGACATCAGCCAGTGGAGAGTTTTCCACCCGATTCCCATCCATCAGAACTAAAAACATAACAGGTCCAATCTTCTGTTCAATAACACCAATACTCTATTTTTCACATTCCCATGGAAATCAAGACGTAATGGTCCTGAATTTGCGGTGGGAGGCATACCAGAAGAATAAGGGCAGGATTTTCATTGCGCCATGAAGGCGGTTTTGGAGGCATGTGGGGGGTTAAAATTGCAAAAACTGGCGTGCGGGACCGCCCCCCCCACCGGCCTGGTTCCCGACTCCGAGCAATTTTAACTCAGGCATGTCTGATGGTCCCGACTCCGTCCCGCATCCAACAGGCGGGACTGGTCGTTAAGGCCCTTAACAACCACTAAATTGCCTCTATAATCCTATTTTAAAAGGCCCTTGCGAATTTAACCCTTTTCCCACGTGAAACACGCCTGGTGGGAAACACGAATGTGAAACTTGGCGGGAGCACTATTGGATTGCTGACTATCAACTGCAGGTCAACCATTAAAGAGGAGATTTGATCAGCCATCATTTGCAGGTGGCAGGACTTAGTGGTCTCAGGTCTGGACAACTTTTAGAAGGCTTAACCACACCTGTGGAAGGTTGGAGCCTCACACCCATCTCCAGTGTGACCTCCTGGGAAACCCCTCTCGCCACCTTCACTCAGCGCTTCCTCAACGGAGGCATATACCAGAAGCATGGGAGCCATTTATTTCCTTCCCATCTGGGCATTAGAGGAGCTCGAGCACCAGCCGCGGCACCAGCAGAACCAGGAACAACAGCAGCACCAGCAACAGCAGCAGCAGCAGGAGCACCAGGCTGCTGCTCACCCACCTGAGGCTGCACAGGCCAGAAGGGGCCAGCGCCTGGAAACCCATCGGCGCAGGAGATACCCCCCAAACAGGGTCTGCAGACGCAGGGTCAGCTACCTCAACATGTCTGAGCAGCAGTGCCAAAGGCGGCTCCGACTTTCGCGAGAGGTAGTGAGTGACATCAGCGCAATGCTACAGCAAGACCTGCTGCCCAGAGGACCAGGTGGACAAGCATTACCAGTGGCCATCAAAGTCACCACCGCACTCAACTTTTTTGCCTCAGGCTCATTCCAGGGATCAGCAGCAGACATCAGCGGCATCTCCCAGGCGGTTGCACACACTTACATCACGCAGGTAACCGATGCCCTCTTTGCCCTCGCGCACAATCACATCCATTTTGTAAGTGCAGGGTTCTCAAAATTCCCGCACTCCCCAAATTATGGATCAAGAGACCCTGTTTGCCCATGTTATTAAAAACAGGGTACCCAAAATGGCTTCTGTAACCTCGTGACCAAAACCGACAGGATTTTAAAAACAGGGCTCTGCAGACAGGCAGGCCGGAGACGAAACTTAAAATGCAGGAATCTGTGAAAAGGACACTCTGGAGCCAGACAGCCAAAGTAAACACAGAATACACATTCATTTGACTTGAAATAGATCAAGCTAGAATGGGCCTAGAATCGAGGCCATTAGGTTTCTGCATATTTAATCGGTAACAGTGCACAGTAGCCATCAAGTCAGGATGGGGACAATTAAGCTTCATCCATGACAAACAACCAGGACATCGGGGCCATTAGACCCGGAGACAACCACTCCACAAGTCGTTAAAATAAATGGTTGTAATCATTTAAACAAGCCCGCCAAAAGTAAGACAAAAGGACTGACCTGATTTGGCGCGCAGATAAGGAGTTGAAGAACGGGTATAATTGTAGGCCCATCAGTGGCAATCGCTCTCTTGACTCTTGGCTCTTATCGCTCTTATCTCTTGCCTGTGGCCTTGGCCTGCTGCCTCTCGTACTCGTGCCCTGGCCTCGTGGCAGGCTCTCTTCTCGCTCCCCATGCCGCTCAACAACCAAGGACGCGGGAGGAGAACGAGACACGAGTTCAAAACCACACAGGACACACAGGCCAGAAACGGGCAGACGAGACGAGACGAAGAAGAAGGTAAACCGGTAAAGGCAGAGAAGGGCAGCGGTAAGACGCATTTGGGGACCAACGCCCAGTTATAAGCTGGTGTTTGGTGAATAAGTTGACGTATAGTGTACCCCCAATTTAAGAATATGCTGGCATTCGAAGGATGGGTAGAAGCATCGGCCTAGTTATAAGCTGGCGTTTGTCACATGGACAGTAATAGCCCGATTAAAGAATAAACTGGCGTTCGAAGCTTGGATAGTGAAATCATTCAGACGGTAAAGACCGCCAATCGACCCCCGACCGTAACATTACCGCCGACGACCGCCCGAGGGAGAAGAAGAAGAAAACCCATCGCGACGACAACGGTAGCTGAGGAAAAGGGAGGGTGCTTCACATCAACAACTTCAGCGCCGCTTCCTGAGACCACGTGGCGACGGGATACCCCAACGGACAGCAAGAATGGACCCCAAAACGCACAACCATTAAGGCAACAGGTTTTGGATTGGTGCACATGAATTCGTGGCCCCTCATAGCTTAATCTGGTTAGGTATGGGGGTGGGATAAGGATAAGGGGATTGTTAACATAGTTATTTTTCCCTCGATGTGCCGTGTGTTCCCCATTCCCACATAAGTGTAATTGTTTACGCCTGTATTTTCATACCAGTAATTTTCATAAGATTGTTGTATTTTGCCCTTAATAAAATTTTGGTTTTCTTACACCAAACCACTTGTCTACTCTATTTTCTGTATCGCCGCCTGTACCTAAGTCCGGTGTCTAGAACCCAGGGGTGTGGGTGCGATTCGAACCGCTCAAAGGACAGTCAGAGGTGAAGCTGACTGGGCACACACCCAACCCCCTACAATTTCACCAAGGATCGAGCAAATGTCGCGGCGCGAGCGGTTGGATTAGCTCACCTGGCAGGCTTTCCAAGGGTGCAGGGCGTCGTTGACTGCACACATGTGGCCCTTAAGGCACCCCATCGCAATCCAGGTATTTTTGTCAACCGCAAGGGCTTCCACTCCCTTAACGTTCAGCTGGTGTGTGACCACAAGAAGGAAATTTTGCATGTTTGTGCCATGTACCCTGGCAGTTGCCATGACTCCTTCATACTGCACCAGTATAGTGTGCCTCCGCTATTCAGTCCACCAGACCAACTTAACGGATGGCTACTTGGAGACAAGGGCTATCCCCTGAGGACGTGGCTAATGACGCCGTTGAGGAGACCATCCAACAAAGCTGAGGAGAGCTACAACTCCAGCCACATGTCCACCAGAGCCATAATCGAGCAAACCATCGGTTTGCTGAAGATGCGCTTCAGATGCCTGGATAGATCAGGTGGAGCCCTGCAGTACTCAGCAGCCAGGGTCTCCAGAATCGTCGTGGTTTGCTGTGCACTTCACAACATGGCACAGCATCGTGGCTTGCAGATTCCTGAGGACCAAGTGGCTCCTCACATATCCTCCTCAGATGAGGAGGAGGAGGAGGAGGAGAACGAACATCCTGCAGAGGCCCATCAACCAGCGGCAGCATTACGCGAGAACATTGCTGCCCGGGATGCAAGGAATGCACTCGTCCTGGCCAGATTTGCTTAGCCTAGTCAAACTAACACTTTTGCCTTGCAGCTTCTTACCAGGGCATTGACAATGGCCAAGAACCAGAGGATTCCTAGCACTCTGACCACCATACTGACAGTTGCAAGTATGCCTAAGCCCTCAATGTAGAAGTCCCACTAGCGAAATGACAGACGATACAACTGCAACATTTGCCATCAGAAATTTTATGTACATTAGCGAAGTGATGGCATTTTTGCAGTAAACACAAAATTGCACCCAAGTGACTACCCTTGTGACTATTTGTGCAGAATTTACCTCTTACCACTGCTCCTACGTGGTGCCTCCCCTGTGGCTTCAGCTTTGGCGGGCGTCCTCTAGGGTTGCGAGCCTGTGAGGGCTCGCCAACAGTCTGCTGCTCCTGCGGCTGTGCAGGGATTGAGACGTCTATCTCACTTGGGTGTGGACTCCAGTGGGGTTCTGACTGAGGGCTCTGCAGTGGCATGGAAGTGTGAGCATTTGGCGAGGAGCCCCCACTTCCTTGAGGTCTGCCACCAACTTCCCTCTCATGGGTCAGGTCCCCCTCAGCGCCTGCAAGTGGCTGGAGAGCACCTTGCTGCACATCGGGGGGGCCATGGGGACCCATATCTGCAATGGCAGTCCTACTCAGAAGGACTTCCATGAAGGTCTGGTTTCTCTGTTCAATAGATGCTCATCGCTCCTCAAGAGATGTCATTCTATTCTGAACAATGACCATGTTTACCATACCCTGGCGACTAAGCTCCTCCATGGCCGTAGCCATCCTCTCCTCTATGGTAGCCATCCTTTCCTCTATGGTAGCCATCCTTTCCACGGAGGTTGCCATCCTTTCCGTGGTGATGCGCTCATGCGCCAATGACTCCACAAAGGCTCTGGTCATGGTCGCTATGAACTCCTCCATTCGCTCCACACTCGCAGTGACCCTGGAGACAAAACCTGCCAGAGACTCCTGCATCTGTTCCTGGAGTTCCATCACTGCTGATCTCATGGATGGACCCAGAGGCAGAGGGTCGACATGCTGCTGAGCCGAGCTGGCAGAGTCGTGCGCCCTCCGACTAGGACTCTCCACTGCTGTCCCTGTCTCCACAATCTGCTGATGCTCACTTGTGAGCTGTGATACACCAGGTGACAACACTACTCTATGTCCCGAAGGTCCCACTGAGGTGTGAGTGTCTGCGCTGGTGCTGGGTGCGCAGATTTCTGGTGACGCTGCGCCCTCAGAGGTTGCAGCTTCCTCTGAGGAGTCTGGCTGCTCAGCCTCTTCTTCCTGGCTAGGGGGGATGGATGCTTGTGATGGTCCTGTGGGGGAGTAAAGGAAAGAGTCAAGAGATGTGATGCCAAGGCTACATGCACATTGCTTTTTGCAGATGCTCATAAGTCCATCTGTTAGAGCTTCAGAATCATTATCAGCGACTCATGCAATGTCAAAGAGAGAGATGGGAAACTTTTCTGTCACCAGCTTGCTGTGTTGCAGCCGTCTGTCCGTCCCCCACATGTGCATCATCCTCCAGTCCCGCTATTTTGAGTGCCGCCTCCTTCCAGGGGGTCAGGTGGACTATAGAGGCTGTCCCTCCTCCTGTCCTCGCTCACTCTCTTTTGTTGTGAGCTCTCTTTTCCTGCAATGAGGGAGACAAGTGGAGGTTGAGTGAGAATGAAGGAGTGAGTGTAGAGACTGCATAGCATACATACTTAGAAGGAGACAAAGATGGAGTAAGGTGGCAAGAGCAAGGGCCCTCCCTGTGTGTTGTCAGTTGTTTTCATAGCATCAGAGTGATAGGGAGTGTGAGGGCTGCATAGTCGAATAGTTATGTGAATGTGAGCATAGAGAGTGAGGGAATGGGTAAGGGTGCATGGATGTCAGTGTCAAGTGGGATGTGGAGGAAGAGATTGCTAATGCTGAGTGCTGGTGAGGAAAGGCAATGGGGGTCAGATTGAGGGTGATGGGAAATTCATACTCACTTTTCCAGTGCGCTGAAGGTCATGAAATCTTTTCCGGCACTGCATCCAGGTGTGCCGTGTGACTCCCAAGGAGTTGACCTCCTCAGCCACCTGCATCCACACTGCCTTAGTGTGCTTGGGATGCCTCTTCCTCCCTGAGGAAGGGAAGAGCACCTCCCTGTTGGCCCTAGCCCCATTCACCAATGCCTGCAGGGCCACCTCGTCGAAACGAGGAGCTGAGCTGGGCCTCCCGCTTGTCATCTTTCCTGCAGGTCTCTCTGACACCAAATGGAGAAAGCTTGGAAGCCTGCAGAAGAAGCAAGGCTTGCTGTGGACCTTAAATGCAGCAGCAATGATGACGTCATCGGAGGGGACTTTCAGTCATGAAAAACCCATTTGCAAAGGCTTCCCACACATTGGAAATCAATTGGACAATTAAGTTAAAATTGCATCAATCTCCCACATCCATTTAGATTCGTGTGGGAAACACGAAATTCGGATAACACGACACCATCCCGCACCTGAGTTAAAATCCTGCCCTAAGTCTCCGAACCGAAAAAAAATCCAAACTTCCCTGGTGTCTCCGGAGCTTCAGGCCCTGGGTTGCAGGTGTACATTTGTGTAAAGGCCCACAGATCCCTGGGGCGCAGGCGGTTCGCAAGCATCGCTGGTATCACGTGGGCCCGGTCAACCAATCAAAAAGGGGGATTCCTGTGATACTTATGGGGATTCTGTTTACGTACAGAATCACCACAAGTATATTAGAAATCCTCAAATAAATAAGAATTCACACCACTTAAATAAAAATTAATTAATTAAAAGACCCTTTAATTAAGCATTTAAAATAAAAGTTTAACTTTTTGAAAATTAAATGTAAACATTTTAAAATGGGTGAAAATTTACCTAAACAAATTTTAAATGTATGTGTGTATTCTTTGCAATCAGCTTTTGAACCCTCAATTCCTTCAACCTGCTCAAAACATCTACTTGCTCATGCAGCGACAAGTCATGGCCATTTTTGTTGAGCCATCTGAACTTTGGCTTTCTATTCCTCCCTCACCCACACAACACTAACAAACGGGTGGAAACCAGGTCAAACCAAGCACGTTGCCCACCGACCCCAATCAGATTAAGATGTGAAAGTCTCAGGTTCAAAGGTGACAAGTCTCGTTGAAGCGGGATTCAGTAACACCACACTTGCATATAAGCGGGAATTGCAATAATTGAAATTGCAATAAAACAAACATTTCAGAATTGGAAATATAGAGGAAGAAACTGGACTTTAAACTGAAAATTGCAATCAAACGAGTTTCAAATAAATGGGTACGACTGTACGTAACTTCCTTCCAGTAAACAACTCAGCAGGTATCATACTGGTAGTGATAATGAGATGCCATACGGTAACTCAAAAGAAATACAGCTAATTTCTGATGCATGGTGCAGAGTGCAGCTCTTGATTTCTCCATCTCTCTCAATAAGACCTTGAAACAGTCGGCACTCACCCCTCCCCCAGCACCCTGAATAATTCTCTCCCCTGCATCACATCACCAGACCAGATAAGCTATGATTATTTGATGCCAATCGTGGATTTTAAAAGTCTGAAAATTATAGGCATAATAGAAGATTTAGGAAGATAAGAAGTTCCATAATTTGTTATGCAAGATACTATTGAAGAATGAGACAACAATGAATGAAAAGATGTGCACACAGCAGTGACTTTACTTTGACATGACTGTTTTGGCATGAGACAAAGCTGAGTGGGAAAACAATTACATAAGAACATAAGAAATAGGAGCAGGAGTAGGCCAATCGGCCCCTCGAGCCTGCTCCGCCATTCAATAAGATCATGGCTGATCTGATCCTAACCGCCAATCTACTATCACAGAACCATCTCCTAAATCTAACAGAATTAGACACACAAAATAGGAGCAGGATCAGGCTACACGGCCCCTGGGCCCGCTCCACTACCCACAGGGCCATGTCCGATCCGAACCTAGACTCATGTCCAAATTCCTGCCTGCTCCCCGTAACCCTTAATTCCCTTTACTTCTAGGAAACTGTCTATTTCTGTTTTAAATTTATGTAATGATGTAGCTTCTACAGCTTTTTGGGGCAGCATATTCCATGGACCTACCACCCTCTGAGTGAAGTAGTTCCTCCTCATCTCAGTTTTGAAAGAGCAGCCCCTTATTCTAAGACTATGCCCCCTAGTTCTAGTTTCACCCATCATCGGGAACATCCTCCCCGCATCCACCCGATCCAACCCCTTCACAATCTTATATGTTTCAATAAGATCGCCTCTCATTCTTCTGAACTCCAATAAGTAGAGTCCCAATCTACTCAACCTCTCCTCATATGTCCATCCCCTCATCCCCGGGATTAACCGAGTGAACCTTCTTTGTACTGACTCGAGAGCAAGTATGTCTTTTCTTAAGTATGGACACCAAAACTGTATGCAGTATTCCAGGTGCGGTCTCACCAATACCTTGTACAACTGAAGCAATACCTCCCTATTTTTATATTCTATCCCCCTAGCAATGAAAGCCAACATTCCATTGGCCTTCTTAATCACTTGCTGCACCTGCATACTAACCTTTTGAGTTTCGTGCACCAGGACCCCCAGATCCCTTTGTACTTCAGTACTTTCCAGTTTCTTGCCATTAAGATAACTTACTCTACGATTTTTCCTGCCAAAGTGCATAACCTCACACTTTCCAGTATTGTATTCCATCTGCCAAATCTCTGCCCACTTACTTAGCCTGTCTATGTCCCCTTGCAGGTTTTTTATGTCCTCCTCACTCACTACTTTCCCTCCCATCTTAGTATCATCTGCAAACTTTGATATGTTACACTCGGTCCACTCCTCCAAATCGTTAATATAGATTGTAAATAGTTGGGGACCCAGCGAGGGAAGAAAATAAAACATTGCCATTAGATAATTAGACTAATTGATCTTCCATATAACTTACCTATCTTCATTTATCCACCCGCCTTTTCCTTCTCCTCTTCCTCCATCTATCAATCCATTTATCGATCGTCACTACATCCTTACATTCAATCATCCAAGTAACACACACATGTGTGCTGGTTTGGTCGTTTAGGTTGAACATGAAGCTTCTATTATTAGCTCAAGCTAATGGCAGTTAATTGAAAATTATTTTTTTCCCCTTCTGGGCGAATAAGTTTGAGGTTTTGCAAATTTGTGATACAATACCTATTTTCTCACGTCCAATCAAGAAAATAAGTGATGTAGGATTTTAATTATGGAACAGTACAATCTATTTTTCCTAGTAAGGATTGTTGCCTGGTTCACAGTGTGGATGGATTTTGATGCTTCATAGAAATCTTATCCAACTCTGATGATAAAAGAGGTTTCAGAAATATAAATCAACATGGGTAAAGTTATTTCCAGGATTGCTGACTTACCACCAATCTTGCAATTATGGCTTCCAGCAACATTGTGTTCTTCATGGTTATGTTTACAACGGCACTTAGCTCTCCAGGTGTTTGGGTCAAAGTTTCTTCGTTTTCTCAGCCAGAACTCACCTACGTCTTCGGGGCGGGCAGGGATGAAGGCATAAGCCCTGCACTGGCAGCCAGTCACCACACAGGGCACTCGAACACTGGTACCTGTTGAGAAGAAATGCAGAGCATTAGTCAATGCAGCAAACCACTGGAAAAGATTTGGAATGTTCTAAATTGATAGGTTCACCCTGAAATTCAGAGACTCCAATTCCGGTGCAGTCTTACTCAACAGGAGTGCAGCTCAGATAACTGGGCACAACAGTCAGTATACTCATTTTGTATCGCTCCTGATTTTCCAGCCATGGCCAGAAGAATTGGGCAGGCTGAATTCGGCGCCTTTTTCTCTGATCTGCACTCCCGTTGAGTGAGCACCAAGCTGGGAGTGAAGTTTTGCAATTATGGGCCCAATAAGGTTGGCCAATACACCCTTTGAATTCTCGAGAGGGATACTAGGAGAGTTGTCGCAGAAGTCATCATACAATTTATCACATTTTATTAACGTTTTATTTTGATAATTTTTCTATTGGGGTTTCCCCAATGATTCAAGTGGTAAATAAACTGCACAATTTGGTATTGAACCAAACAGGACAAGAAAGCCCTCCTGGTACAATCCCCGGTTTGTGCAGTTAGCTGGGCAGCAAATCACTACAACTGAACTCAATGCCTCTGGGTTTGGCAGGCTAAATGTTAGCTGCTGCTGCTGCTGATCACGATCAGGTTACTCCTGTTGTGAAGTATGTTTGTGAGTGTGAGTGTGAGTGTGCGTGTGTCTGTGTGAGTGAGAGTGCGAGAGGAAGTGAGAGTGTGCGAGAGAGTGTGTGTGTGAACCTGTGTGAGTGCGTGTGTGTGAGTGTGTGTGTGAGAGAGTGAGCGGAGAGCGTGAGAGTGTGAGTCTGTGTGAGTGAATGCATGCGAGTGTGAGTATGAGTGTGAGAGTGAGTGAGTGCGTGAGTAAGTGAGTGCGAAAGTGTGTGCGTGTGAGTGCGAATCTGAGTGAGTGTGCGCACGTGTGTGTGTGCGTGAGTGTCTGTGAGAGTGAATGTGTGTGTGATTGTGTGAATGCGAGAGAGTGTGAGTGTGAGAGTGTGTGTGTGTGTGCGAGCAAGTGCGTGTGTGTGAGTGCATGTGTCTGGGTGAGTGAGTGAGTGTGTGTGAGCGCGTGCATGCGAGTGTGAGTGCATGTGTGCGTGTGCGTGTATGCGTGCATGTATGAGTGTGTGTGCGCGCGAGTGCAAGTGAGTGTGTGTGATTGTGTGAGAGTGTGTGTGTGTGCGAGTGAGTGCGTGCAAGTGTGTGAGAGTGTGTGTGCGCGTGCATGCGTGCACATGTGTGCATGTGAGTGAGTGAGTGAGAGTATGAGTGAGTGAGTGTGATTGTGTGTGTGTGTGTGAGGATGTGTGAGTATGAGTGAGTGTGAGTGTGTGTGAGTGTGAATGCATGTGTGAGAGTATGTGTGTGTCAGAGTGTGTGTGTATGAGAGTGTGTATGTCAGTGTGAGTGCGAGTGTGTGAGTACGTGTGAGTGTGTGTGCGCGTGTGATGCGAGCAGACAATCACTGCCCAGGCTCACACACGAAGAATGACCACTTGGGTGAGGTGCCAGCAAAAGTCAGGACCTTCAGGAGAGGAATGTTTTAAAAACGGGGGAGTTTTTAGTCCACAGTTGAATTTCTACTGAATTTATTTTTGAAATAAAACAGTATATATGAGTTAATGAGACAGCCATCTTAGTGGTTGTGATAAAATTTAGTCGTGATTGCTGCTAACAAGGATGCATGCTGATGAGAATATAAGCAAGTACAGAAGGAGAAAAGTTCATTCGGCCCATCAAGCCCCTCCCTCCAGAGTCCAGGTATGATTATTCTATCAAGGACTTTTATTCCCTACCCATCAGCTGGTGAACCCCTATTTTGAAGAACACTAATTTCCTTCCCCTACCTCCTGTGAAATAAACAAACACTGCAATTGACGTCTCTAAAATTCTGAGATGTGAATGGCTTGACAACACCTGTTATGCTGAGATCAGCAGTGACTCTGAGTTGATCATTAGACTTGGGTAGAAGAAGCAGAATTCAGTGTGCTCGTGCTACCTTATTTTTACAATCAGACAAAAATAATCAATTTAAATACCAAGTCCTGTTCCATACCGGTAAAACGTTCATGTTCAGCGAGGAGGTGCCCGCAAAAGCACTTTGACTTTACTCCAACTCGGATGCAATCCCATTTGTAGTCAGGACATCGATATCCAATATAGATCCCTTTCAAAGCAACACAATCAGCAATGCATTGGTTACAAATGTAATAGTTGAACTATGTGCTACTCACTTACAATGCAGGTGGTGAAAATACCTTAAAGCAATACTGAAATGTACCAAAGCGTTCTGTGATAAGTCCCAAGTGAATGTATGAAAGGAACACAGGTATTCATGCCCAAAGCATTTGCCTTAATACACATTGAAAAAGAACTCCCTCTCCTTCACATCAAAAATTACAATATTAGTACTTAAGAAAATACAAGGCTGAAGTTGTTCTCTCTGATTAACAAAGTCAACCTCCTGCTACCCTGGCCAAATAGGTGTATTAAGCCAAGCCGTAGAACGGAACCCCACTGCACCAGTGCAATTTTCCATCTCCACATCAAGGGGAAGATAACCATTGTGCAACACGTGCAGCAAAATTTAGAACACATTTATTAAGTTTTGAATTTTCTAAATATAGCACACACAGAAATTGTGCTATCGGCTATCGTGCTGAAGACCTGTGCTCCAGAACTAGCCGTGCCTCTAGACAAGCTGTTCCAGTACAGCTACAACACTGGCATCTATCCGACAATGTGGAAAACTGCCCAGGTGTGTCCTGTCCACAAAAAACAGAACAAATCCAACCCGGCCAATTACCGCCCCATCAGTCTACTCTCAATCATCAACAAAGTGATGGAAGGTGTCATCGACAATGCTATCAAGCGGCACTTACTCACCAAAAACCTGCTCACTGATGCCCAGTTTGGTTTCCACCAAGACCACTCGGCTCTCGGCCTCATTACAGCCTTGGTCCAAACATGGACAAAGGAACTGAATTCCAGAGGTGAGGTGAGAGTGACTGCCCTTGAAATCAAGGCAGCATTTGACCGAGTGTGGCATCAAGGAGCCCTAGTAAAACAGAAGTCAATGGGAATCGGGGGGGGGGGGGAACGCTCCACTGGCTGGAGTCATACCTAGCACAAAAGAAGATAGTTGTGGTGGTTGAAGGTCAATCATCACAGCCCCAGGACATCGCTGCAGGAGTTCCTCAGGGCAGTGTCCTGGGCCCAACCATCTTCAGCTGCTTCATCAATGACCTTCCCTCCAACATAAGGTCAGAAATGGGGATGTCCGCTGATGACTGCACAGTGTTCAGCGTCATTCACAACTCCTCAGATAATGAAGCAGTCCATGCCCGCATGCAACAAGACCTGGACGACGTTCAGGCTTGGGCTGATAAGTGGCAGGTAACATTTGCATCACAGAAGTGCCAGGCAATGACTATCGCCAACAAGCAAGAGTCTAACCACCTCCCCTTGACATTCAACAGCATTACCATCGCGGAATCCCCCACCATCAACATCCTGGGGGTCCCCATCGACCAGAAACTTAACTGGATCAGCCACATAAATACTATGGCAACAAGAGCAGGTCAGAGGCTGGGTATTCTGCGGCAAGTGTCTCACTTCCTGACTCCCCAAAGCCTTTCCACCATCTACAAGGCACAAGTAAGGAATGTGATGGAATACTCTCCACTTGCCTGGATGAGTGCAGCTCCAACACCACTCAAGAAGCTCGACACCATCCAGGACAAAGCAGCCCGCTTGATTGGCACCCCATCCACCATCTTAGACATTCACTCCCTCCACCACTGGCGCACCGTGGCTGCAGTGTGTATCGTCTACAAGATGCACTGCAGCAACTTGCCAAGGCTTCTTCGGCAGCACCTCCCAAACCCACGACCTCTTCCACCTAGAAGGACAAGGGCAGCAGGTGCATGGGAACACCACCACCTTCAAGTTCCCCTCCAAGTCACACACCATCCTGACTTAGAAGTATATCGCCAATCCTTCATCATCGCTGGGTCAAAATCCTGGACTTCCCTTCCTAACAGCACTGTGGGAGTACCTTCACCACATTGACTGCAGCGGTTCAAGAAGGCGGCTCACCACCACCTTCTCAAGGGCAATTAGGGATGGGCGATAAATGCTGGCCTTGCCAGCAACACCCACGTCCCATAAACGAATAAAACAAAAGAAAACTTTGCCCCAATTGCCTTTCTGACCTTGAGGCTACCAGCCTAATGCCAATAGTCAAAGTTTTATGCTGTCAAGTGGATTGAGAGTGCCCAAACTCTTTTCATGTTGGGTATTTACAACTTCCAGAGAGAACAGGGGTTTATCTCATCTGTTTGGATTCAAAACTAGATCTCTGACGTGAAATGAGAGTGTGTAATCTCACTGGACCAGTCATATCAAGCTTTAGAGACATTATTTTGCTGGTAAGAAAAGTTCAATCCTGTGTCTTCTAAAGTAGAAAAAAGTTACTGAAGATGGCACAAAATATTTAGAGTAAATAATTAAGTGCTAAGGTTAAGTTCCCCTGATGTCTTCACTATACTGTATGGAGCTGAGCTGAAAGGGGTGGTTTACTTCTGCATAATTATTGTCACAAATCTACTTTACTATTAGACGGTAATGTGTTCAAACTTCTGGCTGGCATTAAACAAGACCTTGAGAGGAGGAAAGCTCATGCTTCTTGATGTGCCTCAATGAATCCGAGACTCAACGTTAACGGAGCAAAGCAAGGCTTTTATTAACTCAGAAAGTAATACACAGTGGAGAAGTGTCTCTCATCCAGAGATCTGCTGTACTGCCTGTGAGACACGCTGGGGCCTGCTTAAGTAGGGGCCCGGTATGGGCGGAGCCCTACACACAATACAATACAGGTAAGGAAATGAAACTGAAACTAAACTCCCCTGCTTGTCACAGTCACAGGCACAATCAAACACAGAGAATACAGAGTGCCTGATGAATGGCATATTTCATCACACTTCTCTCACTACAAGAAAAGGTGAATGCTTTTAAAACTAACAATGCCCAGGTTGAAATATATCTGCAATTTGCTTCTCATTGCAATTCAGACACACTCTGGTTCAGGAAAACCAAACAGTCGTTTCTGAATACCCAATAATAGGGAAAAACAAGCTACAGGAAGATAAAACTGTCGGTAGGGAATACTGGACTAACTGGAGCTGAACAACATGATTGAAAACATCGATACTTGACACATTAGGTTTGCCCCAGTCAAAAATGTCGGCTGATTGGAGCTGGATGGGAGTGAAGCACCCCAAACCATCTCGCTTAAGAATTTACTTGAAATCCCTAACAATCCCAAATTGTAATAATACATTCCTTTTGTAAATACCTACTTGAATATGGAACATAGCTAATAGATCATTCTGAACTTTATGAAGCACAAAAGTTTCCCAGATATTCAATCAGGTGGGTGACATAATTAACAAAATACAAAGGGGGGAATTTTTCAGTGGGTCAGCGGGTGCGATCGGTGGCGGGTTGGGTGGAAAAGTGTTTCTTTTGACAGCGAGTCAGAACCCCACGGTCAACATGCTGCCACGTGCCATTCCCAAATGTCGAGTCTGTCAGTGCTGAGCAGACCCGACATGCAGTGGCGGGTGAGGCAATTAAGGTCATTATGATCTTGTTAACAGAGCATTAAGAATTATTTTCAACTCACCTTCAGAGTTTACCAGGTCGCCCACGGGGTCCATGCTGCTCGGGGATCACGTCAGGTAAGCAGGGCAGGAGTTGAATGGCCATGGAATCATCTTATTGCTTGACAGATGCAAATATGCTATAAAAGCTCCCATCTCACAGCTGTTCGCTTTCCAAGCTCAGAAGCTGTTGCTTACTGCATTTGGAAGACAGATTGAGCTTTATGCAGGTTGCAAGTGTTTGGAGCAAACTCTCCATCCAGTGTCACCTCATTGGAACAACCTCTCTCACCATTGATTCTGTCATCTCAAGTTCACCTGCCATCTATTACATCAGCATCGGTGCCCTTGAAACTATCTCACCTTGGTCCTCAGAATCCCACCATGATCAGCCTCAACACCAGCAGCACCAGGCACACCAGCAGCACTAACAACAACACCAAACTTCTCCACAATCAACTGATGCTGCACAGGACACAGGGCATCAGCACCCGACCACATTGCTGCCTGGGAGGCCAGGGATGGCCTCACCATGGCCACATTTACTTCACTTGACGCTGTACACCCTGGCTGCCACATGATGTGCCAGATTGGCACCATCCCACACCAACACCATAAAGCATCCCTACAATGCCCAAGCCGTTCTTTTCACACTCATCACCGTTGCGGGGGGTACCGTTATGTCTCACCATTCATTGTAACTCACGCCAGTTCTAAAGGTGCACACAAATCTGTCCAAGAATGCAAAGTGTTGAAAATAAAGGTTTCAATGTTTGACAGCACATTAACAAAAACTTCACATGAACATTGCATAAATCACCCAAGTGCCTACCCTTGTGTGTTGTTAGTTGGTATGATTGGACTAGGATGAGGGTGAGTGTGAGGGGTGGCTAGTGAGATGGGGAAGTGATAATGTAGATAGAGAGGGATGGGTTGAGGTGCAAGGTAAGCTGGTGTGAGTAACGATGTGCAGGAGTAGGGTAGGGAAGGCAGAGTGATGGGGATGTGATGAGTGGCACAGCAGGATGAGGTTGAATGTGACTTTGTACTAACGTTTCGTGATCTACTGAGATCATTGAAAAGTTTGAGTCACTGCAGCCAGGGACTCCTGACTACATTCCTGCTTGTGTCCTCCAGTGCAATGTGCAACCAGGCTGCGTTGGTCTCCTGGGGAGGATTCTTCTGCCCATTGGAAGGGAAGAGAACCTCCCTGCCTGCTGTGACTCCCTCCATAAGCATATGGAGAGAGTCATGGGAGAGCCTGGGTGCAGCCGTGCACCTCTGTGCAGTGTTTGCAGCACCTCAATGCTGTAGAACACTGACAGCACAAATGTCAAAATCAATTTGCGCATGGTCCCTTTAAGGAAACCGGTTGATGATGCGTCATCAAATGACATCATCAGACCTGCTTCCTTCAATTGGCCGGCAAATGTGCTAAGCAGGCTTAACAAGCCCAATCAGGGGAAAATCATTTTGGACAGTGGGATGGAGGCAGTAGCGGAGCCGGGACCCGCCACGGACCCGCCGAGGTTGGTAAAATCCAGCCCAAGAGCTCTGCGAGGAGAATCTAGAGGTTGAACTCGCATACTTCAATTTGGTGAAATGCACACTTAGCATGTGCTGGTGTATGGATGAGGTTAATTTATAGAATCATGCAGCACAGAAGGTGCACATTCAGCCCATCTCTTTGAAAGAGCTATCCAATTAGTCCCACTCCCCTGCTCTTCCCCCATAGTCAATTTTCCCCCTAAGGGTCGCGCATCAATTGTGAGGTCCCACACAGGGCAGCTGCTGCCACTGGAAGAGATACCACATAGCAAATTTAAAGGGCCCACGCAGGGAAAAAAATTAGAGGGAACATTGCCCATAGCCTTGCAAATTTCTCCTTTACAAGTATATATCCAATTCCCTTTTGAAAGTTACTATTCAATCTGCTTCCACCACCCTTTCAGGCAGTGCATACCAGATCATAACTACTTGCTGACTAAAAAAAAAATCTTCTCATTTCCTCCCTGGATATTTTGCCAAATACCTTAAATCTGTGTCCTCTGGTTACCGATTATCCTGCCAGTGGAAACAGTTTCACCCTATCTGCTCTTTCAAAACCCCTCATAATTTTGAACACTTCTATTAAATCTCCCCTAAACCTTCTCTGCTCTAAATAGAACAATCCTAGCTTCTCTTGTCTCTCCACAAAACTAAAGTCCCTCATTCCTGGTACCACTCTGACAATTCTCCTCTGCACCCTCTCCAATGCCTTGGCATCCTTCCTAAAGGGCGGTGTCCAGAATTGGGCACAATACTCTAACTGAGGCCACACCACTGATTTATAAAGGTATACCATAACTTCCTTGGTTTTGTACTCTATGGGGGTGATTTTCATTCAGAAGTCGGGTTGGAGGCGGGACTACAACTTTCGGGGTTGTAGTCCCGCCTCCATCGAGATGCGGCCAATCCACGCGATTTTAACTTGATTGACCTTGTTGAGCCCACCCAGCGGGCCCAGCAGGCCAATTAAGGGCCACCCGGCAACAGGTGACATCAGAGACTGAAATTTCATCTGTCAAGACGTTTTGACAGATGAAATATCAGTGTTTCACAGCTGTTTGAAGCTATCAAACACTGACAGTCTTACTTCTAACCTGAGTCCTTCTACACAGACTCAGTTAGAAATCTCCCCGGCACAGAAAGCTGCAGGCTGTCACTTTTGACAGATTGCAGCCACTCTGCTTTCTGTGCTGGTTAGATGATGGACTCCCGAAACCTAGAGGAAGGAAGGCCAATCCAAAGGTAAGTACAGGTAATTTAAACTTCTTTACACATTTTAGACACACCAAACACACTTACCTTTGCACTCATGCACCCATCACTCACCTGAACACGGACATCTCGACCCCTCCAAGTCCTTCAACCCGACGGCCCGACTCCTCTAACTTGGCGTAGTTTGGAGCCGTCGGGAATCCCACACTTCAAGCTTTAAAATAGGGATTAGGCTAAAAACTGCCTGTTAACTACCTGTTAACAGGCAGTTAATTGGCACTAATCCCTTCCCGCCTCGGGTAGGCGGGTCCCAGTGCGGGGCGGGTACCCACCTCCTTAGAAACTTACATGGAGGCGGGTTGGGGGCGGGATGGTGTCGGGACCCCCGATTTCGAGACTTTAGCCCCCCGCACGCCTCCAAACCCAACTCCACGGGTCAATGAAAATCGACCCCTATGCCTCTATTCATAAAGCCAAGGATCCTGTATGCCTTTTTTTTTACAGCCTCATCAACTTGTTCTGCTGCCTTCAAAGATGTGAGTATGTGAAGCCTCAGGTCTCCCTGTTCCTGCACCCCTTTTAAAATTGCACCATTTAATTTATATTGCCTCTCCTCATTTTTCCTTCCAAAATGCATAATTCTCACTTCTCTGCATTAAATATAATCTGCCATGTGTTTGCCCGTTTCACCAGTCTGTTTAATCTGCCATGTGTTTGCCCGTTTCACCAGTCTGTTTAATCTGCCATGTGTTTGCCCATTTCACCAGTCTGTTTATGTCCTTCTGAAATCTGCTACTATCCTTCTCCCTGTTTATTACATTTCCAAGCTTTGCGTTATCTGCAAACTTTGAAATTATGCCCCCTATACCCGAGTCCAGGCTATTAATATATATCAAAAAAGAGTAGTGGTCCTAATACTGACCCCTGGGGGACATCACTGTATACATCCTTCCTTTCTGTCTCTTAGCCACTTCTGTATCTACACTGCCCCTGCCCCTGCCCCTTTAATCCTATGAGCTTCAATTCTGCTAAAATATCTATAATGTGACACCTTATCAAACGCCTTCTGAAAGTACACATCCACAGCATCAATTGCACTACCTTCATCAGCCCTCCCTGTTATATCAGTGAAGAACTCAATCAAGTTTGGCAGCAACGATTTGCCTTTAACAAATCCATGTAGGCTGTAATTTATTAAATAATGTTCTTCCAAGTGACACTTTGTCCTGGATTATGGTCTGTAGAAGTTTCCACCGACGTTAGGCTGACTGGCCTGTAGTTACCTGGTTTATCTCCCCTTTTTGAACAGGGGTTTAACATTTGCAACCCTCCAGTGCTCTGGCCCCACTCTCATATCCAAGGAGGATTAAAAGATTGTCACCAAAGTCTCTGCTATTTCCACCCTTACTTCCCTCAACAACCTAGGATGCATCTCATCTGGAACCCGAGGTAACTTTTCAATTGAAGGTCCTTCACAGATTCTATTACATTCCACATAGAACAGTGCTGCATTGTTAGAGGTGCCATCCTCTGTGTGAGAGGCAAAACCAAGGCTCTGTCTGACTGTTTATTTGGGTACAAAATGTCTCATGCCACTTTTTTGAAGAACTGCAAGAAGTCTTCTCAGTGTTCTAGTCAACACTGCTCCTCAACCATCACCACCATCAAATAAATTAACTGGGCATTCATCTAATTTTCTGTTTGTGGGACATTGCTCTGTGCAAATTGGATGCCATGTTTTCCTACAAAAGAACAGTGACTACACTTCAAAAATAATTCAGTAGTTTTGAATACCTTTGGAGTATCTTGAGGATGTGAATTGTGCTATAAACAGGCAAGTTCTTTTTCTTTCTTATTGTGAATTGAATTCAATAAACCTGGTGATTTTTTGCTCGCACAAGAAAAAAATGACCATGAAAGCTGTCATAATAAATCATGAAAACCCAACTGATTCACTAATGCCCTTCAGGCAAGGGAACCTACCACCTCCTACCTGGTCTGGTCTACATGTGACTCTAATACACACTTTGTTTTGGACACTTAATGCGCTTTGAAATGGCTCAATAATCACTATGAATTCTCAGGGTAGCAATGAACATCAAATGTGGCCTTGCCAGCATCTCCTACACCCGGAGAACAAATAACAATAATAATTAAAGTCACCTGTTTGAAGGGCATCTAACGCTGCTTCTCTCTCAGGATCAAACAGTTCCTTCACCCGACTCCCAAATTCCTCTCTATGCATTGCTTTGGCGACAGAGATGAGCTCAGCCTTTTTGGCTGGAACTATGGGTTTTATTGTGTGTCCTGTAAAAGATAATTGCAGGAAACCTTTCATAAGCTAGACCTTTTTTTTTGTTCCACCTACTCTTAACTTGCTATTATAAATAATATTTATTTTCCTTTATTGAGTAACCACGGTGAAGGGCCAAGACCTATAGTGCCGGACACAAAAGTGTTGGAAAGAGTAGAAGACAATATGGGTTAAATGAGGAAGCAAGTGATTAGGTGACACCAAGCTTGGATTTTAAATGTCTGAAGATTTTAAGAATAAGGGAAGACTATGGGTTTAGAAACATTAGTGCATTTCAATTTGTGTAGTAAAATAAATTGTTCCAAAAATCCAACTACTGTAGCTGTCATTAAAATCAAAATGATTTTTTAATAATCTTAAGGTCACAAACATTTAAAAAATAAATCTCCATAGTTGGAATTTGGGGAAATTCTTTAAAACTAGAGCCAAATAATTTTCTAAGAATGGGAAGAGGCTTTGAAAGTTGTCTCAGTCTGCACACTTGATCTAATTGGCTGAAAATTGCCCCAAGCAGTCAGGTGACCAGCCGGGTTGGGGGCTGGAGGAATGCAGTGAAAACGGTTGTGGATGTTCAGCTAGGCACTGACATGTGTTTCACATTTCAGTTCCTCAGTCTCTCGTTCACTCTCTATAAGTGGGGATTAGCCAAAATTGGGGAATTGTGATTCCAATAGGATTTCAAACTTTTTTTATGTGAGCCCAAAATATGTAATGCTGATACATTTCTTTATGGAAGAAATATATTCAATTATATTTTCCTGTTAAAACTAATTACAAAATTCAAAGAGCATGAGTCACTTTAAAAAATATTTAATATGCTTCATCCCTGAGAGGAAATATTCATAACTGGCCCAGTCTAAATGCAGTTTTATGGCGAACTCTCATGTCAGTGGATGACATATCCAATAGGTTCATATCTAATGGTTGCCATGGAGGTGAACAGGGGGCTCCCATCCCGCAAAATGCAGGCAATACTGAGCTTCTATGTTACATTTCAGCACCCAGGATCAGGAAGGGAATGTAAGAGGCATAAGTTGTTACCATAGCGGCAGATAGATTTATTAAAAAGGTACTGACACACAAGTCTCCTGTAATCTTTACAATAATGAGATTTTCAGAGACATTTAAAAAGGGGCAGTGAGAAAAGGCCACTCTACCTTTTTTAAAATGAAGGTGTACATGAAGCTGGAGTTTGCAATGCAATAATGTTATTTTTTTCGCTTAACTTTTCTTTTGATTGTCTTTCCCCATTCACTCTTCTCCTGAAAGCAAATGTTCCCATTAAGGTGCAGAGTATCGTTCCTTGCTATTGTAGCTCTATAGCACCTCACCCAAGGAACTATTAGAATCACAGTGGGTAAAATATAACCTTGGCGGGTGCACAAAATGGGCGGTAGCGTATTGATTGCCTGTTATACACCTTGCCCGATTTGCCTGACTTCAATGGAAAAGATAATTGGGCAGTGTGTATAATGCTGTGGGGGAAGTTGCAGTTACCCTGATCCTGCCCTTTTCACTTGACACCCACAGATCTGTGCTTCCAGTGGGATTTGCTTGATAACAATCAACAGCACAAATCCTGGCTCATTTTTCCTCTTCTTAGTTCAGGGATGGTGAGGTCAGTCCTAACACCCCAACTGCTGAGATTGCACTTTTAAAAAATAAATAAAAGACTAAAAATTGAAAATTGAATGAAAAAGTCTGCACTAGAATTGTTATAATCAGTAATCTTTGCTGCACACTTATTGCATCAACAGATTGGCAGGAGACTTTATTTTAGGGAGGCTGTTCCTGGCAACATCAGGGGCTGAAACTATCCCAGGATACACTATAATTTGGTGGGGTTACCTCTTTGAAACAGGAACATTTCAGAGACTGCCGGAACCTGCATGTACCTCAGCAAGTGTCAGTTGTGGAGTGGAGGGGACGAAGAATAAAACTCTCCAAAATTTATTAATGGTGGAGTGCATTTGCTTTGTCTCTTTGGATGCTCCCAATCAACATACTTCTTTATAAATTGGAAATTCTTTCCTTTCCTTGAAACAAGAAATTCCTGACAACACTGGTTCTTTAAGGCTCCAGTGTTCTGTGCCACTGCGGGTAGTATTACCACCTGTTCAATTTTGGAGTGGGCAGTCTAGTTGGGTGAACATTTCTGAAGTCACACCAGAGGCCATAAAATAGAAGGCCGCATTTTCCACATTTCTATTTCTAATTAATTATTAAAGTTCTTTTGCTTTTAAAGACTTTTCGTCACCACAAAAGAAAACATCAGAACTGAATCCATGATCCACCTCCAAAGATGGTAGATTGAATAGCCTCCTGCTTTGTTGTAAAATGCTACAGTTCTATCGCTCCTGCTCTGCCAGTATCTTGCTTCCTGTTTGGTTTCGGACTTGGCAAAAGATGGCAGCTCTGAATTTCCACTGCAGTCGTCCCGACTCCTGCCATAACTTTGCCATTTTTCTGGGGGTTCCGCCAATCTCCCGCTGAAAGGGAGATCAGCACAAATGCCATGGAAATTGAGAGTCGGCAAGTCTAGCTGCAGCCCTTAGTCTTTGTATTGTGATAACATTACATGCTGCCAGCCTGAAGTGATAACTAAAGTGAATCTTAAAGATGCAAGTGTTTTTCACATTACCTTTTGGGACAAGCATTGTTTTTTCTTGCTGGGCTTGTGATGGTTGATGAGGCACTAGAGCTTGGCTAGGTCCAGGCAGGTTGCCTGCCCTGCTTCCTGGTGCCATCTGGTTGGATTGGTGACCTGCAGCTTGTGGGGTAAAACTGTCCTTCTTCACCTTTTTTTTTCCTGAGCCTTGACCAGTAGACATTGTATGTGTGTGTTTCAGCTGTACTCGGCCACTGCAGCCAGACACTGAAACATTGACAATTGAAATGGAGTTGCCATTTTGTCAGGTACATTTAGAAAGTCATTTACATCAGCAAACATACAATCACCTCTTTTCTTTAGAGCTTTGCAAAAAAAAACCTGCAAGGTTGTAAAGTCCTACCTGACTGGAAATGCAAGCATGTGAGGTGGTGTTAAATGGCTGAATTGCACAGTAACCAGGAAACAGTTTGTATTGTTAACAGCAATCCAGTCAGAGCAATGGGCAGGAAGACTCTCCTGGGGAGAACTGGCACTGGTACAGTGAAAAAGGAAAACAAACATTATTTTCCGTAGAACAAATCAACACTCAATGAGAAAAAGTAACAGTTTAGTGGACGGTTTGAGATACACATTGAAGATAGATAATAAAATGCATAAATGCTGTATGGTAGCATGCCAGATAAAGTTCATTATGTGTTACAAATGCAGGTCGTGCCTTGGGGTACAGTCATTCCAGTAAGCGATCTGAGCATCTTACATTTAGGGTGTGCCCGTATTGGCCAATATCTAATGATACAATAGTATCACACAGGGGTGTAACAATACTACTCCCTTGTGATCTGAACTGTCTGCTTGTGTCTTATGCACACTCCCCCACATGCATCTCCTCAATCTTTTCAAAGGTAGACTGAGAAAACACTTGGTAAGACAAGGTCAGATACCAATTGTTAAGCTATTTTATTTCACAGCAAAATGAACATACAGAGCAACACTTATGATCAGACTCAGTTAATTCAATTGGTACAACTTGTCTTCGTGTAATAGTACAAAATAACAAATTCAGCCCCACATCAGAGGGTGGTCTTGCTTGACTTAAGCAAAGTAACTTCTAACTTCTGTCTTGCATTTTGACCTTCTAAACCTGGTGAAAGCTTTCCAGCGCAGCTTTCTGTTTAAATGCCTGACTGCCAATGAGAATTTCGGTCTGTTTTTATCTCCCTGTGCTCACAACCCAAGTGGAAGGCCTATGCCAGGCAACTTCTGCTGAGTGCCCAGGACCAGCGAATTTCCAGCACAGTGGCTTGGAAAGTGGATATTGGCCCTGAAATTAGGATCGGGGGCTTGCTGCGTGTGCAAGCCCCCGATCTGCACTCACCCTGCGCGCCGACATCTGAAGCCCGGGCCTGCTTGCATTTCCTGTCACAGGCCCGGTTCAGCTGTCGGCGCGATGTGCTTACCTGATCCAGCGGCGTAGTTAGTGCGATGTGCCGGCTGGGATCAGGTGAGCACTGTGCAGCCAATCAGGGGAGGGGAAACTCATTCATGAGTTTGACAGTAAGAGCTGTCAAACTCATGAAAAGTATGGGCTGCCAAAACACTACTTTAACTTTAAATAACATTTTTAAAAACATCCCACTGATTATAATAACTTTAAATAAGTTTTTAAAAATGTTTTAAACAATTAATCAATTTTTTGAAAAAAATAAATTTTAAAAAATAGGGTCTAAAATTAAACTTACCATCCTGTAAATTCTTTAAAAATAACAAACCTGTGGAAAAAAAATTCTACATTGTACTAAAAGCCCACTTACCTGAAAAACTAAATACTTACGTCTTGTTTTTCCACGCGTAAAGACCGGAGGCCTTTACACGCGCGCAACTCTGAAAAAAAAAAGGAATTTTACAGCGCACGCGCTCCCTGTGCAGTCGCGCGCGTTCTGCCTCTGAACCCCTTCATTCAGAGGACAGGAAATGCCGGTTTTCCCCGCATGCGCTGTGCATGCTGAAAACCGGCATTTTCTCCGGCCAGACGCGTGAGTACCCCGACCGTACTCACGCGTTTGGAAAGGAATTACTGGGCCATTGTCTGAATTGGGTGTGGTCCTGGTGAGACTGGCAGCAGAATCACGGCGCTGGTCGTTGGAGTGGGGGCCCTGGGGGAGCAAATTTGACTGGCCTCAGATGAGTCCGGGGGGAGAAGCAATCTGTAGGTGGGGCGAATTGTGGCCATCAATGGCCTGCAGTTTTAATGTGGAGCCGGGAGGAGCACTCCTACTCTGCCCAGCTCCACATTCATGCAAATGTTTTTTTTAAACTTACCTTTTTGGTGGCGGCCTCCAGTGGTTCCTTTAAGCACCACAGGCTAGGTCCCATGTAGACCAGGTAACCTTGAATACTGCAGGCTAGGCTCCTACTCTGGTTTGGGTTCTAAACAGGCATTAGGCCCTTTATTAGCTTATTCAAGGGGTCTAACACTTGTTTCAGGCAGCCACCAAGGATGCCTCTACAGTGCCTATAGAATATGGCGTCGCACAGGTTTGGGTTCGGGAGGTTGGCCCCCTATTTGCATCTGATTTCCGCCTGGAAAACGGGTGCAATGAGGTCTAAATTCACCCTCAATGGCAAGAGAGGGAAACCAGGGAATTATAGGCCAGTTAGCCTAACATCTGTTGTCGGGAAATTACTAGAGTCTATAATTAAGGATAGGGTGATTGAACACCTCGTAAACGTTCAGCTGATCAGAGAGAGCCAGCATGGATTTGTGACAAAACTGATTGAATTTTTTGAGGAGGTGACTATAGTAGTGGACAGGGGAATGTCTATGGATGTTATTTATGCGGACTTCCAGAAGGCATTTGATAAAGTCCCTGTTAAAAGACTGTTATCTAAGGTAGAAGCCCATGGAATTGAAGGCAAATTATTGACCTGGTTAGGAAATTGGCTGAGCGGCAGGAGACAGAGAGTAGGGATAATGGGTAGGTACTCAAATTGGCATGATGTGACTAGTAGTGTCCTGCAGGGATCTGTGTTGGGGCCTCAACTATTCACTGTATTTATTAATGACTTAGATAATGGCTTAGAAAGCCATATATTCATATTTGCCAATGACACAAAGATAGGTGGCATTGTAGGCAATGTAGATGAAAGCATAAAATTACAAAGGGATATCGATAGATTAAGTGAATGGGCAAAACTGTAGCAAATGGATATCAATGTAGACAAATGTGAGGTCATCCACTTTGGACCTAAAAAGGATAGAACAGGGTACTTTCTAAATGGTAAAAGGCTAAAAACAGTGGAGGTCCAAAGAGACTTGGGGGTCCAGGTACATAGATCATTAAAAGGTCATGAACAGGTACAGAAAATAATCAAAAAGGCTAATGGAATGTTGGCCTTTATATCTAGAGGACTAGAATACAAGGGGGTAGAAGTTATGCTGCAGCTGTACAAAACCCTGGTTAGACCACACCTGGAGTACAGTGAGCAGTTCTGGGCACCACACCTTAGGAAGGATATATTGGCCTTGGAGGGAGTGCAGCGTAGATTTACCAGAATGATACCTGGATTTCAAGGATTAACTTACGAGGAGAGAATACACAATTTAGAATTGTATTCCCCATGAATTTAGAAGGTTAAGGGGTAATTTGATCGAAGTTTTCAGGATATTAAGGGGAACAGATAGGGTAGATAGAGAGAAAATATTTCCACTGGTTGGGGATTCTAGGACTAGGGGGGTCATAGTCTAAAAATTAGAGCCAAACCTTCAGGAGTGAAATTATGAAACACTTCTACACACAAAGGGTGGTAGAAGTTTGGAACTCTCTCCCAGAATACGGCAATTGATGAGAGATCAATTATTAATTTTAAATCGGAGATTGATAGCTCTCTGTTAACCAAAGGTATTAAGGGATATGGGCCAAAGGCGGGTGTATGGAGTTAGATCACAAAGGCCTTAGACACTGTCAACTGTGAGGGATTATGGAGTGTCCTCCTCAAATTCGGCTGCCCTCAAAAGTTTGTCACCATCCTCCGCCTGCTTCACGACGACATGCAAGCCGTGATCCTGACCAATGGTTCCACCACAGACCCAATTCACGCGAGAACCGGGGTCAAGCAAGGCTGTGTCATCGCACCAACGCTCTTCTCGATCTTCCTTGCTGCAATGCTCCATCTCACCCTCAGTAAGCTCTCCGCTGGAGTGGAGCTAATTTACAGAACAAACGGGAAACTGCTCAACCTCCGTCGCCTCCAGTCCAGATCCAAGGTCGTCCCATCCTCTGTCGTCGAATTACAGTATGCAGATGATGCTTGCGTCTGTGCTCACTCGGAGGTCGAACTCCAAACCATCGTCAACACCTTCACCGAAGCGTATGAGAGCATGGGCCTTACACTAAACATCCGTAAGACAAAGGTCCTCGACCAACCTGCCCCCGCCACACAGTACTGTCCCCCGATTATCAAAATCCACGACAAGGCCTTGGACAACGTGGACCACTTTCCATACCTCGGGAGCCTACTGTCAACAAGGGCAGACGTCGACGACGAAGTCCAACACCGCCTTCAGTGTGCCAGTGCAGCCTTAGGTTGCCTGAGGAAGAGAGTGTTTGAAGACCAGGACCTCAAACCCTGCACTAAGCTCATGGTCTACAGAGCAGCAGTGATACCCGCCCTGCTGTATGCCTCAGAGACATGGACCATGTACAGCAGGCACCTCAAAGCACTGGAGAGGTACCACCAATGCTGCCTCTGCAAGATCCTGCAAATCCATTGGCAGGATAGGCGCGCCAACGTCAGTGTTCTTGCTCGCGCCAACATCCCCAGCATCAAAGCTTTGACCACGCTCGATCAGCTCCGATGGATGGGTCACATTGTCTGCATGCCCGATACGAGACTCCCAAAACAAGCGCTCTACTCGGAAATCCGACGCGGCAAGAGAGCCCCAGGTGGGCAGAGGAAACGCTTCAAGGACACCCTCAAAGCCTCCTTGAAAAAGTGTAACATCCCCACCGACACCTGGGAATCCCTGGCCCAAGACCGCACAAAGTGGAGGAGAAGCATCCGGGAAGGTGCCGAACACCTCGAGTCTCTTCGCCGAGAGCAAGCGGAAGCCAAGTGCAGGCAGCGCAAGGAGCGCACGTCAACCCAAGCACCCCACCCACCCACCCCTTCAACCAGCGTCTGCCCAACCTGTGACAGAGACAGTAGGTTCCGCATTGGACTCATCAGTCACCTGAGAACTCATTTTTAATGTGGAAGCAAGTCATCCTCGGTTCCGAGGGACTGCCTAAGAAGAAGATGGAGTTAGATCGCAGATCAGCCATGATCTCATTGAATGGTGGAACAGGCTTGGGTGGCGAAATGGCCTACTCCTGTTCCTATGTTCCTATATGTTCCTCAATGGGTCTGAGGTACTTATCAATTACCAATACAGGACAACAAATTTCTTATTGTTTTCACATTTTGGGGAAATAACTTCTATACTTAAGTATTTTAACTACATTTGGCTGTAATTTTCCCAGTCCCGAGTGTGCGGGTTTGAGGGCGGGTCAGCAGTAAAAATCACGGAAATTGCCAGCGCGTCAGGAACCCACTGTCATCCCGCCAACTTCCGCATTTAACTTGGGTGCATTCCCCAGCGTGCCACGGACCCGCTCGGTAGTGGCGGGCAACCCCATTGAAGTATTTAAATGCTTGTTGAGAAACCCTTAAGAGGCTTTTAAACATCAGGTTTTGGCTTTAACTTCTTCCGCACGGGCTTCACGCACCTTGGGATCCTTGCCTGTGAAGGGGAGGCGGAAGCTCAGTGGCCATTGTGCGAGTCCATTAATTGACAGCTGGAAAAAACACATAAATACTCCCACATTACACCGGCTTCCTTGACTAATGGAAAGGCTCTTGCTGACTCCATTTTGTGCAGAGATTTAGCTGTCAGGAGTTTGCAGGTCATTTCTGCAACCTCGGAAGCCACTCTCACCACATTGCTAGTCACTATCAGAACATTGAAGGAATGTGCCTCTGATCTCCACTTTACCTGGCATCGATTAGATCAGCATGGGTGCCGCTTATGCTGTCTCACCTGGGACCTCAGAATCGAACCAAGATGAGACCCAGCACCAACAACACCAGCCACACCAGCAGCAGCAGCCACAACACCAGCAGCAGCAGCAACCACAACAGCAGCCTTCTCCTCCAGGACTTGATGCTCCACAGGAGAGATGGGGCATCACAGGGCTGCACTTCGCTGGAAGCGATACTCCAAACACAGGGTATACAGGCAGAGGATGAGTTTCCTGGACGTGACTGAACAGCAGTGCTTCAGGAGGCTCAGGCTATCATGCCAGGTTGTCGCAGGCATTTGGAGCTTGCTGGAAGAAGACCTGCTGCCCAGAGGACCTGGTGGACAGGCCTTACCAGTGGCTGTCAAAGTCACCATCGGTCTCAACTTCTTCGCCTCAGGCTTCTTCCAGGGATCTGCAGCAGACAATTGCAGGATCTCGCAGTCGCCCACCCAGAGATCCCAGAGACCCAGGTGATCAATGCCATGTTTCACAAGTCAGCCACTTATGTGAACTTTGCCACTGATGAAGCCAGTGTTACTGAGTGGGCGCTCAGCTTTGCCACTCTGGCTGACTTCCCACAGGTGCAGGGCATCATCGACTGCACACGTGGCCATCAAGGCAACCCCAGATCACCCAGGAGTGTTTGTGTACCGCAAGGGCTTCCACTCCCTCAATGTGCAGCTCGTCTGCAACCATAAAAAGATCATCATGCATGTGTGTGTCAGATTCCTTGGGAGTTGCCATGACTCTTCTGTGCTGCACCAGTCCACCCTCCCTCAGCTCTTCACCCCTCCAAACAGACTTATCGGCAGGCTGCTTGGAGTCAAGTGTTTTCCACTGACAAGGTGGCTAATGACACCCTTGAGGAGGCCAAGCAATGAGGCTGAGGAGCTGTTAGAAATTAGAGGTACCTAAAATGTATATGGTTATGCGAATGAAATTGTGACGCGAATAATACCGTGTTTAAATGATTGTATTAGAGCCTGAGACAAGTAAGGGGTTAATGTATAAGTTGTGTTTTACTGGAACTGCTTAAGTTTTGTTTTCCTGGAAACTTGTATTAGAGCTTGAGATAAAGTGTTTTCAGACTAGTACAATATTAGATTTAAATGGATAGATGCTTAAAATTTGCTCATGTTTTCAGTTCCCTACAGATGTGATAACATTCTGCACTGTGGCGGTCACATATGACCTTGCCTCCCAGGCTAGCTGTCTGCTGTTTGTAAGTTAGGTTTGTGACTTTGTTTAATGTATCTTTAATTTGGCCAACTAAGGCCCAACCTATGTTTCTTCCATTATTGCTAATAACTATATTATAATGCTAAGTTAGGAATTGGAGTTCATTTTAACAGAATTGCTTGCTAAGATGCGTAAATTAACCAGTGTGTGAGAATAGAATAGAGGATATCTTTGGGAGTTTAATGATTCACTTCATGGTACAATAGTCTGATAATGAATTGAACACAGCTGGCTGCACAAACCGCTCTGAACAAAGGGGCCTCTGACTGAAGGAGTCTGAGGGCCGAGCCTGGAATGTGGAGTTGCTGACTCCAGGCTGGGGAGGACAAGACAGGATGAGATAGCTTTGGAAGGAAAGGGCCGGATGAGATAAGGGATAAACAGTTCTCAGCATACTGAATGGCATGGCTAAAAGGACCCCCTGACAGGTGGGAGATAACATGAGGGTTGACCCTTTTTCTATGGTTTAAACAAAGATCTTGGCATGCCACTGGGCACCTTATTTTAAGGGGAACCTCTATAGGTTAAATGGTCTTGTCAATATTCTGCCCTGGTCTATCCCTAAAAAGAGAATAAAAGAAAGATCTAAAATGCCCCTAGCACAGACAGTGGAGTGAGGAGTTCCCGAGAGTGTCTAACACTCTTGGTGATTCTAGTGAGAGAGGAGAGAGAGAAAGGCCGTCTGTCCGATCGGGGCCAGTACTACCTACTTCTCATGGTTGTATGTTTTCGCTGTATAAGTAGTGTGTTATATTCCGTCTTAAACTCCGATTAAACACAATGGCCTAGAAATTCAGTTGCGTTCGCCAGCCGTTAACGCCATAAGAGGGGTATATTTCCAGCGCTAGGCACTTAGCGCCCGGGCGCAGGCCGATCTGCGCCTACGCCCAAATTCAGTAGACATTTAGCGCCGGCGCAAAGTGTTTGCGCCCGCTCAGCTGCGCGCGCAGCTTATGACGTCATTTCGTCGTGCAACGTTGTTTGTGCGCCCCAAACCGGAAATTCAGTGGCGCCCGCCCAATGTGGGCGTGGCGCTGTTAAGAACTGTGAAGTGGAACGCAACAGAGGCCCTGTGGGCCTCGGGGAGCGCTAATTAAAGGGCACTTACACTGACCTATAAAGCCCAGCCATTTTGCTGCAATGACTTTACTGCTTTGGATTTCTGGACAGAGACCAAGGAACAGAGTTTACTGATTTGGGACAACATAGGAGAGGTATTTTTGGCTTCTGGCCAGAGCTTTGACATTTGAATCATTGTGATTTCACTGTTTGCAAGTTTATTATGGGGGCTGTATGGGGTTCCAACCCTCAGTTGCAGCATTATGTGCGAAGGGCTCGCAGACGCTGTGTGAGAGGGCCAGCCATGCCTAGACGCAGAGGGGCCATCAGGCGTCGGCAACGTAGGCCTTACCCACTCAGGCAATACCGGCAGCAGGTGTCCTATCTCACCATGACTGCGGCGCATTGTGTGAAGAGGCTGCGCTTCAGAAGGGAGGTGGTTGCAGAGATCTGCCAGCTGCTTCACAGAGATCTGCGTCCACAGCTGATGTGCAGGACGTCTCTCTTGGTGGAAGTGAAGGTCACGGTGGCTCTGAACTTTTATGCAAGCGGCTCCTTCCAAGCCGCTGCTGGGGACATAGCGAACATCTCCCAGTTCGCCGCACATCGCTGCATCCGGCAGGTCACCGATGCACTTTTCGCGAGGAGACACCAATTCATCTCCTTCTCCATTACCCTAGAGAGGCAGGAGCAGCATGCAGTCGGATTTGGCAGGATCGCGGACTTCCCCATGGTGCAGGGCGCCATTGACTGCACGCATGTGGCTATGCGGGCACCTATCGACAATGCCGAGGATTACCACAACTGGAAGGGCTACCATTCCCTCAATGTACAGCTGGTGTGTGACCACAGGCAGCGCATCCTAGCTGTCAATGCCCGCTTTCCAGGAAGCAGCCACGATGCATTTATCCTGCGCCAGACTACTGTGGCTGACATGTTTGAGGCACAGCCTCCACCAAGGGGATGGCTTATTGGGGACAAGGGCTACCCTTTGTGTACATGGCTCATGACCCCGCTCCACGCGCCCAGGACCCCAGCGGAGGAGGCATACAACGAAAGCCATCAAGCCACAAGGAACATCATAGAGCAAACGATTGGCGTCCTCAAGCAACGGTTCCGCTGCCTGGATCATTCCGGCGGATCTCTACAGTGTTCGCCGGATAGAGTCTCCCAGTTCGTCGTCGTGTGCTGCATGCTGCACAACCTGGCTATCCGCAGGACTCAGGCACTGCCTCCTGGCATTGCACCACCACCTCAGGAGGACGAGCAGGAGGACCATGAGGAGGAGGAGGAGGAGGAGTACCAGCCCAGGAGGGAGCCACAAGGTCCAAGGGCCGTCCGCCGGCGGCTTATTGAACGACACTTCTAGGCCCCCTGTCAGGGAATGGCCTGTGGCAATGAATGCACCTGAATGCAGCCGCTCCGCAAGCCCTCAGCCGGTTAACGCAACAACCACTTGAAACATGACACCTGGACATGCTGAATAAATAAAAAGCTTTATTTTACAAACTCAGGGCCCTTCCCACATGAAACAGAAAAACAGACGAGACCCCCAAAAAACAGTCAAAAACATCTGTCACTCCCACAACCTGGGGAGGAATAACAAAACTTGCCCATCCAATTGGCCTTCATCATCGGCCTTACAAAAATAAGCCCCCCCCAGAACACAAACACCCCCATATAAAAAAAACCGCTATCACCACACTCTACTGGGTGTGCCGAGAGGGCGAGTCCTTATGCAGGCTTCTCCGGCCCCTGCCCGACCTGCTGCTCCGCCTCAACCTGGGCCCTGTGGGTGTGGCAAGGCTGGGGGAAGGCTCATGAGGGCCACAATGCGTGACGGCAGATGCCCTTGGGGGTCGGCCTGGACGAGGCCCGGCCCGGGAGGGGCCGGCTGCTGACTGCTGCAGCTGTGGCTGGCCAGCATCAGTCTCAGCAGCAGCTCGTCGCACCTTGGCTGGGGGAGTGGCAGTGTCGGCTGCACCAATGGGGGCAAGCTGGCTGATGCCAGGCGCGCGCTGTTCGCCAGAGACACTGGCACTCGGCCGGGCTGGCAGTGCAGCAAGCGCAGCAATCTGGTGGAGGCCAGACCGCTGTGCTGCAGCAGGGCGGCGGGTGCCCTGGCAATGCTTCCGCGCCACAGCGAGTGTGGCAGAAGTGAGTGCCCGAACTGCCCTGGTATGTGCCCGCATCAGATCTGCCAGTGTCTGGACGGCACCACTCATGGACTCGCGACTCTGGGCGAGGACCGTCTCCGGACTGGAGGGCGGACTCTCCCTCTGGGGAGAAGGCCGCCGTGCTGCCCGACCCTTCCCGCGTGCCTCGACCCCACTGGGCCCAGGAGCTACACCCCCCTGCAACACTTCCCCCTGCCTCTCCTCCAGGCCAGACGTATCCCCTCCATTGCCATCCCCTGGCGCGGATGAGGGTTCCCCCGATGTGCCGCCTTCCTCCTGGTCCTCGTCGTCCTCCTCCTCCAAGGGCCTGGCACTCTGAGCTTCAGGGACCACCTCCTCCTCACCAGCTGAAAGCAGGAAGGCACAAGAGTAGCTTTAGAGTGAGGACAGGGCGTCAGCGAGGGAGGCATGAGTGGTGGCATTATGCGCATTGGTCGGACAGTGGGAAAGGATGTAGATCTGAAGCGCAAGGGCAACGAGAGAGGTCCAACCGGTCATGTCCTTACCAGTGGGTCCCAGTACAGGGTCCGCATCTCCAATGGCAACAGGGCCAGTCACCCGGCCACGCATGAGTCGAGCCACGCTCTCCTCCAGCTCACTGAGCGCCTGGTACTGGGGACGGCCTCCCCCGGTGGCAGACTGGCTCCTCAAATTCCGTGCCAGCTTGGCCTGCAAGAGAAAGGACGGCCTCTAAGTACAGTGTGGTGCCCTGTTGCTGTGTGCACTGCCTCCCATGGTCGAATAGCTTGGCCAGTGTGGTGCCCTGTTGCTGTGTGCACTGCCTCCCATGGTCGAATAGCTTGGCCAGTGTGTTAAGTGCAGAAAGTGCTATTGATGATCATGCCAGTGCCATAGCTGCGGGAGGAGGGCTGCCCATTAGGCCTTTGAGGTCCCTGATATGCCTATCAATTAGTCCAATAAAAGGCGACGAGTTAAGAACGTAACTGAAGGTTTTTATTGGCTAAATAACAGAGCCCACCCTCGTGGGTGATCCGATCCAACAGGGAGGAATACTAGCCAGTCAGCTACCTTTATACCTGGGCAGGTAATGGGCGGAGTCGGAGGTGGTCAGCCCAGGTATAACAGTGCGACAAGAGGCGACCTCGTGTAGTGATGTGACAGTGAGAACAGTGAGAACAATATACAGTGATAACTATAACAGTGGTTTACCACATTCACCCCTTGTTTAGATTAGAGTCCGGCGGGGTGAAGTGTATTACCAGCTCTGGTATGTCAGTCTGTCCGGAGGCTTCGTTAGCCTCTCCGATCGTCGCAGTGGCGGTGTTACATTATCCGGTGTTAAAGCTGGTGTCTGCGTAGTCGGCAAAGGCTCGTGGGGTTCCGGCATGCCGTCTACCTCGGCTGGACTCGGGGGGTTGGGAGGGGGGGGTGAGGGTGCGAGGTCTCGTAAGGAGACAGTGTCCTCCCGTCCGTCTGGGTAAGCCACATAGGCGTACTGGGGGTTGGCGTGCAGGAGGTTCACCTTCTCGACCAGGGGGTCCGTTTTATGGGCCCTCACGTGCTTTCGCAGCAAGACGGGTCCCGGAGAGGTAGTGCAAAGTAGTGACCGGATGGAGTGCAGCGCAATCGGGAGGACCTCTTGCCAGCGGGAGGTTGGGAGGCCCTTAGACTTTAAGGCTAAGAGGGTGGCCTTCCATACCGTCGCGTTCTCTCTTTCCACCTGGCCGTTCCCTCGGGGGTTGTAGCTGGTGGTCCTGCTTGCTGCAATACCCCTCTCCAATAGGAACTGACGGAGTTCCTCGCTCATGAAGGAGGCGCCCCGGTCACTATGTATATAGTTCGGGAACCCGAACAAGGCGAAGAGTTTGTTCAGGCATTTAATGACCGTGTTACTGGTCATGTCTGGGCAGGGGAAGGCAAAGGGGAAACGGGAGTACTCATCAACGATGTTGAGGAAGTACACATTACGGTCGGATGACGGTAGGGGCCCCTTGAAGTCGCTGCTCAGACGCTCGAAGGGGCGGGTGGCCTTGATCAGGCTTGCTCTGTCCGGCTTATAGAAGTGCGGTTTGCACTCAGCACAGATCTGGCAGTTCCTGGTCATGGTCCTGACCTCCTCGATGGAGTATGGCAGGTTGCGGGCCTTAATGAAATGGTAGAGTCTGGTGACTCCGGGGTGGCAGAGGTCATTGTGGAGGGTCTGAAGTCTATCACTTTGCGCGCTGGCGCATGTAATGCGTGAAAGAGCATCAGGGGGGTCGTTCAGTTTACCGGGCCGGTACAAGATCTCATAATCATAGGTGGAAAGCTCGATTCTCCACCTCAAGATTTTGTCGTTCTTGATCTTGCCCCTCAGCTTGTTATTAAACATGAAGGCAACCGAGCGTTGGTCGGTGAGGAGGGTAAATCGTTTGCCTGCCAAGTAGTGCCTCCAGCGCCGTACTGCCTCCACAATTGCCTGGGCTTCCTTCTCGACCGACGAGTGTCGGGTCTCGGGGCCCTGTAGGGTCCTTGAGAAGAAGGCTACCGGCCTACCCTCCTGGTTAAGGGTAGCGGCTAGGGCGAAGTCGGATGCATCGCTCTCCACTTGGAAGGGGATTGACTCATCCACTGCGTGCATTGTGGCCTTGGCTATGTCTCCCTTAATGAGGGAGAAGGCCGCGCACGCCTCTTCCGTGAGGGGGAAGGATGTGGTTTTCAGGAGGGGTCTGGCTTTGTCCGCATAATTGGGTACCCATTGGGCATAGTAGGCGAAAAGCCCCAGGGTTCTCCTAAGTGCTTTTGGACAGTGGGGGAGGGGTAGCTCCATGAGGGGGCGCATTCTTTTGGGGTCGGGGCCGATGACTCCGTTCTCTACTACACGCATTTCTCCTTATTGTAGGTGAGGTTCAGCCGTTGGGCCGTACGGAGGAATTTCTCCAGATTCACGTCATGGTCCTGCCGGTTGCGGCCGCAGATGGTGACGTTATCGAGATAGGGGAAAGTGGCCTGTAGTCCGTTCTGGTCAACCATCCGGTCCATCTCCCGTTGGAAAACCGAGACCCCGTTGGTGACACCAAAGGGGACCCTAAGGAATTGGTAGAGGCGGCCATTCGCCTCGAAGGCGGTGTACTGGCTGTCCTCCGGGCTGATGGGGAGTTGGTGGTAGGCCGACTTGAGGTCGATGGTCGAGAATACGCGGTATTGTGCAATCTCATTGACCATGTCCGATATGCGGGGGAGGGGGTATGCGTCCAGCTGGGTGTATCTGTTTATGGTCTGGCTGTAGTCGATAACCAGGCGATTTTTGTCGCCGGTCTTGACTACCACCACCTGGGCACGCCAGGGGCTGCTGCTCCCCTCAATAATGCCCTCTTTCAGGAGTCGCTGCACCTCAGAGCTAATGAAGGCTCTGTCCCCAGCGCTGTACCGCCTGCTCTTAGTAGCGACAGGTTTGCAGTCGGGGGTGAGGTTAGCGAACAGGGAAGGTGGCGGTACCTTGAGGGTGGATAGGCTGCAGGTGTTACGCGGTGGGCGGTTTAACTTTCGCTGGTTGTCGACTGTGAGTGGGAGGAGGGGTCCACCGTATGCTAGGGTTACACTTTGGAGGTGGGATTGGAAGTCCAGCCCTAGTATGACGGCAGCGCACAGCTGGGGGAGTACGAGGAGTTTAAAATTTTTATACTCTGTCCCTTTAACCGACAATGTCACGACACAGTAGCCGCTGATGTCTGTGGCGTGCGACCTCGATGCCATCGAGATGCGGCTGCGCGTTGGCAGGACGGGGAGGGAGTAGTGGCTCACCGTGTCTGGGTGGATGAAGCTCTCCGTGCTTCCGCTGTCGAACAGGCAGGTCGTGGCGTGGCCGTTGACTTTGATGTCCATCATTGAGCTGGCCAGGTGGTGCGGGCGGGCTTGATCCAGGGTCACGGAAGCTAGGGTGTAGATGAGCGCGTCGTTGTCATGACAAGATGGCGGTGAAGATGGCGGCCCCCGTAGTTCACATGAGGCTCTGTTTAAATCGTTTGCCCCGCACAAAGATGGCCGCCCCTGCTGTTCCCATGAGGCTCTGCAGGCTTCGGCTGCCCCGCACAAAGATGGCCGCCCCTGGTTTTCCCATGAGGCTCTGCAGGCTTCGGCTGCCCCGCACAAAGATGGCCGCCCCTGGTTTTCCCATGAGGCTCTGCAGGCTTCGGCTGCCCCGCACAAAGATGGCCGCCCCCAGGGTTCGCATGAGGCACTGCTGGCTTCTGAGGATTTGCTTCTGCAGGCCTTGGAGAAGTGGCCTTTCTTGAGGCAGGTTTTGCAGGTCGAGTTTTTGGCTGGGCAGCGCGACCTCGGATGCTTCTCCTGGCCGCAAAAGAAGCAGCCAGCGGCCCGATCGGGGTTGCCTGATGTCGGGGCCGGTACCGGGGCTAGCGGGCCCGGTCGGATCCGTGATGCAGACGCTGAGGTAGGTCCCGGGGGCAGCGCTGTGAAGGGTGGTGGGGTGGGGGTCGGGCCCGAGTCCCAGGGTCGCGAATAGTACCTGGCAAACGCTTCCTGGTCTTGCTGGGTGGCCTCTAGGGTGAGGGCGAGGGCTTCGGCCTTGTCCAGGTCTATGTCCTTAGCTTCAAGCAGTCTTTGCCGTGTGTAGTCGGAACGTAGGCCTCTCACCAAGGCGTCGCGGACATTGTCTTCCATGTTCGCAGTAGCCGTCACCGCTTTAAAGTCACAGTTCCTGCCGAGTTGTCTCAGCGCTCGTGAAAATTCAGCTATCGATTCTCCTGGCTGTTGCTGGCGAGATCTTAAGAGATGCCTAGTGTACATGTAGTTTACCGGGCTCCGGTACTGCTGTTTCAGTAGGTTGATGGCGTCGTCGTACGTAGTCATGTCCTGGATGAGTGTATATACTCTCGGGCTCGCTTGGGCTTTCAGGACTCTTAGTTTGGATCTCTGAGGGACGACGGCTTCCTCCAGGTACGATTCGAAGCAGTCCAGCCAGTGTTTGAAGTCGTTGGCTGAGTTTGGTGCCTGTGGGTTTAGATCCAGGTATGGTGGTTTCAAGGCTTGCAGCCAAGCCGGCTGGTGTGGCCCGTTGTCTGGAGGCTGCTGTTGCTGTGCTGCTGGGTGAGCTCCTTGCTGTTGCTGTTCATTATCAGACATCTTTAAAATTTAGTCAATAAAATTGATATGCCTATCAATTAGTCCAATAAAAGGCGATGAGTTAAGAACGTAACTGAAGGTTTTTATTGGCTAAATAACAGAGCCCACCCTCGTGGGTGATCCGATCCAACAGGGAGGAATACTAGCCAGTCAGCTACCTTTATACCTGGGCAGGTAATGGGCGGAGTCGGAGGTGGTCAGCCCAGGTATAACAGTGCGACAAGAGGCGACCTCGTGTAGTGATGTGACAGTGAGAACAGTGAGAACAATATACAGTGATAACTATAACAGTGGTTTGGCAACAGGGCCAGTCACCCGGCCACGCATGAGTCGAGCCACGCTCTCCTCCAGCTCACTGAGCGCCTGGTACTGGGGACGGCCTCCCCCGGTGGCAGACTGGCTCCTCAAATTCCGTGCCAGCTTGGCCTGCAAGAGAAAGGACGGCCTCTAAGTACAGTGTGGTGCCCTGTTGCTGTGTGCACTGCCTCCCATGGTCGAATAGCTTGGCCAGTGTGGTGCCCTGTTGCTGTGTGCACTGCCTCCCATGGTCGAATAGCTTGGCCAGTGTGTTAAGTGCAGAAAGTGCTATTGATGATCATGCCAGTGCCATAGCTGCGGGAGGAGGGCTGCCCATTAGGCCTTTGAGGTCCCTTTGCCCATAATGTGAGGTGCACATGCAAGGATGAGGAGGACACTAGAAAGGGTACTCACCTTCACCATCCGAGTGAGGTCGTTGTACTTCTTGCGGCATTGGTCCGCACTCCTGGGGACATCGCTGGTGGATGACACCCTGTGGGCGATTTTCTTCCAGGCTCTCCTGTACTGCCTCCTGGGAGCCTTCTTGCCACTGTCCGGGCACAAGATCTCTCTTTTCTTTTCCACACCATTAACCAGCACCCTCAAAGCATGCTCTGAGAAGCGCTGCGCTCGTTCACGGGCCTTCTCCATGGCTTCAGGCGCTATTTGGGTCCACCAGCAGTGTTGAGGCCTAGCTGCAGGGCTCCACTATGCAGGGCGTGGCAGCAGTCAAAGTCGACCCTTCCCCCTTTAAGAGCTGGCCGGCGTCAGGGTGTCTGCTGTCAATCAAAACATGACCGCACCTGCGCTGCGCCCGGCCTCGGCGTTATCAGTCCGCATCGCCGGCTTAGCGCCTGAAGATAGCAGTGCAACGCCAGTTTCAGCGCTCGCCCAAACTCTTGGCCAAATCTACTGAATTTCGGCGAAGTGGCCTACACTTTCCGGCGGGCGCTAACTTTAGCGACCGCCCGACTTTACCGCCCCAAAAGTGGCCAGACTGAATTTCTAGGCCAATATACCCACCATATTGGTTTGCACTCAATCCTGATTATTTGAAAGACCAGAGATAAGTTAATCTCTACAGAGCACTATAATGACAGCCATATGTCCACCAGATGAGTGATAGAGCAGACAATTGGCATGATGAAGATGCGCTTCAGATGCCTTGACAGATCTGGAGGAGCCCTTCAGTACACACCAGCCAGGGTTTCTAGAATCATCATTGTTTGCTGTGCGCTGCACAACATAGCACAGCAGCGAGGATCGGAGCTGCAGGAGGAGCAAGGCGCAGAGCACACAGCCTCTTCGGAGGAGAAGGAGGAGGAACAGGTGCAACACGAGGAGGAGGAACTTGAGGTAGAGATGGCACCAGCAGCCACGCACATTGCTGTATGGGAGACACGGGATGGCCTCATAATGGCCTGATTTACTTAACCTGCACCAGTGCACCCATCTGGCTCCCATATGCTGGACTAACATCCGCCCCCCGTCCCCCCGTCATCCCACCCCAACAACACCACAGAGCAGTCCTACAATGACTAAGCCATTCCTCTCACCCAAACCCCCATTGCTCGATGTTAAGTCATGTCTCACCATTCACTCCAAGTGACAAAGCCACTTCCCAGGCAGCAGGCAAGAATGGACAAGAAGGGAAAGTTGTGCAAAGAAATAAATTTATGTGCGTCATAAATATAACTAAAACTTAACATTAACATTTTTTCATACACCCATGTGCATACCCTTGTGCATCTAGGATTGTGTCTTTTTACTTTTCCGTGTGCTTCTATGAGGTGCAATCCCTGTAGCTTCAGCAGAGGTAGAGGCAGCCTGCTCACTTCCCTATGCAGGGGCAGACTCGACCATCGCTGTCCGGGGAGGCATCTGGGGCTCTGACTAAGGGGGGAGCAACAGGGGACAAGTGGGAGCGCTTTGAGAGGAGCCCACACTTCCATGTCCCCTCTCACCATCAACACCCTCATGGGCCACCCGCACTTTCCTGGAGCGGGAGAGCACCTTGCTGCACAGCAGTAGGGCCATGAGGACCCACATCTACGTTGCGAAAACTCCTAGAGAGGAGGTCTATGAGTGTCTGCCACCTATCCTCCATAGATAGCCATCCATTCTCCATAGATAGCATGTGCTCCTGTGAGTCGATCTCAGGAGCGGAATGGAATGAAGAACGGGGTCGCGACCTGCCATGGTAAACGCCCGCACCCAACTCGCCCAGGTACAGAGAATTCTGGCCTGGGTTTCCAGGCACAGCAGTATTGAATGGCTGTGCCTTAATCTGTTTTTTATTAAACTTGATCTTATACTCTCAGGACATTTGGTTGTATTTGGGAACTTCTTGCCACTGAGCTCCATCATGGCGGGTGTGGGGGGTGGTTGTCATAGAGTCATAGGCCTAGAAATTGGGTATAGCCCCGCTTGAGGCGTTAGAACTGGCGATGCGCTAAGTTTATAGCCAGACGAAACTTATCGCCGCCTGGCGCGATATTGGGTTGCTTCGCCCCCAAAGGGGATTGAGGCGCTAAATCAGCCGTTGCATGGTGCTCTTAAGGCGCAAAAGGTCAGGCGCTACTCAATATCGATGCGGACAGGCGCAGCGCAGGTGAACTCAATTACGGGAAAGCACGAGACCTACAGGCGCCGGCCAGCTCTTAAAGGGGCGGGTCAGTCAGACTGAGCTTAAACACCCAACGCCCTGAAGGCCTCAGATTCGGCACTCGCCCTTGTCTGGCATTAGAAACTTGTGCATTCTGGAGAAGGGTAGGCAGAAAGCAGAGCGCTTCAGCACTGAGGCTCTGGACCACTTGGTGGCTGCAGTTGAACACCGTCGAGAAGTCCTGTATCCGGATAATGGCAAGAGGCCAAATCAGAAGGCTTATCGACGATCTTGGAGGGAGGTTGCTGTGAGGGTGAATTCCAGCAGCATGGCGACCAGGACCCCTGTTCAGTGCAGGAAGAAATTCAACGACCTCACACGGATCGTTAGGGTGAGTGATGGTTTACCAAACTTGTGCTTCCCTCCATCTGCAGCTGACTTTGGGCACCCTGCTGCAATGATGCGCCAATGGCCATCTGTCAGTATGCACCCATGGCCCTTTCTGGCCACACACATGGACAGATGTCTCAAGGCCTCATGTAAGGGCTCTTGCACCATGGGGGGCATGCGATGAGGTCTCAAGGCCTCATGTAAGGGTTCTTGCACCATGGGCGGCATGCGATGAGGTCTCAAGGCCTCATGTAACAGAACATCCCCTTCTTTCCCCTGCAGTCCAAGATGGCACAGATTAGAAAGGAGCAGCGTCGAACCGGTGGCGGACCTGCACATGTGGTCACTCTCACGGATCTGGAGGAGAGAGTGCACCAGATACTTGGAGGACGTCTGTCTGGTCCAGTGACCACTGCATCTGCCGACCCCATTACCGACAGCGAGGGTAAGACTCTCACCTTTTCCACCTGTTGCCTTCCACTTGGTCCCCGCCAGCATGCATCCTCAGTGTGCAGCCATGTCAGAGCCTTGCCGCAATCTGGCATGCCTTTCAGCAAACCTGTCCTTTTGCTAAAGCCACTCTTCCACCTCCCACTTTCAGATGAAGCAGCACCAACTCGGGCTCAACGCGCTGAAGCTGCCAGTGCCAGTGCCACCGGAGGCGAGGACCAGGAGGAATCCGGATCAGCCGTTGCAGAATCCGGGGAGCGGAGACATCTGCAGACTGGGGATAGTAGTCCCCTCGAGGGGAGGGGGGGTGGCTCTGAGGATGAACCAGTTGCCGGACCAAGCGGCATGGAGCAACGCAGGGGCGATAGGCAAGTTCGGCCACCGTCTCCCCGCAGGGCAAGGCAGGTCGTCATGACTGCTGCACAGAGTGCAGATGAGGTCCGTCGCCCTCCAAACAAGCTCCCATTCCGATGCCAGTTGGTCAAAAGGCTTTTAGGTGTAGTGATGCAAGTGCTTCGGACAGGGTTGAAGGTACCAAGTACTGTAAAGCTCAAATCCCAGAACTCCGCTCCACATTAGCTTGCCAACTCTCTCTAGTAGCGAGCGCAATGAGCAGGCCAAGTGGCAGAAGATTCTGCAGTAGAGCTGTCCCCTTTAAATAGTGCTCCCCTACTCCGAGAAGGGCCTGTTAGCCCTCCCTCGAACTGTCACTAATAGCGCTGGGCGCTAAGGCTCCGGGCGCCATCCAATATGCGCTCAGGCGCTCCTAAAAGGCGTTGCACGCTGAAATGACGTCATGAGCTGCTTGCGCTCGCGGGCGCGCGCAAACACTTAGCGCAGGCGCTAAATGTATAGTCAATATCTGAGTTGGCGCTATCTTCATAGCGTCCGCCCCAACATAGCGCTTCGCCCCAATTCTAGGTCTCTTTAGGCGCTCAGCGCCGGCGCTACCAACCCAATTTCTAGGCCCATAGAGTTAGACAGCACACAAAGAGGCCCTTCGCCCCATCATGTCCACGCCAGCCAACAAGCCCTGTCTATTCTAATCCCATTTTCCAGCACTTAGTCCGTAGCCTTGTATGCTAAGGCGTTTCAAGTGCTCATCTAAATGCTTCTTGAATGTTGTGAGGGTTCCTGCCTCTGCCACCCTTTCAAGCAGTGAGTTCCAGATTCCAACCACCCTCTGGGTGAAAAAGATTTTCCTCAAATCCCCTCTAAACGTCCTGCCGCTTACCTTGAATCTATGCCCCCTGGTTATTGACCCCTCTACTAAGGGGAAAAGTTCCTTTCTATCTACCCTATCTATGCCCCTCAGGTCCCCCCTCAGCCTTCTCTGCTCTAAGGAAAACAACCTCAGCCTGTCCAGTCTCTCTTCATAGCTGAAGCGCTCCAAGCCCAGGTAACATCCTGGTGAATCTCCTCTGCACCCTCTCCAATGTAATCACATCCTTCCTATAGTGTGGCGACCAGAACTGCACACAGTATTCCAGCTGTGGCCTAACTAGCGTTTTGTACAGCTCCATCATAACCTCCCTGCTCTTATATTCTATGCCTCGGCTAATGAAGGCAAGTATCCCATATGCCTCCTTAACCACCTTATCTACCTGTCCTGCTGTCTTCAGGGATCTATGTACATGCACACCAAGGTCCCTCTGATCCTGTGTCCTTCCTAGGGTCCTAGCATTCATTGTGTATTCCCTCACCTTGTTAGTCCTCCCAAAATGCATCACCTCACACTTTTCAGGGTTAAATTCCATTTGCCACTGTTCTGCCTATCTGACCAACCCGTCTATATCGTCCTGTAGCCTAAGGCTTCCCTCCTCGCTATTTACCGCTCCACCAATTTTTGTGTCATCTGCGAACTTACTGATCATACCTCCTACATTCATATCTAAATCATTAATGTACACTACAAACAGCAAGGGACTCAGCACCGATCCCTGCGGTACACCACTGAACACAGGCTTCCAGTCACAAAAACAACCTTCGACTATCACCCTCTGCCTCCTGCCACTAAGCCAATTTTGGATCCAATGTGCCAAATTGTCCTGGATCCCATGGGCTCTTACCTTCTTGACCAGTCTCCCATGCGGGACTTTGTCAAAAGCCTTACTGAAGTCCATGTAGACTACATCAACTGCACTACCTTCATCCACACACCTAGTCACCCCCTTGAAAGATTCAATCAAATTGGTTAGACATGATCTCCCCCTGCCAAAGCCATGCTGACTATCCTTGATTAATCCTTGCCTCTCCAAGTGGAGACTAATTCTGTCCCTCAGAAATTTTTCCAATAATTTCCCTACCACTGATGTCAGGCTCACTGGCCTGTAATTCCCTGGTTTATCCCTACTACCCTTCTTGAATAATGGTACTACGTTAGCTGTCCTCCAGTCCTCTGGCACCTCTCCTGTGGCCGGAGAGGTTCTGAAAATTTGTGTCCGAGCCCCTGCAATCTCCTCCCTTGCCTCACACAGCAGCCTGGGATACATCTCGTCTGGGCCTGGGGATTTATCCACTTTTAAGCCCGCTAAAACCGCTAGCACCTCCTCTCGCTCAGTGTTAATTTGTTCAAGTATATCACAATCCCCCTGCCTGATTTCTATGCCTACATCGTCCTTCTCCATAGTGAACACAGGTGCAAAATATTCATTTAAAACCTCACCCACATCTTCCAGCTCTACTCAGTCAGGAAAATATGCTCTTATATGTTTAAAAGCTTTGTAGCTTGTAATCGTCATTCTCCTGCTTGCAAAATTACCAGACATCATCATCCAGATACCCTCCATTTTGATTCATGTACACTGCATGGGGCGAGCCGCTGAAGATTTTTTCACAAGAGAATTGCAATCCCAAATTGGCCTGATATCTGAGTTATTGATCTCTCACACTCAGTCACTAAAATAGCTTCTCATTGCTTTGTGACTTTATATAGTATTTATCGTTAACAGTTTGCTTTCACCGATTTATATAGCACTAGCTGGGGGGGGCCCCGTGTTGCCAGGGCTGTTTTGGGCCGGGCGGTTTAAATCGAGTCCCAGGCTTTCGGCCCTGTCTCTATCCCTCTGTGAATCTGTTGCCGGGCAACATTTCTAACTTTTAATACCTTCAAAGATGAAAGTGAAAGTACTTCTAAAACGTTTTTGGTAATTCTTATGTTATTTTTAAAAGAGATGCTAACTTTTTCGAAGCTGGATTAGCAGATTTTGAGCTGGAAGTAGTTGAGGCAATGGCTGCCAGATCCCTGAGATGAAAACGATTAGTCCCGCCCACACACACACCGATTGGTCAACCATCAGGTGACTGAACTGTAGGATTGGTCAATCATGGCGGCACAGGATTGGTGGACCTTGACGTCAGTCATTCAATGCTAATTAGCAGATAATGAGTGGAATTTTGAAGGTTTTTTGTATAAGGCGCGAACAATTTTTGTCCGAGCGAAAAGTAAATACGCTTACGACCGTCCTGGAACGGTAAGCTTTCTTTGGAGGTAACGCACGCGTAGGTACGCTCTATAACTTTCGAGTGTATAGCCGGACAGACACACAGAAGGACAGACAGACAGACAGATAGACAGACAGACAGACAGATCGATCCTTTTATATATATAGATATAAACAGACATGTGAGGAACTGCATTAACTCAGAGGCAGACAACGATATATTAAGTTTCTTGATACTTCCTGCCCACATCTTGTGATACTGCTTTAAGTTTAATTTAGATCTATCACTCTGATAAAACTGAACAAAGCTAAATGGTGGAAACAACCAAATCCCATCCTCTTTTCTTTTGTAAAATTTGTAATTGATGGACCGGGCACTTTACTTGTTAGGTCTTTTCCCACAGTAACATAAAAAAATCAGAACCTTGGAGAATAAAGGTTTAATAATATAATCCGGGCTCCCCAATGTATCAGTTGGTAAAGGCACTCCCTGGTGTACAAACTAAGAAAGTCCGAAGTCCAATTCTACGTCCGTGCTGAGTTAGCTGATCTCGCAGTAAGAGTGCTGCAGTTAGCCTCAGTGCCCCAGCTGGAGCTTGTGTTTGTAGTATGTGTGTTTGTGCAAGTGTGCATATGGAGCTATACTGTTATTCCTCATGGTCAAGATTAGGGTGAGAAAGCCAAGGGGCAAAAAACCATAAATTAAAATTAGAATTAAAATAAAATCCTCTATTCATAAAGACATGATCATGCGTTTCAGGATTTTTGACCTTTTTTTTAACCACAGAAAGGATTTAGAAAAGGATTACATTTAAATGTTGGATTTTTAAAGCAAAGTGTCCTTGTGCAAGTTTGAAAATAAAGCACCAAGACAAAGGCCGGAATCTTTACCTTGGAGGCGGGTCAGGTGTGTGTGGGTTGCATAGTGGGTCAGGAACCTGAAGATTTGAACAGTGCATTCTGCACTGCGCGTTTAACTTAATGGTACCAATTGAAAGACTCATGTGCGTTTCCTGGCCCAATTAAATGGAGCAGTTTGATGGCATCACTGATGACTCGTTTTAAGTGTGGATATTTAAAGCAGCCTTGCACACATCTCATTTGAAGATTGCTGTAGGAGTGTAGAAGGTGGTTAAAAGAGCTTTATATTATGGAATAAGACTGACAGATCTGTGGATCATGGAGACAAAACAGAGGGCAGCGCCAAGATTCACAGGTGCCTCCCTGGAAGTGCTGGTGCTGGTGCAGGCAATAAGAGCACGCAAGGAGGTCCTCTTCCCTGGGGATGGACGAAAATGACCACGCAAAGAGACAAAAAGGGCATGGCTAGAGATCACAGGAGGAGGTCAGCAAGAGGGATGTGGTGAGGAGGATATGGATCTAGTGCTGCAAGAGATTCAATGATCTCATGAGGTCAGGAAAGGTGAGTGCAATGCCACACTCACCTACATCCTGATGTGCCTGTCACCCCATCCCCATCACTCTGCCTTCCCAAGCCTACTCCTGCACTTCACTTCTCACACCAACCTACCTTGCAGGTGCACCCAATCCTCACTGTCTATGCACCTACTCACATCCCCATCTGACAAACCACCACTGACACTCACCCTCATCCTAAAGTAATCATAGCAAGTAACACCACAGAAGGAGGCCATTTGGCAATGTCACGCCACTCCCTCATAGTCACCCTCTACAGATGTAGCCCATCCATTCCTTACACTCATTCCATCACTCTCACTCAAAGTTCTCTTCTTTCCCTCCTTGCAGGGGAAGAGAGCCCACAACAACAGGGAGAGGCAGAAAACTGGAGCTGGCCCTCCATCCTTCAGTAACTTGACACCAGCAGAGGAGCACGTCCTCGAAATCTCTGGAGTTGCAGAGCTGCTGGCAGTGGGAGACGGAGAGAGGGGGACCTCCCAGCAACCTAGTGACAGAATTAAATCTCATAAAGCCACACGGCATACAACAGTCATTCATGGCGACTGATTTCAGCAGCCAGTGAAATGTCATCATGTGCATAATGGTAACGTTACCCATGCTTATCACAATGCTTCTAATTCATCTCTTTACTCTCCCACAGGTCTGTCAAGTGCCCCCCCCACCCCACCATTGTTCAACCAGACGACTCCTCAGAGGAAGCTCCATTCTTTGAGGGCACACCATCAGCAGACCCAAGCGCAGCCAGCACCAGTGCAGATATGCACACCTCAGTGGGTCCTGTGCGCTATAGAGTAGTGTTGTCAGCTGGTGTCTCACACATCACAAGCGAGCGAGAGTAGATGGTGTTGACAGGGACAGCAGTGGAGACTCCTCGCCGGAGGGCGCAGGATGCTCCAAGCTCTGCTGAGCTGTATGCAGATGCTGAACCTCGGGAGCCATCGAGAAAGAGGGTGATCCTGGAGGGGCAGCAAGAAATGCAGGAGGCTCTGGCACTTTTGTAGCTGCGATATGTGCAAATGTTCAGAGGATGGAGGAGTCCATCTCCAACATGAACACCACCATCTCGCAGGCAATGGCGACGATGTGCTGTTCTATGGAAAGGACGGCCACCTGCATGGAGCAGCAAATGCGCCAGTCCAACAAGAACATGCTTGCTGTGAACAACAGATGGCAGACGCTCACTGACTTCATCTCGAGGAGGGATATTAATGTAGACTTGGGCCTTCATCACCCCACTGCTGTGCAGCAAGTTGCTCTCCAGCTCCTTGCTAGCAGGGAAGTGCGGGTGGCAATTGAGAGGGATGATGGTGAGAGGGGACATGGAAGTGGGGGCTCTTCTCAAAGCGCTCCCACTTCTCCCTCGTTGCCTCCCCCTCAATCAGAGCCCCACATGCTGCCTCAGATCCCGATGGCTGAATCTGCAGGAGGAGCAGACTTTGGCAGGGCCATCACAGGCTCCAAAACCCAGAGGACGTCTGCCAAAAGTGTCAAAGCATTCGCAGCAGTCAGAACTAATTTACCTCAAATTGAGCATAATAAATAGCATATAACTATGTAATAATAACCCAAATCAAAAGAAAATTGGATGAGTACCATGAACAAAATAGCAAACATATTATTATTTGACAAATTTTTGCCCAATATTAGCTTATTTTAGGCCTGAATATTATATTGATAATTTGCATTCTTTTTGATATGGTCATGCACAATTAATTAACATGTCTCTAGCAGGAGAAACCCAAATTACATGTATGTAGTGCACCAGGGTTCTGAGATAGTTTCTGCCCTAGTAAAACTAAAGTCTATGGGAATCGGGGGGAAAACTCGCCACTGGCTGGAGTCATACCTAGCACAAAGGAAGATAGTTGTGATTGAAGGTCAATCATCACAGCCCCAGGACATCACTGCAGGAGTTCCTCAGGGCAGTGTCCTAGGCCCAACCATCTTCAGCTGCTTCATCAATGACCTTCCCTCCATCATAAGGTCAGAAATGGGATGTTCGCTGATGACTGCACAGTGTTCAGTGCCATTCACAACTCCTCAAATAATGAAGCAGTCCATGCCTGCATGCAACAAGACCTGGACAATGTTCAGGCCAGGCAATGACTATCTCCAACAAGCGAGAGTCTAACCACCGTCCCTTGACATTCAACGGCATTACCATCGCTGAACCCCCCACCATCAACATCCTGGGGGTCACCATTGACCAGAAACTTAACTGGACCAGCCACATAATACTGTGGCAACAACAGCAGGTCAGAGGCTAGGTATTCTGCGGCGAGTGTCTCACCTCCTGACTCCCCAAAGCCTTTCCACCATCTACAAGGAGTGTGATGGAATAGTCTCCACTTGTCTGGATGAGTGCAGCTCCAACAACACTCAAGAAGCTCGACACCATCCAGGGCAAAGCAGCCCGCTTGATTGGCACCCCATCCAGCACCTTAAACATTCACTCCCTCCACCACCGGCGTACCGTAGCTGCAGTGTGTACCATCTACAAGATGCACTGCAGCAACTCGCCAAGGCTTCTTTGGCAGCACCTCCCAAACCCACGACCTCTTCCACCTAGAAGAACAAGGGCAGCAGGTGCATGGGAACACCACCACCCCCAAGTTCCCCTCCAAGTCACGCACCATCCTAATTTAGAAGTATATCGTCGATCCTTCATTGTCGCTGGGTCAAAATCCTGGAACTCCCTACCTAACAGCACTGTGGTAGTACCTTCAACACATGGACTGCAGCGGTTCAAGAAGGCAGCTCACCATCACCTTCTCAAGGGCAATTAGGGATGGGCAATAAATGCTGGCCTTGCCAGCAACGCCCACATCCCATAAAAAAGAATTTAAAAAAAGATATTCATCTTCAAGCATATCATGTAACCTGTGTCCACTGAACTTTGCACTTGAATATATCAGTCCCAATATTTTGCTCAATCTCACAATTTTGAGGGGCGTTCCAGTCAGAAATTATCTAACCGGAGACCCTAAGGTCGGGCTAAAACAATATAGAAGATTGTCTCAAATAGAGTCTAAGTTGGTGTGTACTAGATTTCACAATGCTGCATAATTTGAAAACTGAAACAAAATTTTTGAATTTACAATTTATACCTAGTTTTGATATAAGTAATAAGCTGTCATACTTCTTGACCTATGCCAGCCAATGTACTTGTCTATTGATATTAATAGTTCATTTGACATTTTACACTTTCAGGGTAATTTCTTCCCTGATCAGGATGAAATTATGGTATTACCTTTTTACTAAATGGTGTGACTTTCTGGTGTGGTGCAGCGTATAAATTAGAACTGCAGAAACAAAACACTGGTGGAGGGCTTTATCAAATGATCACTTTCTGAAATGGCACTTTTTCATCTCAAACAGGCTACATTAGACAATTTACTCTGCGCCAGCACTGTCAGCATAATAAGTTGATCGTGTGCACACGTATGAATCTGCTAAGTTCGAATAATGTATAATGGTGGAATAAATATTAATGAATTTTAAAGATTCTGCTACTCTTTTGTCTCCAAAAGTGCTTAAAGTCTGAGAACAGTCAGAGATTTTGCCCCCTGGTCCCACACCGGGGCTCTGCCCATGGACACTGACCCATGGCAGATTTTGGAGAGACTATCTCACTGATTTCAATACTAAAAGGCTGACATCTCTTATTTACTGAAATATTTATGCATTCTTAGTTTAGAATGAACAAACAACAAACATTTCAAATAAACAATAAATCATTTAATAGTCCTTCCAGACCTTGTCACAATTTCCTTGATTCATTGTCAGTTTTCCCTATACTAGCTCTTCACTCTCTCTTGCTGTGTCTGTGCTTGTTGAAACAAAGGATATGTGAGCTGAATTCTTTCAAGGCAAAGATGATAATAAAGTTAAGCTTCTCTAGAGTTTTCGTTGGACGCCAATGATTTCTGCTTTCTATTTAATGCAGAAACTTCAGTCTATCTTGTCTTTTGACCTCGACTTTCCTCCACTCTTTCTCATGACCAATATTTAAAACATCACAATTGTGTCACTACTGCTCCAGCAGTTCCACAATGACTGGGCTATACATACATACATATATAAAGGTACAGGCCACGAGTAACACCACGAGCGATCTACTAGTAGATAAAAAATGATCGTGCTGATTTACCAAGGGGGAATGGAAGCAGCTCTGAGGAAATTCTTGGCCAATGTGTTTTTTGATTACTTTCTGGGAAGTTGAAACAATCATGACTTTTTTTTATGGGATGTAGAATAACATAAAACAAAGATGGATACCAGACACAAAATATTTATTTTTACCAGTGTCTATTGGGAGTCTTTGTTCCCATGTATGATATGATATGAATTGAGATTAAGAGCTCTAAAGAGAGAAAATTTAAGGGGAAAAAAGCTTTTTGTGTAGATATAAACGGATGAAGAGATAAATTATAGGGCAATTCAGCAAAAACACTTCCCCGGTAACTTTCAACACCCTTAAAAATAAAAGTGAAAATTATAAAACTGATAATCTGAAGATGATTCACCCTGTGATTAATTTTGTGGCAGTTTATACCTGTCAATGTAATGATATTGTATAAGGTAGATTTTACAAATTTGGGCTCCCAGTGCAGAGCTTGAGCTGTGAGGACTGCAGATTGAGAATTTGGGGCAGAGCGGTCAGTATACCCAGCAGAATATTCCCCAGGGAGCACAGAATCGACATTTTTTAAAACTATTTATGATTGACTTTCTAAAAGAACAATTTTTAAAGCAATTGAAAAACCAACCCACAAATGCAGGACTCAATCAATTGTATAGCCATCTTCATCAGCGAGCTATCACATGGCAGGACCGGTGACAGCTTAAGCCACACGATATTATGGGAATGGTGGCATAGTGGTTATGTTACCGGTCTAGTAATCCAGAGGCTGTGTACAGAATGATCTAAAGACATGAGTTCAAATCCTATGATTGCAGCTAGGGAATTTAAAATTCAGTTAATTAAATAAATCTGGAATAAAAAGTTACTATCAGTAATGGTAACCATGTAACTACCAGATTGTTGTAAAAACACATCTGGTTCACTAATGTCCTTTAGAAAAGGAAATCTGCTGGCCTATATGTGACCCGCAGCAACCTGGTTGACTCTTAACTGCCCTCCGAGATCATTATGGGCCAGCTCATCAAATGAAAGAAGGAAATCTTTCCTGCTTTTACCAGGCATAAGAATTTCATGGGCATTCACTGGGCAGACTCTCCGCCCATGGATGCCCCTTTCCCGGGGATGCATTGGATCTGTCAAGACTTGACAGATTGCAAGTTCCGGATTTTCGCGCATGTGCTTCACACGTGAAAACTCGGAACTTGTGGGCCCTAACGGGCGTGTACGCACCTCATAGGGGCCGCAAATTACGGGCCTATATTAATACTTGTGAAGATCTATAAGAAGAAAGCCTTGAGCTCTGTGCCATGGTATGTTCATCAGTAAAAATACATTTCCAAAAGAAAATCTGTTTAGAACATATTTTCACTGGGCTGAACATACAAGGAATTAAAGAATGGTTACTCTGTAGTTAAGTTTCTTTTAATTGCATTTATATAGTCTTTGAGGTCCTAAAGCACTTTACATCCAATGGATCACTTTTGAAGTGAAATCATTGTTAAATAAGCAAACACGGCACCAATTTGTACACAGAAGCATCCCATAAACGGTAACTAGGATGAGTGGCAGTTACTCTGTTTATTGATGTTAGCCAGGACACCCGCAGAACTCCCTTGTTCTTCAAACTATGCCATGGGATCTTTCACATCCACCAGAGGGCAGATGAAGCCGCAGTCTAACATCTCATCCAAAAGACAGCATTTCTGACATGATAGCACCCCCTCAGTATTGATACATGCTCTGGAGTGGGGCTTCAACCCACAACGTTCTAACAGAGATAAGAATGCTATAACTGGCACCAATTTAACATAAAAGCTAGTGGAATTACTGTCAAAAAGAACTGATAATTAAAGAACAGACTTCTACTTTTCTAGAACTAAATCATTACTAGTTTGTAAAGAAGTAAAGAAATTAAATCAGTAACAAGAACAAGAGTGAAACCCCACCAGCAAAGAGCCTAAACAATCTCTTAATTGTAAACAGACACATTTTATATCAGAGACTAAAAATAAAATGGACTGTTTAAAACGAAACACAGCAAAATATTTATGAAATTCAATAACAGGAAGTGTAATCAACCGAATAACAACAACAATTTGTATTTATATAGTGCCTTTAACACAGTAAAACGTCCCAAGGTGCTTCACAGGAGTATTATAAGACAAACAAAATGACACCGAGCCACATAAGGAGAAATTAGGGCAGATGACCAAAGGCTTGGTCAAAGAGGTAGGTTTTAAGGAGCGTCTTAAAGGAGGAAAGAGAGGTAGAGAGGCGGAGAGGTTTAGGCAGGGAATTCCAGAGCTTAGGGCCTTGGCAATAGGAGGCACGGCCACCAATGATTGAGCGATTATAATAAGTGATGCTCATGAGGGCAGAATTAGAGGAGCGCAGATATCTCGGGTGGTTGTGGGGCTGGAGGAGATTACAGAGATAGGGAGGGGCGAGGCCAGGGAGGGATTTGAAAATAGGGACGAGAAATTTGAAATTGAGGCGTTGCTTAACCGGGAGCCAATGTAGGTCAGCGAGCACAGGGGTGATGGGCGAACGGGACTTGGTGCGAGTTAGGACACGGGCAGCTGAGTTTTGGATGACCTCAAGTTTACATAGGGTGGAATGTGGGAGGCCAGCCAGGAGTGCATTGGAATAGTCAAGTCTAGAGGTAACAAAGGCATGGATGAGGATTTCAGCAACGGATGAGCTGAGGCAAGGGCGGAGACGAGCGAGGTTACGGAGGTGGAAATAGGCGGTCTTAGTTATGCCGTGGATATGTGGTTGGAAGGTAATTTCAGGGTCAAATATGACACCAAGGTAAATAGCCATGTAATTCTGTGATTTAAGATATATACAAAGTTTGTTGAATCAAAAAAGTTGGAAATATAGAGATAAAAAAAACTGATTCATTTCCCCCGCCCTCAAAACAAAACCAACATTACTTTTGGGGAAATACAAAGGCTGGAATTTTCCCTAAAAAAAAGGGTGGGTTTAGAGCATGGGGGCAGTTAAAATGTTAAAAATGGGCTTCCTGACCTGATCCCGTCTCCACGTCCGGTTTTACCAGAGGTGGGACGGGGGCTGGATGGGGGCTGGATGGGGGGCGGGCAGCTAACCCGCTGCCAGGGGGCATTACCTCAATTTAAATATTGTAATGAGGCTGGAAGCCTCTTTTTTTCCCCTTCCATTTTGTGTTTAACTACCTGTGGACGGGTTTCACACAATTTGTGAAACCTGGCAGTTAAACAGAGGTGGGGACTGCGGTATCAGGAGGTAAGTGGCTTTATACCTACCTCCTGGAACCAGGGTCCCAACCCAACCCACCCCCCACGATCGGAGACCTCTGATCGCCTCCCCAGGCCTCCCAGCCCCACTGCGTCCCCCCCCGCCCAGCCAGGCCTCCCCCCAATGATGATAATGAGGCCAGCCACGATCCTTCGGTAGCTGGCCCCGATCCTCTTTCCACCCCCCTGCAATCCCTGGCCGATAACCCCCCTCCCCCCCACCGCGATCCCCAGCCGAACCCCCCCGCCATGACCCTGGCCGACCCTCACCGCGATCCCCGTTAAAATCAGCAGGGCCTGCGGGAAACCCAGCCTCTCAGGTTTCCCGCTCGCCTCGGAGGCCCCCCTCACCCTCAACCCGCTTCCCTTGAGGAAATTCTGGCCAAATATTTAAGTAGAAAGAACTTTAGTAAGAATATCACCCAAATTTTTTTTGCCGAGCCTCCCTTCGGAGATTCACATCCCATGCGTGCCCTCCTCTTTTTAGTCTTTGCCAGTAGTGTGAAACGGGCGATAGTGAATCGGCAGCCTGTTTAACGCTATGCCCAATTTTCTTTTCCATTGAAGTCAATGGCTGAGCGTGGTATAAAACCGCCTGCCGATTCGCTACAGATCCATTTTGCGCTACTGGCAAAGACCAATTTCATCCTCTGCATTTTTGCAGAGAACACGAGGGTTTTATTTTCTCGGCTATCATAACATTTTTCTTAAGACAGAAAGCAACATAAATAACTCATAGGAGCATAGGAACAGGAGTTGTCCTAATCTCCTTTGGTGGGAAATTGGTGGACCCCAGAGAAATGGTGAAAACAGTTGTTTTCAGATATGACACCTCTGTGCTGACAGGCCCAGTCCCTGTCCCTCTCCTCATTACTGACAGACACCAGGGGTTGGATTTTAAGGAGGAAGCCAGGTTGGGAGTGGTGGGGCTCCGAGGCGGGCGGGAAACTCGGGAGGCTAGGTTTCCCGCAGGCTCTGCCGACTTTAACGGCAGGGCCTGATTTGCATGTGCGTTCTTGGTTTCCCGCCTGCAGCCAGCCAGATTGAGAGGCTGGCTGGCTGCGGATGGGTAGGAGGGAGGGAGGGTTCACGTGGGGGCTGGGCTGTTAATGGGGGGGGGGTTTGGGCAGAAGATCGTGGGGCGGGTGGGGGTGAAGGGAAGATTGTGGCCGGCCTCAGCACCACCTGTGGGGTGGGGGGGAGGCCTGGGAGGGGTGGTGATCGGAGGCCTTGTGAGGGTGTCTCCGATTGCGGGGGGGGGTTAGGTAGGACCCTGGATGCAGGAGGTAGGTAGAAAGGTACTTACCTCCGGGATGCAGCTATCCGCGCCTTGCTGTAACTGCCAGTTTTACAACGTGTGTAAAACCCGTCCACATGCAGTTAAAAACAAAATGGAGGTTAAAAAAACGGCTTCCAGCCTCATTATAATATTTAAATTGACGTCCCACCTCCTGGGACTGGGTTGGCTGCGCTACCCCATCCTGGTTCCCGTTCTGCCTCCGTTAAAACTGGAAGTGGGCGGGTTGGAGGCAGTTTCAGGTCTGGAATCTGATTTTTTAAATTGTAACGACCCCCACGCTCCAAACCCACCAAATTTTTTAGGTTAAAATCCCCCCCCAGGAATCCACCAGTGGGCCAAACCTTCCAATTGTGCCGAACCACAGGTTTGCCGTCCAGTTTTTCTAAACCCCAGGTTCCCACTCCAGTGATGTCATATTAACCCCCACCCCACTATCAAACTCCAGGACCCCCACCCTAATTCTGCAGGACCCCAGGATCTAGGATTCAGTGCTGCTAAATCCCAGGGCTGGTGCCATTGTTACTATACCACAGCACTGCCCCCCCCAAGTGTAGCGAATCCCCATTCTAAACCACTCCCCTCCAACCACGGAATGCTAAGTACCAGGTCCCTCACAATTTTAGTGGACTGGCGTGCAATGACAACAGGGGACTCATAGAGACTGCGGCAGGACATGCGTCCTCCAGGTTTCTGCTTTGATTCTGGCAGAAATGTTACATTTAAAGACATTTACTGACTGGACAACTTTTTCCCATATTTGAGGGTTGCGTATTTCAGGGATTTTTTTGCCTTGGGGAGCTACTGAGATGGTCTTTAAATTGACAAAGTGAGGGTGCTCTGATCACCTAAAGATTTACAACCACCAACCACAGCAAAGGATACTATATAATAGCATGTGTTACACTGTGGGAATTCCTCCATATGTGATATTAAAGGATGAGTCCAGAATGGTGCAAAGGAAAGTATGTCAGCATTGATGAAGGATGTGGTCAACCCATAATAATCCTTGTATGAGTCTGTAGATCCAGAAGATCTTATGAGGGTATGAGTGCGACGTTGTGCCTTTGCAGACTTTGATTCACAAAGGAAACACTAGACACCCTGTGCCAATTTCTACACACAGACCTCCAGCCCAGATCAATTGCCCAAACAGCTCAGTCAGTGGCTGTCAAAGTGGGCAACTTTTATGCACTGGCTCATGCCAGGCTGCAACAGGGGGCTTCTGTAACATCACTCAGGGTGCCATTCAGTGCTTTATTTAGTAGGTCACTGATACCATCTTTAGGAGAGCTGGGAATTCATTTACTTTGGGATAACTCCAAGTCAACAGCGTGAAGGACTATTTAGTTCTATCATGCCGGTGGTTTTCCAAAAGGTCAGAGGGCAATAGATGACAGTCATGTTGCACTACAGACCCCTACTGTGAATCCACTGAATTTCCTGAATAGAAAAGGATTCCACTCTCTGAATGTTCAAATTGTTTGTGAGCAACAGCAACAAATTCTCTATGTTTAGGCCAAATTTGCAGGGAGTTGTCACAACGCTTTTATCATGAGACAGTCCAGCCTCGCAGCTGCATTCAGGGGAAGCAGTTAAGTGTCAGGATGGAGTATGGGTGATGAGGTGTAACCCTTGCTTCCAAGGTTCAAGTGCCTCCTCACCAGCTGAACATCGATACAATGATGCGCATTCATCAACTCGAGTGGTTTTTGGGAGGACTACCGAGGTTCTGAAGGGCCTTGATAATTTAGGAGTACTGCAGTACTCTCCCAAGCAGATCTCTTGTATTGTGGTTTCTTGCTGTGTCCTGCAAAACTTTGCTATTCAGAAAGGAATGGAAATGGAATCCCTTGGAGGAGGTAGGCCTGGCTGCTGTGTAGGCTGAGGAACCAGAATCTCAACATCATGAGGACCTTGACTCAGAGGAGGCTAATGTTCCAGCTGCTGCCAACATTTTCTGTGACATTTTCCACCACAATCTCCCCAATTTCGGAAAGGATCATGGCGGAAGATTCCCCCTTCCCTCCCTACCACAGGAAATCGACTATTGTTATTATCTATTAACTTTGAGCTAACAAAGCTTTTGTATAGGGAGCTCATTTTGCTTGTCCCAATAGCCACATAGAGGAAGCATTCTCTGTTGTGCTTAAGCCTGCAGTACCCAGAGTGAAGTTAGGTTAAGTAATGATTTTAATAAACAGTCACACTCAGGATGTTAACAAAGCTGCACAGTAAGAAAAAGCTCTGTCCAATTATTCATCCAGGAAACACCATCCCTGACAATATTCTCCAAGTGTGAGCATATTGTTTGTAACTGTGTTTACAAATTTATTAACAATAACACACAGAGGAAAATATCAGAGTTAGGTTGAGAACAGCTAAAGCCCAAACCACAAACCACATAAAATGTGTGGTTTCCCATTTCAAACAATATGGCGCTCAAGGCTATTGCTACCTGTGAAATACAACCTATGTTTAGCAGCTTTACAGAGAATTCTCTATGAATCAATATTTATGACTTCACCTTATGTTGTCCCTAATTCCAACTATTGCCCTTCCCTTGCCTATGCTTTTAGACCTTGCTCTCTCTCTCTTTCTCTTTTCTGCCAGCACTCTCCTTTTTCCCTTCCTTCATACCTTTGTTAAGTCTTCATTTTCAGTATTTTGATCTTGTGGAGCTAAACTGTTTTCACAGCCTCTAACAGCTGATCTGGTTGAACATATTGTAGCATCACGAGTTAGTTATGTTACCCACAAGGTGTTCTTATTTCCAGACCTTTATGACATCATTATGGTTTTTGTTAATGACTCCATAGAAACTCCCCAACTCTTCAACTATAACCCAAAAGGCAGCAACAATCTTCCAGTATCTCACTTGAGACGGCGCTGGCAGGCTTTTTGAGCAGATGTGGTGTCACAGTTCAGCCTGTTTCTGTTCGCATTCGACATCCAGATGTGTAGGCTTTCAATGGACTGAGATCTGGGCAGTAAATCTGGTTAACCTTCTCCTCACATAAGAACATTTTGTGCAGCTGAGGCATCAGTTCCACAACATCAAAATACTATCAAATGAAGCAGGTATGAATTTTAAAATCATTGCCAAGGAAAGGGAAATAATTGGAATAAGGAAGCAGCACTTAGGGCAACATCACTACACTGATAGAGAATTCTCTGTACAGCTGTTAAATGTGAGTTATACTCCATTTTTTATTTACGTATTCTTGAGATATTGGCAATACTGTCAACCTGCATTTATTGCCTATCTGTTGTTGCCTTAGGATAATGGTGGGACTTTCTCCTTGAACTGTTGCAATTATTGTGCTGATGGTGTTCCCATGGGCTTGGATAAGGAATTCTAGGATTCTGACCCAGCAATGATGAAGTAACAACATTACGGCCTAGAAATTCAGTGGCATCCCTCTTGGGGCGCTGCAGCTGAAGATCGCAGCGTAACATGCCGCAGCGCCATACGCTGCGGCACGGCGTGCTGCGGTACTGCAGGCCTTCCTCCCCTTCTTAAAGGGGAGGGGCCTGCTGCAGCGCGGGCGACAATCGCGAGTGCCGGTAAAAGAGCCCGGCACCGAGGAGAAGTGCCGGGCTCTTGGGACACAGCCGGCACTCCGTGGGGGGGGGGGCTCAGGAGGCCGGGGATGGCGGCGCGGAGAGGTGCTGGCAGGCGGCCAGCAAAAAAAATGGCCGCCCCGCACCTCAGCGCCTCTACCGCCATGGGTAGGCCCCCCTGAACCGGTCGCAAATAGCGACCGGCGTTAAAGTGGGGGGCGCTACTAAATTTCGCGATCGGGGCGGTAGCGGGGCGCTGCGCACACCGATGACATCATTGGTAGCGGCGCAGCGCTAATGGCTAGCACCGCCATTAGCGCACTGCTAAATTTATCGGGAGGCTTGGGCAGTGGCGTCCAACCCACTAAGTGCCCTCCTAAGGCGCTAACGGGTGGCGCAGCCCACTGAATTTCTAGGCCTATATGTCCAAGTCAGGATGGTGTATGACTTGGAAGGGAGCTTGTAGGTCATGGTGTTCTCATGATGTTGCTGCTCTTGCCCTTCTTAGTGGGTAGATGTCATTACAACATAAGAACATAAGAAATAGGAGCAGGAGTAGGACATTTGGCCCTTCGAGCCTGCTCTGCCATTCAATAAGATCATGGCTGATCTTCAACCTCAACTCTACCTTCCCTCACTATCCCATATCCCTTGGTTCCCTTAGTATCCAAAAATCTATCAATCTCTGTCTGCTCCAATGCTCCAACTGAGCATCCACGGCCCTCTGGGGTAGAGAATTCCAAAGATTAACAACCCTTTGAATGAAGACATTTTTCCTCATCTCAGACCTAAATGCCCGACCCCTTATTCTGAGACTGTAACCACCCTAGTTCTATCTTCCCAGCCAGGGGAAACATCCTCCCAGCATCTACCCTGTCAAGCCCCTCAAGAATTTTATATGTTTCAATGAGATCACCTCTCATTCTTCTAAACTTTAGGGAATATAGGACTAGTCTACTCAATCTCTCCTCATAGGACAATCCCCCCATCCCAGGAATCAGTCCAGTGAACCTTCATTGCACTCCCTCGAAGGGAAGTATATCCTTCCTTAGATAAGGAGACCAAAACTGTGCACAATACTCCAGGTGTGGTCCCAGCAAGGTCCTATATAATTGCAGTAAGACTTCTTTACTCTTATACTCCAATCCTTTTGAAATAAAAGCGAACATACCATTTGCTTTCCTAATTGCATGCTGTGTTTTCTGACACTGTTCCCATGTTAGCTGACATTGCTAACGGCTCACTCTCCTTAAGTACTGTTCCCCTACCTTCAAATCTGCCATCATCACCCCTCTCCTCAAAAAAATAACCCTTGACCCCTCTGTCCTTGCAAACTAGTGCCCCATCTCCAACCTCCCTTTCCTCTCAAAAGTCCTTGAACGTGTTGTTGGTCCCAAATCCGGGGCCATCTTTCCTGGAACTCCATGTTTGAATCTCTCCAATCCGGTTTCCGCCCCTGCCACAGAACCGAAACGGCTATCATCAAAGTCACAAATTACATCCTTTGTGACTGTGACAAAGGTAAACTATCCCTCCTTGTCCTTCTCGACCTGTCTGCAGCCTTTGACATGGTTGACCACTCCATTCTCCTCCAATGCCTCTCCACCATCGTCCAGCTAGATGGGGCTGCACTCGCCTGGTTCCATTCTTATCTATCTAATCGTAGCCAGAAAATCACCTGCAATGACTTCTCTTCCCACTCCCGCATCGTTACCTCTGGGGTCCCCCAAGGATCTATCCTTGGCCCCCTCCTATTTCTCATCTATATGCTGCCCCTTGGCAACATCATCCGAAAACACAGCGTCTGTTTCCACATGTATGCTGACGACACCCAGCTTCTACACCCCATAATAGACTGATGAACAAGGTCAGAGAATGTGGAGTCAGGGGACAAATGGGACAAATGGACTGTTGGCTGGCTTCAGGACAGAAAGCAGAGAGTAGGAGTAAGGGGTAGCTATTCGCAGTGGCAGAAAGTGGGTAGTGGTGTTCCACAAGGATCAGTGCTGGGACCTCAGCTGTTCACAATTTACATTAACAATTTAGACTTAGGAATAAAAAACAAACACAATTTCTAAATTTGTGGATGACACCAAATTGCGGTGGGGTGGGGGTGGGGGGGATAGTCATAGAGTCATAGAGTTATACAGCACAGAAAGAGACCCTTTGGCCCATCTTGTCCGCGCCGGCCATCAAGCCCTGTCTATTCTAATCCCATTTTCCAGCACTTGGTCCGTAGCCTTGTAGGCTATGGCGTTTCAAGTGCTCATCCAAATGCTTCCTGAATGTTGTGAGGGTTTCTGCCTCTACCACCCTTTCAGGCAGTGAGTTCCAGATTCCAACCACCCTCTGGGTGAAAAAGTTCTTCCTCAAATCCCCTCTAAACCTCCTTCCCATTATCTTGAAACTATACCCCCTGGTTATTGACCCCTCTACTAAGGGGAAAAGTTCCTTTCTATCTACCCTATCTATGCCCCTCGTAATTTTGTTCACCTCAATCAGGTCCCCCCTCAGCCTTCTCTGCTCTAAGGAAAACAACCCCAGCCTGTCCAGTCTCTCTTCATAGCTGAAACACTCCAGCCCAGGTAACATCCTGGTGAATCTCCTCTGCACCCTCTCCAATGCAATCACACCCTTCCTCTAGTGTGGTGACTAGAACTGCACACAGTATTCCAGCTGTGGCCCAACTAGCGTTTTGTACAGCTCCATCATAACCTCCCTGCTCTTATATTCTATGCCTCGGCTAATGAAGGCAAGTATCCCATATGCCTTTTTAGCCACCTTATCTACCTGTCCTGCTGCCTTCAGGGATCTATGAACATGCACACCAAGGTCCCTCTGATCCTTTGTCCTTCCTAGGATCCTACCATTCATTGTGTATTCCCTTGCCTTGTTTGTCCTCCCAAAATGCATCACCTCACACTTTTCAGGGTTACATTCCATTTAAGAACACAAGAACATAAGAAATAGGAGCAGGAGTAGGCCAATCGGCCCCTCGAGCCTGCTCCGCCATTCAATAAGATCATGGCTGATCTGATCCTAACCGCCAATCCACTATCACAGAACCATCTCCTGAATCTAACAGAATTAGACACACGAAATAGGAGCAGGATCAGGCTACACGGCCCCTGGGCCTGCTCCGCTACCCACAGGGCCATGACCGATCCGAACCTAGACTCATGTCCAAATTCCTGCCCGCTCCCCGTAACCTTTAATTCCCTTTACTTCTAGGAAACTGTCTATTTCTGTTTTAAATTTATGTAATGATGTAGCTTCTACAGCTTTTTGGGGCAGCATATTCCATGGACCTACCACCCTCTGAGTGAAGTAGTTCCTCCTCATCTCAGTTTTGAAAGAGCAGCCCCTTATTCTAAGACTATGCCCCCTAGTTCTAGTTTCACCCATCATCGGGAACATCTTCCCCGCATCCACCCGATCCAACCCCTTCACAATCTTATATGTTTCAATAAGATCGCCTCTCATTCTTCTGAACTCCAATGAGTAGAGTCCCAATCTACTCAACCCCTCCTCATATGTCCATCCCCTCATCCCTGGGATTAACCGAGTGAACCTTCTTTGTACTGACTCGAGAGCAAGTATGTCCTTTCTTAAGTATGGACACCAAAACTGTACGCAGTATTCCAGGTGCGGTCTCACCAATACCTTGTACAACTGAAGCAATACCTCCCTATTTTTATATTCTATCCCCCAAGCAATGAAAGCCAACATTCCATTGGCCTTCTTAATCACTTGCTGCACCTGCATACTAACCTTTTGAGTTTCGTGCACCAGGACCCCCAGATCCCTTTGTACTTCAGTACTTTCCAGTTTCTTGCCATTAAGATAATAACTTGCTCTACAATTTTTCCTGCCAAAGTGCATAACCTCACACTTTCCAGTATTGTATTCCATCTGCCAAATCTCAGCCCACTTACTTAGCCTGTCTATGTCCCCTTGCAGGTTTTTTATGTCCTCCTCACTCACTACTTTCCCTCCCATCTTAGTATCATCTGCAAACTTTGATATGTTACACTCGGTCCCCTCCTCCAAATCGTTAATATAGATTGTAAAGAGTTGGGGACCCAGCACTGACCCCTGCGGAACACCACTAGTTACTGATTGCCAGTCTGAGAATGAACCATTTATCCCAACTCTCTGCCTTCTGTTAGATAGCCAATCCTCTATCCATGCCAGAATATTACCCCCAATCCCGTGATTTTTTATCTTAAGCAATAATCTTTTGTGTGGCACCTTGTCAAATGCCTTTTGGAAGTCTAAATACACTACGTCCACTGGTTCCCCTTTATCCACCCTATACGTTACTTCCTCAAAGAACTCCAGCAAATTTGTCAAACATGACTTCCCCTTCATAAAACCATGCTGACTTTGTCCTATTAAATTATGATTATCCAAACGTCCTGTTACTGTCTCCTTAATAATGGACTGCAAAATTTTACCTACCACAGATGTTAGGCTAACCGGTCTATAGATTCCAGCCTTCTGTCTACTGCCCTTTTTAAATAAGGGTGTTACATTAGCAGTTTTCCAGTCTGCTGGGACCTTTGCTGAGTCCAGGGAGTTTTGGAAAATTATTACCAATGCATCCACAATCCCTACCGCCACTTCCCTCAAGACCCTAGGATGTAAGCCATCAGGTCCAGGTGATTTATCCGCCTTGAGTCCCATTATTTTACCGAGTGCCACTTCCTTAGTGATTTTGATCGTGTTTAGCTCCTCCCCCCCTTTAGCCCCCTGTTTGTCCAGTGTTGGGATATTCTTAGTGTCTTCTACTGTAAAGACTGATGTAAAATATTCATTCAGTGTTTTTGCCATCTCCATATTGCCCACCATTAATTTCCCGGTCTCATCCTCTAAGGGACCAACATTTACTTTAGCCACCCTTTTTCTTTTTATATAACTATAAAAACTCTTACTATCTGTTTTTATATTTTTTGCTAATTTACTTTCATAATCTATCTTCCCTTTCTTAATCAATCTTTTTGTTATTTTTTGCTGTCTTTTAAAGTTTTCCCAATCCTCTATCCTCCCACTAGATTTGGCTACCTTATATGCCCTTGTTTTTAGTCGAATACTATCCTTAATTTCTTTACTTAGCCACGGATGGCTGTCTTTTCTTTTACACACTTTTCTTCTCAGTGGAATATATATTTTTTGGAAGTTGTAAAATAACTCCTTAAATGTACACCACTGATCATGTATCGTCTTACCCTTTAATCTATTTTCCCAATCCACTCTACTCAATTCCGCTCTCATACCTTCATAGTCTCCTTTATTCAAGCTTAGCACGCTTGTTTGAGATCCAACCTTCTCACCCTCTAATTGAATATGGAATTCAACCATGTTATGGTCACTCATTCCAAGGGGATCCTTTACTAGGACATTTTTAATTAATCCCGTCTCGTTACACAGGACCAGATCTAAGGTTGCTTGCCCCCTGGTCGGTTCAGTTACATACTGCTCAAGAAACCCATCCCTAATACACTCAATGAACTCATCCTCAAGGCAGCCCTGCCCAATTTGATTTGTCCAATTAATATGATAGTTAAAATCCCCCATAATTATAGATGCTCCCTTATTACAAGCCTCAACTATTTCCTGATTGATACTCAGTCCAACGGAGTTGCCACTGTTCGGAGGCCTATAGACTACGCCCACTAGTGCTTTTTTCCCCTTATTATTCCTTACCTCCACCCAAACTGTTTCATTATCCAGATCTTTTGACCCAATATCATTTCTCTGTATTACAGTGATTCCTTCCTTTATTAACATAGCCACCCCACCTCCCCTTCCTTCCTGCCTGTCCTTCCTGATCGTTAAATAACCTGGTATGTTTAGTTCCCAGGCATTGTCACCCTGCAGCCATGTTTCTGTAATGGCCACAAGATCATACCCATATGTAGTTATTTGTGCCATTAGCTCGTCTATTTTGTTACGAATGCTACGTGCATTCAGATAGAGAACTTTCAAAGATGTTTTGTGACACTTAGTTCCTGCTTTTGCCCTTTTTATTACTTTACCTTTTACTCCATACCTTCTGCCCCTTCCTGACACGCTCTGGTTTTTAATTTCCCCACTGCTACCTAAGTCTATGACCTTCTCTGTTGTCATTTTTATTATTTGCTCTCTAGGAACCTCCCCACTGTTCTGCCCATCTAACCATCCCGTCTATATCGTCCTGTAGCCTGAGGCTTCCCTCCTCGCTATTTACCATTCCACCAATTTTCGTGTCATCTGTGAACTTACTGATCATACCTCCTACATTCATATCTAAATCATTAATGTACACTACAAACAGCAAAGGACCCAGCACCGATCCCTGTGGTACACCACTGAACACAGGCTTCCAGTCACAAAAACAACCTTCGACCATCACCCTCTGCCTCCTGCCACTAAGCCAATTTTGGATCCAATGTGCCAAATTACCCTGGATCCCATGGGCTCTTACCTTCTTGACCAGTCTCCCATGTGGAACTTTGCCAAAATCCTTAATGAAGACTACATCAACTGCACTACCCTCATCCACACACCTAGTCACCCCTTCGAAAAATTCTATCAAATTGGGCAGACATGATCTCCCCCTGACAAAGCCATACTGACTATCCCTGATTAATCCCTGCCTCTCCAAGTGTAGACTAATTCTGTCCCTCAGAATTTTTTCCAATAATTTCCCTACCACTGATGTTAGGCTCACTGGCCTGTAATTCCCTGGTTTATCCCTACTACCCTTCTTCAACAAAGGTACTACGTTATCTGTTCTCCAGTCCTCTGGCCCCTCCCCTGTGGCCAGAGAGGTTCTGAAAATTTGTGTCAGAGCCCCTGCAATCTCCTCCCTTGCCTCACACAGTAGCCTGGGATACGTCCTGTCAGGGCCTGGGGATTTCTCCACTTTTAAGCCCACTAAAACCGCTAGTACCTCCTCCGTCTCAATACTAATTTGTTCAAGTATATCACAATCCCCCTGCCTGATTTCTATGCCTACATCACCCTTCTCCATAGTGAACACAGATACAAAATATTCATTTAAAACCTCAACTACATCTTCTGGCTCTACACACAGATTGCCAATTTGGTCCCTAATGGGCCCTAATCTTTCCCTGGTTATCCTCTTGCCCTTAATATACTTATAAAACATCTTGGGATTTTCCTTTATTTTGCCCACCAGTGTTTTCTCATGCCCCCTCTTCGCTCTCCTAATTTCTTTTTTAAGTACCCCCTGCACTTCCTATACTCCTCTAGGCCTTCCACTGTTTTTAGTCCTTTGTATCTGCCAAAAGCCTCCCTTTTTTCCTAATCCATTCTATTATATCCCTTGACATCCAGGGCTCCCTGGGCTTGTTGGTCCCACCCCTGACCTTTACGGGAACATTTTGGCATTGTACTCTCTCTATTTCCTTTCTGAAAGACTCCATTGCTCTGATGTGGATTTTCCTACAAGTAGCTGATCCCAGTCCATTTTGGCCAGATCCTGCCTTATCATATTAAAATTGGCCTTCCCCCAATTTAGAACCTTTATTTCTGGTCCATCTTTGTCCTTTTCCATGACTATCTTAAATCTCACCGAATTATGTTCACTGTCACCAAAATGCTCTCCTACTAACACATCGACCACTTGTCCGGCAACATTCCCTAGAATTAGGTCCAGTACCGCCCCCTCTCTTGTAGGACTTTCTACATGGTGGCTCAAAAAGCTCTCCTGGATGCACTTTAAGAATTCTGCACCCTCTAAGCCTCTAAGTCAATACTGAGGAGGACTGCAACAAGTTACAGGAGGACATTAATAAACTTGCAGAATGGCCATATAATTGGCAAATTAAGTTCAACACAGATAAATGCAAGGTATTACATTTTGGTAGGAAGAATAGGGAGGTCACTTATCACTTGGAGGGTGCGAGTCTAGGTGAGGTAGAGGAACAAAGGGATCTAGGAGTATAAATACACAAATCACTAAAAGTTGTGATGCAGGTTAGCAAGGTCATAAAAAAGCAAATCAAGCACTCAGGTTTATTTCTAGAGGGATAGAATTGAAAAGTAGGGAAGTTATGCTAAACCTGCATCGAACCTTGGTTAGACCACACTTGGAGTACTGCGTACAGTTCTGGTCACCATATTATGAAAAGGATATAGAGGCAATGGAGAGGGTGCAGAGAAGATTTACAAGGATGATACCAGAAATGAGAGGGTATACATATCAGGAAAGGATGAACAGGCTGGGTCTCTTTTCTCTTGAAAAAAGAAGGCTGAAGGGTGACCTAATAGAGGTCTTTAAAATTATGAAAAATTTTGATAAAGTGGATAGAGAGAGAATGTTACCACTTGTGGGGAAGAGCATAACTAGAGGCCATCAATATAAGATATTCACCAAGAAATCCAATAGGGAATTCAGGAGAAACTTATTTACCCAAAGGGTAGTGAGAATGTGGAACTCGCTACCACAGGGAGTGGTTGAAGCAAATAGTATAGTTGCATTTAAGGGGAGGCTAGTCAAGCATATGAGGGAAAAGGAAATAGAGAGCTATGCTGATAGATTTAGATGAGGAAAGACGGGAGGAGGCTCGTGTGGAGCATAAACGCTGGCATGGACTGGTTGGGCTGAATGGAAGACAGATTGAGCTTTATGCAGGTTAACATAAGAACATAAGAACATAAGAAATAGGAGCAGGAGTAGGCCATACGGCCCCTCGGGCCTGCTCCGCCATTCAATAGGATCATGGCTGATCTGAATCTAGACTCACGTCCACTTCCCTGCCCTCTCCCCGTAACCCCTAATTCCCTTATCTGCTAGGAAAATGTCTATCTCCATTTTAAATTTATTTAATGTTGCAGCTTCCACAGCTCTCTGGGGTAGCAAATTCCATAGATTTACTACCCTCTGAGTGAAGAAGTTTCTCCTCATCTCAGTTTTGAAAGGGCAGCCCCTTATTCTAAGATTATGCCCCCTAGTTCTAGTCTCACCCATCAGTGGAAACATCCTCACCGCATCCACCCGATCAAGCCCCCTCACAATCTTATATGTTTCGATAAGATCGCCTCTCATTCTTCTGAACTCCAATGAGTAGAGTCCCAACCTACTCAACCTTTCCTCATACGTCAACCCCCTCATCTCTGGAATCAACCGAGTGAACCTTCTCTGAACCGCCTCGAGAGCAAGTATATCTTTTCTTAAATATGGAAACCAAAACTGCACGCAGTATTCCAGATGTGGCCTCACCAATACCCTGTATAACTGCAGCAAGACTTTCCTGTTTTTATACTCCATCCCCCTTGCAATAAAAGCCAAGATTCCATTGGCCTTCCTGATCACCTGCTGCACCTGCATACTAACTTTTTGTGTTTCATGCACCAGGACCCCCAGATCCCTTTGTACTGTAGCACTTTGCAGTTTCTCTCCATTTAGATAATAACTTGCTCTTTGATTTTTTCTGCCAAAGTGCACAACCTCACACTTTCCAACATTATATTGCATCTGCCAAATCTCTGCCCACTCACTTAGCCTGTCTATGTCCTTTTGCAGGTTTTTTATGTCCTCCTCACTCACTGCTTTCCCTCCCATCTTTGTATCGTCAGCAAACTTGGATATGTTGCACTCGGTCCCTTCCTCCAAATCGTTAATATAGATTGTAAAGAGTTGGGGTCCCAGCACTGACCCCTGCGGAACACCACTAGTTACTGATTGCCAGCCCGAGAATGAACCATTTACCCCAACTCTTTGTTTCCTGTTAGATAGCCAATCTTCCACCCATGCCAGTATATTACCCCCAATCCTGTGATTTTTTATCTTGATCAGTAATCTTTTGTGTGGAACCTTGTCAAATGCCTTTTGGAAGTCCAAATACACTACATCCACTGGTTCCCCTTTATCCACCCTGTATGTTACATCCTCAAAGAATTCGAGCAAATTTGTCAAACATGACTTCCCCTTCGTAAAACCATGTTGACTCTGTCCTATTAAATTATGTTTGTCCAAATGCTCTGTTACTGTTTCCTTAATAATGGACTCCAACATTTTGCCAACCACAGATGTTAGGCTAACTGGTCTATAGTTTCCAGCTTTTTGTCTACTTCCCTTCTTAAATAAGGGTGTTACATTAGCAGTTTTCCAATCTGCCGGGACCTTTCCTGAGTCCAGGGAGTTCTGGAAAATGATCACCAATGCATCCACAATCCCTACCGCCACTTCTCTCAAGACCCTAGGATGTAGGCCATCAGGTACGGGGGATTTATCCGCCTTAAGTCCCATTATTTTACTGAGTACCATCTCCTTAGTGATTTTAATCATGTTTAACTCCTCCCCCCCCCATTGCCCCCTGTTTGTCCAGTGTTGGGATATTTTTAGTGTCCTCTACTGTAAAGACTGATACAAAATATTTGTTCAGCGTCTTTGCCATCTCCATGTTCCCCACCACTAGTTTCCCGGTCCCATCCTCTAAGGGACCAACGTTCACTTTAGCCACCCTTTTTCTTTTTATATAGTTGTAGAAACTCTTGCTATCTGTTTTTATATATTTTGCTAGTTTACTTTCATAATCTATCTTCCCTTTCTTAATTAATCTTTTAGTTATTGTTTGCTGGCTTTTAAATGCTTCCCAATCTTCTATCCTCCCACTAGATTTGGCTACTTTATATGCCCTTGTTTTCAGTTGAATACTATCCTTTATTACTTTACTAAGCCACGGATAGCTGTCTTTTCTTTTACTCCCCTTTTTCCTCAGTGGAATATATTTATCTTGAAAGATGTGAAATAGCTCCTTGAATGTAGACTACTGCTCTTGTACCGTCGTACACTTTAATCTGTTTTCCCAGTCCAATTTAGTCAATTCTACTCTCATGCCTTCATTGTCTCCTTTATTTAAGCTTAGTACGCTAGGTTGAGATCCAACTCTTTCACCCTCAAACTGAATTTGGAATTCAACCATATTATGGTCACTCATTCCAAGGGGATCCTTTACTAGGACATTTTTTATTAATCCTGTCTCATTACACAGGACCAGATCTAAGATTGCCTGCCCCCTGGTTGGTTCAGTTACGTACTGCTCAAGGAACCCATCCCTAATACACTCTATGAACTCTTCCTCAATGCTGCCATGCCCAATTTGATTAGTCCAGTCAATATGAAAGTTAAAATCCCCCATGATTATAGCTGTTCCCTTATTACAAGCCCCAACTATTTCCTGATTTATACTCCGACCAACAGAGTTGCAACTGTTAGGAGGCCTATAGACTACGCCCACTAGTGACTTTTTCCCCTTATTATTCCTTATCTCCACCCAAACTGTTTCACTATCCTGATCCTTTGACCCAATATCATTTCTGACTATTGCAGTGATTCCATCCTTGATTAACATAGCAACCCCACCTCACTTTTGTTGTGTCTGTGTATAATAAGACACAGACTGCAGGAGAATGGTGCAACAGGTGTTTACTCAACGTGGCTCACACTGGAACTGATCTGTACAGATTACTACTCAGTGCTATATACAGGTGTGGTCACTGCCGGTACTGCAGTATACATGAGCTGTAAAAGATAGTTCCCCCCTTAAAGGTATATACATTACAATTCCTCCTCTTTTAGATTAACAGTACCATAACACTCATTTAACAATTAAATATCAAACTAATTACAATTAACACTTTTAACATGCAACATTAGCTGAAAATAGTCTATTTATATATTCAGTCTTTGGGGAGGCTTCCTGATCCTTTCTGGATAGCGCCTTTCCCGAGTGTCTTGCTCTTGGTGCGGAGGCGATTCTGGCCCCCTGTCATCAGTTGGTTCATCAGCTTCCAATGCTACTGTTTCTGGGGTAGATGTGACCTGTACGTCGGGTTCATCACCAGGTACGTATGGGCGAGGCATGGGGTTGACTTGTTCCTGTGACTCTAGGATCTGGTCAGCATGGCGTCTCACAATGCTCTCCCCAACGTCCACTGTGTACATTAGTGGGCCCTGCCGTGTGCATATCGTTCCTGGCTGCCATTTTTCTGTTCGGTAGTCGCGGGCCAAGACTGGTTGCCCTACAATGAAGCTCCTTGTTGGCTTCTCATGGATGTGCTGGAATTGCTTACTCTCAACATCTCTTCATATGTTTGGTCTGAGCAAATCCAGGCGAGATCTTAACCTTCGGTTAAAGAACAACATGGCTGGGGCCTGGTTGGTGACTGCATGTGTCGCATTCCGGTAGGCAAACAGGAAATTGTCCACCTTGTGCTGCAGCGGAATGTTGTCATTGCACATAGCCTTTATTGCCTTCTTAAAGGTTTGTACGAACCTCTCAGCCAATCCATTTATGGCTGGATGATACGGGGCGGATGTGTAATGCCTTACCCCATTCTTTTTCAAGAACCTCCGGAACTCTTTGGACACAAACTGTGGTCCATTATCAGAGCAAATCTGTTCTGGCGAGCCATTCCTGGCAAAAATGGTCCATAGGACTGCAATAGTTTTCTCCGTGGTGGTGGAGGACATTTTGATGACCTCAGGCCATTTCGAGTGCGCATCCATGGCTATTAAAAACATTGAGTCCATGAATGGACCAGCAAAATCAATATGCACCCGTTGCCATGGAGATGAGGGCCACTCCCATGGGTGTAGAGGGGCCTGTGGTGGTGCATTTTGGACTTTCTGGCATCCTGAGCAACTCTTGGTCAGGCCCTCGATTTGTTTATCGATTCCCGGCCACCACACATAAGCCCTGGCTAGGCTTTTCATTTTTACCCCTCCCAGATGACCCTCATGAAGCTCATTGAGCACTCTATCCCTTAACTTGGGTGGAATTACCACTCGGGATCCACACATCAAGGTCCCCCGGCACACTGACAGCTGTTCTCTCCTTGTCGAGAATGCTGGCAACAGTGAGTCGCCATGTGCTGGCCATCCCTTCACCGTCAAATCATATACCCGAGACAGTGTCGGGTCATTTCGGGTTTCCTTTTCGGTACAAGCGTTAGTTACCGGTAGGTATTCAACTATAGTCGAATAAAATATTTCGACAGGATCCACTGCTGGTGCTTCCTCCGCAGTAGGCAGTGGCAGGCGTGATAGCCCATCAGCATTTCCATGCTGTTTCGTGCCCTTATATTCAATCTCATAGTGGTGCGCCCCTAGAAAAAGTGACCATCTTTGTAGTCGTTGCGCAGTCATCACCGGAACTCCCTTCTTCGGATTAAAAATGGAGACAAGAGGCTGGTGATCAGTCAGCAAGGTGAATTTCTGCCCGTGCAGAGAGTGATTGAACTTTTTCACTCCCCACACTAGGCTGAGGGCCTCCCTGTCAATCTGGGCGTAGTTACGCTCGGCTGAGGTTAGTGATCGTGACGCAAAGGCTATTGGCCTCTCTGAGCCATCCGAGAATTTGTGCGACAGCACCGCTCCAATGCCGTAGGGTGACGCATCACATGCCAACCGAATTGGTAATGCTGGGTTGTAATGGGCCAATACCTCTTTCGATGTGATTAGTGTTTTGCTCTTCTGGAAATCTCGTCTACATTCGTCACTCCACTTCCATGGCACCCCAGTTTGCAGTAGGGTGTTCAGTGGGTGTAGTATTGTAGACAAGTTTGGCAAGAACTTATGGTAGTAGTTTACCAGCCCGAGGAACGACCTCAGTTGTGACACATTTTCCGGTGCTGGAGCCTTGACTACTGTCTCAATCTTCTCTGGGGACTTATGTAACCCCTCTTTATCGATAACGTGGCCACAATACTGTTGTGTATGTACCTTTAAGAGAAGAACTGATTCTATACTGCAGTACCGGCAGTGACCACCCCTGTACATAAAGCCATAGCAGGCTCCCTCTGTTCAGTAAATACCTGTTATTATTGTTCTCCTGCAGTCCGTGTATTATTGATACTCGGACACTACACTGGCGACGAACAGGTTCGAACTCACCTGCAGTACTGCATCACCTCGCGGGGATCTTTCCCTGAGAAGAAGCTTCTTGGAGGTCGAAGTCAGAGCAACGGGCGTCGACCGCGGGCAACCACCCAAGGATCCATCGGAGTTCGGAGAGTTGCAGGAGAGGCTGTGGAGAGCTGGGCTTGGCTCCCCAGTCAAGGTGTTCCAGCAAATCGTGCTGGTAGCGGGTAGTGTGCTGACCCTTCCGGACTGCGGCGGGCTCGAGCTCGATCGAGCGGCTCTGCAAAGGGGCCGTGCAGCATCATCGGAAGGAAAAGAGAGAGAGGGTGGAGCGCACAGGGCGCGGTCGGTGCTCAAGAACTGGGCAGCATAGCGAAAATAAAATGAGGGGAAAGAAAGTGAGACGCGTCGAAGCCGCGGGTCGCCGCCATTACCCTGTAGAACGCTAGGAGCAGCGTGGCAGTGAGGGGAAGAAGGAAAAGCGCGGGAGGCGCCATTTTATTCCATTGGGGAAGAAGAAAAAGCGCGGGAGGTGCCATTTTAAATCACCCAAGATGCCGAAAAGTGGCAGTATCACTGCTTTCGACAATGAGGTAGAAGACTGGACCACGTATGTGGAAAGAATTGAAGTGTACTGCAAGGCAAATGAGGTGGCCGATGGAAAGAAGGCGTCGGTATTATTAAATTTGATGGGCGCGAGAACGTACGGCCTATTGCGGAATTTAATTACCCCAGCTAAACCAATGGAGAAAAGTTTTGAAGAGATTGTTAATATCTTACAGGAACACCTAAACCCTACACCGCTGCTGATAGCAGAAAGATTCAAGTTCCATAAAAGAAACCAGCACAAAGATGAGAGCAATGCTGACTATCTTACGGAACTACGCAAGTTATCGAAGCACTGCCAGTTCGGAGCAGGACTGGCAGACACCTTACGGGATAAGTTTGTCTGCGGGCTCCAGAGTGAAGGAACCCAGAAACGACTACTTTCGGAAAAGGACCTGACGCTAGAACAGGCTTTCAGCGTGGCAGTATCCTACGAAGCAGCAGCACGGGGAGCTGCGGAAATACAACAGAAACCACAAGAATACAGCGCTAACGAAATGGCGTATGGAGCAGAAAAGTGCTATCGCTGTGGCAGAACAACCCATGATCAGAAGGACTGCTGGTTTAAGGGCAAAGTGTGCAGGCAATGTGGGAAAATGGGACACATAGCAAGAGTCTGCAGGTCGGGAAAGAAAACCAACACTACAAGAACTACTAAGGAAAATTACAAGAAAGTAAAGAAACTGACAGACAGTAGTTCGGAAGATCAGGAGAGTGATAAGGACTCCGGGAGCAGGAGACTAAGTTGTCTAAAGTTACACAACGTGATCGCAAAGGAGGATCCCCGAACCATTTGGGTCACCCTCATGATAGCAGGGTCCCCAGTAAAGATGGAATTGGACACAGGATCAGCCCTAACTGTCATGAATCGACGAGACTATGAGCGGCTATTCTCACACATACCCTTGAAGGACACGTCCATTGTATTGAAGACATACATGGGGCAAAAAAGTCTACCCCAGAGGAAAAATAAGGGTGCCAGTTGAATACAATGGCAAGGAAACACAGAAACTGTATCTATATATACTACAAGATGGAGGACCACCATTATTGGGACGTGAATGGATCCGAAAAATACAATTGGATTGGCATTCCATTCAGGCGCTAACTGTGACTGACAAAAAGGATGATGACGTCACACCTGGACGACTGTCAAAAATTCTAACTGACGCGAAAGAGGTGTTCCAACAAGGACTTGGGACTCTAAAAGGAGTAACGGCAATGATAAAAATCGAAGATAATGCAAACCCAAAATTTTTTAAGGCCAGACCGGTACCTTACGCGATCCGCCCAGCCGTTGAAGCAGAGCTGGAGAGTCTGGAGCATTCGGGTGTGCTGTCCAAGGTGGACTGGAGCGAGTGGGCCACACCCATCGTTCCTGTCATGAAGAAATCATTGAGCAGCACGCCGGGGGAGCCGAAGAAGGTTTGCATCTGTGGGGACTTCAAGGTAACTATGAACCCAGTCCTGCACACAGTACAATATCCACTTCCACGGATAGAAGATATTTTCGCCTCACTATCTGGAGGGAAACGCTTTACAAAGATTGATCTGGCCCAAGCGTATCTACAAATGGAGGTGGAAGAAGCATCTAGGAAATACCTCACGAAAAACACTCACAAAGGCCTTTACCAGTACAATCGACTGGTATTCGGGGTAGCATCAGCCCCGGCTATTTGGCAGAGGGCGATGGAACAAGTCCTGCAAGGGATCCCGGGGACCCAGTGTTATTTGGACGACATCCTGGTTATGGGCGAAAATGACAGTGAACACCTTGCCAACCTGGAGCAGGTGCTCACGAGATTACAGGAATATGGGCTACGAGCCAACCACCCCAAATGCGAGTTCTTCAGGAGACAAATCTCGTATTGTGGCCACATGATTGATGAGGAAGGGTTGCATAAGTCGCCGGACAAGATTGAGGCTGTAGTCAAGGCTCCAGCACCGGAAAATGTGTCGCAACTGAGGTCGTTCCTCGGGTTGGTGAACTACTACCATAAGTTCTTGCCGAATTTATCTACAATTCTGCACCCACTGAACGCCCTGCTGCAAACTGGAGTAACATGGAAATGGAGTGATGAGTGCAAGCGTGCCTTTCAGAAATGTAAATGCCTAATCACTTCAAAAGAAGTATTGGCCCACTACAATCCAACACTACCGATTCGGTTAGCATGTGATGCGTCTCCCTACGGCATCGGAGCGGTGCTGTCAAACAAATTCCTTGACGGTTCAGAGAGGCCAATAGCCTTTGCGTCGCGCTCGTTAACCTCAGCCGAGCGTAACTACGCCCAGATTGACAGGGAGGCCCTCAGCCTGGTGTGGGGGGTGAAGAAGTTCAATCACTATCTGCACAGGCAGAAATTCACCCTACTGACTGATCATCAGCCCCTGGTCTCCCTTTTTAACCCAAAGAAGGGCGTTCCGGTGATGACGGCGCAACGGCTGCAAAGATGGTCACTTTTTCTAGGGGCACATCAGTACGACATAGAGTACAAGGGTATGAAACAGCATGGAAACGCTGATGGGCTGTCGCGCCTACCGTTGCCTACGGTAGAGGAAGCACCTGCAGTGGACCCTGTTGAGATATTCCATGCGACCATAGTCGAATGTCTACCTGTTACAAACTCAAGTATAGAGAAGGAAACCCGAAATGACCCGACACTCTCTCGGGTCTATGATTTGACGGTGAAGGGATGGCCAGCATATGGCGACTCACTGTTGCCAGCATTCTCGCCAAGGAGAGAACAGCTGTCAGTGTGCCGGGGGACCTTGATGTGTGGATCCCGAGTGGTAATTCCACCCAAGTTGAGAGATAGAGCGCACAATGAGCTTCATGAGGGTCATCTGGGAGGGGTAAAAATGAAAAGCCTAGCCAGGGCATTTGTGTGGTGGCCGGGAATCGATAAAGGAATCGAGGATATGACCAAGAGATGCACAGGATGCCAGAAGGTCCAAAACGCTCCACCACAGGCCCCGCTACATCCATGGGAGTGGCCCTCATCTCCATGGCAACGGGTACACATTGATTTTGCTGTTCCATTTATGGACTCAATGTTCCTAATCGCTGTGGACGCCCATTCGAAATGGCCAGAGGTCATCAAAATGTCCTCCACCACCACGGAGAAAACTATTGCAGTCCTACGGACCATCTTCGCCAGGAATGGCTTGCCAGAACAGATTTGCTCCGACAATGGGCCACAGTTTGTGTCCGAGGATTTCCGGAGGTTTCTGAAGAATAATGGGGTGAAACATTACACATCTGCCCCATATCATCCAGCCACAAATGGATTGGCTGAGAGGTTTGTTCAGACCTTTAAAAAGGCAATAAAGGCGATGTATAATGACGACATACCACTACAACACAAGGTGGATAATTGCTTGTTTGCTTACCGGAATGCGACACATGCAGTCACCAACCAAGCTCCAGCCATAATGTTCTTCAACCGAAGGCTAAGATGTCGCCTGGATTTGCTCAAACCAAACATAAGACGAGATGTTGAGGATAAGCAATTCCAGCACATAAATGAGAAGCCAACCAGGAGCTTCAAGATAGGGCAACCAGTCTTGGCCCGTGACTACCGAACAGAAAAATGGCAGCCAGGAACGATAGGCAAACAGCAGGGACCACTAATGTACACAGTGGACATTGGAGAGAGTATCGTGAGATGCCATGCTGACCAGATTCTAGAGTCCCAGGAACAAGCCAAACCCATACCACGAGCAGGTGCACCTGGTAATAAACCCGAAGTACAGATTGCGTCTACCTCAGAAGCAGTGGTATTGGAAGCTGACGAACCAACCAATGACAATGAGCCAGAATCAACTCCGCCGCAAGAACAGGATACTCGAGAAAGGCGCTATCCAGTCAGGATCAGGAAGCCTCCTCAAAGACTGAACTTATAAATGATTATTTCAGTTGATGTATATAGTACAGAGAAAATTGTAATTGTAATTAGTTATTATTTAGTTGTTAAATGAATGTTATGTACTGTTTATCTAAAAGGGGAGGAATTGTTGTGTATGTACCTTTAAGAGAAGAACTGATTCTATACTGCAGTACCGGCAGTGACCACCCCTGTATATATAGCCATAGCAGGCTTCTGTACTTCAGTCTTAAGTTACCCTCTGTTCAGTAAATACCTGTTATTATTGTTCTCCTGCAGTCCGTGTATTATTGATACTCGGACACTACAAATACGAGATCTCTTTTCTAAAAAACTCGCATTTGGAGCGGTTAGCTCGGAGCCCATATTCCTGCAATCTAGTGAGCACCTGCTCCAGGTTGGCAAGGTGATCACTGTCATTTTTGCCCGTGACCAGGATGTCGTCCAAACAACACTGGGTCCCTGGGATCCCTTGCAGGACTTGTTCCATTGCCCTCTGCCAACTAGCCGGAGCTGATGCTACCCCGAATACCAGCTGGTTGTATTGGTAGAGACCTTTATGGGTGTTGATTGTGAGGTATTTTTTTGATGCTTCTTCCACCTCCATTTGCAGATACGCCTGGGCCAGATCAATCTTAGTGAAGCGTTTCCCTCCAGATAGCGAGGCGAAAATATCTTCAATCCGCGGAAGTGGATATTGTACGGTGTGAAGGACCGGGTTCACTGTTACCTTAAAGTCCCCACAGATGCGAACCTTCCTTGGTTCCCCAGGCGTGCTGCTCAACGACTTTTTCATCACAGGGATGATGGGTGTAGCCCACTCGCTCCAGTCTACCTTGGACAGTACACCTGAACTTTCCAGACTCTCCAGCTCTGCTTCGATGGCTGGGCGGATTCGCACAAGGTACCGGTCTGGCCCTAAAAAATGTTGGGCTTGCATTTTCTTCAATTTTAATCGTCGCTGTCATGCCTTTTAGTGTTCTGAGTCCTTGCTGGAACACTTCTTTCACGTCAGTTAGGATCTTTGACAGTCGCCCAGGTGTGATGTCGTCATCCTTTTTGTCAGCCACAGTCAGTGCCTGTATGGAATGCCAATCCAGTTGTATTTTCCGGATCCATTCACGTCCCAGTAATGGTGGTCCTCCATCTTGTAATACATACAGGTCTAGTTTTGGTGTTTCCTTACCGTTATATATAACGGTCACCCTTATTTTTCCTTTGGGGTAGACTTTTTGCCCCTGTACGTCTTCAAAATAATTTTTGTGTCTCTCAAGGGTATGTGTGAGAATAGCCGCTCGTAGTCCCGTCGGTTTATGACTGTTAGGGCTGATCCTGTGTCCAATTCCATCTTTACCTGGACTCCTGCTATCTTGAGAGTGACCCAAATGATTCGGTGATCCTCCGTTGTGATCACATTATGTAGTTTCAGACAACTCAGTTCCCTGCTTTCAGAGTCGTTATCACTCTTTTGTTTGTCTGAACTATTCTCCGTCATCTTATGTACCTTCTTGTACTTTCCTTTGGTAGGTTTCTTATTGCTGGTTTTCTTTCCCGACCTGCAGACTCGTGCTATGTGTCCTACTTTTCCACACTGTCTGCACACTTTGTCTTTGAACCAGCAATCATTCTGGTCGTGTGTTGTTCTGCCGCAGCGATAGCACTTCTCTGTTCCATATGACATTTCGTTTGTGCCATATTCTTGCGGTCTCTGTTGTATCTCTGCAGCGCCCCGTGCTGCTGCTTCATATGATACTGCAATGCTGAAAGCCTTTTCCAGCGTAAGGTCCTTTTCAGATAAAAGCCATTTCTGGGTTCCTTCACTTTGAAGCCCACACACAAACTTGTCCCTTAAGGTATCTGCCAGTCCTGCTCCAAACTGGCAGTGTTTCGATAGTTTGCGCAGTTCTGTTAAATAATCAGCATTGCTTTCATCCTTATGCTGGTTCCGTTTGTGTAACTTGAATCTTTCTGCTATCAGCAGTGGTGTGGGGTTTAAATGTTCCTGCAGTGTCGTTACTATGTCTTCAAAACTCTTTTCCATTGGCTTCGTTGGGGTTACTAGATTTCGTAATAAACCATACGTCTTTGCACCCATTAAATTTAACAATACCGACGCTTTCTTGTCATCTGACACCTCATTTGCCTTGCAGTATACCTCTATTTGTTTGACATATGTAGTCCAATCTTCGACTTTATTGTCAAATGCGGTGATACTGCCACTCTTCAGCATTTTGGGTGTGGTTTAAAATGGTGTCTCCCAATGGCTTAAAATGGCATCTCCCGCGCTTTCCTTCCTCCCCCGCTGCTGCCAACGCCGCTCCCGGCGGTTCTCGTGGAAATGGCGGCGCCCTGTAGGTTTCGCGTGCTTCTCCTGCGCTGCTGCCAACGCCGCTCTCGGCGGTCCTCGTGGCAATGGCGGCACCTCGCGGGTTTCTGTGCGTCTCTCTCTCCCTCTCTTCGACACTGCTCGGCCCCTGAACACCGGCTGTGCCCTGTGCGCTCTGCCCTCTCTCTCTCTCTCCCCCATCGACGCTGCTCGGCCCTTTGCTGTGCCGCTCGGTCGGGCTCTAGCCCGCCGCTGTCTGGGAAGGGTCTGCGCACTTCCTGTTGCCAGCCCGTTTCGCTGGACCACCTCGACTGGAAAGCCAAGCCTGGCTCTCGACAGCGTCCCCCGCAATTCTCGAGTCTCTGCTGGATAACTGGTCGGTTGCCCGTGGTCGACGCCCGAGTCTCTGGCCTTGACCTCCAATCCACTGATCTCCAGGAACGAATCCCCGGGAGGTGCTGCAGAGTTGCAGGTAGGTTCGAACTTGCCTTGTCGCCAATGTTGTGTCTGTGTATAATAAGACACAGACTGCAGGAGAACGGTACAACAGGTGTTTACTCAACGTGGCTCACACTGGAACTGATCTGTACAGATTACTACTCAGTGCTATATACAGGTGTGGTCACTGCCGGTACTGCAGTATACATGAGCTGTAAAAGATAGTTCCCCCCTTAAAGGTATATACATTACACCTTTCCTTCCTGTCTGTCCTTCCTAATTGTCAAATACCCTTGTATGTTTAGTTCCCAGTCATGATTATCTTGCAGCCATGTTTCCGTAATGGCCACCAGATCATACCCATGTGTAGTTATTTACACTGTCAACTCGTCAATTTTGTTACGAATGCTGCGTGCATTCAGATAAAGAACTTTCAAATATGTTTTCTGACAATTTATTCCTGCTTTTACCCCTTTTACTACTTTACCATTATACATTCTGTCCCTTCCTGACACGCTCTGGTTTTTAATTCCCCCACTGCTACCTTGCTCTATTGCCTTCTCCGCTGTCATTTTTATTTTTCGCTCTCTTAAAACCTCCCCCCGCACTAATTAGTTTAAAGCCCTCTCTACAGCCCTAGTTATTCAATTCACCAGGATTCTAGTCCCAGCACTGGCCAAGTGAAGTCCGTCCCAACGGAACAGCTCTCTCCTGTCCCAGTACTGATGCCAGTGCCCCAGGAAGCAAAACCCATTTCTCCCACACCAGTCTTTGAGCCATGCATTTAGCTCTCTAATTTTATTTACCCTAGCCAAATTTGCACGTGGCTCAGGTAGTAATCCAAAGATTATTACCCTTGTGGTTCTGCTTTTTAATTTGGCCCCTAGCTGCTCAAACTCCCTCAGCAGAACCTCCTTCCTTGTCCTATCTATGTCGTTGGTACCAACATGGACCATGACAACTGGATCCTCCCCCTCCCACTCCAAGTTTCTCTCCAGCCCAGAGGAGATGTCCTTAACCCTGGCACCGGGCAGGCAACACAGCCTTTGGGACTCTCGCTCTCGGCTGCAAAGAACTCTATCTATCCCCCTAATGATACTATCCCCTACCACTACAATATTTCTTTTAACTCCCCCCACTTGAATGGCCCCCCGCTCCACGGTGCTGTGGCCAGGTTGCTCATCCTCCCCGCAGTCCCTGTTCCCATCCTCACAGGGAGTAAGAGCCTCAAACCTGTTGGACAAGAGCAAGGGCTGCGGCTCCTCCAACACTACCTCCTGGATCCCCGTACCTGCCTCACTTCTAGTCACACCATCCTGACCCTGGCCACGGACTACATCTGAATTAATTAATCTAATTGGTGTGACTACCTCCTGATACACAGAGTCCAGGTAACTCTCCCCCTCCCTGATGTGTCTCAGTGTTTGAAGCTCGGACTCCAGCTCTTTAACACGGAGCCGGAATTCCTCGAGCAGCCAACACTTACTGCAAATGTGATCACCGTGAGCATCAATGGTGTCCACCAGCTCCCACATATCGCAGCATCAACACATCACCTGATCTCCCATTCTATGTAATTAATTAAATTTATTAATATTATTTTTAAATACCCTCTGCCCCGATTCTAGATGATGAATAGTGCACCTTAGAAACTATAAACCACAGAGTTTAAGCTTAAAAATAGAGAAATACTTACCAACCAATCACTTACCCGCTTCCTGGTGACGTCACAGTTGGATTACTTTTTACCTCTCTCCTTCCCTCCGAGTTCCGAGTTCGGAGACTGGTAGGCCTTACCTGGTCTCTGGGGCCTTTTATAGCCCCGCTCTGCCCCTCGAGATTCCCGCCGACGCTGTGAGGCCTTACCTGGTCTCTGGGGCCTTTTATAACCCCGCTCTGCCGCTCGAGATTCCCACCGACGCTCTGAGGCCTTACCTGGTCTCTGGGGCCTTTTATTGCCCCGCTCTGCCGCTCGAGATTCCCGCCGACGCTCTGAGGCCTTACCTGGTCTCTGGGGCCTTTTATTGCCCCGCTCTGCCGCTCGAGTTTCCCGCCGACGCTGTGAGGCCTTACCTGGTCTCTGGGGCCTTTTATAGCCCCGCTCTGCCGCTTGAGAGTCCCGCCGACGCTGTGAGGCCTTACCTGGTCTCTGGGGCCTTTTATAGCCCCGCTCTGCCGCTCGAGTTTCCCGCCGACTCTCTATCCAGTGTCACCTCATCAGAACAACCTCTGTCACCATTGACAGATTGCTTCTGTCATCTCAAATTCACCTGTCATCTATTACATCAGCATTGGTGCCCTTGAAACTATCTCACCTTGATCCTCCGAATTCCACCACGAGAGCCCCAACACTAGCAGCACCAGGCACACCAGCAGCACCAACAACAACACCAACCTTCTCCGCAATCAACTGATGCTGCACAGGACACAGTGCATCGGCACCCATCCACAATGCTGCCTGGGAGGCCAGCGATGGCCTCACCATGGCCACATTTACTTCACTTGATGCTGTACACCCTGGCTGCCACATGGTGCGCCAGGTTGGCACCCCCCACACCAACACCATAAAGCATCCCTACAATGCCCAAACCACTCCTTTCACACTTATCACTATTGCGGGGCCTACCGTTATGTTTCACCATTCACTGCAACTCACTAAGCCACTTCCAAAGGTGCACACAAATCTGTCTCAGAACGCAAAGTGTAAAAATAAAGGTTTCAACGTTTGACACCACATTAACAGAAACTTTACATGAACATTGGATAAAACACCCAAGTGTCTACCTTTGCATGTTGTTCGTTGATATAATTGCACTAGGTTGAGGGTGAGTGTGAGGGGTGGCTAGTAAGATGGGGAAGTGATAATGTAGATAGAGAGGGATGGGTGGAGGTGCAACGTAAGTTGGTGTAAGGATGTGCAGGACTAGGGTAGGGAAGGCAGAGTGATGGGGATGTGATGAGTGACACAGCAGGATGAGGTTGAGTGTGGCTTTGCAGTAACGTTTCGTGATCTACTGAGATCATTGAAAGGTTTGCGCCACTGCAGCCTGGTCCTCCTGACGACATCCCTGCTTGAGTCCTCCTGTGCAATGTGCAACCAGGCTGCGTTGGTCTCCTGGGGAGGTCTCTTCCACCCATTGGAAGGGAAGAGAACCTCACTGCGTACTGTGACATGGGAGAGCCTGGGTGCAGTCATGCACCTCTGTGCAGTGATTGTCAGTGTTTGCAGCACCTCAATGCTGTAGCACACTGACAGCACAAATGTCAAAATCAATTTGCACATGGTCCCTTTAAGGAAACCGGCTGATGACGCATCATCAAATGACGTCATCAGATCCGCTTCCTTCAATTGGCCGGCAAACGCACTGGGCGGGTTTAACAAGCCCAATCAGGGGAAAGTAATTTTGGACAGCGGGCTGGAGCCAGCAGCGAGGCCAGGACCCACCACCGACATGGCCCACCATGGACCCGGCGAGGTTGGTAAAATCCAGTCCTAGGAATTTCAGGAAGATCAAAACCAATGCATTCACTGTTTCTGTGGCCATCTCTTTTAAAACCCTAGGATGTAGGTCATCAGGTCCAAGGGATTTGCCTGCTTTTAGTCCCATTAATTTCTCCAATACTATTCCTTTACTAATACTAATTTCTTTAAGTTCCTCATTCTCACGAGACCCTTAGTTCCCCACTATTTCTGGAATGTTTTTTGTGTCTTCTTCCGTGAAGACAGATGCAAAGTATTTGTTTAATGTCTCTGCCATTTCCTTATTCCCCATTATAATTTCTCCTGTCTGCCTGTAAAGGACCCACATTTACTTTCGCTAATCTCTTCCTTTTTACGTACCTATAGAAGCTTTTACAATCTGTTTTTATGTTTCTTGCTAGTTTACTTGGTAGGTCGTGGAGCTAAGAGATGCTGTTGAAGTAGGCTTGGAAATTTGCTGCAGTGCATTCTGTAGATCGTACGTACTGCAGCCACCGTGCACTAGTGATGGAGAGCGTCGATATTGAGTTCAATGGCAGGAATGCTTATCAAGCAGATTGTTCAACTTTGTGTCGTTGGACTACTTGAGTGTCGTTACAGTGGTTTGTATTCCATCATCAAGACTTGAGCCTTGGCGATGGTGGAGAGACTGTGAGAAGTCGAGAGGTGACTCACTCGTTGCATGATACCCAGCCTCTAACCTGCTCTTGTAGTCACAGTGTTGATATGGTTGGTCCAGTTAAACTTCTCGACAATGGTGAACCCCAGGATTTTGATGGTGGGGGGACTTGGTGATGGTAGTGCCATTGAAGCTCAGGGGAGATAGTTGGATCGTTTCTTGCTAAATAATAGCAACTTCCCGACTAAATGTAGGGAATCCTGCTCCCACAATAAGAAAAGCCGGTTTCTTATATTACAACAGTGACTACACTTTAAAAAGTACTTCATTGGCTGTGAAGTGCTTTGGGACGTCCGGTGGCCATCAAAGGCGCTATATAAATGCTTTCTTTTCTTTCTTACATGACCTTTAAGTTAGTAAGGGCTTTAGGGCTAGATTTTCAGTCGCTTGCGCCAGCAGTTAGCGCCTTAAGAGAAGTGATTTCCGGGCGCTATGCGTGTAGCGCCCGGGCGCAGCGCAGTTTGCGCCCCGCCCCAAATTAAGTTGCCCGTTAGCGCCGGCGCAAAGTTTAGCGCCCGCCCGGATGCGCGCGCAGAAAATGACGTCACATCCTCGTGCAACGCCCTTTGGCCGCCCCGATTGCAAACTTCAGTCGGACCGCCCCATTGTGCGGCGGGCGGTCGGAGCGTTTGGAAAAAGGAACGCAACACAACCAGCGCGGGCCCCGGGGGGCGCTAATTAAAGGGAACGTCCTCTCCAGTATAAAGGCCATCCTTTTTTCAGAAAACAGTCTTGTGCAACGCATTTCTGGAGACACAACAAGGAGGATAGCTAACTGGTTTCAAGCAGCAAGAGCCAGGTATTTTTGGACTCAGGCCATAGCGCTGCAAGTGGCCATTTGGAAATTAGACTGTTTGCCAGGATTTGATGGGGGCTGCATGGGGTGCCAACGCGCAGCTGCAGCGCCATGTCCGTAGGGCTCGCAGACGCATTGTGAGAGGGGCAGCCCTGGCTAGAGGCAGAGGGGGCTACAGGCGTCGGCCACGTAGGCCTTACCCAGTCAGGCTATACCGCCAGCAGCGCTCCTACCTAAACATGTGTTAGAAGGCTCCGATTCCGAAAGGAGGTGATTGCAGAGATCTGCCACCTGCTTCGCCGAGATCTGCGGCCAAAGCTCAGGTGCAGGACGTCTCTGTCGGTGGAAGTGAAGGTGACGGTGGCATTGAACTTCTATGCCACCGGCTCCTTCCAATACGCTGCTGGGGACATAGCAAACATCTCCCAGTATGGCGCGCATCGCTGCATCTGCCACGTGACCGAAGCACTGTTCAGAAGGAGAAGCCAATTCATCTCCTTCCCCATGGCCCTCGAGAGCCAGCATCAGCGCGCATTGGGATTTGCCAGACTCGGGGAATTCCCCTTGGTGCAGGGCGCCATTGACTGTACGCATGTGGCTTTGCGGGCCCCTCTGGAGCATGGCGAGCAGTATCGCAACAGGAAGGGCTACCATTCTCTGAATGTGCAGCTGGTATGTGACCACAAGCAGCGCATCATGGCAGTCAATGCCAGCTTCCCAGGCAGCAGCCACGATGCCTTTATCCTGCGGCAGAGTACTGTGCATGACATGTTCCAGGCACAGCCTCCCCCAAGAGGATGGCTCATCGGGGACAAAGGCTATCCTTTGTGCACCTGGCTCATGACCCCGCTCCGCGCGCCCAGGACCGCTGCTGAAGAGGCCTACAACGAGAGCCATCAAACCACCCGCAACATCATCGAGCTAACTATTGGGGTCCTCAAGCAGCGGTTCCGCTGCCTTGATCGCTCCGGAGGAGCTCTCCAGTATTCGCCGGACTGGGCCTCCCAATTTGTGGTGGTTTGCTGCATGCTACACAACCTGGCTATCCGTAGGACTCAGGCACTGCCACCTGACGTTGGACCAGCACCTCAGGAGGAGGAGCAGGATGAGCATGAGGAGGAGGAGGAGGAGGAGGAGGAGGAGCAGGAGTACGTTCCCAGGAGGGAGCGACCAGGGCCAAGGGCCGCACGACGCCACCTTATTACACGGTACTTCTAAGCCCCCTGTCAGGGAATGGCCAGGGGCCATGAGGGAAGATGAATGCAGCCGCTCCGCAAGCCCTCAGCCGGCGAAGCCAACAAACACTAAGAAGAACAACCATGGAGACTGCATGAATAAAGATAATTTTTTATTGCACAAAAATGAAAAGCCCTTCCCACATGAATCCCCAAAAACAATAAACAGGCCCCACAAAAAGCCCAACAAACGACTCACTCCCACAAACTGGGGAGGAGTCACTCCACCTTTCTTCAAACCGGGCCTCAACGTCGGCCTAACGCAAAAAATAACCCCTCCAAAAGCACAACCATGGGCAAAATAAAGATGGCCACCGCCATCTGCCCACACCCTCTACTGAGTGGCCCGCGAGGGCGAGACCTTGGCCAGCCTTTTGCCTCCCCTGCCCGGCCTGCTGCTCCTTTGCAAGCTCTGCCCAGTGGCTGCTGCGAGGCTGGGGGAAGGCGCCTGAGGCTCAGATGCCCTTCCGCCAGATGCCGCTGGGGGGTGGCCTACACGGCGTTTGGGCCTCGAGGGGCCGTCTGCTGAGTGGCGCACCTGAGCCTGGCCACCATCAGCTGCAGCCGCTTGCCCTTGACGCCCCAGAGGGGGAATGGCGGCGACGGATGGCGCAATGTGGGCCAGCTGGCGTCTGGGATGCGCTGGCTGGTGCTGTGGCGCGGTGGCACTCGGCCGGGCCCGCACTGCAGGATCCGCAGCAATCCGCCGACGGGCGGCTTGCTGGGATGGTCCAGCGCGGCGGCTGCCCTGGCGATGCCTGCCTGAGACAGCGCGTGTGGCAGCAGTGAGTGGCCCTGTGGTCCTGGTGTGCGCGCGCATCACATCCGCCAGGGTCTTGACGGCATCAGTCAGCATGCGGCCACTCGCGGCAGTTGCTGCCCCGAACTCGCGCACACTGGTCGCCAGCGACTCGATGGCCTCAGGCATGCACCCCACCACGCTCATGAGCTCCGTGTGGCGCCGGTCCGAGTCGTCGGCCATCTTATCCAGCTTCCGCACCTCCTCCGAAGTGAAGGTGTCCGGACTGGAGTCGCGACTCTCCCGCTGGGGAGGAGGGGGCCGAACTAGGGGACCCTTGCCGCGTTGGTGACGGCGAGTGTGCCGGGCAGCAGCACTCCCCTCTGATCCTTCCCCCCTTTGGGGGGAAGGCCGCGGGCCACGCGCACGGCTGCTGGGTGGCTGGACGCCACTGGTCCCAGAAGCTGCATTGCCCTGCGACAGTTCCTCCAGGCACTCGTCCAGTGAGGAGGTGTCAAGCATTTCCTCCTCTCCTGCGGGACGTGACTGTTCCCCCGAAGGTCCGGCTTGCTCCTCCTCCTCCTCCTGGTCGGAGGTGCTGTCACTGGCAGCTTCAGGGTCCTGGTCGTCACCAGCTGAAAGCAGGAATGCACAAGAGTAGCTTCAGAGTGAGGAGACGGCATCAGCGAGGGAGTTAGGACTGGTGGGATTCAGCGCATTGGTGGGACAGTGGCAAAGGAGGTAGCTCGGATGGGCCAGTGCGACGCGAGAGGGCCCAAAGGCGAGGTCCTTACCATTGCCGGGCAGTGGAGGGTCGGATACACCGCACGCTGTGGGGACAATCACACGGGCTCCCATGAGCACACACACGCGCTCCTCCAGCCGAGTGAGCTTCTGCAGCTTGGCGCGGCCACCCCTGGCACGGGCCTGGCGATTAAACGCTACTTTAGCCTGCAAGAGAAAGGACGGGCTGTAAGTGCGCAGTGAAGCCCTGATGTAGTGTGCACTGCCTCCCATGGTGGAATAGCTTGGACAGAGTGAAGCCCTGATGTAGAGTGCACTGCCTCCCATGGTGGAATAGCTTGAACAGAGTGAAGCCCTGATGTAGTGTGCACTGCCTCCCATGGTGGAATAGCTTGGACAGAGTGAAGCCCTGATGTAGAGTGCACTGCCTCCCATGGTGGAATAGCTTGGACAGAGTGAAGCCCTGATGTAGTGTGCACTGCCTCCCATGGTGGAATAGCTTGGACAGAGTGAAGCCCTGATGTACTGTGCACTGCCTCCCATGGTGGAATAGCTTGGCCAAAGTGTAGAGTGCCGAATGGCCATTTGATGCTCATGACTGTCCCAATGCTGCTGGCTGAGGGCTGGCCAATAGGACTTTCAGCTCCCTTTGCCCATCATGTCAGGTGTACATGCAAGAATGAGGAGGAGACTGGAAAGGCTACTCACCTTCACAATCCTGGTCAGATCGTTGTATTTTTTACGACATTGTTTGTGGGTCCTGGGGGCCTCGCCGGTGAACGTCGCCCTCTGGGCGATCTGCTTCCAGGCTTTGGTGTAGTCATGGTGGGTTGGATTCCTCCCACTCTCTGGAAACAAGATCTTGCGCCTCACCTCCAGAGCTGTGACCATTATGTCCAGATCACCCTCTGAGAAGCGCAGGGCACGCTGACGGGCCTTCTCTGGCGTTGCCATGACTCCCTGGGGCTGAGCAGCAGTGTTGAGGCCTCTTTGCAAGGCTGCAGTGTGCAGGGCGTGGCAGCAGACCAATTCGTCCCTTCCCCCTTTAAGAGCTGGTCGGCACCACGGGGTCTGCTGTCAGTGCAAAAATGACCGCACCCGCGCTGCGCCCCGCCTGGGCGCTATCCCTCTGGACCGCCGGCTTAGCGCCTAAAGGTAGGAGTGGAACGCCTCTTTTAGCGCTCCACCACTCTCTTAGGGCGAAGCCACTGAATTTCCAGCAACGGGGCGCTACTTTGGGGCGGGCGCTAACTTCGGGCGGGCGCTAAGGTTAGCGCCCCAAAACTGTCTATACTGAAAATCTAGCCCTTAGTGTTTTTAAAAGTGGCACATAAAAGCTTTTAAAAATGGGAAAGGGGGCAAGTGGTAGAGGTAGGGAGAGGCTGTGAAGGCCGATAGTGGCAGCAGATATTGGGAAACAAAGGTTGGGAGATAGTGAGAAGTTCAGTAGAACAGGGAATGATGGAAATAAATGATGGAAAAGGTAGGAATGTTGGCAGTGGCGATGGAGGTGGAATAGTTGGTCAGTGGTGGCTGGGGAAGGGTGCGAGTGGCTGTAGCATATAAATACCTTAAGGTCGGCAGCTCTAAGGAGGAAATTTTGAAAGGCACATTTATTAATGGGACATTCAAATGATCAGATTGGAAGAAATGGGAAATGTATTATTTATTTTGGTGGTGTAACAGGAAACGGTTACAGGAAAGTGTAACAGATAAATGTTGACAGATTAACATTGGAATCCCCATTAAAAATGTTTACATAGCAATTAGCTGTGGTGTGCACCGTAGACAAAGCTTTTAATATTATATAGATAGATAAACATTTATGCATACGGCCAATGGATTGGGGGTGGGGGGTGAGAAACAGAACTGTAAATTAGTTGCACAGAATTGAAGGTAGGAATCACACCCCTGACCTGGAGCTAGAATTTCCAACCATTAATTATGAATGGGAAGAAATTAAGAACAGTAACAAAAATAACATAAAGTGCAATTAAACAAAATCATGACAAGCAAGAGTTCTTTAGAAGAAAAGTCGCAACTTCTGACTCCAGTTCCTTGTTGTTGGATGATTGACGCTATCTCTGTTTTCTATGTCCCTGTAACAAATAATATTGTATTATTATTAATAAACACAACCATTTGCTTTACTTGTCACTGACTAACTAAAGAAAACACAATGGGATAGATTTTTATAAATGTATGCTCCGGCACAGAACTTTGCATCAGGAACATAGGATTTAGGGTGTGGAAGTCAGGGGACCAGCAAGGTTTTTTGTGCTCTACAATGAGTAGGCGGGAAATGCTGTGAAGCATGCTGACCTCTGTACCTGAATTCTTGATACATGTTCTGTGCGAGTTAATGAAAATTGGCTTGCCACTAGAAAGCACAAGCTGATTATAAATGGGAAAAGCTCTGGCTGGGGTATAACTCTGCCAGGGTGAATGGGCCCCCTGTTGTGCTATTTATAAACAATATAGATGGTATTTTAGTGCGAGGGCAACTAGTGTAAACAGCATTCAAAAGGATCAGAAAAACTAAACAAATGGGTTAAGGAATGGCTGGTGGATTTTAATAGAAAAGTATGAAATACATTGCATGGTGTAAACGGGAATAACAAACTATCATGTAGAATGAATGCAGGTTCATTAACAACGTTAGAAAAAGTAAAGAATTTGGTGTGATTACCAATCAGTCATTGAAAGTATACAATCAATGTAGCATTGTTGTTAGCTTTGCTAATTAAGTACTAGGATGTATCTTGAGGGCATTTTAATTTAAGTTGAAATAGATTGTTTGAATCCTCAAATAAGTAATTTGTAAGACTGTAATTAGAATGTCAAATACAATACAATTTGGGGCATTCTTATCTTAAAACGATATTGATTAATTTGAGAGTGACTCAAATGATTCTAGGACTTAGTGTTCTAAGTTACAAGCAGAACTTAATTCCATTGAATATTGGGTGCAGTCAGACATGCAACCACCCATCAAGTCTGGAGGGGAGGGGTGGGGATTTGGCCCATTCATTTGGAGTGGTGGGGTGGGGGAAAAGGGGGACATACCTCCAGCAAAAAAAAATGTGAGGGGGGCATCTAGTTCAATTCTAGGCTTTCCATTTAAAATCCAGCAGTATGCAGCTCTCAATAATAACCTGTGCTGTGCACTGGCATTAATATGCTGATTATACCATACAGCCACTAGGTGGCCTCAGTAACGTACACATCTCATCTGTGCTTTTAAATTACGGTGGCCACTTTTGGATTTTCCTTAATAACAACAGAAAATGCTGGAAAAACTCAGCAGGTCAGGCAACATCCGTGGAGAGAAATTTGAGTTGACGTTTCGGGTCGAAACCCTTTTTCAAAACTGGAAAGAAAAGAAAATAGATCGAAGGCAGGGCTGCAATCAAACAAAAGAAGTAAAAGAGACAATAAAAGATATTCGAAACCAGACGAGATGGTAATAGGCCGGTGGAGACAAAAGGCAGCTGAGATTAGGTGTGAAGTGTACTGGCAGGTAAGAGACAGCTGCCAGGTGGGAGAGAGAAACAAAAGGAAAGGGGGGGGGGGGGGGGAGGAAGACCCAAAACAAAGGGGTGGAAAAAATTATAAGTAAAAAAGTAATAGGGGCCGAGGTTATGATCTGAAATTGTTGAACTCGATATTGAGTTCGGAAGACTGCAAAGTGCCTAATCGGAAGATGAGGTGCTGTTCCTCGAGTTTATGTTGAGCTTCCGTGGAACAATACAAGAGGCCAAGGACGGTGAGGTCCGAGTGGGAATGGAGCGGTGAATTAAAATGACAGGCGACCGGAAGCTCGGGGTCACCCTTATGGACTGAACGGAGGTGTTCCGCAAAGCGGTCACCCAATCTGCGTTTGGTCTCCCCAATGTAGAGGAGACCGCATCGTGAGCAGCGAATACAGTATACTAGATTGCATTTGGATTTTCCTTTGTTGGCTACCTTAGTAAAGGTGTTGACCAAGTTAATATAAAAAGCCTAATGCCAGAGCTAAATTTGAGAATAGAGGAAGGTCATATGAACACGTTAAGCATTTGTTTGCTAACATTAGCAACAGCAATTGCTTGGCTCAGTTGGTAGTACTCTTGCCTCTGAATCAGAAGGTTTGTACCCCAGTCCAGGGCTTCAGAACATAATCTAGGTTGACACATCAGTGGAGTGCTTAGAGAGTGCTGTCTTTCAGATGAGATGTTAAACAGGTTCTGTGGATGTAATGGATCCCATGGCACTATTTGGTGCCCTGGTCAATATTCCTCTCTCAACCAACACAACCAAAAAAAATGGTTAATTGGTCACTCATCTCATTTGCTGTTTGTGGGACTTTACTGTGCACCGATTGGCTGTTGGTATTTGCCTAAATAACAACAGTGACTACACTTCAAAAGTAATTAATTGGCTGTAAAGCGCTTTGGAATGTCTTGAGGACAAGATAAGGTGCTACCGTTATGAGACATGGGCAGAAAAAGGGTTCATGTGTATTTTAAGAGAACAGCAGATGTTAAACACAGAATCTCATGCTTCACTTTCTATACTGGATTGCAAAAGCCCAGCCTCAAGAGAAGATAAGCACCTGCATGCTTATCTTGTCCAGTACGAAAGAAACCGTACATGGTACTGTGTGAGACTGAATGAAGTTGGTCTGCAGACCTTGAATTAGAAAGATAACAAGTATGGGAAAGTGAAGGGAAATAACATTATGAGATGAAGTCATCTCACCAATGTCAATCAATAGTATAACTTTACCCATTGAACATACATCTTTTAGTTTAAAGAGGTAGTTATTTACCTCTTTAAACATTTAGAGGGCTGGATTTTGATTCAGGGGCAGACTGGGGTCATGTAATCCGCATTTCGTGTTATCCACCCGAATCTAAATCGATGTGGGAGATTGATGTGATTTTAACTTAATTGTCCAATTGAGCTCCAACGTGTGGGAACCCATGGCAAATGAGTTTTTCCAGTCTGAAAGTCACCTCCGGTGACGTCATCATTGCTGCTGCATTTAAAGTCTGCAACAAGCCTTGCTTCTTCTACAGACTGCCAACCTTTTGTCCTTTCATGCTAGAGGGACCTGGAGGCAGAATGGCCAGTGAAAGACCTAGGTCTGCTCCAAGGTTTGATGACATTGAGGTGCTCTTCCCTTCTTCAGGGAGGAAGAAGCCTCCCCAGCAGATCAAAGCTGTGTGGGTCCAGGTGACGGAGGAGGTCAACTCATTATCAGTAACCCGCAGAACCTGGATTCAGTGCAGGAAGAGATTTCATGACCTTCTGCGCACTGTAAAAGTGAGTATGAATTTCCTATCCCTCAATCTGATCCCCATTGCCAGTCCTCACCAGCACTCAGCTTTAGCAATCTCTTCCTCCACATCCCACTTGACACTGACATCCATGCACCCTTACCCATTCCCTTTCTCTCTATGGTCACATTCACCTAACTATTCGACTATGCAGCCCTCACACTCCCCATCACTGTGATGCTATGAATACAACTGACAACACACAGGGAGGGCCCTTGGTCTTGCCACCTCACTCCATCTTTGTCTCCTTCTAAGTATCTATGCTATGGAATCTCTACACCCACTCCTTCATTCTCACTCAACCTCCACTTGTCTCCCTCATTGCAGGAAAAGAGAGCTCACAATAAGCGAGAAAGAGCGAGGACAGGAGGAGGGCCACCCTCAGTAGCCCACCTCACCCCCTGGGAGGAGGTGGTCCTGGAGATCATAGGAATGGAGGAAGATGTGCAAGTGGGAGACGGACAGACGGGTGCATCACAGCAAGCTGGTGACAGAATAGTTTTCCATCTCTCTCACTGACATTGCATGAGTCGCTGATAAAGATTCTGAAGCTCTAACAGATGGACTTATGATCATCTGCAATATGCAACGTGCATGTAATCTTGGCATCACATCTCTGACTCTTTCCTTTACTCCCCCACAGAACCATTGCACGCACCCGTCCCCACTAGCCAGGAGGAAGAGCCTGAGCCTCCAGACTCCTCAGAGGAAGCTGCAACCTCTGAGGGCACAACGTCACCAGAATTCAGCGTACCCAGCACCAGCGCAGACACTCACACCTTGGTGGGACTATTGTGAGATAGAGTAGTGTTGTCACCTGGTGTATCACAGCTCACAAGTGAGCATCAGCAGATTGTGGAGACAGGGACAGCAGTGGAGAGTCCTAGTCGGAGGGCGCAGGACTCTGCCAGCTCGGCTCAGCTGCATGTCGACCCTCTGCCTCTGGGTCCATCCATAAGATCAGTGGTGCTGGAACTTCAGGAACAGATGTAGGAGTCTCTGGCAGGTTTTGTCTCCAGGGTCGCTGCAAGTGTGGAGCGAATGGAGGAGTCCATTGCAAACATGAGCAGAGCCTTTGTGGAGTCATTGGTGCATGAACGCATCACCATGGAAAGGTTGGCAACCTCCATGGAGGTGATAAGTCGCCAGAGTGCAGAAAACATGTTGAGTGTTCAGAATAGAATGACATCTCTGGAGGAGCGATGGTCATCTGTTGAACAGAGAAAGCAGACCTTCATGGAAGTCCTTCTAAGTAGGACTGCCAGTGCAGATACGGGTCCCCGTGGCCCCCCTGATGTGCAGCAAGGTGCTTTCAAGCCACTTGCTAGCGCTGAGGGGGACCTGACCCATGAGAGGGAAGTTGGTGGCAGACATCAAGGAAGTGGGGGCTCCTCTCCAAGTGCTCACACTTCCATGCCACTGCAGAGCCCTCGGTCAGGGCCCCACCAGAGTCCACACCCAATTGAGATCGGCGTCTCAACCCCTGCACAGCCGCAGGAGCAGCAGACTGTTGACGAGCCTCACAGTTTCGCAACCCCAGAGAACGCCCGCCAAAGGTGTCGAGACAGGAGCAGCAGGAAAGTGAGCAAGGGGCCTCCTCATCTGCTGAAGCCACAGGGGAAGCACCACGTAGGAGCACGCGTAAGAGAAAGATACTGCACAAATAGTCATAAGGGTAGTCACTTGGGTGAAATTTGATGTTTTCTGTGAAAAAGCCATCAGATGAATAATGTAAATAAAAAATCTGATGGCTACTGTTGTAGTTGTGGCGTGTGTCATTTCGCGAATGGGACTTTCACATTGAGGGCTTAGGATTACTTGCAATTATCAGTATGGTGGTCAAATTGCTAGGAGTCAGCTGGTTCTTGGCCATTGTCGATGCTCAGGTAAGAAGCTGCGAGGCAAAAGTGCTTGATTGCCTAGGCTAAGCAAATCTGGCCAAGATGAGTGCGTTCCTTGCATCCTGGGCAGCAATGTTCTCGCGTACTGCTGCCGTTGGTTGATGGGCCTCTGCAAGATGTTCGTTTTTGCTCTCCTCCTCCTCATCCGAGGAGGATATGTGAGGAGCCACTTGGTCCTCAGCAATCTGCAAGCCACGACGCTGTGCCATGTTGTGCAGTGCACAGCAAACCACGACGATTCTGGAGACCCTGGCTGCTGAGTACTGCAGGGCTCCACCTGATCTATCCAGGCATCTGAAGTGCATCTTCAGCAAACCGATGGTTTGCTCGATTATGGCTCTGGTGGACATGTGGCTGGAGTTGTAGCTCTCCTCAGCTTCGTTGGATGGGCTCCTCAATGGCGTCATTAGCCATGTCTTCAGGGGATAGCCCTTGTCTCCGAGTAGCCATCCGTTAAGTTGGTCTGGCGGACTGAATAGTGGAGGCACACTAAACTGGCGCAGTAGGAAGGTGTCATGGCAACTGCCAGGGAACTTGGCACAAACATGCAAAATGTCCTTCTTGTGGTCACACACCATCTGAATGTTGAGGGAGTGGAAGCCCTTGCAGTTGACAAAAATACCTTGATTGCGATGGGGTGCCTTAAGGGCCACATGTGTGCAGTCACCGACGCCCTGCACCCTTGGAAAGCCTGCCAGATTAGCTAATCCAACCGCACGCGCCGTGACACTTGCTTGATCCTTGGTGAAATTAATGTGATTGTGAGCGATGGCAAAGAGGGCATCAGTTACCTGCATGATGCAAGTGTGTGCGGCCACCTGGGAGATGCCGCTGATGTCTGATGCTGGTCGCTGGAATGAGCTGGAGGCAAAAAAGTTGAATGTGGTGGTGACTTTGACGGCCACTGATAAGGGTTGTCCACCTGGTCCTCTGGGCTGCATGTCTTGTTGCAGCATTGCGCAGATGGCACCCACTACCTCTCGCAAAAGTCGGAGCCGCCTTTGGCACTGCTGCTCAGACATGGTGAGGTAGCTGACCCTGTGTCTGTAGACCCTGTTTGGGGGGTATCTCCTGCGCCGACGGGCTTCCATGCGCTGGCCCCTTCTGGCCTGTGCAGCTTCAGGTGGGTGAGCAGCAGCTTAGCGCTCCTGTTGTTGCTGCTGCTGTTAGTGCTGCTGTTGTTCCTGGTTCTGCTGGTGCCGCGGCTGGTCTTCGTCCTCACCTAATGTCCAGAAGGGAAGGAAATAAATGGCTCCCATGCTTCTGGTATATGCCTCAGTTGAGGAAGCACTCAGTGAAGGTGGCGAGAGGGGTTTCCCAGGAGGTCACACTGGAGATGGGTGTCAGGCTCCAAACTTCCACAGCTGTGGTTATGCCTTCTAAAAGTTCCCCCAGACCTGAGACAACAAAGTCCTGCCACCTGCAAATGATGGTTGATCAAATCTCCTATTTAATGGTTTACCTGCAACTGATAGTCAGCAATCCAATTGTGCTCCCGCCAGGTTTCACCGTCGTGTTTCAGAACAGGCGTGTTTCACAAAGGCCTTTCAAAATGGCATTATAAAGGCAATTTAGTGCTCGTTAAGGGCCTTAATGGCCTAGCCTGCCTCTTGGAGGTGGGACGGAGACGGGACCATTAGACACGAATTAATGAAAATTACTTGGAGGCGGGCTTGGGCTCGCCCGCCAGTTTTTGCAATTTTAACCCCCTGCACGCCTCCAAACCCGTCTCCATGGCCCAATGAAAATCCTGCTCAGATTCTCTGGCACCCCACTCATGACCTCGTGCCACATTTATGCACCTCCAGTCACAATTACCCTACGGTCTTTCTGGTTTAGCTCATTTTCAATCACCTCAGAAACTTGCTTCCTATTCTTTGCCTTCCTACCTTACGGACTAATTGCTTGTGTGGCACAGGATCAAAAGGATTTCCAAAATCTAAATGTATCACATACCACAGAATTCCATTGTCAATAAGGTCCATCATTTCCTCAAAGAACTCATAAATTTCTTATGCAAGAACTTTCTCTCCTAATCCATGCTGACTCCCTCTTTTCATGCCATACTTATCCAGTTGTTTCATTATCCCCTCTTTCAGGATTTTCCTAATACATTATGCACAACAGATGTTAGGCTCGCTGGCCTGTAGTTTCCTTAGTTTTCCCAATGGCCCTTTTTAAAGGTGCTATGTTAACTACTTTCCAATCCAAGAGCACTACCCCCATTTCTAATGATTCCTTAAAGGTAGTGGCAAACACGTAACTGATTTCGCTGGCCATGTGTTTAAATACTTTTGTATGAGGCCCATGCAGGCCTGGTTTCTGATCTTCCTGGTAACTAGCAGGTTGGATAAAGGGGAACCAGTAGAAGTACTATATTTGGATTTCCAAAAGGCATTCAATAAGGTGCCACGTGAAAAGTTGTTACCCCCAACCCCATGAGCCCTTAGCTTGTGTAATATATTTGCATGGATAGACGATTGGTAAAAGGACAGAAAACAAAGAGTAGGAACAAACAGGTCATTTTCAGGTTGGCAGGCTGTTACTAGTGGGGTGCCGCAAGGAACAGTGTTGGGGCCTCAGCTATTTACAATCTATATTAATGACCTAGATGAAGGGGCCGAGTGTAATTTAACCAAGTTTGCTGACAATACAAAGCTAGGTGGGAAAGTAAGCTGTGAGGAGGACACAAAAAGTTTGCAAAGGGATATAGACAGGTTAAGTGAGTGGGCAAGAAAGTGGCTGATGGAGTATAATGTGGGGAAATGTGAGGTTATTCACTTTGGTAGGAAGAATAGAAAAGCAGAATATTTTTTAAATGGTGAGAAACTATTAAATGTTGGTGTTCAGAGGGATTTGGGTGTCCTTGTACAGGAAACGCAGAGTGCAGGTATAGCAAACAATTAGGAAGGCAAAGGGTATGTTGGCTTTTATTGCAAGGAGGTTGGAAAACAAGAGTAAGGGAATCTTACTACAACTGTACAGGGCCTTGGTGAGACCACATCTGGAGTACTGTGCACAGTTTTGGTCTCCTTATCTGAGAAAGGACGTACACGCCTTAAAGGCGGTGCAATGAAGATTCACTACATTGATACCTGGGATGAGAGGGTTGTCCAATGAGGAAAGATTGAGTAGAATGGATCTATACTCTCTGGAGTTTAGAAGAATGCGAGGTGATCTCATTGAAACATATAGGGGGAAAAATTCGGTTGCTTTGCACCTTCCGTTAGCGCTCTAAGAGGGCAAAAATGGGGCGCAAAACAACTAACGCCCGGGCATGGCGCCGCCAATGCCTCCCGCGAAATTCAGCGGGAGGTTAGCGGCGGCGGTAACCGTTAGCACCCCGTGGCGCTGCGCAGCCGGCGATGACCTCATCACCATGCGCAGCGCCCCGCTCGCACTCTTCGGTAGCGCCCCCTGCCTTACTGCCGGACGCTTTGTCTAACGGGGTCAGGTGGGCCTACCTGTGGCTGGGGCAGTGCTAATTAAAGGCGAGGTGCCAGGCGGCCATTTTTGTTGCTGGCCACCTGCCAGCACCTACCTCCATTGCCGACACCGGCCTCCTCTTCAGCCCCCCGCGGGGTGCCAGCTGCACTCCATGAGCCCCGGCACTTCTCTTGAGTGCCGGGCTCTTTTGCCGGCACTCCGATTCCCGTTGGCCCAGCTGGGCCCCGGGTCGTGATGCGCAAGGCCCCTCCCCTTTAAGAAGGGGAGGAAGGCCTGCAGTACCATGGCGATATTCCCTCGCAGCGCCCCAAGAGGGAGGCCGGGCGCTTCCAGTAGCGCCTCTCCTCCCTTTCAGGACGCTTCCTGGGAAAATTGGCCGCGGGGGCGATAATTTTTTCAGGGCGCAAAAAGTAGCGCCCCAGCAAAGTTAGCGCCCCAAAGGGGGCACGACTCAATTTTTCCCCAATAAGATTCTGAGAGGCCTTGACAGGGTAGATACTGAAAGATTGTTTCACTGGCTGGAGTGTCTAGAACTAGGGGCATAGTCTCAGGATAAGGGGTCGGCCATTTACGACGAAGGAGAAATTTCTTCACTCAGAGGGTTATGAATCTTTGGAATTCTCTACCCCAGAGGGCTGTGAATACTCAGTCATTGAGTATATTCAAGGCTGAGATCAATAGATTTTTGGACACTAAGGGAATCAAGGGATATGGGGATTGGGCGGGAAAGTGGAGTTGAGGTCGAAGATCAGCCATGATCTTATTGAATGGTGGAGCAGGCTCGAGGGACCATTTGGCCTACTCCAGCTCCTATTTCTTATGTTCTTCTTCCTCACCTTACAAGTGACTGCCTTAACAAAAAATTCTATTTGTTTTAGTACCTTCTCTACTCCCTTTGTGACAAATATGAAGCAGTTATTTCTTCTTGTGATCAGGTACAATACATGATATTTTAAGGAGCTGTCTGTTGCCTCAACATATCTGTTACATATGGTGGAAAGTTTGTTGTTATAGTTACATTGGCAACAGGCTTACATTGGATATACGGCATCTTTCCTCATCTAAATCTATCAGCATAACCCTCTATTCCCTTCTGCCTCATATAGTTGTCCAGCCTCCCCTTAAATGCATCTATACTATTCGCCTCAACCACTCCCTGTGGTAGCGCGTTCCACATTCTCACCAATCTTTGAGTAAAGAAGTTTCTTCTGAATTCCCTATTGGATTTCTTGGTGACTATCTTACATTGGTGGCCTCTAGTTATGCTCTTCCCCACAAGTGGAAACATTCTCTCTGTATCCACTCTATCAAAAACTTTCATAATTTTAAAGACCTCTATTAGGTCACCCCTCAGCCTTCTTTTTTCAAGAGAAAAGAGACCCAGCCTGTTCATCCTTTCCTGATATGTATACCCCCGCATTTCTGGTATCATCCTTGTAAATATTCTCTGCATCCTCTCCAGTGCCTCTATATCCTTTTTATAATATGGCGACCAGAACTGCACACTGTACTCTTAAGTGTGGTCTAACCAAGGTTCGATACAGGTTTGGCATAACTTCCCAACTTTTCAATTCTATCCCTCTAGAAATAAACCCTAGTGCTTGGTTTACTTTTTTATGGCCTTGCTAACCTGTGTCGCAACTTTTAGTGATTTGTGTATTTATACTCCTAGATCCCTTTGTTCCTCTACCCCACCCAGACTCACACCCTCCAAGTGATAAGTGACCTCCCTATTCTTCCTCCCAAAATGTAATACCTCACATTTATCTGTGTTGAACTTCATTTGCCAATTATTTGCCCATTCTGCAAGTTTATTAATGTCCTCCTGTAATTTGTTGCAGTCCTCCTCAGTATTAACTATCCCCCCCAATTTGGCATCATCCGCAAATTTAGAAATTGTGTTTTTGATTCCAAAGTTTAAATCGTTAATGTAAATTGTGAACAGCAGTGGTCCCAGCACTGATCCTTGTGGAACACCACTACCCACCTTCTACCACTGTGAATAGCTACCCTTTACTCTGACTCTCTGCTCTGAAGCCAGATAGCAATCCATTCTGCTACTTGTCCCCTGACTCCACATTCTCTGACCTTATTCATTAGTCTATTATGGGGTACCTTATCGAAGGCCCTTTGAAAATCTAGACAAATTACATCTAGATAAATCACATCCATTGTCTACTCTCTCTGTTACCTCTTCAAAAAATTCAAAAAGGTTGGTCAAGCAAGACTTTCCCTTTTGAAATCCATGCTGACTATTCGTTATTATACTTTTTGTTTCTAGATGTTCTTCTATTCTCTCCTTTAGTAGGGATTCCATTATTTTTCCTGTTACCGATGTTAAGCTGACTGGTCTATAATTCCCTGACATGTTCTAGCCCCCTTCTTAAATACAGGTATTACATTAGTGGTCCGCTAGTCCTCTGGCACTACACATTTTTCTAATGAATAATTAAATATGCGTAGTAATGCCTCTGCTATCTCTTCCCTAGATTCTTTTAAAATGTGTGGGTGCAATCCATCCGGACCAGGGGTTTTATCCTCTTTGAGTTTGATTAGTTTATTTAATATATATCCCCTTTTTTATTTTAAATGCACTTATCTCAATACTCATCTCATCATAGAAACATAGAAGATAGGAGCAGGAGTAGGCCATTCGAGCCTGCTCCGCCATTCAACGAGATCATGGCTGATCATCCAAACCCTAGCACCCGGTCCCTACACCGACAGCCATCCCACCCAAGCCCAATCCCCGTAACCCCATGTATTTAATCCCCCCTAACACTAAGGGTCAATTTTTATCATGGCCAATCAACCTAACCCGCACATCTTTGGACTGTGGGAGGAAACCGGAGCACCCGGAGGAAACCCACGCAAACACGGGGAGAATGTGCAAACTCCACACAGACAGTCACCCAAGGCCGGATTTGAACCCGGGTCCCTGGCGCTGTGAGGCAACAGTGCTAACCACTATGCCAATGTCATGTCCACCTGTTCTATCTCCCTGGTAAATACCGAAGCAAAATAATGATTTAATATTTCTGCCATCATTATCGTTACCTGTGGTATTGTCCTGTCTATTCCTTAATGGCCCTATTCCCATCCCAACCTTCCTTTTTTTATTGATGTGCTTGTAAAATATTTTACTATTTTGTTTTATGTTCCTTGATAATTTAATTTCATAGTTCTGCTTTGCCTTCCTAATTGTTTTTTTGACATCTCTCCTAATCCCTTTGTATTCTCTCTTATCATGCACTCTTCTGCTGTCTGTGTACTTATGTCCTTCTCTAGTATCATCTTAAAGCATATTATATTTTGATCACTAATTTTTTTAAATTCGCTTATGGGATCTGGGCGTCGCTGGCAAGGCCAGCATTTATTGCCCATCCCTAGTTGCCCCTGAGAAGGTGGTAGTGAGCCACCTTCTTGAACCGCTGCAGTCCGTGTGGTGAAGGTACTCCCACAGTGCTGTTAGGGAGGGAGTTCCAGGATTTTGACCCAGCGATGATGAAGGATCGGCGATATACTTCTAAGCCAGGATGGTGTGTGATTTGGAGGGGAACTTGGAGATGGTGGTGTTTCCATGCGCCTGCTGCCCTTGTCCTTCTAGTTGGAAGAGGTCATGGGTTTGGGAGGTGCTGCCGAAGAAGCCTTGGCGAGTTGCTGCAGTGCATCTTGTAGATGGTACACACTGAAGCCACAGTACGCCAGTGGTGGGGGGAGTGAATATTTAAGGTGGTGGATGGGGTGCCAATCAAACGGGCTTCTTTGTCCTGGATGGTGTCGAGCTTCTTGAGTGTTGTTGCAGCTGCACTCATTCCATCACACTCCTTACTTGTGCCTTGTAGATTGTGGAAAGGCTTTGGGGAGTCAGGAGGTGAGACACTCGCCGCAGAACACCTAGCCTCTGACCTGCTCTTGTTGCCACAGTATTTATGTGGCTGGTCCAGTTAAGTTTCTGGTCGATGGGGACCCCCAGGATGTTGATGGTGGGGGATTCGGCGATGGTAATGCCGTTGAATGTCAAGGGGCGGTGGTTAGACTCTTGTTTGTTGGAGATAGTCATTGCCTGGCACTTCTGTGGCGCGAATGTTACCTGCCACTTATCAGCCCAAGCCTGAACGTCGTCCAGGTCTTGTTGCATGCGGGCATACATTGCTTCATTATCTGAGGAGTTGTGAATGGCGCTGAACACTGTGCAGTCATCAGCGAACATCCCCATTTCTGACCTTATGTTGGAGGGAAGGTCATTGAAGAAGCAGCTGAAGATGGTTGGGCCTAGGACACGGCCCTGAGGAACTCCTGTAGCTGTGATGATTGACCTTCAATCACCTTTGTGTTAGGTATGACTCCAGCCAGTGGAGCATTTTCCCCGATTCCCATTGACTTCAGTTTTACTGGGGCTCCTTGATGCCACACTCGGTCAAATGCTGCCTTGATGTCAAGGGCAGTTACTCTCACCTCACCTCTGGAACTCAGCTCCTTTGTCCATGTTTGGACCAAGGCTATAATGAGGTCAGGAGCCGAGTGGTCTTAGCAGAACCCAAACTGGGCATCAGTGAGTAGGTGCCGCTTGATAGCACTGTCGATGACACCCTTCCATCACTTTGCTGATGATTGACAGTACACCGATCGCCTTATCTGAGGAAGGATGTTCTTGCTATGGAGGGAGTGCAGCGAAGATTCACCAGACTGATACCTGGGATGGCATGAATGACGTAAGAAGAGAGATTGGGTCGATTAGGCTTATATTCGCTAGAGTTTAGAAGAATGAGAGGGGATCTCATTGAAACTTATAAAATTCTAACAGGACTAGACAGACTAGATGCAGGAAGGATGTTCCCGATGGTGGGGGAGTCCAGAACCAGGGGTCACAGTCTAAGGATAAGGGGTAAGCCATTTAGGACAGAGATGAGGAGGAATTTCTTCACCCAGAGAGTGGTGAACCTGTGGAATTCTCTACCACAGAAGGCAGTAGAGGCCAATTCATTAAATATATTCAAGAAGGAGTTGGATATATTTCTTAAGGGATCAGGGGAGAAGGCAGGGACAGGGTACTGAGTTTGGATGATCAGCCATGATCTCATTGAATGGCGGAGCAGGCTCGAGGGGCCGAATGGCCTACTCCTGCTCCTATCTTCTATGTTTCCTCCTCCTCCCGTTTGTTGTTTAATGGTCCACCACTAGTCACGACTAGATGTGGCAGGACTGCAGAGCTTTGATCTGATCTGTTGATTGTGGGATCGCTTAGCCCTGTCTATAGCATGCTGCTTCCACTTTTTAGCATGCATGTAGTCCTGTGGTGCAGTTTCCCGAGGTTGGCACCTCATTTTTAGGTACGCCTGGTGCTGCTCCCGGCATGCTCTTCTACACTCCTTATTGAACCAGGGTTGGTCTCCTTGCTTGGTGGTAATGGTAGCGTGAGGGATATGCTGGGCCATGAGGTTACAGATTGTGGTGGAATACAATTCTGCTGCTGCTGATGGCCCACAGTGCCTCATGGATGCCCAGTTTTGAATCTATCCCATGTAGCACGGTGGTAGTGCCACACAACACGATGGAGGGTGTCCTCACTGTGAAGACAGGACTTTGTCTCCACAATGGCTGTGTGCGGTGGTCACTGCTACCAATGCTGTCATGGACAGACGCATCTGTGAGAACAAGGTCAAGTTGGTTTTTCCCCTTGTGTTGGTTCTCTCACAGGCCGTTATGTCGTTCAGACCTCGGCCAGCAGTGGTGCTACTGAGCCACTCTTGGTAATGGACATTGAAGTCCCCCATCCAGAATACATTCTGTGCCCTTGCTACTCTCAGTGCTTCTTCCAAATGGTGTTCAACATGGAGGAATACTGATTGCGAGGACTCCCAGGGTCACTCCTTCCCACCTGTATCCCACTGTGCCGCCACCCCTGGTGGGTCTGTCCTGTCGGTGGGACAGAACATACCCAGGGATGGTGATGGAGGACTTTGGCTGAAAGGTATGATTCTGTGAGTATGACTATGTCAGGTTGTTTGCTTGACTAGTCTGTGGGACAGCTCTCCCAATTTTGGCACAAGTCCCCAGATGTTGGTGAGGAGGACTTTGCAGGGTTGACTGGGCTGGGTATACCATTGCCGTGTCCGTAGTCGATGCCGGGTGGTCCGTCCGGTTTCATTCTTCTTATACATAGATACATAGATACATAGAAGATAGGAGCAGGAGTAGGCCATTCGGCCCTTCGTGCCTGCTCCGCCATTCGATGAGATCATGGCTGATCCTTTAATTCAGTATCCCGTCCCCGCCTTCTCTCCGTAACCCTTAACCCCTTTTGCCCGTAGAAATATATCTAATTCCCTCTTAAATATATTTAATGAGCTGGCGTACACTGCCCTCTGTGGCAATGAGTTCCACAGGTTCACCACTCTCTGAGTGAAGAAATTCCCCCTCATCTCTGTCCTAAATGGTTTAGCCCTTATCCTTAAATTATGTCCTCTAGTTCTGTTCTCACCCGCCAAGGGAAACATTCCTTCTGCATCCAGTCTGTCTAGACCTGTCAGAATTTTATACACTTCTATGAGGTCCCCTCTCAATCTTCTAAACTCCAGTGTGTACATCCCTAAACTACATAGTCTCTCCTCATAGGTCATTCCCGCCATTCCTGGTATCAGCCTGGTGAATCGCCGCTGCACCCCCTCCATGGCAAGAACATCCTTCCTCAGATGAGGCGACCAAAACTGTACACAGTACTCGAGGTGTGGTCTCACCAGTGCCCTGTACAGCTGCAACAAGGTATCCCTGTTCCTGTATTCTAACCCTTTTGCTATGAAGGCCAGCATACCGTTTGCCTTCTTGACCGCCTGTTGCACCTGCATGCTCGCCTTCAGTGACTGGTGTACAAGAACACCCAGGTCTCTCTGTACTTCCCCCTCTCCCAATCTATTGCCATTTAAATAATAATTTGCCCTCCCGTTCCTGCACCCAAGGTGGATAACTTCGCACTTGTCCACATTATAGTGCATCTGCCATTTATCCGCCCAATCGCCCAGTCTGTCCAAATCGCTCTGGAGCTTCCTGGTCTCTTCCTCTGAGCCCACCCCCCCTCCTAGTTTAGTGTCGTCTGCAAATTTGGAAATGCTGCATCCGACTCCCTGATCCAGGTCATTAATGTAAATTGTGAACAGCTGGGGGCCCAGGACAGATCCCTGTGGTACCCCACTTGTTACTGCCTGCCATTCAGAAAATGAGCCGTTTATTCCAACTCTCTGTTTTCTATCTGACAGCCAGTTCCCTATCCACGCCAAAACTTTCCCCTTTATCCCATGAGCCTCAATTTTCCATGCTAATCTTTTATGTGGGACCTTATCGAAGGCCTTTTGGAAGTCCAGGTACACCACATCTACTGGCTCTCCCCCATCTATTCTCCCCCATCCATCTGTTTCGTAGCAGTTAGTTACAACTGAGTGACTTGCTCGGCCATTAAGAGTCAACCACACTGCTGTGGGTCTGGAATCACATATAGGCCAGACCAGGTAAGGACGGCAGATTTCCTTCCCTAAAGGGCATTAGTGAACGAGATGGGTTTTTACGACAATCCAATAGTTTTATGGTTACCATTACTCGCTTTTTATTCCAGATTTATTTTAATTAACTGAATTTAAATTCCCCAGCTGTCGTGGTGGGATTTGAACCCACTTCTCTGGATCATTAGTCTGGGCTTCTGGATTACTAGCCCAGTGACATTGCCACTATGCTATAATTCCCTATATGTTCCCCTACTTTTACATCTCTTATCTGCTCTGGCTCATTCCCCATAACTAGATCCAATAGCAGTGTTGTGTTTGTACCGCTATACACAACTACATAAAATAATAAAGCAGCAGAGACTGAGAGTAACTTCAAGCGATCTTTACTGGGTAACTGGAACTTCGGCACTGACTGTACAAATCAATACGCATCTGTTATATACGCTCGCAACTAAGGATGTACATCCGCAAAACAAAGTAGTCCCTTCAATGTTGTATACATTACACTTCCTCCCCCTTTAGTTTAATAGTATATTAATGCAAAATTTCTATAATTAACATACAGAGCCTGTCTTTACAGTAACAAAATTCAAATTCCAACATAACATTTTATTTTGTCAACAGTCCTTTTACAAGTCAAGTCTCTGGGGAGGCCTCCTCTGCCTCTCTGGGTAACGTCTCTCCAGACTCTTTTGCTTTGGGGAATGAGACTGTACAGGTACAGGTGCATCAGATGAGCTATCAGCACAGGTAGAGCTCTCAGCTGTGGATGAGGCTGGTGCTGATGCTGATGAATCAGGAGTGTCTGTTTCCATGCCAGGTGAGTCTGGGCGAGGTATAGGGGTGTTTTCCACCTGAACATCCAGAATTTGGTTCACATGACGTCTCAAAATGTTCTCTCCCACATCCACAATATACATCAGTGGTCCCTCTCTTGTGGATATTGTCCCTGGTTGCCACTTTTCTGTCCGGAAATCACGAGCAAGAACTGACTGTCCCACACTGAAGCTTCTTGTTGGCTTAGCATTCAAATGTTTGAACTGTTTGTTCTCTACATCACGACGTACATTCGGTTTAAGAAGGTCCATGCGAGATCTCAGGTTCCTGTTCAGAAACATCATCGCTGGAGTCTGATTAGTGGCTGCGTGTACTGAGTTCCGATAAGCAAAGAGGAAATTGTCTATCTTGTGTTGCAGTGGTAGATTCTCGCTGTACATTGCTTTGATGGCCTTCTTGAAAGTCTGTACGAATCTTTCTGCCAAGCCATTTGTAGCTGGATGGTACGGGGCAGATGTGTAGTGCTTGATTCCATTTTTCCTCATGAAACCTTGGAATTCGTCAGAGACAAATTGTCATCCATTGTCTGTGCAGATTTGTTCTGGTAGGCCATTTCTAGCAAACATGGTCCTCAGAACTGAAATGGTCTTTTCAGATGTGGTTAATTTCATTTTAATGACCTCGGGCCATTTGGAATGTGCATCGACTGCAATCAAGAACATGGAGTCCATGAACGGTCCAGAAAGTCAATGTGCACACGTTGCCATGGTGATGAGGGCCATTCCCATGGATGGAGAGGGGCTTGTGGTGGTGCGTTCTGGACCTTTTGACATCCTGAGCAGCTCTTTGTCAGGTCCTCAATCTGTTTGTCAATTCCCGGCCACCACACGTAACCACGGGCAAGGCTTTTCATCTTTACCGTACCTAAGTGGCCTTCATGCAGTTCATCTAGCACTCGGTTACGAAGCTTGGGAGGAATCACAACTTGTGAGCCACACATCAGTGTTCCCCAACACACTGATAACTGCTCCCTCCTAGCTGAGAATGCTGGAAACAATGAGTCACCATGCGCTGGCCATCCCTTCACAGTGATGTCATAAACTTTTGACAATGTAGGGTCATTGCGTGTTTCTCTTTCAATGAGGGAGTTTGTCACTGGTAGCTGCTCAACTATTGTTGTGTGAAATACCTCTGCTGAGTCAACTGTTGTAGTTCTCTCTGAGGTCGGCAGTGGTAAACGTGACAAACCATCGGCGTTGCCATGTTGCTTGGTCCCCTTGTATTCAATGTCATACAGGTGAGCCCCTAGGAAGAGTGACCATCGCTGCAGTCGTTGTGCCGTCATCACTGGAACGCCCTTCCTTGGGTTGAAAATTGAAACGAGAGGCTGGTGGTCAGTTAACAGTGTAAACTGTTGACCATACAAGTAGTGGTTGAATTTCTTGACTCCCCACGCAAGGCTGAGGGCCTCTCGGTCAATCTGTGCATAATTGCGTTCAGCTGTAGTCAATGATCTTGAGGCAAAGGCTATTGGTCTTTCTGAGCCGTCTGGGAACTTATGTGACAACACGGCACCAATGCCATGGGGTGAAGCATCACATACCAGTCGAATAGGTAAGGATGGGTCAAAGTGAGCTAGCACCTCTTCTGAAGTAATGAGTCTTTTACTCTCTTGAAAAGCTTGTTCACAGCTGTCACTCCACTTCCATTGTGACCCTGTCTGTAGCAGTGCATTTAGTGGATGTAACACTATGGATAGGTTGGGCAAGAACTTGTGATAATAGTTCACCAGTCCAAGATATGATCTCAACTGAGACACATTTTCAGGTGTTGGTGCATTAATCACAGCTTCAATCTTGTCTGGAGACTTGTGTAAACCATCCTTGTCAATCACATGTCCACAGTATGAGATTTCCTTTTTGAAAAACTCACACTTGTCTCGGTTCGCTCGGAGCCCATACTCCCGTAACCTGATGAGCACCTGTTCAAGGTTGGAAAGGTGGTCATTGTCATTCTTGCCAGTAATGATGATGTCATCAAGATAACACTGAGTACCTGGGATCCCCTGCAGGACTTGGTCCATTGCCCTTTGCCAGATTGCAGGAGCTGATGCTATTCCGAATACCAGCCGATTGTACTGGTAAAGGCCTTTGTGCGTATTTATTGTCAGGTACTTCTTTGATGCATCATCAATTTCCATTTGGAGATAGGCCTGGGCCAAGTCAATCTTTGTGAAGCGTTCCCCTCTTGACAGGGAAGCAAAGATGTCCTCAATGCGAGGCAATGGGTACTGTACTGTGTGGAGGACTGGGTTAACAGTCACTTTAAAGTCTCCACAGATGCGCACTTTTCTTGGCTTTCCTGGTTTTGTGCTGGAGGTTTTCTTCATCACTGGAACTATAGGTATGGCCCATTCACTCCAATCCACCTTGGACAGGACCCCAAACTGCTCCAAGTTCTCCAGCTCTGCTTCTACTGAAGGGCGAATTGCATAAGGCACTGGTCTGGCTTTGTGGAACTTTGGATTTGTGTTCTCCTCAATCTTAATTTTTGCTTTCATGTCTTAAGTGTTCCTATTCCCTTCTTGAACACTTCCTGAGAGTCAGAGAGTATTTGTGACAGTCTCACAGGAGTGGCGTTGCTGTCCTCCTTTGCTGACACAAACAGTGCTTGGATGGTGTGCCAATCCAACTGTATTTTTCTGAGCCATTTGCATCCCAGCAATGGTGGTCCTCCATTTTCCACTACATAGAGGTTCAATTGCGGTATTTTTTTTCTTTGTATGTCACTGTCACTTTTATTTTACCTTTGGGGCACACTCTTTGTCCTGTGTATGTCTTTAACAGTACTTTAGTTGGCCTTAGCGGTATGTGTGAAAACAGTCGTTTGTAGTCATGTACAGAGATCACTGTTAAAGCTGAGCCTGTGTCCAATTCCATTTTCAGCCTAACTCCTGCCACTTCTGGAGTAACCCATATTATTCTGTGATCCCCTGTCTCTTTCACACTGTGTAGTTTTAGACAAGCCAGATCCTCTTCCTCTGTTTTGAAGAAGTGTTCGACCCGAAACGTCAACTCAAATTTCTCTCCACGGATGTTGCCTGACCTGCTGAGTTTTTCCAGCATTTTCTGTTGTTATTTCCTCTTCCTCTGAGTCTGTGTCACTTTTTTTTTTATCTGAACTGTCTCCAGTCACGTGCTGTACCTTCTTGTGTCTATCTTTGAAAGGTTTCTTGTTTTCAGTCACTTGATGTACCTTTTTGTTACTCTGTATTGTATCAGTTTTCGGCTTCTTATTTGCTTTGCAGACTCTTTCAATGTGCCCTCGTCTGCCACATTGTCTGCAGTCTTTATCTTTAAACCAACAATCATTGTGGTCATGTGACGTTTTGCCACAGCGATAGCACTTCTTTTCTTGTTTCAGTGACATTTTATTAGTTGAATATTCCAGGGATTTTTGTTGAATTTCTAAAGCGCCACGTGCTGCTGCTTCCATTGATATTGCAATACTTAGAGCCTTCTCCAATGTGAGGTCTTTTTCAGACAGGAGCTTCTTTTGTGTGCTTTCATTTTGCATGCCATACACAAATCTGTCCCTCAATGCATCTGATAAGCCCACTCCAAATTGGCAATGTTCTGATAATTTGCGCAACTTTGCCAAATATTCAGAAATGCTTTCATTTTTGCTCTGGTTCCGTTTATGGAATTTAAATCTTTCGGCTATGAGCAGTGGTTTGGGGCTTAAATGGTCTTGGAGTGTGTCCACTATTTGTTTGAATGTTTTGTTTGCTGGCTTTTCAGGGGTTAATAAACTACGTAGCAGCCCGTATGTCTTTGCACCCATAACACTCAGCAAAACAGTGGCTTTCTTTTCTACCTCCACTCCGTTAGCCTCACAGTACAACTCCACTCTTTCAATGTAAGTTGCCCAGTCTTCAATGCTGCTATCAAATGCTGCAATCGTGCCAATCATCGCCAATTTTTTTTCCAAACCCGTTTTTCTTTCTTTACTAGTTAGCTAGCGTCATGCAAGTCCTGTGCACTTTTCACTTGACTTACGTATCCCCTGCCTAGCTTAGCAAGCGTGCTCCATTTTCTCTACCTTCTCGCTCCTTTCTTCCAAATTTTGGTGTCCTCTGGATGCGATGCAAGAATAGGAAGACGTAGGTTCATAATTCTCGTCGCCAATTTGTTGTGTTTGTACCGCTATGCACAACTACATAAAATAATAAAGCAGCAGAGACACTGGGTAACTGGAACTTCGGCACTGACTGTACAAATCGATACGCATCTGTTATATACGCTCGCAACTAAGGATGTACATCCGTAAAACAAAGTAGTCCCTTCAATGTTGTATACATTACAAGCGGATCCTCCCTTGTTGGGCTTTTTACATATTGGGTTAGAAAGGAGTCCTGTAGACATTGTAGGAGCTCCATTCCCTTATCCCCTTTACCTACCTCTTCTTTCCAATTAATATCAGGGTCATTGAAATCCCCCATGATTATTATTCTATGTTTTTTACTAATCTCTCTAATTTGTCTGTATATATTTTCCTCCACCTCCCTTCCACTATTAGGTGGTCTGTAGAACATAAGAACATAAGAAATAGGAGCAGGAGTAGTCCATTTGGCCCTTCGAGCCTGCTCCACCATTTAATGAGATCATGGCTGATCTTCTGCCTCAACTCCATTCACCGGCCCTATCGCCATATCCCTTGATGCCCGTACTAGTCAGAAATCTATCGACTTCTGTTTTGAATATACCCAATGACTGAGCCTCCACAGCCCTCTGGGGTAGAGAATTCCAAAGATTCACCACCCTATGTGTGAAGAAATTTCTACTTATCTCAGTCCTGAATGGCCTACCCTTTATCCTGAAGCCCCTGGTTCTAGACTCCCCAGCCAAGGGAAACATTCTCCCAGCATCCATCCTATCAAGCCCTGTAATAATTTTGTATGCTTCAATGAGATCCCTTCTCATTCTTCTGAATTCAAGAGAATACAGGCCTAGTTTACTCAATCTCTTCTCATACAACAGTCCCGCCATCCCAGGAATCAATCTCATGAACCTTCGTTGCACTCCCTCTATGGCAAGTATATCCTTCCTTAGGTAAGGAGACCAAAATTGTACACAGTACTCCAGGTGTGGTCTCATCAAGGCCCTATATAATTGGAGTAAGACTTCTTTACTCCTGCACTCAAATCCTCTTGTAATGAAGGCCAGCATACCATTTGCCTTCCTAGTGGCTTGCTGCACCTGCACATTCACTTTCAGTGACTCATGTACAAGAACACCCAGGTCCCCTTGAGCATCTGCATTCTCCAATCTTTCACCATTTAGGAAATACTCTGCCTTTCTGTTTTTTCTACCAAAGTGGATAGCTTCACATTTATCCACATTATAATCCATCTGCCATGTTCTCGCCCACTCACTGAGCCTGTCGAGATCCCCTTGAAGCCTCTTCACAACTGACACTGCCACCTAGCTTTGTGTCATCAGTAAATTTGGAAATGTTATATTTAGTCCCCTCATCCAAAACATTGATATAGATTGTGAATAGCTGGGGCCCAAGCACCAATCCTTGCGGTACCCCACTAGTCACAGCCTCCCATCCTGAAAAAGACCCGTTTATCCCTACTCTTTGTTTTCTGTCTGTTAACCAATTCTCAATCCATGTTAGTATATTACCCCCAATTCCATGTGCCCTAATTTTGTTCACCAACCTCTTGTGTGGGACCTTATCGAAGGCCTTCTGAAAATCCAAATACACCACATCTACCAGTTCCCCTTTGTCTACTCCACTAGTTATATCCTCAAAGAACTCCAATAGGTTTGTCAAACAGGATTTCCCTTTCATAAATCCATGTTGACTCTGCCCAATCTTACTATTAGTTTCTAAGTGCCCAGTTATTGCATCCTTTATAATAGATTCTAGCATTTTCCCCAATTACTGATGTGAGGCTAACAGGTCTGTAGTTCCCCGTTTTCTCTCTCCCTCCTTTCTTAAATAGCGAGGTTACATTTGCTATCCTCCAATCTGCAGGAACCGTTCCAGAATCTATAGAATTTTGGAAGATGACAACCAATGCGTCCACTATTCCAATGGCCACCTCTTTCAAAACCCTAGGATGTAGGTCATCCGGTCCTTGCGATTTATTGACTTTTAGTCCCAATAATTATGCTAGTACTGTTTTTTTACTAATAATAATTTCTTTAAGTTCCTCATTCTCGTCAAATCCTTGGTTTTCTCGTATTTCTGGGAGATTTTTTGTGTCTTCCTCCGTGAAGACAGAAACAAAGTACAGGTAGAAAGTCCCGAATCCGGCAACCTCGGGACCGAGGCCGAGCCGGTTTTTGTGTTTTTTCAGACTTTGGAATGTGTTTCTGATATCCAAAGTCCGGAAACGCCCGAGCCCAGGATGCGATATTTTCAGACTTCGGACACCAGAAACACGTGCCGAGTCTGGAAATGCCTGGGCCCAGGTTGCGCTATTTCCGGTTTTTGGTAAGCCTCTCTCAGGGTGTCCAGATTCCAGAACATTTTACGAATTCCGGACCCCTGCCACCAATCGTCCCGGATTCCGGAACATTCCGGATTCTGGAATGCCAGATTTGGGACGCTCAACCTGTATTTATTTAATTTCTCCGCCATTTCCTCATTCCCCATTATAAATTCTCCCGTCTCTGACTGTAAAGGACCTACATTTACCTTCGTCAGTCTTTTCCTTTTCACAAACCTATAGAAGCTTTTACAATCCGTTTTTATATTTTTCGCTAGTTTGTGCTCATATTCCATTTTCCCTTTCGTTATCAATTTCTTGGTCCCCCTTTGCTGATTTCTAAAAAGATCCCAATCCTCAGGCTGACTGCTTTTTCTGGCAACTTTATAAGCTTCCTCCTTTGACTTAATACTAGCTTTAATATATTTGTTAGCCATGATTGGATCACTTTTCCTTTTGGGTTTTTATGCCCTAGAGGAATATATGTTTGTTGCAAATTATGCATTATTTCCTACTACGCCTATTCGTGTGATTGATCCTTTATTATCTTTTATCTCTATCCATATGGATTGCTTCCCTTATTTCTACTGCCATTATGTTATCCCAAATATGTTGAGGTACTCCACCCCTTCCTTTTTCCCTATCTTTTCTAAATATGTTATACCCTGCAATGTTTAATTTCCAGTCCTGATTTTTCTGTAGCCATGACTCAGTAATCTCTACTATGCCTGGTTCCTCCCAACGCATGATTGCCTCCAGCTCCCCTGTTTTATTACGGATACTGGTGTGCATTGCTGTACAGACAGTTTAACTCATTTTAAATAAGATTTCCTCTCACTTTATGTTTGACCATCTTTTTAGACTCCTGTTCTATAACTCTAATTGTTCCCTTGCCGTCAATGTCCTCCCTTATTTTATTCTTTCCTATGCTCACTTTTCCTATTTTGTTTATATTTAGGCTGCTTACATTTCTTGTAGACCCCCCCCCCTTTACTAGTTTAAAGCCTTTGCCACCTTCCTATTTACCCATTCCACTAGGACATGGGTCCCATCCCAGTTCAGGTGGAGCCCGTCCCATCGGTACTTTTACTTCTTTTATCTGCTCTGGCTCATTCCCCATAACTAGATCCAATAGCGAATCCTCCCTTCCTGGGTTTTTTACATATTGGGTTAGAAAGGAGTCCTGTAGACATTGTAGGAACTGTCCCAGAACTGGTGCCAGTGTCCCATGAAAAGGAACCCCTCTTTCCCACACCAGCCCTTTAGCCACGTGTTAATTCTCCTGATCTGCCAATTTGCACGTGACTCGGGCAATAATCCAGAGATTATTACCTTCGAGGTCCTGCTTTTTAATTTAGAGCCTAACTCCTGAAACTCTTTCAGCAGGACCTCCTCCCTGTTCCTACCTATGTCGTTTGTTCCAACATGGACCATGACAACTGGATTTACCCCCTCCCTTTCCAAGTTTCTCTCCAGCCGCCGTGAGATATCCCTTACCCTGGCAACACACCCTTCAGGATTCCCATGCTTGGCTGCTGAGACGCTATCTATCCCCCTAATTATAGAGTCCCCTATTACTACCAAATTTCTGCTCTTCCCCCCTTTGGGCAGCCTTCTGAGCCACGGTGCCTTGGTCTGCATTGTGGTTGTTCTCCCTGCAGTCTTTCTCCTTGTTCTCACAGGTAGTGAGTACTTCGTACCTGTTGGACAGGACCAGTGTCTGCGGGACCTCTTTCTCAACCTCTCCTAAATCCCCGCTACTCGTCTCCCTAACAGTCACACCCTCCCATTCCTGAACCTGTGCTTTCCTCTGGGGTGTGACTGTATTGTGGATAAAGCTGTCCAGAAATTCTTCCCCACCCTTATGTGTTGGAGTGTCTCCAACTTGCACTCCAGCTCAATGACTCTGAGCCAAGAGATTCGAGATGGAGACATTCATGCAGATGTGTTTGCTCGGGACAGTCTCGCCATCCACAAACTCCCACATACTGCAGTTTAGACACACAACCTGCCCTACCATATCATGGACTAGCCTTATTTTTTAATTTAATTAGTTAAAGTCTTTATTCAATGATTAATTATGGTTATATTAAATAGTTTAACTACTTAAGCTATAAATTTAATATAGTACATTACAGTTTCTCGCTCCTAGTTTAAACCACTGTCCTAGGTTAGAGAGAAAAAAATAACTTAATACTCACCAAGCAATCACCTACCTACTGTCCTGTGACATCACTCTTCATTTATTTTTTTGGAAATCGTCGACAGTTCGGCCACTGCTGGTGCCTCCAATCAGGTCGGCGCTGTTTCCCCCGCTGTTTTACGCACTGCCGCTTGTGTCTCCAATCTGGTCAGCGCTGTTTCCCCCGCTGTTTTACGCACTGCCGCTGGTGTCTCTAATCTGGTCAGCACTGTTTCCCCTGCTGTTTTATGTTCTGCCGCCGTTGGTGTCTCCAATCTGTTCGGCGCTGTTTCCCCCGCTTTTTTACGCTCTGCCATTGGTGTCTCCAATCAGGTCAGCGCTGTTTCCCTTGCTGTTTTACGCTCTGCCATTGGTGTCTCCAATCAGGTCAGCGATGTTTCCCCCGCTGTTTTATGTTCTGCCGCCGTTGGTGTCTCCAATCTGTTCGGTGCTGTTTCCCCCGCTGTTTTACGCTCTGCCATTGGTGTCTCCAATCAGGTCGGCAATGTTTCCCCCACTGTTTTATGTTCTGCCATTGGTGTCTCCAATCAGGTCAGCGATGTTTCCCCCGCTGTTTTACGCTCTGCCGCCGCTGGTGTCTCCAATCAGGTCGGCGATGTTTCCCCCGCTGTTTTACGCTCTGCCGCCGCTGGTGTCTCCAATCAGGTCATCGCTGTTTCCCCCGCTGTTTTATGTTCTGCCGCCGTTGGTGTCTCCAATCTGGTCGGCGATGTTTCCCCCGCTGTTTTATGTTCTGGCGCCGTTGGTGTCTCCAATCTGGTCGGCGATTTTCCCCCCGCTGTTTTACGCTCTGCCGCTGCTGGTGTCTCCAATCAGGTCAGCGCTGTTTCCCCCGCTGTTTTATGATTGAGAATCTAATACACGATTTGCAAATATATACAGACTTTGTGATTGTCATATGAAACTGAATCAATATGTTACTTGTTGAATGAGGCTGACAGTTATAAATTTCTAATGAGCCTTGGCGATAGATTGAGAGCTATAAAAAGAGCAAATGGAAAACAGTCCTACAGAGAAGTCCTTGGAGTGGTACTGAATCAAACAAACAAATCTTTGTAGCGAGGAAGGTAGATTTTAGTCAACTCTCTACTTATAAAGGAGACAAGACCGAGGGGAGTTTTGTTTATCAGAGCTGTTCATAGAGATACAGGTTAGCACTAAAAATAATTAAATTTGTTATATACGGTGCACACTACAGATTCCCATACCTACAGCATCACTAATGCACCGAGATTTGCTTGGTCCTGACTTTTTGTGGGTAACACCACATATGATATATTATATTGTTATATATTGGTTTGTTCATTATTTAATAAATTTGCTTTACAGTTTCAAAATAGATCTAGGTCTGATGTAACAACAGAAAAAGCTGGAAAAACTCAGCAGGTCAGGCAACATCCGTGGACAGAAATTTGAGTTGACGTTTCGGGTCGAACCCTTCTTCAAAACTGGAAAGAAAAGATAGATTGGAGGCAGGGCTGCGATCGGGCAAAAGAATAAAAGAAACAAAAGAAGTAAAAAAGAGACAATAAAAGGTATTAGAAGCTAGATGAGATGGTAATAGGCTGAGATTGGGTGTAAAGTGTACTGGCAGGGCAAGGGATAGCTGCCAGGTGTGAGAGCGAAACAAAAGGAAAGGGGTGGGGGGGAAAGGAGTGGGAAAATTACAAGAAAAAATGAAATAGGGGCCGAGGTTATGATCTGAAATTGTTGAACTCGATATTGAGTCCGGAAGGCTGCAGAGTGCCTAATCGGAAGATGAGGTGCTGTTCCTCGAGTTTACGTTGAGCTTCCGTGGAACAATACAAGAGGCCAAGGATGGTGAGGTCTGGATGATATATATTTATCAAGGACTGGAGATAGACTGGAGGGATAAAAATAATTCCAGAGTTTTCTGTTCATTGTCCCAGGCGTGTTACCAAACATTTTACCTTGATAGTAAGGCGAGCGAAGACACTCTCAAAGGCATAGGGTGTTGAGACTCACTTCTGAGAGTGTCTAAGATATGAGAGCTGAAAAATCCTACAGTAAAGAAGGGTAAAAAAGACCCAAAAACATAATGGCCCAGAAATTTGGGTCGGGGGCTTCCCGCGGGTGCAAGCCCCCGACCTGCACTTACCTTGCGCGCCAGCCGTTGAGCTGTGGGCCCCAGTGGAATTGCGATCCTGGGCCTCCTCCAACTGCCGGCGCGCAGTGCTTGCGTATCCCAGGGGCGCAGTTAGTTTGATGCGTCCCCTGGGATCACGTGGGCCATGGAGAGCCAATGGGAGCAGGGAATGCTTCATTCATAAGTTTGACAGGAAGACCTGTCAAACTTATAAATACTATAAGCCCCAAAACATCACTAAATCTTCAAATAATTTTTTTTTTAATTCACATTTTTTAAATAAACAATAAATTACATGAAATAACTATTTTAAACAATAATTGAAATTTTTGAAAAAAATAATTTTATTTTCTAACGGGGCTAAAAATAAACTTACCTTTATTTAAAGTATTTAAAAATAATAAACCTGTGGAAAAAATTTTTGAATTTAAATTAATTCACCACTTACCTTGTAAAAAGCAGGCCTTGCAGCTGCTTTTTACATGTCTAACTTCTGGAGACTTACCCTCCCGGGAAAACCTGCAAAAAAAACGTAAGTTTGACACGCACGCGCAGCCTCTCCTGCGCACGCGTTCGACCTCTGAACCCCTTCTTTCAGGGGAATGGAAATGCTGGTTTCCCGCGCATGCGCAGTGCATGCAGGAAACCGGCACTTCCATTGGACTTACGGGTGAGTACCCCGTGCGTACTCACCCGTGGAGACCCGAATTTCTGGGCCAATAGCCCCATTTCCCTGGAAATATAACTTCCATGCTGAGATCACAGCCCATGGTCACTTGATATCATGTCACTTGGGGGTTTTTCAGTGACCTCACTGTTTCCTTTTTTTAACTGCTTGCTGTAAGTATATTTATAGAAATGCTTGACATTTATTTTAATATTTCCCTGCTATCCCAGCCTTGTTTACTATTTCAGCTCTTTGACCAGTTCCTTAACCTCCCTTACCTTGTTTTTCTATATATCTCAGTCCACTATGCTAATTGTGGCTTTATACTTTAGGAACAATTATCTTTTGCCTTTGATCCCTACATTACTTCTATCACCACCCACATCAGTCTTTTCCCTCTGTTACCCTTTTACTCTAATGGTATATTTGTGTTCTGAACTAACAGGACTAAGAGTTACATTTTCATTGGTAACGTAATACACCTGAAACTGTGTGGAGTTCCTACTATGCTATTCTGACCACTCAAATAGGTGGTAAACATCATGCTGACAGACTTACGTTCAGGCTAAAGTTAACAGTCAAATTTATTTGCATGGAAAATAATTAGATACAAATCACAGCAAGGTAATGATACTATAACTACTTTGAAAACAATAAAGATTTAATCAACCCACAAGAGTTGAGATATCTTCTTCAAAACAAATATCTTACACACGGATCAATAACCTACACAACTTTTGGAGGACACAGACTTTCATATGCTTCTTGATGCAATGTGTACATTGAAGAGATTATATGCTCACTCAACAGAGTCTGAAAGTTGAATTCTGTACTTGAATATTGCACTAAGGATGACTAGTAATGACATTGAGGCCTCTTTTCCTCCCCCCACCCCGCCGCCCCCCTCCACCCCCCCCCCCCCCCACCTGCCCCACAACAGTATTTTACCTTCACTTAGGAGCTTGCTGGTTGGAGCCTGGCAGGAAATAATAGGTTGCTACAGGAAAATTATACCTGTAGGAGCTTGAAGGGGCACCTCTGGGAGAGGACAGCAAAAATAAACTTCTGTGCTTGTGCAGTGTTTCAGTACATGCACAGAAGAACCGCATTGTGGGTCCATTTCACTGATCTCCAAATCAGCTGTTTTCAAGCTCTCAACATGAACAGTTTGGAAATGCTTGGTATGTGATTACTGATCAGCCTATTTTTGATGGTAACAGGATTCTTCCAAGCCCTAAACAAGCCACCACCGCAGTGGCTGGAGAGCACCTTGCTGCACATCAGGAGGATCATGAGGACCCGTCTCTGTACTGGCATAACAAGGACATCCATGAAGCTCTGGTGTCTCTCTTCAATAGATGCCCATCTCTCCTCCATTGCAGACAATCTATTTTGAAGAGTCACCATGTTTTCGTTGGTCTGGTGATTTATGTCCTCCATGGCGGTTGTCAACCTCTCCATAGCGGAACGGTCATGCGCCATTGCCTCCACAAAGGCAGTGCTCATGTTAGAGATGGACTCCTCCATTCTCTGCACACTCGCATTTACCCTGGATGCAAACCCTGTCAGAGACTCCTGCACTTGTTCCTGGAGTTCTAGCACCGCTCTCTTTAAGGATGGCCCCAGAGGCACAGCGTCTACATGCAGCTGAGCAGAGCTAGGAGAGTCCTGCGACCTCCAATGAGGACTCTCCACTGCTGTCGCTGTCTCCACCATCTGCTGATGCTCACTTGTGAGCTGTGATACACCAGGTGACAACACTACTCTATGTCGCAAAGGCCCCACCGAGGTGTGCGTTGTTGCGCTGGTGCTGGGTGCGCTAAGTCCTGGTGACGCTGCTCCCTCAGAGGCTCCAGGTTCCTCTGAGGAGTTGTCTGGCTCTTCCTCCTGGACAGTGGGGAGAGGGGCTCTCGATGGTCCTGTGAGAGAGTAAAGGCATGAGTTAGACATCAGATTTTCAGGTATCAGACAAATCCTTTTGTGCACATGATCAGAAGTCAATCTCTATGAGCATCATATGCCATTGCAGTCAATCATGAATTGTAAATGCGAGGGATGAAAATGCATTCTGTCACGTTTCCTCAAATGCGCCCGTCTCTCCTTCCCCCACTTCCAGTTCCTCACTACCTCATGAGCAGCCTCCTCAGCATTGGTTAATGTGGCTAGGGATGGTGTGCCTCCTCCTGTCTTTGTTCTCTTCCTCTTATTGTGGGCTAGCTTTTCCTGCAAGGAGGGACACAAGTGGAGTTTCAGCAAGAGTGATAGAGTGAGTATGAAGAATCCAAAATCTAGAAGCTTAGAGGGAGACCAAGATGGAGTGAGATGGCAAGAGGAAGCTGCCTCCCTGTGAGTTGTTAGTTGTTACCATTGCATAACAATTAAAGTGAGTGTGAGGGCTGCATAGTAGAATAGTGAAGTGATTCAGTACAGAGAGAGAGAGATAGAGAGATAAGTGTGCAAGGGAAGTAAGGGTAAGGTGGGATGTGGAGGAGCAGGCTGACAATGCAGAGTGCTGGTGATGAGAAGAGAAGGGAAGCAGTTTGAAGGTAAGTGTGACGTGATACTCCTTTTGATGTTCGCACAAGATCATTGAAGCGTTTTCGGAACTGGACCCAGGTGCATGTATATAGTGACCTTGCGCTTACCTCCTCAGCAATCTGCAGCCAGGCTGCCTTTGTCTGCTGAGGCAGCTTCCTCCAGCCATCAGGAGGGAACAGAATCTGACTACGTCCTCTTACTCCCACTACAAGAGTTTGTAGGCACTCATCAGTGAATCAGGGAGCAGCCTTGGCTTTCGCAGCACTCATGGTTACCTTGGCCCATTCAAGATGCAGCAGTAACGAGAAATGAGAGGCTAAGACTACATGGAGCCCTTAAAAACAAGTGCAGCAGTGACCTCATCAGTGCAGACCAACAGACCCGCTCCCAGGCAATGCAGCAGGCAGCGCGCACGACGGGACTAATTGAAACAATTAAGGCAAAATGGGACACCGGGAGTGGCTGAAACCGGCAGCGGGTCCGAAACCCACCCACCAGGAAGCCCGCCCTTAACCCGCCTCCATTAGTAAAATCCAGCCCATCTCTGGAATCTGAGTTTGAATTCGGCTCAGAGTAATGGGATGAAAGTTTCCTCTGCCTGCTGACAGTAAGGGCTGTTTGTAAAATTAGTTTAGGGGGTTTCAAGCAAGTCCCTACTGGGCATGGGCACACAGCACAAAAATGTCTCTAATTGGCACTAAATTAGCTACTTATTCAGAAAAACTACAGAGTGGAAAATCATAAAAGTGACACAGAAAAGTGCTAGTCACTTCCTGATCAATGGCTGGTATTGGGATTTCTGTAGCTGATGGGGTTGGAGAGTGTCTGTGGGGGTGGGTTGCTGGGTGGAGTATTCCTGCAGGAAGGGAACTCACACCTTTTGATATCTTCCTATTTGAGAATTGTTCATCATTTACTCAGATTGGCAAATTTCTCCGATCACAGGACATTATGGATATGGAAGGCCATTCAACCCATGTTAGTGTATCTATCCAGAAAGACGCTGAAGTCTTCCTTTTGACTCTTAATGATTCAGGGTTGTCACTTCCACTACTCTATCTGGAAGTCTGTTCCATGTATTGATTACTCTTTGTGTGAAGAACTTTGTGATATCCATCCTAAATTTGCCTTTTATTAGTTTGAATCTGTGTCCCTTATACTACCACACAATTTAGATTAAAGTAATTTTCTGCATTTACTTTTCTATATATTAGTTATCTCATATACCTCTATTAGAACACCTCTCATACGCCTTATCCTTGGCAGTCCTGCCAGGAGACAGTCTATTGAATGCTGACTATACATGGCCGTATTGCAGCCTGGAACAAATACAATCAGCAGCTTAGGACTGAATCAGTTGTCACAGATGGCAGTTGACACAGGGAATCCTTGCAAAACAACCTAACTGAATGATGCATATTCATTTATCACCAGACAGAATGTCTGCAGGATGGACAGATTAGTGTCACTATACTTTACTCCCTAAAATGAAACATGCTACATATCTCCTTGCAGGACCAGATGCCACACAATAGAAAGGAATAAACTAGAACCGAAGGAAGTTCCAGACACTACTGCCTGGATATTCCTTGCATTACTGCCCGATTTTGGGCAGTCCAGCCACAGTAAAATAAAGAAAATGAGTTGAGGAGGCGTTCTGTAAAACTCCACCCCAAAAAGTTGCATCATTAATTTGTTCCACTACATCTGCCAGAAACTTTGTCTGCTTACCCTGAGCCTGCCCCACCTCATAAATGCTAGTGGGTGACCATGGCTTTCTTTCCATGGGATTTTCCTGTGTTTCCACCATCCCTAAGATACAACACTAGAGTCATAGAGTTATACAGCACGGATAGAGACCCTTCGGCCCATCGTGTCCGCGCCGGCCATCACGCCCTGTCTAATCTAATCCCATATTCCAGCATTTGGTCCGTAGCCTTGTATGCTATGGCATTTCAAGTGCTCATCCAAATGCTTCTTGAATGTTGTGAGTGTTCCAGCCTCCACAACTCTTTCGGGCAGTGAGTTCCAGACTCCAACCACCCTCTGGGTGAAAAAGTTCTTTCTCAAATCCCCTCTAAACCTCCCGCCCTTTACCTTGAATCTATGCCCCCTAGTTATTGACCCTTCTACTAAGGGAAAAAGCTCCTTAGTATCCATCCTATCTATGCCCCTCATAATTTTGTACACCTCAATCATGTCCCCCCTCAGCCTCCTCTGCTCCAAGGAAAACAAACCCAATCTGCCCAGTCTCTCTTCATAGCTGAAGCGTTCCAGCCCTGGTAGCATCCTGGTGAATCTCCTCTGCACCCTCTCCAAAGCTATCACATCCTTCCTGTAGTGTGGCGACCAGAACTGCACACAGTATTCCAGCTGTGGCCTAACCAGTGTTTTATACAGCTCCATCATAACCTCCTTGCTCTTATATTCTATGCCTCGGCTAATGAAGGCAAGTATCCCATATGCCTTTTTTACCACCTTATCCACCTGTTCCGCCGCCTTCAGGGATCTGTGTACTTGCACACCCAGAGCCCTCTGACCCTCCGTCTTGCCTAGGGTCTTACCATTCATTGTGTATTCCCTTGCCTTGTTAGTCCCCCCAAAGTGCATCACCTCGCACTTTTCCGGGTTAAATTCCATTTTCCACTGTTCCGCCCATCTGACCAACCCATCGATATCGTCCTGCAGACTGAGACTACCCTCCTCGCTATTTACCACCCTACCAATTTTTGTATCATCCGCAAACTTACTGATCATACCTTTTACATTCATATCCAAGTCATTAATATAGACCACAAACAGCAAGGGACCCAGCACCGATCCCTGTGGTACCCCACTGGCCACAGGCTTCCAGTCACAAAAACAACCTTCGACCATTACCCTCTGCCTTCTGCCACTAAGCCAGTTTTTTATCCAACGTGCCAAGGCACCCTGGATTCCATGGGCTCTTACCTTCTTGACCAGTCTCCTGTGCGGGACTTTATCGAAGGCCTTACTGAAATCCATGTATACCACATCCACTGCGTTGCCCTCATCCACACACCTAGTCACCCCCTCAAAAAATTCAATCAAATTAGTCAGACATGATCTCCCCTTGACAAAGCCATGATGACTATCCCTGATTAATCCTTGCCTCTCCAAGTGGAGACTGATTTTGTCCCTCAGAATTTTTTCCAATAATTTTCCCACCACTGATGTTAGGCTCACTGGCCTGTAGTTCCCCGGTTTTTCCCTACTCCCCTTCTTGAATAATGGAACTACATTAGCGGTTCTCCAGTCCTCTGGCACATCCCCTGTGGCCAGAGAGGTTCTGAATATGTGTGTTAGAGCCCCCGCAATCTCTTCCTTTGCCTCACACAGCAGCCTGGGATACATTTCGTCCGGGCCTGGGGATTTATCCATTTTTAGGCCTGCTAAAACCGCCAATACCTCCTCCCTCTCGATGTTAATGTGTTCGAGCATATCACAGTCCCCCCGCCCTATTTCTATGTCTACATCGTCCCTCTCCATAGTGAAAACAGATGCAAAAAATTCATTTAGAACCCCTCCTACATCTTCCGGCTCCACACACAGATTGCCACTTTTGTCCCTAATGGGCCCTATTTTTTCCCTAGTTATCCTCTTACCCTTAATATACTTATAAAACATCTTAGGATTTTCCTTTATTTTGCTCGCCAGTGTTATTTCATGGCCCCTCCTTGATCTCCTAATTTCTTTTTTAAGTATCCCCCTGCACTTTTTGTACTCCTCTAGGGCTTCCTCCGTCTTTAGCCTTTTGTATCTGCCAAAAGCCCTCCTTTTTTTTCTAATCCATTCTCGTATATCCCCTGACATCCAAGGTTCCCTGTGGTTTTTGGAACCACCCTTGACCTTTACGGGAACATGTTGCCATTGTATGATCTCAATCTCCCTTCTGAAAGCCTCCCATTGCTCCGATGCGGATTTTCCTACAAGTAGCTGATCCCAGTCCATTTTGGCCAGATCCTGCCTTATCCTATTAAAATCGGCCTTCCCCCAATTTAGAACCTTTATTTCCGGCCCATCCCTGTCCTTTTCCATGACCACCTTAAATCTTACCATATTATGGTCACTATCACCAAAGTGCTCACCTACTAGCACTTCTTCCACTTGGCCGGCCACATTCCCTAGAATTAGGTCCAGTACCGCCCCCTCTCTTGTAGGACCTTCTACATGCTGGCTCAAAAAGCTCTCCTGGATGCACTTTAAGAATTCTACACCCTCTGTGCCTTTCACACTCTGACTATCCCAGTTAATATTGGGGAAGTTGAAATCCCCCATTATTATTACCCTATTATTTGCACATTTCTCTGAGATTTGCCTACATATCTGTTCCTCTATCTCCCCCTGACTGTTTGGAGGCCTATAGTACACTCCCAGCAAAGTGCTTGCCCCCTTTTTGTTTTTAAGCTCCACCCATATGGCCTCATTAGAGGAACCTGCTAATATGTCATCCCTCCTTACTGCAGTAATTGACTCCTTAATTAATATTGCTACACCCCCTCCTCTTATACCCCCCCCTCTGTCTCGTCTGAAGATTCTGTACCCCGGAATATTGAGCTGCCAGTCTTGCCCCTCCCTCAACCATGTCTCCGTGATAGCAACAATATCATACTCCCATGTGTTCATCAACACCTTCAGTTCATCTACTATGAAGGTGATGCTGTTAGGACCAGTATAATGTCCTAAAGGCAGGAGACCACAATGGAGCATTTTGAAATCTGTAGGTATTTTGAAGATTGGATTGCATAACATTGAATATAACCTGCATAGCTACAGCCATTTTATGGTTGTGAGCAATGTTCCCGTTAAGCTGCGTGGTTGCGCAGCGTTCTGGAGGTCCCATGCAGGCCGGCTCACCGGCTTTTCAATAGAAATAACCGCGCATGTGTGGACATTTGAATGGGCCGCGTAGCCCGTTAAAGGAGCCGCGCACCCAAAAAACATTAAAGGGAACATTGTTTGTGAGGTAGCTGGCTGGAACTTTTCTGCTGGAGCTTTTAAGCATTAAGATGACACTCATCTCAGTTAAACTGATGTCCTAAAAAGACTTGCTTATGGCTGCATCTCTTGCACTTGCAAGGGTAGCATGCCGATGGGAGAAGAACCCTTGTTTGCAGTCATCAGAGGGAATTGCACAGTGTCACACTATCCTGAGAGACAATGTCATCTTCAGTTATCACTCATGGCAGCCCACTGGTTCTGGGGATTGATTCTATTGGGCCAATGATTGGCAGGAGAGCATACTGAATAGTCCCAATTAAGTCTTGAAAGTTCTGAACCATGGTGTTGAGGGTGTCAGTAAAAAGAAAATTATTGCAAACAAGATGGGACAGCTGAGAAGAGAGGACTGCCAATTTGAAGATGATGACTGAGGTATTTAATAAGTACTTTGCATCAGTCTTTACTGAGGAGAAGGATATCAGAGAGAAACTGATACCTGAAGTGGTTGAGAGCAAGATGCGAAATATTTCTCCCTTTCCCTGCCTCTGTACTTGATTAAAACCTGTTACATCTCTAACTTTTGCCAGTTCTGACAATAGGTCATTGACCTGAAACTTTAACTCTGTTTCTCTTTCCACAGATGCTGCCTGACCTGCTAAGTATTTCCAGCATTTTCTGTTTTTATTTCAGATTTCCAGCATCCGCAGTATTTTGATTTTGGGAAATATTATGATGGATAAAAGGAAAATTTAGATAAGTTAGTTGAGCCAAAAAAGACAAAACTTCAGGTCCTGATGGGATAATCCTAGGATTCTAAGAGAGACGAGGGAGGAAGTTGTTGAGGCCCTAGAAATTATATTTCAAGGCTCTATTGAATGTGGATGTATGGAGGACTGGAGAGTGACCAATGTAATATCCATATTTAAAAAGGGAGACAGAGCTAATCAGGTTAATTACTGGTCAGTTATATTAACATCCATGTTAGGGAAATGTTAAAGTCTTTAATTAAGGATGCAATTACCACATATCTAGATAAAGAGAATATAGAAGTAGCCAGCACTGATTTCAATAGAGACGATTGTGCTTGACAAACATCATAGAATTCTTTGAGGAAGTAACACACATGGCAGAAGAGGAAAGGTGGTGGATGTAGTGCCCATAAACTTTAGAACAGCCTTTGACTAGGTACCACATGGGAGGTTATTAAGAAGATTAAGGGGTATGGAAGTAGGGGGAGGATAGGAAACTGGATTAAGAGTTGGTTAGAAGGGAGAAAACAGAAAATAGGAGTTAAGAGCTGTTTTTCCAATGGTGTCCTTCAGGATTCAGTTCTTGGGGTCACTTCTGTTCACAGCATATCAATGATTTGGATATAGTCCTAGAGGCAGTGGTGTTGAAATTTGCAGATAATATGCCAGAAATACTAGGTGTGCCACCTGGAGAGAAGTGGAACTAGCACAAATGCCAACTCCCTCACCACAATACTGCAGAGCAGTGCTGGAAAAATGCAGTGACTTCATCAGAGCAAGCAAGGTAACGCACAAGATACTCTTCCTTTTCTTCTTTGCTCACCCTCTTCCTTGTGGAGCAGATTGCAAAGTATTTCAATCATCTGCTCAGCCTAGCTTAACTTCTTTTTGATGGTTTTGTGGCTTCTGTGTTGTGACTTGGGCCATTCATTAGATTCAGTTTCATCCTTGACACTGTGGTCAGCTATTGCTGTCAGTCACAGGATTAATCAAGTCTCTTGAGAGTCAGATGACAGACAAATGTGCCAGGAATGACTTGCAGTAGAAGCAAAATGTTGTCCATTTCTGGAAAAAGTTGGAGATGTAAAAGGTTTTTAAGCAAGTGTAGGGGCAGGGAGAGGGGGGAGGAAAGGAAAGAACAAAAGGGAAGGTCTGTGATAGGATGGAAGGCAGGAGAGATTAAGAGACAAAAGGGATGATGGTGCAAGGCAAAAGGAGATGGTATTGGGACAAGTTAAGAAACAAAAGATGAGTCTAGATGAAGCCATTTCCACCACCTCCAGCGTGATCCCACCACCAAACACATCCTTGACACTGTGGTCAGCTATTGCTGTCAGTCACAGGATTAATCAAGTGACAAATGTCAGAGAGAAACTGATACCTGAAGTGGTTGAGAGCAAGATGCAAAATATTTCTCCCTTTCCCTGCCTCTGTACTTGATTAAAACCTGTTACATCTCCAACTTTTTCCAGTTCTGACAAAGGGTCATCGACCTGAAACTTTAACTCTGTTTCTCTCTCTACAGATGCTGCCTGACCTGCTGAGTATTTCCAGCATTTTCTGTTTTTATTTCAGATTTCCAGCAGCTGCAGTATTTTGCTTTTGTGTTGTTCATTTCTGTTTGTTTTCCATCAATATTGGGAAAACCGAAGTCATTCTCCTCAGTCCACGCCACAAAAATTGTTCCCTAGCAACCAACTCCATCCCTCTCCCTGGCTGAACTGGACTGTTCGCAACCTTGGCTTCCTATTTGACCCTGAGCCGAGCTACCAACCTCATATCCTCTCCATCACCGACTACTTCCACCTTTGTAAAATTGCTCGTCTCCGCCCCTGCCGCAGCTCATCTGCTGCTGAAACCCTCATCCATGCCTTTGTTACCTCAAGACTCAACTACCCCAATGCTCTCCTGGCCGGCTTTCCACCTTGCACCCTCCATAGAATTGAGCTCATTGAAAATTCTGCTGATCATATCCTAATTCTCACCAAGTCCCGTTCACCCATCACTCCATATTCGCTGGCATACATTGGCTCCCGGTCCGGCAAGGCCTCGATTTAAAAATTCTCATCCTTGTTTTCAAATCCCTCCATGGCCTTGCCCCTCCCTAGCTCTGTAACCTCCTCGAGCCCTCCAGCCCTCCATGATATCTGCGCTCCTCCAATTCAACCTCTTGCATATCCCCAATTTTCATCGCTCCACCATTGCCAGCCGTGCCTTCAGCTACCTAAGGCCCTAAGCTCTGGAATTCTCTCTCTAGACCTCTCCGCCTCTCTATCTCTCTCCTTCTTTAAGACACTCCTTAAAACCTACCTCCTTGATCAAGCTTTTGGTCACCTAGCCTAATATCTCCTTATGTGGCTCGGTGCCAAATTTTGTTTGATAATCACTCCTGTGAAGCGCCTTGGCATGTTTTACTACATTAAATGCGCTATATATATGAAAGTTATTGTTGTTGTTAATAGATTAGTTTAAAAGAAATACAACCCAGTTACAAGTAGCAGGACAGGTAGATAAGGTGGTTAAGGCGGCATACGGGATACTTGCCTTTATTAGCCAAGGCATAGAATATAAGAGCAGGGAGGTTATGCTTGAACTGTATAAAACACTAGTTAGGCCACAGCTAGAATACTGCGTGCAGTTCTGGTCACCACATTACAGGAAAGATGTGATTGCACTAGAGGGGGTGCAGAGGAGATTTATGAGGATGTTGCCTGGGCTGGGGAATTTTAGCTATGAGGAAAAATTGGATAGGCTGGGGTTGTTTTCTTTGGAACAGAGGAGGCTGAGGGGAGACCTAATTGAGGTGTATAAAATTATGAGGGGCCTAGATAGAGTGGATAGGAAGGATCTATTTCCCTTAGCAGAAGGGTCAATAACCAGGGGGCATAGATTTAAAGTAATTGGTAGGAGGTTTAAAGGGGATTTGAGGAGAATTTTTTTCACCCAGAGGGTGGTGGGGGTCTGGAACTCACTGCCTGAAAGGGTGGTAGAGGCAGAGACCCTCATCACATTTAAAAAGTACTTGGATATGCACTTGAAGTGCCATAACCTATAAGGTTACGGACCAATGCTGGAAAGTGGGATTAGGGTGGCTAGCTCTTTGTCAGCCAGCACGGACAAGATAGGCCAAATGGCCTCCTTCTGTGCTGTAAATTTCTATGATTCTATGACAAATAACCCTTTGAGGTCCTTGATGTGTTTATAGCAATCCTGAGCAGTTTGTCGAATTTTTGGAATCATGCTGGATTAATAGGAACGATTTGAAGTAACAATTTGCATTGATGCAATACCTTTATTAAAGAAACGCATTCCAAGGTGCCTCACAGAGGCGGAATCAAGAAAACAGATGCTGAACCACAGAAGGAGATATTAGGAAGGATGACCAAAAGCTTCATCAAAGAAGTGTGTTTCAGGAGGGTCTTAAAAGAACAGGAGATGAAGAGGTAGAGAGGTTTAAGGACTGAAATTTAGAGCGTGGGGTCTAGGCGGCTGAAGGCAAAGCTGCCAATGATAGGGTGAAGTTCAAAGGGATGCACAAGAGGCCAGAATCAGAGGACAGAGAGTTGCCGGGAGGGGGGGTGGGGGAGGTTGTAGGACTGGAGTCGGTCATAGTGATAGGGAGATGCAGTGATTTAAACAGCACAATGGGAATTTTAAATTTGATATATTGTGGGGTCAGGCGCCAAAGTAAGTCAGCAAGGACAGGGTGATGGGATAGGATTCGAGCAGCAGAGGTTTGGATGAGCTGAAGAGTGATGATGGCAGGTCGGCCAAGAGAGTATTGGAATTATTGAGACTGGAGGTGACAAAGGCATTGATGAAGATTTCAGTGGCAGATGCGGTGAGGTAGAGGTAGAGGTAGAGGTGGGCGATGATGTGGAGGTGGAAGTAGGTGTTCTTTGTGATGATGAGCATATGGGGTCACAAGCTCAGCTTGGGATCAAATAAGACGTCAAGGCTGCGAACAGGCTAAGACAGTGGTCAAGAAGGCAAATGGAATCAGTGGCAAGAGTATGGAGTTTGCAGCAGAGACTCCCTTTCATATCTGCCACACTACTCAACCTAGAAACCAGTGAGGCGATGCTGACTGGGTTTTTAAAAATTCGTTTATGGGATGTGGACGTCACTGGTAAGGCCAGCATTTATTGGCCATTCCTAATTGCCCTTGAGAAGGTGATGGTGAGCCGCCTTCTTGAACCGCTGCAGTCGTGTGGTGAAGGTACTCCCACAGTGCTGTTAGGTAGGGAGTTCCAGGGCTTTGACCCAGCGACGATGAAGGAACGGCGATATACTTCTAAGTCAGGATGGTGTGTGACTTGGAGGGGAACTTGGAGGTGGTCGTGTTCCCATGCACCTGCTGTCCTTGTCCTTCTAGGTGGAAGAGGTCGCGGGTTTGGGAGGTGCTGCCGAAGAAGCCTTGGCTGCTTCCGCTTTTTAGCATGCATGTAGTCCTGTGTTGCAGCTTCCCCAGGTTGGCACCTCATTTTTAGGTATGCCTGGTCCTGGTGCTGCTCCTGGCATGCTCTTCAACACTTGGTCCCCTGGCTTGATAGTAATGGTAGAGTGAGGGATATGCCGGGCCATGAGGTTACAGATTGCGGTGGAATACAATTCTGCTGCTGCTGCTGCCGCCCCACAGCACCTCATGGATGCCCAGTTCTGAGCTACTAGATCTGTTCTGAATCATTTAGCACGGTGGTAGCGCCACACAACACAATGGAGGGTGTCCTCAATGTGAAGATGGGACTTCGTCTCCACAATAACTGTGGTCACTGCTACAGGTAGATTGGTGAGGACGAGGTCAGGTAGGTTTTTCCCTCACCACCTGTTGCAGGCCCAGACTGGCAGCTATGTCCTGCCGGACTCGGCCAGCAGTGGTGCTACCGAGCCACTCTTGGTGATGGACATTGAAGTCCCCCACCCAGAGTACATTCTGTGCCCTTGCTACTCTTAGTGCTTCTTCCAAGTGGTGTTCAACATGGAGGAGTACTGATTCATCAGCTGAGGGAGGGCAGTAGGTGGCAATCAGCAGGAGATTTCCCTGCCCATGCTTGACCTGAAGCCATGAGACTTTGAGAGGTCCGGAGTCAATTTTGAGGACTCCCAGGGCCACTCCTTCCCGACTGTATACCAATGTGCCGCCACCCCTGGTGGGTCTGTCCTGCCGGTGGGACAGGGCATACCCAGGGATGGTGATGTTTGGGACATTAGCTGAAAGGTATGATTCAGGCTGTTGCTTGACTCGTCTGTGGGACAACTCTTCCAATTTTGGCACAAGTCCCCAATGTTGGTGAGGAGGACTTTTGATTGGGCTGGGTGTGCCATTGCAGTGTCCATAGCCAGTGCTGATGCTGTGTCCATAGCCAGTGCTGATGCTGTGTCCATAGCCAGTGCTGATGCTGTGTCCGTAGCCAGTGCTGATGCTGGGTGGTCCATCCAGTTTAATTCTTATTATTTTGTTTCATAGCAGTTTCTTACAATTGAGTGGCTTGCTAGGCCATTTCAGAGGGCAGCTAAGAGTCAATCACATATAGGCCAGATTTCCTTCCCTAAAGGACATTAGTGAACCAGATGGGGTTTTACCAGAGTTCCGTGGTCACCATTACTGATACTAGCTTTTTTTTTAAATTCCAGATTTATTTAATTAACTGAATTTAAACTCCCCAGCCGTGGTGAGATTTGATCTAACGGCCCAGAATTTCCGATCGCAGGCCTCCCGCGGGCGGAGGGCTGTGATCTAGAAAAATCTGCGCCCTTACCTGAGGGCTCCCGGGCCTTACCTGGGCCTCTCCAAACTGCCGGTGCGCAGGGCCCACGTATCCCAGAGGCGCAGGCGGTTCGCAGCGTCCCTGGGATCATGTGGGCCATGGGGAGCCAATCAGAGAAGGGAATCTCCCTTCATACATTTGACAGGAAGACCTGTCAAATATATGAATGGAGATCACCCCCAAAAACATAGTAAAACTTCAAATACATTTTTTTAAATCACATTTTTAAAATGACTTGAAATTACATAAATTAAGCATTTTAAACAAAAATTTAAATTTTTGAAAAAAAGAATTAAAGTTTTTGACGGTGCTAAAAATAAACTTACCTTTCTTTAAAGTATTTTTAAATGATAAATCAGTGGGAAAAACATTTTTAAATTACTTTTTCCAACTCTTATCCTGGTAAAAGCAGGCCTTACGCCTGCTTTCACCAGGCGCAAGAATTGTAAGTGTTTTCTGCGGGCAGAGGGTCTCCAAAAAGCGGAACTCTCCCCCCCCCCCAGCAGAGGCCCTTCTCCTGGGCAGCCGGAGGATCTGTCGACAGAGCGGAAATGCCGGTTTCCAGCGCATGCTCAGTGCATGCCTAAACCGGCATTTCCGATGTCCCTACGGGTGGGTACACCGCGCGTACCCCAACGTCTCTGGATCGTTAGTCCAGGCCTCTGAGATTACTAGCCCAGTGACATTACCACTACCCTACCGTTCAGTTCAGGGTGCACTATTTTAAAAAAGGGGGCAAAAATGATTAGGGATGTTGAGGATCACGTTAAAATGATTTTTTTTAACTAAATTAAATCGAATAATTTCGCCCTGTCTGCTTTTGTATTTAGCTCCCTCTTATAAAGGTGACTGCAGCCTACTGCAAGGCCCGGAAAACAATTTCTTTATGACAAAAAAAAAATGACGTTTCTGAAACTAGTTTCCTTTTCACTATGTAGCGTGTCTAAATATAGACCTGCCTTTAAATAGGGCTGGCGACTTCCTGCTTGCAGTGAGCGAGACTCGTTGCTTCGGGAAACCACCGTCCATTGCATCAGTAATAAAAGCCGGCACAGAGCCTGTCCCAACAAGAGGAGAAACCATCGAGCAGCCCTCACACACATTGCCGCCTGTCCAAGAGAAGTGAAATAGTCCAGCTCCGGGAGGCACAATGAAAGTTCGTGTGGGCTCATCGGTAAAACGCCCTGGGTGCCAGCGGCCAGCCCCATTCAAGGGTAAGTGTCCTGAGATCAGCCCCATTCAAGGGTAAGTGTCCTGAGATCAGCCCCATTCAAGGGCGGGTGTCCCGAGATCGGCCCCATTCAAGGGTAAGTGTCCTGAGATCAGCCCCATTCAAGGGTAAGTGTCCTGAGATCAGCCCCATTCAAGGGTAAGTGTCCCGAGATCAGCCCCATTCAAGGGTAAGTGTCCTGAGATTGGCCCCATTCAAGGGTAAGTGTCCTGAGATTGGCCCCATTCAAGGGTAAGTGTCCTGAGATCGGCCCCATTCAAGGGTAAGTGTCCTGAGATCAGCCCCATTCAAGGGTAAGTGTCCCGAGATCAGCCCCATTCAAGGGCGGGTGTCCCGAGATCGGCCCCATTCAAGGGTAAGTGTCCTGAGATCAGCCCCATTCAAGGGTAAGTGTCCTGAGATCAGCCCCATTCAAGGGCGGGTGTCCGGAGATCAGCCCCATTCAAGGGCGGGTGTCCCGAGATCAGCCCCATTCAAGGGCGGGTGTCCGGAGATCAGCCCCATTCAAGGGTAAGTGTCCCGAGATCGGCCCCATTCAAGGGCGGGTGTCCCGAGATCGGCCCCATTCAAGGGCGGGTGTCCCGAGATCAGCCCCATTCAAGGGTAAGTGTCCTGAGATCGGCCCCATTCAAGGGCGGGTGTCCCGAGATCGGCCCCATTCAAGGGCGGGTGTCCCGAGATCAGCCCCATTCAAGGGTAAGTGTCCCGAGATCGGCCCCATTCAAGGGCGGGTGTCCCGAGATCGGCCCCATTCAAGGGCGGGTGTCCCGAGATCAGCCCCATTCAAGGGTAAGTGTCCCGAGATCGGCCCCATTCAAGGGCGGGTGTCCTGAGATCGACCCCATTCAAGGGCGGGTGTCCGGAGATCGGCCCCATTCAAGGGTAAGTGTCCCGAGATCAGCCCCATTCAAGGGTAAGTGTCCCGAGATCAGCCCCATTCAAGGGTAAGTGTCCCGAGATCGGCCCCATTCAAGGGTGGGTGTCCGGAGATCAGCCCCATTCAAGGGCGGGTGTCCCGAGATCAGCCCCATTCAAGGGTAAGTGTCCCGAGATCAGCCCCATTCAAGGGCGGGTGTCCGGAGATCGGCCTGACTGAGCTCGGTCCCTATATAAGCAGTGAGTTGAGTTCAGCTGCCCTGGCCGGAGTTGGATACAGGGCAAAGTAAATCCCAAGTGTTTCTGGTCGCAAAAATATCTCTAATATGAAGCAAATATCTCTAATAGTGAAAACAAGGGAGCAGCGATTGACGAAGTGGTGGCCGCCTCTCGGTGCAGTTAATAGTTTAAAAGTTTTATTTTAGCAGTGCCATCGGCCACTTCGGGTTAGTTGGTTATCTAGTCATAAAAATGTGATTGACGTCGGGCAGAAACGCAAACAGGGACTAACCAACTATTGTTTCTTTTTCTTTTTCAGATCCAAAGGCTGTCAAAGAATGTGCCCTGGAGCTGAGAAATATTGGGGATCTGTTTAACTTCCTCCAGCTCATGTTAAACACCGTCACCAAAGCGTTTCAACTGTCCACCTGAGCGGCCGAGTCGAGGCTATTGAAAACAACTCGAGTTTACAACACCGTAAAATGGTTTTTAAAAAAGTGCTCTAGGCTTTCTTTACCAGCTCTCCGGACTGGGCTTTCCTCACGCAAGTTGTTGAATGTAAGAATTCGGTTGACCTTTGGAAGAATTCAAGTCTGGGCATGTCAGTAACCCGAGGACAGATTGCAGTTTGTAAAGAGCGGCGGTTGTCGAATGGGGAAGGGGAAACCCAATTACTTTGAGGATCCGGTTTTATCAGATGATGATGAATACATTCTGGTGGGACGATTAGACGTAAAACTACAAGCCGAACAAATGGTGTGAAATATTGTAAAAGCACGTTTGTAAAAGTGCAATGACACGTTATAAACAGAATCGTGTGCTCAATTAATAATTGACATTTCTGTATATTGGAACAGTTTGTTTCTGTATGAACAATGGTGAGATTTTGATTGTGGAAAAGCTGCAATTACAAAAAAAAAAAAAATGAAACAGATAAAAACATGGGTTAAGGTTTCAGGTGTAAACCATGACAGACCTAAGGTGGATTTTCAGCAATTTCTGTTTCATATGAGATATTTTATGCTTATTAAACGGTGTTTGCAGGACGTTGGTACTAATGTGAAATGTTAGTTTAATCAGAGAGCGATATAACTACTCTGTCTTTGTGTAACTATGAGTAGCTATTGGGGAGGAAACCTATTGTACACAAACTCATAAGGGTTCATAAGGACTCCAGTAAAATCATCTTTTAAAATGTCATTCTTTATTAATGTCAAGTTATTTCTGTAACTTACTATTGTGGAAGACCTTTACAATAATGTTGAGTAATTTGATACTGTAATTCCTGCAGTTTGCAATATGTTAAATAAATCTGCAGTCATTGTACACCTGTTGTTGTCTGATTTGCACTACAGGTAGACTATCCTTTATCCGAAAACCTCGGGACCAGCCGAGTTTCGGATAAAGGAGAATTTAGGATTTCGGAAGGTGGGTCGGCGGGGGTCCGCGGGGGGGTCGGCGGGGGTCGCGCGCACGACTTACGCTGACGCTCAGCGTAAGTCAGTCGGGGTCGGTCGGGGCCGGGGGGGTCGGCGGTTGTCGGGGCTGGCGGGGTCGGGGCCGGCGGTTGTCGGAGCCGGCGGGGTCCGCGGGGGGGGGTCGGCGGGGTCCGCGGGGGGGTCGGCGGTTGTCGGGGCTGGCGGGGTCGGCGGTTGTCGGGGCCGGGGGGGTCGGCGGGGGGTCGTGCGCACGACTTACCCTTTAACCGAACTTCCGAAACCGGAACCCTCTAAAAACCGAAGGTTTTTTCGTTCGTACGCACGACTTACGCTGAACGAAAAAACCTTCGGTTTTTAGAGGGTTTCGGTTTTCGGAAGTCCGGATAAAGGGTAGTCTACCTGTATCACCTGCCTTTGCCTGTATCTGAGCCTCACTGCTACCAAACCCCTATCTATGCCTTTGTTACCTCTAGACTCAATGGGGACAAATTTAGACTTCTGCTCGAAATGGACGTGAAGTCGGCAGTGTGACTGCAGGGCCTCAATCACAGATAGGGGCATTTCTGATCCCTTCCTTGTATTCCTCCGCACTCACATCCTCAATTGTCAAAAACCCCCACCCACACTTGCCCATCACTCCCGAGGAGCGCAGATATCTCTGGGGAGTTGTGGGGCTGGAGGAGATTACAGAGATAGGGATGGGCGAGGCCATGGAAGGATTTGAAAACAAGGATGAGAATTTTAAAATCGAGGCGATGCTTAACCAGGAGCCAATGTAGGTCAGCGAGCTCAGGAGTGATGAGTGAACGGGACTTGGTGTGAGTTAGGACACGGGCAGCAGAGTTTTGGATGACCACAAGTTTACAGAAGGTAGAATGTGGGAGGCCACCCAGGAGTGCGTTGGAATAGTCAAGTCTAGAGGTAACAAAGGCATGGATGAGGGTCCAGCAGCAGATCAGCTGAGGCAGGGGTGGAGTCAGGCGATGTTACAGAGGTGGAAATAGGTGGTCTTAGTGATGGCGCGGATATGTGGTTGGAAGCTCATCTCGGGGTCAAATATGACACCAAGGTTGAATATGACACCAGTCCGGTTCAGCCTCAGACAGTAGCCAGGGAGAGAACAAAAGAACATAAATATGAGCAGGAGTAGGCCATTTGGCCCTTCAAGCCTGCTCCACCATTCAATAAGATCATGGCTGATCTCCTACCTCATCCCCACTTTCCTGCACTATCCCCATATCCCTTGATTCCCTTAATATTCAAAAATCTATCGATCTCTGTCTTGAAGATACTCAATGACTGAGCCTCCATAGTCCTCTGGGGTAGAGAATTCCAAAGATTCACCACCCTCTGAGTGAAGAAATTTCTTCTCACCTCAGTCCTAAACGGCCGACCCCTTATTCCGAGCCTGTGACCCCTGTTTCTAGACTCCCCAGCCAGGGGAAACATCCTCCCTGCATCTAGAGAATTATGTATGTTTCAATGAGATCACCTCTTATTCTTCTAAACTCTAGAGAATATAGGCCTAGTCTACTCAATCTCTCCTCATAGGACAATCCCCCCATCCCAAGAACCAGTCTGGTGAACCTTCGTTGAACTCCCTCTATGGCAAGTATATCCTTCCTTAGGTAAGGAGAACAAAACTGTACACAATACTCCAGGTGTGGTCTCAACAGGGCCCTATATAATCACAGTAAGACGTCTTTACTCTAATACTCAAATCCTCTTGTAATAAAGGCCAACATACCATTTGCTTTCCTAATTGCTTGCTGTACCTGCATGTTAACTTTCAGTGATTCAGACACCCAGGTCCCTCTGAACACCAACATTTCCCAATCTATCACCATTTAAAAAATACTCTGCTTTTCTGAGAGGGATGGAGTCAGTGGCTGGGGAACGGAGTTTGTGGCGAGGACCGAAGACAATGGCTTCGGTCTTCCCAATAATTAGTTGGAGGAAATTTCTACTCATGTCGGACAAGCAGTCTGACAATTGGCAGTTGTACCTTCACTTCAGCTGCCAAGACTCTAAAATCTGCAATTCCCTCCCTAAATCTCTCTGCCTCTCTACCTCTCTTTCCTTCTTTAAGACACTGCTTAAAACCTACCTCTGCCCTAATATCTCATGTGGCTCGGTGTCAAACTTTGTTTATTAACGCTCCTGTGAAGCACCTTGGAACGTTTTACTACGTTAAAGGTGCTATATAAATACAAGTTGATGTTTTTGTTGTTGTTGTAGCACTGTGGAACTGAAACTTATGAACCAGGAATATTTATTGTTGGATGCAGGTCAGAGTGATGTGGAGGTGCGTTTGACTTTTAGGTTTTCAGAGCTGAATGGTTTACAAACCACTTATGGCATGGCTGAACTAAAAACATAGTAACACAATACTTTTTGGGCAGGAGGCATCCATTAATTCATACCCTACTCTTCCAAACCTCCCACCTGAGTGCAACTTAGTCGCACATGTACAGATCAGCCATGATCTAATTGAATGGCGGAAGAGGCTTGAGGGCCTGAATGGCCTACTCCTGTTCCTATGTGCCTAGATTGTTTGTGACTTACGTGACCGGAGCTTTACTTTTCATAAACCTATAGATCCTAATATATATCCTCTATACAGTGCCAAAACATCCCACCAAGTCTGTGACAGTGTTTTTTTCCCACCTAGTCTAATTCCAGTCTCCTGCTTACTCTCTATACACTTTAACATTCCTCTTTTTCAAGTAACTATCTAATTCCGAGAATTTATGGACTCTGCATCACAAACACTCTGGAAATGTTTAATTATTTTAGGTCTGTTTTTGCAGCATCAACTACTGTAATGGTACATCAAGGATAGCCAACAAGGATTTGTTAAAGGCAAGTCATGTTTAATAACTCTAATAGTTTTTTGAAAAAGTGGCCTACTGGATAGATAAAAGGAATGCAGTAGCTGTAGTGTATATGGATTTTCAAAACAGGTTCGATAAGATGTCTCACAAGGCTTGTTAGAAAATTTAAGGTGTATTCTATATGAGGAAATTTAGCAGCATCGACAGATAGTAGGTGTATAAAAAACAGAATTAGGGTAAGTGGGTATTGTTCGGGTAAATAGGTGCTGCTTAGACTGGAGAAGGGTAGGAAGTGATGTACCTGTTGGAAATGGTGTAGCCCAGTGGTCACAGCTGGGTCCACTTTGGTTCTGTGTATATAAAATTGGTTTTCACTTGGGTACAGGGGACACAATCTCAAAGTTGTCACAAACGTAGGAGAGCTGTAAAAGACTACAGAAAGATATAGGTTAGCAGAATTGGCAGATAGGTGGCAGGTGCAGTTTTATGTAAATAAATGTGATGTAATCTATATATATAAAGGAATCAATCTGTCTGTCTATCTGTCTGTCCTTCTGTCTGTCCTTCTGTCTGTCCTCGGGTGTGCGTCTGTCCGGCTATGCGCTCAAAAGTTATACAGCGTACCTACGCGCGCGTTACCTCCGAAGAAAGCTTACGCTTCTGGGACACTCGTAAGCATATTTACTTTTCGGTCGGACGAAAATTGTTCGCGCCTTATGCAAAAAACCTTCAAAATTAAACTCATTATCTGCTACTTAGCATTGATTGACTGACGTCAAGGTTCGACCAATCCTGTGCCGTCACGATTGACCAATCCTACAGTACGGTCCCCTGATGGTTGGCCAATCGGTGTGTGTGTGTGTGGGTGGGACTAATCATTTTCATCTCAGGGATCTGGCAGCCATTGTTTCACTGCCATTACTTCAGCTTCCAGCTCAAACTACTTTGATCATCCAGCTTTGAAAAAGTTAGTATCTCTTTTAAAAATAACATAAGATTTACCAAAAACGTTTTATAAGTACTTTCACTTTCATCTTTCAAGGTATTAAAAGGTAGAAATGTTGCCCGGCAGCAGATTCACACAGGGAGAGAGAGACAGGGCCTGAAAGTCCTTTGATCATCCAGCTTTGAAAAAGTTAGTATCTCTTTTAAAAATAACATAAGATTTACCAAAAACGTGTTATAAGTACTTTCACTTTCATCTTTCAAGGTATTAAAAGGTAGAAATGTTGCCCGGCAGCAGATTCAGAAAGGGACACAGACAGGGCCCAAAAGCCTGGGACTCGATATAAAATGTTGCCCGGCAGCAGATTCACAGAGGGACACAGACAGGGCCCAAAGCCTGGCACTCGATTTAAACCGCCCGGCCCAAAACAGCCCTGGCAAAGCCGGGCTCCCCCCAGCTAGTACATAATACAGAAGATAGACCGGGAGATGGGGCCTGTTAAAAGTGACGTGGATTGGGGAGCCTGACTGCACCTTGTGCAGTGCAGAGGGATTCTGGCTGTAGTTACTGGGTGGATATTAGCGGGTTATAGAATTACTGCTACCTGACGAAAGGTCATCGACCTGAAACGTTAACTCTGTTTCTCTCTCCACAGATGCTGCCTGACCTGCTGAGTATTTCCAGCATTTTCTGTCTTTATTTCAGATTTCCAGCATCTGCAGTATTTTGCTTTTGTACTACAAGTTATATCAGGGTGTTACACCTACTACTACCAGTTACATATAGACTATCAGTGAGTTATTGTATTACTGTTGGTTCTGAAGGGAATCTGGTGCTAGCAATATTACTATTAGTTATCGGTACAATTTCAGTGAGTTACTATTAGTTACATAGGAACATAGGAACAGGTGTAGGCCATTCAGCCCCTCGAGCGCATTCGCCATTCAATTAGATCATGGCTGATCTGTATCTTATCTCCATCTACTCGCCATGGTTCTGTAACCTTTAATACCCTTGCCTAACAAAAATCTATCAATCTCAGTTTTGAAATTTTCAATTGACCCAGCCTTCCCTTGGGGAAGAGAGTTCCAGATTTCCACTACCCTTTGTGTGAAGAAGTGTTTTCTGACATCCTCCCTGAATGGTCTAGCTCTGATTTTAAAGTTATGTCCCCCACCAGAGGAAATAGTTTCTATCTACCCTATCAAATCCTTTAATAATCTTAAACACCTCAATTAGATCACCCATTAATCTTCTATATTCAAAGGAAAACAAGCCTAGTCTATGCAACTTGTCCTCATAATTTAATCTTTCTGGCCTGGTAGAATCAAAGTTCCTCCCATCTCTGGTTTCCCCTCTGTGAATTGCTCCCCCACCTTTGGTTTCCCCTCTTCCCCACCCTCAGTTTCTCTTCTTCACCTTTTCTCAGGTGACCTCCTGATTCTCGGAATTTCTCACACAACAGCTACTGATGCAAAAACACAAGACCCAACCCTTATAAGGTACATACAATAATTTGCAGATGTCATGTGATCTGATGTCATGTTAGCAGATGTCATGTGATCAATCCTCTGAGAATATCTCCAACCAGTGTTGGAAACCCCAGGTTAGACCTGAGCTTTCACTGGTCTGTATGACTCATCTACTGACTAGTTAAACTTGCTGAGCCAGTAATTACACTTGTTATGTTTTTCATTGTGGCTTTAGAATCTATCCTTGGCCCCTTCCTATTTCTCATCTACATGCTGCCCCTTGGCGACATCATCTGAAAACACAACGACAGATTCCACAAGTACGCTGACGACACTCAGTTCTACCTCACTACCACCTCTCTCAACCCTTCCCCTGCCTCTGTTTTGTCACGCTGCTGGTCTGACATCCAGCAATGAATGAGCAGAAACATCCTGCAATTAAATATTGGGAAGAACAAAGCCATTGTCTTTGGTCCTCACCAGAAACTCAAGCTCCCTAGCCACCAACTCCATCCCTCTCCCTGGCCACTGAGGCTGAACCAGGCTCGCAACCTTGGCATCCTTGTGACCCTGAGCTATGCTTCCGACCTCATATCCTCTCCATCACCAAGACTGCCTACTTCCACCTCCCTAACATCGCCCGTCTCTGCCCCTGCTTCAGCTCAGCTGCTGCTGGAACCCTCATCCATGCCTTTGTTACCTCTAGACTATTCCAATGCTCTATTCCAAGGCCGGCCTCCCACCCTGCACCCTAACAAAACTTGAGCTCATCCAAAACTCTGCTGCCCGTATCTTAACTCGCACCACATCCCGTTCACTCGTCACCCCCTGCCCGTATCTTAACTCGCACCACGTCCCGTTCACTCGTCACCCCCTGCCCGTACCTTAACTCGCACCAAGTCCCGTTCACCCATCACCCCTGTGATCGCTGACCTACAGGTTTTAAAATTCTCATCCTCATTTACAAATCCCTCCATGGCCTCGCCCCTCTCTACCTCTCTAAGCTCCTCCAGCCCTACAACCCTCCGAGATCTCTGCGCTCCTCCAATTCTGGCCTCTTGCACATCCCCTATTTTCTTTGCTCCACCATTGGTGGCAGTGCGTACAGCTGCCTAGGCTCTAAGCTCTGGAATTCCCTCCCTAATCCTCTCTCTTCTCCTTAAGATTCTCCTTAAATCTTACCCCTGTCCTAATATCTCCTTATGTGGCTCGGTGTCAAATTGTGTTTGTAGAATCACTCTTGTGAAGGCCTTTGGACGTTTTACGAGGTTAAAGAGGCTGTAGAAATGAAAGTTATTGCTGTATACAGCAATTGCCCGGCACCGATCCTTCTGACACCCAAGGTATACAGAAAACCACACTGTGGCAGTAACTCGCCCCAGACTGTCGTTACGGATGCATGACTAATACAGATAGCATTTGTTAGATGAAGGTATTATTTGAGACAGAATTTTCCAGTGGTGAAAAAAGTCTTATGATAAGGGCCAAATCCAACGTGATGGTTGTTGTGGAGCTGCGATATTTCCTGGAAAAGTTCGCGTGCACTTGCATGTTTGCTTTCGTGTTGTACTTCCCCATCCACAGATACGTAAGAATCCGCCTCACTACTCTTGCTCAATGGCTCAGAGGGATTTTCAGCTGCGTAACTGCATATAAATACTGACCTCGGATTAAAAGCTACATTCAACCCGAGCCAACTGTCTTTAGCACAAGTGAACTCCCGCTCTTGCTTACGCAGTTGGATTGAAACTTGACTGATTCGTATCACATCAAGTGGAACTGGTAGAAAAAGGTGATGAAACCATTTACGCGGACCACCGTGAAAAGATCGGAGCGCCAGGAGTTCCCTTCAGGTGAACGCACTTTACATTTTGGAAATTTCAAATATAATCGTGTATCTGCAGGCCAGACCTTTGCTTTCCCTTCAGCAGTCTATATTGCTCAGGCTTTTTTCTTAAGAGTTAAGATTTCATTACTAACATAGTATCTCACTCATATATACTTACTAGAACTGCCATCAATGCTAATCTCTAACTGTGCGCTGTGTTTTATTATACTTCACGATAATGACTAACCTGGATAGCGGGAACTCCTAAGAGTAATAAAGATTAAGTTTTTATGGGGATTCACTGGGTGGTGGGTGCAGTGTGTAAGTACAATTACTTTTTATTTCTGAGACCAGGAAACAAAACTGATGGGATCGAATTCTCTTATCTGCTTACCGAGTGAAATTAGTTTGAGTGCCTTGGGACGTTTTCCTACATTACATGCGCTATATAAATGCAAGTTGTTGTTAAGTTTGGGCAGTCTGAAAGTAGTTCCGAGTGAGAGTACAAAACTACACAAAAGGTGTCTGGTAGCAGATGTGGAGAAATTGACATTGGTGCAGTAGTTGTGGTTAAAGCATATTATTAGGGCAGAATGGAGGACACTTACTCTGCACCTGACCTGCACTACACCTGACTTATTTGATGCCAATAATGGGTAACAAAAGTACAAAAAATGCACAGTGTTGAAATCCCGAACCTTAACAAGCAAATAATAAAAAACAAAACATATAGATTTAATTTAGACTGAAGTTTTATGTTTTAGAGTCATAGTCATAGAGTCATAACGGCACAGAAGGAGGCCATTCAGCCCATCGAGTTCGTGTCGGCTCTCTGCAGAGCAATCCAGTCAGTCCCATTCCTCCACCCTGTCCCCGTAGCCCTGCAAGTTTTCCCCTCCAGTGCCTATCCAGTCTCCCCTTGAAAACATTGAGTGTCTCCGCTTCCACCACTTCCGTCGGCAGCGAGTTCCAGGTCCTCACCACTCGCTGCGTAAAAAACGTTTTTCCTCACAGCCGCCCTGTATCTCTTGCCCAAAACCTTAAATCTGTGTCCCCTAGTCCTTGTACCACCAATTAGTGGGAACAGCCTTTCCCCCTCTAGCCTATCCAAACCCGTCATAATCTTGTACACCTCTATCGAATCACCCCGCAACCTCATTTGCTCTAATGAAAACAAATCCAGCGTCTCCAACCTGTCCTTGTAACTAAGATCCCCCATCCCCAGAACCATTCTGGTAAATCTCCTCTGCACCCTCTCAAGGGCCTTCACATCCTTCCTAAAAGGTGGTGACCAGAACTGGACTCAGTTGTGGCCTAACCAGTGCTTTATAAAGGTTCAGCATAACTTCTCTACTTTTGTACTCAATACCTCTATTTATGAAGCCCAAGATCCCATATGCTTTGTTAACCACTTTCTCAATATGTTTGCAACACCCCCAAGTTTGGTGTCATCGGCAAATTTAGAAATTCTACTCTGTATTCCAATACCCAAGTCATTTATATATATCAAAAAAAGCAGCGGCCCTAGCACTGACCCTTGGGGAACACCACTGTCTACCATCCTCCAGTCTGAAAAACAGCCATTTACCACAACTCGCTGTTTTCTGTCCTTAAGCCAATTCCTTATCCAAGTTGCCACTGACCCACCTAATCCATGAGCCTCAATTTTATTAACCAGCCTTCTATGTGGTACTTTGTCAAACACATTCCTAAAATCCATGTAGACCACATCCATTGCATTCCCTTCATCAATCCTCCCTGTTACTTCATCAAAAAATTCAATTAGATTAGTCAAACACGATCTGCCTTTTACAAATCCGTGTTGGCTCTCCTTAATTAGCTTAAACCTCTCCAAGTGCCCGTTAATTTTTTCCTTGATTATTGTTTCTAAAACTTTACCCACCACTGATGTTAAACTGACTGGCCTGTAGTTACTAGGATTGTCCTTACACCCTTTGTTGAACAATGGTGTCACATTTGTCATTTTCCAATCCAAAGGCACCTCCCCCGCATCTAGGTTATTGGAAAATTATGGCAAGCCCTTCCGCTATCTCCTCCCCCAATTCCCTTAGCAACCTGGGATGCAAGCCATCTGGACCAGGCGACTTATCCACTCTAAGCATACCCATCCTTTCTAGTACATCCTGTCTATCAAGTTTCACCCCTTCCATTGCTTCTACCTACAGTCAAATATTTTAACAATAATATGTTTATTCCAGATCCAAAAGTGATAAAGGAGCTGGCACTGGAGCTGAGGAAAATGGGAGACCTTTTTCACCTGAGGCAGTTAATACTCAACAATCTCCACTCTGAACAAAGTCACAAGAAAAAATATAGAGAAATCAAGAAAAAATGAAACAATGGCGTTAAAAGGACATTCCATGACTTATTTCTTGGAAAACGATAACGGATTGATGCCATTCTTGAAGATGGAGAGAGAGGGACAATCAGATTCTTGGTATCTTTAAACCATGCCACTGTGAGGGGCCAGGGGAGAGACAGCATCAGACAACCTCCAGACCTGCGAGTGGCACCATAGGAACATCAGATCGAATAGTTAGGGCCATGACAAGCACCTGAAATAAAGGCACCATTTTACAACTTACTTTTAAATAGTGAAACATTGCAGGTGATTGTAAAATGGAGTCAATTTCTACATTTGTGGGGCATGGGCTCAAATTACATTAAAATGTTTGTGTGGAATCCTGTGTTAAGTCCCTTGAATGCTCCAGGAGACTATAAAATTAAATAGAATATCAAGCATGTTGTAAAGTTAATAAATTTGAGAGTTGGATGAATAAGTGAAAGAAATGAGGACTATTCATGTATGTTGGAACTCGTTTAAAAATACTCAAACATCTATGTATTACATATTTAAATGCATAAGCTGCATTGTCCTCATAACGTTTCACTTAATTTATATAACACTTGTTTTCATTGTAAACTAATTTAAATTGCTATTACTATCATTTGTTGATTTTGGCATGACATTTTCTTCATACCTTTCAAATTGTCAATGCATTAACTTACCTAAAAAATAAAATAAACGATTTTGCCTTGTATTAAGAACACATTGTAAGGGAAATCATCAGCCTTAAGTACAATCTTCACAGGCTCACACTTCACTTCCCAATCATTATTGAACACATCATTGCTGACCTCTAAAACAAAAGATAGGTAATACAGATGCTGGAAATCTGAAATAAAAACAGAAAATGCTGGAACCTACTCAGCAGGTCAGGCAGCATCTGTGGAGAGAGAAACAGTTAACGTTTCAGGTCTGGTTCTGATGAAAGGTCAACAACCTGAAACGTTAACTCTGTTTCTCTCTCCACAGATGCTGCCTGACCTGCTGCGTGTTTCCAGCATTTTCTGTTTTTATTTCATTGTTAGCCTCCCCTACTCTCTGTACCAGACCCATTTTGCATGCTGGTCCTCAGCACAGCAGATCATTAACATGTGACCCACTGATCACAAAAATTCAAAACTTACACTTCCTTGTATGTGGTCTGCATCATAAATTGTCCCTTGCAATCCAGTTTCCTTACTGGGCTGCGCAGGATAAACCATTCAATAGCTGTGACTGGTGGCACAATGGTGCTCGTGCTGTGAAACAGTAACCTATATAATGTTATCAAGCTTAAAATGTATAATCTTTCCGTTTATCTACCTGCCATGATTTTTCTCAGTTATCATCATACATAACGGACTCAAGGAAGAACAGAAAGAATGAGAGAGAGGCACCAACAATTTAAATGTATCCAAGGGAAAGGAATATCTAAAAATAAATAAATAAGCAGCTAGGAGCCACATCTGACCCAAGCTTTCTTCTACCATCACTCCACAGGCACTGCATGAATTTTAACTTTTGTATAATCATGCACTGGAGAAGTATGTGGATTGTGTAGAGGGGATCAAAGAAATGTTTCAAATGTGGCAGTTTATAATGAGTATTTGGATTTGTAAAGGCCTAAGATACTGAGCTCAGAGCTCTAACGGATTTGAATGCCCGACCAAACCATCATCAGGTGCGGTTGTAAGTACGGTCTTTTAATTGTACGTTTAAGTACTATTGCACATACTGTATGCTTAATAAACCTATGACACTGGACCTCAGTGTTCAAGAAACTATCGCGCTAGCAAAGGTACAATGCTGAGCATACAGGATACATACATTCCCAAAACCAACAAACTTTGACAAAGCGCATGTGACCCTAAATGGATAAACAAACAAATTAAAAGTGAGATAGAGGGAAAATGGCCTGAACAAATCCTGCAGGGAAAATAGAGAAGAGACTCATTAAGTTGAATATAAGAAAATACAGAAACAAATTAAAAAGGTGATCAGAGGGCAAAGAGAGACCTGGAAAAAGGCATAGCAGCTGAGACTTCAGTATAATAGCAAAATATTTTCCAGTACTACAACAGTAAGAAGGCACTCAGAGAAGAGGTAATCCCATAAAAGATGCAAACAGCCTTGAAAGTGAGGATGAGCACAAAATATTTCTTCCAAGTATTCACAAGGGAAGACATGAGTAACATGCCCTTTCCAAATAAAGATCTACCAAGTACAATCAATGACTGCATTATAAATTAGATTGAAGTCTTAAACAGACTAAATGGCTGAAAACAAATGTATCCCCAGGAATAGATAGTACTTATTCCAGAGTGCTGAGAGAGACCAGGGAGGAGATTTGTGATGCACTGACAAAGATTATAAGAGAGTCAATGCATACTGGGGAGGTACCAGTAGATTGGAAAAATGCTAATGTACTGCTCCTATTCAAAAAGGGTGACAAAACAGACACAGGCAATTACAGACCCATTAGTCTTACTTTCATTCCATGTAAAATTATGGAGTTGATTATCAGGACTAAACCTAAGGGGCTAGAAATTCATGGCCTTAGTGCCACTCCGTAGCGCTACTAAATGGTGCTAAAACGGTGGCTGCCGCTCTTTCGCCAGCTGCTGCCGGTTCCTGCGGCAGCTGTCGTTTTTGTCTTTACCTTTGTGCTGTTGGTAACTGGCAGCGCCACGCTGGACAAAATGGTGGCATTGTTACGTAAATCGGGGTGCAATGCCGACTTTGTGTTACAAGTGCGAACTACTACCCTAGCACTGAATTCAGCGCTGGCTCCTAAGCATACCAGGTTAACACAGAAACATAGAAGATAGGAGCAGGAGTAGGCCATTCGGCCCTTCGAGCCTGCTCCGCCATTCAATGAGATCATGGCTGATCATCCAAATTCAGTACCCTGTCCCTGCCTTCTCCCCATATCCTTTGATCCCTTTAGCCTTAAGAAATATATCCAACTCCTTCTTGAATATATTTAATGAACTGGCCTCCACCGCCCTCTGTGGCAGAGAATTCCACAGGTTCACCACTATCTGGGTGAAGAAATTCCTCCTCATTTCAGTCCTAAATGGCTTACCCCTTATCCTTAGACTATGACCCCTGGTTCTGGACTCCCCGGCCATCAGAAACATCCTTCCTGCATCTAGTCTGTCCAGGCCTGACAGAATTTTATAGGTTTCGATGAGATCCCCTCTCAATCTTCTAAACTCCAGTGAGTATAAGCCCAATCGACACAATCTCTCCTCATACGTCATTCCTGCCATCCCAGGTATCAGCCTGGTGAATCTTCGCTGCACTCCTTCCATGGCAAGAACGTCCTTCCTCAGATAAGGCGACCAAAACTGCACACAATACTCAAGGTGCAGTCTCACCAAGGCCCTGTACAACTGCAGCAAGACATCTTTGTTCCTGTACTCGAACCCTCTTGCTACGAAGACCAACATACCATTTGCCTTCTTAACCGCCTGCTGCACCTGCATGCTTACCTTCAGCGACTGGTGCACAAGAACACCCAGGTCTCTTTGCACTTCCCCTTCTCCCAATCTACTGCTATTCAAAAAATAATCTGCCTTCCTGTTTTTGCCACCAAAGTGGACAACCTCACATTTATCCACATTATAGTGCATTTGACATGTTTCTGCCCAATCACCAGACCTGTCCAAATCGTACTGGAGTTTCACAACATCCTCCTCACAGCATACCCTCCCACCCAGCTTTGTGTCGTCTGCAAATTTGGAGATATTACATCTAATTCCCTCGTCTAGATCATTAATATATATTGTGAACAGCAGGGGTCCTAGGACCGATCCTTGCGGTACCCCACTAGTCACTGCCTGCCACTCGGAAAACGACCCGTTTATTCCAACTCTTTGCTTTCTGTCCACCAACCAGTTCTCTATCCAAGTCAATACCTTGCCCCCAATCCCATGTGCCTTAATTTTGCATGCTAATCTCTTATGCGGGACCTTATCGAAAGCCTTCTGAAAGTCCAAATACACCACATCCACTGGTTCTCCCTTATCTATTTTACCAGTTACATCCTCAAAAAATTCCAGTAGATTAGTCAAGCATGATTTACCTTTTGTAAATCCATGTTGACTTTGTCCGATCCTGTCACTGCTTTCCAAGTGCTCTGCTATTACATCTTTTATAATGGACTCTAGCATTTTCCCCACTACCGATGTCAGGCTTAGCTATGCCTAGCTATGCCTACATGAAGGCCTGTTTCTGCGTTATGCCCTTGTAAACGACCTCAGCTCTTTGTGCAACTCTTTATCTGACATGACTGGTTTCTTCTGTGTCATCAGCTTATCCTGGCTGCTGAGCTAGGCTAACCTATTTCTTTTATAAAACCATTATTTCTTTTACAATTCACAATTTCTTCCAATTCACAATTTCTTACACATCTCAGGTCGAGATGCTGCCTGACCAGTTGAGTATTTCCAGCATTTTATGCTGTCATTTCACATTTACAGCATCCGCTTGCAGAGGGAAGAGGAAGATACAGAAGAAGAGGAAGCAGAAGAGGAGGAATCAGATGGAAGGATGCATCCCAGACAGCCCCTTTGATGCCGGGATATCCGGAATGGAATCATCTGCCTCCGGTCCCAGTGACCACAACCCCAATTCCCCTTTCAACATTAGTCTCACACCTTACCTTACATTTGTTACTGACCATCACAGCATCCTCTTGGCCACGATGCTGAAATAAAAGCCACCACAAAGCAAACTTTCCAATTCACCTATATACGTCTATCCATCCAATGTGAAATCAACTCATTACCTGTATACATTCTCTTAGTGAGTGTCTTATGTGTGCCTTTGCCTATCCTACTGATGTCATGCAATGCTACCCCAGTGGCTGCAGCATGGCTGGTGGAAGGCTGCTGACTTCACTGTGGGACACTACAAATATCCTTGCTGGTTGACATTGAGGGGCTGGTGGCTGGGAGTGTAAAATCAATCTTCTTGTTCCTCTTGTTCTTCTTCACTCTCCTCTCCCTCTTCTTGGTCTACCACTGGCTGGGCAGGCTGCATTTCTTGGGTGTGTGAAATGAGGAAGGCGCAAAGGTGGAGTTATGGTGATGGGAGGGTGGGAAAGCATGAGGTGCATGCCAGAAGGAGGATAACATACGAGGATACCAGCATCTTTTATCCTTTCAGCCCCGCCACTGGCCAAGGGCTCAGCCATGCCCCTGCCAAGAATGGCCTGCACCATCTCCTCCAAAAGGGTGAGGTGAGGCTAGGAATGGGAAATGTGCCTCGTGATTGGTGCAGATTTTTGGTAGGTAATGTAATGATCAGTAACCCGTCATTCTGGAATGGTACACTAGGTGGTGCTGTATGTATATAAGAGTGGGCTACCCAGGATGCACCAGGCTACCCACAAGGCAGCAGTCAAGATGGAGGCCTCTACAGATACTGTACCTAGTCCACATGTGCTCAATAAAGTGTCTAGCAAAAGCTAGCTGTTCTTAATAAAAATGACTAGTTATTAATGAACATAACATGATACCAGGATTGGTAAGATATGCTGAATATTGTGCAATGCGACATGGAGAATTTGAAGCCACCAGAGCGTTTGAAACTCACAGGAAATGTTGACTACAATTGGCAGACTTTTAAACAACAATTCAAACTCTACATTGCTGCCATCGGGGTCGGTACGAAGCCAGATGCAAGGACAATAGCGTTGCTGCTCACGGTTGCTGGCCCACAGGCGATAGAGGTATTTAATACATTTGTATTTAATCCAAAGGAGAACAGAGAAAAATTAGACGATGTGCTAAAGAAGTTTGATACACATTGTTCTCCCAAAAAGAATGAAACCTATGAGAGGTACATCTTCCATTCTCGGACATAGCAGCAAAATGAGACTTTTGATAGCTTTTTGACTGATCTGAAACTGAAAGCACAGACAGGTAATTTCTCTGAGCTGAAAGCATCCATGATTCGTGACCAGATTGTGTTTGGTATTTATGATAAAAAAGTCAGGGAACATATGTTGAGAGAAACCGAACTAACATTGGAAATTGCTGTGAAAATATGCCAAGCTAGCGAGCTAGCTCAAAAGTATACCAAGACTTTCAGTGAAATCAATGATGATGCGATTGCAGTAAGTGCTGCTGTCGGTGCTGTGTCCTACAAGGGGAAGAAACATGGGCAGAACAGAAGTGAAAAGCAATCGGAGGAAGGAATTTTTAATTGTAAACGCTGTGGTTACAAACACCAGTTAAAACAATGTCCAGCGTTTGGAAAAATGTGCACAAAATGTCATGGAAAGAATCACTTTGCCAAACAATGCTTTTCAAAAGTAAAAACTAAGAAAGGGCAACGAGTTAATGTAACTGAGGACACTGATTTAAGTGAGACATGTTTTGTCGGAATGGTGTCATGTGACAATATCAAAAAGGATACAGAAAATGTGCAGCCCTCAGGAATTAACATAGAAGATAGGAGCAGGAGTAGGCCCTTCGAGCCTGCTCCGCCATTCAATGAGATCATGGCTGATCATCCAAACCCTAGCACCCAGTCCCTACACCGACAGCCACCCCCCCCCGTAACCCCACGTATTTAATCCCCCCTAACACTAAGGGCCAATTTTTTATCATAGCCAATCAACCTAACCCGCACATCTTTGGACTGTGGGAGGAAACCGGAGCACCCGGAGGAAACTCCACGCAAACACGGGGAGAATGTGCAAACTCCACACAGACAGTCACCCGAGGCCAGATTTGAACCCGGGTCCCTGGCGCTGTGAGGCAACAGTGCTAACCACTATGCCACCGTGCTGCCCATAAAGTTGAACATAAAGTTAATGCAGTAAAAGAGGACAAATGGATGATCCCACTGCAGGTAAATGGAGCATTAATTACATTGAAACTAGACACTGGGGCAAAAGCAAACTTAATCAGTATGAGTGACATGAACAATATGAAAGAAAAGCCCAAAATACAGAAAAAGTCAGTACTACTGAAGGACTATAATGGACAGAAAATAGATAGCTTAGGTGTATGCAGACTTAAAGTGACAGTCAAATACAAAGTGCATCATCTCATGTTTTCTGTTGTGGCTGAAGGACTTGATTCACTACTGGGTGACAAAGCTTGTGAGGACTTAGAACTGGTCAAGAGAGTATACCGTATAAACTGTGCCATAAACAGAGCAGATGACTCGGTGGATTCTGTAGTAAATAATTTCCAGGATGTGTTCAAAGGATTTGGAGTTCTACCATTCACTTACAAGATCCAGCTAAAGGAGGATGCTCAGCCAGTGGTACATGCTCCACGAAGAGTTCCAGCACCCCCGCGTGACCGGCTCAAGAATGAACTGGACAGAATGACCACACTAGGAGTCATCAGGTAAGTCAAAGAGCCAACAGACTGGGTTAACTCCATGGTATGTGTAAAGAAAAAGAACAATGATCTAAGAATATGCATGGATCCAAAGGACTTAAATGCAAACATAAAACGTGAACACTACCAGATTCCCAAGCGAGAAGAAATCACCAGTGAAATGTCAGGTGCCAGATACTTTACAAAGCTCGATGCCTCACAAGGATTTTGGCAACTAAAACTGGATGAAGAGAGCACCAAATACTGTACCTTCAACACACCATTTGGCAGGTATTGTTTCCTCAGAATGCCTTTCGGGATAATATCTGCATCTGAAATCTTTCATAGAGTGATGGAACACATAATTGAAGGTCTGGAAGGAGTTCGGGTCTATGTTGATGACATCATCATCTGGGGCTCCACACTGAAAGAACACAATGAGAGACTGACTAAAGTGCTACAGAGCATACGCCGGAATGGACTGAAGCTCAACAAAGCCAAGTGTCAGTTTGGCATCCAGGAAGTCACTTTCCTAGGAGATAATCTATCTGGTAAAGGAATAGAGCCAGATATGGAAAAAGTAAACGGCATACTCAACATGCCCCGACCCACTGACAAAAAAGGAGTGCTACGCATCATGGGGATGATAAACTTCATTGGAAAGTTCATTCCTAACTTGTCAGCCAAGACAACCTGTCTGCGAGACCTGCTACATAAAACAAATGAGTTCGCATGGACAGAAAGACATGAGCAAGAGTGGATGAATCTCAAAACAGTGCTGACAACCACACCTGTACTCACCTTCTTTGACCCAACAAAGAGAATCAAAGTGTCAACGGATGCATCAAAGGATGGCCTAGGCGCGGTCTTGCTACAAGCAAAGGGTGAAGATTGGAAGCCTGTTGCCTATGCCTCCAGGTCTATGACTGATACTGAGTGTCGATATGCCCAGATTGAAAAGGAATGTCTAGGCTTGGTAGTTGGACTAGAAAACTTCCATGGCTACATATATGGACTTCCCACCTTCACAGTTGAGACAGACCACAGCCCACTGGTTGCCATCATAAAAAAGAACCTGAATGAGATGTCTCCAAGGATTCAACGACTCATGATGAAGTTGCAAAGATATGACTTTGAACTGATCTACACACCAGGCAAATACATAGTGTTAGCAGATGCACTATCCCGAGCACCCACAATGAGTCATGTGCGCTCTACTGAAGAAGACGTGGATGTTCATGTGAGTATGGTCACTGCTGCGCTGCCCGTGTCAGACACAAAATCAAAGCAAATAGCAGAAGAAACAGTAAAAGATACAGTATTACAAACAGTAATAGAGAACATTCATCATGTTTGGCCAAAAGGTTCCTGTCCAAAATATTTTCACATAAGATCAGAATTGAGTGTTGCAAGTGGACTATTATGAAAACAGAACAGAATAGTCATTCCACAGGCTCTACGTCAAGACATGCTCAAAAGGATTCATGAGGGACACCTCGGAATTGAAAAATGCAAAAGGAGAGCAAGAGACACTGTTTATTGGCCTGGCATAAATAAGGACATTGAGAACATGATAGGCAAATGTGAGACATGTCAGAAACACCAAAACAAACAAGCAAAGGAACCAATGATAGTAGCTGACATACCAACAGCACCATGGCAAAAGGTTGGTATGGACTTTTTTCATTTAAATGGTAAAGACTATCTAATAGTGATTGACTACTATTCTAACTATCCTGAGATGGCGCTGCTCTCAAGCACCACAGCAAGCAGTGTCATAATGCATGTGAAATCCATCTTCGCCAGACATGGAATTCCCAGGATTGCCGTTAGCGACAATGGTCCGTGCTTCAACTGTAAGGAGTGGCAACAGTTTGCAGCACATTATGACTTTCAACACATCACATCCAGTCCTTTGTATGCTCAGTCGAATGGTAAGACAGAGAAAGGTGTTCAAGTTCTCAAGCAACTACTGAAGAAAGCAACAGAAAGCAAGTCTGATCCTTATCTCGCCCTGCTGAGCTACCGAGCCTCACCTTTAGACTCTGGTTCTTCACCTGCTGAACTCCTAATGGGTCGCAAGTTGCGTACCACGCTACCCTGCTGTACAAAAGAAAAGCAGAGTAAGGAACTGAGACAGAGACTTCAACTGTTAAAGCTGAAACAGAAATCATACTATGACAAGTCATCCAAAACTCTGAAACCATTGACAAGGGATGATGTTGTCAGGATTGAGGATCCAGATGCATGGAACAGGAAAGCTACAGTTCTTGAGGAAGTAGGACCAAGGTCATACACTGTTAGAACTGAGGAAGGACAGATTCTCAGGAGGAACCGCTGTTCCCTCCTAAAAACACAAGAGACTATCGAAGAGCAAATCGATGACAATGCTGCAACTGAATCTTGTCACTCACCACCAGAACAATCTAACACAAATACACGTACAGGCTCTCATGAAAACACATCAGACTTACCTGTGCTGAGAAGATCCACATGTGAATTAAAAAAGCCTGATAGACTTAATCTTTGAGTACAAAGAAAACCACATTGAAAATGTATTGACTGTTGAAGATGTTTATGTTGTTATTGATTGATATTGATTGATACTGATTTTGTTTAACCTCAAAGAAAGGGGGATGTAATGATCAGTAACCTGTCATTCTGGAATGGTACACTAGGTGGTGCTGTATGTATATAAGAGTGGGCTACCCAGGATGCACCAGGCTACCCACAAGGCAGCAGTCAAGATGGAGGCCTCTACAGATACTGTACCTAGTCCACATGTGCTCAATAAAGTGTCTAGCAAAAGCTAGCTGTTCTTAATAAAAACGACTAGTTATTAATGAACATAACAGGTAAGTGATTGGTGGTGGGGGTCGTGCATTGAGCAATGTGTGAGGTTAGTGGTGTAGTTGGTAGGAGATGGCTTTTGAAGGTGCATTCACTGACCTTGACCAGTGGTCTGACCTCATGAAGCTTCTTTGGGCACTGGCCCCAGGTGGTGGGGGTGCGACACTGCTGGCAGTGATGGCCTCGGTGATGTACTCCCACATCGTTCTTTCTGGAGGGCATCCTGGCCTCTGTGGGTAGAGGGCCTGCCTGTCTTGTAATGTTGACCCCTTCACAAAGCTGCAGTGCTGCGTGCGATACCCTGGGTGTCACTTCCCTGGCTTGCTGAGCCATTTGTGTTAGTGCTGAGGCACTTTTCCCATTTTTTGAGGTTAGAGCGGGAATTCAGCTGTAAGAGCTGAATATTCACATTTGGGACTTATTTTTAATGTTAAATATTTTTTTAAAAGGCTAAAATGGCTGAAAACTGCATTGTTTCACTTCATTGTAATTTGTATTGCTTCAGCCTGCATGGCCCCTTTAATTCTCAGATCTCTTCATTGCCCACAATTCCTTGCGAGCTTCGCTTCCAGAGGCTGTGGGAAGTTGCAACGCCGCACCTGCACACAAACTTCGCCTCGGATGCCTCCAGCAACGCCACCAGGACAGCGTTGAACAGCCAACAATCTCCATCCCCCCAGATCAATTTTGCTCCGTTAGCTTCATGGCCATTTTCAGCAGTCGTTAACTCCAGCTGCTGGTGACACCGGGAACTTTACTGGCTAAAACAAATTTCTCCCCCAAGGTATCTGTACAACAATGATATAGTAAATAGGAAAAAATGGATTCAGAGGGGATGACCAACTTCCTCGACTTCGTTAAGGAAGTGACAACCCAAGTAGACTATAGTAAGTCCAATGACGTGGTGTACCTCGGCTTCCAAAATAAAGTTCCACACAAAAAGCTATTAATTAAAATCAAGGCTGTGGTGATTCCAGGTAAATCTTGGGAGTGGATAATAAGAAACAATGAGTACTCGGTGGTGGAGCTATGTCGGAGTGGGAGGGGGAAAGTACTGAGTTGGGTACCTCAGGGCTCAGTGCCGAGACGAGTACTGTTTACAATTTACATCAATTATCTTGATTCAGAAACTCAATCCAAAGTAGTAAAATATGCAGATGATATCAAATTAGGAGGACCAGTGAAATCGACAGAGGCAGTTCAGAAATTACAGAATAAATTGCACAAAATATGTAAGCAGAGAGAACAATGGCAGATTAAATTTAAAGCAGACAAGTTTAAACTGCTGCCCTAAAAAATAATACTGAGCATTTAGAGGATTTCTGTACATCCTCCCAAAGTCATACTTCATGTAGCATTGTGATAATGAGATAATGATAATCAATTGTAAGGCTAACTGCTCACATTTTCTGTTTACTATGTAAAAATATAAATATATAGTTTGCTAGTTTTACTTTCCTAAAGGCATTGGCTCTTAGATATGATGACATAGGCTCCCTCCAGTCGCTCATCCAAATGGCCATTATTCACGTGTGAGCGTAGAATGGGGAGTGTGAGCAGGGCATTCACTGTAGGGTATCATACCTAAACTGGTCCTCAGATAACCATCCACACAAGAGTCGCTGGATAGCAATCAGGAGCAAGAACCGTGGAAGACTTTTCCATTTCCTTGCTGAAGGAAACTGAAGCCAATTGTAGCACCCCAACTAATCTGTACAAACTGAGAATTAAACCTAGGGCTTTTGTGACATGGATCAGTAGCATTCTACATGGTGCATTTACTCACTGAGCCATAAAATGAGCTTAAGAACATAAGAACCTAAGAATTAGGAGCAGGAGTAGGCCATACGGCCCTTCGAGCCTGCTCCACCATTCAATAAATTCATGGCTGATCTTCGACCTCAACTCCACTTTCCCGCCCGATCCCCATATCCCTTGATTCCCCGAGTCCAAAAATTGATCTATCTCAGCATTGAATATACTCAATGACTCAGCATTCACAGTCCTTTGGGGTAGAGAATTCCAAAGATTCACAACCCTCTAATTGAAGAAATTCTTCATCTCAGTCTTGAATGGTGATCCCTTATCCTGAGCCTATGCCCCCTAGTTCTAGACTCCCCAGCCAGGGGAAACAACCTCCCAGCATCTACCCTGTCAATCCCCCTCAGAATCTTGTATGTTTCAATGAGATCACCTCTCATTCTTTCAAACTCCAGAGAGTATAGGCCCATTCTACACAATCTCTCATCATAGGACAGTTCTCACATCCCAGGGATCAATCTAGTGAACCTTCTTTCCACCGCCTCCAAGGCATGTATGTCCTTTCTCAGATAAACAGACCAGAACTATGCACAGTACTCCAGGTGTGGTCTCACCAAAGCCCTGAACAATTGTAGTAAGACTTCCTTACTCTTATACTATAACCCCCTTGCAATAAAGGCTGGCATACCATTTACTTTCCTAATTGCTTGCTGTACCTAGAGTCATAGAGTCATAGAATTATACAGCACAGAAAGAGGCCCTTCGGCCCATCGTGTCTGCGCCGTCCATCAAGCCCTCTCCAATCTAATCCCATTTTCCAGCATTTGGTCCATAGCCTTGTATGCAATGGCATTTCAAGTGCTCATCCAAATGCTTCTTGAATGTTGTGAGGGTTCCTGCCTCTACTACCCTTTCAGGCAGTGAGTTCCAGACTCCAACCACCCTCTGGGTGAAAAAGTTCCTCCTCAAATCCCCTCTAAACCTCCTGCCCCTTACCTTGAATCTATGCCCCCTTGTTATTGACCCCCCTACTAAGGGGAAAAGTTCCTCTTTATCTACCCTATCTATGCCCCTCATCATTTTGTACACCTCAATCAGGTCCCCCCTCAGCCTTCTTTGCTCCAAGGAAAACAACCCCAGCCTGTTCAGTCTTTCTTCCTGCATGCTAACTTTCTGTGTTTCCTGTACAAGGACACTTAAATCTCTCTGAACACCAACATTTAATAGTTTCTCACCATTTAAAAAATATTCTGTTTTTCTATTCTTCCTACCAAAGTGAATAACCTCACATTTCCCCACATTATACTCCATCTGCCACCTTATTGCCCACTCACTTAATCTCTCTATATCCCTCTGCAGGCTCTTTGCATCCTCCTCAAAGCTTACTTTCCCACCTAGCTTTGTATCGTCAGCAAACTTGGATACATTGCACTCTGTCCCTTCATCTAAGTCATTAATATAGATTGTAAATAGCTGAGGACCAGTTTATCCCATCTCTCTGTTTTCTGTCTGTTAACCAATCCTCTAACCATGCTAATATATTACCCCCAACCCCATGAGCCCTTATCTTGCGTAGCAACCTTTAATGTTTTTTTTAATATTCGTTCATGGGCTCTGGGCATCGCTGGCAAGGCCAGCATTTATTACCCATCCCTAGTTGCCCTTGAGAAGGTGGTGGTGAGCCGTCTTCTTGAACTGCTGCAGTCCGTGCGGTGAAGGTACTCCCACAGTGCTGTGAGGGAGGGAGTTCCAGGATTTTGATCCAGCGACAATGAAGGAACGGCGATATATTTCCAAGTCAGGATGGTGTGTGACTTGGAGGGGAACTTGGAGGTGGTGGTGGACCCATTCACCTGCTGCCCTTGTTCTTCTAGGTGGTAGAGGTCGCAGGTTTGGCAGGTGCTGCCGAAGGAGCCTTGGCGAGTTGCTGTAGTACATCTTGTAGATGGTACACACTGCAGCCACGGTATGCCGGTGGTGGAGGGAGTGAATGTTTAAGGTGGTGGATGGGGTGCTAATCAAGCGGGCTGATTTCTCCTGGATGGTGTTGAGCTTAGAGTTAGAAATTCAGTAGGTTGCGCCACCCGTTAGTGCCTTAAGAGGGTGCTAAGTGGGTCGCAAGCCAACTGGCGCCCGGGCGCGGCACTGCCCACGCCTCCTGCTAAATTCCGCGGGACGTTAGTGGTGGCGCTAACCGTTAGCACTGCGCCACGTCTCCGTTATTGCCACAAAATCATATTGCCACACGGCTAATTATGCTTGTAGCTCACCAACCTTATTCACCACACTTTCCTTTTTGAGTGTTGTTGGAGCTGCACTCATCCAGGCAAGTGGAGAGTATTCCATCACACTCCTTACTTGTGCCTTGTAGGTGGTGGAAAGGCTTTGGGGAGTCAGGAAGTGAGACACTTGCCGCAGGATTCCTCGCCTCTAAACTGCGCTTGTTGCCACAGTATTTATATGGCTGGTCTAGTTAAGTTTCTGGTCAATGGTGATCCCCAGGATGTTGATGTTGAGGGATTTGGCGCTGGCACTGCCGTTGAATGTCAAGGGGTGGTGGTTAGACTCTCGCTTGTTGGAGATAGTGATATACCTATCAATTCATCCAATGAAAAGCGACGAGTTAAGATAGTAACTATAGGTTTTTATTGGCTAAATAACAGAGCCCACCCTCGTGGGTGATTGGGTCCAACAAGGAGGAATACCAGCCAGTCGACCACCTTTATACCTGGGCAAGCAGGCGGAGCCATGGGCGGAGTCAGCTGTGGTCAGCCCAGGTATAACAGTGTGACAAGAGGTGACCTTGTGTAGTGACACAACAGTGTAAACAGTGATAACCATAGTGTAACGATATAAACAGTGATAGCCATAGTGTAACGATAGTGAACGATAAAAGTGGTTTACCACATTCACCCCTTGTTTAGATTTGAGTCCGGCGGGGTGAAGTGTACTACCAGTTCGGGTATGTCAGTCTGTCCGGAGGCCTCGTAAGTCTTTCTGATCGGCGCAGCAGCGGCGGCGGTGATGCAGTATCCGATGTTAATGCTGGTGTCTGCGTGGTCGGCGAAGGCTCGTGGGGTTCCGGCATGCCGTCTACCTGGGCTGGATTTGGGGGGGTGGGGGGTAACGGTGGTGTCTCAGGGGTGCCCGAGGGTGCAAGGTCTCGTAAGGAGACTGTGTCCTCCCGCCCGTCTGGGTATGCCACATAGGCATACTGGGGGTTGGCGTGCAGGAGGTCCACCCTCTCGACCAGGGGGTCCGTTTTATGGGCCCTCACGTGCTTTCGCAGCAAGACGGGCCCCGGAGAAGTCAGCCATGTTGGTAGCGAGGTTCCCGTAGTCGACTTCCTGGGGAAAACAAACATTCGTTCATGGGGGGTGGCGTTAATGGCCGTGCAAAGCAGTGACCGGATGGAATGCAGCGCTGCCGGGAGGACTTCCTGCCAGCGAGAGGTTGGCAGGCCCTTAGACTTTAAGGCTAAGAGAACGGCCTTCCAGACAGTCGCGTTCTCCCTTTCCACCTGGCCGTTCCCTTGGGGGTTGTAGCTGGTGGTCCTGCTTGCAGCAATGCCTCTCGCTAGTAGGAACTGGCGAAGTTCCTCGCTCATGAAGGATGAGCCCCGGTCACTATGTATATAGTTCGGGAACCCGAACAAGGCGAAGAGGTCGTTCAGGCATTTGATGACCGTGGTACTGGTCATGTCTGGGCAGGGGAAGGCAAAGGGGAAACGGGAGTACTCATCAATGATGTTGAGGAAGTACACATTACGGTCAGAGGACGGGAGGGGCCCCTTAAAATCGATGCTCAAGCGCTCGAAGCGGCGGGTGGCCTTGATCAGGCTTGCTCTGTCCGGCCTAAAGAAATGCGGTTTGCATTCGGCACAGGTTTGGCAGTTCCTGGTCATGGTCCTGACCTCCTCAATGGAGTAGGGCAGGTTGCGGGCCTTAATGAAGTGGTAAAGTCTGGTGACCCCGGGGTGGCAGAGGTCGTTGTGGAGGGTCTGCAGTCTATCAATTTGCGCGTTGGCGCATGTACTTCGTGATAGAGCATCTGGGGGTTCGTTCAGTTTACCCGGCCGGTACAAGATCTCATAATCATAGGTGGAGAGCTCGATTCTCCACCTCAAGATCTTGTCGTTCTTGATTTTGCCCCTCAGCTTGTTATTAAACATAAAAGCGACCGAACGCTGGTCGGTGAGGAGGGTAAATCGTTTGCCTGCCAGGTAATGCCTCCAGCGTCTTACTGCCTCCACGATCGCCTGGGCCTCCTTCTCGACCGAAGAGTGTCGGATCTCAGGGCCCTGGAGGGTCCTTGAGAAGAAGGCCACAGGTCTCCCCGCCTGGTTAAGGGTTGCTGCTAGGGCGAAGTCGGATGCATCGCTCTCCACTTGGAAAGGGATGGACTCATCCACCGCGTGCATTGTGGCCTTAGCAATGTCTCCCTTTATGAGGGAGAAGGCTGCGCACGCTTCTGCCGCCAGGGGGAAGGAGGTTGACTTCATGAGGGGTCTGGCTTTGTCCGCATAATTCGGCACCCATTGGGCATAGTAGGCGAAGAGCCCCAGGGTTCTCTTCAGCGCCTTTGGACAGTGGGGGAGGGGAAGCTCCATGAGGGGGCGCATTCTTTCGGGGTCGGGGCCGATGACTCCGTTCTCTACTACACAGCCGAGGATGGCGAGACGCGAGGTGTTAAACACACATTTCTCCTTATTGTAAGTGAGGTTCAGCCGTTCAGCCGTACGGAGGAATTTCTCCAGATTAACATCGTGGTCCTGCCGGTCGCGGCCGCAGATGGTGACGTTATCTAGATAAGGGAACGTGGCCTGCAGCCCGTTCTGGTCAACCATCCGGTCCATCTCCCTTTGGAAGACCGAAACCCCGTTGGTGACGCCGAAGGGAACACTAAGGAAGTGGTAGAGGCGGCCATTCGCCTCGAAGGCGGTATACTGGCGGTCCTCTGGGCGGATAGGGAGTTGGTGATAGGCCGACTTAAGGTCGATGGTGGAGAATACCCGGTACTGTGCAATCTGATTGACCATATCAGATATGCGGGGCAGGGGGTATGCGTCCAGCTGGGTGTACCGGTTTATGGTTTGGCTGTAGTCGATGACCAGGCGGTTTTTATTGCCGGTCTTAACGACTACGACCTGGGCACGCCAGGGGCTGTTGCTCCTCTCGATGATGCCCTCCTTCAGGAGACGCTGCACCTCAGAGCTAATAAAAGCTCTGTCCCCGGCGCTGTACCGCCTGCTCTTGGTGGCGGCGGGTTTACAGTCGCGGGTGAGGTTAGCGAACAGGGAGGGGGGCGGGACCTTGAGGGTGGATAGGCCGCAGGTGGTACGCGGTGGGCGGTTTAAAGGCTGCTGGCTGTCGACTGTGAGTGGAGGGAGGGGTCCACCGTATGCCAAAGTGACACTTTGAAGGTGGGATTGGAAGTCCAGCCCTAGTAGGACGGCAGCGCAGAGTTGGGGCAGGACGAGGAGTTTAAAATTTTTATACTCCGTGCCCCTAGCCGACAGGGTCACAGCACAGTAGCCGCTGATGTCTGTAGAATGGGACTTCGACGCCATCGAGATCCGGTTGCGCGTTGGCTGGACAGTGAGGGAGTAGTGGCTCACCGTGTCTGGATGGATGAAACTCTCCGTGCTTCCGCTGTCGAACAGGCAGGTCGTGGCGTGGCCGTTTACTTTGTTGTCCATCATGGACTTGGACAGGTGATGCGGGCGAGCTTGGTCCAGTGTGACGGAGGCTAGTGTATGGCTGAGCGAGCTGCTGTAGTCTGCGGGTGAGGCGGTGGTCGGGTCTGGAGACAAGGTGGCGGTCGAGTGTGGTGGGCAAAATGGCGGCGCCCACGACGTTGAATAAAATGGTGGAGAAGATGGCCGCCCCCACAATTCACATGAGGCATTGCTGGCGTCGGTGGCCTTGATCAAAGATGGCCACCCCCACGACTCACACGAGGGGATACTGGCATCTGTGGCCTTGATGAAAGATGGCCGCCCCCACAACTCGCATGGGGCACTGCTGGCGTCTGTGGCTCTCCCCCTGCAAGGCCTTCGCGAAGTGGCCTTTCTTGTGGCAATCAGAGCAAGTCGCGTTTCTTGCAGGGCAGCGCGTCCTCGGGTGTTTCGCCTGGCCACAGAAGAAGCAGCCGGCTGCCCGATCGCGGGGCTCCGATGTCGCAGCCGGTACCGGGGGTGGCGGTCCCGATCGGTTCTGGGACCCCGACGCTGAGGTAGGTCCCAGAGGCGGCGGTGCGAGGGGTATTGCGGCCGGGGTCGGGCCGGAGTCCCAGGGTCGCGCAGCACAGTACCTGGAGTACGCCTCGAGGTCCCGATGGGCCACTTCCAGAGAGCGAGCGAGGGCTGCAGTTGTATTCAGGTCGAGGTCCTTTGATTCGAGCAGTCTTTGCCGTGAGTAGTCGGACCGAAGGCCTTTCACGAAGGCATCGCGGATATTCCCTTCAGTATTTTCTGCAGCCGTTACAGCTTTAAAGTCACAGTCCCTGCCGAGTGTTTGTAGCGCCCGTAAAAATTCATCTACAGACTCTCCTGGCTGTTGCGAGCGGGATCTTAGGAGATGTCTGGCATACATAGAGTTTACCGGGCTCCGGTACTGCTCTTTCAGCAGGTTGAGGGCGTCCTCGTATGTAGTAAGGTCCTGGATGAATGCAAATACTTTAGGGCTCACTTGGGCGGTCAGAACTCTTAGTTTGGATCCCGGAGGCACGCCGGATTCTCCCAGGTAGGATTCGAAACAGCTCAGCCAGTGTTTGAAGTCGAGGGCTGAGTTCGCTGCCTGTGGGTTTAGATCCAGGTACGGCGGTCGGAGGGCTCGCAGCCAGGCCGGCTGCTGTGGCTGTTGTAGCTGGCCGTTTGGCTGGTCGTTTTGCTGCTCCGATCCATTCCTTTCAAAATTTAGCCAATAAAATTGATATACCTATCAATTCATCCAATGAAAAGCGACGAGTTAAGATAGTAACTATAGGTTTTTATTGGCTAAATAACAGAGCCCACCCTCGTGGGCGATTGGGTCCAACAAGGAGGAATACCAGCCAGTCGACCACCTTTATACCTGGGCAAGCAGGCGGAGCCATGGGCGGAGTCAGCTGTGGTCAGCCCAGGTATAACAGCGTGACAAGAGGTGACCTTGTGTAGTGACACAACAGTGTAAACAGTGATAACCATAGTGTAACGATATAAACAGTGATAACCATAGTGTAATGATAGTGAACGATAAAAGTGGTTTACCACAGATAGTCATTGCCTGGCACTTGTGTGGCGCGAATGTTACCTGCCACTTATCAGCCCAAGCCTGAATGTCGTCCAGGTCTTGTTGCATGCGGGCATGGACTGCTTCATTGTCTGAAGAGTTGCGAATGGCACTGAACACTGTGCAGTCATCAGCGAACATCCCCATTTTTTACCTTATGATGGAGGGAAGATCATTGATGAAGCAGCTGAAGATGGTTGGGCCTAGGACACTGCCTTGAGGAACTCCTCCAGTGATGTCCTGGAGCTGTGATGATTGACCACCAACCACCACCACCATCTTCCTTTGTGCTAGGTATGACTCCAGCTAGTGGAGAGTTTCCCCCCCCCCCCGATTCCGGTTGACTTCAGTTTTACTAGGGCTCCTTGATGCCTCACTCAGTCAAATGCTGCCTTGATGTCAAGGACAGTCACTCTTACCTCACCTCTGGATTTCAGCTCCTTTGTCCATGTTTAGACCAAGACTGTAGTGAGGTCTGGAGCTGAGTGGTCTTGGCGGAACCCAAACTGGGCCTTAGTGAGCAGGTTATTAGTGGGTAAGTGCTGCTTGATGGCACTGTCGATGACACCTTCCATCACATTGCTGATGATTGAGAGTAGACTGATAGGGCGGTAATTGGCCAGCATGGATTTGTCCTGCTTTTTGTGGACAGGACATACCTGGGCAGTTTTCCACATTGTCGGAGAGATGTCAGTATTGTAGCTGTACTGGAACAGCTTGGCTAGAGACGCGGCTAGTTCTGGAGCACAAGTCTTCAGCACAACAGCCGGGATGTTGTCGGGGCCATTAGCCTTTGCTGTATCCAGTGCATTCAGCCATTTCTTGATATCACGTGGAGTGAACCGAATTAGCTGAAGACTGGCTTCTGTGATGGTGGGGACCTCAGGAGTAGGCCAATATGGATCATCCACTCGGCACTTCAGGCTGAAGATGGTTGCAAATGCTTCAGCCTTGTCTTTAGCACTCGTGTGCTGGGCTCCACCATCATTGAGGATGGGGACATTCGTGGAACCTCCTCCTCTCGTTAGTTGTTTAATGGTCCACTACCATTCACGACTGGATGTGGCAGGAGTGCATAGATTTGATCTGATCCGTTGGTTGTGGAATTGCTTAGCCCTGTCTATAGCATGCTGCTTCTGCTTTTTAGCATGCATGTTGTGCTGCCTTCCTTTAGGAATTTATGTTAGTTTTCCAGTTAATTCAGGTGTTTGAGTAATTTGGGTCGATTTCCATTGTGTGCCGCCACCTAGTGGATATTTGGTACCTAGCAAGTGCAGTAAAGTAAACTACTGTATATCACAGACCTGCAGCCACACATGGCCTGGGAAGTTATATTCTTGTCACGCTCCAGCCTTGGACACTATTTGTCTTTTCACAATAAGAATCTTTCAGTAAAGTTTACAAGAAAAGTCAAGCCTTGTGATTTTTATGGGAAGATATCAAGTTGTTAGCTACCTGTCTAGCTCTGCATAGGAACGCGCTGCAAGGGCAGAATACATGTAGTCCTGTGTTGCAGCTTCCCACCTCATTTTTAGGATTGCCTGGTGTTGCTCCTGGCACGCTCTTCTACACCCCTTATTGAACCTGGGTTGGTCCCCTGGCTTGATGATAAAGGTAGAGTGAGGGCTATGCCAGGTAATGAGGTTACAGATTGTGGTGGAATACAATTCTGCTGCTGCTGATGGCCCACAGTGCCTTATGGATGCCCAGTTTTGAGCTGCTAGATCTGTTCTGAATCTATCCCATTTAGCACCGTGGTAGTGCCATACAACATGATGGAGGGTGTCCGCAGTGTGAAGATGGGACTTCGTCTCCAGAATGACTGTGCGGTGGTCACTGCTTCCAATGCTGTCATGGACAGATGCATCTGCGATAGGTATAATGATGAGGACGAGGACAAGTATTTTATCCCTCGTGTTCGTTCTCTCACCACCTGCTGCAGGCCCAGTCTGGTAGCTATGTCCTTCAGGACTCGGCCAGTAGTGGTGCTACCAAGCCACTCTTGGTGATGGACATTGAGACTTCATGGGGTCCAGGGTCAATGTTGAGGACTCCCAGGGGCACTCCTTCTCGACTGTATACCATTGTGCCACCACCCCTGGTGGGTCTGTCCTGATGGTGGGACAGGACATACCCAGGGATGGTGATAGAGGAGTTTGGACATTGGCTGAAAGGTATGATTCTGTGAGTACGACTATGTCAGGCTGTTGCTTGACTAGTCTGTGGGACAGCTCTCCCAATTTTGGCACAAGTCCCCATATGTTGGTGAGGAGGACTTTGCAGAGTCGACTTGGCTGGGTGTGCCATTGTCGTGTCTATAGCTGGTGCCAAGGTCGATGCCGGGTGATTCATCTGGTTTAATTCTTACTATTGTGTTTCGTAGTGGTTTGTTACAACTAGAGTGGCTTGCTAGGCCATTTCAGAGAGCAGTTAAGAGTGAGTCTCATGTTGTTGTGGGTCTGGAGTCACAGATAGGCCAGACTGAGTAAGGATAGCAGATATCTTTCCCTGAAGGTCATTAGTGAACCAGATGGTTTTTTACTACAATGCAATAGTTTCATGGTTACCATTACTGATACTAGCTTTTTATTCCAGATTTATTTAATCAACTGAATTTAAATTCCCCAGCTGCCGTGGTGGGATTTGAACTCACGTCTCTGGATCATTAGTCCAGGCTGCTGGATTATCAGCCCGGTAACATAACCACTAGGCTACCGTTCCCTTATGTGGCACCTTATCGAAAGCTTTTTGGAAATCCAAATATACTAATATACTACATCTATTGGTGCCCCTTTATCTACCCTGCTCATTACATCCTCAAAAATCTCTAATAAACTTGTTAAACACGACCCTTTCATAAAACCATGTTGATTCTGCTGAATCATATTATGATTTTCTAAGTGCCCTGTTACCACTTCCTTAATAATGGATTCCAGTAGTTTCCCCGATGACTGATGTCAGGCTAACTGGCCTGTAGTTCCCTTTTTTCTCTCTCCCTCCTTTCTTAAATAGTGGGGTTACATTTCCCACCTTCTAATCGTCTGGGACTGTACTAGAATCTAGGGAATTTTTGAAGATCACAACCAATGCATCCACTATCTCTAAAGCCACCTCTTTTAGAACCCTAAGATGTAGGCTATCAGGTCCAGTGGATTTGTTGGCTTTTAGTCTAATTAATTTAAGTACTTTTTCTCCACTAGCTTGAGATGTAATTGACAAATATGATGTAATCAATTTTTTTGTATTAGTTCCTGGGATGTGGGCGTCACTGGCAAGGCCAGCATTTATTGCTCATCCTTAATTGCCCTTGAGAAGGTAGTGGTGAGCCACCGCCTTGAACCGCTGCAGTCCTTGTGGTGAAGGCACTCCCATAGTGCTGTTAGAGAGGGTGTTCCAGGATTTTGACCCAGCGACGATGAAGTAAGGAAATATATTTCCAAGTCAGGATGGTGTGTGTGACTTGGTGGGAAACTTGCAGTTGATGGTGTGCCCATGCACCTGCTGCCCTTGTCCCTCTAGGTGGTAGAGGTCACGGGTTTGGGAGGTGCTATCGAAGAAGCCTTGGTGAGTTGTTGCAGTGCATCCTGTAGATGGTACTGATGCGCTATCAATTACTCATAAAAGACTGAGAGTTAAGAGAGTAACTAAAGGCTTTTATTAACAAAAGAATGAAGGTCTGCCTCGAGTGGTCGACCGGTCCAGAAATACAAAGGGCTGGGGAGCAGTCACCTTTATACTAGGGCTTGTGGGAGGAGTCAGCCGAGGCATGTCCAGGCATGTACACAGTGGAATGCAAACAGTGGTTTACCACATTCACCCCTTGTTTAAAATTGAGTCCGGCGGGGTGAAGTGTATTAAAAGTTAGTGTATTGGAGTCTCTCCGGAGGTCTTGTCTGCCGCTGTGATCGGCGTGGCGACGGCAGGGGCAGTGGAGCTTCCGGCGTCGAGTCCTGCGTGGGCTGTGGCACAGGCGTGTCGTCCTCGTAGATGTCGAGCGGGTCGCGGGGCCCAGGCCTGCCGTCTGCTGGGGCTGGATATCGGATCGTGGGGGGGGGTGGTAGTGAGTAGTGGGTTACTGCGGCCCCCGAGGGTGCAAGGTCTCTTATGGAGACTGTGTCCTCCCGCCCGTCCGGGTATGCAATGTAAGCATACTGGGGGTTGGCGTGGAGGAGGTCGACCCTCTCGACCAGGGGGTCCGTTTTATGGGTCCTCACGTGCCTTCTCAGTAGGACCGGCCCTGGGGACATCAGCCATGGCGGTAGCGATGTCCCTGATGTGGACTTCCTTGGGAAGACAAACATTTTCTCATGAGGGGTGGCGTTAGTGGCAGTGCAGAGCAGTGACTGAATAGAGTGGAGCGCATCGGGGAGCACATCCTGCCAGCGGGAGGTTGGAAGGCCCCTAGACTTTAAGGCTAGCAGGGCGGCCTTCCAAACTGTCGCATTTTCTCTTTCCACCTGTCCGTTCCCCCGGGGGTTGTAACTGGTGGTCCTGCTTGTGGCAATACCCCTAGTTAGCAGGTACTGACGGAGTTCGTCGCTCATAAACGATGAGCCCCGGTCGCTATGGATATAGCTGGGGAAACCGAACAGGGTGAAGAGGTCGTTCAGACATTTAATGACCGTGGCACTGGTCATGTCCGGGCAGGGGATGGCGAACGGGAAACGGGAGTACTCATCAATAATATTGAGGAAGTACACATTGCGGTCGGAGGAGGGGAGAGGCCCTTTAAAATCAACGCTCAGGCGCTCGAAGGGGCGAGTGGCTTTTATCAGGTGGGCCCTGTCTGGTCTATAAAAGTGCGGTTTGCACTCAGCGCAGACTTGGCAGTTCCTGGTCATGGTCCTGACCTCCTCAATAGAGTAAGGCAGGTTGCGGGCCTTGATGAAGTGGAAGAACCTGGTGACCCCCGGGTGGCAGAGGTCATTGTGGAGGGCCCGCAGTCTATCGATCTGCGCGCTGGCGCAGGTGCCACGCGATAGCGCATCCGGGGGTTCATTGAGCTTCCCGGGCCGGTACAAGATCTCGTAATTGTAGGTGGAAAGTTCGATTCTCCACCTCAAGATCTTGTCATTTTTGATTTTGCCCCTCTGCTTGTTGTTAAACATGAAAGCAACTGAACGTTGGTCAGTGAGCAGGGTAAATCGTTTTCCGGCCAGGTAGTGCCTCCAATGACGCACAGCCTCCACAATCGCCTGGGCCTCCTTCTCAACAGCGGAGTGTCTGGTCTCCGGGCCTTGGAGGGTTCGTGAAAAGAAGGCCACGGGTCTCCCCGCCTGATTGAGGGTAGCGGCCAGGGCAAAGTCGGACGCGTCACTTTCCACCTGGAAGGGGATGGATTCGTCCACTGCGTGCATGGTGGCTTTGGCAATGTCTTCCTTGATACGGTGGAAGGCTAAGCGGGCCTCTGCCGTCAAGGGAAAAGAGGTGGACTTGATCAGCGGATGGGCCTTGTCCGCATAGTAGGGGACCCACTGGGCATAATAGGAGAAAAACCCTAGGCACCTCTTCAGGGCCTTGAGGCAGTGGGGCAGTGGGAGTTCCATAAGGGGACGCATCCGGTCGGGGTCGGGGCCGATGACTCCGTGTTCCACAACACAGCCAAGGATGGTGAGGCGGTTTGTGCGGAATATGCATTTCTCCTTGTTATATGTCAGGTTCAGGAGTTGGGCGGTGCGGAGGAATTTTTCGAGGTTTGCGTCATGGTCCTGCAAGTCACGACCGCAGATGGTCACATTGTCCAGATATGGGAAAGTGGCCTGCAACGCATTTTGATCTACCATCCGGTCCATCTCCCTTTGGAAGACGGAGACCCCGTTGGTGACGCCAAAGGGAACCCTAAGGAAGTGGTAGAGGCGGCCGTTTGCCTCAAAGGCAGTATACTGGCAGTCCTCAGGGCAGATAGGGAGCTGGTGGTACGCTGATTTCAGGTCAATGGTCGAGAAGACGCGGTACTGCGCGATCTGGTTGACCATATCAGCTATGCGGGGGAGTGGGTAGGCGTCCAGCAGGGTGTAGCGACTTATTGTCTGGCTGTAGTCGATGACCAGGCGCTGCTTCTCGCCGGTCTTAACGACCACAACCTGGGCTCGCCAGGGGCTGGTGCTGCCCTCAATAATCCCTTCCTTCAGGAGCCGCTCCACTTCGGTTTTAATGAAAACCCTGTCCCCGGCACTGTATCGCCTGCTCTTTGTGGCGATGGGCTTACAGTCAGGGGTGAGGTTAGCAAACAGTGGGGGGGGGGTGACTCTGAGTGTGGAGAGGTTGCACCTGGTGCGCGGCGGGCAATTTGGGAGCTGCTGGCTGCGGACTGTGAGTGGGGGTAGGGGTCCACCGTACGCCATCGTAACACTTTTAAGGTGGCACTGAAAATCTAACCCCAGCAGGACGGCAGCGCAGAGGTTGGGCAGGACCAGAAGTTTAAAATGATCGTACACGGTCCCGTCTACTACGAGTGTCACTACGCAGTAGCCGCCGATGTCCGCCGACTGGGACTCGGAGGCCATAGAAATCCGCTGGTGCGCAGGCAGGACTGGGGAGAGCAACGCCGCACCGTGTTGGGGTGGATGAAGCTCTCCGTGCTCCCAGAGTCAAAAAGGCAGATTGTATCGTGGCCATTTACCTTAATGTCCATTGTGGAACTGGCCAGCTGGTGCGATCTCGCTTGGTCCAGTGTAACGGATGCCAGCGTAGGGGTCGGTGTGTCGCTGCGGGTATCAGATGAGGCGGTGTTGGGGGCCTGCTGCGTTCCGGCTGTCATCCAAGATGGCGGCGTCCATGATCCCCATGTGGCTGGAGGCGTCCAAAATGGCTGCTGTACCGGTGGTTCGCACATGGCCGGGGAGGCCCAAGATGGCGGCCCGCATGGCCCACACGCGGCACTGCTGGGGTTCGGGGTGGCTTTGGCCCTGCAGACGTTAGCGTAGTGTCCCTTCTTCCCGCAGCCCGAGCAGATCGCGTTTTTCGCCGGGCAGCGCGCTCTGGGGTGTTTTGCCTGGCCACAGAAGTAGCATTTCTGGCCTTGGGGCACTGCTGTCTGGCCTTGGGACACTGCTGCGGTAGTTGGGCCGTTGCTGGGGTGTGGCTGGGGTGGCACGGCGCTATGAGGCGGTCCTACCGTGTCCCAGGCTGTCATTCCCCGCGGCGTCCACGGTGCAGAGGAGTAGGCATCCATGCCCCGGTAGGCTGCATCCAATGATAGTGCGAGTTCAGAGGCCTTGTTGAGGTCGAGGTCACTCTGCTCCAACAGTCACTGTCGGGTGTAATTGGATCTGTGGCCCGCTACAAAAGCATCCCGGATAAGTTCCTCTGTGTACACGGCGGCCTTTACATCCTTACAACCACAGGCCCGGCCAAGCACAGACAGTGCCTGAAGGTATTCCACGGTCGATTCCCCAGGTTGTTGTTTACGACTCCCCAGAAGGTGCCTGGCGTACACTTCGTTCACTGGGCGCGTGTACTGGTCCTTGAGGAGCTTGATAGCGTCCGCGTACGAGGTCGCATCTTGGATGACCGAGTACACTCGGTGGTTCACTTTGGAGGTCAGGACATCCAGTTTGTCCTCGTCCGATTTGATTGCTGCGGAGGCGGTCAGGAATTTTTCGAAACACTTAAGCCAGTGAGTAAACTTGGTGGATGAGTCCGCCTCCCGATGATCTAAGTCCAGGCATGCTGGTGTGAGGATCTTCTCCATTATAAAAATTTTGTTAATAAAATTGATGCGCTATCAATTACTCATAAAAGACTGAGAGTTAAGAGAGTAACTAAAGGCTTTTATTAACAAAAGAATGAAGGTCTGACTCGAGTGGTCGACCGGTCCAGAAATACAAAGGGCTGGGGAGCAGTCACCTTTATACTAGGACTTGTGGGAGGAGTCAGCCGAGGCATGTCCAGGCATGTACACAGTGGAATACAAACAGTGGTTTACCACAGGTACACACTGCAGCCATGGTGTGCCGGAGTGAATGTTTAAAGTGGTAGATGGAGCGCCAATCAAGTGGGCTGCTTTGTCCTAGATGGTGTCGAGCTTCTTGAGTGTTGTTGCAGCTGCACTCATCCAGGCAAGTGGAGAGTATTCCACCACACTCCTGACTTGTGCCTTTTAGACGATGGAAAGGCTTTGGGGAGTCAGGAGGTGAGACACTCGCCACAGAATACTCAGTCTCTGACCTGCTCTTGTTGCCACAGTATTTATGTGGCTGGTCCAGTTAAGTTTCTGGTCAATGGTGACCCACTAGGATGTTGATGGTGGGGGATCCGGTGATGGTAATGCCATGGAATGTCAAGAGGTGGTGGTTAGACTCACTCTTGTTGGAGATAGTCATTGCCTGGCACTTGTGTGGTGCGAATGTTACTTGCCACTTATCAGCCAAAGCCTGAATGTTGTCCAGGTCTTGCTGCATGAGGGCATGGACTGCTTCGTTATCAGAGGCATTGCGAATGGAACTGAACACTGTGCAGTCATCAGCAAAAATCCCCATGTCTGGCCTTATAATGGAGGGTAGGTCATTGATGAAGCAGCTGAAGATGTTTTGGCCTAGGACACTGCCCTGAGGAACTCCTACAGCGATGTCCCGGGGCTGTGATGATTGGCCTCCAACAACCGCCTTCCTTTGTGCTAGGTATGACTCCAGCCAGTGGAGAGTTTTCCCCGATTCCCATTGACTTCAATTTTACTGGGGCTCCTTGATGTCACACTCGGTCAAATGCTGCCTTGATGTCAATGGCAGTCACTCCCACTTCACCTCTGGCATTCGGCTCTTTTGCCCTTGTTTAGACCAAGGCTGTAATGAGGTTGGGAGCAGAGTGGTCTTGGCGGAACCCAAACTGAGCATCAGTGAGCAGATTATTTGTGAGTGCCACTTGATAGCACTGTCGACAACACCTTCCACCACTTTGCTGAATGAGTAGACTGATGGGGCGATAATTGGCCGGATTGGTTTGTCCTGCTGTTTGTGGACAGGACATACCTGGGCAGTTTTCCACATTGTTGGATAGATGCCAGTGTTATAGCTGTAGTAGAACAGCTTAGCTAGAGGCGCGGCTAGTTCTGGAGCACAAGTCTTCAGCACGACAGCCGGAATGTTGTCAGGGCCCATAGCCTTTGCTGTATTCAGTGCACTCAGCTGTTTCTTGATATCATGTGGTGTGAATTAAATTGGCTGGAAGACTAGATTCTGTGATGGTGGGGACCTCAGGAGTAGGCCGATATGGATCATCCACTCGGCACTTCTGGCTGATAATGGTTGCAAACACTTCAACCTTGTCTTTTGCACTCATGTGCTGGGCTCCACCATCATTGAGGATGGAGATGTTCCTGGAACCTCTCAGCCTTAGATCATAGAAATTCACGGCACCTGATTTTTAGGTATGCCTGGTGCTGTTCCTGGCATGCTCTTCTACACACCTCATTGAACCAGGGTTGGTCCCCAGGCCTGATGGTAATGATAGAGTAACGGATATGCCAGGCAATGAGGTTACAGATTGTGGTGCAATACAAATCTGCTGCTGTTGATGGCCCACAGCACCTCATGGATGCTCAGTTGAGCTGCTAGATCTGTTCTGAATCTATCCCATTTAGCACAGTGGTAATGCCTCACAACAGGAGGGTGTCCTCAGTGGGAAGACGGGACTTCCGTCTCCACAAGGACTGTGCGTTGGTCACTGCTACCAATGCTGCCATGGACAGGTGCATCTGCGACAGGTAGAATGGTGAGGACGAGGTCAAGTATTTTATCCCTCATGTTCGTTCTCTCACCACCTGCTGCAGGCCCAGTCTGGTAGCTATGTCCTTCAGGACTCAGCCAGCTCGGTCAGTAGTTGTGCTACCGAGCCACTCTTGGTGATGGACATTGAAGTCCTCCACCCAGAGTACATTCTGTGCCCTTGCTACTCTCAGTGCTTCTTCCAAGTGGTGTCCAATGTGGAGGAGTACTGATTCGTCACCTGAGGGAGGGTAGTAAGTGGTAATCAGCAGGAGGTTTCCTTGCCTATGCTTGACCTGAAGCCATGAGACTTTGTGGGGTCCGGAGTCAATGTTGAGATCTCCCAGGGCCACACCCTCCCGACTGTATACCACTGTGCCGCCACCTCTGGTGGGTCTGTCCTGCCCGTGGGACTGCTCTCCCAGTTTTGGCACAAGTCCCCAGATGTTAGTGAGGAGGACTTTGCAGGGTCGACTGGGCTGGGTGTGCCTTTGTCGTGTCCATCGCCGATGCTGAGGTCGATGCTGGGTGGTCCATCCAGTTTTATTCTTCCTCTCATTTTCTGTAGTGGTTTAGAACAACTGAGTGACTTGTTAGGCCATTTCAGGGGGCAGTTAAAAGTCAACCACGTTGCTGTGGGTCTTGAGTCACGTATAGGCCAGGCCAGGTAAGGACGGCAGATTTTCTTCTCTAAAGGACATTAGTGAACCAGATGGGCTTTTACAACAATCTGGTAGTTTCATCGTCACCTCATGAGGTGGTCTCATTGAAACATATGAAATTCTTATAGGGCTTGACAGGGTAGATGCTGGGTGGATGTTTCCCCTGGCTGGGGAGTCTAGAACTAGGGGTCACAGTCTCAGAATAAGGGGTCTGCCATTTGAGACTGAGATGAGGAGAAATTTCTTCACTCAGAGGGTGGTGAATCTTTGGAATTCTCTACCCCAGAGGGCTGTGGAGGCTCAGTCGTTGAGTATATTCAAGACAGAGATCGATAGATTTTTGGATATTAAGGGAATCAAGGGATATGGAGATAGTGCGGGAAGGTGGAGTTGAGGTAGATCAGCCGCGATCGTATTGAATGGCGGAGCAGGCTCGAAGGGCCGAATGACCTACTCCTGATCCTATTTCTTATATTTTTATATTTTAGTTTGATGGCATTGGGCTGCCCAATGTTAGACCACTTGTCTAATTGAAATCCCCTCCTCACTAATTCAAACTGGCTCTTGGTCTCTCAACAAATTAGATTCAAAGTTCTCATCCTTATCTACAAATCCCTCCACAACCTCACTCCAGCCTTAGAATGATAGAAGTTTACAGCACAGAAGGAGGCCATTCAGTCCATCGTTTCTGGGCCGGCCAAAAAAGAGCTATCTAGCCTAATCCCACTTTCCAGCACTTGGTCCATAGCCCTGTAGGCACTTCAAGTGCATATCTAAGTACTTTTTAAATGCGTTGAGGGTTTCTACTTCTACCACCCTTTCAGGCAGTGAGTTCCAGACCCCCACCACCCTCTGGGTGAAAAAGGTTCTCCTCAACCCCCTTCTACCAATGACTAAATCTATGCCACCCTGGTTATTGACCTCTCTGCTAAGGGAAATAGGTCTTTCCTATTCACTCTATCTAGGCTCCTCGTAATTTTTATACGCCTCAATTAAGTTTCTCCTCAGCCTCCTTTGTTCCAAAGAAAACAACCCCCAGCCTATCCAATCTTTCCTCAGAGCTAAAATTCTCCAGTCCTGGCAACATCCTCGTAAATCTCCTCTGTACCCTTTCTAGTGTAATGTGGTGACCAGAACTGTACATAGTACTCTCGCTGTGGCCTAACTAGTGTTTTATACAGTTCAAGCATAACCTCCCTGCTCTCTTATATTCTATGCCCTGGCTAATAATGGAATAAATGCAAGTATCCCATATGCCTTCTTAACCACCTTATCTACCTGTCCTGCTACCTTCAGGAATCTGTGGATATGCAGTCCAAGGTCCCTCTGTTCATCCACACCTCTCAGTATCCTACCATTTATTGTGTATTCCCTTGCCTTGTTAGCCCTCTCCAAATGCATTACCTCACACTTACATAAGAACATAAGAACATAAGAAATAGGAGCAGGAGTGGGCCAATCGGCCCCTCGAGCCTGCTCCGCCATTCAATAAGATCATGGCTGATCTGATCCTAGGCGCCAATCCACTATCACAGAACCATCTCCTGAATCTAACAGAATTAGACACACGAAATAGGAGCAGGATCAGGCTACACGGCCCCTGGGCCCGCTCCGCTACCCACAGGGCCATGACCGATCCGGACCTAGACTCATGTCCAAATTCCTGCCCGCTCCCCGTAACCCTTAATTCCCTTTACTTCTAGGAAACTGTCTATTTCTGTTTTAAATTTATGTAATGATGTAGCTTCTACAGCTTTTTGGGGCAGCATATTCCATGGACCTACCACCCTCTGAGTGAAGTAGTTCCTCCTCATCTCAGTTTTGAAAGAGCAGCCCCTTATTCTAAGACTATGCCCCCTAGCTCTAGTTTCACCCATCATCGGGAACATCCTCCCCGCATCCACCCGATCCAACCCCTTCACAATCTTATATGTTTCAATAAGATCGCCTCTCATTCTTCTGAACTCCAATGAGTAGAGTCCCAATCTACTCAACCTCTCACATATGTCCATCCCCTCATCCCCGGGATTAACCGAGTGAACCTTCTTTGTACTGACTCGAGAGCAAGTATGTCCTTTCTGAAGTATGGACACCAAAACTGTACGCAGTATTCCAGGTGCGGTCTCACCAATACCTTGTACAACTGAAGCAATACCTCCCTATTTTTATATTCTATCCCCCTAGCAATGAAAGCCAACATTCCATTGGCCTTCTTAATCACTTGCTGCACCTGCATACTAACCTTTTGAGTTTCGTGCACCAGGACCCCCAGATCCCTTTGTACTTCAGTACTTTCCAGTTTCTTGCCATTAAGATAATAACTTGCTCTACGATTTTTCCTGCCAAAGTGCATAACCTCACACTTTCCAGTATTGTATTCCATCTGCCAAATCTCTGCCCACTTACTTAGCCTGTCTATGTCCCCTTGCAGGTTTTTAATGTCCTCCTCACTCACTACTTTCCCTCCCATCTTAGTATAATCTGCAAACTTTGATATGTTACACTCGGTCCCCTCCTCCAAATCGTTAATATAGATTGTAAAGAGTTGGGGGCCCAGCACTGACTTCTCCAGATTGAATTCCATTTGCCACTTTTCTGCCCACCTGACCAGTCCATTGAAAGCTTCCTGCAGTCTACAGCTATCTTCCTCACTATCAACCGCACGGCCAATTTTTGTATCATCTGCAAACTTCTTAATCATGCCCCCTACATTGAAGTCTAAATCATTGATATATACCACATAAATCAAGGAACCTAGAGCTGAGTCCTGTGGAACCCCACTGGAAACAGCCTTCCAGACACAAAAACACCCGTCGACCATTACACTTTGCTTCCTGCCGCTGAGCCAATTTTGGATCCAACTTGCCACTTTCCCTTGGATCCCATGGGCTTTTACTTTTCTAACCAGTCTGCCATGTGGGACCTTGTCAAAAGCCTTGCTAAAATCCATGTAGACTACATCAAACACATGACCCACATCGACCCTCCTTGTTACCTCCTCAAAAAATTCAATCAAGTTAGTCAGACACGACCTTCCCTTAACAAATCCATGCTGACTGTCCTAGATTAATCCGTGCCTTTTTAAATGATGATTAACACTGTCCCTCAGAATTTTTTTACAATAATTGAGAATGTGGAACTCGCCACCACAGGGAGTGGTTGAAGCGAAAAGTATAGATGCATTTAAGGGAAGGCTAGACAAGCATACGAGGGAGAAGGGAATAGAGGGTTGCGGTGATAGATGTAGATGAGGAAAGACGGGAGGAGGCTCGAATGGAGCATAAATGCTGCCATGGATTGGTTGGGCCGAATGCCCTGTTTCTGTGCCGTATATACTATGTAATCCTATGTAATTTGCCCACCACCAAGGTCCAGCTTTACAATCTCTCCTGTCCTCTGCTCCTCTGACTGCTTTTGTCTACTGTTTATGCCCCTCTTCCACTGCTCTACCTTTCATGGTAGCACCCTCTGGCACCTCACTTTGGAAGTCTTCCACCTTCCTCACTCCCCCTCCTTCGTCATCCATCCTCACCTTTAAAAATCTGCAAGAAAAAGCTCTTTGACCAAGCTTTTGGTCGCATGTCCCCATGTAACGGTTCTCTTCCCCTCATTTTTCCGTGTTAAAAGTGCTATACGAATGCAGGTTGTTGTGCATTAAAAATATTTGACATTGCAAGGAGAAATTGTTGACAAATGTCCAGAGTTACATAACAACAACTTGTATTTATATAGCGCCTTTAACGTAGTAAAACATCCCAAGGCACTGCACAGGAGTATTTTAAGACAAAAAATTTGACACCGATCCACATAAGGATAAATTAGGGCAGGTGACCAAAAGCTTAGTCAAAGTGGTAGATTTTACGGAGCGCCTTAAAGGAGGAAAGAGAGGTAGTGAGGTGGACAGGTTTAGGCAGGGAATTCCAGAGCTTAGGGCCTAGGCAACAGAAGGCACGGCCACCAAAGGTTGAGCGATTATAATCAGGGATCCTCAAGAGGGCAGAATTAGAGGAGCGCCGATATCTCGGGGGGTTGTGGGGCTGGAGGAGATTATAGAGATAGGGAGGGGCAAAGCCATGGAGGGATTTGAAAACAAGGATGAGAATTTTGAAATCGAGGCGCTGCTTAACCGTGAGCCAATGTAGGTCAGTGAGCACAGGGGTGATGGGCGAACAGGACTTGGTGCGAGTTAGGACACGGGCAGCTGAGTTTTGGATGACCTCAAGTTTACGTAGGTTGGAATGTGGGAGGTCAGCTAGGAGTGCGTTGGAATAGTCAAGTCTAGAGATAACAAAGCCATGGATGAGGGTTTCAGCAGCGGATGAGCTGAGGCAAGGGCGGAGACGGGCGATGTTACGGAGGTGGAAGTAGGCGGTCTTTGTTATGCTGCGAATATGTGGTCGGAAGCTCATTTCAGGGTCAAATATGACACCAAGTTTGCGAACAGTGTGGTTCAGCCTCAGGCAGATGTTAGGGAGAGGGATAGAGTCAGTGGCTAGGGAACATAGTTTGTGGCGGGGACCAAAAACAATGGCTTCGGTTTTCCCAATATTTAATTGGAGAAAATGTTTGCTCACACAGACTGCATGTCGGACAAGCAGTCTGTATGTCTGACATGGACAGGATCTAGAGAGAACAATGAAGGATTAGGAAATGGATAGTCAGAACAAAAGGGGAATTCTCGTCGCTTTCAATAATGACGAGCGTGGGTTACTCGCTGAAAGGGCGGTGTTTACAAGAAGGGAGCCGAGCCGAGCCGAGCCGCACAGCCGCCCTGTGACTCTCCGCATCACCTGTGCAGCCACAACCGCGCCCGAGGCCGGGCTGATCCTTTGTGACGCGCGGCGGGCTCGAGAGCCAGGTGCAGTCAACAGGAGCTTGACGGCAAAGCCTTTACTAGAAAGGCAGCATCGACACAAAGCCCTTTCGTGGGGTAAATAATAAAAATACAACGTTAAAATCGGCAGCAACTTTAGAGCAGTATTTCGTGTTAGTGACGGAGGGAGATTGATTTATGAGGCTAGGTCCAGGTACAAGCCCGGCCGAGTCGGCGAATGTGTTTTTCTTGTTACTGCTGATTGGGGGGACGGGGACATGAAAAATCTCAAAGCCATAAAGAATTGCGCAGTGGAGCTGAGAAAAGTAGGACGGCTGTGGGATCTGAGACAGTGAATATTCAATGAATTATGCAGGAAGTTGCCATCTTCGACCTAAGCAAAACTGCCAAAACAAAAATTAGAAAAACAATTGCTGCGCGTCAGCCTTGGCTCAGTGACGACACTCCAGCCTCTGAGTCAGAAAGTTGTTGTTTCAAGTCGCACTCCAGAGACTTGATCACATAATCTCGGCTAAATTCGTGTTTTTTTTAAATGGCTTTTCTTTGGAGGTTCAGACCGTGACTCTGGCCTGGAGCTCCAGGTGAATCTCACTGTACCCAGTTGACCATACAATGGGGTCCCCTTGAAGGCATAGGCCACAGAAACTCCCTGAGGCATGGAGTCCCTGCTCCTGTGCCCCCTTATTAGATGTAAGAGACGGGCAGAGGCTTCACACTCCCAAAGGCCACATGGACATTTCTCACTATGTTGGGACCCAGCTCAGTTTCCCGCTCTTCTGACATACTCTAGCCGAAGTTACGGTGGGGGGGTTCGCCAGAACTGTGGCAGATGTTTGGGTCTGTGACCCCCAGGGCTCCTTGGCATGTACTAATGTGGCCCACAAAGATGAAAGCTCGGACACCTTTGTTGGAAATGATTTGATGCCAGTTATTCTCTCTTAGGCAGCAGGGAATTGTCTGGGATGCAGGACTGCAGCATAGCTTTTTTTCCATTACTGTGGGAATTCAGAATATTTTTTCAGTGTCTTTCAAGCCAAACAGCTTCACAACATAAGCACTGAAAATCCATGGGACATAATCCTGCCGGTTACACTGGTGTCCTCCAGCGGTGATCCCACCAGGTGCCTCTAATTTGCATAGAGCAGATAGGTGCAAGTGCCACATCTCCGTCACCTACCTGCTCTATACAACTGGAAAATCTGCCTGCCTGTTACTGGAAAGGTCTCCTCCTCTCCAGATCCCAGCCATGTACACTTTAGTCCCTTGTATAAGGGGCCAATCAAGATAAATTAGAAAAAAAATCTTTGTGGCTTCAGCCTGCTTGGCTGGCATGGACCCTTCCTCCCCCCTACATTGGTGGGGCCCATTTACATCCGTTGGAGGCTGATATGGCTCATCTCACTGGCTGTATTGGCCTCCATTGCTACGTTGTGTTTCGAAAGAGCCAGAGAAGTGAGAACTCCTGCCATAAGGAATTTCCACCGTTGGCCACACCCCGATGAAATTTGCCTTCTCGGGTGAGTGAAGGTTCCTCCCCTTGCAAGGCAGGCTGGAAAATCCCAGTAACGGTGGAGGTCTGTCGCAACTGGACCCTGCCATACCTGCTCCTAAGAAACCCTGACTGAGGGGGCCCAACAATTTGATGGTATAGTCTGGCCCTGGGTGAAGCAGGTTCAGGTGCTAGGGTTGCCAACTCTGGTTGGAGGCATTCCTGGAGGTTTGATCAGGTGATGTTCTGACCACATGACACCTGACCATGTGATGTCTGATCACATGACATTTGGAATTGTTATTGTATTTACCTTATAAAGGTTGGGTCCACTGTAGTTGAGAATCTTTGCTCGTGGTTTTGTGTAAGCAGCTGTTGTATGAGAAGTTTCAAGAACCAGGATGCCACCCGTGAGCAGGTGAAGATGGGAATCTGAGGGCAGGATGAGGGGAAACCAAAGGTGGGGGAGGAATTTGCAGAGGGGAAACACTTTGATTCCACCAGTAACTAATAGTAACTCACTTAAATTGCACTAACTAATAGTGGTAACACTCAGATTCTGCTCATAACCAACAGTAATACAATAACTCTCTAATAATCTATATGTAAAAAAGTAGTATTAGGTATAATGCCCTGATATTTTACCTGTAACTAGTAGTAATCCTATAACCTGCTGATATTCACTCTGAAACTACAACCAGAATCCCCCTGCACTGCAGAAGGTGTGGTCAGGCTCCCCAGTCAATGCCACTTTTAATAGTCCCAATCACACTCCCTATCTCCTTGGGCTCTGGTTTGGACTTGGGTTCTGTGTGAAGGTGACAACTCTGAACTGGGAATCTTGGTCGGAGCCCATCTGTACTTGGACTTCACATGTCAAACCTGGCCGACACAGACCAACCTGAACCAAACCGAGATATTGCACAAAGGAAGACTTGCATTTATATAGCGCTCTTCACGACCACCGGACGGCCCAAAGTGCTTTACAGCCAATGAAGTACTTTTGAAGTGTAGTCACTGTTGTAATGTAGGAAACACGGCAGCCAATTTGCGCACAGCAAGCTCCCACAAACAGCAATGTGATAATGACCAGATAATCTGTTTTTAGTGATGATGATTGAGGGATAAATATTGCCCAGGACACCAGGGATAACTCCCCTGCTCTTCTTCGAAATAGTGCCAAGGGATCTTTTACATCCAGCTGAGAGAGCAGATGGGGCCTCGGTTTATCGTCTCATCCGAAAGACAGCACCTCCGACAGTGCAGCACTCCCTCAGCACTGCACTGGAGTGTCAGTCTAAATCTTTGTGCTCAAGTCTCTGGAGTGGAACTTGAACCCACAACCTTCTAGACTCAGAGGCGAGGGTGCTACCAACCGAGCCACAGCTGACACGCGGGCGCAATGTTTGAGGTACTTCTCACTGGGCACATTGTTCTAAACTTAGTTCAGCACCAACATTTCTAAACAACTTTTAAGGCTCAGACTTAGTCAAGCAAAGTTTCGTTGAATGACAGATATTGCAGCACAGGAGGAGTCCATTTAACCCACTTAGATACTTTTTTTTAAACTCATAAGACGCTAGAGCTGGTGGAAGGTAAGCACAGAGGAGAATCCATGAGGGTAGGGGAGAAAACAGTATAACCATCACAATATATGATTAGGATGCATTTTTATTTCATAAAATAATGTTTTTAATCACTATAAAACCCTGTTTACAGATTTTCTGGCTTTAAATAATGAGCGCAAAGCCACTTTAAAAAATATACAGTCCATCTTGTAGTATTGCACTCTTTTTTTCCCCCATATTTCTTGAAGGCATGTAAGACAACTGTTGACAAAGCAGTCATATTCTTACACAAATAAAAAAAAAATATTTTTACAACAGTATTTTACAGTTTGTTGTGCACCAAAATATTTATTTTTGAAACATAAGCAGGTTGGTTTAAAATGCTAAATTCATCAGCTGTTACCTTTAAATGATTTATTCATTGATAATTCAGTACTTCCGCAGATTTAAAGTGGAATCACTGAGAAGTGCACAGTTTAATTTGTGCAAGTCGTAATGCTAGAATGTGCTAATTTTACAGAACTGTACTAATTTTTTTTAAAGGAGTGAATTTATTACATGATTTTGGGCAAACATGCTGGCATTTGAACTCTTAAACAAAACATTGAAGATAAATAGGGATAGGATGGAGGTTTGAGGCTGTGTATTTGTCATACACTGTAAAATCTGGTGTTCAAGTCTGTTGATGTCTATATTAGGTTTTCCAAATGCAAATTACCTATTGACTAGCCTCATATTACACTAGCAGGATTTCTAGGAAACCAGAATAGGCGTGCAATTTAAACACTAGGAGCATTCTCCCTTTGCTAATTTTAGCAAAAAAGGTTGACGTGAATAAAAAGTAATTTTGGTCACAATGGTCCAGACACTTGTTTTCGTAAACCCCCCTCCCCACCCACAAACACAGAACATTCTATTAAGAATTTCTTAAATATTTTGGGCAGTGAGGCAAACTCTGATGAATGTATTGTCCATAACATCAGCTGTTTAAGAGAGTCCATTCCATACAGGGGATTTTCACGGCCAATTTGTGCACAGCAAGCTCCCACAAACAGCAAGGTGATAATGACCAGATAATCTGTTTTTGTTATGTTGATTGAGGGATAAATATTGGCCAGGACACCGGGAGAGCTCCCCTGCTCTTCTTCGAAATAGTGCCATGGGATCATTTACATCCACCTGAGAGAGCAGACGGGGCCTCGGTTTAACGTCTCATCTGAAAGAGGGCAACTTTGAAGTGCAGCAGCACTCCCTTAGCACTGCACTGGAGTGTCAGCCTAGATTTATGTGCTCTAGTCCCTGGAATGGGACGTGAACCCACAACCTTCTGACTCAGAGGCGAGTGTGCTACCCACTGAGCCACGGCTGACACATTATCCTTTGTCAATGCACTGAGAACTATTTCTGCGTGTGAGGGGCAATACATAAATGCAATTTGTAATTAATAACCATATTAGGAACAGGAGTAGGCCATTCAGCCCCTCGAGCCTGTTCCGCCATGGCTGATCTCAACCTCAACTCCATTTAGAGAAGATCTCAATCACTTCAGTGGGAGATCAGCTGAAACCCTTGCAGAAATGGCGCAAACAGTTGGAAGAACCCCTGCAGAAATTCCAGGTGGTTATATTTATGTGGTTTTGGAATAATATTTTCTCATTACTTGTTTGCTAAGCTCTAGAATCCCCTCCCTAAACCTCTCTGCCACTCTCTCCTCCTTTTAAGATACTCTTTAAAACCTAACTCTGACCAAGCTTTTGGTCACCTGCCCTAATATCTATCTATGTCAAATTTTGTCTGATAACATTCCTGTGGAAAAACCTTGGAATGTTACTACATTAAAAGCGCTACTGTATATAATGCGAGTTGTTTTATTACTGAATACACCTACGGAATTGTTGGAGTTCCCTACATAAGACCATTGTGGGAGTTCCATTACATTAAGGACTGCAACAGTTCAGTAAGACCTACAGTCCTAACAAGGGATGGGCAATAAATGTGGCCTTCAGTCATGCAGCTTGCATAGTTCAGACTATTGGTTTCTTCACAACCATCTCTTTATGCCACACTATGATTAGCCAGTTTGAAGTAGGATTCAGGGAAAGGGTGGTTGTGTCATGTAATGCTAGTCTGAACTCCCTTTCCCCAATGAAGCATCCCTGGGGTACTGCCTCTCGATCACTGATTTGAGAACCACAGGACAAAAAATTTAGGCAAACTGGAGTGATGAGCAACTTGGGGCCTCAGTGCTCATGACCCTGTGGTAGGGAAGAATAGGCTGTGCTCCTTACAGACACTGGGACAGATTTTCCTCCAGCACCCAGGTTTGAGCTCAGCGGGGTCGACCACTAATCACGTTAACTGGGCACAAGCTGCTGATGATATTCGGCCTATTATTAGAATATAAATGGGTGGAAGATTGTGAGCAGCTGGTATGTGAATAAGTACTTCCAGCCCACCAAGTTCTTATGCCTGGCTTCTAAAGAGGAAAACCTGCCCCACTGTACTTAAATACAGACACCGAACAACTGACTTTAATAAAGGGACTAATATTATAGAACAGCTCCACATAATTACTGCCAATGCAAGATGTTTTCTTTACATGGAGAGAAGCTAATGAGGAAACCCTGAGACTTGGAATGACTGCTGCTGGAAGGTGTTACCTTTCCTGGAGGATGAACAGGAGAACAATATGCTCAGATATCCAAGGTTCGGTACCTACAATGATTGAGGAAGAATGGGTTGCAGAGACATGAGCAGTTCCTGTAAGCTTCACATTTCCAACCCGTGGAACCAGAGTGCGATGGGGTATGGTGTATGTCCATGCTTTGGTCAACAGGGTGGTGGAATGTCGCTCGTTCGTACATAGGCAGCAGGTACCAGGAACTACTAAGTCTCAAACTTGCACCTGTCTGATATTTAATAACCAGCTAGTGACTATTGTCCTTCGGGAGCGGGGAAGTAAGCAGAATCTCTTTAGGGTTGAGAGGCCTGAAAAGTAATGTGCCTAACAATGCAAGATTGGAACCAATTCAACTGTGGCAGATTTGGTCCTCTGATACGTGAGCTGAGCTGTTGGTGATTGACCAGGCAGTCTGGCTCATTAATGAGATCTGGAAATGATAGACCTGTCACATAGGCTGTAATTCTGCCTTCTTAGCTCTAGGAAACCCTATATATCAATACCGTAACTGATAGAATGGTCCTGGTTGGACAAACAGCAGAAAGTGTCCCAGCGCTCTGTTAGTAAACTGCACAGTTTTAGCTAGTTAAACTCCAGCAGTGCACGTTTGGGGGCCCCTAAGCTTTGGATTCTTGCCATTCTACAGCTAAGCTCTGTGGAATTGGGTAAGTTGGGTGAATCTCTACAGAGACCGAGTGTGCCCTTCATTTCAGGCAATGGATTTCTCAGTAGCTTGATTTGGAGATTCTTAAGCATGGTAATGGGGTTGTGCACACATTAGTGCTGAGCTGACCAAAGTAATACAAGTATGTCCTTAGTGTTGGATTATTTGAACATCATTTGAACTCCATTGTCTGCTCTGGAATACAATGAAAGAATCTGAAAAGGCTCTTCTCTAACCTTTTCTTATAACACTTATAAAGCAGATTTACTTGTAGTGTAAAGTCCTCTGACTCTGGAAGATTCACAATTCTGCTGTAACCCATCTCATGTATTTTCCCAACTCTCAAGAAAAAAGTTAGTAGAGGTAATTTTGATGGGATTTGAGAAAACTGCCAACAGGTCCTTGGGTTACCACGTCGCTTTGGCACAGTGATATTATCGGTCATGCTCCAATGCACCAATTAAACCTCAATCATTAAACTGTTTTAATTTTACGAATCAGTAAGTGGACAGGTCCTTCAGGGATAGACTTGATGATGTTCCAAGCATCGTAATGCATGAGGCCGTGCAGGAACTTGCCATTGATTGCGAGCAATTCATCCCCAACATCGATCATTCCAGACTGCTCAGAAGCACCACCTGCAGGTTACAACAGGTAAAATATAATGTGAATAATGCCATGGAATTCCGTGCTAGTGACAGTGGCAATTTTGCAATTGTATGCTGTGCTGTGCTATGATATGATCAGGTAAGATGAGGAGAACACTGATGTGCAAATCTTGTCACATATCTGCTGAGAACCTCAATGATTTTGTCTTAAAAATGAAATCATTTTGATATATCTCACTCTTTAAAAATAAACAATTCCATGTGATCAGGCTCCCTCTTTTTGATCATAAATCTCATTCCTGATAGTTCCCTTATCTTGTCATTAATGTTACTGAAACCAAACATTAAATGGGAGTGGATTTCTCTTTGGGGTGGAGCTCCGGTGGGACATCAGGACTTCTGTCCATCATTCTGTACCCATTTTCCTGGGTTTGGGCTTTGTAAATATAAATATTCTAGCCTCTTGAACATCCCCTATTTTAATCGCTCCACCATTGGTGGCCGTGCTTTCAGCTGTCAAGGCCTTACGCTCTGGAATTCCCTCCCTAAACCTTTCTGCCTCGCTCCTCCTTTAAGACGCTCCTTAAAACCTACCTCAGCTGCCCTAATATCTCATGTGGCTTGGTGTCAAATTTTGTTTGATAACACTCCTGTGAAATACCTTGGGACGTTTTACTACGTTAAAGGCGCTATATAAATACAAGTTGTTGTTGTTACATAAATGGTGGATTACCGCCGCCAAGTGGGAGCCCACCAGTGTAAAGGAAAAGAATGCCAGGGAAGCTGCTGTAGCACCAGAAGATCCGGTGACAAACCTAGAAGGGGCAGAAGTGCCCGGCTGATCAGAAACACCAAAGGCCGAGATCAGGTAATTGTTTGAGGTGGAATGGAATGAGTGGAGGTTATACTAATGGGCCCCCTGAGGGAAATTCAGGGCTATTAACACCACTTCCCAGGGCCCATTGGCACCAACCCCATGGTGGCCTCAGGAAGTGGTGATAACTGGGGAAAAAAGAATCAAAATCCACCTGGAAACCAACCTCCTCCCTCCACCCCCGCAACAATTACGTGTGGCAGACGGGGAAGGAGTAGGCACCGGCAGTACCAGCAATGCTGGTGGTAGGGTTGTGGTAACGTGGAACCCTGATAGGGCTGGTGAGGCAGCAGTAAGCTTATTGCCCCATATTTCCACCATTACGAATGGGGAAAGATAATTCACCACCTCCCACAGTATGTTTTAAAATTTCAAATTGCAATTATTTGTTGAAAAGCAAAGGTCTTTACCATGGGATGGAGAGGAGCTCCATCTAGTGTCCTGGCTGGCATTACACAACTTGTCCCCATGGGTAAGGCAGGCTTTGGATACATGCAGCCATGCTCGTTCGACTTGGAGTTCATTGAAGCATTTCGCTGCCTATGCTGTTGTGCCACCACAAATCTTGCCCTCCTAATAACATGGTAATGATGTCGCAGAACTAACCGGGGATGTTGGCAGACCAGGTGCACTTCACCCTCAGACTTAGGATAGATATGCCAATCAGTGAAACTGGATTGCAGTATTTATTTAAAGGCTGACCTTTCTGAAGATGCTTTTTGGTAGTATAGTGGTTAGGGTACTGGACTAGTAATCCGGAGGGCCTAGACTAATGATCTAGAGACATGAGTTAAAATCCCACAGCAGCTGGGAATTTAAATTCAGTTAATTAAATAAATCTGGAATAAAAAGCTAGTATCAATAATGGTGACCATGAAACTACTGGATTGCCATAAAACCCATCTAGTTCACTAATATCCTTTAGGGAAGGAAATCTGCCGTCCTTACCCAGTCTGGCCTATATGTAGCTCCAGACCCACAGCAATGTGGTTGACTCTTAACTGCCCTCTGAAATGGCCCAGCAAGCCACTCGGTTGTATAAAGTGGTTCACCACCACCTTCTCAAGGGCAATTAGGGATGGGCAATAAATACTGGCCTTGCCTGTGACGCCCACATCCAGTGAATGAATAAAAAAAAAATCAGCTAATTTAAATAATTATAAGGTCAGCCCGTGTAACTTAGAGCTTCCTGCAAAGATTGCATGGATTACATAGGGTATATAGCACAGAAACAGGCCATTCGGCCCAACCAGTCCATGCCAGCATTTATGCTTCACACGAGCCTCCTCCCGCCTTTCCTCATCTAAATCTATCAGCATAACCCTCTATTCCCTTTTCCCTCATATGCTTGTCTAGCCTCCCCTTAAATGCATTTCTACTATTCACTTCAACCACTCCCTGTGGTAGTGAGTTCCACATTCTCACCACTCTTTGGGTTAAGAAGTTTCTTCTGAATTCCCTATTGGATTTCTTGGTGATTATCTTATATTGATGGCCTCTAGTTATGCTCTTCCCCACAAGTGTAAACATTCTCTCTCTATCCACTCTATCAAAATTTTTCAGAATTTTAAAGACCTCTATTAGGTCGCCCCTCAGCCTTTTTTCAAGAGAAAAAGAGATCCAGCCTGTTCACCCTTTCCTGATATGTATACCCTCACATTTCTGGTATCATCCTTGTAAATCTTCTCTGCACCCTCTCCAGTGCCTCTATATCTTTTTTATAATATGGTGACCAGAACTGTACACAGTACTCTAAGTGTGATCTAACCAAGGTTCGATACAGGTTTAGCATAACTTCCCTTTTCAATTCTAACCCATTAGAAATAAATCCGAGTGCTTGGTTTGCATTTTTACGGCCTTGCTAACCTGTGTCGCAACTTTTAGTGATTTGTGTATTTATACTCCTAGATCCCTTTGTTCCTCTACCCCACCTAGACTCTCACCCTCCAAGTGATAAGTGACCTCCCTATTCTTCCTACCAAAATGTAATACCTCACATTTATCTGTGTTGAACTTCATTTGCCAATTATATGCCCATTCTGCAAGTTTATTAATGTCCTCCTGTAACTTGTTGCAGTCGTCCTCAGTATTGACTATTCCCCCCAATTTGGTGTCATCTGCAAATTTAGAAATTGTGTTTTTGATTCCAAGTCTAAATCATTAATGTAAATTGTGAACAGCAGTGGTCCCAGCACTGATCCTTGTGGAACACCACTACCCACCTTCTGACACTGTGAATAGCTACCCTTTACTTCGGCTCTCTGCTTTCTGTCTTGAAGCCAGCTAGCTATCCATTCTTGTCCCCTGACTCTGCATTCTCTGACCTTGTTCATCAGTCTATTATGGGGTACCTTATTGAAGGCCTTTTGAAAATCCAGATAAATTACATCTACTGCATTACCATTGTCTACTCTCTCTGTTACCTCTTCAAAAAATGCAATAAGGTTGGTCAAGCAAGACTTTCCCTTTTGAAATCCATGTTGACTATTCATTATTATATTTTTGGTTTCTATTTTCTTCTTTAGTAGGGATTCCAATATTTTTCCTACCCCTGATGTTAAGCTGACTGTGTGGCGGAGCCACCAAGGGTCTCCGAACAATTGGTAATAATCCCTTTAACTACAGTGTAGTGCAACCGCGGACTGCACCTTTAAACTGCTTGTTAACTGTACTGTATTGTGTTTTCCTGCACTCCACGTAATGACATCATGACGCTGCTCACGTGACCGCCAGTGGCACGAAGAACGCGATGACGTCAGCTTCCAGAATCTTCCAGTAGTCGTCGAGTGCCCAGCAAGCTGAATAGAGCTGTATACCGTTTCTCCTGTAGTTTCCCTGTTAACTTAGTTGTTCATTAAAACCTGTTGATTTGATTCATCGAGTTGAATACTTTATTCAGATAGGAACCTCCGTTCCTACATTGGTGACCCCGATCTCGTCGGACAACTTTCGTCGAGGATGAACACGAACGCCGTCGCCCTTAAACTGCCGCAGTTCTGGGAACAGCAGCCAGCAGCATGGTTTTTCCAGGCAGAAGCACAGTTCGCTCTCCGGGAGGTCACAGCGGATGCGACCCGTTATTATTATGTGGTTGCCACTCTCGACAGTGCCACGGCCTCGCGGGTCGTCAGCATCCTTGGAAGCCCACCGGAGGAGGGCAAGTACGAAGCGCTTAAAGCCCGTTTGCTACAGGTATTTGATCTTAATAAGTCGGAGCGGGCACGCAAGCTTATTTCCATGCCCGGCCTCGGAGACTCAAAACCGTCAGAGCTGATGAGTCAAATGCTCATGCTGTTGGGTGCGGAACCCCAATGCTTTTTATTCCGTGAGCTTTTCCTCTGCCAGCTACCCGAACCGGTTCAGGCAGCATTGGCCAACACAGCCATCACAGACGGTGCTGAACTCGCTGCAGAGGCAGACAAGATATTTACTGTTACTCAGCAATGTTGTCAGCCGCGAGGCACTTTTCCCCCACGCGAGAGAAACCCAGCCCTCCCCCAGCAGGATGGTGCCCGTACCACACCCGTTTTGGCGCCAAAGCTCGATGCTGCCGGCCTCCTTGCAGTTTCCCTCAAGAAAACAAAACAAAAAAACTCCAACAAGCCCGCGTCCTCCCGGACGGACGACAAAGTCTAAAAAGCACAGCAAGTTAGCTATGGCGGCGGGCTCAGCGGGCAAACTCATTTATGTTACGGATTCCGTTACGGGCCGACGATTCCTGTGCGACACTGGTTCACAGTGCAGCATCCTCCCGGCTTCAAAGCTGGACCTACTATCCGCCGGCCAGGGGCCTTCCCTCGTGGCAGTAAATGGCGCTGCCATGCGTACGTTCGGGAAACGGACGGTAAACTTAACCTTCGCCGGTCAACGTTTTGTCTGCGACTTTATTACAGCTAAGGTCTCACAGGCCATCCTGGGGGCTGATTTTTTCTGCGCCAACGGTCTGCTGGTCGACGTCCAACACTGCCGACTCATTAATGCGTCCACTTTCCATGCAGTGCCCTGCCACCGCAGCACCGCCGTGTCCTGGTCGGTGGCCTGCGCGGTTCCGTCGCAAGACAGGTTTACGCGCCTGCTCGGCGAATTCCCGGAGCTCACCAGGCCCACTTTTTCGGCTACAAGCACACGGCACGGGGTGGAGCACCATATCTCCACGACCGGAGCACCCGTTTACGCCCGGGCGCGGTGATTAGAAGCCGGCAAGCTGGCAGCCGCAAAGGCTGAGTTCCAGACCATGGAGCGCCTCGGGATCATCCGGCATTCGGACAGCCCTTGGTCCTCCCCACTGCATATAGTACCCAAACCAGGCGGCGGATGGCGACCTTGCGGGGATTACAGACGCTTAAACGACGCCACGACACCGGACAGGTACCCTATTCCCCACATCCAAGATTTTTCGGCACATCTGGCTGGCAACGCTATATTTTCTAAAGTGGATCTCGTTCGTGGATATCACCAAGTTCCGGTGCACCCTCCAGACGTCCTCAAAACGGCAGTCATCACTCCGTTCGGCCTTTTTGAGTTCCTCCACATGCCATTCGGTCTGAAAAATGCAGCTCAAGCATTCCAGCGTTTGATGGACTCTGTATTACGGGACCTACCCTTCATTTTTGTTTATTTGGACGACATCCTAATAGCCAGCAAGGATACAACAGCTCACATGGCCCATTTACGTACGCTTTTCGCCCGACTCAGCCAACACGGCCTTATTGTCAATCCGGCCAAATGCACGTTCGGAGTATCCAGTATTGATTTCCTGGGACACAGGATTACCCCAGAAGGCGCCGTCCCACTAGCCACCAAGGTAGAGGCAGTTACCGCATTCCCTCATCCTCGCACGGTCAAACCCCTGCAAGAGTTCTTGGGGATGGTAAATTTTTATCATCGTTTCGTCCCCAAAGCGGCCCGGTTGATGCAACCTCTGTACGAAGCACTAAAAGGAAAGTCGGGCAAGGATGTTCTCACTTGGACACTGCAAATGGACCAGGCGTTCCGCTATACCAAGGCGGCGTTGGCGGATGCAACTATGCTGGCACACCCACTTCCGGGCGCGACGGTTGCCCTCACTACGGATGCCTCAGACAACGCCATCGGAGCAGTTCAAGAGCAATGGGTCGACGGGGGTTGGCAGCCGTTAGCCTTTTTCAGCCGCCAACTGCGCAAGAACGAGCGAAAGTATAGCACTTTTGACAGAGAGCTGCTAGCCCTGTTTTTGGCCATCAGGCATTTCCGTTTCCTCCTAGAAGGCCGCCCGTTCACTGCCTTCGTGGACCACAAGCCGCTCACCTTCGCCATGGCCAAAGCGGCGGAACCTTGGTCAGCTCGGCAGCAGCGCCACCTCACGTTTATATCCGAATTCACGACGGATTTGCGGCACGTGTCAGGCAAGGATAATCTCGTGGCAGATTGCCTTTCCCGGGTTCCAGTCCAGGCAGTCCACCTGGGCATCGATTTCATCGGACTGGCAGGGGATCAACTGGCAGACACAGAGGTACAAGCGTTTAGGACCATGCCTTCCAGTTGGCAGGTTGCAGATGTGCCGTTTCAAGAGGCAGGAACCACGCTCTTGTGCGACACATCCATGGGAGTGCCCCGGCCCATTGTGCCGGTCGAATGGCGCAAGAAGGTATTCCAGGCAATCCACGGGTTATCTCACCCGGGGATGCGGGCTTCTCAACAGCTACTGTCCCGCAAATTCGTTTGGAAAGGCATGCATTTGGACGTCCGGGACTGGACAAACAATTGCGTCGATTGTCAAAAATCCAAAGTCCACCGTCACGTCAAGGCCCCGCTGGCAAACTTCCCGGTGCCTGAGCGCCGTTTCGACCACGTTCACGTGGATTTAGTAGGCCCCCTTCCCGGGTCACGTGGATTCACACACCTCCTGACGGTCGTAGACCGGACCACCAGGTGGCCAGAGGCGATTCCCTTGGCCGCTACCACTGCAGCAGACGTAGCCAGGGCGTTTCTTTCGTCGTGGGTGGCTCGTTTCGGGGTGCCATCGGACATCTCCTCGGACCGCGGTCCGCAATTCACATCCGAGCTGTGGAACGCAGTGGCACAAGGCCTGGGTACCAAGCTGCACCATACCACCGCGTACCATCCACAGGCGAATGGCCTGTGCGAAAGGTTCCATCGGTCTCTCAAAGCGTCCCTCCGTGCCAGCTTGAGGGGACCCAATTGGGTGGACAGGCTCCCATGGGTGATGCTAGGCCTCCGGACAGCACCAAAGGAGGATCTCCAGTCTTCGTCGGCTGAGCTGGTTTATGGCCAGACACTCAGTGCCAGGTGACTTTCTCCCTCCACACACCGAACCATGGTCTGCAGCTCAACAGCTCCTATTTCATCAGGAGGCGGCTAGGAATTTCCGGCCCATCCCAACCTCGCAGCATGACCTGCAGAGGCCTCACGTCCCGACAGAGCTCATGAGTTCGGACTATGTCTTTATTCGACAAGACGGTCACAGAGACCCACTCAAGCCGCCGTATACCGGACCTTTTCATGTCATCTCATCAGGGGAAAAGTTCTTCACAGTCGAAGTCGGTGGAAAGTCTGATACCGTTTGTCGACCGGCTCAAACCAGCCCACCTGGATCGGAGTGAGCCTGTCGTGGCTGCCCAACCGCCTCGCCGCGGCCGACCGCCGTTAGCCACCAGACCAGCCGTGTATCAGCCCACCGTCGAACAGCCCGATTCGGCCTCTGACGCGCCTGCACCTCTGACTACCGTTTCTGCCTCGCCCAAGACGCCGCTTCTGCCGCAATCCGGCACTGGTTCTTCTAATAACGCCCCGTTTCCGCTGCCTGAGTTTCGTCGCCGTTCGGCCAGGATCATTAAGCCTCCTACTCGGTTGACAATGTCCGTTAAAGTGGATTCTGGGGGGGGCGCCTGTGGCGGAGCCACCAAGGGTCTCAGAACAATTGGTAATAATCCCTTTAACTACAGTGTAGTGCAACTGCGGACTGCACCTTTAAACTGCTTGTTAACTGTACTGTATTGTGTTTTCCTGCACTCCACGTGATGACGTCATGACACTGCTCACGTGACCGCCAGTGGTGCAAAGAACGCGATGACGTCATGACGTCAGCTTCCAGAATCTTCCAGTAGTCGTCGAGTGCCCAGCAAGCTGAATAGACCTGTATACCGTTTCTCCTGTAGTTTCCCTGTTAACTTCGTTGTTCATTAAAACCTGTTGATTTGATTCATCGAGTCGAATACTTTATTCAGATAGGAATCTCCGTTCCTACAACTGGTCTATAATTCCCTGGACATGTTCTATCCCCCTTCTTAAATATAGGTATTAAGTTAGCTTTCCGCCAGTCCTCTGGCACTATACCTTTTTCTAATTATTAAATGTGTGTAGTAATGCCTCTGCTATCTCTTCCCTAGATTCTTTTACCGTCAGTAGAAAACTCGCCTAATGGCGGGCGTGGGGGGTGCGGCACAGAAAATCTTGTAAAACTGCAGCATACAAAAGGCTACTGCTGAAACTTAGTGTTGTGGTCACGTAAATGTAAGTACTAAAGGCACAACATTTACTTTAAAACAGGTAGCAACCTTTGCGAAGGATGTATTGAGAAGGCAAAGAAATGACAAGCAAAAAAAATAAAGGTAAACCCAATGTGGAGACAAAGAATGGAATCTGTGGTAAAGTGACCGATTGGTGACTCCTTGGTTGATGGTTGATGAAATGAATGCTCTGCTTCATGAGGTGGGTGTAAGAAGGATTGCCTGAATTAGCACTACAGAACACCTTCCCCAAGACGACAGTTAACTGTACCTGGCAGGAGGTAATGGCCAGGCTCAACACTGTGCACACTACCCACAGGACCTGGAGACGGATGCAGGAGAAGACAGCAAGCTGGCAAAGTATGGCTACCCAACAGTACTATGTGCCAGGTAGATACCCAAGATTGCATGCCACAATGTGTTGCCCACCAATATGCCCAACATTTATTGCTCACCCATACAAAGCCCTCACATAATGTTACAGTTTCACTGTATCTCATGTATACCCCATACCTCAGCCAAGCTGTATCTTACAATTGAAAGCCTTGCTATTTTGTTCACAAAATCTGCATGGTGTAACCTTTTATTGGTGTTGTCCTGGGAATACATTTTAATGAAGGAGAGAGGTTTAAACGCTGAGAAAAAATTATAATATTTTAGACCCATTTAAAATGCAGAATTCTAAGTATTTCATTTAATATTAAAAACATTATAATGATGGTATGTGAGGACTGTTTTTCTGAGTTCAGACAGCTGGCAGGGAGCCAAACTTGCTGGTTGTGTCTAAGGAGAAATAGCAAGTGTGCTGCCCTCAATTTTCCATCGATTAAACTGATGGACAGAAAATCGTGGGCATCAAGCTGATGATTTCTACATGTGCGGAGCTGGGGGGGGGGCGGTGGGGCAGAAGAGGAGCAAGGATCATTGCCAGCAACACTGAACTCAGAAAATAAGCCCTTTGATATACTTCCATTAACATAAATTAACATTGCTGGTGGCAGCTTGCACCTCCGATTCAGACGTGCAATTGGTAGTAATAGGAGCTGCTTAATACTGTATCAGCACCTTGACATAATTTAGCAGTTTTCAATTAACAGGCATTCTCTTATTGCTTTGAACGCACTCAAAGGAAAGCTTCCTTTGTATGCTGCATTCTTAGTGGGAATATTTACCTTGAAATATTCGTTTAATATACAGGGGTCTGTCTCCATGGATTGAAGCCTTTCCACCATCTAGACTGAATCCTAGGCCAGCAGAGGTCTTCAGCAGCTCTACAGTGCTGGCCCCTCCAAGGTCCACATTCATGCCTGTAGTAATCAAGATAAATGCAACTTAATCTGGTAACATGGCACTTCATTTTATTCCTGCCCAATGTTGTAACTCGGATTTCAGTAAAGTGTAAATAGTGTCTGTGTGAAATTTTAATACTGTATTTATTTGAGCTGTGAAAAACACCAAGCAATACAATCATAAAGTCTGTATCTGGATAGATCATTTTTAATACCCCACTTATATTATGTGGCTTCAGGGTGAGGTCTCTGCCCACTTGTACAGGCCAACAAAGCAACTGACCTGCAGGATTGTCCCCTTGCGTTGGGCATGGTCTGCAGTCAAATGTGTGAGGTTGTAAATGCAGCTTTTGAGCAACTGCACATGAGCAGACCTTGTGCATGAAGAAAAGCAAATTCAGAACATAAAGAACTGGATTAAATTGAAAGAACGGCTTCCAGTGTTAAGTGGATATGCAACATAAATAGGGTATTAGCTGTAGAACACCATGGTAAAGTGTCAGCTCAGTGGGTAGCACACTCGCCTCTGAGTCAGAAGGTTCTGGGTTCAAGTCTCACTCCTGGGACTTTGAGCACATAAACTAGGCTGACACTCCAGTGCAGTGCTGAGGGAGTGCTGCACTGTCAGAGGTGCCATCTTTCGGATGTGACGTTAAACCGAGGCCCCGTCTGCTCTCTCAGGTGGACGTAAAAGATCCCATGGCACTATTTCGAAGAAGAGTAGGGGAGTTCTCCCCGGTGTCCTGGCCAATATTTATCCCTCAACCAACATAACAAAAACAGATTACAGGAAACTTCGCGATATCCGGCACCGACGGGACCGGCGTGATGCCGATCTATGAAAACTTCTGGACAGACCAGCGCTAATGTTGAAGGATACGGAGGTTTTCATCTCTGTATCTGACAACAAACACCGTTGCTTAGCAACAGCTTGTAAACAGTCGGCCCGTACCTTGGAAGCGGCTCTGTAGCTTAGCAACAGCTTCAGAGAGGCTTTCCAGAGACTGACTGTTTAAAAAAAATGCTAGAAGAAAAAAAAAGAAAAAAAACCTAACAAAACAGCTGCTGATTTCTGCCATTAGATCGAGGTTTCTGGACATACAACCTCCAGATAAACCAAAGTTTCCTGTATCTGGCCACTATCACATTGCTGTTTGTGGGACCTTGCTGTGCGCAAATTGGCTGCTGCGTATCCCACATTATAACAGTGACTCTGTAACGTCCGTGTGTAATTGAGACACGGACTGCAGAAGTTGGTTATAACAGGTGTTTACTGAATGGAGACAAAACTGGAACTACTATACAAAGTTATTACACAGGCTTATATACAGGGGTGGTATACTGCAGTATACAGGGGCTGCAGAATATAGTTCCTTCTTCAAGGTACATACACTACAATTCCTCCCCTTTTAGCTAAACAGTACATAACATTCGATTAATAATTAAATAACATATTTACAAGTACAGTTGCTATATACATTAGCTGAAGTTAATCAATTATAAATTCAGTCTTTGAGGAGGCTTCCTGATTCTGTCCGGATAACGCCTCTTTGGGGTATCAGGTTCTTCTGGCAAAGTTGATTCGGAATCAACGTCGTTGTTTGGTTCGTCTGCTTCCAATATCACCGATTCTGAGGTAGATGCCATTGGTACTTCGGTTTCATCACCAGGTGTATAGGATCGTGGTGTAGATTTGACGTTTTCCAGTGACTCTAGAATCTGGTCAGCATGGCGTCTTACAATGCTCTCTCCAACGTCCACGGTATACATTAGAGGTCCTTGCCGTGTGAAGATCGTTCCTGGCTGCCATTTCTCTGTGCGGTAGTCCCGGGCCAAAACTGGTTGACCTATCTTAAAACTCCTGGTTGGCCTTTCATTCATATTCTGAAACTGCCTGTTCTCCACATCTCTTCTGATGTTTGGCTTAACCAAATCCAAGCGGCATCTTAGTCTTCGATTGAAGAACATCATGGCTGGAGTTTGGTTGGTAACCGCATGTGTCGCATTCCGGTAGGCAAACAAGAAGTTATCCACCTTGTGTTGTAGGGGTATGTCTTCATTACACATTGCCTTGATAGCCTTCTTGAATGTTTGAACGAACCTCTCAGCCAATCCATTGGTGGCTGGATGATATGGGGCGGATGTGTAATGCTTAACACCATTGTTCTTTAAGAACCTCCGGAACTCTTCAGACACAAACTGTGGTCCATTGTCGGAGCAAATCTGTTCAGGCAGCCCATTTCTGGCGAATATGGTTCGTAAGACTGTGATAGTTTTTTCTGTGGTGGTTGAGGACATTTTTATTACCTCTGGTCACTTTGAATGTGCATCCACCGCAATTAAAAACATCGAGTCCATAAATGGACCAGCAAAATCAATGTGTACCCTTTGCCATGGGGATGAGGGCCACTCCCATGGATGTAGAGGGGCTTGTGGTGGGGCGTTTTGGACCTTCTGGCATCCTGTACAGCTCTTGGTCATCTCTTCGATTTCTCTATCGATTCCCGGCCACCACACAAACGCTCTGGCTAAGTTCTTCATTTTTACCCCTCCCAGATGACCCTCATGAAGCTCATTGAGCACTCTATCCTTCAATTTGGGTGGAATTATGACTCTGGATCCACACATCAAGGTTCCTCGGCACACTGACAACTGTTCTCTTCTCGGCGAGAATGCTGGCAACAGTGGTTCGCCATGTGCTGGCCATCCCTTCACCGTTAAATCATAGACCCTGGAGAGTGTCGGGTCATTTCGTGTTTCCTTTTCTATGTTTGCATTCGTCACAGGTAGACATTCGACTATGGTCGAGTGGAATATCTCCACAGGATCCACTGCAGGTGCTTCTTCCACCGTCGGCAACGGTAGGCGTGACAATCCATCAGCATTCCCATGCTGTTTAGTTCCTTTGTACTCGATGTCATATTGGTGTGCCCCTAGGAAAAGGGACCACCTCTGTAGCCGTTGTGCTGTCATTATCGGGACGCCCTTCTTAGGGTTGAAAATGGAGACAAGAGGTTGATGATCAGTTAGTAGAGTAAATTTCTGTCTCTGTCAATCTGGGCGTAGTTACGCTCGGCTGCAGTTAACGAGCGTGACGCAAAAGCTATCGGCCTCTCTGAACCATCAAGGGATTTATGTGACCGTACCGCTCCAACGCCGTAGGGAGACGCATCACACGCCAGTCTTATCGGTAGTGATGGGTTGTAGTGAGCCAATACTTCTCTTGAAGTGATCAGGCCTTTACACTTCTGAAAGGCCCGCTTACATTCATCGCTCCATTTCCATGCTACTCCAGTTTGTAGTAGGGCGTTCAGTGGGTGCAGAATTGTGGACAAATTCGGCAAAAACTTATGGTAGTAATTCACCAATCCGAGGAATGACCTCAGTTGCAACACATTTTCAGGCGCTGGAGCCTTAACTACTGCTTCAATTTTGTCAGGGGACTTATGTAACCCCTCTTCCATCAATCACGTGGCCACAATACGATATTTGTTTCTTAAAAAACTCGCACTTGGGGCGATTGGCTCGTAGCCCATGTTCTCTTAGTCTAGTGAGCACCTGCTCTAGGTTGGCAAGGTGTTCACTGTCATTTTCACCTGTCACTAGGATGTCGTCCAAGTAACACTGAGTCCCCGGAATCCCTTGCAGAACTTGTTCCATCGCTCTTTGCCATATAGCCGGAGCTGATGCAACTCCGAATACCAGTCGATTATACTGGTAAAGACCTTTGTGAGTGTTTATCGTGAGATATTTCCTAGAGGATTCTTGAACCTCCATTTGCAAATATGCTTGCGCTAGGTCAATTTTTGTAAAACGTTTCCCTCCAGATAGTGAGGCGAAAATATCTTCTATCCTCGGAAGAGGATATTGTACTGTGTGAAGGACTGGGTTCACCGTCACCTTGAAGTCCCCACAGATGCGAACCTTCCTTGGCTCCTCAGACTTATTGTTTAACGTTTTCTTCATGACAGGAACGATGGGTGTCGCCCACTCGCTCCAGTCTACCTTAGATAACACGCCTGCATTCTCCAGATTCTCCAGCTCTGCCTCGACGGCTGGGCGAATTGCATACGGTACCAGTCTTGCTTTGAAAAACTTGTGAATTGCATTCTCTTCTATTTTTATCGAGGCGGTTATGCCTTTGAGTTCCCAGTTCTTGTTGAAATACCTCTTTAGCGTTAGCCAAGATTTTTGACAATCGTCCAGGTGTGACGTCGTCATCCTTTTTACCAGCCACAGTCAGTGCCTGAATGGAGTGCCAGTCTAAACTTATCTTTCTGATCCATTCACGTCCCAATAACGGTGGTCCACCATCTTGCAGTATGTACAGATACAATTTCTGTATTTCCTTGCCGTTGTATTCGACAGGCACCCTTATTTTCCCTCTGGGGTATACTTTCTGCCCCGTATATGTCTTCAAGACAATGGATGTGTCTTTCAAGGGTATGTGTGAGAATAGCCGCTCGTAGTCTCGTCGATTCATGACGGTCAGGGCTGATCCTGTATCCAATTCCATTTTGACTTGGGACCCTGCTATCGTGAGGGTGAACCAAATGGTTCGGTGATCCTCTTTTGTGATTACGTTGTGTAGTTTGAGACAGCTTAGTCTCTTGTTCCCGGATTCACTATCGCTCTTCTGGTCTTCGGAACTACTGTCCGTTATCTTTTGTACTTTCCTGTACTTTTCCTTAGTAGTCTTTTTGTTGTCGTTAGTCTTCTTCCCGGACCTGCAAACTCGTGCAATGTGTCCCATCTTTCCGCATTGCCTGCATGTTTTGTCCTTGGACCAGCAGTCCTTCTGGTCATGGGTTGTTCTGCCGCAGCGATAACATTTTTCAAATCCCTGTGTCATTTCATGGGTGCCGTATTCCTGTGGCTTTTGCTGTATTTCCGCAGCTCCCCTTGCTGCTGCTTCGTACGATACTGCCACGCTGAAAGCCTTATCTAGCGTCAGCTCTTTCTCTGAGAGTAACCTCTTCTGGGTTCCTGCACTCAGGAGTCCACAGACAAATTTGTCCCGTAGGGTATCTGCCAGTCCTGCTCCGAACTAGCAGTGCTTTGATAGCTTGCGTAGTTCCGTAAGGTAATCAGCATTGCTCTCATCTTTATGCTGATTTCTCTTGTGGAATTTAAATCTTTCTGCTATCAGCAGCGGTGTAGGATTTAGGTGTTCCTGTAGGATATCAATAATTTCGTTAAAACTCTTCGCCATCGGTTTGACTGGAGTGATCAGGTTCCGCAATAGGCCGTACGTTCTTGCGCCCATTAAGTTTAGTAGTACCGATGCCTTTTTCTCATCGGCCACTTCATTTGCCTTGCAATATACTTCGACTCTTTCCACATACGTGGTCCAGTCTTCTATTGCATTATCGAAGGCAGTGATAATGCCAGTCTTCGGCATCTTGGAGATCTAAGATGGCGCCTCCCGCGCTTTGCCTTCTTCCCCGATTGAACAAAATGGCGCCTCCCGCACTTTGCCTTCTTCCCCGCTGGATTAAGATGACGCCTCCCGCGCTTTCTGTCTTTTCCGCTGCTGCCAGCACTGTTGCTGGCGTTTTTATGCCTTGGTGGCGACGCCCTATGGTCTTCGCGCACTTCCCCCGCGCTGCTTCCAACGCTGCTCTCCGCGGTCCCCGTGGCAAACTGCAGCTCCTCGCGGCTTTCTGCGCTTCTAATTTCTTTTATTTTAATTACTGTTCCCGTCGTCAGAGCAGACCCTATGGGACACTTTCCTCCCTCTTCTCAGGTCTGTACGCTGCCCGGCTTCATAGCACCGGCTATGTGTGCTCCACCCTCTCTCTCCTCTTCCCGACAACGCCGCTCGGCCCCGTTGAAAAGCCACCCGATCGAGCTCTAGCCCGCCGCAGCCCAGGAAGGATCAGTGTACCACCTGCCACCAGCCTGATTAGCTGGAACACCATTGACTGGATAACCAAGCCCAGCTCTCGACAGCCTCTCCTGCAAATCTTCGAATTCGATGAATCAGAGGGCGGTTGCCCACGGTCGACGCCCGTTTCTTCTGTTTGTTTTTTTTTTTTCTTTTTGGATTTCTTCCTTCTGGCCTCAACCTCTAACAGCTTCGCTTCAGGGATGGATCCCCGTGAGGTGGTGCAGAACTGTAGGTAAGTTCGGATCTGTTCGTCGCCAATGTAACGTCCGTGTGTAATTGAGACACGGACTGCAGAAGTTGGTTATAACAGGTGTTTACTGAATGGAGACAAAACTGGAACTACTATACAAAGTTACTACACAGGCTTATATACAGGGGTGGTCACTACTGGTACTGCAGTATACAGGGGCTGCAGAATATAGTTCCTTCTTCAAGGTACATACACTACAGACTCCACTTCAAAAAAGTACTTAATTGACTTTGGGATGTCCGGTGGTCGTGAAAGGCGCTATATAAATGCAAGTCTTTCTTTTTTTTAGTGGCTGCAGGTCTGTCACTGGTGAATGTTGGTTGAATTTAAGGTGACAAGTATCACAGAAGAAAAACAACCTTAAAGAGGAATTCATCAAAATGTCGTCCTCCATTTTTTTGCACACATCAAGGTCAAGGTTGACAGCAGTAGTGAATGGAACACTTGCCATTTGGTTCCACAGGTGCTGGCCATCCTCCAGTACTCCGCCCAAGCAACCATTCTTCATGGGAGAGCCTAGACAGTGATCATTGGCAGGTTATTCCATCATGGAGAACGCCACAGTGGAACCTGACTTCCACGCTGAAGTGACCAGGAGTGGGAGCCATGGCTGAACTCCCCTTTCCAGTCCAGAACACTGATGCCAATTGCAGCCCCTCACTACTGTCAAGGCTGTGATAAGCTAACTCAGTGCAGAATGCAAGTGGAATCTGAGACCTTCCTGGTCCATATGACTCCATATCATACTGGGCAGTGCCTTCAGCCATTAAGCTATCAGGGGAGCTGTTGAAGAACACCATCAACTGTTGTCAAAAGTCTGTTACTTGCATTACAATGTTACTTATACCTGCCCTTGTGATGGACCCCTACCTGTTCCTGCTGCATCTGTGGTAGCATCTCTTCCAGCTGGGAGATGGTTTCCTTTAGGAAGCGATAAATCTGGCTTGGAGGAAACTTCTTCCCTTTCCTTTCCTTTTTTAATTACAATGATGGCCTGTTTAGGTAAGCGGGCCTGGTGAAGTGCGTTGAGTGCATCGCCATGTGTAGTGCCTATTACAGAGATTCCATTGATGGATAAGATGTAATCCCCCCGCTGAATGGTACCTTCTTGAGCTGCTACTCCTCTTAAAAATACTCTGTGAATCTGCAAGGAAAGATTTGTGATTTAAGGGAACAATAGTTGTAACATATCTAACAAAGTGTCAAATACCCTTTATTTGTAGCGTATTTAAATAACATTTTCAAATACCAATTATTTTACTATTAACATTTCCAACAGACACTAGATTGTTTTGTTTTGGACCCTTTGTCTAAATTGTCCCTTCACATTTTATCGTTCAGCTGGGATTTCTCCCACCACAGGCACCATCCATTCACTAATTTGGTTAGTTCTGCACCTCTTAAAGCAGTACCCTCAGTAAACTGTAAAATCATTTTTTTTTAAATATGTGGAGAAGTGGATCACATATTTAGCATAACAGAGTTCAGAGTGTGCTGTAGGTGTATAACACTTCTAGCAGTTGAGATGATATCAAACCAGTGGCTTGTCATACAGTCATTACAGCACAGAAGGAGGCCATTCGACCCATCGAGTCTGTGCCGGCTCTCTGTAGAGCAATCCAGTCAGTCTCATTCCCCCGCTCTATCCCCGTAGCCCTGCAAGTTTATTTCCTTCAAGTGCCTATCCAATTTCCTTTTGAAATGATTGCTCACCTCCGCTTCCACCACCCTCGTACATTAAATTGCTTAGCAATATCACCAAGATGTATTCCAATGCCTTTGTATATTTTTATATCTATCACTGCCTTGGATTACACTACAAGATGTGTGTTATTCTTTACAAAATAGAGATTATTTTCAATATTCTCATTTGTTTAACATTTTCTACTTTTTACAGATAATGGGTGTCTTTTTTAAAATTTGTTCCTGGGATGTGGGCGTCGCTGGCAAGGCCAGCATTTATTGCCCATCCCTAGTTGCCCTTGAGAAGTTGGTGGTGAGCCACCGCCTTGAACCGCTGCAGTCCTTGTGGTGAAGGTACTCCCACAGTGCTGTTAGGGAGGGAGTTCCAGGATTTTGACCCAGTGACGATGAAGGAACGGCGATATATTTCCAAGTCAGGATGGTGTGTGACTTGGGGAACTTGCAGGTGATGGTGTTCCCATGCATACATACATAGAAGATATGAGCAGGAATAGGCCATTCGGCCCCTCGAGCCTGCTCCACCATTCAATGAGATCATGGCTGACCATCCAAATTTAGTACCCTGTCCCTGCTTTCTCCCCATATCCCTTGATCCCTTTAGCCTTAAGAAATATATATTTAATGAATTGGCCTCTACTGCCTTCTGTGGTAGAGAATTCCACAGGTTCACCACTCTCTGGGTGAAGAAATTCCTCCTCATCTCTGTCCTAAATGGCTTACCCCTTATCCTTAGACTGTGACCCCTGGTTCTGGACTCCCCCGCCATCGGGAACATCCTTCCTGCATCTAGTCTGTCTAGTCCTGTTAGAATTTTATAAGTTTCAATGAGATCCCCTCTCATTCTTCTAAACTCCAGCGAGTATAAGCCCAATCGACCCAATCTCTCCTCATACGTCATTCCTGCCATCCCAGGGATCAGCCTGGTGAATCTTCGCTGCACTCCCTCCATGGCAAGAACGTCCTTCCTCAGATAAGGTGACCAAAACTGCACACAATACTCAAGATGTGGTCTCACCAAGGCCCTGTACAACTGCAGCAAGACATCCTTGTTCCTGTACTCGAACCCTCTCGCTACGAAGGCCAACATACCATTTGCCTTCTTAACCACCTGCTGCACCTGCATGCTTACCTTCAGCGACTGGTGCACAAGGACACCCAGGTCTCGCTGCACTTCCTCTTCTCCCAATCTATTGCCATTCAGATAATAATCTGCCTTCCTGTTTTTGACACCAAAGTGGATAACCTCGCATTTATCCACATTATATTGCATCTGCCATGCTTCTGCCCAATCACCCCACAGACTGGCTCTGCTCTCAGCTCACTCTACACCTGCGACTGGCTCTCCTCTCAGCTCACTCTACACCCACTACCTGAAATAAATCTTTCACTTCTATTAGAAAGAACACCAGTAGTCTTCGCACTGCCCCTCCCAGAACACCACCGGATGAATTTCTGCCATTCAAGTGATAGCACAACCCGACGTTCTGGAATTCCTTTCCTAAACCTCTCCGCCTCGCTACCTCTTTCTCCTCCTTTATGACGCTCTTTTTAAACCTACCTCTCCTGTCCTAATCTCTTCTTATGTGGCTCGGTGTCAAATTTTGTCTGATAACGCTCCTGTGAAGTACCTCGTGATGTTTTACTACGTTAAAGGCGCTACATAAATGCAAGTTGTTGTTTTTGTTGATGGCCTCCAGGATCATGGCGCCGATCCAGGCATGTGGAGAAGTAAGCAACAGGTGCAGCATTCATTAAGAACCACTTATCATCAGCTGTAGAGCAAGTGATGTAACTTGGTAGGGGATACAAGATGGGCGATCTCTGTTGCTGTTGAGTCCTTTCCCAGCCATGCCATTGGCCTGAAGCCTGTGCGATGGTTTGGAAAAGTAGAAACCCAGACCTCTAAGTAGCGGTATGGTGAGTGGAACCTCACCTCATGCCCACCCACTACTGAGCATCTTTTGAGATCTTGCAAACGCGCCCCCCCCCCCCCCACGCCAATTGGTGAGAAACTTATCAACCTACCGCAAACAAGCAAGATTTCTGTCCACAAACCTTACTTCCTGCTGTCACAATTTTTGGTCACACTTTTTTGTCAATATTTCCAATAAATGTTTTTAATTATCAGCTGACACAGTGAAGTTACAGCCCTTCCACTACTTCTATCCCATATATGTTACTTTCTCAGCAATTTGTATTTGTATTTGTATTCCTGTAGATGGCGCCAGTTGACATTTCCATTGCAATAGGTAGTGTTGACAGAAACCTTGCATCATTGTAGCTGCTTTGTGAAGCAGTAACTTAGAACTGATCAAATTAAACTAACTGGTTGCATTAAAAGCAAATGGTTTCTCCAAACGATACTTACAGTTACAGATTTATGCTCCTGGTCCACCCCTCCTGCGACACTGAAACCCAGTCCAGCACCTTCATTTTTGTCCAACACTACGATATAAATGTCTTCTTTACTCTGTTCTCAGAACAAAAAAAGAATGTTCACCTAATTTTGCATTATAAACAAACAGCGCAATATTTTCCCTTTTAATATAAGCATTTGCTAGTCTTGGAATTCCACGTGTCCAATTCAAGGAAGTATTATGTAACCAAACCCTGGATTTTTCCTCATTTTATTTGTTTAAAAATCTGCTGATGGTAACTGAAGAGGGTAAAGGGGTTATCAAGACTGAAAAGTCAGCTGCAGAACTACAAAATGAACTAAAAACCTGCAAGTGGGAAAAATCTAATACGTATGAGTGCACACTGGATGAAAAAAATGGGCGATATATTTTATGAATGTTATAGAAAAACGAAGAACAACATGGAAACCAGTCATTCGGCCCAACGAGTCCATGTTGATGTCTTCCTCCACACGGGCAGTAATTCTAATCCCATGTACTGTACATGCCCTGTTCCCATATCTCTTTACTCTCGTATCCTTCAACCACCTAGCTAATCTATTCTTAAATGACCTGGCCTCTGTCAATCACGAACTCCGAGTGCATTCCACAGCCTCAACCCTCTACGTAAAAAAGCACGGTCCAATTTAAAGAGGCAAAAAGGGTCCTGTTGCAAGATTCCGTTTTAGGCAAATAATCCGTCGGAGCTTGCACTAGCCCTATATCCAAATCACTGATGTACAGACTCAACGGGAACAGTCACAGAACAGAACCCTGTGGGAAACTGTTACCCACTTCCAACCACCCTGAGAAACTGCCCTTAACTCCTACTCTCTCTTTCTTCCCTTCTAACCAGTTTTAAATCTCTCCCCTAATTTCATACCCCTTAATCTTTCCCAATAGTCTTGTATGTGGCACCTTGTCAAAGGCTTTCTGAAAGTTCATGTACACCACACCCGCTGCATTTCCTCCATCCACCATATCTGCCATCTCATCAAAGAACTCTTCTCAGCTAAGGGTGAAGTTGAAAGAAAATTATGGGCTAGTAGGGGCTGGGTAATGCTATGTCTTGTTCCTGTGGAGCAACAGTCAACAAGAGAAATAGGAAGCTGAACAACATTGCTAAATCAATAGAATATGAATCGTAGGATGTCGTGCTAAAATTGTACATTGTCCTGGTCAGATTGCATCTTGGCCAGTTTTTTTCACATGCTCAGCACCCATAATATTGAAAGACAGTTGGATTTGTGCAAACTTACTCATGCACAGTTGTTTTTAATTCCCAATCCACAACTATGTAGCTGTCCACTGTACCATCCCCAAAGGCAATCGCTAGACGTCAGCTAGTGTAAAACTGCTTCACTGGCTGGTACAAGCAAGCTGAGCCATTCAGTCTTCCAGCAGCCAGGAAACGTAGTCAGAGCCACTTCCAAATGGAATTTTGATTGCTGTTGGAGACCATAGCTACCTCTCTAGGTCCCTGTGGAAACTGCCTGTTCTGCCATTGTGCGGACCCTCTTTAGACAGCAGTGCTGCCTTATTCACATTATAATGCTGTGTTGCCATTGTCGGGGCAATGACTAGCACAGTAAAGACTTATCAGATTCCGTTCCCCCTATTCTCCGAGTTGAATTAATATTTAGCCAGAGAAAATAATGGAAATTCATTTGAATCCTAACGTTACAAGCTAAAGTTTAACAGTAAAAAGATTAAACCATCTGCTAAGTTACTCCTGCAAAACCATGGACATGACGTAATTCATTTCAAGAACAGTAACTGAAAAGCAGAAAACAGTAACAAGGACTGACAAACAAAACCTAAATTCCGGGGCAAGATCCTGGCATGGAGCCTTGATCAACGGGGTTTTCCGGTCATTAACATTAATTCTGTTAATGAAGCCTCTGAAAATTTATCATTTGATTTTCCCCAATTAGTGAAATTCTAACCCTTAGGAACCGATCTGATGCCTCCTATACTTCACAGTGTTACCTTCAGTGGCAAGAGGCAGCATTATTACTATAGGGCAAAGAAGGCATGGCATAAATGCAAATGGTAATCTACTGCTTCCTCCGTGATGTAGCATGAAAAGTATGCAGATAACCTTTCCCCCATTTCTCAAAATTCTTTTATTGCACAAAAGCACAGGGCACACTTCTAGTGGGGCAAACTAGTAGCTTGCACTGAAACACGTGATCAAAGTTGTGCCCTGAATTAGTACTGCTAGTAGAAACATCATGCACTCTCCTTGCAATGGCCTTGCACAAGTGGCGATGTGGCCTTACCATGTGGGTGCCATCTATAATGTCCTGGACGGGAAATGGGATTTATGGCATCACCATGCCATTACCATCTCATTTAAATATGCCTGCCCTTTTCAGATATTCATCGGAAAATCTGGGCTTAAGTTTCCAGGCCTACTGGTTAATCAGGCAGTATTCACGGGAATCCTGGGTTTAGGTTTACAGCCCTACTTGATTAATTGGGATAGTGCAGTAAGTTTAAGAGGAGGAAAGGAGAGGTTTGGGAGACTGGGCGAGGCAGTATGTTAGGCATGGAACTTTCACCACCGTGACCTGGGTTTGAGTCCAGTTAAAATGATGTGATGGAAATCTCGTTTGTCTGTAAAAGTCCTATTGTGAAATTCAATCCAGGTCCCAGTGTACCTGGGCCAACTGCAAAGACCTATATTGCCTTAGTTACTTTATTGCTGTGCTGCCATTGGTGGGATGACCACCAGCACATTAAAGTACAGACATGTTATGAGATTCCCTTCCCTATCCTCTAGGTTGAATTCATCTTTAGCCACACAAAACCTTGGAAGTTCATTTGAATATACAGTAAACATCCTTACGCAACAGACTAAAGTTAAACAGCAAGAAGATTAAACCATATGCTGAGTTATTACTGCATAAATATGACAATGTAATTCAGAAAGGCCACAGAACAACTTTGGTGGATAAAGAGAAAATGTTCCATTGGCATGGTCTTTTGAGATTGGGTCAAGCCAAAGCACATTGTTGGGGTACAGAGGAACCTTACCCAGTCGCGGTGATGGCTGTTTCTAATCTAGTGTCTGTGTACTGGCCAGCTGAGCCACGTGCTGCAGCTTAACCAAGCTGATCCATCTTCAAATGGGCAGTGGACCCTTTATACCCCATTTATATTGCAGAACTTCTTCAGCTATGCAACATGGTTCCATTCACTGCAGTCCAAATTAATCCAGTTTATACAGTGGGCCAGAGTTAGAAACTGCTCTTCAACATTGCGCATGTGCAAGGTGCCACGAGCTCATATTCTGGCACAGACCTTTCACAATGTCAGTCTGTATAGTGCAGCAATGTTCAAAACAACATCTTTCGCCTGTACAGGTAGGCCGAGAGCTCAGCCTGCCTGTGGCCAGAATAAAATGGTTGACCTGACAGTCAGCAGTGGGTCTGTAATATAAATGAGGTATCACATTTTCATTCAACGTGACTGAAATGGCCAACACACATCTGGTGTGATTTGCAGTCTCAAAAAACTTTAAAGCTGATTTGACAGGAACAGGCTACATTTAATTTAGAGGTTTCACTTAAATGGCAATAGCACAGAACAATCAGCTTAAGTTGCATACTGCCAAGAGAATCAGAGAAACAAAATTCTGTTTTCTACAGCCAATCAATTTTTCAAAAATTAAGATTCTGTCATCTGTTGCCAGTCATTCTTAAATCAGATTCAATTCATTAGAACTAGTTCCCTTTGATTTATTTCCAATAATGATAAAATAAAGTACCATCGGCAGTGCAACAACTGTTGAAATGCACAGAAAGAAGTGAAATTCTATAATACCATTGCGTTGCAAGCCAGTTTATAGCTATGGTGCAGTAGAACATTTATTAATGTTGAGTATGAAAATACATTTTTCTATTAAAATGTGAAGGGTATTAGTACATAATTGACTATTACTTTCTGAGAAAGGATTGTTATGAAAAGCCAATCAGGCATGGAAAAAATTATTGCATGTCCGCAGATCTTATGATTAGACAGAAAGGGGATGAAAGTGGTCTTCAGCAGTAACGCAAACAAACAACAGCGAATGGGCAGTCCATTTTACACCTGCCAGTTTTCTTTGGCATTGAAGACAATGGAAAAGAAAATCAGGCAGGGTGTAAAGGCTGCCGATTCATTATCGCCCATTTTGTGCTACTGCCAAAGGCCAATTTCACCCCACAAGATTTTCATATGCCATAAAGTCAGCTGCTGGAATAGTGCTACTGAAGCACAAACTGCCATTCCAGTGGGACGGGCATACAAACTGGGACACTTATGCCAATTGTTCCCAAAAATTGTTTATCTGGGGTTTGAGAAAACCCTGGTGCAGTGGAATGATTTTTGCAACCCCAATCTCTGACTGCACCCATTTTTGTGGTACTGGGCAATACAGGCTATTTTTTTTAATGTGTTTATGCGATGTGGGCGTCGCTGGCAAGGCCAGCATTTATTGCCCATCCCTAATTGCCCCTGAGAAGGTGGTGGTGAGCCACCTTCTTGAACTGCTGCAGTCCATGTGGTGAAGGTACTCCCACAGTGCTGTTAGGTAGGGAGTTCCAGGATTTTGACCCAGCGATGATGACGGATCGGTGATATACTTCTAAGTCAGGATGGTGTGTGACTTGGAGGGGAACTTGGAGGTGGTGGTGTTCCCATGCGCCTGCTGCCCTTATCCTTCTAGGTGGAAGAGGTCGCGGGTTTGGGAGGTGCTGCCGAAGAAACCTTGGCGAGTTGCTGCAGTGCATCTTGTAGATGGTACACATTGCAGCCACGGTACGCCGGTGGTGGAGGGAGTGAATGTTTAAGGTGGTGGATGGGGTGCCAATCAAGCGGGCTGCTTTGTCCTGGATGGTGTCGAGCTTCTTGAGTGTTGTTGGAGCTGCACTCATCCAGGCACGTGGAGAGTATTCCATCACACTCCTGACTTGTGCCTTGTAGATGGTGGAAAGGCTTTGGGGAGTCAGGAGGTGAGACACTCGCCGCAGAACACCTAGCCTCCGACCGGCTCTTGTTGCCACAGTATTTATGTGGCTGATCCAGTTAAGTTTCTGGTCAATGGTGACCCCCAGTATGTTGATGGTGGGGGATTCGGCGATGGTAATGCCGTTGAATGTCAAGGGGCGGTGGTTAGACTCTTGTTTGTTGGAGATAGTCATTGCCTGGCACTTGTGTGACGCGAATGTTACCTGCCACTTATCAGCCCAAGCCTGAATGTTGTCCAGGCTTGTTGCATGTGGGCATGGACTGTTTCATTATCTGAGGAGTTGTGAATGGCACTGAACACTGTGCAGTTATCAGCGAACATCCCCATTTCTGACCTTATGATGGAGGAAGCAGCAGAAGGTGGTTGGGCCTAGGAAACTGCCCAATGTTGAATCATTAGCTGATCCCAGCAGTTATAGGGCTGATATAACTAGCTTGTGTCTTCAGACTTGGGAGGAAACCAGTAATGATTCCAGCTCCTTAGAGGAGGGAGAGCCCTCCTCTCCCATTAATTTGGGCCCAGCTGAAGGCCTTGGTCCATGCTGAGGCCTTCAGTGGAAGTCTTGATGCTGCCCCTTCTGGTACAGCGGCGGCATTTCTGGAGAAATGGGTCGGGGTTGAGTTGCGAGAGCTCCAGAGTGAGATTGATTTAGAGCCAATTCATTTTCAAATCGTAGTTCAGCTGTGAACCAGAATTTGGCTGATCCATCAGATTAAAGTCAAGTAAGAAGTAGTTAACTAGTGAACAATTAGTATGGCAGCACAGGCAAGTCAAGTATACTGTGGAAATTGCATAATCTGTAACTTTCTGGAAGCCAAGGGTGTCCCAAGAAAACCACAAATTCAAGAACTATCTCCAGGTGAATAAGGAAAGACTACTGTACTTCTTTTGGTTGGGGTGTCAGAGACAATTGAAAACACTAAGAGGGTGAGGAGAGAAGCTAGGAGAAATGTCTTAATGCAGAGTTGTTATTGTTAGATCCGTGTAGCTTGATGTTGCGTCCTTCAATAATTAGACAAGAGACTGCAGGGAACGATCAACAGGTGTTTACTGAATGAGGGTTACTCTAGAACTAATTATACAGATCCCTACTCAGGGTTTATATACAGGTGTGGTCACTGCCAGTACTACAGTATACAGGAGCTGTAAAAAGTAGTTCTCTCCCTTAAAAGGTACATACATTACAATTCCTCCCCTTTTAGATTAACAGTACCATAACACTCATTTAACAATTAAATATCAACTAATTACAATTAACACTTTTAACATGCAACATTAGCTGAAAATAGTCTATTTATAAATTCAGGCCTAGAAATTCAGTGGGCCTTGCGCCCACTTAGCGCCTAAAGAGGTCTTTTGCGCCGGCGGGGTGGTAGCGCGGAAATTGAGTGCAGCGGTATTGGCAGCGGTAGCCGTTAGCGCTGCGCCGGGACCGATGACGTCATCGGTGTGCGCGGTGGCCCGTAACGCCCCGAAACCGCGCCGATCCCCATATTTATTTGCGCCCGCCTCCTCGGAAGCGGGCGCAAACAGTGAACAGAAAACGGGGCCGTCCTGCTGCCATAGTGGGGCGCTTTAAAGCTGAAGGTGCGGCCGGCCGCTTTTTCGGCGGCCGCCTGCCTGCACCTCCTTCCCCGGCCTCCTCCACCCCCCCCGCGGCATTGCCGGCTGGTTTCCGTGGAGCCCGGCACTTCTCCGTTGTGCCGGGCTCTTTTGCCGGCACTCGCGATCGGGGCTCCGGCCGTTGCAGGCACCTCCCCCTTAAGAGAAGGAGGAGGCCTGCAGTACCGCAGCCTGCCGCACCGCATCGGGTGGCGCTGCGGCAACTAGCGCGCCGATATTCAGTTGCAGCGCCCCAAACAGAGGCGGGCACACCCTGGTATAGCGCCTGCTTCCGAATTGGGGCGCAGAAGATGAATATACGGCGTGCGCTAATGCCTCCCCGCCCAGCGCTAACTTTTGGGCGCGAATGAGCTGCCTGCGCCCAAGTGAATTTCTAGGCCTCAGTCTTTGGGGAGGCTTCCTGATCCTTTCTGGATAGCGCCTTTCCCTTGGTGCGGAGGCGATTCTGGCCCCCTGTCGTCGGTTGGTTCATCAGCTTCCGATGCTACTGTTTCTGGGGTAGATGCGACCTGTACGTCTGGTTCCTCACCAGGTACATATGGCCGAGACATGGGGTTGACTCGTTCCTATGACTCTAGGATCTGGTCAGCATGGCGTCTCCCGCGCTTTCCTTTCTTCCCCGCTGACGCTGCTCGGCCCTTGAACACCGGCTGCGCTCTGCATCCACTGTGTACATTAGTGGGCCCTGCCGTGTGCATATCGTTCCTGGTTGCCATTTCTCTGTTCGGTAGTCGCGGGCCAAGACTGGTTGCCCTACATTGAAGCTCCTTGTCGGCTTCTCATTGATGTGCTGGAATTGCTTATTCTCAACATCTCTTCGTACATTTGGTCTGAGCAAATCCAGACGAGATCTCAACCTTCGGTTAAATAACATCATGGCCGGGGCCTGGTTGGTGACTGCATGTGTCGCATTTCTGTAGGCTAACAGGAAATTGTCCACCTTATGCTGCAGTGGAATGTCGTCATCGCACATGGTCTTTACTGCTTTTTTAAAGGTTTGTACGAACCTCTCAGCCAATCCATTTGTAGCTGGATGATACGGGGCGGATGTGTAATGCCTTATCCCATTCCTTTTCATAAATCTTCGAAACTCTTCGGACACAAACTGTGGTCCGTTATCAGAGCAAATCTGCTCTGGCAAGCCGTTCCTGGCAAAAATGGTCCGTAGGACTGCAAAAGTTTTCTCCGTGGTGGTGGAGGACATTTTGATCACCTCAAGCCATTGCGAGTGCGCATCCACGGCTATTAAAAACATTGAGTCCATGAACGGACCAGCAAAATCAATATGCACCCGTTGCCATGGAGATGAGGGCCACTCCCATGGGTGTAGAGGGGCATGTGGTGGTGCATTTTGGACCTTCTGGCATCCTGAGCAGCTCTTTGTCAGGTCCTCGATTTGCTGATCGATCCCCGGCCACCACACATAAGCCCTAGCAAGGCTTTTCATTTTCACCCCTCCCAGATGACCTTCGTGAAGCTCATTGAGCACTCTCTCTCTTAACTTGGGTGGAATTACCACTCGGGATCCACACATCAAGGTCCCCTGGCATACTGACAGCTGTTCTCTTCTGGATGAGAATGCTGGCAACAGTGAGTCGCCATGTGCTGGCCATCCCTTCACCGTCAAATCATATACCCGAGACAGTGTCGGGTCATTTCGGGTCTCCTTCTCTATACCAGCGTTAGTTACTGGCAAGCATTCAATTATAGTCGAATGAAATATTTCGACAGGATCCACTGCTGGTGCTTCCTCCGCAGTAGGCAGTGGCAGGTGTGATAGCCCATCAACGTTTCCATGCTGTTTCGTGCCCTTATACTCGATTTCATATTGGTGCGCCCCTACAAAAAGGGACCATCTTTGTAGCCGTTGCGCAGTCATCACCGGAACGCCCTTCTTTGGATTAAAGATGGAGACAAGTGGCTGGTGGTCAGTCAGCAAGGTGAACTTCTGCCCGTGCAGATAGTGATTGAACTTTTTCACTCCCCACACTAGGCTGAGGGCCTCCCTGTCAATCTGGGCGTAGTTATGCTCGGCTGAGGTTAGTGACCGAGACGCAAAGGCTACTGGCTTCTCCGAGCCGTCTGGGAATTTGTGCGACAGCACCGCTCCAATGCCATAGGGTGATGCATCACACGCCAACCGAATTGGTAGTGCTGGGTTGAAATGAGCCAACACCTCTTTTGATGTGATCAATGCTTTGCTCTTCTGGAAAGCTCGTTTACATTCGTCACTCCACTTCCATGGTACCCCCGTTTGCAGTAGGGTGTTCAGTGGGTGTAGTACTGTAGACAAATTCGGCAAGAACTTATGGTAGTAGTTCACAGAAATCACAGAAACCCCACAGTGCAGATAGAGGCCATTTCGGCCCATCGAGCCTGCACCAACACATATCCCACCCTATCCCCGTAACCCCACGTATTTAATCCCCCTAACACTAAGGGTCAATTTATCATAGCCAATCAACCTAACCCGCACATCTTTGGACTGTGGGAGGAAACCGGAGCACCCGGAGAAAACCCACGCAAACACGGGGAGAATGTGCAAACTCCACCAGCCCGAGGAACGACCTCAGTTGTGACACATTTTCCGGTGCTGGAGCCTTGACTACTGTCTCAATCTTTTCTGGGGACTTATGTAACCCCTCTATCAATAACGTGGCCACAATACGAGATCTGCTTCTGGAAAAACTCGCATTTGTGGCGATTAGCTCAGAGCCCATATTCCTTCAATCTAGTGAGCACCTGCTCCAGGTTGGCGAGGTGATCACTGTCATTTTCGCCCGTGACCAGGGTGTCGTCCAAATAACACTGGGTCCCTGGAATCCCTTGCAGGACTTGATCCATTGCCCTTTGCCAATTAGCCGGAGCTGATGCTACCCCGAACACCAGCCGGTTGTATTGGTAGAGACCTTTATGAGTGTTGATCGTGAGGTACTGTTTCGAGGCTTGTTCTACCTCCATTTGCAGGTACGCCTGGGCCAGATCAATCTTAGTGAAGTGTTTCCCTCCAGATAGCGAGGTGAAAATATCTTCAATCCGTGGAAGCGGATATTGTACAGTGTGAAGGACTGGGTTCACTGTCACCTTTAAGTCCCCACAGATGCGAACCTTCTTTGGTTCCCCAGGCATATTACTCAACGACCTCTTCATTACAGGAACGATGGGTGTAGCCCACTCGCTCCAGTCCACTTTGGACAGTACTCCTGAATGTTCCAAACCTTCCAGCTCTGCTTCGACGGCTGGGTGGATCGCATAAGGTACCGGCCTGGCCTTAAAAAACTTTGGGCTTGCATTTTCCTCTATTTTGATCGTCGCTGTTATGCCTTTTAGTGTTCCGAGTCCCTGCTGGAACACTTCTTGTGCGTCAGTTAGCATTTTTGACAGTCGTCCAGGTATGACGTCGTCATCCTTTTTGGCATCTACAGTCAGTGCTTGTATGGAATGCCAATCTAGCTGTATCTTCCGGATCCATTCACGTCCTAGTAGTGGTCGTCCTCCATCTGGCAATACATATAGGTCCATTTTTGGTGTTTCCTTGCCGTTATATATAACGTTCACCCTTATTTTTCCTTTGGGGTAAACTTTTTGCCCATGTACGTCTTCAAGACAATCTTTGTATCTCTCAAGGGTATATGTGAGAATAGTCGCTTGTAGTCCCTTCGGTTTATGACAGTTAGGGCTGATCCTGTGTCCAATTCCATTTTCACTTGGACTCCTGCTATCTTGAGCGTGACCCAGATAGTTTGGTGATCCTCCGTTTTGATCACATTATGTAGTTTCAGACAACCCAGCTCCTTGCTTCCGGAGTCTGTATCACTTTTCTGTTCGTCTGAACTACTCTCCGTCACCTTATGTACCTTCTTGTACTTCTCCTGTGGAGATTTCTTGCTGCTGGTTTTCTTTCCCGACCTGCAGACTCTTGCCATGTGTCCTACTTTGCCACACTGTCTGCACACTTTGTCCTTGAACCAGCAATCCTTATGGTCGTGTGTTGTTCTGCCGCAGCGATAGCACTTCACTGTTCCGTATGACATTTCATTTGTGCCATATTCTTGCGGTCTCCGTTGTATCTCTGCCGCGCCCCGTGCTGCTGCTTCGTGTGATACTGCAATGCTGAAAGCCTTGTCCAGCGTAAGATCTTTTTCTGATAGAAGCCGTTTCTGGGTTCCTTCACTTTGAAGCCCACACACAAACTTGTCCCTTAAAGTATCCGCTAGTCCCGTTCCAAACTGGCAGTGTTTCGATAGCTTGCACAGTTCCGTTAAATACTCAGCATTACTTTCATTTTTATGCTGGTTCCTTTTGTGAAACTTAAATCTTTCTGCTATCAGCAGCGGTGTGGGGTTTAAGTGGTCCTGTAGGATTGACACTATGTTTTCAAAATCCTTTTCTACTGGCTTCTCTGGGGTTACTAGGTTTCGTAGTAAGCCATACGTTTTTGCACCCATTGAATTCAACAATACCAGCGCTTTCTTGTCATCTGGCACTTCATTCGCCTTGCAGTATACTTCTATGCGTTCGACATATGTCGTCCAATCTTCGACTTCATTGTCGAATGCTGTGATACTGCCACTCTTCGGCATTTTTGGGTGTGGTTAGACTGGCTTAAAATGGCGTCTCCCGCGCTTTCCTTTCTTCCCCGCTGCGGCTTAAAATGGCGTCTCCCGCGCTTTCCTTTCTTCCCCGCTGACGCTGCTCGGCCCTTGAACACCGGCTGCGCTCTGCGCGTTTTCCTGCGTGCCTCTCTCCCCCGTTGACGCTGCTCGGCCCTTGAACACCGGCTGCGCTCTGCGCATTTTCCTGCGCGCCTCTCTCCCCCGTTGACGCTGCTCGGCCCTTGAACACCAGCTGCGCTCTGCTCTCTCTCTCGTTGACGCCGCTCGGTCCAGAACACCGGCTGTGCCCTGTGCGCTCTACCCTCTCTCTCTCCCCCGTTGACGCTGCTTGGCCTTTTTCTGTACCGTCGGTCGGCTCTAGCCGCCGCTGTCTGGGAAGGGTCTGCGCAGTACCTGTTGCCAGCCCATTTCGCTGGACCACCGTGACTGGAAAGCCAAGCCTGACTCTCGACAGCCTCCCCTGTGATGCTCAAATCTCCGCTGGATGACTGGGGGGTTTCCCGTGGTCGACGCCCGTGCTTCTGGACTCAGCCTTCTTCCACTGTTCTCCAGGAGCGAATCCCTGGGAGGTGATGCAGAGTTGCAGGTAGGTTTGAATCTGCTCGTCGCCAATGTTAGATCCGTGTATCTTGATGTTGCGTCCTTCAATAATTAGACAAGAGACTGCAGGGAATGATCAACAGGTGTTTACTGAATGAGGGTTACTCTAGAACTAATTGTACAGATCCCTACTCAGGGTTTATATACAGGTGCGGTCACTGCCGGTACTACAGTATACAGGAGCTGTAAAAAGTAGTTCTCTCCCTTAAAGGTACATACATTACAGTTATAGTGTGAAATGCAGAGCAAAAAGGAGTGAGTGGTTGAGGCAAAGACCATTGCACCTTTAAAGGGAAGACCAGAAATATTTGAAGACAAATATGATACAAGGCTATAAGGAGAGAGCAGAACAATGGAATTAGTTTTGGTTTGCTCTAGCAAAGAGCTGGCACAGATATGATGGGCTGAATGATCTCCTTTGCTGTAAAATTTATAGTTCTAATGTTAAGCCGGTAGCATTAAAATGATGAACATTATTGCTAATAGTCCACCGCGCCCCCCCCCCCCCCACAGGATAGAAAATGCTAAAACTGTCAAACGATGCTGCCAGCACTTTTTCCTACGGTTTCTGCCTCTTGTAATGCCAACCTCCATGGGTACGAACACAAAAAGCATACCTGCTAGTAAACAATAGAAACAAAACAGGAATCTGAAATGTTTGCCTCAAGCCCTGATTTCTGGTGATTTAGAATGCCGGAACTGCTCACCTCAGCTACTGTCTTGGCTTCCTGGATTATTTTCGTAATATCTGCTTTAGCCATTATCGAGGACAAAACAGCCTGTACTTTCTGTTTCTCCAGGGTGGAATGGGATAAATCTTCAAGACTGAAAAACATAGTTTGAAGGCTTAAGCATGCTGTAGGTCAAGTGACATTACAAAACTGCTCAAATATATAATGCAGTTTCACAGATGTATCTTATCCTACAAATCAGTAACAACAGCACAGTGTATTTGAACTGAAACATGGTGCAGCCAGGAATGATAAGTTGCATGTTCCTGGCCATGGTTCCTTATGAATTACCTGTCTCAGAAATGCTGCTGTGTGGAGATTCAGAGCAGAGGCCAGAACTCTGCCCCCACAGGGAGAGTGTGTGGCCTGTGGAGAATAGACAGGGAGAAGAAACGACCTTAAAAAACATTATTATAAATAAAAAAAAACACAACTCTGACTTCCCATCTTACAATCTGAGTAACAGAAATGAATTTCATTTGTATATGTTAAAGGGGCAGCATTCCTTTCTACATGCTTTATAAATGAGTTTACATTAACATTGCAATGATCAGAACCTTATATAAAAATAAGCCGTGCCACTTATAAAACAATATTAAATCAGACCTTTAGTATTCAACGTCACTGTTACCTATTTTTAGGATTGCGTCAGATTTTTCTATCGTGCTCAGCACCAAAGACCAATCCCCTAAACGAGCTTTTGTTGCCTATGAACTTAAGCATGTCCTTATAAGGACAGTACCTGGTAATATAGCGTTGCCCAGGAACTAACCTTTATTATGTAATTAACTCAATAAAATTGACATAAGCCCTCTCTTGTTATCCTGGACTTTGGATAGCGGAAGAATAAACACAGTCTCAGATCCTATGCCTTAGACTTAGGCTATTAACTACATATCAGCTTTATGCAAAGTAGCAATTAAAGTTACAGAAAGTCAATATAGCAGATTTCATATAATGACAGAACTTTTAAGTTACACGCCCATGGCTACTAAGATAATATGTGATGCTTCACTAACTTTGTTGATGATACCGACCTGCACCAGCACCATAACACAAGCTTATATGTAAAGTTTAGTTTATTCTTAAAGTCTCCATGCATCCAACCTCCACATGGGATGCAGTATAGTGGAACCAAAAGAACTGAAGTGCTGCAAAAAGATACTAAATATATCTCTCTGTCTGGGCAAGGAGCTGAAAATGAACCCCTACCTCCAGAGACAACCGGTGACACTCTCTCAATGGATAACTTGTGCTCTAGGTAGCTGTTCAGGAATGCTGATACAATAGCGCAGAGCTGGCTTTTGTGCAGAATGAAGTTTTGAATCTGACAACCTTGTCACTAGGAATGGCAATATGCAACTGAAGTGTTCCGATCTGTGACATCCTGCCCTGTATGGGCCGGAGTAATCAAATAAACAATCAGAACAGTCAAAGTGATTGCCTACAGTCACTCGCCCCAACAAAAACCAGGCCATTAGTATTTACTGCTACACGAGGAACATAGATACTCTTTCAAACCAGATAAACCAAGCCTGCATAAGCAAAATTAAAGTATCTACCAAAGTCTCATTTACATATATATATAAAAAATAGAAGGGGTGATTTTCATGTATTTGCATTAGTCATTCCTAAATTGTTAATAATTGGTGCAAATGTCATCAAAATGATAACGTGCTAATAGGTAATACTGTATTTATGTGTTTAGTATTTTTTAGCATCTAATAAATTAGTTCAAGAATCAGAAAGCCCAGAGGTGAGGGAGTGCGAGCGTCAGGGAGAGGTAAAAACATCTGAAGTGACGTCAGCACAAGGAAAGGGGCTGATTGGTGAGTAGCTGATGAGTGTTCAGATCAGATTAGGGATAAGTCTTAAGTTTATTTCCGATAAGTTTAGACAGTCTAATAAATAGAGGCATTTAAAAAAGTTTTCAGTGTTTTAGTGCTTAGTGCAAGTTAGTGTGTTAAAAAAAGAAAAAAACTTAAGTAGATATAAATAATATAAATAATCTAGACTAAAGATATGGCAGAGCAGGCTGTGTGTCTGGACTGCAGTATGTGGGAATTTGTGGACAGCGTGACTGTCCCGAGTGAATACGTCTGCAGTAGATGTCTCCGCCTCGAATCTCTCTGGCTCAGAGTCATTAAGCTGGAGTGTGAGTTGGAGACCTCCGACACATAAGGGAGGGGAAGCAGTATCTGCTCCAGATTTCGGTCACGCCTTGTAGAGAGGTGCAGGTTCAGAATGGGGTTGGTGTGACCGATAGCGTGCAGAGTAAGGGGAACTCAGGTGAGCTAGGGAACAAGGATCCGCAGAAACTGATCCTATTCAACAGATACAATGTACTTGCTGCCTGTGAGAATAAGGAGAAAGACTGTCGGAAGGACAACCAGAATGCGAACCATGGCACTTTGGAGCAGGAGGCTGTCCAAAGGGGGGGAGGAGGCGGGAAAGCGTAATGTGGTAGTTGTAGGGCATTCAAAAATTAGGGGGACAGATAGTATCCTTTGTAAGCAAGATCGAGAGTCCCACATGGTACGTTGTCTACCTGGTGCCAGGGTGAGGGACATCCGAACCAGCTTGAAAGGATATTGGAGAGGGAGGGAGAGGATCCAGTCATTGTGGTCCATGTTGGGACCAGCAACATAGGAAAGAGTAGACAAGAGGCTATGTTCAGAGAGTACCAGGAGCTAGGAGCAAAACTAAAAAACACAACCTCAAGAGTTATAATCTCTGCATTATTACCAGAGGCACGTGCAAATTGGCAAAGCGATAAGCAGATTAGGGAGGTGAACACGTGGCTGAAGGAGTGGTGTGGGAAAGAGGGGTTCCATTTCATGGGACACTGGCACCAGTATTGGGACAGGAAGGAACTGTATGTTGGGACGGGTTCCACCGGAACCTGGCTGGGACCAGGGTCCTAGCAGAAAGGATAAATAGGGTGGTCACAAGGACTTTAAACTAGTAAATGGGGAGGGGGTGCTCAGGTGGAAATTGTAGTACAAATAATAGTTCAAAAACAAACAAAAGGGAAGGCAGTAGAGTAGCAGTCAGAAATTGTACTTTAGGCACTACATGTAAAGGGAAAACTAAAAGATGTAAAGTGATTGAACCAGGAGAGAGAAATAAGAAACATGTGAGTAAAACATTAGAGCTGAAGGACAGGCTAGGGTGTGTGGCCCAAATAAGCGTTCTTTATACAAACACACAGAGTATAAGGAATAAATTGAATGAACTGCAGGCGCAAATTCAAATTGGAGGGTATGACATGGTAGCCATTACTGAGACATGGCTGCAAGAAGATCAGGACTGGGAACTAAATATACCAGGTTATAAGGTCTACAGGAAAGATAGGGAAAATGGCAGAGGGGGAGGAGTAGCCTTAGTGATTAAGGATAAAATCACTTCAATGATAAGAGAACATAAGAACATAAGAAATTGGAGCAGGAGTAGGCCATTTGGCCCTTCGAGCCTGCTCCGCCATTCAATAAGATCATGGCTGATCTACCTCATCTCCACTTTCCTGCACTATCCCCATATTCCTTAATCCCTTAATATTCAAAAATCTGTCGATCTCTGTCTTGAATATACTCAATGACTGAGCCTCCACAGCCCTCTGGGATAGAGAATTCCAAAGATTCACCACCCTCTGAGTGAAGAAGTTTCTCCTCATCTCAATCCTAAATGGCTGACCCCTTATTCTGAGACTGTGACCCCTGGTTCTAGACTCCCCAGGCAGGGGAAACATCTACCCGGTCAAGCCCTAATTTCAATCCTTGCATATTGTAAAGTATCTAAAACCTGGACCTTGTAAAGAGAGTTCCCCACGGCTGTTGCCAGGTGGGTTTAACAATGATGAGACGTGTAAGTTTGATGGTATCTTGGTGGGTGCAGACAAGTAGGGTATGCTGACTGTTGATCACCTTGACATACTTTCTTTCACACAGTGCTACTCAAAGCATGACATACTGTGACTGGGGTGCTTCTGATGAAGTATCTGCTTGCATATAGCACATATTTCCTGTAAGTGTCACACTTAGTTCCTGTAACACTTTCCCATCATCACATACTATTTATTAAACAATATATTTGGTAGGTGGGGAATGCATTTCATTAAAATCTCATTCTAGGTACTTGCAGTAACCATTACTCCTGTAAGTGGCAGTATGAGAGTTATTTGCAATATTCAGGGTATCACACTATGTGACACACAATAGTTGCTATTCCATAGTGAGAGTATATCACTGCGATTGTGCATTCTGGCCATTAGGTACACACAGATTGCTCAAAATTCTCTCTGAAAATGTTTTTCCTCTGTAACTGAAATTTACAATGTTCAAAGTAAGGGTTTAGGCAAAATAAAAAGCAAAATAAATAAAAATAAAATTACATATTTCACAATAACATGATTCCATTTATCCACTGGATTGTGTTTTGTGTCTATTAATGTGTTCTTTAAAGTTCCTAAAAGCCTGAGCTTTGACTTGATATTTTTGCCCAGACCTGTAACTCTGAGCTGAATTTAAATAGCACCGTTGGAGCATATGCAGTTTGCCTAATATCCCAGTGTGTCTCAGTACTGGTCAGTCAGCTGTATTTTTCTTTAGCTTATAATACTTTCTGTAGCAGTTTTTCTTCAAATTATTTTGAAAAAAGGAGAAGTAAGGGGAGTGATGGGAGTGAACAGACAGTAGGGAGGAGAATGGGTAGTGGGAAGGTGAAAGAGTAGGGGACACAATGAGAGCGAGGGCACCAGTGATTGCAGGATGGGAAGAGAGTCACTGAGGGCCACATTTCTTTTAACTCCCATCCCAAATGCAGCCAGCAGCCACTAGTGACTCCTTTCTCTGCCACACCATGCCATCCCACTCATCGGGGTCGATTTTCGTTCAGGTGCAGGGAATTGGCGGTTTCCCCGGATTTAGTGATTCCGACACGATTGTAAATGGGTCTGTGAGATTGATGCAAATTTAACACAATTGGCCAATTGATTTCCAGCATGTGGGAAGCCTTGGCAATTGAGTATTTCCAGTCAGAAAGTCGCAGAATATGACGTCATCATTGCTGCTGCTTTTAAGGTCCACAGCAAGCCTTGCTTCCTCTGCAGGCTTCCAACCTTCAACATTAAGATGGCACAGGAGCCTGCAGGAGGAACGGCCAGCGGGAGGGCCAGATCTGCGCCCAAATTTGATGAGGCTTCACTACAGGCATTATTGGATGGTGCTAGGGCCCACAGGGAGGTCCTCTTCCCTTCTTCAGGGAGGAAGAGGCCTCCCAGCCATACCAAGGCTGTGTGGCTAGAGGTGGCAGGTCAAGTCAACTCCTTGGGGCTAACACGAAGAATGTGGTTGCAGTGCAGGAAAAGATCCCATGACCTTCTTCGCACTGGAAAAGTAAGTACTGTATGAAGTTTCCATCACCCTCAATCTGATCCCCATTGCCTTTCCTCACCAGCACTCAGCTTTAGCAATCTCTTCCTGCACATCCCACTAGACACTCACATCCATGCACCCTTACCCATTCCCTCTCTCTCTATGCTCACATTCACAGAACTATGCCACCATGCAGCCCTCACACTCTCTCTCACTCTGATACTTTGAACACAACTGACAACACACAGGGAGGGCCCTTGGTATTGCAACCTCACTCCATCTTTGTCTCCTTCTAAGTATCTATGCTATGCAATCTCTGCACTCACTCCTTCATTCTCACTCAACCTCCACTTGTCTCCCTCATTGCAGGAAAAGAGAGCTCACAACAGGAGAGCGCGAGCCAGGACAGGAGGAGGGCTGCCCTCATTAGCCCACCTCACCCCCTGGGAGGAAGGCGTGCTGGAGATTGCCGGGGCTGACCGAGATGTGGACGTTGGGGAAGGACAGGCAGGAGCATCCCCGCAAGCTGGTGACAGAATAGTTTTCCATCTCTCTCATTGGCATTGCATGAGTCACTGATAATGATTCTGAAGCTACATCATATGGACTTATGGTCATCTGCAAAATGCACTGTGCATGTAACCTTGCCATCACATCTCTAACTTTTTCCTTGACTCCCCCACAGGACCATCGAGAGCCCCCGTCCCCACGGTGCAGGAGGAAGAGCCTGAGCAGCCGGACTCCTCAGAGGAATTTGCAACCTCTGAGGGCGCAGCGTCATCAGAAATAAGCGCACCCAGCACCAGCGCAGACACTCACACCTCGGTGGGACCTTCGGGACATAGAGTAGAGTTGTCACCTGGTGTATCACAGCTCACAAGTGAGCATCAGCAGATTGTGGAGACAGGGACAGCAGTGGAGAGTCCTCGTCGGAGGGCGCAGAACTCTGCTAGCTCGGCTCAGCTGCATGTCGACCCTCTGCCTCTGGGTCCATCCGTAAGATCAGAGGTGATGGAACTCCAGGCACAGATGCAGGAGTCTTTGGCAGGTTTTGTCTCCAGGGTCGCTGCGAGTGTGGAGCGAATGGAGGAGTCCATTGCGAACATGAGCAGAGCCTTTGTGGAGTCATTGGTGCATGAACGCATCAACACGGAAAGGATGGCTACCTACGTGGAAATGATTGCTGCCTCCGTGATAAGGCTGGCTATGGTAGAGGAGAGGAGGGCTACGGCCATGGAGGAGGTTAGTCGCCAGGGTATGGAAAACATGGTGAGTGTTCAGAATAGAATGACATCTCTTGAGGAGCGATGGGCATCTATTGAACAGAGAAACCAGACCTTCATGGAAGTCCTTCTGAGTAGGACTGCCATTGCAGATACGGGTCCCCATGGCCCCCCTGATGTGCAGCAAGGTGCTCTCAAGCCACTTGAAGGCACTGAGGGGGACCTGACTCATGAGAGGGAGGTTGGTGGCAGCCCTCAAGGAAGTGGGGGCTCCTCTCCAAGCGCTCACACTTCCATGCCACTGCAGAGCCCTCAGTCAGAGCCCCACCGGAGTACACACCCAATAGAGATAGAGGTCTCAACCCCTGCACAGCCGCAGGAGCAGCAGACTGCTGGCGAGCCCTCACAGGCTCGCCATCCCAGAGGACGCCCGCCAAAGGTGTTGAGACAGGAGCAGCAGGAAAGTGAGCAAGGGGCCTCCACATCTGCTGAAGCCACAGGGGAACCACTACGTAGGAGCACGCGTAAGAGGAAAATAAAGCACTAATAGTCACAAGGGTAGTCACTTGGGTGAAATGTGTTTATTTTAAAAATGCTATCAGTTGGTTATTGTAAGTAAAATTTCGGATGGCAACTTCTGCAGTTGTGGCGTGTGTCATTTCACGAATGGGGCTGGAGGTCCTCTAACGCCAAGAGGGGAAGGATAAAAAGGCCTCCCATGCTTCTGGTAGGTGCCTCAGTTGAGGAAGCGCTGAGTGAGTGTGGTGAGAGGGGTCTCGCAGGAGGTCACACTGGAGATGGGTGTCAGGCTCCAAACTTCCACAGCTGTGGTTATGCCTTCTAAAAGTTCCCCCAGACCTGAGACAACAAAGTCCTGCCACCTGCAAATGATGACTGATCAAATATCCTCTTTAATGTTGGACCTGCAGCTGATAGTCAGCAAGCCAATAGTGTTCACGCCAGGTATCACAGGCGTCAGCCCCACCAGGCGCGTTTTACGTGGGAAAAGGGTTAAACAGGCAAGGGCCTGTTAAAATGGGATTATAAAGGCCAATCAGTGCTGTTTAAGGGCCCTAAAGACCAGTCCCGCCTGTTGCAGGCAGGGTTGATTCAGGTCAATCAGACACACCTAGGTTAAAATGGCGTGGAGGCGGGAACCAGGCCGGGGGGGGGGGGGGGTCGCGACCCCTAGGTTTTGCGATTTTAACCCCCTGCACGCCTAAAAGCCCGCCTCACAGCCCAATGAAAATCGAGGCCATCATCTCCCAACCAAAAGAAAGAAGAAAAAGACAGAGAGAGTGAGAAGAGGGTAGAAAGAAAAGTTAAGGTGGGATAGACAGGAGAGAAGAGAAAGAGAGATACAGAAGAGGAGCGCTGAGTGAGAAACAGCAACGTGAAGACATCAGATAATTTACTGTATCTAGCCGAACAGGAGGTTGAATAGTTATTATGAAACATCATGGCCCGGATGTTGTAGGGCCGATGATGTACAGCGTACGCCGTCGTAAGCCCTCAGAAAGGCCTCGCAAGTCCGGGTTTCTGCATGCACTGTGTGTGCGCGAAAACCCGGAACTTGCGATCTGTCAAGTTTCTCTTTGACAGATCGTCCGCATGCTCCCCAAAAACACTTTCGCTGCCGCAGACTGCCCAGCGAATGCCCACAAAATCCTTACGCCTGGTAAAAGCAGGCATGAGGGTTAAAATAAATGTTAAATTAAAATTTTAAAACTGATTAAAACATACAAAAACATTTAAAATTAGTTCATGTAAATTTTGGGCCAGATTAAAATGTTTTTACTATTTTTCAAAAAATTTAATTTTTTATTTTAAATGCTTAATGAGAGGGACTTTTAATTAATTTTGAACATGGGAATATTTATTTTTTATCAGAATTGTGTTAATTAATTAATTAATTTGGGGATTTCTCATAAGCTTATGAAGAATCCCCCATTCTAATTGGTTGGCCTGGCCCACGTGTTCCCAGGGACGCTTCCAAACCACCTGCGTCCCTGGGATCCGTGGGCCTTTACACAAGCATACGCCTGGAGGCCCAGGACCCGAAGACTCTGAAGCTCCCGAGCGACCAGGTACTTTAGTATTGCTTTTCGGGTCGGAGGTGTACTCCAGAGGTACGCCTCCAACCGCAAATTTCGGCCCCATATTCTCTGACTCACCAGGATCAAAGTCATGGAAATCTGAGAATTCAACCTTCTCACTATGTCTTTTAAGTGGGATTCAGGGCTATTAGAAATGCACCAAGGGAATACTGTGGACAGGTGGGGCTGGATTTTCATTGAGGAGTCGGGGTGGAGGCGGGACTATAACTTTCGGGGTTGTAGTCTCGCCTCCATCGAGTTCTAGCCAACCCACGCAATTTTGACTTGATTGACCTTGTGGGCTCAGCAGGCCAATTAAGGGTCACCCGGCAACAGGTGACGTCACAGATTGAAATTTCATCTGTCAAGACCTTTTAACAGATGAAATATCAGCGTTTCACAGCTGTTTGAAGCTGTCAAACACTGACAATCTGTACTCCAAGTTAATTCCTTCCTGTCAGGATGATTTAGAGATCTCCCCAGAACAGAAAGCTGAATGCTGCAATTTTTGACAGCTCGCAGCCATTCTGCTTTCTGTGCCGGTGAGATGAGAGACTCCCGAGACCTGAAGGAAGGAAGGCTGTAAAAGTAAAGGTATGTAAAACTTCATTAAACACTTTATACACACCAAACACACATACCTTTGCACTCATGCACCCATCACACACCTGAACACCGGACATCTCGACCCCTCCAAGCCCTTCATCCCGACAGTCCGCCTCCTCTAACTTGGCGTGGTTTGGAGCCATCGGGAATCCCACACTTCAACCTTAAAAATAGGGATTAGGCTAAAAATTGCCTGTTAGCTACCTGTGAACAGGCAGTTAATTGGCACTAATCCCCTTCCCACCTCGGGGAGGCGGGTCCCAGTGCAGGGCGGGTACCCGCCTCCTTTGAAACTGGCATGGAGGCGGTTTGGGAGCGGGATGGGGTCGGGACCCCCGATTTCGGGATTTTAAACCCCCACACGCCTCCAATCCCACCTCCACGGCCCAATGAAAATCCAGCCCCTTGAGTCTCTTCGGCGGGAGCAAGCGGAAGCCAAGCGCAGGCAGCGCAAGGAGCGCACATCAACCCAAGTACCCCACCCACCCGCCCCTTTAACCACCGTCTGCCCCACCTGTGACAGAGACTGTAGGTCCCGCATTGGTCTCATCAGTCACCTGAGAATTCATTTTTAATGTGGAAGCAAGTCATCCTCGGTTCCGAGGTACTGCCTAAGAAGAAGAAGATGATTTAATATGCTCTCTGAATTATTAATCTAGGTCTCTGGATTACTATTCCAGTAACATAACCACTACGCTACCATATCCCCTGGTCCATAATATCAATGATTTTTCACCTCACTAACCCAGACACACTGGGGCCAATTGTATGTCTGTACTACCATCCTGGCTTAGCTGAGATAACTCAACACAAATCAGGAATCAAACCTGGAACCCATCTCCTCTGTATAGCTCAATTCCACACTTGGCAGTGCATTCACCAACTGTCCCAGTGCGGGGTGGGTACCCACCTCCTTTGAAACTGGCATGGAGGCGGGTTGGGGGCGGGATGGTGTCGGGACCCCCGATTTCGGGATTTTAACCCCCCACATGCCTCCAATCCTGCGTCCATGGCCCAATGAAAATCCTGCCCTTGTACTAAATGGACCAAATCACTTTTTCCTGAAACTGTTACTATGGGGGGAATTTTTCGGGGGGGGTCAGCGGTTGGGTGGGAAAATGGATTTTTTTGACAGCTGGTCGGGACCCTGCTGTCAACCTGCCACCACGCGCCTTTCCGAAATGTCGGGTCTGTCAACGCTGAGCAGACTCGACATGCAGCGGTGGGGGAGGCAATTCAAGTCATTATGACCTTGTTAACAGACCATTAAGAATTATTTTGAGCTCACCTTCAGAGTTTACTAGGTTGCCTACGAGGTCTATGCTGCTCGGGATCACGTCAGGTAAGCAGGTCAGGAGTTGAATGGCCATGGAATCATCTCATTACTTGACAGCAGCAATTGTGCTAGAAAAGCTCCAATCACACAGCTGTTCACTTTCCAAGCTCAGAAGCTGTTGCTTACTGCATTTGGAAGACAGATTGAGCTTTATGCAGGTTGTAAGTGTTTGGAGTAAGCTCTCCATCCAGTGTCACCTCATTGGAACAACCTCTCTCACCATTGACAGATCGCTTCTGTCATCTCAAGTTCACCTGCCATCTATTACATCAGCATTGGTGCCATTGAAACTATCTCACCTTGGTCATCAGAATCCCACCACGATCAGCCCCAACACCAGCAGCACCAGGCACACCAGCAGCACCAACAACAACACCAACCTTCTCCGCAATCACCTATGCTGCACAGGACAAAGGGCATCAGCACCCGAGCACACTGCTGCCCGAGAGGCATGGGATGGCCTCACCATGGCCAGATTTACTTCACTTGGCGCCATACACCCTGGCTGCCACATGATGCGCCAGGTTGGCACCACCCCACACCAACACCATAAAGCATCCCTACAATGCCCAAGCCATTCCTTTCACACTCATCACCATTGCAGGGGGTACCGTTATGTCTCACCATTCACTGTAACTCACTAAGCCACTTCCAAAGGTGCACACAGATCTGTCCAAGAACGCAAAGTGTTCAAAATAAAGGTTTCAATGTTTGACACCACATGAACAGAAACTTCACATGAACATTGGCTAAAACACACTAGTGCCTACCCTTGTGTGTTGTTAGTTGTTATGATTGGACTAGGATGAGGGTGAGTGTGAGGGGTGGCTGGTGAGATGGGGAAGTGATAATGTAGATAGAGAGGGATGGGTGGAGGTGCAACGTAAGTTGGTGTGAGTAAGGATGTGCAGGACTAGGGTAGGGAAGGCAGAGTGATGGGGATGTGATGAGTGACACAGCAGGATGAGGTTGAGTGTGGCTTTGCAGTAACGTTTCGTGATCTACTGAGATCATTGAAAGATTTGCGCCACTGCAGCCTGGTCCTCCTGACGACATCCCTGCTTGAGTCCTCCTGTGCAATGTGCAACCAGGCTGCGTTGGTCTCCTGGGGAGGTCTCTTCCACCCATTGGAAGGGAAGAGAACCTCCCTGCGTGCTGTGACTCCATCCATAAGCATATGGAGGGAGTCACGGGAGAGCCTGGGTGCAGCCGTGCACCTCTGTGCAGTGCTTGTCAGTGTTTGCAGCACCTCAATGCTGTAGAACATGGACAGCACAACTGTCAGACTAAATTCACGCATGGTCCCTTTAAGGAAGCCGGCTGATGACGCGTCATCAAATGATGTCATCAGACCTGCTTCCTTCAATTGGCCAGAAAACGTGCTGGGCGGGCCCAATTAGGGGAAAATCATTTTGGATAATGGGCTGGAGCCGGCAGCAAAGCCGGGACCTGAAGTTGGTAAAATCCAGCCCTATGTTACTAACTTCTGCTTGCACCTGGACCACCACTTTATATGGGCACAATTACAATTACTTTAAAAGTGCACAGGGTCCTCAAGGTTTTGAACAATATGTGCATAGAGACACACAAAATATCTATCTTAGCTCCTTCAATGGATCAGTAAGTAAATGAACTAGCTGGCGTGGCATTCAGACATACAGATCAAGAAGCAGGTTCAATCTAGGGCTTATGCTGAGTTACCTGAGCTCAGCTGCAGTGGTTCCAGGTGCACTACAATTGGCTTTAGTTTGGGTTAGTGAGGAGAAGGATTAGCAAGGGTTTCTGCTTCTGATTGCTATTTAGAGAACCCTGCTGAAAATGTATGGATGGGAAAACACTCATTCTGTGCAACTGTACTCCAGAACCCTCAGGAGAGAAAGGGAAAAGACTTAAAAATCTTCTTTTGGCTAGATGTAGATTACACTTGTTTATTATTTTTGGTAAAATATAATGTGGGAAACACTGATTTATAACTACCCCTACTTTTTCCTAAAAATAGCCAATCGTGGAAATTATACCCTCAGGTTTTCAAGGCTTGCTCTCCCTCTGTGCTTTGATAGGTTTGGACCAGGTTGACCTAGGCTAATCATCTCAAGGGAGTCAATTCAATATTCTGTAATAAAAAGGTCTCTGGAGAGTCGTAAAGTGTTATTTAAATAATTTGCGCATCTTGTCTGCTCTTGGCATTTAGAGATTAATGATGTGTTACACACCTTCTGCATTTTGAAATCAATGTAATTCTCTAGGTATATAGCTTCAGACATCATGGTTACTAACCTGACAGACCAACTTCTGCATTTGCTTTCAGACACATTCTCACTATTTGTCAGCTCGTCATCAGACCAAGAATCCAGTGTTCCAGTGCTGCTTTTCCAGGTGCTCTTTGATCTTAAACTAGAAATTCCAGATCTATATATTTTCACTAAACCTGACCCAATGGTCGCAGAGGAGGTTCCAGAGGAAACATTTGTAAGGCTTTCAGCAGCAGGACCAATAGACCGTCTTGGCTTGACTTCCAGTTCAGTTTTAAAGCTTTGGGTCATTGGATCAGTAGAATAATCACTGCACAGTTTGTCAAGGTCTGGCATGCTTAGTGCTCTCAGTTCCCGTAGCTTGGAGCGAGACAAAGAATTTGGTCGATGGTTGACTGATGATCTACTTTTACTACTGTTAACCTTGCATGAAGTGAAATCCTGCTCATGAGACATTTCACTGCTGGAATCAAACTCCTTGGTCTTTTTAAGCTCCTCGGTATTGCTCTCAGAATGATTTGTTTCAAAGCTTAGAAAAGCCAAGCTAGATGGAGACTTTTCTAATTGCGGTGATGGAAAGGCACCCTCAGAGCTCCCTTCAGTATAAGAGCTTAAACTACGTTTCAATGCACGCGATGCATCAAAGTCTCGAATAGATGAAATATTGGATGTCACTAGAGGTATTGCACTCCCCGATATTCGCCTTCCTATTGCTGGCTTGGTAGAAGAGCTTGCATTGCAAGTAACAAAGGATGAGTCTAGAAACTGCATGTCTATTTTCCTGATTACAGGTTTGTCAAAGCTAGCTAGGCTCTCAAAAGACTTAATTCTCTGTCTGACAGAAAAAGAAGAGCCACCCTCTGGTGGACAGTTCAGCTGACTTGTAAAACTTCCCATATTTGACTTATCCTTGTCCCTTTGATAGAAGGTAAAATCAGTGCTGGGGTATTTTTCTTCACTCAAAGATTTCCTTAAGATTCCAGTTGCCTCGACTTTTGGTTGAACATCATCTATACCTTTAACAGTAGTGTGTAATTGTAGTGTGTCAAATGATTTTACCTCTCTTTCCAGTAACAGTTTTTGTTTTTGAGAAGAAGCTTTGATTGCATGGTCAGATGGATACTTATCAACCTGTGTATCATCACTACTCAGTTGATCTGATTTCTGCTCTAACCTCACAGGAGGCTTTGGAGCTATCTTTGGTTTCTGAGCATTATCCAGTGTTGTAGAGGATTTGGTTGACTTGTGGTCTAAAAGTCCTGAAGGAGTAGCCATGCTATTAACTTCTTTCCGCTCCAAAGAAGGTGATGTTAGTTTTAATTCTATAAAGCTACGTTGAGTTGCCATGCATTCTTGATCATCTTCGTGCAATAAAGTTGAAGAGAGTACAGGAGAGTCTTTCAATGGTTGAGATCCTGTGGGTGGCAAATGCTCATCCAGCTGCCCTTTTTGTAATGGTTTCTGCTGTGCTTCTTGTGACAATTTCCCCCAGTTTTTATTGACCATGCTAGCATTCTCATACAGTTCCGATTCTGTAGGAGATGTGATACGCGGTTCAGTAGATCGTTCACTGGACACTTGTGTAATGTTCTCTTCACTCCCTGATTCTGCGAATGACTTATGAGAGTTTTTAATCCATGCACTTTTCCTGATATCTTTGTGCATTTCCTTGGGTTCTTCGTCTTTTAGTTTATGATCTAGTGTTATCTGTAGTTCTGGCTCTTTTTGGTCTTTAGATTCTTCTTTCAACACTTGTTTTTGCCTTTCATTGCTCAAATCCATTTTATCAGTAATATTAGGTGACTTTGTTTCACCTTTATCTTTCTTTCTTGTTTGGAGTCTGGTGTCTGCTGTTAGGTGCATTGAAAGCTGTTCCTCTGAAGAATGTGCAGGAACTTTACTGATTTCTTTCTCTTGCTTCATTTCAGATTTACTTTTCTCCGCTTGTTTGTTTGTTTTTAAATTACACATTAATGATGCTCTTTTGGCGAAGAGCTTGGATGATAGATGATCAAAAACTGGTGACTTTTCTGGATATTTCTGCAATGACTCTGGTTTCTTGGATCCATCAGACTTGGTTGCATTCTTCTCACAGGTTTCTGAATGTGGTTTGTTTTTACTTTTAATGCTGAGCCCCTTTAGTTTTGGTGCAGAATAGAACTTCTGGGTTTTGTCCTGAAACTTAGATCTAGTGCACGTTTGAGATGCTGCTCCACTTTCACTTTGCCCTTTAAATTGTGTCGAGGATTTTACATTTTGTGCTCCCAAAGATTGTTTGGACTGATTAACGACATGTCTTTGTGGCTGGGGACTAGAATTTTTTACAGTACCTGACAAAGCCAGCCTTTCCTTTCTGATATGAGTCATGGATGAGGCTACATCCTGAGCACCCGGGTTGGACTTATTTGTAGCAGGTAGCCTAGGCTTGGGCACCGGATACTGGGATGGAAGGCTTGTTTTTGTAACTTCTGGTTTCTTGGTATGCTTCAAGGCATCTAATGATGAAGAAAAATCATGGTCTGTTCTGCTGGATTCCAAACAAGATTTTGACTGAAGTCTTGATGCAGAAAGGGCCGAATCACTGTGATGTTCTAACTTTTCACCAAATTCCCTGGCAATTTCTCCTGTACAATGGCATTTGTCTGATTCTTGGCTATGAGAAGTCATTACATCTGTGCCTTCCTCAGCATGATTTTTATTAGTTGGCAGATCCGCCTTGGAAAATATATCATATTCCAGAATTTTGATTTGTGAATCATTTACATCCATAGTGGTAAGGATACTTGTGCTTTCAAATTTGATCTGTTCAGAGGGCCTACCATCAACAGAATTTGTTACTGGGCCCTGTTCAGCAATCTCTGTTCTATTCTTATCAAAAATAGAAGGCAGTGAGGAAGAGATTAAACTATCCCCATTTTTATGGCATGAAGATGATAGATTTGAATTTGTCTTTTCAGCTACTGAAATTGTCTCTTTATTTGCTTCTGGAGCAAGCTCAGTCATTGGTAAACCACTCTTATGCAGAACATCTTGATTCAGATTTATTGGGAGGTGCACAAATTGCTGTGATGTGTTATTTTGATCACTAGGCTGGTAGCAGATTTCAACCTCTTCAATATCTGAATCTGCAACACTAAGGCTTTCACATTGACTGAAACTAACATCTCCAGACGAAACCACTGCCACTTTATTACAAGATAATTGAGGGCTGTCAGAAGATTCAGTCTCTGAATCAGAGTCCACTGCAGCAGCGTACATGGATTGCTGTTTACTGTTTTCCTTGATGTCTGTTAAACCCAATGGCGTTTCCTCCTTCTCAGTGCTTAAATTTCTGGAGTAGTTAGTCAGACAGTTTTTGTTCACTGAAAATACTTTGCCTGTGTTGACTGAATTCAGAACAGAATAGTCAAGAACAACCTGTTTGAGGTCTGTTGAAGAAGCACCTTTACTACTTACGCCATTAGTGCTGTTGATAGCTTTTATTGAATGAGCAGCAATCTTATCTTGGTTCCTTTCTGAATTCAGAGACAAAGTATTTGTAATTTTTACCTCAGCGGAATTTAGCTCATTGATGACATCATCAATGTCTGTAACCGGGATGTCACATTTGTCACTGTGCAGTAAGGTATTGCAAGAATCCTGTGACAACTCTTGGTTCTTCTCTACAGAGTCTCCAGTCGGTTTTCCCTGGGTCTGCATTTCCATGCTTGTAGTTCTGTTCTGCAGTAAGTCCTCAATCTTTTCCTCACTGCTTTCTTTGGCAGTTAAGTTCTTATCAGGTTCTAAGTTATCAGGTTCTACCAAATTCAGATCTGTTGAAGATGACGAGATGATACTGGATAGTCTGTCTACAGCTGTAGAAAAGAAATATGCATTAGAGAATATTGTCATGTTTCAAATCTAGATATATATAGAATCACATTAAGCCAATCTGAAATGGTCACTGCTGGAATGGGAGGATAAACCCAGCTTCAGATTGTACTAGCCCTGCCCTGCCCTGCCTACAGTTGGCACTGGAAGAAGAAAATTACACAGTTGGTGGAAATGCATTTTCTGAGCTCCTACCAGAAATTACAATCTTTATAAATAATTTGACAAATCAGTTTTAAAAAAACAAAATAATTAAATCAGTTGCCAATTGTCATGCAAATAATATATTGGCAACATCAGTATTTTCACAAAGAAGTATTTTCTTTGTCTGTAATGTTGGTAGGCATGACACATTATATAATATGTCAGATTTGGAGTTTGGTCACTTGGTAAAGTTCCAGACAATAAATTTCATTCCACTGAGCAATTGATTTAAGCTTAAATATTTTCCAGATGAAGGCAATTTCCATCACGAATATAATACAGTAAAATGAGAATGGTAATAAAGGTTCTCCGTATGTAAATGTCATGAGATGCCCTCAACTTCCAACACCTAATGGTCAACAGTCTCTCCTCATGCATCAGTTTATGGGATGCTTATCTGGATAAGCCCTGATCTTTGATATCGCTTGTGCATTTTACTTCTTTACACAACATGGACATATCACCATCTAAAGTGAAACTGGTAACATACATATTTTGCTGTCCATGTCTAGTCCATAAAAATTCACCCATTTGGGACCAAACTCTGCTCCTGTATCCCTTAATTTTGTCTTCTTTCTCCCCCTCTTAAAAAGGCAGCGGGTATACTTGACCAGTACTGACAGCACTCCAGTACCTTATTCAAGTGGCCTGGCCAATTTTCATACCATACAGTAAGTGTTAGGAGGCTATTGGACATTGGGGTGGTGGAGGCCTTCAATGCTGTCCTCACTTGACAGTAGATATTCCAGTCCTGGTACAGTCTTCAGGACCAGTACATGGCATACGCTGGGAGTGTCATTTAAAAAAAATTAAACGTCACCAGATATTGCAAGGTCAAATGATTTAAATAAAAATGCAAAGCCCGCTGTGAGGATCACAACATGTCACGGAGGTAGAAAATTGTGCACGATGGAGAAAGCTGCTGCATTTAAAACAATTAACAGTTTTTGCAAAGGCTGTCTGGAGGCAGGGGAGGAGTATCCAGCTAAAACAGAGCAAAGACAAACCAGAATCTGTGGGCAAGTGATGGAGTAGCATAACACCTGGCCCTATTTGAAAGCTCATAAAGTGGATGTTCTGCTGAATGAGGTGGTGTGAGTAGGGTTGCCCGATTTGGCACTCTAGGATACCGTCTCCAGAGGATGACAATGCACCATGCCTGGCAGGAGATAGTGGGCAGACTCAACAGGCTTCTTCTGCATCAATTCCCAGGTCCCACTACATATAGGACCTGGAGGAACAGATGCAGGAGAATATACTGCAATTTAAGGACTAGCAAGAAAAGGCTGTATCAGATAAGACAGCCCAAGACTGCATGCCACAAAGTGTTGTGTGCCAGCTTGTTCCATGTTTACTGGTCACCTATGCCAAATCTTCACATGACTTAAAAGGTCTTTCATTGTAGCTTGTGTATTTCCATACCACAGCCGGGCACACATTCAAGCTGCAGCTTACGGTTGAAAAGCTTGCCATACTCATCTTCCAGGGCCTTCACACATCATACTATTGTAACACAATCTACTGCATGATGCATGGTCACTTACTGACACCTAGGTAGGACTGCATGGGAACATGGAACATGCCTGTCACTTTGTAGGTGCTGCTTCAACTCTGTTTGTACAATAAGATTTCACAAAATCTCAAGCCAATAGACCCAAACTGGAGGAGGGCTCAGAAATAATAGGTCATTGATTCACTTGGAGGAGACTGTCCTGGATATTCTGGCACATAAGAGCACAGAGGGAATGGGGAGAGATGAAGCAGCAGGCCGTACCAAGCTCAGACCTAGTAAGACCTTTCTGTTATGTCTTTTTCCCTTCTCACTCACAGGATAAACACAACCATACAAAGATCATGCACAGTATCTTGCATTACTCTGTTTGAAATTGTGTCGTGAAGCCAGCTTTTTAACATTTGTTCCTTTTCTGTCTGTATATGTCTGGAAAAACATAGGCCACAGAGAGCAATACACAACACCTTGGGCTAGAAATTCGGTATGTTAGCGCCTTCCGTTAGCACCTCGCAGATCGTGACGTCATAAAGTGCGCAGCGCCCCGTTATCGCCCCAGATGGAAAATTCACTCATCCCCCCTGCTTTATTGCCTCGCACCGACAACGCCAGTTCGAGGAGGCATTGTGAACTCGGCTGGCCGCTTCGGGAGTGGTAATTAAAGGGAATGCTTTTCAGCTAGCGCAACCTTTATTAGTTGCACCAGTCTGGTGCCTGCACAAAGTTTGTAATGTTTCATTGGTGAGAGTGTTTGGGGCTGTAATGGCAGTCGCCCAGGTCGCCTTGCAAAAACAGAACTGACGACAACTAGCTTGTGCAGCATCATCGGCTCTTCCCTTTAAGCGAGGGAAGCAGCCTCTGTGATGAAAGAGTGCTGTTTACAATGCGCTCAAAATTGTTCAGCGCTCTGTCGCTACCGCCCCGCTGTCAGACTTCAGTGCCCTAAGAGAAGTGGTTAGCACTTGATTTAGCGCTCCACTTCCCTCTTGGAGCACTAAAACTGAATTTCACAGGAGGCGAGAATGATTAGCGCCTGGCACTAATTTTTCAACTTTCAAAGTTTTAGCGCCCCAAATGGGGCTGTACCGAATTTCTCCCCCCTTGTGTCTCACTCGGTAAAGTTAACAAGCACCAGTTGATTTGCTGCCTCAGAAGATACAAAGTATGTGTTTGTGCGCACTATGTACAGCTGCTGATTGTGACAAGGATTCACAGAACTGACTCTGGTGGCTGCAGGGAGCACAGAAAGACTTCGGGAAATTATTCCTGTCTATAACACTGAAAATCAGAATGGACATTTTCCCTAATGGTGTATCAGTAAATTAACACACCACAACATAGTGCATCAGTGCAGTAACTTCCCACAACACAGTACATCAGAACTCTTAACAATCCTGTGCTACTAGGCCACATCATCACTTTCTTTTGGTAAATTATTCCAAATGGGCTTTATTACACAGTACCATGAAAACCAAGTGTCGCACTTGGCCAAAGAGCATTGCAGTGACAGGTAGTCCAATGCACTATACCATTGGGAAGACTTTATTTCATTACCTCAAATCTAACATGGTCAGTTCCTGGTCTCACTTGCGTTATTAGGGGAAGCTGCGTATAAACGTAAAATGAGTAAGTAATCTCCCAAGTTTGCTTAAGAAATTAACACTCTGATTAGGTAATAAAGAAAGAGTTTGCATTTATATAGCGCCTTTCACAATCTCAGGAAGTGTCAAAGCATTTCACAGCCAATTAAGTACTTTTGTAGTGTAGTCACTGCTGTAATGTAGGGAAACACGTCAGCCAACCTGTGCACAGCATGGTCCCACAGCAATGAGATAAATGACCACATAATCTGTTTTAACAACAGAAAATGCTGGAAAAACTCAGCAGGTCAGGCAACACCCGTGAAAAGAAATTTGAGTTGACGTTTCGGGTCAAAACCCTTTTTCAAAACTGGAAAGGAAATAAAATAGATCGAAGGCAGGGCTGCAATTGAACAAAAGAAGTAAAAGAAACATTAAAAGGTATTCAAAACCAGACGAGATGGTAATAGGCCAGGGGAGACAAAAGACAGCTGAGATTAGGTGTGAAGTGTACTGGCAGGATAAGAGACAGCTGCCAGGTTTTTTTTTTGGTGGGGGGGGGGGGGAAGGAGGACCCAAAACAAAGGGGTGGAAAAAAATATAAGTAAAAAAGTAATAGGGGCCGAGGTTATGATCTGAAATTGTTGAACTCGATATTGAGTCCGGAAGGCTGCAAAGTGCCTAATCGGAAGACGAGGTGCTGTTCCTCGAGTTTACGTTGAGCTTCCGTGGAACAATGCATGAGGCCGAGGACGGTGAGGTCTGAGTGGGAATGGAGCGGTGAATTAAAATGACAGGCGACCGGAAGCTCGGGGTCCCCCTTACGGACTGAACGGAGGTGTTCCGCAAAGCAGTCACCCAATCTGCGTTTGGTCTCCCCAATGTAGAGGAGACTGCATCGTGAGCAGCGAATACAGTATACTAGATTGCAAGAAGTACAAGTAAATTGCTGTTTCACCTGGAAGGGGTGTTTGGGGCCCTGGACAGTGGGAAGGGGGGAGGTATAGGGGCAGGTGTTACATCTCCTGCGCTTGCACGGGAAGGTGCCAGGCGAAGGGGAAGGGCTGTTGGGGGTGATAGAGGAGTGGACTAGGGTGTCCATTAAAACATAATGGGCTGGAAATTCAGTTGGCTTTGCGCCCAGTTTCCGCCCAAAGAGGGCTTTTGCGCCAGTAGGGGTGGTAGCACTGATATTGAGCGCCGCGGTAATGGCGGCGGTAGCCGGTAGCGCTGCGCCGGCACCGATGACGTCATCGGTGTGCGCAGTGCCCCGGTTCCGCCCCGCTACCGCCCCGACCCCCATATTTAGTTGCGGCCGCCTCCTCCGTGGCGGCCGCTACTAACATCCGGAGACCAGGGCCTTCCTGCAGCCTTAGTGGGGCGCATAAAGGTGGAGGTGCGGCCGGCCGCTTTTTCGGCGGCCGCCTGCCCGCACTTCCTTCCCTGGCCTCCTCCACCACCCCCCCCGCGGCATTGCCGGCTGCTTTCCGCGAGCCCGGCACTTCTCCGTGGTGCCGGGCTCATTTGCCGGCACAATCCAGCGGCGATCTCCCCGTTGCAGGCACCTCCACCTTAAGAGAAGGAGGAGGCCTGCAGTACCGCAGCCTGCCGCACCGCATCGGGTGGCGCAGCGGCACCTAGAGCGCTGAAATTCAGTTTCAGCGCCCCAAGCGGAGGCGGGCACACCCTGGAACAGCGCCCGGTTCTGACTTGGGGCGCTAAAACTGAATATCTCACGGGCGCAACTGGCACTGCGCGCAGCGCTAACTTTTGGGCGCACGCCAGCTGGCGGGCCCAAACTGAATTTCTAGGCCAATCTGTTTTAATGATGTTGGTTGAGCGTTAAATATTGGCCAGGGCACCAGGAAAACTCGCCTGCTCGTCTTCGAATAGTGCCATGGGATCTGTTACATGCAACTGAGAGAGCAGACAGGGCCTTAGTTTAACGTCTTATCCGAAGGACAGCACCTTAAGCACGCCCTCAGTACTGTACTGAAGTGACAGCCTGGATTATGTGTTCAAGTCTCTGGAGTAGGGCTTGAACCCACAAACATCTGACTCAGAGGTGAGAGTGCTACCACTAAGCCATGGCTAACACATATTCATATACTAGTACTCCAATTTTCTCTTCCTCTTTGTGGAGAAGTGCTTGGCTTTTGCTACGATAGAGTTAGGAATGGCTGCAGAAAGTAGTGGAAGTGTGAACCCGTATCTTATCACTTCACGGCACTTTCTGTTAGCGCTCTATTTGTGCCACAGTCAGCGGATTCCATTGGTTTACACTGCAACTCTGATCACAAAGCGCTTAAATAAGTAACACAATGGCTTAACTCAGAAGCTCTGCAGTCCTCTTAAAACCCTCTTTATTTCCCCCTTGCCTTATGTGCAATGCAGCACTACCCAGCCATGTGGGTGGATGAGAGTCTGGCTCCCTGTCTTCTGTCAATGCGCTCTGTAATAGGATGCCAGGAATAGACTAAGACCTACCAGGATTAATTTGCTCTCCTCATCCCCATATAGAAATAACAAATATCCCTTATTTGACTGGGGTCTAGTCAGTCTGAGACACAGATAATGGAGCAATCCTGTTCACAAGGAAATATTTTTTTTTAAATGACATCTTTTTGGCCCTCTTCTGGGCCTGTGCTCCTTTGTACCTGGTTTCCCTGGTGAGGCCGGCAGTAGACGTTGACCTGCCCCACCCACCCCGCCCCAACACAAAGTTAAAATAGCATTTTAATGAGGCCCTCGCCAGCTTGCTGCAAGGGCCTCATAAGCCAGCCGAAACCCAGGAGTTAAAACACTGACTGCCGTTGATTTATCCCCCGCACGCCCCATTTCTTGCACCATAGGAACACTGATAAAATAGAGAGCGGGAAAAGAAATTCTGTGATGCTGGTTAGAGGTGAGAGAAGGTTCACTTACTAGAAGACTAGTTTTTTCCTGAATCTGCTCTGGGAGTGAGAAAGCAAAAGAGAGAGAAAAAGAGAGAGATTGCAGCAGAGAATAGTTATCTGGTTTTAAATACATGCCAGATATTGGATAATTCAAGAATTAATTAATATTCCAAAATTTGTTGGCAAACTTTTGAGAACACAAAGCTTTTCAGCAAAACATTAACTATACATAACCAGGTTGGAACATTGACTTTACCGATTTATTGACTGGATTTAATCAGGTCAACAAAATAACTGACATCAGCTTCATAGACAGGGTCTTTGTGAAAGGTGTGTAAGAGATGAGCAGAAGAGTGCGTAATTTCAGCAGCTGTCCCAAAAAGCAGAGGTTTAAGACACTTTGGTACATTTCTTTAACACCTGTTTTCCTCATTTTCTGCTTCTGACCAATAAAAGCCTAAAATAAATACTAAAGATGCAAATTAATAAATACAACTAAAATATTAACTCGATTAGTGATAATGTTTGCAATAATCTGCCAGACAGAATAGCAGTTAGACAACACTAGTGGGTGCATTCAGGATATAATTAGATGATTGTGCAAGTAATATGAAACTGCACTGGAATGCATGATCTCCTTGCTTTATGCAAGCATTTTGCTTTGTTTGTATACACTTTTTCATGAAGACCGTGTATTTTCCACAATTACAAACACAATCTTTGGAGAAAAACCCAACTTTTTGCTTACCTGATACTGGTTTCCGCACATCTAGTGTGATGGAGGGTGGGAGGTCGTACATAAAGTTACACGTCTCTTGGTAAGACATGCTGCAGACTGGGGTGCTATTAATCAAGACAATCTCATCTCCAGGACCAAGCTTTCCCTTAGATTCCTAGAAAAAGTAATGTCACAATTATAAATGTGTTACTGGGATGTCTCGTTACGAGACATAAATACAGCCGGCTTGCTATAGAAACTAAAATGTCACAAAGTTCAAAGTACATCATTAATAGCATGACTTAGATACACCAATGATCTGGCTGAGATTTTCAGCTGGTGGTTTACTGGCCACAAGTGATACTTCCTTTTTGCAATACCAAGCATAAAATTTAAATATGGAAATGTAAGTTTTCCTTGTGGCTCAGTGGGTAAATGCTGTTTGGTAGGTGCGCTGCTGAGGCATATAGTTCAAGTTGGTCCCAGTTTTGACCCCTACAAGAGCTACCTGATTTCAGCCAAAGCAGCAGTGAGGGGAAGTAAAACTGGCCTCCATGTCTCACGCTAATTGAGGGGGTGGGGGTGGGAGGGAAAGAACTTGGGTTCCCTTTGCTGATCGTCATCTGTTAACTCCACTGGAAAGGGCTGGCTATTGGGTGGGCAGAGGATTGGGCGCAGCTGCGATGCTCCAACTCTCCCTCAAATAGCCTGCCAACACACCCTGTTTAGGCTCACACGTGAAGAAAGGCCAGTCAAGTGAGATACCAGAGGGTTTCCAGTGTCAGTGAAATCATACCCCAGTAAGGAGTGACAGAAACTGTGCAGGTAACTGCAATCAAACCAATGGCAGCGCATGATTTTTGTTCTTTACACTAGATATTTTTGGGGGTTCGGTGTCACTGGCCACTTCCATAAGCAGACCTCATATCCCCTGTGATCGCTTAAACAAGAGGTTGCGGGTTTGGGAGGTGCTGCTGAAGAAGCCTTGGTGAGTTACTGCAGTGCATCTTGTAGATGGAACACACTGCAGCCACGGTACGCTGGTGGTGGAGGGAGTGAATGTTTAAGGTGGTGGATGGGGTGCCAATCAAGCGGGCTACTTTGTCCTGGATGGTGTCAAGCTTCTTGAGTGTTGTTGGAGCTGCACTCGTCCAGGCAAATGGAGAGTATTCCATCACACTCCTTAATTGTGCCTTGTAGATGGTGGAAAGGCTTTGGGGAGTCAGGAGGTGAGACACTTGCCGCAGAATACCCAGCCTCTGACCTGCTCTTGTTCCCACAGTATTTATGTGGCTGGTCCAGTTAAGTTTCTGGTTAATGGTGACCCCCAGGATGTTGATAGTGGGGGATTCAGCGATGGTAATGCCATTGAATGTCAAGGGGAGGTGGTTAGACCCTTGCTTGTTGGAGATAGTCATTGCCTGGCACTTCTGTGGCGCGAATGTTACCTGCCACTTATCAGCCCAAGCCTGAACGTCAATCAGGTCTTACTGCATGTGGGCATGGACTGCTTCATTTTCTGTGGAGTTACGAATGGCGCTGAACACTGTGCAGTCATCAGCGAATATCCCCATTTCTGACCTTATGTTGGAGGGAAGGTCATTGATGAAGAAGCTGAAGATGGTTGGGCCTAGGACACTGCCCTGAGGAACTCCTGCAGCGATGTCCTGGGGTTGTGATGATTGACCTTCAACCACCACAACCATCTTCCTTTGTGCTAGGTATGACTCCATTCAGTGGAGCATTTTCCCCTTGATTCCCATTGACCTCAGTTTTACTGGGGCTCCTTGATGCCAGACTCTGTTAAATGCTGCCTTGATGTCAAGGGCAGTCACACTCATCTCACCTCTGGAATTCAGCTCCTTTGTCCATGTTTGGACCAAGGCTGTAATGAGGTCGGGAGCTGAGTGGTTTTGGCGAAACCCAAACTGGGCATCAGTGAGCAGGTTATTGGTGAGTAAGTGCCACTTGATAGCACTGTCGATGACACCTTCCATCACTTTGCTGACGATTGAGAGTAGACTGATGGGGCGGTAATTGGCCGGGTTGGATTTGTCCTGCTTTTTGTGGACAGGACATAACTGGGCAGTTTTCCACATTGTCGGATAGATGCCAGTTTTGTAGCTGTACTGGAACAGTTTGGCTAGAGGCGCGGCTAGTTCTGGAGCACAAGTCTTCAGCACGATAGCCGGGATGTTGTCGGGGCCCATAGCCTTTGCTGTATCTAATGTGCTCAGCCGTTTCTTGATATCACGCAGAGTGAATCGAATTGGCTGAAGAATGGCTTCTGTGATGGAGGGGACCTCGGAAGTAGGCCGATATGAATCATCCACTCGGCACTTCTGGCTGAAGTTGGTTGCAAATGCTTCAGCCTTGTCTTTTGCACTCACGTGCTGGGCTCGACCATCATTGAGGATGGGGATATTCTTGGAGCCTCCTCCTCCCGTTTGTTGTTTAATGGTCCACCACCATTCACGACTGGATGTGGCAGGACTGCAGAGCTTTGATCTGATCCATTGATTGTGGGATCGCTTAGCCCTGTCTATAGCATGCTGCTTCCGCTTTTTAGCATGCATGTAGTCCTGTGTTGCAGCTTCCCCAGGTTGGCACCTCATTTTTAGGTACGCCTGGTGCTGCTCCTGGCATGCTCTTCTACACTCGTTGTTGAACCAGGGTTGGTGGTAATGGTAGAGTGAGGGATATGCCGGGCCATGAGGTTACAGATTGTGGTGGAATACAATTCTGCTGCTGCTGATGGCCCACAGTGCCTCATGGATGCCCAGTTTTGAGCTGCTAGATCTGTTCTGAATCTATCCCATTTAGCACGGTGGTAGTGCCACACAACACGATGGAGCGTGTTCTCAGTGTGAAGACGGGACTTCGTCTCCACAATGACTGTGTGGTGGTCACTGCTGCCTTGGACAGATGCATCTGCGACAGGTAGATTGGTGAAGACGAGGTCAAGTAGGTTTTTCCCTCTTGTTGGTTCACTCACCACCTGTCGCAGGCCCAGACTGGCAGTTATGTCCTTCAGAACTCGGCCAGTAGTGGTGCTACTGAGCCACTCTTGGTGATGGACATTGAAGTCCCCCACCCAGAGTACATTCTGTGCTCTTGCTACTCTCAGTGCTTCTTCCAAGTGGTGTTCAACATGGAGGAGTACTGATTCATCAGCTGAGGGAGGGCGGTAGGTGGTAATCAGCAGCAGGTTTCCTTGACCATGCTTGACCTGAAGCCATGATACTTCATGGGACCCAGAGTCAATGGAGGACTTCCAGGGCCACTCTTTCCCGACTGTATACCACTGTGCCGCCACCCCTGGTGGGTCTGTCCTGATGGTGATGGAGGAGTTCGGGACATTGGCTGAAAGGTATGATTCTGTGAGTATGACTATGTCAGGCTGTTGCTTGGCTAGTCTGTGGGACAGCTCTCCCAATTTTGGCACAGGTCCCCAGATGTTGGTGAGGGGGACTTTGCAGGGTTGACTGGGCTGGGTGTGCCGTGTCCGTAGCCGGTGCCGAGATCGATGCCGGGTGGTCTGTCCGGTTTCATTCTTATTATTTTGTTTCGTAGCGGTTAGTTACAACTGAGTGACTTGCTAGGCCATTTCAGAGGGCAGTTAAGAGTCAACCACATTGCTGTGGGGCTGGAGTCACATATAGGCTAGACCAGGTAAGGACGGCAGATTTCCTTCCCTAAAGGGCTTTAGTGAACCAGATGGGTTTTTACGACAATCCGATAGTTTCATGGTTACCATTACTGATACTAGCTTTTTATTCCAGATTTATTTAATTAACTGAATTTAAATTCCCCAGCTGCCGTGGTGGGATCTGAACTCACGTCTCTGGATCATTAGTCCAGGCCTCTGGATTACTAGCCCAATGACATTACCACTATGCTACCGTTCCAACTTGGAAATATATCACCGTTCCTTCATCGTCGCTGGGTCAAAATCCTGGAACTCCCTCCCTAACAGCACTGTGGGAGTACCTTCACCACACGGACTGCAGCGGTTCAAGCTCAGTGACTGTAGACTGACTGTTGAACTACACGTGACCCAATATAACCTATAGCTATGGCCACTGAGCCATACATGGCAAACATTAAAAGAAATATTCCAAAATTCTCAACAAATATACATTCCACTGAGAAATAAAAACTCCACGGGAAAAGTGATCCATCCGTGGCTAACTAAAGAAGTTAGAAGGGAGAAAATAGAATGAGAGTAAACTAGCAAGAAATATAAAAACAGGTTGTAATAGCTTCTACAAGTATGTAAAAAGGAAGAGAGTAGCAAAAGTAAGCGTTGGTCGCTTAGAATCAAAGAATCATAGAATGGTTACAGCACAGAAGGAGGCCATTCGGCTCATCGAGCCCATGCCGGCTCTCTGCAAGAACACCTCAGCTAGTCCCACACCCCCGGCCTTTCTCCGTAGTCCTGCAAATTTTTTCCCCTCAGGTACTTATCCAATTCCCTTTTAAAAGCCACGATTGAGTCTGCCTCTACCACCCTTTCAGGTAGTGCATTCCAGATCCTAACCACTTGCTGCGTAAAAAGGCTTTTCCTCATGTTGCCTTTGGTTCTTTTGCCAAACACCTTGGGGACGATTTTAACTCGGGTGCAGGGAATTGTCGGGTTCCCCGAATTTGGTGTTTCCCACACAAATCTAAATGGGTGTGTGAGATTGATGCAATTTTAACTCAATTGGCCAATTGATTTCCAATGTGTGGGAACCCTTGACAAATGAGTATTTCCAGTCAGAAAGTCGCATAATATGACGTCATTATTGCTGCTGCATTTAGGGTCTGCAACAAGCCTTGCTTCTTCTGCAGGCTGCCAACCTTTTGGCATTTGCTGATACACTGAGCTGGAAGCAGAATGGCAAGAGAAAGACCGAGGACTGCACCCCGTTTTGACGACGCTGCCCTGCAGGCTTTAGTGGAGGGAGCAAGAGCTCACAAGGAGGTGCTCTTCCCTTCATCGGGGAGGAAGATGCCTCCCCAGCAGACAAAGGCTGCGTGCTGCAAGTGGCAGAGGAGGTCAACTCCTTATTGGCTACCCGCAGAACCTGGATACAGTGCAGGAAGAGATTTCATGACCTTCAGCACACTGGAAAAGTGAGTATGAAGTTCCCATCACTCTCAATCTGATCTCCATTGCCTCTCCTCACCAGCACTCAGCTTTAGCAATCTCTTCCACCACATCCCACTTGACACTGACATCCATGTACCCTTACCCATTCCCTCTCACATTCACCTAACTATTTGACTATGCAGCCCTCACACTCCCTATCACTCTGATGCTATGAAAACAATTGACAACATACAGGGAGGGCCCTTGGTCTTGCCACCTCACTCCATCTTTGTCTCCGTCTAAGCATCTATGCTATGGATTCTCTACACTCACTCCTTCATTCTCACTCAAACTCCACTTGTCTCCCTCATTGCAGGAAAAGAGAGCTCACAATAAAAGAGAAGGAGCGAGGACAGGAGGAGGGCCACCCTCAGTAGCCCACCTCACCCCCTGTGAGGAGGCGGTCCTGGAGATCGTAGGACTGGAGGATGAGGCGCAAGTGGGGGACGGACAGACGGGTGCATCACAGCAAGCTGGTGACAGAATAGTTTTCCATCTCTCTCATTGACATTGCATGAGTCGCTGATACATTCTTGATCACTGGACTGTGTGCACGGTGGCATAGTGGTTAGCACTGTTGCCTCACAGCACCAGGGACCCGGGTTCGAATCCGGCCTCGGGTGACTATCTGTGTGGAGTTTGCACATTCTCCCCGTGTTTGCGTGGGTTTCCTCCGGGTGCTCCGGTTTCCTCCCACAGTCCAAAGATGTGCGGGTTAGGTTGATTGGCTATGATAAATTGACCCTTAGTGTTAGGGGGATTAAATACGTGGGGTTACGGGGATAGGGTGGGATATGTGTCGGTGCAGGCTCGATGGGCCGAAATGGCCTCTATCTGCACTGTGGGGTTTCTGTGATTTCTGTGATTTCTGTGATAGGACTCTTGTACCTCAACCTTAACTTATAACTTATATAACTTCTAACTCATTTGTACATTGCACACTGCATTTTAACTTATACTTATTTATATATAAAATATATATATTATACTACCATATACTTATCATATTACATTACTATTACTTCCAGTGGTAACAGAGGCTTTTTGCACTATTCATCATGTCCTGCAACTTGGACTGTCATTGCTATACTTATTTGCTTATTGTTTCTATATTTATACTTGTTTTTATTTTTGCTTTTTATATTTATACTTATATTGTGGGAGTGAGTGGGGAGTAAGCATTCCATTGTACCAGTTACATATGGCAATAAAATAATCTTGAATCTTGATAATGATTCTGAAGCTATAACAGATGGACCTATGATCATCTGCAATATGCAATGTGCATGTAACCTTGACCTCACATCTCTAACTCTTTCCTTTACTCCCCCACAGGACCATCGAGAGCCCCTATCCTCACTGCCCAGGAGGAAGAGCCTGAGCTTCCAGACTCCTCAGAGGAATCTGCAACCTTTGAGGGCACAGCGTCAGCAGAATTCAGCGCACCCAGCACCAGCGCAGACACTCACACCTCGGTGGGACCTTCGGGACATAGAGTAGTGTTGTCACCTGGTGTATCACAGCTCACAAGTGAGCATCAGCAGATTGTGGAGACAGGGACAGCAGTGGAGAGTGCTAGTCGGAGGGTGCAGGACTCTGCCAGCTCGGCTCAGCTGCATGTCGACCCTCTGCCTCTGGGTCCATCCATAAGATCAGCGGGGCTGGAACTCCAGGAACAGATGCAGGAGTCTCTGGCAGGTTTTGTCTCCAGGGTCGATGTGAGTGTGGAGTGAATGGAGGAGTCCATAGCGAACATGAGCAGAGCCTTTGTGGAGTCATTGGTGCATGAACGCATCACCATGGAAAGGATGGCAACCTCCATGGAGGAGATAAGTCGCCAGGGTATGGAAAACATGGTGAGAGTTCATAATAGAAGGACATCTCTTGAGAAGCGATGGGCATCTATTGAACAGAGAAACCAGACCTTCATGGAAGTCCTTCTGAGTAGGACTGCCAATGCAGATACGGGTCCCCATGGCCCCCTGATGTGCAGCAAGATGCTCTCAAGCCACTTCCAAGCGCTGGCCCCTTCTGGCCTGTGCAGCTTCAGGTGGGTGAGCAGCAGCCTGGTGCTCCTGTTGCTGCTGCTGGTGTTCGAGCTCATCTAATGCCCAGAAGGGAAGGAAATAAATGGCTCCCATGCTTCTGGAATATGCCTCCGTTGAGGAAGCGCTGAGTGAAGGTGGCGAGCGGGGTTTCCCAGGAGGTCACACTGGAGATGTGTGTGAGGCTCCAACCTTCCACAGGTGTGGTTAAGCCTGGTAAAAGTTGCCCCAGGCCTGAAACAACAAAGTCCTGCCACCTGCAAATGATGACTGATCAAATCTCCTCTTTAATGGTTGACCTGCAGCTGATAGTCAGCAAGCCAATAGTGCTCACGCCAGGTTTCACAGGTGTGATCCCCACCAGGCGTGTTTTACGTGGGAAAAGGGTTAAAAATGCAAGAGCCTGTTAAAATGGGATTATAAAGGCCAATTATTGCTGATTAAGGGCCTTAAAGACCAGTCCCGCCTGTTCGAGGCGGGACTGATTCAGGACCATCAGACACGCCTCGGTTAAAATGGCTCGGGGTCGGGAACCAGGCGGCGGGGGGGTCCCGACCCCCAGTTTTTGCAATTTTAACCTCCACACGCCTCAAAGCCCGCCTCACGGCTGAGTTAAAATCGACCCCCTTGAATCTGTGTCCTCTGGTTCTCGACCCTTCCACCAATGGGAACAGTTTCTCTCTATCTACTCTGTCTAGACCCATGATTTTGAACACCTCTATCAAATCTCCTCTCAACCTTCTCTGCTCTAAGGAGAACAAGACCAGCTTCTCCAGTCTATCCACGTAACTGAAGTTCCTCATCCTGCGCTTCATCCCCCTACGCCCCCATCTGAATGAATTTCGAGCTCGGCACGATGCTGAGTTCTTCTTCCGTCGCCTTCGTCTCCGTGCCCACTTCTCTGGCCAGGAGTCTTCCCCCCGCACGGCTGATCCTTTCTCTCGCTTTCTAAATTCTCATTCTACTTGGACCCCTCCCTCTTGCCCTCTCTAGATCTTTTCATTGCTAACTGCCGACGTGACGTCGGCCGTCTCCATTTTTCTGCTCCCCTCTCTCACTCCAACCTACCTCCCTCTGAACTTGCAGCACTCCATTCTCTCCGATCCAACCCTAACATTATCATTAAACCTGCTGATAAGGGTGGTGCTGTTGTTGTTTGGCGAACCGACCTCTACCATGCGGAAGCTGAACGCCAACTCTCGAACACCTCCTCCTACCTCCGCCTGGACCATGACCCCACTAGCAAGCATCAAGCCATTGTTTCCAAATGTGTCACTGACCTCATCTCCTCTGGAGATCTTCCCTCCATGGCCGCCAAACTCATAGTCCCCCAACCCCGCACAGCCCGCTTCTACCTCCTTCCCAAGATCCACAAACAGGGCTGCCCTGGTAGACACATCGTTTCAGCCTGTTCTTGCCCCACGGAACTTATCTCTTCCTATCTCGACTCTATTTTTTCTCCCCTTATCCAGTCTCTTCCCACCTACATTTGCGACTCTTCCGACGCCCTCCGTCACTTTAACAGCTTCCAGTTTCCTGGCCCCATCCGTCTCCTTTTCACTATGGACGTCCAATCCCTCTACACCTCCATCCCCCACCAGGACGGCCTTCGGGTGCTCCGTTTCTTCCTTGAACAGAGGCCCAACCAGTCCCCATCCACCACCACCCTCCTCCGCCTGGCTGAACTTGTTCTCACATTGAACAACTTCTCCCTTGACTCCACTCACTTCCTCCAAATTAAAGGTGTTGCTATGGGAACCCACATGGGCCCTAGCTATGCCTGCCTGTTCATGGGATATGTGGAACATTCTTTGTTCCAGTCCTACTCAGGTCCCCTCCCTCACCTCTTTTTCCAGTACATCGATGACTGTATTGATGCCGTTTCCTGCTCTCGCCCTGAACTAGATAAGTTCATTCACTTTACTTCCAATTTCCACCCTTCCCTCACCTTCACATGGTCCATCTCTGACTCTTCCCTTCCCTTCCTTGACTTCTCCGTCTCCATTTCTGGCGATCGGCTTTCGACAAACATCCACTACAAGCCCACCGACTCCCACAGCTACCTGGACTACACTTCCTCCCATCCCGCTTCCTGTAAGGACTCTATTCCATTCTCCCAGTTTCTCCATCTCCGCCGCGTCTGTTCTGATGATGCCACCTTCCATACCAGTGCTTCCGACATGTCTTCCTTTTTCCTCAACCGAGGATTCCCTTCTACTGTGGTTGACACGGCCCTTGACTGTGTCCGTTCTATTTCCCGCACTTCTGCTCTCACCCCTTCCCCTCCCTCCCAGAACCACGATAGGGTTCCCCTTGTCCTCACCTTTCACCCCACCAGCCTCCACATTCAACGGATCATCCTCCGCCATTTCCGCACCTCCAACGTGATCCCACCACCAAACACATCTTCTCCTCACCTCCCCTTTCAGCATTCCGAAGGGACCGCTCCCTCCGCGACACCCTGATCCACTCCTCAATCACCCCCAACAGCCCTTCTCCTTCACCTGGCACCTTCCATTGCAAGCGCAGGAGATGCAACACCTGCCCTTTTACCTCCTCCCTTCCCACTATCCCGGGCCCCAAACACCCCTTCCAGGTGAAACAGCGATTTACTTGTACTTCTTGCAATTTAATATACTGTATTCGCTGCTTATGATGCGGTCTCCTCTACATTGGGGAGACCAAACGCAGATTGGGCGACCGCTTTGTGGAACACCTCCATTCAGTCTCTAAGGGTGACCCTGAGCTTCTGGTCGCCTTTCACTTTAATTCACCGCTTCACTCCCGCTCTGATCTCTCTGTCCTCGACCTATTACATTGTTCCAATGAAGCTCAAAGTAAGCTCGAGGAGCAGCACCTCATCTTTCGATTAGGCACTTTACAGCCTGCCGGACTCAACATTGAGTTCAACAATTTCAGATAATTATCCCTGCCCCCATTTCTCATGCAGTATGATTTTTGCCACTCCCATTTGCAACATTTTGGCCCAGAAATTCATGTCGGGGGCTTCCCGCGGGTGCAAGCCCCCGACCTACACTTACCTAGCGCGCCGGCAGTTGAGGCCTGGGCCTGCGTGGGTTTCCTCTCTGTGGCCCGGTCCAGCTCCCGGCGCGCTGTGCTTGCGTGATCCAGCGGCGTACTTAGTACGATGCGTCTGCTGGGATCATGTGAGCACTGGGCAACCAATCGGAGGAGGGAAAAGCCCATTTATGAGTTTGACAGAAAGAACTGTCAAACTCATGAAAACTCCGGGCGCCCAAAACAGTACTTAACCTTAAAATAAATTTGAATAAAACATCACACTATTTAAATCAACTATAAATAACATTAAATAACTATTTTAAACAATAATTTAAATTTTGAAAAAAATAATTTTATTAAAAATCGGGGCTAAAAATACACTTACCTTACTGTAAAGTATTTAAAAATAATAAACCTGTGGAAAAAATGTTCTAATTTTAATTAATTGACCACTTACCTTTTAAAATGAAGTCCTTACATCTGGTTTTTTAATGTGTAAAATGTAGAGGCCTTCACACACGGAAAAACCTGTAAAAAAAGAGGAAGTTCAACGCGCACGCGCAGACTCCTGCGCGCACGCGTTCAACCTCTGAACCCCTTGGTTCAGAGGATCGGAAATGCTGGTTTCCTGCGCATGTGTAGTGCATGCAAGAAACCGGCACTTCCATCGGGTCCACGCGTGAGTACTCCGTCCGTACTCACGCGTTGGGACCCGAATTTCTGGGCCTTTATCTTTCCTGCCTCTTACAAAAGTACAGGATGTTCTTTCAATTCCTTCCTCCCCTCCTAACTCCACCCCCCCACCCCGTCTCTACACCTGCTTAATATCTGTTACATCTCCAGCTTTTTCCAGTTCTGATGAAGGGTCCCAGACCTGAAACGTTAACTCTGTTTCTCTCTCCACGGATGCTGCCTGGCCTGCTGAGTATTTCCAGCATTTTCTGTTGTTGTTTCAGATTTCCAGCATCCGCAGTATTTTGCTATTATATTCCTCATCCCTGGAATCATTTTCGTAAATCTTTCTGCACCCTCTCCAAGGCCTTCACGTCCTTCCTAAAGTGTGGTGCCCAGAATTGGACACAATACTCCAGTTGAGGCCAAACCAGTGTTTTATAAAGGTTCAACATAACTTCACACACAATACAATAGCAAAATACTGCGGATGCTGGAAATCTGAAATAACAACAGAAAATGCTGGAAACACTCAGCAGGCCAGGCAGCATCTGTGGAGAAATGTCTGTGACCCTTCTGACGTTAACTCTGTTTCTCTCTCCATTAATGCTGCCTGGCCTGCTGAGTGTTTCCAGCATTTTCTGTTGTTATTTCATCATAATTTCCTTGCTTTTGTTCTCTATCCCTCTATTTATGAAGCCCAGAATCCCGTATGCTTTTTTAACCGCTTTCTCAACCTGCCCTGCCACCTTCAACGACTTGTGCACATATAACCCCAGGTCTCTCTGTTCATGTAACCCCTTTAGAATTGTACCCTTTAGTTTATATTGCCTCTCCTCGTTCTTCCTACCAAAATGTATCACTTTGCACTTTTCTGCATTAAATTTCATCTGCCACGGGTCCACCCATTTCACCAGCCTATATATGTCTTCTTGAAGTCTATCACTATCCTCCTCACTGTTCACTATAACTCCAAGTTTAATGTCACCTGCAAATTTTGAAATTGTACCCTGTACTCCCAAGTCCAAGTCATTAATAAATATCAAGAAATGCAGTGGTCCTAGTACCGACCCCTGGGGAGCACTACTGTCTACCTTCCTCCAGTCTGAAAAACAACACTGCTCTCTGTTTCCTGTCACTTAGCCAATTTCATATCCATGCTGCCACTGTCCCTTTTATTCCATGGGCTTCAACTTTACTGGTAAGCCTATTATGTGGCACTTTATCAAACGCCTTTTGGAAGTCCATATACACCACGTCAACCGTATTGTCTTCATCAAACCTCTCTGTTACCTCATCAAAAAACTCGATCAAGTTAGTTAAACACGATTTGCCTTTAACAAATCCGTGCTGGCTTTCCTTAATTAATCCACACTTGTCCAAGTGACTGTTAACTTTGTCCTTGATTATCGTTTCCAAAAGCTTCCCCACTACCAAGGTTAAACTGACTGGCTTGTAGTTGCTGGGTTTATCCTTACACCCTTTTTTGAACAAGGGTGTAACATTTGCAATTCTCCAGTCCTCCGGCACCACCCCCGTATCGAAGAACGATTGGAAGATTATAACGAGTATCTCCACGATGTCCTCCTTAACCTCCCTCAGCATCCTAGGATGCATCCCATCCGATCCTGGTGACTTATCAACTTTACGTTCAGACAGCCTTTCTAGTACCTCCTCTTTATCAATTTTTATCTCATCCAGTAACTCCACTACCTCCTCTTTCACTATGACTTTGGCAGCATCTTCTTCCTTGGTAAAGACAGATGCAAAGTACTCATTTAGTACCTCAGTCATGTCCTCTGCCTCCATGCATAGGTTTCCTTTTTGGTCCCTAATCGGCCCCACCCCTCCTCTTACTACCCGTTTATTATTTATATGCCTATAGAAGATTTTTGAATTCCCTTTTATGTTAGCTGCCAATCTGTTCTCATACTCTCTCTTTGCCCCTTTTATTTTCTTTTGCACTTCCCCTCTGAACTTTTTATATTCAGCCTAATTCTCACTTAGAGGCTGAAACAGGTGAAATTATAATGCGGAATAAGGAAATGGCAGAGACTTTAAACAAATATTTTGTATCTGTCTCCACAGTAGAAGACACAAAAAGCATACCAAAAATAGTGGGGAACCAAGTGTGGAACTTAAAATAATTAATATCAGTAGAGAAAAAGTACTTGAGAAACCAATGGGATTAAAGGCCGACAAATCCCCTGGACCTGACAGCCTACATCCTAGGGTTCTAAATGAGGTGGCTGCAGAGATAGTGGATGCATTGGTTGTGATCTTCCAAACTTCCCTAGATTCTAGAACGGTCCCAGTGGATTGGTAGGTTGCTAATGTAACCCTGCTATTCAAGAAGTGAGGGAGAGAGAAAACAGGGAACTACAGGCCAGTTAACCTGACATCAGTCATTGGGAAAATGCTGGAATCCATTATTAAGGAAGTGGTAACAAGGCACTTTGAAAATCATAATATGATTAGGCAGAGTCAACATGGTTTTATGAAAGGGAAATCATGTTTAACAAATTTGTAGTATATTTGGATTTCCAAAAGGCATTCGTTAAGGTGCCACATAAAAGGTTGCTACGCAAGATAAGGGCTCATGGGGTTGGGGGTAATATATTAGCATGGATAGAGGATTGGTTATCAGAAAACAGAGAGTAGGGATAAATGGGTCATTTTCTGGTTAGCAGGCTGTAACTAGTGGGGTGCTACAAGGATCAATGCTTGGGCCTCAGCCAGTTACAATCTATATTAATGACTTAGATGAAGGGACTGTGATGAAATAACTCTGTGTTCTGGCATTTGTATTGTTGTTGTTGTTGTACTTGTTAATGTCTGGAATGTTCTACCGGTGTAACCACTAATGCTCCTCCCTAGCCCCGCCCCTCTGGGTCCTCCTGATTGGTGTGAGTCTTACTTATAAGAGCTGGGTCTTACTCATAAGGGCTGGTTCAGTGATGAATGATGGTTGCCCTGTGTTAACTTGATGCCATGTTCTTACTTAATAAAAGCCTTTAGTTTTAAGCTTTAACCTCACGGATTCAGGCCGTTATTTGGCACATCAATTTTATTAAGTAACAACTTTTGGAAGATGGATCAATTTTTGAAACCAGAGCGTCTGGATATCGATCCCCATTCGGCAGACGCGTCGAAGAAATTTACGCATTGGCTTCGATGTTTTGAACACTTCATCGCATCGGTCGATTCGACGGTTAACAAGTTGGGTCTTCTAACCAACTTGGTAAGTCATCAAACTTACTCGATAATTGAAGATATTACTACATATGAAGAGGCCCTCGCAGCCCTTAAGGCCCAGTACCTTAAGTCAGTTAACGAAGTATACGCCAGGTATCTTTTGTCTATTCGCAGGCAATTACCCGAGGAATCTCTGGACGATTTCCTGCAGGGCCTTAAGGCTTTGGCTAAGGATTGCAACTACAAGACTGTCTCTGCCATATTGTATCGGGAAGAGGCCATCCGTGATTCTTTCATATCTGGCCTCCGATCTAATTATATTAGACAGAGACTTCTCGAGAATGACTCGTTAGTTTTAAAAACGGTCGTCGCTACTGCCCGATCATTAGATGTAGCCCAGAAGAATTTAGAAATGTATGCATCAGCCCACGCGTCTTTCTCAGCCTCATGTGTTCCGAATATGGAGGCATCCATAACACCAATGGAGCCTCCACTCAATCCTATTGTTGCGGCTGTACCCCATGGGTCTAAGTGTTATTTTTGTGGCCAATCTAAACACCCCAGGCAAAGATGCCCAGCCAGAGAGGCTACCTGTTTTAAATGTAAGAAACAGGGACATTTTAGTAAAGTGTGTAAGGGTAATCCTGTACCCGATGTCTTTTCTGCTGCCGCCTATCGTTTTACTCTAGCCTCGGTTACGGTTGACCAGATCATACTGTGTTCCTTGTCGAAATCTATGATGGACATCAAGATTAATGGTCGTCCTACTGGGTGTTTGATAGACTGTGGCAGTACTGAAAGTTTTATACACCCCAACCTTGTTAACTCCTGTTCATTGAAGGTGTATCCTACTCGAAGTGAAATCGTGATGGCGTCCAAGTCCCTTACTTCGGAGGTAACTGGATATTGTAAAGTCACATTGACCGTTAAGGATACAGAGTATAAGGATTTTAAACTCCTCATATTACCTCAGTTGTGTGTGAACTTAGTTTTAGGCTTGGACTTCCAGTGTCAGCATGAGAGCGTCACCCTTAAGTATGGTGGATCCCAGCCTCCGCTCATAGTCTGCGGCCTTTCTACTTTAAAAATAAGTCCGCCTTCTTTGTTCGTGAACCTTGCTCCTAATTGTAGACTTATAGCGACTAAGAGTCGACGGTATAGTTCAGAAGATAAAAAATTTATAAAAGAGGAAAGGCTTCAACGGGAGGGAATCATCGAACACAGTAATAGCCCGTGGCGTGCCCAGGTGGTGGTGGTTAAAACTAATGAAAAGAAAAGACTTGTGGTTGATTATAGCCAGACTATAAACTTGTATACCCAATTAGACGCCTATCCTTTGCCTCGTATTTCTGAGATGGTGAACCAGATAGCTCAGTGCCGCGTGTTCTCCACCATTGATTTAAAGTCTGCCTACCATCAGCTCCCCATTAAAATAGAAGACCGACCTTATATGGCCTTCGAAGCGAATGGGCGCCTGTACCAATTCCTTAGGGTGCCCTTTGGAGTGACGAATGGGGTATCCGTCTTCCAACGGGAGATGGATCGTATGATGGATGAATACGTGTTGGAAGCAACATTCCCGTACCTGGACAATGTTACTATCTGTGGGCGCGACCAACGGGAGCATGATCAAAATCTCGCGAAGTTCCTAGAGACTGCAAAGAGGTTAAACCTGACCTACAACGAAAACAAGTGTACCTTCAATACTACACGTTTGTGTATTCTTGGTTGCGTTGTGGAGAATGGGGTAATCGGGCCAGATCCTGAAAGATTACGCCCGCTTAAAGAATTACCTTTACCTCACACTGTAAAAGCTTTACGAAGGTGTCTGGGATTCTTCTCGTACTATGCCCAGTGGGTGGCTAACTACTCAGATAAAGTCTGACCTCTTAGTAAGTCGACGTCTTTTCCACTATCGGCGGAAGCTCAGGAGGCTTTCCTTAATATCAAACGGGACATTGAGAAGGCAGTGGTATGTGCCGTGGATGAGAAGATCCCTTTTCAAGTGGAAAGTGATGCATCTGATTTTGCGTTGGCAGCAACTCTTAACCAAGCTGGTAGACCAGTAGCTTTCTTCTCTCGTACATTGCAAGGACCAGAAGTTCGACATTCTTCAGTGGAAAAGGAGGCGCAGGCGATTATTGAAGCAGTCAGGCATTGGAGACATTATCTCGCTGGCCAACGTTTTACGCTCATTACTGACCAGCGATCTGTGGCCTTTATGTTCAATACTAAGCAGAGAGGCAAGATCAAAAATGATAAGATTTTAAGATGGCGAATAGAACTGTCAACATATGACTATGATATTCAGTACAGGCCTGGAGTATTTAATGAGCCATCGGATGCTTTGTCACGAGGAGTATGTGCTAGTCTAGGTATAGATAAGCTTCAAAGTCTCCACGACGCACTCTGCCACCCTGGGGTTACCAGAATGAACCACTTCATTAAGTCCCACAATCTACCCTACTCTATTGAGAAGATCCGGACAATGACCAGAACCTGTCATGTTTGTGCTGAATGCAAACCTCGCTTCTATAAGCCGTCCGAGCCAGCTCATCTTATTAAAGTAACTCGACCATTTGAGCGTTTGAGTCTCGATTTTAAAGGTCCCCTTCCATCGAGCGACCGTAATGTCTATTTTCTTAATATTATAGACGAGTACTCTCGGTTCCCTTTTGTTATCCCCTGTCCGGATGTGACTAGTGCTGTTGTAATTAAATGCCTCTGCCAACTGTTTTCCTTGTTTGGCATGCCTAACTATATACATAGTGATCGGGGTTCTTCCTTTATGAGCGAAGAATTGCGACAGTTTTTGCTATCGAAAGGGATTGCAATGAGTAGAACTACCAGCTATAACCCTCGTGGTAATGGGCAGGTCGAGAAAGAAAATGCGACAGTGTGGAAAGCTATCGTACTGTCTCTGAAGTTGCGAGGCCTGCCGACCTCTTGCTGGCAGGGTGTCCTGCCAGACGTGCTGCATTCCATAAGGTCTCTTTTGTGTAGAGCGACGAATGCCATCCCTCATGAAAGGATGTTTAGTATTCCAAGAAAAGCTACTAATGGAGTATTGTTACCCACATGGTTGACAACCACGGGCCCTGTGTTGTTGCGCAGACATGTGAGAGGTCACAAGACTGATCCACTGGTGGAGGAAGTACAACTCCTCCATGCTAATCCCCAGTATGCGTATATTCAATATCCGGATGGGCGAGAGGATACGGACTCTATTAAAGATCTTGCACCTGCTGGAGCTCAAAGAGTTCAACTCTGAGAGTAGAGTTTTCAATCGTGGTATTGGACCTTCAGAGACACAAACCCTCAGTGTGGAAAATACTGATGATTCTGGGAATTCGAATGAACCGGAGTTAGTACTCCGGGAGGAGCCTCAGCAAGAGTTACGTCGTTCCCAGAGGATTATCAGACCTCCTGACAGACTGAATCTATAGCAGGGGGTGAATGTGATGAAATAACTGTGTTCTGGCATTTGTATTGTTGTTGTTGTTGTACTTGTTAATGTCTGGAATGTTCTACCGGTGTAACCACTAATGCTCCTCCCTAGCCCCGCCCCTCTGGATCCTCCTGATTGGTGTGAGTCTTACTTATAAGGGCTGGGTCTTACTCATAAGGGCTGGTTCAGTGATGAATGATGGTTGCCCTATGTTAACTTGATGCCATGTTCTTACTTAATAAAAGCCTTTAGTTTTAAGCTTTAACCTCACGGATTGAGGCCGTTATTTGGCACATCAGGGACTGATTGGAATGTATCCAAGTTTGCTGACGATACAAAGCTAGGTGGGAAAACTGTGAGGAGGATACAAAGAGCCTGCAGAGAGATTTAGACAGGTTAAGTGAGTGGGCAATAAGGTGGCAGATGGAGTATAATGTGGGGAAATGTGAGGTTATTCACTTTGGTAGGAAGAATAGAAAAACAGAATATTTTTTAACTGGTGAAAAACTATTAAATGTTGGTGTTCAGAGATATTTAGGTGTCCTCATACAGGAAACACAGAAAGTTAGCATGCAGGTACAGCAACCAATTAGGAAGGCATGTTGGCCTTTATTGCAAGGGGGTTGGAGTACAAGAATAAGGAAGTCTTACTACAATTGTACAGGGCTTTGGTGAGACCACACCTGGAGTACTGTGCACAGTTTTGGGCTCTTTATCTGAGAAAGGACATACATGCCTTCGAGGCGGTGCAACGAAGGTTCACTAGATTGATCCCTGGGATGAGAGGGTTGTCCTGTGAGGGGTGATTGAGTAGACAAGACCTATATTCTCTGGTGTTTAGAAGATTGAGAAGTGATCTCATTGAAGCATATAAGATTCTGAGGGGGATTGACGGGGTAGATGCTGAGAGGTTGTTTCCCCGGGCTGGAGAGTCTAGAACTGGGGGACGTAGGCTCAGAATAAGGGGTCACCATTTAGGACTGAGATGAGGAGGAATTTCTTCACTCATAGGGTTGTGAATCTTTGGAATTCTCTACCCAAAGGGGGCTATGGATGCTGAGTCGTTGAGTATATTCAAGGCTGAGATAGATTTTTGAACTCTGGGGGAAATCAAGGAGTATGGGGATCGGGCAGGAAATTGGAGTTGATGCCGAAGATGAGCCATGATCTTATTGAATGGCGGAGCAGGCTTGAAGTGCCGTATGGCCTACTCCTGCTCCTAATTCTTATGTTCAAAGAAGACTACAGCTAATCATTGACCCTGTTCCCATGTCAAAGGTCTCAGACATGTCTGTAAATCACATCCACTACCCAAGCTAGAGCTGATTCTTTGATCTGCATCACAGTGGCATGGGACCACTTCTTTGAAGGTATACTGAAACCTTTCAATGTTAAATGGAATGACAATATTTGACAATGTTCGTGCTGTTTGTTTCTCCATCTGATCTATCTGTGATAATTGGAACTGAATGTTTCGCATTCAGCCAGCAATAAACTATGAAAACACCTTTGTTACAGAGACCACCACCCTGATGTGATTTTCTGTGAAATGTAGTGCCTGGCTCATAGAAAACTACAATTAACCCTGTGTGTACTGTTTCTAGTAACAGGACTGCACCAGTAAAAAAAAATCAATCCAGGCATAAAGTACATGATATGTCATTAACTGCAACTAGAGCAGAATATTTTTCTAACCTTTAACTGTAATGTTAGTAAAGAGCTGAAAGGGTGATTGTCTCTTCACCAACATTACAAAAGTTACTGACTAGGTGCTGCCAGCCTGCACCACTCTCAAAATCAGACTGGTGTAAGACCAGAGGGTGAAGTATAACTACATTATAAAACAATGAACATTTCTCCAGCAAGCAATGCCTGTTCTATATATTCAGTCCTTCAATAATCATGTTATTTGCATTATTCTTAGTATGAACTAAGGTGACAAACATCTTCTTGTAACTTTAATTTACAAAGTTCACAGATAGAGAAGGTTTGAGCATTATTTCCAGATAAGCGGTTAATCAAGTTAAACTTTATAAACAATGAATCAAATATTTGAACTTTAAAACTTACTCTCTCGGCAGCTCCACCTGGTTGTAAACCTGTTATCAGAACTCGCAGGGGAGAAGCCTTGATTTCCAAATCCAATCCGAATGACTCTGACTCCTTACGTGAGAGATATATGGTTTCTGTACAGCACAGTCCTAAGTTGTCTGTGGTTTCAGCCTTTTTGCTGTGAGGCAGTGGCCTTGCGATGGGCTTGCTGGAGTGAGAATGATGCTCCTCGTTCTTCTGTCGCAGGAAGCTTGGTGGGCACTCGATGCTCATCATGCTCTTTACTCTGGTGACAGCTTTGTGTTCAAGTTTGGGTGATCGCTTGGGCTCTACCTGACCCTCCTTCACACCAAGGTTGCTGTGACTAGTGTCAGTCGAGCTGGAAGATTCGAAGAATTTAAGTGGCATGAAGGGCGAGTCAACCATTTGCTCCATTGAGCTGTCCTCAGACTCTAGTGAGCTGCCATACAGAGGCATGGCACCATCGCTGCTGATATTCCTCAGCAACTCAGCGTCTTGGCTTTCATCGTCCACTTCGACAGAAGAAGTGGCTATAACGATCCCTGAATCTTCCTCGGCTATCTTCTGTGCAGCGTCCCTTTGAGGCCGTTTGAGCCGAACATTTTCCTCAGGCTTCACAGAGTCCTCATCGTCACTGATGTCATCATAGCAAATGACCCTCCTCTGCCGTAGAAGAGGGCTGCGGATTGAATTGGGACTCCCAATCAGACTGGCCTGTCTAGCAACTTCTACATGCTTGTTGATAGGTACAACAGGTTTCCCATTGCTGAGGAAGACTGAGGCCACCTCTGGCTTAGACACTGCAATTTCTTTAGGAACTGAAAACACATTTGTAATTTTTTTTTGTTACATTCATTTGAAAGTACCCGCCGATTTATTTTCTTAAAAACGAAGACAAATAAAGAAAGAATTACTGCCGGCCCCCCTTAGACCCTCCAGTCTGAGATAGGCCGTGGTTCAACCTTCACTGCCAGCTTCTTGGTGCAACTCCAGGGCTGTAATGACAGGAGGCTGCTTTATTAATATTGACAGGCTGGGCCTGGGCCTTTGTGGGTGCTGGCCCTGTTCCACTCTTCGATGGAAGCCCCACAAATCTTGGGGTAACAGGTCTTTCCTCTCTTTTTCATGGCCTTTGTGGCTGGGAAATAGGCTTTCTCTGGGGCAAAAGTCTGGAAAATTGGCCCCACCTGCTCTAATCCCATTTCCTTGCTTTTTCCCACACCTTCTAATAATAGCATCATGACCATTACCCATATACTCATATTTTTTCTCATGAATTAGTCCAAGTGGCATTTTTCTACCTCTTCCTTTTTCTTACATTCTTTTCTGTTCTACAAACTACATTCCCACAACGTTTCAGCTCTCTTAAAGCTAAATATAAAATTAGGAAAATGATTAACCAATTTTATTTGAACAGGAGAGATAAAAAGAAAAACCATGAAATGTAAAATGCTGGAAATACACAGCAGTCATGATCAAACTGTTATTCTCTTTCAGAAAGGGTCACTGAGTTTAGAAGTGGAACCCTCCCAGTACTTTTCATATGAGGTCATTTAACATATAAAAGAAAAAACTGATTAGCATTTCAGTGGGGTCCTTCCTCAGAATGGGAACGGTCAGGCTGAAAACAAGCCTCTTTGTAGGGCTGGCCAAACACTGTGGGGTCAATTTTAACTTGTATTCCCTGGCATTTACGGGCCTCAAATTGGGGCCGTGCCATTTTGAAAGGGGCCTCCTGCTGGCAACCAGAAGGACCTGACTGTTTCAGGATGTAGGCCCATTTCAATGTGCAAATTGGGGTCCTAGTTTGAAAATAGTTGGAGAGTGAGCCAATAGGTTCAAAAAGAAAAGGTAAATTTGATATATTTGTGGGCCGGGGAGGACTGGTCAACACGCTCAAAACTGCCCCCTTTGACCTTGAAATTACTGCGCAGAATACCAGCCATTGATGAGTTAATATTTTAACAGAGAAGCCAAATCATTTATTTTAAAGGAGCTAATACTAAAAGCAGAGGAATTTCAGATAAATGCATTAAACGTTCATACGCTAGTATCCCACATAGCAATTTCAAGATCTTTATCTTGGTCAATCACTTAAAGTTCTGATGATGGGTCCTACCCAAAACATTAAGCTATTTTTTCCCCTTTCAGATGTTGTCAGAGCTGCTGAGTATTTCCAGCATTTTCTGGTTTTATTGCTTTAACACGTAGCAGTTCTTTTTCAGCTGAGGAGTAAAGCAATAGCTTTCTGCTATAATCCCCTTGATCTATTCACAATAACCTGGGAAGTACCATTGGCGATATTTGCAGAGGAACCTTTAACATTGACATTCTTTGTTCACTATTTTAATGGGGGTGTTAACCCGTCTACTTTTAGTGGGATAGTGCCTCCATTAAAATAGAGGACGCAGGAATGGCACATGAGTATGTTAAGTGTTCATCCACTAATATCTCGAATGGTAATTTCCAGGTTAATATTTTTCATACTCATGAGATACACAGTAGATACAGTATGTCACTTTGAAGCTGGATCCTCATTATCTGAATCTATTTCGGCACCATTAAGAAGCAAACCCTTTTAGTATGAATCAAACCTGGATTCAGAGGGGGAACAACACCATCATCCAAGGAGTTGTTTGCGCTCTTCTGCCGCAGGTGTTCTTCATCACTGGAAGCTGTTACCATCGTGTCTGAGAGTGAGGACTGGCTGGGAACATCATGGGAAAAGTACTGGGAGAGTTCTGTTTCTGAACTCAGTGACCCTTGCTGAAAGAGAATAGAATTACATAGAATTTTACAGCACAGAAACAGGCCATTCGGCCCAACAGGTCTATGGAGGTGTTTATGCTCCACACAAGCCTCCTCCCACCTTACTTCATCTCACCCTGTCAACACAACAGCAGTCTGATTTTGATAGTGATCACTAAATTCATGATAAAGGTTCCGTTAGTCTAGATCATGACATGGGCAGACTATTTAAATTATCAGAGCCATAAGAGAAACTTCGCTACTCTGTGCATTTTGTGTTTTTTTGAGTGTTATTAATTGAGACCATAGGGAAGATTCTCAATAGCTACTCGTCAGCAGCCAAAGAGTTTCTGTAGTTGTACTGCAGTCAGTGCCACATCCCAGTTGTGTTTTGGATGTGAATTTGTCCTTTTCCTAGAATCATACAGTACGGAAGCAGGCCGCTTGGCCCATTGTGCCTGTGCTAGCTCTTTGAAAGAGCTGACTAATTAGTCCCACACCCCCGCTCTTTCCCCGTAGCCCTGTAAACTTTTCCTTTTCAAGCATGTATCCAATTCCCTTTTGAAAGTTACTATTAAATCTGCTTTCCCCAGCCTTTTAGGTAGTGCATTCCAGATCATAACAGTTCTTTAATAAAATAAAAGTTTTCTGATGATTAAAATGACAAAATTGGAGAAATCTGGCATTTTCAATATAGTAGAGTTCAGATTATTTGAAAAGCATTTTTCTCCCTCCTCAAAACAATTTATTTACCAAAGTAAAATATGCAGAGACTACACATTAATGGCAATGACGGAGCTGCAGTGTATTGGGCCTTCTCCGTGCAGCATGGCCAGTGACTGCAATCAAGAAGCTACAGGAAACTTTGTGTTATCCGGAGGCTAAATGTCCGGCAAGCTCGAGCCACCGGCAAAAATCAGGAGCCGTTTTGTTCGTTTTTTTTTCTTCTCGTGGCTTTTTTTTCCAACAGTCAGGCACTGCAAAGTCTCTGTAGCTTAGCAACAGCTTCAGAGAGACACTTCCAAGGTACGGGCCGACTATTTAGAAGCTGTTGCTACGCAACAGTGTTTGTTGTCAGATACGGAGATGAAAAGCTCCGTATGCTTCAACATTAACGCTGGTGTGTCCGGCAGTTTTGAGGGAACGGCAACAGCTCGGTCCCGTCGGTGCCGGATATCACAAAGTTTCCTGTATTTAACTGCATGGGACATGACAGCTGAGCCCAATCCTGTTACATTTTTCATGGGAACCCTAGCTGATTTTTGCCCTGCCTAGTCTATGGAGACTGAGGATTATTGTAGCACCCCTCCTGCTACTCAGCTGAGATTTAAAATCTCAGCACAGAACTTCCTGATCTGTATGACATCATACCACTTGGGACAGTGCATTTAACCAGTGAGCAGCTTTCATTTCTTTTAAATGATTTAGGTTGCATTCATTTTGGATGTATTTACTTTAATTGTAGAATGTACATAACTTAGGAATATTATGAGAAGGATTAGAGAAACAGTCTCAACTCAAAACACTGTTACAACAAACAAGATCTTTGAGGCCCTGCGTATCACAAAAAATGGCAACCGAGAAAGCTATCAAAAGCTGACCAGCATCTTCAAAATAGCTGAAGGTCCCCCAAAAGACTGACAACATTAAGAATGGACCTAGTAGTAACAAGTAGACACATGGGCCTTGGGCCTCATTATTGGCAGTGACAGGCAGCTCGCTGGCAAAGCAGGACAGAAGATCGAGCCACTTAGATGCTAGCAGTGGCCCTCAGGTAAGTGATTAAAGAGGACCAGGGAGAGTGGCGACTGGGAAGGTGAGTGGCCGGGTCGGATCGGGGGGGGGGGGGGCGGTTAATCGGGTCGTGCAGGGGGGTAATCAGGCTGGGAGGTAGCGGTGGCCTGGGGAAGGTAGTGGCAGTGATGGGGAGGGGCGGGAGGGAGTGGGGGAAGTGCTGGTCAGTAGCAGTCCGCGTTCTTTGAATGTGGGGTCGGCAGAAGTACTCCTACTCCTCCTGGCTCCACATTCAAGTAAGTATATTTCAAAATCTTGCCTTTTGGTTGCAGCTTAACAGGCAGTCTCTTTAAGGACCGCCTATTAGGTCGCATGTTGACCTGAGTGCAGGTGGCACCAATTGCCTCAGGGCAAATGAATCTTGCAGCGGGGGCCTCAAACAGGTGTTAGCCCCTTATTTGTAATGCAAAGAGCTTAATGCCTGCTTCAGGCGTGCGCGCTACATGCCAATTTTTTGACCTTTACTAATTTGGCAGATGGTGCAATTCTGTCTTGTAATGTGCATGCGCTACCTGCCCGCCATGTTGGAGGCTTAGACGGCCATTTAGCACCTGAAAAACGGGCACTGCGTGGCCGAATCTATAGGCCATGGGCTTTGTAATTTAAGCCTGTAAGTATGCCCAAAATGTATCACTTTTATTGGAGGAAAAAATAGATAAGTACATAAATGTTGAAGGGACAAAATTGTTGGTGCACTTTTAGGATGGTCTGAGGGCCTACTCCTCTGGAAAATGTAGACTTTTTACATTAAAAATGATTTTCAGCACTTTTCTAATTCATAATTGATTGATTTTTAACATAAAAAGGGGAACAAAAGCAAGTGACATTTACATTTTCAGAAGACCAACCAGACCATCACTTACTAGCGAAAAATATAAAAACGGATTGTAAAAGCTTCTATAGGTTTGTGAAAAGGAAAAGGCTGGCAAAGGTAAATGTAGGGCCTTTACAGTCAGACACGGGAGAATTTATAATGGGCAATGAGGAAATGGGGAGAAATTAAATAAATACTTTGTTTCTGACTTCACGGAGGAAGACACATAAACCTCCCAGAAATATGAGAAAACCAAGGGTGTGGTGAGAATGAGGAACTTAAAGAAATTATTATTAGTAAAAAAAGTACTAGCAAAATTAATGGGACTAAAAGTCGATGAATCTCAAGGACCGGATGACCTATATCCTAGGGTTTTGAAAGAGGTGGCCATTGGGATAGTGGACGCATTGGTTGTCATCTTCCAAAATTCTATAGATTCTGGAACGGTTCCTGCAGATTGGAGGATAGCAAATGTAACCCCGCTATTTAAGAAAGGAGGGAGAGAGAAAATGGGGAACTACAGACCTGTTAGCCTCACATCAGTAGTTGGGAAAATGCTGGAATCTATTATAAAGGATGCAATAACTGGGCACTTAGAAACTAACAGTAAGATTGGGCAGACTCAACATGGATTTATTAAAGGGAAGTCCTGTTTGACAAACCTATTGGAGTTCTTTGAGGATGTAACTAGTGGAGTAGACAAAGGGGAACCGGTTGGTGTGGTGTATTTGGATTTTCAGAAGACCTTCGATAAGGTCCCACACAAGAAGTTGGTGAACAAAATTAGGCCACATGGAATTGGGGGTAATATACTAACATGGATTGAGAATTGGTTTACAGACAGAAAACAAAGAGTAGGGATCAACGGGTCTTTTTCAGGATGGCAGGCTGTGACTAGTGGGGTTCCACAAGGATCGGTGCTTGGGTCCCAGCTATTCACAATCTATATCAATGATTTGGATGAGGGGACTAAATGTAACATTTCCAAATTTGCTGATGATACAAAGCTAGGTGGCAGTGTCAGTTGCGAAGAGGATGTGAAGAGGCTTCAAGGGGATCTCGACAGGCTCAGTGAGGGGTGAGAACATGGCAGATGGATTATAATGTGGATAAATGTGAAGTTATCCACTTTGGTAGAAAAAACAGAAAGGCAGAGTATTTCCTAAATGGTGAAAGATTGGGGAATGCAGATGCTCAAAGGGACCTGGGTGTCCTTGTACATGAGTCACTGAAAGTGAATGTGCAGGTGCAGCAAGCCATTAGGAAGGCAAATGGTATGCTGGCCTTCATTACAAGAGGATTTGAGTACAGGAGTAAAGTCTTACTCCAATTATATAGGGCCTTGGTGAGACCACACCTGGAGTACGGTGTACAATTTTGGTCTCCTTACCTAAGGAAGGATATACTTGCCATAGAGGGAGTGCAACAAAGGTTCACGAGATTGATTACTGGGATGGCGGGACTGTCGTATGAGAAGAGATTGAGTAAACTAGGCCTGTATTCTCTTGAATTCAGAAGAATGAGAGGGGATCTCATTGAACGATACAAAATTATTACAGGGCTTGATAGGATGGATGCTGGGAGAATGTTTCCCTTGGCTGGGGAGTCTAGAGCCAGGGGCCACAGCCTCAGGATAAAGGGTAGGCCATTCAGGACTGAGATGAGAAGTTTTTTCACACTGAGGGTGGTGAATCTTTGGAATTCTCTATCCCAGAGGGCTGTGGAGGCTCAGTCATTGGGTATATTCAAAACAGAAGTCGATAGATTTCTGGCTAGTAAGGGCATCAAGGGATATGGCGATAGGGCCGGTGAATGGAGTTGAGGCAGAAGATCAGCCATGATCTCATTGAATGGCGGAGCAGGCTCGAAGGGCCGAATGGCCTACTCCTGCTCCTATTTCTTATGTTCTTTCTTATGTACCCAAAAGTTACCTCAGTGTTCACATCCAACTCCCCCTACCCAAGGACACAATTGTACTCTATCCGAAACAGGGCCCAGTTCACAGAGGCAGCTTATCCAACTCCTCACCCTTTCACACAGAGACTCTCTCCTCCTCCAACCGTCCTAGTTCATTCTAGCACACCTCTCCCTCTCCCTTCTGGATTCAACCTGGCACTATTCTTCTCCTGCATTCAAGTTAGCAATCTTTTTTCACCTCCCTGTTCAACCTGGCACTCTTGATCTCCTCTCCAACCCCCTCAGTTCAACAAAAAAAACTTGCATTTGAATAGCGTCATTAACATAAAGAAATGTTCTAAGGTACTTCACAAATAGGCAAAAGGAAAACAGGTAACCCCAAGAAGAGAAAGATTCGGAGGAGTGACCAACAGCTTTGTTGAAGAGCTAAGTTTTGAGGAGGCTTTTAAAGGTGGAGGGAGAGATGGAGAAGTGGAGGGGCTTAGGGAAGGAGTTCCAAAGAGTAGACCAGAGGTGGTGCGAAGCAGGGTGGATGCACAGAAGGCTCGAGTCTCAAGAAGGAGGATAATGAAGGAGAGGTGTTGGAGAAGGATGGAATGGTTAACTGTGTCAAATGCTGTGGCAAGGTTAAGAAGGATAGTGCACCCCGGTCACAGTCACAGAGATTATAATTTGTTACTTTGGCCGGGGCAATTTTGCTGCTGTTACAAAAGCAGAAACCAAACTGGAGTGATCTGAACAGGGAATTCCGAGAGCTGGGAGGCGATGATACATTCCAGAACCATAGAGAGCAAAGAGAGGCTGGAGATGGTGGGGCAGTTGGAGAGGACAGAGGGGTCAAGGGTGAATTTCTTGAGAAGGGGATAATGGTGGTGGATTTGAAAAGGGAGGGTCAGTCTCTAAGGAAAGAGAACAACTGGCAATATCAGCTAGCATGGAGGCCAGTTCAATCTCGTACTCCCCCCCCCCACCCCCACCCCACATCCCCTCCCCCACCCCACTCCAGTTCAAGCTGATGCCCCACTAAATGCTAGCACTCTCCTTCCCCACTCCCTCTCAGTTTGCTGGCACTCTCTTTCCTCCCCCACTCCAAAGCTTTTCCCCTCTTTCAGGCCAAAAAGCCACTCACAGCTTCTGCCCATTTCCCTCTCCCTTTCATTCCCCCGTTCATTGCTATCCATGAGAATTCCCACCTACAGCATGCAGCAGCCAGGGTCCCTTCCATTAAAAGTAAGACTCTCATCAGAGGCGTGCTGAGGGGGGGAGCAGCCCAGTCCATGCTGATTTTTGTCGGCAAGTGATGACCCAGGCCTCAAAACGCTGAGTGTCAACAAATGTGAAACACTAATGGTTAGAATGTATGCCATCACTGAGTGTGATAGCATACACCTGTTTAATGTGTCGTGTTCCACAGAGCAAATTTAGCTCGACAGCACACAACCACTCCCATATTGGTCTCTTCTATTACACACAGAACTCTTTGGCATTTTCACTATAAAGTGAGGCAGGAGGGCTGAGAACCAGCTCACCTGAAAATGAATGCTGCAGGCACAAGCCCAGTTACACAAGTCAGGGTTCCTCGGGAAATTCCTGGACAGGGTACCTGTGGGGTGCATGCCTGAGGTAATGGGTCGCTGCTCCTTTGCCTTTTTTCTGTGCCTGGAAACTGGGTGTTGTCCAGGCACAGCAAAAAGAAAAATCTCTCCTATACATTCCAATCAGGAATATAAAGCTCTTTTATAGGGTTGGACAAGTGGATCTGTAACTGTGTCTGACTATAAAGCAGTGCGATTTATGAGAGCAGATACTCGTCTGTTAATCATTGAGTGTACTGTATTAACCCTGGCATCAACACTGAGGATCATTGTCTGATGGTCTTTATTGCTGTGCCTTTGGTTCATGATCTTAAGGGAGTTTGTTACTATAAAATCAAATTGTACCACCTCCATCAGACAAGTGTCTAAATGAAATATGAATTCGTCGATTCAAAGCATGCAGGGGTTATTAAAATAATGAACAGCTCAAAGGACATAGGAACCTAATGCTCATCTTCCCTTCTTATGCCCTCCCCACACCACCTATTGCTTAATTTCACCATGAACCTCTTTAGGTCTCCTCATGTCACACACCAATCTGAGGACAGCAAACTTCTCTCAGGTTAATAATGCTCTTTCTCCCTGGGCCTGGGCATCTGCTTGGAGTATCCTGTTCTCTCTCTTTGCTGGGATTGAACCAATTCATCTCTTGGTACCTCCCCGATTAATCCATGACCAAGATCTGGAACTCCTTGACCCCGATATTTACGGGGGTGGGGGGGGTGCAGGGGAGCGCGGTAGCACGGGGCAAACCCAGCAAGGCCGGGGGTGCAGAGGTCCTCTTCCGTTTGCCACCCGACAGCCGGCCAAATTGACAGGCCGGTCAGCTGCTGGGCGGGAAAACCAGCGGCAGAAGGCCGCAGCCGGAGACCGTTGGAGACGGTCCCCGTTAATCGGGAAGGGGGAGGGAGTGAGAGATTGAGGCTTAGTGGGTGAGGGGCAAGCAGTCCTGTCCCTCCTGGTCCACAAGAAGTGCTGTAATAGGCACCTTCTTGTGCCGGTGGCGCCCGCCTCCCTTTCGCTATCAGGTTCCCCGAGCCCTGGGAAACCTGCACGGCAACTGTTAAATTTACATCAGACTCCCAATTGCACTGTGGGAGCCCCATTTAAATGCGTTAATGAAGTGTCCCGAAAACCCGCTGCCGTAAAAACAGCAGCGGGCACAAATGCGGCGGGTTGGGGACGTGTTCCTCATTTAAAATTTTTATCCCGCCCCCCTAACCCTCTCCCGCCTGTCGTGTGTTAATATTGAGCCCAAATTGTGTCTGATAATGTGGCCTGTTAGCTGTAGCATTTCAGCCAATGGAGCCCTGTGTTATCAGGCAGAGGCCTGAGGCTTGCTTTGTACTAGTAACATCAACAACTTCGATTCAGAAACAATGCAATTTGGTCAAAATTGTAGATGATATCAAACTAGTTTGATTTCGAGAAGGCAGCTCAGGGAATACAAAATGAGTTGGACAAAATATCTAAGTGAGCGGAACAATGGCAAATGAAATTTGCTACGGGCAAATGAAGGTACTGCACCTAGGAAAGGAAAATGGGCAACAGATATACTCCACAAATGGTGTCAAAATAGACAAGTGTGAAATTGAAGGAGATCTAGGGGTCTCAACTCTCAACATGTCCAACCACTGCAGAGCTGCAAAGCAAACAAAATGCTGAACTGTATCACCAGAATAGGAGAATACAAGTTAGAGCAGCCATGCTCAAACTGCATTGTGCTCTATTCAGACCACACCTTGAGTACAGTGTCCAGTTCTGGTCCAAGATATATGGGAAATGACAAGCACAGGAGGCAGTTCAGAAGAAAGCCAAGAAGGTGATTCCTAATATCAGAGGTTTGAGTTATGAGGAGAGACTGGAAAAACTTGGATTTCTCAGCAATGCTGAGGACGTCGTGAATAGCACGTTTGATCAGTTGGTCACACTGCAGGCAAAGGTTGGACAGGCAGAAAGGGAATGGGTGACCAACAGAGTACTAGGCACAGGCAGGTTGTGCAGGGGTCCCCTGTGGACATCCCCCTCTCAAACAGATACACCATTTTGAGTACTGTTGGGGGGGATGGCTTATCAGAGGAAGGCAGCAGCAGCCAACTTCCTGGTACCAGAGGTGGTTCTGCTGCACAGGACGGGAGGAAAAAGAGGGGTAGAGCTATAGTAATAGGGGATTCTATTGTAAGGGGAATAGATAGGCGTTTCTGCGGCCGCAAACGAGACTCCAGGATGGTGTGTTGCCTCCCTGGTGCAAGGGTCAAGGATGTCTCAGAGCGGCTGCAGAACATTTTGGAAGGGGAGGGTGAACAGCCAGTTGTCGTGGTGCATATAGGTACCAACGATATAGGTAAAAAACGGGATGAGGTCCTAAAAGCTGAATATAGGGAGTTAGGAGGTAAATTAAAAAATAGGTCCTCAAAGGTAGTAATCTCAGGATTGCTACCAGTGCCACGTGCTAGTCAGAGTAGAAATAGAAGGATATTTCAGATGAATACGTGGCTAGAGGAATGGTGTGAGGGGGAGGGATTCAAATTCCTGGGACATTGGAACCGGTTCTGGGGGAGGTGGGACCAGTTCAAACTGAACGGTTTGCACCTGGGCAGGGCCAGGACCAATGTCCTAGGGGGAGTGTTTGCTAGTGCTCTGGGAGAGGGTTTAAACTAAAATGGCAGGGGGTTGGGAACCTGAGCAGAGGGACAGAGGAAAGGGAAACGAGGATAAAAGAAAAAGATAGGAAGGAGAAAAACAAAAGTGGCAGTCAGGGAAATCAAGGCCTAGAAATTCAGCCTGGACACTTTTGGGGCGCTAAAGTCGGGCGCTCGCTAAAGTTAGCGGCTGCCGGAAAGTGTAGGCCACATCGCCGAAATTCAGTTGAGTTGGCCCTAAGTTTGGCCGAGCACTGAAACTGGCGTTGAAATGCTGTGTTCCGGCGCTAAGCCGGTGATGCGGCCTAATAACGCCGAAGCCGGGCGCAGCGCAGGTGCGGTCATGTTTTGATTGACAGCAGACACCCTGACGCCGGCCAGCTCTTAAAGGGGGAAGGGTCAACTTTGACTGCTGCCACGCCCTGCATACTGGAGCCCTGCAGCTAGGCCTCAGCACTACTGGTGTGCCAAAATAGCGCCTGGAGCAATGGAGAGGGCCCGTGAGCGAGCGCAGCGCTTCTCAGAGCATGCTCTGAGTGTGCTCATTCATGGTGTGGAGAAGAGAAGAGAGATCCTGTGCCCGGACAGTGGCAGGAAGGCTCCCAGGAGCCAGTACAGGAGAGCCTGGGGCAAAATCGCCCGCAGGGTGTCATCCACCTGTGATGTCCCCAGGAGTGCGGACCAATGCCGCAAGAAGTTCAACGACCTCACTCGGATGGTGAAGGTGAGTACCCTTTCCAGTGTCCCCCTCATCCTTGCATGTGCACCTCATATTATGGGCAAAGGGACCTCAAAGGCCTAATGGGCAGCCCTCCTCCCGCAGCAATGGCATTTGCATGTTCATCAATAGCACTTTCTGCACTTAACACACTGGCCAAGCTATTCGACCATGGGAGGCAGTGCACCCAGCAACAGGGCACCACACTGGCCAAGCTATTCCACCATGGGAGGCAGTGCACCCAGCGACAGGGCACCACACTGGCCAAGCTATTCCACCATGGGAGGCAGTGCACACAGCGACAGGGCACCACACTGTACTTAGAGGCCGTCCTTTCTCTTGCAGGCCAAGCTGGCGAGCAATGTAAGGAGCCAGGCTGTCACTGGTGGAGGCCGTCCCGAGTACCAGGCGCTCACTGATCTGGAGGAGAGCGTGGCACGACTCATGCGTGGCCGGGTGACTGGCCCTGTCGCGATCGGCGAGGCGGACCCTGTACTGGTACCCACTGGTAAGGACATGACCGGTTGCACCTCTCTCATTGCCCTCGCGCTTCAGATCTACATCCTTTCCCACTGACCGACAAATGCGCATAATGCACCACTCAGGCCTCCCTCGCTGACGGCCTGTCCTCACTCTAAAGCTACTCTTGTGCCTTCCTGCTTTCAGCTGGTGAGGAGGAGGTGGTCCCTGAAGCGCAGAGAGCCAGGCCCTTGGAGGAGGAGGACGTCGAGGACCAGGAGGAAGGCGGCACATCGGGGGAACCCTCCTCCGCGCCAGGGGATGGCAATGGAGGGGAGACGTCTGGCCTGCAGGAAAGCCAGGGGGAGGTGTTGGAGGGGAGGGCCGAAGCTGGTCCCAGTAGGGTGGACGCACGCGGGAAGGGTCCGGCAGCACGCCAGCCTTCTCCCCAGAGGGGGGAGGTGTTGGAGGGGAGGGTCGAAGCTGGTCCCAGTAGGGTGGACGCACGCGGGAAGGCTCCAGCAGCACGCCGGCCTTCTGCCCAGAGGGGGGAGGTGTTGGAGGGGAGGGCAGAACCTGGCCCAAGTGGGGTCGACGCACGCGGGAAGGGTCGGCCAGCTCGGCGGCCTTCTCCCCGGAGGGAGAGTCCGCCCTCCAGTCCGGACACGGTCCTCGCCCAGGAGGTGCGCGTCCTCGATGAGATGTCGGCGGCGTCTGAGCGGCGCCACCAAGAGTTCATGGGGGTGGTCGAACAGATGCCTCACGCCATTGAGTCCCTGGCTCAGAGTGTGGTGGCTTTCGGGGAATCACAGGCCAGGGGGTTCAAACAACTCACGGCAGCGCACGACAGGGGTGTCCAGCAACTGGCCGCAGCGCACGACAGGGGTGTGCAGCAGCTCGCGGCAGCGCAGGACGCGGGTGTGCAGCAACTGGCGGCAGCGCAGGACGCGACTCGCGAGATGAGTGGTGCCGTCCACACACTGGCAGAGCTGATGCGGGCACATACCAGGGCAGTTCGGGCACTCACTTCTGCCACACTCGCTGTGGCACGGAGGCATCGCCATGGCACCCGCCGCCCTGCTGCAGCACAGCGGTCTGGCCTCCCCCAGATTGCTGCGCTTGCTACACTGCCAGCCCGGCCGAGTGCCAGTGTCTCTGGCGAGCAGCGCGCACCTGCCATCAGCCAGCTTGCCCCCAATGGTGCTGCCGACACTGCCACTCCCCCAGCCAAGCTGCGACGAGCTGCTGCTAAGACTGATGCTGCCCAGCCACAGCTGCAGCAGTCAGCAGCCGGCCCCTCCCGGGCCAGGCCTCGTCTAGGCCGACCCCCAAGGGCATCTGCCGACACGCTTTGTGGCCCTCATGAGCCTTCCCCCAGCCTCGCCACACCCGCAGGGCCCAGGTTGAGGCGGAGCAGCAGGTCGGCCAGGGGCCGGAGAAGCCTGTCTAAGGACTCGCCCTCTCGGCACACCCATTAGAGTGTGGTGAGAGCGGTTTCTTTTATATTGGGGGGCTTGTGTTGTGGGGGGCATTATTTTGTTAAGGCCGAGGATCAAGGCATTTTTTGTTTTCATGGGGGTGTCTCTGTTGTGGGGGGGGGGGCTTATTTTTGTAAGGCCGCTGTTGAAGGCCTTTTGGATGGGCAAGTTTTGTTTGTCCTCCCCAGGTTTTGGGAGTGACAGATGTTTTTGACTGTTTTTTGGGGGTCTTGTCTGTTTTTCTGTTTCATGTGGGAAGGGCCCTGAGTTTGTGAAATAAAGCTTTTGATTTATTCAGCATGTCCAGGTGTCATGTTTGAAGTGGTTGTTGCATTAACCGGCTGAGGGCTTGCGGAGCGGCTGCCTCAGGTGCGTTCATTGCCACAGGCCATTCCCTGACAGGGGGCCTAGAAGTGTCGATCAATAAGCCCCCGGCCGACGGCCCTTGTCGCTCCCTCCTGGGCTGGTCCTCCTCCTCCTCCTCCTCCTCCTCCTGCTCGTCCTCCTGAGGTGGTGGTGCAATGCCAGGTGGCAGTGCCTGAGTCCTGCGGATAGCCAGGTTGTGCAGCATGCAGCACACGACGACGAACTGGGAGACTCTATCCGGCGAATACTGAAGAGATCCTCCGGAACGATCCAGGCAGCGGAACCGTTGCTTGAGGACGCCTATCGTTTGCTCGATGATGTTCCTTGTGGCTTGATGGCTTTCGTTGTATGCCTCCTCCGCTGGGGTCCTGGGCGCGCGGAGCGGGGTCATGAGCCATGTACACAAAGGGTAGCCCTTGTCCCCGATAAGCCATCCCCTTGGTGGAGGCTGTGCCTTGAACATGTCAGCCACAGTAGTCTGGCGCAGGATAAGTGCATCGTGGCTGCTTCCTGGGAAGCGGGCATTGACAGCTAGGATGCGCTGCCTGTGGTCACACACCAGCTGTACATTTAGGGAATGGTAGCCCTTCCGGTTGCGGTAATCCTCGGCATTGTGGATAGGTGCCCGCATAGCCACATGCGTGCAGTCAATGGCGCCCTGCACCATGGGGAAGCCCGCAATCCTGCCAAATCCGACTGCACGCTGCTCCTGCCTCTGTCGGGTCATGGGGAAGGAGATGAATTGGTGTCTCCTCGCGTAAAGTGCATCGGTGACCTGCCGGATGCAGCGATGCGCGGCGAACTGGGAGATGTTCGCTATGTCCCCAGCAGCGGCTTGGAAGGAGCCGCTTGCATAAAAGTTCAGAGCCACCGTGACCTTCACTTCCACCGACAGAGACGTCCTGCACATCAGCTGTGGACGCAGATCTGTGTGAAGCAGCTGGCAGATCTCTGCAACCACCTCGCTTCTGAAGCGCAGCCTCTTCACACAATGCGCCGCAGTCATGGTGAGATAGGACACCTGCTGCCGGTATTGCCTGAGTGGGTAAGGCCTACGTTGCCGACGCCTGATGGCCCCTCTGCGTCTAGGCATGGCTGGCCCTCTCTCACAGCGTCTGCGAGCCCTTCGCACATAATGCTGCAACTGAGGGTTGGCCCCCCATACAGCCCCCATAATAAAGTTGAGAACAGGTAAATCACAATGAATCAAATGTCAAAGCACTGGCCAGAAGCCAAAAATACCTCTCCTATGTTGTCCCAAATCTGTAACCTCTGTCCAGAAATCCAAAGCAGTAAAGTCATTGCAGCAAAATGGCTGGGCTTTATAGGTCAGTGTAAGTGCCCTTTAATTTGCGCTCCCCGAGGCCCACAGGGCCTCTTTTGCGTTCCACCTCACAGTTCTTAGCAGCGCCACGCCCACATTGGGCGGGCGCCACTGAATTTCCGGTTTGGGGCGCACAAACAGCGTTGCGCGATGATATGACGTCATAAGCTGCGCGCGCACCTGAGCGGGCGCAAACACTTTGCGCCGGCGCTAAATGTCAACTGAATTTGGGCGTCGGCGCAGATTGGACTGCGTTCAGGCGCTAAGTGTCTAGCGCCGGAAATATAGCCCTTTTATGGCGTTAGCGGCTGGCGCAACCCACTGAATTTCTAGGCCCAACAGTTTAAATTAAACATGGCCACAGTAAATAATAATGCTAATAGGTCTAAGAGCATTAAAAAAAACAAGCCTGAAGGCTTTGTGTCTTATTGCGAGGAGCATTCGTAATAAGGTGGATGAATTAGCTGCACAAATAGAGGTAAACGATTATGATTTGATTGGGATTACGGAAACATGGCTCCAGGGTGGCCAAGGCTGGGAACTCAACATCCAGGGGTATTCAATATTCAGGAAAGACAGGCAAAAAGGAAAGGGAGGTGGGGTAGCATTGCTGGTTAAAGAAGGGATTAACACAATTGTAAGGAAGGATATTAGCTCTGATGATGTGGAATCTGTATGGGTAGAACTGAGAAATACCAAGGGGCAGAAAACGTTAATGGGAGTGGTATATAGACCTCCAAACAGTAATGCGGAGGTTGGGGATGGCATTAAAAGGGAAATTAGAGAAGCGTGCAATAAGGGCACAGCAGTCATTATGGGTGACTTTAATCTAAATATAAATTGGGCTAACCAAATTAGTAACAATATTGTGGAGTAGGAATTCCTGGAGTGTTTACGGGATGGTTTCCTGGTCCAATATGTCAAGGAACCAACCAGAGATCAGGCCATCTTAGACTGGGTATTATGTAACGAAAAAGGATTAATTAACAATCTTGTTGTACGAGGCCCCTTGGGTCGGAGCGATCATAATATGATAGAATTCTTCATTAAGATGGAGAATGAAGTTGTTGACTCAGAGACTAGGGTCCTGAATTTAAATAAAGGAAACTACGATGGTCTGAGGCGCGCGTTGGGTAGGATTGATTGGGGAATGTCACTCAAAGGGTTGACGGTGGGTAGGCAATGGCAAACATTCAAAGACCGCATGGATGAACTACAGAATTTGTTCATCCCAGTTTGGCATAAAAATAAAACAAAAAAGGTGACTCAGCCGTGGCTAACAAGGGAAATTAAGGATAACATAAGATCCAAGGAGAGGACATATAAATTGGCCAGAAAAAGCAGCAAACCTGAGGGTTGGGAGCAGTTTAGGATTCAACAAAGGAGGACAAAGGTATTAATTAAGAAGGGGAAAATAGAATATGAGAGTAAGCTTGCAGGGAACATAAAAGCTGACTGTAAAAGCTTTTATAGATATGTGAAGAGAAAAAGATTGGTGAAGTCAAGCGTAGGTCCCTTGCAGTCAGAACCAGGGGAATTTATAATGGGGAACAAAGAAATGGCAGACCAATTAAATATATGTTTTGGTTCTGTCTTCACAAAGGAGGACAAAAATAACCTCCCAGAGATGTCGGGGAACATAGGGTCTGATGAAAGGGAGGAACTGAAAGAAATCAGTATTTGTAGGGAAATGGTGTTAAGGAAATTCATGGGATTGAAGGCCGATAAATCCCCAGGGTCTGATAATCTACATCCTCGGGTACTTAAGGAAGTGGCCCTAGAAATAGTAGATGCATTGCCGATCATCTTCCAACATTCGATGGAATCTGGAACAGTACCCATGGATTGGAGTGTAGCTAATATTATCCCACTATTCAAAAAAGGTGGTAGAGAGAAAACGGGGAATTACAGACTGGTAAGCCTGACATCGGTAGTGGGGAAAATGCTAGAGTCCATTATAAAAGATGTAATAGCAGAGCACTTGGAAAACAGTGACAGGATCGGAAAAAGTCAACATGGATTTACAAAAGGTAAATCGTGCTTGACTAATCTACTGGAATTTTTTGAGGATGTAATTGGTAAAATAGATAAGGGAGAACCAGTGGATGTAGTGTATTTGGACTTTCAGAAGGCTTTCGATAAGGTCCCGCATAAGAGATTAGCGTGTAAAGTTAAGGCACATGGGATTGGGGGCAAGGTACTGACTTGGATAGAGAACTGGTTGGCAGACAGAAAGCAAAGAGTTGGAATAAATGGGTCTTTTTCCGAGTGGCAGGCAGTGACTAGTGGGGTACCGCAGGGATCGGTCCTTGGACCCCAGCTATTCACAATATATATTAATGATCTAGACAAGGGAACTAGATGTAATATCTCCAAATTTGCAGATGACACAAAGCTGGGTGGGCGTGTGTGCTGTGAGGAGGATGCCGAGAAACTCCAGGATGATTTGGACAGGTTGGGTGATTGGGCAGAAGCATGGCAGATGCAATATAATGTGGATAAATGTGAGGTTATCCACTTTGGTAGCAAAAACAGGAAGGCAGATTATTATCTGAATGGCAATAGATTGGGAGAAGGGGAAGTGCAACGAGACCTGGGCGTCCTTGTGCACCAGTCGCTGAAGGTAAGCATGCAGGTGCAGCAGGCGGTTAAGAAGGCAAATGGTATGTTGGCCTTCGTAGCGAGAGGGTTTGAGTACAGGAACAAGGATGTCTTGCTGCAGTTGTACAAGGCCTTGGTGAGACCACATCTTGAGTATTGTGTGCAGTTTTGGTCGCCTTATCTGAGGAAGGATGTTCTTGCCATGGAAGGAGTTCAGCGAAGATTCACCAGGCTGATACCTGGGATGGCAGGAATGACGTATGAGGAGAGATTGGATCGATTGGGCTTGTACTCGCTGGAGTTTAGAAGAATGAGAGGGGATCTCATCGAAACTTATAAAATTCTAACAGGACTAGACAGACTACATGCTGGAAGGATGTTCCCGATGGTCGGGGAGTCCAGAACCAGGGGTCACAGTCTAAGGATAAGGGGTAGGCCATTTAGGACAGAAATGAGGAGGAATTTCTTCACCCAGAGAGTGGTGAACCTGTGGAATTCTCTACCACAGAAGGCAGTAGAGGCCAATTCATTAAATATATTCAAGAAGGAGTTGGATATATTTCTCAAGGCTAAAGGGATCAAGTGGTATGGGGAGAAAGCAGGGACCAGGTACTGAATTTGGATGATCAGCCATGATCGCATTGAATGGCGGAGCAGGCTCAAGGGGCCGAATGGCCTACTCCTGCTCCTATCTTCTATGTTTCTATGTTTCTATGTTGAAAGGAGGAGACTGATCTGTGACGTTACGGATGTATGTAGGATAGCAAATGATATTGAAAAGGCCTATAATAAATATTACTTCACATTAAATTGTGAGAGTGAAACAAGGAGACACAGATTAAAACTAGTAAAAAGCAAATTTGGAAGTTTTTCAATACATGGGATGGACTTCTGGGAAGAGTAATTATGGCAAAAACCCTGCAACAATTTAAGAAAACAAAATGAAGAGGCTGTAATGGGGTGTGGGGGGGAGTGGAGTGAGAGCATCGGACCGTTCTGGATGGGTGAACTAATATGGGATGAGAATATTTATCTTGTAATCCTGTGAGCCTGAGCACCAACTGTGTGTAAGGCTCGTCAAGACCCCATTTGCAAAGGCTTCTCCCAGTATTGTTCTATATCCCAAATATACTTCAATTATTTAACAAGTTTTAAAAATATCTTTCTGGTGAATTTTTTCTACTCATCACTGGGTGAGAGGTCAATGTTGGGGAATGCAACACATCCCCAATTTGGGCACATAGTTTCAGCATCAAGCACACCTCGGTCATGTGCAACATGAAGCCACATGCCAACTAAAGCTCTGTGTTTAAACAATGCGCTTTAACTCCAATTGTAGCAGGCCTCCATTGTGCCAGTGTGAACCATCCCATTTCACACACAATGGCCTCTCTGAATAAGCTGCTAATTTGTGTTAGACTTGTGGACAGTTTGTGTTGTGGTTACATACCCACTTGTAACTGTCATTTCACATAGGTTTCTTGCAGCCAACAGGGAGAGGAGGCTTTCATCCCATCAGATCAGACTGGATTTAAACTGAGCTTCCAGAGGTAAAAGGAGAATATATTAAACCGCTAGTCAACCAGTCCCTTTCTTTTTATTTAGTTTTAATATTTAAGAACAAATGTAAACTGGCTAAATACATCATAGAACTAAAATGGGTATCAAATACACTGCCGTATTTGAAAAAAGGGATTTACTAAAATCTTATTAACCATAGTGCAGTGGATTTGATTTATTGTGCCTATTTTTATGCTAAAGTTGTAGTTGTAAAGGTCCAATAAAGCTTGTCATGTATATAGCAATATATGGCTCAATACGAAAGGTAATATATTTATTGCATGTTATCTTGAATAGCTATCAAATAGGAATGTGCAAAGTGAAACATTTTACTGCCTGGAAAGGTGGAGGCCTTACCCATCATTATTTTTAGCATTAATAGTTGATTTAATGTGACTTTGATTCAGAATCAAATGTAGGTCCATTGTCTGAAGAATGCATCACTTTTGTGTGTCAAGACTTTTAGAGGCCTACTTTCCCCTTGCACACAACACATATTATATAAATGCAATTCTTTCTTTTTACATGAATTTGTTTTCTTTTTTTTTACCAGTCCTTTTCTTTCCTGAAGCCACTCACTCATATTAGGGTGTAGTTCCATTGGGTGCTGGCACCCCTCTGGCATCTTGCCAAAAAGCCATTTTTCACGTGAGTCTGGGCAGTGAGCAGTGGTAGGCTGTTTGACTTGTCAATTGATAGCAGTATATGGATCAAGGCCTCAGCTGACTTTTTTTTACCTCCCAAGCCCATCAATACTTGAGGCCAACTGTAACGCCATTACTGTGCTCAGCTGAGGTTAGCTAACTCAACACAGGCCAGCGATCGAACCTGATGGTCTTTATAGCTCAGAGCCAAACAGGGTAGGGCACTTACCAACAGAACGACTGGGGAGCTCTATACATTAGTTTCATTGGACATAAAGTGAATGGGGACATGATTCAGATTTTTTAAATGCTGGAAAGTATGAGTAATGAAATGGAAGGAACTTACATAACGTATAAACTCTGACTGCAGAACTGGAAACTGGAGAGCTCAAGTGCAATACTGATAGTCTTCAAGTGAAACTAGAGACCAGAAAATAAATTCCACAAATCCAAATAAAAAAAGACATATGAATACTGGCAAATGTCAAGGTGTGCAAAGATGCTGTGGACATTTTTATCATGGAGCGATTACTTTTATTCTCACCCATCAATATAAAAGTAGTCTCGGCTAAAGCGCAAAAAATAATTCTATTCCAATAGAATCAGAATCATACTCTGCACCTTTTTGACTGTAATCTAGAAAAAATGCATCATACTTTTATTCTGCATTTCTTTTCTTTCCCCAATGTGAAGATAGGTCTGACTTGGCTGTGATAACTCCTTCAACCATTGAATTGCCTGCGAGCTAGTTCACACTCACTGACTACTGCTGCTGCCATTTTGTGCTGATTCTGAATTGGGCTCCTGGTGTCAGCTGTATATGTTCACATCTTCTTCACAGACCAGTGATTGAAGAAGCTGTGAACATCTGCATCTGGCTGGCACAATAAAATTATACAAAATTGCAACTCAGCAAGAAACTGCAATGACATTTTCAGCTTAAAAATGAATGGAGCCTTAAGGTGAAAAGCTTACGCAGAGATCCAGTCGAGCAGATAGAAAGTACATTACTATAACTATCACCTCATTTAGTCCTTGCCAAACTATAGCAAATTATTCTGCTTACCCGACTTGTGGGATCCAGAAATCGTTTCATAGTCCAGCTGAGAGAAGATCCATCACCCTGCTTGGATTTCACACTAGGTGATGGACTCTTTGAAGATAACCCTGTAGGAAAAGGACATTTTAATGGACTCTACAGATGTATCCTCTATAAATATCCTGTGCGATAGATCATCCCCATTCCAGCTGCATCTTCTTGCACTAATCACTGGTTTTGTATTGGCGAGTTTCTCCTGGAGCGAACCCGGGCTTCACTAAACATGGCAGCACAACACAGTTAAATTTGGCAAGACAAACCATGCACAATGGTATCATATTAGTGTGGAGCAGTACCTCATGTGGCACCGGGTTTCATACTGGTACGATATTACGTTCAGTTTTGGACTCCGAAGCTCTGAAAAGATATACAGTATTGGCCTTTTTGAGGGGGGGGGGCGGGTGGTACAGCACAGACTCACCAGAATTATGCCAGGGCTTAAAGGGTTAAATTATGAGGACAGGTTGCATAAACGTGGCTTGCATTTGCTCGGCTTTAGAAGATTGAGCAGTAATCTAATTGGGGTATTTAAAATGATAACGGGATTCAATAGGGTAGATACAGAGAAGCTACTTGCTCTGATTCCACCCCAAATTCTGGCCACAGGTGGCTGATTTACCCGCTCTCCACCCTTGTTCTGGGCTGGAATTACAGGGTCACCCTCTTTATCAAACCTGCTGATAAAAAGTTTTTTTCAGAGCCAAGGCAAAATGTTTGGTCCAGCAGTATCGATAAAGTCCTGCAGGGCCTTTTTGTCAAGACTTATGTGCAGATCCTTAGGAAAGGAGGTGCTCTATGTGCGTGTACACATGCACACACACACACACAAATTTTAAAGTAGTATTGGTAACAATTCTCACAGAGGCCTAGCTAGATAAAAAAACAAACCACAAGACAAATAAAATTGATTAAATGTGATGAAGTCTACAAGTAATAGTTTATAAAAGTGATTTAAATTGATCAATAAAACATAATGCGAAAACATTGTGGTATTATTTTTATCTGCTTTACAATAAAGGATGCGACTTGTAAACTTGTAACTGCCATTAAAAACTGCAAACAACTTGGTTTCCAATATTGCTAGTTATAAACAACAACTTGCATTTATATATTGCCTTTAATGTAGAAAATGTCCCACGGTGCTTTACAGAGGTGGAAAGAAATAGATAAAAGGAATAAAGGAATAAAAGAGTCATGGTGCAAGAGTCAGGAGCAGCGACTGGAATCTTAGATGAAAAGATGGATTTTGAGAAGGAATCTGAAGCTGGAGAGGGAAGTGGAGAGACGCAGGGGTGTAGGGAAGAAATTCCAGAGAATAGGCTGAAGTGGCTGAAGTCTGTGCCACCGATGGCACGGTGAAGGGGATGGCTGCCCAATGGCAAGAATCAGAGCGCCAAAGAATGCAGGAGGAGGTTACAGAGATAGAGTGGGGCAAAGCTGTGTGAAGGAATTTGAAGACGACAATGAGGATTTTAAATTCAATGAGTTGGGGGACAGGGACCCAATGTAGGTCAGCAAGGATGAAAGTTAAGGGTAAGTGGGTGTTAGTGCAGGACAGGATACGGGCCGCTGAGTTTTCAACTCAGTTTTTGGAGGGTAGAGGATGGAAGGCCAGCATGGAAAGCCTTAGATAAATTGGGGGTAATTTTGACTTTAGATGATAGTGTAAAACGTGTGCTATCGGCTCGGCCACCCATTAAACACTCCTCACGATTTTTGTTTCCACTGAATTCATCACAGTTGTTTTATAGCCAAGACAAAGGAACATGTATCCTCCATATAAATTCTGTTTGCTCATCAGCTCAGTCATTATCTCAGCTACCAGTCTCAGGACCATTTTGCAATTGCAAAATTAGTGGATTGAGGCAGTCGGAAGGATTTTTCCCTTTTAAAAGGATTTTTTTTTTTTAATTTGAGATTAATTGTTTGCTTCTCAAATCCCTCATGAACCCAAACACCTCTTAGTTGACAGCTCATTACACTCCACTACACTCTCAAACAGCAGATAGCAGCCCTAGCAAACATTACAGAACAGCCAGCTGTAGTTCATCTCAGCAATAGCCATTCAATAGCAACTATTTAGCACAAGAAGCAATTAAGGGAACCTCTATTCCAGTTAAGAGAATGCTTTGTAGCTTTAACCCTCCCCCCTCATCTTTATTTACATTGGTTCTTAAAGGCTCCATGAACTCCTTGTTCATCAGAGTTCTTAGTTGATTTTTTTAACTATTTGCTCGCCCCTCCCCCCCCCCCAAAATTAAAGAATTTGGTAATGGACTTCCTGTTCTACCCCACTTGAGAAAATTAATAAAGTTTACTTCACCTGCCTTAAAAACTTTTGGAGCACTAGTTTTTAAATAGGCTTCTTTCTATTCTAGTCATGATACATTTTGTATCTTGTGCCCATTTGTTGCTGTTAAAGTTTAACCTGCACTAATAAGAAACATGATATGTGCCATTTAACGGCACAAAACAGGTTTAATGCAGAATGAAAAAAGAAACAAAGGCCGGAATTTTGCCGGCGCTGAAAGGACAGGATCGGAGGTGTATCAGCTGGGAAATTTGAAATGAACCCTGGTGTCAACCCGCCTCCACGCTAGTCTCGCAGGAGTCTGGTCTGTCAGTGCCGAACAGACCCGACACCAAGCGGCGGGGGAGGCAACTTAGATCATTAGCTGGACTGTTAAGCCTTATTTTAAGCTTACCTTTAGATTTTTTGCGTTTGCCAATGGCTTCCCCGCTGCTCGGGGATCACGTCAGGTCCTTACCTAGGTCGGGTATTGTGTTAGCATGGGATGATTTACTAACTTGACAGCTGCAAATGGTCTGTAAAAGCTCCCATTTCATAGGTCTTCACTTTCCAAGGTTAGAAGCTGTTCCTTACTGCATTTGGAAGACAGATTGACCTTTATGCAGCTTGCAAGTGTTTGGAGCAATCTCTCTGTCCAGTGTCACCTCATTGGAACAACCTCTCTCACCACTGACAGATCGCTTCTGTCATTTCAACCTCACCTGCCATCTATTCCATCAGCATCGGTGCCCTTGAAAAAGTCTCACCTTGGTCCTCAGAATCCCACCACGATCAGCCCCAACACCAGCATAACCAGGCACACCAGCAGCACCACCATCAACACCAACCTTCTCTGCAATTAACTGATGCTGCACAGGACACAGGGCATCATCACCCGAGTACATTGCTGCCCGGGACGCCAGGAATGGCCTCACCATGGCCAGATTTACTTCACTTGACGCTGCACACCCTGGCTGCCACATGATGCGCCAGGTTGGCACCACCCTACACCAACATCATAAAGCATCCCTGCAATAACCAAGCCATTCCTTTCACACTCATCGCCATTGCAGGGGGTACCGTTATGTCTCACCATTCACTGTAGCTCACTAAGCCACACAAATCTGCCCAAGAACGCAGTGTTCAAAATAAAGGTTTCAATGTTTGACAACACATTAACAGAAACTTCACATGAATATGGCTGAAACAACCAAGTGGCTACCCTTGTGTGTTAGTTGGTATGATTGCACTAGGATGAGGGTGAGTGGAAGGGGTGGCTAGTGAGATGGGGAAATGATAATGTAGATAGAGAGGGATGGGTGGAGGTCCAAGGTAAGTTGGTGTGAGTAAGGATGTGCAGGAGTAGGGTAGGGAAGGCAGAGTGATGGGGATGTGCTGAGTGGCACAGCAGGATGAGGTTGAGTGTGGCTTGGGCAGTAACATTTCATGATCTATTGAGATCACTGAAAGGTTTGTGCCACTGCAGCCAGTGACTCCTGACGACATCCCTGCACGTGCCCTCCTGTGCAATGTGCAACCAGGCCACGTTGATCTCCTGGGGAGGTCTCTTCCGCCCATTGGAAGGGAAGAGAACCTCCCTGCGTGCTGTGACTCCCTCCATAAGCATAAGGAGGGAGTCATGGGAGAGCCTGGGTGTAGCCGTGCACCTCTGTGCAGTGCTTGTCAGTGTTTGCAGCACCTCAATGCTGTAGAACACTGACAGCACAACTGTCAAAATAAATTTAGACATGGCCCCTTTAAGGAAACCGGCTGATGACATCATCAGGTGTCATCATAAAATCACTTCAACAGAGCGGGCTGGGACTGCGCTACTGTCCCCGGTCACCCCGGACCCAGCTCAGTGGGTGGAATCGCGGCCTTAGATCCCCTAATCATTTAGTGGGTTACGCACTGCCCAGTACTGCACTAAGCTATCCGGCGCAGACTCGATGGGCCGAATGGCTTCCTTCTGTGCTGTACTATTCTATGATTGTATGATTCTAGGTGCCAGGTTTGATCTTTGGCCTATGCAGAATTAGTTGATCTCAGCTGGGATGGCAGTAATGACATTTGCCCTCAGCTTCCCTGGGTTATAGAACATGAAAAAAGCTAACCATGGTTTCTGTTCCTTATCATTATCCAGTGGTCAATGCTAGAAAGTATACATGTGTGAATGTTAGGCGAGCAGAGGAATCAGTTTGGCTACAAGAATTTTTCTTCCCTCTTCCCCAACCCTACAATGTGAAGAGTAATAACTGAGTTGATTTTGGAAAAGATTGACAGATTTTTGTAAAAACAAAATGCGATGGGAAGACAGAAGATGCAGCCAATTACATTTTGTAATCCTGAAAATATTGCGAACTGCATCAGAACCTTGTTTCTTTGGTGTTCAAAGTAACACCAATCTTCACAGGACTAGTCTTTGCCATTTGTTGTGTATGAAGCTGTGATTTCAGCAAGGTAAGGATGTACACAAACTTCAAACTTCCACTGAATATCATCTACGTAATAGTATGTGTGAATATACTTCTACTGAACTTTTACAAGGCTAGGGTGTACGCAAATGTGGTACTTTCACTGAACTGCATCATGGAAGGGTGTACATGAATGTGATACTTCCACTGAACTTCACCAAAGATTCATGAAATAGATTTTAAAGCCTTTTCCTTCTAATTAATGACATGATGAATGGATCATATGAGTAAGGGTGTGGAGGTCAAAAATCTGTTAAGAAAAGTTTAGAGTAGAAGGAGCAGCTAAGGGCCGAAGGAAATAGCTTTCCAAGTTTTCAATTAAGTTACAGTTGCAAATCAAGTGATTTTTCTCCAAATATATCAGCTTTACCAAACCATGTATGGTAATGCTCAGAGACAGCTCCAGTTATCGACCTTAATACAGCTCAGAGTTTGTTTTGAATACAGTGGGGGAGAAATTCGGTATCGCCCATTTTGAGGTGTGAATATCGGCCGGGCGCAAAGTTTAGCGCCCGGCGCAAATTATCGCCGCCGACTGCAAAATTCGCCTCTATTGCCCCTGGAGGTGATTGAAGCGCTAAATCAGGCACTACACAACTCTCTTAAGGCGCTAAGCCCGAGGAGCGAGGCGCTACCTCAGAGGGCGGGCACAGCGCAGGTGCTGTCAGTTAGCGATTGAACACAGACACACTGGTGCCAGTCAGTTCTTAAAGGGGAGGGTCGATCTTGCTCTGCAGTCACGCCCTGCTCACTGGAGCCTTGAATCTCGGCCTGGACAGACCTGTGGCGAAATCTTCCAGCCAAGGACTATGGAGAGGGCCAGGGAGCGAGCACAGCACTTCAGCGAGCGTGCCTTGGAGGCTCTGGTTGGCGCAGTGGAGCGCAGAAGATCTCTACTGTACCCAGAGAGTGGCAGGAGGCCTTTGCCAAGCGAATACAGAAAAGCGTGGAGGGAGGTGGCTCACAGAGTGACCTCAAGCAGCATGGTGCCTAGGACCCCTGTGCAATGCAGGAAAAAGTTCAACGACCTCACTCGGGTCGTCAGGGTGAGTGCCTTTTTTCAAAACCTCTTCATCCCTCCATCGCCACCTCATTTTATGGCCAGAGGGTCTTGAAAGCCCCAATACCCAGCACTCATCCAACACCTATGGCCCTTTCATGAAACACACACGCACATTCCACACTTTGCATACAGTAAGTGCTATTCAACCATGGGAGGCATTTCAGGCAAGATCATGGCTGCATACAGTAAGGGCTATTCAACCATGGGAGGCATTTCAGGCAAGATCATGGCCGCATACAGTAAGGGCTATTCAACCATGGGAGGCATTTCAGGCAAGATCATGGCTGCATACAGTAAGGGCTATTCAACCATGGGAGGCATTTCAGGCAAGATCATGGCTGCATACAGTAAGGGCTATTCAACCATGGGAGGCATTTCAGGCAAGATCATGGCTGCATATTTGCTCAGACGCCGTCCTTTTTCTTGCAGGCCAAGCTGGCTCATAATTGGAGACAGCAGCAATGGACCGGTGGAGGGCGGCCTCACCTTCAAGCCCTCAGCGATCTTGAGCAGCGCGTCCACAGGATTGTGGCAAGCCGGATGCTTGGTCCCGTCGCCACTGGAGACGCCGACCCCGTTATGGCCAACAATGGTAAGGTCATCACCTTTTTGTCCTCTCTCCTTCCACTTGTTCCTCACAACAGCAGCCTTTGACACTTTCAATCCAAATCAGTACATTGCAGCACTCATGTCTCCCTTGCTGCCACCCTGCCCTCACGCTAAAGCCACTCTTGTACCTCCCTGCTTTCAGGTGGTGATTCACCAGGTGAGGAGACGGGCCCTCAAGCTGCCATTGGGAGTGAAGCTGAAGGCGAGGAGGAAGAGGAAGTTGGACCATCAGCGCAACCTCTGCCGAGGCAGTCCATGCCCATACTGGGGACACGCCTTCCCTGGAGGGGAGCAGGGGGGAAGGGTCTGATGAGGGTGAAGCTCCAGGACCCAGCGGGCTGCAGCAACGCGAGGGGGTTAGGGAAGCTCGGGGGCCTTCTCCCCGGATGGAGAGTATGGCCTCGAGTCCTGCTGCACTGAACGCAGACGAGGAGTCGGTCCTCGCTGAAATGAGCACTCAGGCGGAGCAAAGGCACACTGAGCTCATGGCTGCAGTGGCAAGGATGCCCGAATCCATTGAATCACTGGCAAGGAGTGTGGAGCACTTCGCTGTAGCACAGGCGGCTGCCACGCAAATGGTAAGTGCTGCAATGCAGTCAGTGGCTGGTCTCATGCAGACGCAGATTGAGGCCACGCGAGCACTGACTGCTGCCACCCTCGCTGGATCGGGCAGATTTCCCCGGGGCTCTCCAGCAGATTGCTCCGCATGCTGAAGTGCTGCCCCGTAGGAGTGCCAGTGTGTCGGTCGAGCAGGGAGTTGCTGTCCTCTCTCAAATTGACAGCATTCCTGCTGCCAACACTGTCACTTCTCCACTGCAGTTGCCACCACCTGTAGCACAGACTGCTGCCGCCCATGCAGAGTTGGAGCAGTCAGCAGCCGGGCCCTCCAGGCCCAGAGCTGGTCCAGACCGTCCCTCAAGGGCATCTGCAGTCTCAGTTTCTGACACTCAGCAGCCTTCCCCCAGCCTTGCTGCAGCCACTGGGGTCCCATTACGGAGGAGCTGCAGGGTGGGAAGGGGGCAATTTCGCAAGGGAGGCAGATCACCCTCGAAGGGCAAAAAGTAGGAGGTGTCGCAAAATGTATTTCATTGTTTTATTGAAGGCCGAGGGTCTTGGTCAAATTTTTGTTACTGTTTTGGACATTGTCTCCAGGTTGTGAGAACCAGTTATGTGAATGACTGTTTTTTTTGGTGTTTCTTTCTATTACTTTGTCATGCGGAAATGAGACACAGTTTGGGAAATAAAGTGTCTGTATTCAAAATGTGCATGTTTGGTCTTTGCACTCATTGTTGCCTTGACCGGCTTAGGGGTTGCGGGATGGTTTCATTCAGGTTGTTTGAATGGCAGAAGCCATTCCCTCAGAGGGGGCCTAGAAGCGTCTTGCTATGAGCCTTTGACGGACGGCCCTTCCACTTTGTGCCTCCCTCCCACCTTGGTGCTGCTGATTTTCCTCCTCCCCCTCCTCCTCCTCCTCTGCTGGTGCTCCAATGTCTGGTGGCAGTGGCTGGGTCCTGAGGATTGCCAGGTTATGCAGCATGCAGCACACAACAACGAAGTGGGAGACTCGCTCAGGCGAGTACTGCAGGGCTCCTCCAGAATGGTCCAGACAGTGGAACCGTTGCTTAAGCACGCCGATTGTGTGCTCAACGATGTTCCTGGTAGCTTGATGGCTCTCATTGTATCGTAGCTCAGCAGGGGTGCTGGGTGAACGGAGCAGGGTCATCAGCCAGGTGCACAGAGGATATCCCTTGTCCCCGAGAAGCCAACTTCCTGGGTGAAGCGGTGCCTTGAAAAGGTCTGCCACAGAAGTCTGGCGCAGGATGAAGGCATCGTGGCTGCTGCCTGGAAAGTGGGTATTGACAGCGAGTATCAGCTGTCTGTTGTCACAGACCAACTGAACGTTTAAGGAATGGAAGCCCTTTCGGTTGCGGAAATCCTCGGCATTCTCTTGCGACGCCCGCAAAGCCACATGGGTGCAGTCAATGGCTCCCTGCACCATGGGGAAGCCCGCTATCATCGCAAAGCCCATTGTGCATTCTTGCTGCTTGTCCAGGGTCATGGGGAAAGAAATGTACTCTCGTTTCCTATTAAAGAGGGCATTTGTGACCTGACGGATGCAGCAATGCACTGCGAACTGGGAGATACAGGAAACTTTTTTTTATCCGGCTCGGACGGGACCGACGTGGTGCCGGTTCATCAAAAATTCCGGATAACCGAAAGCTATAGTAAAAGATACGGAGCTGAGAGCTCCGTATAAAGCAACAAACCCTGCAGCTTCAGAACAATGGCCACAAGTTGCAAGCATCTCTGTAGCTTAGCAACAGCTGCAGCCACACCCTTGCACAGCAACAAATGGAGGAAGGCAAGTAATAAAAGTTACCTGAACCTACTCCTGAATTTTGCCGGTTAACCGAGATTTCCAGTTATTTAGGTGCCGGTAAATCGAAAGTTTCCTGTATTGGCAATGTCCCCAGTAGCAGATTGAAAGGAGCCGGTGGCATAAAATTTGAGAGCCACTGTTATCTTCACTGCCACCGACAGAGACGTCCTGCTCCTCAGTTGAGGCTGCAGATCTGGCTGAAGCAGGTGGCAGAGCTCAGTGACCACCTCCTTGCTGAATCGCAGCCTTCGCAAACACTGCTCCTCAGACATGTTAATGTATGAGAACTGTTGGCGAAAAACCCTGGGAGGGTAAGGTCTCCTGTACCGACGCCTGTTGGCCCTCCTCTGTCTGGCCATGATTGCCACTCTCTCTCTGCGTCTCTGTGCCCTCTGAATGTGATGGAGAAGGACGACGTTCCCATCCATTGCAGCCCCCATAGTATCTGGGCAATCAAAGTTATGACAGTCAAAAAGCAAAGTACCTGCAAAGTTATGGTCAGAAGCCAAAAGTACCTCAGACAGCGCTGACTCAATGCAGAAGTCTCTCTTTCTCTCTTTGTCTCTCTCCAAAATCTCTCTCTCTCTCTCAGAACGAGTGGTGCAAAAATGGCTACCACACAAAAGCCAGGAAGAGGCCCCCTTTAAATAGCACCCCCCCAGCCTCACAGTGACTGGGAAGCGTTCCAGTCAACCTGTCGTTGGTCGCGCCAGGCGGAAAGGAGGGGGGCGCCACTGAATTTCCGGTCCGGGGCGCCCCAAGGGCATTGCACTCTTGAATGACGTCAAGATCTGCGTGCGCAGGAGATCGGGCAGTATTGTTTAGCACCGCCGCAAAATGTCCGCTCAATTTCGCGAGAGGCGTAGATATCGCCACGCCCGGGCGCTAGTTGGTTTAAGCCCCACTTAGCGCCCTCTTAAGGCGCTAACGGGTGGCACTACCTGTAATGTATATACCTTTAAGGGGGGAACTACTTTTTACAGCTCATGTATACTGTAGTACCGGCAGTGACCACACCTGTATATAGCACTGAGTAGTAATCTGTACAGTTCAGTTCCAGAGTGAGCCACGTTGAGTAAACACCTGTTGTACCGTTCTCCTGCAGTCTTGTGTCTTACTACTGACGGACACAACATTGGCGATGAGGCAAATTCGATCCTACCTGCAACTCTGCATCACCTCCCAGGGATTCGTTCCTGGAGACCAGTAGATTGGAGGTCAAGGCCAGAGACACGGGCGTCGACCACGGGCAACCGTCCAGTCATCCAGCAGAGACTCGAGAATTGCGGGGGAGGCTGTTGAGAGCCAGGCTTGGCTTTCCAGTCGCGGTGGTCCAGCGAAACGGGCTGGCAACAGGTAGTGTGCAGACACTTCCCGGACAGCGGTGGGCTAGAGCCCGACCGAGCGGCACAGCAAAGGGCCGAGCAGCGTCGACGGGAGAGAGAGAGAGAGAGAGGGCAGAGCGCACAGCCGGTGTTCAGGGGCTGAGCAGCGTCGAGGAGAGGGAGACAGACGCGCAGAAACCCGCGAGGTGCCGCCATTGCCACGAGGACCGCCGAGAGCGGCGTTGGCAGCAGCGCAGGAGAAGTGTGCGAAACCTACAGGGCGCCGCCATTGCCACGAGGACCGCCGAGTGCGGCGTTGGCAGCAGCGGGGGAGGAAGGAAAGCGCGGGAGACGCCATTTTAAGCCATTTTAAACCACACCCAAAATGCCAAAGAGTGGCAGTATCACCGCATTTGACAATGAAGTCGAAGATTGGACTACATATGTCGAACGAATAGAGATATACTGCAAGGCAAATGAGGTGTCAGATGACAAGAAAGCGCTGGTATTGTTAAATTTAATGGGTGCAAAGACGTATGGCTTATTACGAAATCTAGTAACCCCAGCGAAGCCAGTGGAAAAGAGTTTTGGAGACATAGTGACAATACTACAGGAACATTTAAACCCCACACCGCTGCTGATAGCAGAAAGATTCAAGTTTCACAAACGGAACCAGCATAAGGATGAAAGCAATGCTGAATATTTAACAGAACTGCGCAAACTATCGAAACACTGCCAGTTTGGAACGGGACTGGCAGATACCTTAAGGGACAAGTTTGTGTGTGTGCTTCAAAGTGAAGGAACCCAGAAACAGCTTTTATCTGAAAAGGACCTTACGCTGAACAAGGCTTTCAGCATTGCGGTATCATATGAAGCAGCAGCACGGGGCGCTGCAGAGATACAACAGAGACCGCAAGAATATGGCACAAACGAAATGTCATACAGAACAGAGAAGTGCTATCGCTGCGGCAGAACAACACATGACCACAATGATTGCTGGTTCAAAGACAAAGTGTGCAGACAGTGTGGAAAAGTAGGACACACAGCACGAGTCTGCAGGTCAGGAAAGAAAACCAGCAATAAGAAATCTCCAAAAGAAAAGTACAAGAAGGTACATAAGGTGACGGAGAATAGTTCAGACGAACAAAAGAGTGATACCGACTCCGAAAGCAGGGAGCTGAGTTGTCTGAAACTACATGTGATCAAAACGGAGGATCACCGAACCATTTGGGTCACTCTCAAGATAGCAGGAGTCCAGGTAAAAATGGAATTGGACACAGGATCAGCCCTAACAGTCATAAACCGACGGGACTACGAGCGGCTATTCTCACACATACCCTTGAGAGACACAAAAATTATTTTGAAGACGTACACGGGGCAAAAAGTCTACCCCAAAGGAAAAATAAGGGTGACCGTTATATATAACGGTAAGGAAACACCAAAACTAGACCTGTATGTATTGCAAGATGGAGGACCACCATTACTGGGACGTGAATGGATCTGGAAAATACAGCTGGATTGGCATTCCATACAAGCACTGACTGTGACTGCCAAAAAGGATGACGACGTCACACCTGGGCGACTGTCAAAGATCCTAACCGACGCGCAAGAAGTGTTCCAGCAAGGACTCGGAACACTAAAAGGCATGACAGCAACAATTAAAATCGAAGAAAACGCAAGCCCAAAATTTTTTAAGGCCAGACCGGTACCTTATGCGATCCGCCCAGCCGTCAAAGCAGAGCTGGAGAGTTTGGAACGTTCAGGAGTACTGTCCAAGGTAGACTGGAGCGAGTGGGCTACACCCATCATCCCTGTGATGAAAAGGTCGTTGAGCAGCACGCCTGGGGAACCAAGGAAGGTTCGCATCTGTGGGGACTTTAAGGTAACAGTGAACCCAGTCCTTCACACTGTGCAATATCCACTTCCGCGGATTGAAGATATTTTCGCCTCGCTATCTGGAGGGAAACGCTTCACTAAGATTGATCTGGCCCAGGCGTATCTGCAAATGGAAGTAGAAGCAGCATCAAAAAAAACCTCACAATCAACACCCATAAAGGTCTCTACCAATACAACCAGCTGGTATTCGGGGTAGCATCAGCTCCGGCTATTTGGCAAAGGGCAATGGAACAAGTCCTGCAAGGGATCCCAGGGACCCAGTGTTATTTGGACGACATCCTGGTCACGGGCGAAAATGACAGTGATCACCTCGCCAACCTGGAGCAGGTGCTCACTAGATTGAAGGAATATGGGCTCCGAGCTAACCGCCCCAAATGCGAGTTTTTAAAAAAACAGATCTCGTATTGTGGCCACGTTGTCGATAAAGAGGGGTTACATAAGTCCCCAGAAAAGATTGAGGCAGTAGTCAAGGCTCCAGCACCGGAAAACGTGTCACAACTGAGGTCGTTCCTCGGGCTGGTAAACTACTACCATAAGTTCTTGCCAAATTTGTCGACAATACTACACCCACTGAACACCCTACTGCAAACTGGAGTGCCATGGAAGTGGAGTGACGAATGTAAATGAGCATTCCAGAAGAGCAAAACACTAATCACATCGAAAGAGGTATTGGCCCATTTCAACCCAGCACTACAAATTCGGTTGGCGTGTGATGCGTCACCCTACGGCATTGGAGCAGTGCTGTCGCACAAATTCTTGGACGGCTCAGAGAGGCCAATAGCATTTGCGTCACGATCACTAACCTCAGCCGAGCGTAACTACGCCCAGATTGACAGGGAGGCCCTCAGCCTAGTGTGGGGAGTGAAAAAGTTCAATCACTATCTGCACGGGCAGAAATTCACCTTGCTGACTGACCACCAGCCTCTTGTCTCCATTTTTAATCCAAAGAAGGGCGTTCCGGTGATGACTGCGCAATGACTACAAAGATGGTCACTCCTTCTAGGGGCGCACCAGTATGAGATAGAATATATGGGCACGAAACAGCATGGAAATGCTGATGGGCTATCACGCCTGCCACTGCCTACTGCGGAGGAAGCACCAGCAGTGGATCCTGTCGAAATATTTCATTCGACTATAGTTGAATACCTACCGGTAACTAACACTCGTATAGTAAAGGAGACCCGAAATGACCCGACACTGTCTCGGGTATATGATTTGACAGTGAAGGGATGGCCAGCACATGGCGACTCACTGTTGCCAGCATTCTCGACAAGAAGAGAACAGCTGTCAGTGTGCCGGGGGACCTTGATGTGTGGATCCCGAGTGGTAATTCCACCCAAGTTAAGGGATAGAGTGCTCAATGAGCTTCATGAGGGTCATCTGGGAGGGGTAAAAATGAAAAGCCTTGCCAGGGCTTATGTGTGGTGGCCGGGAATCGATAAACAAATCGAGGACCTGACCAAGAGCTGCTCAGGATGCCAGAAAGTCCAAAATGCACCACCACATGCCCCTCCACACCCATGGGAGTGGCCCTCATCTCCATGGCAACGGGTGCATATTGATTTTGCTGGTCCATTCATGGACTCAATGTTTTTAATAGCCGTGGATGCGCACTCGAAATGGCCTGAGGTCATCAAAATGTCCTCCACCACCACGGAGAAAACTATTGCAGTCCTACGGACCATTTTTGCCAGGAACGGCTTGCCAGAACAGATTTGCTCTGATAACGGACCACAGTTTGTGTCCGAAGAATTCTGGAGGTTTATGAAGAAGAATGGGGTAAGGCATTACACATCCGTCCCGTATCATCCAGCCACAAATGGATTGGCTGAGAGGTTCGTACAAACCTTTAAGAAGGCAATAAAGGCTATGTACAATGACAACATTCCGCTGCAGCATAAGGTGGACAATTTCCTGTTCGCCTACCGGAATGCGACACATGCAGTCACCAACCAGGCCCCGGCCATGATGTTCTTTAACCGGAGGTTAAGATCTCACCTGGATTTGCTCAGACCAAACATACGAAGAGATGTTGAGAGTAAGCAATTCCAGCACATCCATGAGAAGCCAACAAGGAGCTTCAATGTAGGGCAACCAGTCTTGGCCCGCGACTACCGAACGGAAAAATGGCAGCCAGGAACGATATGCACACTGCAGGGCCCATTAATGAACACAGTGGACGTTGGGGAGAACATCGTGAGACGCCATGCTGACCAGATCCTAGAGTCACAGGAACAAGTCAATCCCATGCCTCGCCCATACGTACCTGGTGAGGAACCCGACGTACAGGTCGCACCTACCCCAGAAACAGTAGCATCGGAAGCTGATGACCCAACCGACGACAGGGTGCCAGAATCGCCTCCGCACCAAGAGCGAGACACTCGGGAAAGGCGCTATCCAGAAAGGATCAGGAAGCCTCCCCAAAGACTGAATATATAAATGGACTATTTTCAGCTAACGTTGTATGTTAAAAGTGTTAATTGTAATTAGTTTGATATTTAATTGTTAAATGAGTATTATGGTACTGTTAATCTAAAAGGGGGGGAATTGTCATGTATATACCTTTAAGGGGGGAACTACTTTTTACAGCTCATGTATACTGTAGTACCGGCAGTGACCACACCTGTATATAGCACTGAGTAGTAATCTGTACAGTTCAGTTCCAGAGTGAGCCACGTTGAGTAAACACCTGTTGTACCGTTCTCCTGTAGTCTTTTGTCTTACTACTGACGGACACAACACTACCAACTGAATTTATCCCCCAGTATGTTCAGAAGAGGAAGTTTATTTACCCTGCAACATTATAAGACTTTTTTACTTTTGAAAACCTGTAGTGTATGTACCTTTAAGAGAGAACTACTTTTACAGCTCCTGTATACTGTAGTACCGGCAGTGACCACACCTGTATATAAGCCTTGAGCATGACTCTGTACTCCCAGTCTTGAGACTACCCTACTCCAGTAAACACCTGTTGATTGTTAATTTACAGCATCCGTGTAGTTATTGGAAAACATCATACTCTCAGAATCACGGATCTAACAGTGGCGACGAGTGTCGATTTGAATCTACCTGCAACTCTGCATTTCCCTTCAAGGATTCGCTCCGGGAGGGCCGTGGAAGAAAGTCGAGGCCAGAAGCACGGGCGTCGACCACAAGCAACCGCCCAGTCGTCCGGCAGAGAGTGAACATTGCAGGGGAGGCTGTTGAGAGCCGGGCTTGTTTCCCCAGCCACGATGATCCAGCAACAGACTGGCAACAGGTACAGCGCAGACCCTTCCCGGACAGCGGCGGCTGGAGCCAACCGACAGCAGAGAAAAAGCCGAGCAGCGTCGACGGGGTAAGAGAGAGGGTGAAGTGCACAGGGCGCAGCCGGGGGTTGAAAACCGAGCGGCGTTGAGGAAAAACAAAAGAGAGAGAGAGAGGGTAAAGCAGCAGCCGGGTTCAGGACCAAGCGGCGGAAACGGGAAAGGCGCACAGGAAAACGTGCAGAGCACAGCCAGGGCTCAAGGGCTAAACAGTGTCCGCAGGGAGAAGAAGGGAGAGTGCGGGAGACGCCATTGAGCCGCGGAGAAGAAGGAAGAGCGCGGGAGACGCCATTTTTAGAAGCCGCAGCGGAGAAGAAGGGCGAGCGCGGGAAGAAAGGAAAGCGCAGGAGACGCCATTTTGTGCCAGCGGAGAAGAAGGGAGAGCGCGGGAGACGCCATTTTTGACAGTTAAATCACACCCAGGGATGCCGAAGAGTGGCAGTATCTCTACGTTCGACAATGAAGTCGAAGATTGGGCGACATATGTGGAACGCATTGAGGTGTACTGCAGGGCGAATGAAGTGCCAGATGCTAGGAAAGCACTGGTTTTGTTAAATTCCATGGGTGCAAAAACTTATGGCTTACTGCGAAACCTAATAACCCCAGAGAAGCCAGTGGATAAGAATTTCGAAAGCATAGTAGAAATCCTACAGGACCACTTAAACCCCACACCGCTGCTGATAGCAGAAAGATTTAAGTTCCACAAAAGGAACCAGCATAAAGACGAAAGTAATGCTGAGTACTTAACGGAACTGCGCAAGCTATCGAAACACTGCCAGTTTGGAGTGGGACTAGCAGTTACGTTAAGGGACAAGTTTGTGTGTGGGCTTCAAAGTGAAGGAACCCAGAAACGGCTTCTATCAGAAAAGGATCTTATGCTGGACAAGGCTTTCAGCATGGCAGTATCACACGAAGCAGCCGCAAGGGGCGCTGCAGAGATACAACGGAGACCGCAAGAATATGGCACCAATGAAATGTCATATGGAACAGGGAAATGTTATTGCTGCGGCAGAACAACACACGACCAAAAGGATTGTTGGTTCAAGGACCAAGTGTGCAGACAGTGTGGAAAAGCAGGACACATAGCAAGAGTCTGCAGGTCAGGGAAGAAAACCAACAGCAAGAAATCTCCACAGGAGAAGTACAAAAAGGTACATAAGGTGTTGGACAGTAGTTCAGACGAACAGAAAAGTGATACAGACTCCGGAAGCAAGGAGCTGGGTTGTCTGAAACTACATAAGGTAACCAAAATGGAGGATCACCAGACTATCTGGGTCACACTCAAGATAGACAGAGTCCAAGTGAAAATGGAATTGGACACAGGATCAGCCCTAACAGTCATAAAGCAAAGGGACTACAAGCGGTTATTTTCACATATACCCTTGAAAGCTACAGAGATTGTCTTGAAGACGTACACGGGGCAAAAAGTCTACCCCAAAGGAAAAATAAGGGTGAAAGTGATATACAAAGGCCAGGAAATACCTAAAATGGACCTGTATGTATTGCCAGATGGAGGACCACCACTACTAGGACGTGAATGGATCCGGAAGATACAATTAGATTGGCATTCCATACAGGCACTGAAGGTTGAGGCCAAAAAGGATGACGACGTCACACCTGGATGACTGTCAAAAATGCTAACTGGCGCAAAAGAAGTGTTCCAGGAGGGACTCGGAACACTAAAAGGCATAACAGCAACGATTAAAATAGAGGAAAATGCAAGCCCAAAGTTTCTTAAGGCCAGACCAGTGCCTTATGCGATCCGACCAGCCGTCGAAGCAGAGCTGGAAGGGTTGGAACGTTCAGGAGTACTGTCCAAAGTAGACTGGAGCGAGTGGGCTACACCCATCATTCCTGTAATGAAGAGGTCGTTGAGTAATACGCCTGGGGAACCAAAGAAGGTCCGCATCTGTGGGGATTTTAAGGTGACAGTGAACCCAGTCCTTCACACTGTACAATATCCGCTTCCACGAATTGAGGATATTTTCGCCTCGCTATCTGGAGGTAAACGCTTCACCAAAATTGATCTAGCCCAGGCGTACTTGCAAATGGAGGTAGAAGAAGCCTCAAAACAATACCTCACGATCAACACTCATAAAGGTCGCTACCAATACAACCGGCTGGTGTTCGGGGTAGCATCGGCTCCGGCTATTTGGCAAAGGGCGATGGATCAAGTCCTGCAAGGGATTCCAGGGACCCAGTGTTATTTGGACAACATCCTGGTCACGGGCGAAAATGACAGTGATCACCTCGCCAACCTGGAGAAGGTGCTCACTAGATTAAAGGAATATGGGCTACGAGCTAATTGCCACAAGTGCGAGTTTTTCCAGAAGCAGATCTCGTATTGTGGCCACGTTATTGATGAAGAGGGGTTACATAAGTCCCCTGAAAAGATTGAGGCAGTAGTCAAGGCTCCAGCACCGGAAAATGTGTCACAACTGAGGTCGTTCCTCGGGCTGGTGAGCTACTACCATAAGTTCTTACCAAATTTGTCTACAGTATTACACCCACTGAACACCCTACTGCAAACGGGAGTACCATGGATGTGGAATGACGAACGTAAACGAGCTTTCCAGAAGTGCAAAGAATTGATCACATCAAAAGAGGTGTTGGCCCATTTCAACCCAGCACTTCCAATTTGTTTGGCATGTGATGCATCACCCTCTGGTATTGCGGTGCTGTCGCACAAATTCCCAGACGGGTTGGAGAGGCCAGTAGCCTTTGCGTCTCGGTCACTAACCTCAGCCGAGCGCAACTACGCCCAGATTGACAGGGAGGCCCTCAGCCTAGTATGGGGAGTAAAAAAATTCAACCACTATCTGCATGGGCAGAAGTTCACCTTGCTGACTGACCACCAACCACTTGTCTCCATCTTTAATCCAAAGAAGGGCGTTCCGGTGATGACTGCACAACGGTTACAAAGATGGTCCCTTTTTCTAGGGGCGAACCAATATGAAATAGAATATAAAGGCACGAAACAGCATGGAAACGCTGATGGGCTATCACGCCTGCCACTGCCTACTGTGGAGGAAGCACCAGCAGTGGACCCTAATGAGATATTTTATTCATCAATAATTGAACGATTGCCAGTAACTAACGCGGATATAGAGAAGGAGACCCGCAATGATCCGACACTGTCTCGGGTATATGATTTGACGGTGAGGGGACGGCCAACACATGGCGACTCACTGTTGCCAGCATTCACATCCAGAAGAGAACAGCTGTCAGTATGCCAGGGGACAGTGATGTGTGGATCCCGAGTGGTGATTCCACCCAAGTTAAGGGGGAGAGTGCTAAATGAGCTTCATGATGGTCATCTGGGAGGGGTGAAAATGAAAAGCCTTGGTAGGGCTTATGTGTGGTGGCCGGGGATCGATCAACAAATCGAGGACCTAACCAAGAGCTGCTCAGGATGCCAGAAGGTCCAAAATGCACCACCACATGCCCCTCTACACCCATGGGAGTGGCCCTCCTCTCCATGGCAACGGGTGCATATTGATTTTGCTGGTCCATTCATGGACTCAATGTTCTTAATAGCAGTGGATGCTCACTCGAAATGGCCTGAGGTGATAAAAATGTCCTCAGCCACTACAGAGAAAACGATTGCAGTCCTACGGACCATATTTGCCAGGAACGGCTTGCCAGAACAGATTTGCTCTGATAATGGACCACAGTTTGTGTCCGAAGAGTTTCGGAAATTTATCATAAGGAATGGGGTAAGGCATTACACATCCGCCCCGTATCATCCAGCCACAAATGGATTGGCTGAGAGGTTTGTACAAACCTTTAAAAAGGCGATAAACGCCATGTGCGATGATGAAATTCCACTACAGCATAAGGTGGACAATTTCCTGTTAGCCTGCAGAAATGCGACACATGCAGTTACCAACCAGACCCCGGCCATGATGTTCTTTAACCGAAGGTTGAGATCTCGTCTGGATTTGCTCAGACCAAATGTGCGAAGAAATGTTGAGGATAAACAATTCCAGCACATCAATGAGAAGCCGACAAGGAGCTTCAATGTAGGACAACCAGTCTTGGCCCGTGACTACCGAACAGAGAAATGGCAACCCGGAACGATATGCACAAGGCAGGGGCCATTGATGTACACAGTGGATGTCAGGGAGAACATTGTGAGACGCCACGTCGATCAGATCTTAGCGTCACAGGAACGAGTCAACCCCATGTCTCGCGTACCTGGGGATGAACCCGACATACCGGTAGTATTTACCTCAGAAACAGTAGCAGTGGAAACTGATGAACTAACCGACGAAAAGGGGCCAGAATCGCCTCCGCACCAAGAACAAGAACCTCAGGAAAGGCGCTATCCAGAAAGGATCAGGAAACTGCCCAAAAGACTGAATCTATAAATGGACTATTTCTGTTTAATGTGCATGTTAAAGTGTTAATTGTTATTTGAATATTATAGGTACTGCTAATCTAAAAGGGGAGGAATTGTAGTGTATGTACCTTTAAGAGAGAACTACTTTTACAGCTCCTGTATACTGTAGTACCGGCAGTGACCACACCTGTATATAAGCCTTGAGCATGCCTCTGTACTCCCAGTCTTGAGACTACCCTACTCCAGTAAACACCTGTTGATTGTTAAGTTACAGCATCCGTGTAGTTATTGGAAAACATCATACTCTCAGAATCACGGATCTAACAAAACCCACACTCTTTAAAATGTTAATTCATCAAACAACATCTAAAAATGGAACTATTGCTAATACATAATGATGAATATTATATATTAGAAACTATACAGAAACATGAAATACCTTTAAGTATACTAGCAGATCTTGTGGGTACTTTGGGACCTGGAATGCAGTTTCTGATGGATGACCAACACCACCAAAAACAAATTTTGTGTTGATTCATTCACCTGCTGTTTGTGGGACCTCACTGTGCACAAATTGGCTGCTGTATTTGCCTACATACAACTGTGCAAGTACGACAAAGTAATCCATTGGCTCTAAGGCACTTCAGATGTCCTCAGGATGTGTTAAGGAGCTATATATAATATATATGTATATATATAAATATATACACACACATCCAAGTCCTTTATTTCTTCTTTACCACAGTCTTGCAGCCTAAACAAGACTGGTGTGGAGATGCCGGTGTTGGACTGGGGTGGACAAATGTAAGAAGTCACACAACACCAAGTTATAGTCCAACAGTTTTATTTGAAATCTTTGAAATTATTTGAAGCTTGTGATTTCAAATAAAACTGTTGGACTATAACCTGGTGTTGTGTGACTTCTTACATTTAAACAAGACTGAACATTTAGGAAGGACAGACAAAAAGGAAAAGGAGGTGACGTAGCGCTGTTAATAAGGGATGAGATCGGTACGGTAGAGATAAAAGATCTTGGCATGGCAGATCGTGATGTAGAACTGGAATCAGTTTGGGTGGAGCTAAGAAACAGCAAAGGGCGGAAAACATTGGTGGGAGTTGTGTACACCAAACAGTAGTGGTAATGTAGGGCACAGTATCAATCAAGAGATTAGAAGTGCATGTAACAAGGGCAATACAGTAATCATGGGGGCCTTTAATCTACATATTGACTGGGCAAATCAAATTACCACTAATGGTGTGGAGGATGAATTCTTGGAATGCATGCGAGATGGTTTCCTGAATCAGTATGTGGAGGAACCAACCAGGGAACAAGCTATTCTGGATCTGGTACTGTGTAATGAGAAAGGGCTAGTCAATAATCTTGTGGTAAAGGGGCCTTTAGGGACAAGTGACCATAATATGATTGAATTTTATATTAAGTTTGAGAGTGATGTAGCCCAATCTGAAACTACGGTCTTCAATCTAAACAGAGGAAACAACAAGGGTATGAGGGACAAGTTGGCCATGGTAGATTGGGAGACTACAATAAATGGTATGAAGGTGGACATACAATGGCTAACATTCAAGGAAATAATGCATAATTTGCAACAAACATATATTCCTCTAGGGCATAAAAACCCAAAAGGAAAAGTGATCCAACTATGGCTAACAAAAGAAATTAAAGCTAGTGATGTAAGAAAACTACTAGGCACTTGGTCTAAGCATTAAACAAAGCTTTAATCAACTGTTTTACAACATGGAGGTCTAGTTGTGTCCTTCACTAGTTCCTGTTAAGAATGTCCTGCACAAGCTGGGCCCGTGCCCGAGTAATTATACTTTCACTGGATAGCGCCACCCGCAGGCCGCTCAGTATTATTTCATAAGTCTTTCTTTCATGAATGACTGATTCATGTCAGCTAGTTTTAAGTCAGAGGAGGAAGCTTATAAAGTTGCCAGAAAAAGCAGTCAGCCTGAGGATTGGGATCTTTTTAGAAATCAGCAAAGGGGGAACTAAGAAATTGATAACGAAAGGGAAAATGGAATATGAGCACAAACTAGCGAAGAATATAAAAATGGATTGTAAAAGCTTCTATAGGTATGTGAAAAGGAAAAGACTGGCGAAGGTAAATGTAGGGCCGTTACAGTCAGAGACAGGAGAATTTATAATGGGGAATGAGGAAATGGCAGAGAAATTAAATAAATACTTTGTTTCTGTCTTCATAGTCATAGAGTCATAGAGTTTTACAGCACAGAAAGAGGCCATTCGGCCCATTGTGTCCGCGCCGCCCATCCTTTGACGGAGGAAGACACAAAAAACCTCCCAGAAATATGAGAAAACCAAGGGTGTGGCGAGAATGAGGAACTTAAAGAAATTATTAGTAAAAAAACAGTGCTAGCAAAATTAATGGGACTAAAAATTGATAAATCTCGAGGACTGGATGACCTACATCCTAGGGTTTTGAAAGAGGTGGCCATTGGGATAGTGGACGCATTGGTTGTCATCTTCCAAAATTCTATTGATTCTGGAACGGTTCCTGCAGATTGGAGGATAGCAAATGTAACCCCGCTATTTAAGAAAGGAGGGAGAGAGAAAACAGGGAACTACAGACCTGTTAGCCTCACATCAGTAGTTGGGAAAATGCTGGAATCTGTTATAAAGGATGCAATAACTGGGCACTTAGAAACTAATAGTAAGATTGGGCAGAGTCAACATGGATTTATGAAAGGGAAGTCCTGTTTGACAAACCTATTGGAGTTCTTTGAGGATGTAACTAGTGGAGTAGACAAAGGGGAACTGGTAGATGTGGTGTATTTGGATTTTCAGAAGGCCTTCAATAAGGTCCCACACAAAAGGTTAGTGAACAAAGTTAGGGCACATGGAATTGGGGTAATATACTAGCATGGATTGAGAATTGGTTAACAGACAGAAAACAAAGAGTAGGGATAAACGGGTCTTTTTCAGGATGGCTGGCTATGACAAGTGGGGTACTGCAAGGATCGGTGCTTGGGCCCCAGCTATTCACAATCTATATCAATGATTTGGATGAGGGGACTAAATGTAAGATTTCCAAATTTGCTGATGACACAAAGCTAAGTGGCAGTGTCAGTTGCGAAGAGGATGTGAAGAGGCTTTAAGGGGATCTTGACAGGCTCAGTGAGTGGGTGAGAACATGGCAGATGGATTACAATGTGGATAAATGTGAAGTTATCCACTTTGGTAGAAAAAAACAGAAAGGCAGAGTATTTCCTAAATGGTGAAAGATTGGGGAATGCAGATGCTCAAAGGGACCTGGGTGTCCTTGTACATGAGTCACTGAAAGTGAATGTGCAGGTGCAGCAAGCCATTAGGAAGGCAAATGGTATGCTGGCCTTCATTACAAGAGGATTTGAATACAGGAGTAAAGAAGTCTTACTCCAATTATTCCGGGGGCTTGGTGAGACCACACGTGGAGTGCTGTGTACAATTTTGGTCTCCTTACTTAAGGAAGGATAGACTTGCCATAGAGGGAGTGTAACGAAGGTTCACGATATTGATTCCTGAGATGGCGGGACTATCGTATGAGATGAGATTGAGTAAACTAGGCCTGTATTCTCTTGAATTCAGAAGAATGAGAGGGGATCTCATTGAAGCATACAAAATTATTACAGGGCTTGATAGGGTGGATGCTGGGAGAATGTTTCCCTTGGCTGGGGAGTATAGAACGAGGGGCCACAGCCTCAGGATAAAGGGTTGGCCATTCAGGACTGGATGAGAAGAAATTTCTTCACACAGAGGGTGGTGAATCTTTGGAATTCTCTACCCCAGAGGGCTGTGGAGGCTCAGTCATTGGGTATATTCAAAACAGAAGTCGATAGATTTCTGACTAGTAAGGGCATCAAGGGATATGGCGATAAGGCCGGTGAATGGAATTGAGGCAGAAGATCAGCCATGATCTCATTGAATGAGAAGGCTCGAAGGGCCGAATGGCCTACTCCTGCTCCTATTTCTTATGTTCTTATGGTTGGCCCATCAATGTAATACCTCAAATTTGCTGAAGCAATGTACCAGATGTCTGACAAAGATAATACTATACACCTTACTGATACTGAAAGATACAGCCCTCACTGATATATTTGTAATATCATTTAACTGCTGCTTAGAAAACTTGCTTAAAGGTGCAAATAGCTTTGTCTAATGTCAGTTATTTGTATTATAAATGTTGCTTTGCTCTACCTCCCAACGTTTGAATTACAATCCAAATACTTCATTTGCTTATTCTTCTCTCATCTCGCTCCAAAACCCTTCTTTTTCGCAGTTATTTCTATGATTATAACAAATATTTCTCCCTCCTTGCTTCCTATGGTGTATTTGTAGTTGTGGATGGATTGCTTTTTTGGTGTAGAACTGCACCAGTGATGTTTGTCTCACCACTGAGTCTCCACTGACCAGCACTTTATAGAACTACAGGAAACTTTGTGTTATCCGGAGGCTCGAGCCACCGGCAAAAATCAGGAGCCATTTCGTTAGTTTTTTTTTCTTTTCGTTGCTTTTTTCTCAACAGTCAAGCTCTGCAAGGTCTCGCTGAAGCTGTTGCTAAGCTACAGAGACGCTACAGAGACGCTTGCAAGGTACGGCCGACTGTTTAGAAGCTGTTGCTAAGCAACAGGGTTTGTTGCCAGATACAGAGCTCAAAATCTCCGTATGTTTCAACATTAGCGCTGGTTTGTCCGGCAGTTTTGATGGGACAGCAACAGCTCGGTCCCGTCGGTGCCGGATAGCACAAAGTTTCCTGTACGTAGAATTTACAGCACAGGAACAGGCTTTTCAGTGACACAAATAGTTCATTCCAAACAATACAGGTAGACTATCCTTTATCTGAAAACCTCGGGACCAGCCGAGTTTCGGATAAAGGAGAATTTCGGATTTCGGAAGGTGGGTCGGCGGGGGTCCGCGGGGGGTCGTGCGCATGACTTACGCTGACGCTCAGCGTAAGTCAGTCGGGGTCGGCGGGGGTCGGGGCCGGCGGGGTACGCGGGGGGGTCGGCGGTTGTCGGTTGTCGGGGCCGGCGGGGTCCGCGGGGGGGGTCGGCGGTTGTCGGGGCTGGCGGGGTCGGCGGTTGTCGGGGCCGGCGGGGTCGGCGGTTGTCGGGGCCGGCGGGGTCGTCGGCGGTTGTCGGGGTCGGCGGTTGTCGGGGCCGGCGGGGTCCGCGGGGGGGTCGGCGGTTGTCGGGGCTGGCGGGGTCGGCGGTTGTCGGGGCTGGCGGGGTCCGCGGTTGTCGGGGCTGGCGGGGTCGGCGTTTGTCGGGGCCGGCGGGGTCCGCGGGGGGTCGTGCGCACGACTTACCCTTTATCCGAACTTCCGCAACTGGAACCCTCTAAAAACCGAAGGTTTTTTCGTTCAGCGTAAGTCGTACGCACGACTTACGCTGAACGAAAAAACCTTCGGTTTTTAGAGGGTTTCGGTTTTCGGAAGTCCGGATAAAGGGTAGTCTACCACTAGTAACTCTGAAATTTGACTTAATGACTTACTCTGTATAAAATGCAGAAACAAATCCACTCTTCGTGGCTTGTTTTCCACCTGGTTGTAATGTAGCACAGAGGCATGGATTTTTATCAACCCGCCCCAGGAGGGTCACGATAGGACCTCTGCCCTGACTCCGCTGTGACCCTGACCCATTTGTTATGCAGGGCGAGTGCCCCACCGGGTCCCACCAACAAGAGAGAGCCTGCCACTACTGGGGGAGGAAAATACCGGCGGTGCTGCAGCACACAAAGAGGAGGGGACCATTTAAAGGGGGCAGAAAACCCCTGAAGACCAACCAAGAATTTCTTATTTTTATCATCAGACTGGGCCAGGGCTTCATCTGGTGAGAGCCTGGGGTCCGAGGAGAGGGAAACACTCAAAACTGCCTACAGTATTTTAACTATAACCTAATCAATGTTTCATATAAAGTTATGTCTATTTCTTTACTCATGTATTCTTTGTCCTTATTTATAAAACCCAAAATGTTGTTTGCATTTTTTTTTATAATTGTAACTACCTAACCACATACTTTCAGGGAATGATGTATTTGATCCGCTCGGTTTCTCTGTGTCTTTCCATTAAGTGTATACACCCGTTCCTTGGTTTTCCTTTCAAAATGTATTCTCACATTTATCCACGTTAAATTGCCACCTGTCTGCCCATTCCTCTAACCTATCTGTATCCTCCTGAAATCTTTCACAGTCCTCTTTGATGTTTGCCAAACTTCCCACAAGAACAAAGGTGGACCCAGCACTGACAACAACAATTTGCATTTATATAACGCCTTTAACATAGAAAAATGTGCCAAGACGTTTCAGAGGTGTAAAGAAAACCGAGCTAAAGACAGAACGATTAAGTGGGGGTGACTAAAAGCTTGATCAAAGAGGTGTGCTTTAAGGAAGGTCTTTGAGGAGGTGGAGAGGCAGAGAGGGTTAGGGGGTAATTCTAGAGCATGGGGTCTAGGTAGTTGAAAGCACGGCCACCAATGGTGGGGTGAAGGGAGGGGGACACAAGACAGCGGGGGCAGGGGAATGGAATGTTTGACATGGGAGGTTGTAGGGCTGGAGGAGGCTACTAACATAGGGATGGGTGAGGTCATGAATGGAATTTAAAAACAAGGATAATAAATTTGAGGTGTTGGGGGACCAGGAGCCAATGTAGGTCAGCAAGGATAGGAGTGATGAGAGAGCAGGACTTGGTGCAGGATAGAATATGGGCAGCAGAGTTTTAGATGTGCTGCACTTTACAGTGAGTGGAGGCGGAGAGGCTGGCCTGGAGAACATTGGAGTGATTGAGTCTGGAATTGGCCAAGGCATGAATGAGGGTTTCATGGGCAGGTGAGCAGAGGTAAGTGTGGAGGCAGGTGATATTATGGCGGTGGAAGTACAGAATCTTTGTGATAGAAAGGATACAAGATTGGAAATTTAACTCAGGGTCAAATTAGATACCAGGGTTCTAAACAGTCTGGTTCAGCCTGAGACAGTGACTCTTAGGGTACACCACTTCCAACTCTTCACACCCTTCTCCAATCTAAGAAATATCCATGAAGTAAGAAAACTACTAAGCACTTGATTTGAGTATAAAACAAGGCTTTAATCAACTGTTTCACAACCATGAGATTCTAGTTACATCACTAGTTCCTGGTTACAAAAACGTCCTGGACAAGCTGGGCCCACGCCCAAGTATTTATACTCCTTGGACAGCGCCACCAGCTGGCCGCCCAGTGTTATTTCATGAGTCATTTCTTCATGAATGATAAGATTCATGACAATCCATTTACTCTAACTCTTTGGTTCCAACTTTCTCTTTATGCTGCTATATTTCCTCTTGAACTACAGTATATGCTTTATTCAAAACAAGTCTCTTGTGTGACACCTTATCAAAAGTCTTCTGAAAATCCAAATACACTACATCTACTGTATTCCCTTTATCAATATAATAATCAGTCGCCTCTTCAAAAAAATGATTAAATTTGTAAAACACAATTTGCCTTTAACAAATCTGTGCCTTTGTTAACTCATGCATTTCTAAATGTTCACTAATTTTATCCTGAATTATGGATTCTAACATTTTGCTCATAACTGATGTTAGCCTAACTGGTCTATAGTAACAAGGTTTATCCTTCTCTCTGTGTTGAATAAAGGTGCTACCTAATCCCCATCTCCTAATTAAGCTCATCTTCTCTCCTGAAGCCTTCCCTCCCGCAATCAAAAAATTCCAATGTTGCCGTTTTGAGCGGTCCAGAGCTTTTCACCTCTGGCACCTGGGTTCCAATCCAGCCTGGGCTGATTGGGATGACATTCATCTCTGTTTGCTGGCTCTAAGGGTCCTGTGTGAAATGAGTTTGTTATCCTCAATCCAGTTTGAGGTAAACGTAGGTCCACAGTGCAAAATGGCCTATAATTTGCTACTATTTGGCAAGCTCACTCTGAGAGGGTTTAGGACAGCTGATACAGGAAATGGAAAAATCTCTCACTGGTGCAATAGGTTGGGATTGAGGTACATTGTTATGTTATAGTAGAGAGAGCTTTACTCTGCACTTAACCGTGCTATAGCTGACCTGGGAGTGCTTACTGCTGACTCTGGGGGTAGACTTTAACTATCGGGCAGCTGATTGGCAGAGCGGTCAGCCGTCTGCTTGATAGTGCAGATGGGAATGCATCTATTTTGAGGGCTGGGCCTCATTATCATGCAACCGATGCCAAATGGGCAATATTAGGTGGCCCAGAGGCAAAAGCTCCTGCTCCTCCTGGCTCCACAAAAATAATGTTAAACTTTTCATTTTGTCGCCTTCAGTTGCATCACCGGGTAAAACTTACTGTGCATGGTGCACCCTCCACCCAGTTGTCTCCCAAAAAGGCAACCAGAGTCCTAAGTATATCACAGGAACTCAAACCGCAGATTAAAAGGGCCTATCACCTGAAACAGGGGGGGGTTCTCTGGCTGCCCAGCTTTAGGCCCCTTTCAGGATGGGCTTGCCAGATCGGAAGCAGGAATGAGGTGGTAATTTTTTTCACATGATTTTCGGGGTTCTACCGCCCTGTTTCCACCCAGCAGCTCCAGTGAAAATCTCACCCTGGGTGTCAGAAAAGAGAAGTGTTTCATTCTCCAGTTTTTTTATCATTTTAGGCACATTTCACAAAAAAAGTAAAGTTGAAAGAAAAAAGAAATTCAAATGCTGGAACAGTTGTTGGTACCTGGGGGGTGTGACAGTTGTCCATCTCTGCTTATGCTCTCCCGATGAGTTGTACGTGATATCACTTCATCCATTTCTTGTTCCGAAACCTGTATTGAACAAGAGAATGGAAGAAATAAGTTTTTGAAACTAATATAACTATTTTACTGTCTCATTATCAAAACAATTACAGACTGACCATGTGAGAATCCATTGTAGCGTTAATATGCTCCTATTACAGTGTGGGCTAATCACTTTGGGGGGAAAATTGAGTCACGCCCCCTTTGGGGCGCTAACTTCACTGGGTGCTAAAAGTAGCGCCCCAAAAAAATTAGCAACCCCGCGACCAAAATTGAATGGTAGCACCCCAAGACTGAAGTGGGACGCTACTGGAAGTGCCCCGCTTCCCTCTTGGGGCGCTGCAAGGGAATATCATGGCGCTACGAGGAGGGGAGGGGCCTTGCGCAGGGCGACCCGGGGCCCAGCTGAGCCACCAGGATCGGAGTGCCGGCAAAAGAGCCCGGCACTCAAGAGAAGTGCCAGGCACATGGGGCGCAGCCAGCACTCCGCGGCGGGGGGTGCTCAGGAGGCCAGGGACGGCAGCGGAGGCAGGTGCTGGCAGGCGGCCAGCAACAAAAATGGCTGCCCAGCACTTTGCCTTTAAATAGCGCTGCCCCGGCTGCAGGTAGGCCCCTCTGACCCCGTAGGGCATAGCGTCCGGCGGTAAGTCAGGGGGCACTACCGAAGATCGCAGCCGGGGTGTGAGCGGGGCGCTGCGCATGGCGATGACGTCATCGCTGGCAGCGCAGCGTCACGGGGCGCTATCAGTTACCGCCGCTGCTAACCTCCCACTGAATTTCGCGGGAGGCGTTGGTGGTGCCGCGCCCGGATGCTAGTTGCTTTGCGCCCCATTAGCGCCCTCACGGTAGGCGCAAAGCAACCGAATTTTTCCCCCTTTGGTTAAAGAATTTTCTGTGTAGATTATAGGGTAGATTTTACAAAGGTGTGTTCCCACCTGAAGCTTCACTCGTTAGGAGTGCACATCAGGAATTTGGATGGGGAGGTCAGTGAGTTCCACTAGTTTCTATAATGATCAATAACATGTCATTCTATAGTGGACACTAGGTGGAGCCGTAGAGCTGTGTAGAGCTGTATATAGCTGTATGTATAAGACTACACTACCCAGCTGTATGTGTTTAAGACTACATTACCCATGAGGCACTAGGCTACCCACAAGGCAGCAGTCAAGATGGAAGCCTCTACCGATATTGTACCTAGTCCACATGTGCTCAATAAAGTAACTAGCAAAAGCTAGCTGTGTTCATAATAAGAATGTCTATTTATTAATGAACATAAGATGGTACCAGGATGGTGAAGATCTGCTGAAAATTGTGAAAAGCGACATGGAGAATTTGAAGCCACCAGAGCGTTTGAAACTCACAGGAAACATCGACTACAATTGGCAGACACTTAAACAACAATTCGAACTCTACATTGCAGCCATCGGATTCGGTACGAAGCCAGAAGGAAGATAGCGTTGCTGCTTACGGTTGCAGGCCCACAGGCGAGAGAGGTATTTAATACATTTGTATTTAATCCAGAGGAGAACAGAGAAAAATTAGAAGATGTGCTAAAAAAATTTGATGCACATTGCTCTCCCAAAAAGAATGAGACATATGAAAGATACATCTTCCGTTCTCGGACACAGCAACAAAATGAGACTTTTGATAGCTTTATAACTGATCTGAAACTGTAATTTCTCTGAGCTGAAATCATCCATGATTCGTGACCAGATTGTGTTTGGTATTCATGATAAAAAAGTCAGGGAACGTCTGTTGAGAGAAACCGAACTACATTTGGAAAATGCAGTGAAAATATGCCAAGCCAGCGAGCTAGCTCGAAAGCATGCGAAGACTTTCAGTGAAATCAATAATGATGCGATTGTAATGAGTGATAATGCTGCTGTCGGTGCTGTGTCGTATAAGGGGAAGAAACATGGGCAGAACAGAAATGAAAAGCAATCGGAGGATGAAATTTTTAATTGTAAACGCTGTGGTTACAAACAACAGTTAAGACAATGCCCAGCATTTGGAAAAATGTGCACAAAGTGTAATGGAAAGAATCACTTTGCCAAACAATGCTTTTCAAAAGTAAAAACAACGAAAGGGCAACAAGTTAATGTGATTGAGGACACTGATTTAAGTGAGACATTTTTTGTAGGAATGGTGTCATGTGACGATATCAAAAAAGATACAGAAAATGTGCAGCCCTCAGAAATGGACAATGCTGAACATAACGTCAATGCAGTAAAAGTGGACAAATGGATGATTCCACTGCAGATAAATGGAGCATTAGTTACATTGAAACTGGACACTGGGGCAAAAGCAAACTTAATCAGTATGAGTGACATAAAAAATATGAAAGAAAAGCCCAAAATGCAGAAAAAGTCAGTACTACTAAAGGACTATAATGGACAGAAAATAGATAGCTTAGGTGTATGCAGACTTAAAGTGACAGTCAAAGACAAAGTGCATCATCTCATGTTTTCTGTTGTGGCTGAAAGACTTGATTCGATACTAGATGACAAAGCTTGTGAAGACTTAGAACTGGTCAAGAGAGTCTACTGTATAAACTGTGCCATAAGCAGACCAGATGACTCAGGTGATGAAGCAGAGAGCCCATCAAGGATGAAAAGGCCAAAGGGTATCCATGTCTTCAAAAAGCCTAGTTTCTCCAAGAAGAAAGAAAAAGACTTTAAGGTCAAAGAGAAGCCAAAGGAAGAAAAGCACAAAGAGGAAAAACACAAGGAGAAAAAGTCCAAAGATATAACCGCAGCAGATGTTGTTAAGCAGTGGAAAGAGAAAAAGAAAAAGAAGAAGCCTGCACCAGAGCAGGAAGCAGTTCCGGTGGATACTCCTTCTTCCCTCAGGCCAAGCTTTGGTGTTCCATTAGCCGAGGCTGCTGAGAGGACTATGCTGTATGATGGGATCCAGCTGCCAGCAGTTTTTCGAGAGTGCATTGACTACATTGAGAGTTATGGCATCAAGAGTGAAGGAAACACTGAAACCCTCTCCAAGCAAAGATCGCAAGGAGACCTCGATCTATACAAGTGCAGATTGATGACAATGCCGCAACTGCATCTTGTCATTCACCGCCAGAACAATCTCATGAAGACACATCAGACTTACCCGTGTTGAGAAGATCCACACGTGAAGTAAATGAGCCTGATAGACATAATCTTTGAGTACAATGTAAAGCTTTGAAAATGTGTTGACTGTTTTGAAAATGTTTATGTTTATAGAGCACTAACAAAAGTGTTACTGATATTATCTTTATTGTTTTCTTGAAAGTTGATTGATATTGATTTTGTTAAACCTCAAAGAAAGGGGGATGTAATGATCAATAACATGTCATTCTATAGTGGACACTAGGTGGAGCCGTAGAGCTGTATATAGCTGTATGTATAAGACTACACTACCCAGCTATATGTATATTAAGACTACATTACCCATGAGGCACTAGGCTACCCACAAGGCAGCAGTCAAGATGGAAGCCTCTACAGATATTGTACCTAGTCCACATGTGCTCAATAAAGTGTCTAGCAAAAGCTAGCTGTGTTCATAATAAGAATGTCTATTTATTAATGAACATAAGAGTTTCCACACCTGATTTCCCAATACGCATTCCCAAATTCATAAAATCTACCCATGTAAGTCTATTGGGTACACCCACACTACAATGCTGTGTAACCACTTCATGTCAAAGTGACCAGCATGACTTAAGTTAAATAACCTTGTCAGGGCGAGGCTGGTTCTGGACCCAAGTGCAGAGACGAGGCTTGAGGCAGGTATAAAGTTCAAACAAAGTACTTTACTTAATAAACACAAAGATACAATTACACTTTAGGAGCTCTGACAAGCAACCACTTGGCACAAAGGCTTGTCAAGACTGAGCACAGAGAAGGGGAAAAACAGAACTAATATACTACAAATCACAGGTGAAACTCATAAGCCCAATAACAGTCAATTAGGGATTTAACACAGGGGTAACCACTCATGAAGGTGCCACCTAGGGGTTACTAGGAGAACTAACCAGCACCCTCACAGGACCCCCTCCCCTAGGAACGGCTCCTGACGTTCCTCCTGGACGAGCAGGGTGGCGACGGTGAAAATCCCTTATGAGTTCCGGATCCAAAATGTCCCGGGCCGGAACCCAGGAACGCTCCTCAGGACCGAAACCCTCCCAGTCAACCAGGTATTGGATGCTCCTCCTGACCCGGCGACAATCAAGGAGACGACGGACCGTGAAGACTTGCTGGCCGTCGATCATACGGGGCGGGGGTGGAGGTCTAGCTGCAGGAACCAAGGGACTAGTAAGTACCGGCTTGAGGTGAGAGACATGAAATGTGGGATGTATCCTCATCGATCGAGGAAGGAGGAGCCGGTAGGCCACCGGGTTTACTTGCTCCAAAATCCTAAAAGGTCCTATGAACCGGGGAGCCAACTTGCGGGACTCTACATGGAGCGGAAGATTCTTGGTAGACAGCCAGACCTTCTGTCCGGTCCGGAACCGAGGAGCTGGGCGACGGTGACGGTCGGCCTGTACCTTCTGCCGAGATGAGGCAAGCTGCAAGGCGGATCGGACCCTCCTCCAGGTACGACGGCAGCGTTGGATTAACCCCTGGGCAGCCGGCACTCCTACCTCCTTCTCCTGTTCCGGGAAGAGTGGCGGTTGGAAGCCATATTGGCACTCAAAAGGCGAGAGACCAGTGGAGGAGCTCTGAAGGGTATTATGTGCATACTCTGCCCAGACCAGGTACTTGCTCCAGGAGGAAGGATTGGAGGACACAAAGCTTCGAAGCACCCTCTCCAGATCCTGATTAGTTCTCTCAGTCTGGCCGTTAGATTGAGGGTGGAACCCTGAAGAGAGACTGACGGAAGCCCCCAGGAGGGAACAAAAGGACTTCCAAAACCTAGATGAAAACTGAGGACCACGGTCAGAGACAACATCCAGGGGCAAGCCATGGAGGCAGAAGACGTGTTGGACAACCAGCTGGGCGGTCTCCCTGGCCGAGGGAAGCTTGACAAGAGGAACGAAGTGAGCAGCCTTTGAAAAGCGATCAACCACAACTAGGATGGTGGTGAATCCTTCAGATAGAGGTAGCCCGGTGATGAAATCCAGGGCGATATGAGACCAGGGACGGCTGGGAATAGGCAAGGGATGCAGGAGACCAAGCGGAGGTTGTTGGGATGTCTTGTTCTGGGCGCAGACGGGACAAGCGGAGACAAAGGTCCGGGTGTCGGCTTCCATAGCGGGCCACCAGAACCTCCTTTTAAGAAACTCGAGAGTCCGACGGATCCCAGGATGACCCGTCAATCGAGAAGAATGGCCCCATTGAAGGACCTGGGCGCGCACTCGACTGGGAACATAAAGTTTATTAGGAGGGGCTCCTCCGGGATCGGCCTCCTGACGTTGGGCCCTTCGCACCACAGTCTCAATCTCCCATACGACGGGAGCCACGATGCAGGAACTAGGGACGATAGGTTCCGGAATCCGGTCCTTTTCCGAGGGGTCAAACTGGCTAGAAAGGGCATCCGGTTTGAGGCTCTTAGACCCTGGGCGGTACGACAGGAGAAAGTTGAACCGGTTAAAGAAGAGTGCCCACCTGGCCTGCCGGGGGTTGAGGCGCTTAGCGTCCTGAATATATATCAGGTTCTTATGGTCGGTCCAGACGACAAAAGGGTGTTCCGCTCCCTCCAACCAGTGTCTCCACTCCTCCAAGGCCAACTTAACTGCCAAAAGCTCCCTGTTGCCGACATCATAGTTACACTCAGCTGGCTTCAGGCGACGGGAGAAGGCGGCACAGGGATGAAGTTTTTGGTCCTTGGGGGAGCGCTGGGACAGGACAGCCCCAACTCCAATATCCGAGGCATCCACCTCTACGATGAAGGGCAAGGCGGGATCGGGATGTATCAGAATGGGGGCGGAGGTGAAGCGTTGTTTGAGCTCCTGGAATGCCCGTTCTGCTTCAGAACACCAGCTAAACCGTACAGGAGAGCCCTTGGTCAATGCGGAGAGGGGCGCGGCAAGGGAGCTGAAGTTGTGGATGAAGCGTCTGTAAAAGTTGGCGAATCCCAGGAACCGCTGAATCTGCTTAACCGACGTGGGACTCGGCCAGTTCAGAACAGCTTGAACCTTACTCGGATCCATCTGGACGCTTCCACCAGAGATAACGTAGCCCAGGAAGGTGACCTTAGTGACGTGGAATTCACACTTCTCGGGTTTGACGAAGAGACGGCTCTCCAAGAGCCTCTGCAACACCCGCCTGACGTGTTGGACATGCTGCTGGGGGGACTTCGAGAAGATGAGAATGTCATCCAAATAAACAAACACAAACTGATTCAGCAGGTCCCGGAGCACATCATTGACCAGAGCCTGGAAGACAGCAGGGGCATTAGTGAGACCAAAGGGCATGACAAGGTATTCCCAGTGACCGCTCGGGGTGATAAAGGCAGTTTTCCATTCATCCCCCTCGCTAATGCGGACCAGGTTATATGCATTGCGGAGGTCAAGTTTGGAGAAGATGGTAGCTCCCTGTAGCTGCTCAAACGCTGAGAACATCAAAGGGAGGGGATAGCGGTTCTTAATCGTAATTTTGTTGAGCCCCCGATAGTCTATACAAGGTCTGAGACCGCCATCCTTCTTCTTTACAAAAAAGAAACCTGCACTCGCTGGGGAGGTGGAAGGACGAATGAAACCTGTGGCGAGGGCTTCTTTGATATATTCCTCCATCGAAACATTCTCAGGACCAGAGAGAGAGAGTAGAGCCGACCCCGAGGAGGGCTAGTGCCAGGCAGGAGATCAATCGCACAGTCGTAGGACCGGTGTGGGGGGAGTGTAGAGGACCGCCCCTTACTAAATACCGCATGGAGGTCCGAATACTCAGGAGGCACACGAGCAAGATCCAGCTGATCGGCTGGCTCGGGAGAGGAAGGACGAGGCAGACTAGGGAAGACCTTGAGACAGTTAGTTGAACATGAAGGGCCCCACTCCAGCACCATCCCAGTAGTCCAGTCAATATGAGGGTTGTGGAGAAAGAGCCACGGGTGTCCAAGAACGAGAGGAAGCTCAGGGGAATCTATCAGGTGAAACTGCAGCAACTCTTGATGTCTCTCCCCCACTTGGACATGTAACACTCCAGTGATATGATGAATGAGCCCAGAACCAAGGGGCCTGCCATCGAGGGCCATGACTTGTAAAGGCTTATCCAGGCAGGAGAAAGGAATTTTCAGTCTGTGCACCAGGGTACGGTCAATAAAACAACCCGCGGCCCCGGAGTCAATGAACGCCTGCAGATTGAACTGCTTTCCCTCCCAAGAGAGACGAGCAGGAATCAGGGTTTGGAAGACAGAAGGGGTAGAAGAAGGGGTTTGATCAATCCGTATCTTCCCAATCCTCCTGGCTTGTTCCTGGAGCTCTGGGCATGTGGCTCTGAAATGACCAGACAGGCCACAGTAAAGACAACACCCCTCTCTCAATCTCCTCTGTCTCTCAACCTGGGAGAGCCGAGTTCTGCCGAGTTGCATAGGTGTCTCCTCCGTGCTAACAGGTGGACTCGGGGGTACTTGGAAACTCCTGGTCAAATCCAGAACACCAGACGATTTCACCCTTGTGGAAGTAGTGAATCTCCTCTCTCTAGCATGCTCCCGGAGGCGGTTATCCACTCTGACAGCAAGGGAGATGAGCGTGTCAAGGTCCTCCGGGATCTCTCTGGACGCTAGTTCATCCTTGATAGTTCCGGAAAGGCCGTAAAAAAACATGGAAAGAAGGGCCTCGGTGTTCCAGCGACTCTCCGCAGCGAGTGTGCGGAACTCAATGGCAAAGTCGGCTACGCTGCAGCCGCCCTGGCGGAGATTCAAAAGTCTCTTAGCTGCCTCCCGTCCACTCACAGGATGGTCAAAGACCTTGCCCATCTCAGCGGTGAAATCGACAACATCGAAGCAGACCGAAGATTGCTGCTCCCAGATAGCGGTAGCCCAGGCGAGAGCTTTTCCCGAAAGTAGTGAAATAATGAATGCTACCTTAGAGCGAGATGAATGGAACATGGAAGGTTGAAGTTCAAAAACCAGGAAACACTGGGTCAGGAAGCCACGACACTTGCCTGGATCACCATCATAGCGCTCCGGCACCGGTAGGCGAGGCTCTCGGTAAGTTTGGCAATCGACGACCGGTGGGGTAGCACCCAAAGGAACTGACCGAAGAGGAACGTCCCGAGCAGAAGCCACAGCAGCTAGGTGTTGAATGGCCTGAGTCCACGTATCTACCTTGTCCGAAATGCCTTGGAGAAGTTGCTCAAGGCGGCCGAGGAAAGCACCCTGAAGGGAGAGAATAGAACGAAATTCCTCCATCACTGCTGGGTCCATACTGGCTCAGTCTTGCTGTCAGGGCGAGGCTGGTTCTGGACCCAAGTGCAGAGATGAGGCTTGAGGCAGGTATAAAGTTCAAACAAAGTACTTTACTTAATAAACACAAAGATACAATTACACTTTAGGAGCTCTGACAAGCAACCACTTGGCACAAAGGCTTGTCAAGACTGAGCACAGAGAAGGGGAAAAACAGAACTAATATACTACAAATCACAGGTGAAACTCATAAGCCCAATAACAGTCAATTAGGGATTTAACACAGGGGTAACCACTCATGAAGGTGCCACCTAGGGGTTACTAGGAGAACTAACCGGCACCCTCACAAACCTCTGAGATATCACGCACGCACACACACTTTATACAATTTTATTATCTCTGAACAGGTAGATGATAAGGGCAATTAAGAATGGGCAATAAATGCTGGCCTTGCCTGCGACGCCCAGATAACCATGAACGAATAAAAAAAATTCTATCAGCCTCTAATGTTATACCTGCCAATCCCATTGCATTACCTACTCTTGATTTATTGCCTTCAACTTTTCCAGACAGTAACAATCTTAAAATCTTTCCTTGTGACTCCTGAATAATGTGCCCACAGTATGTAATTTTCTCATCATGATCACCCTCGTCACTTCTCTTTTTCTTTTGCTATTTCAATAGGCCTCTCATCAGTCAGTCTTTGTGCCTATCAACATCTGCAACACTCGAATTTAAATGCCCCCCAGGCTCCTTACTTCAGTGTTCAGTGTTAACATCCATACAATGCTGCTGACCACATGTAATATCTAAGCAACCTACTTCTAGGGAAACACCTTCATATTGTTAAATGCCTCTTTACAACTTCTATCCCAGATTAACATCGTCATTAGTCTGGCTATCTGATGCTATTAGATTGACCAAGTTTAAGGGCTCGATTTTGTTACTGGGGTGGGCTGGGGTCGTGTAATCCAATTTTCGTGTTAGCCACCCGATTCTAAATCGATGTGGGAGAATGAAGCGATTTTAACTTAAGTGGGCAATTAAGTTCCAGCGTGTGGGAACCCATGGCCCAATTAGTTTTTTCAGTCTGAAACTCGTCTCAGATGACGTCATCATTGCTGCTGCATTTAAGGTCTGCAACAAGCCTTGCTTCTTCTGCAGACTGCCAATCTTTTGGCCTTTCATGTTAGAGGGACCTGGAGGCAGAATGACCAGCCAGAGACCTAGGTCTGCTCCCAAGTTTGATGATGTTGCCCTGCAAGCTTTACTGGAGGGAGCAAGAGCCAATAAAGAGGTGCTCTTCCCTTCTTCAGGGAGGAAGAAGCATCCCCAGCAGACCAAGGCTGTGTGGATCCAGGTGGCCCAGGAGGTCAACTCTTTGTTGATAACCCGCAGGACCTGGCTTCAGTGCAGGAAGAGGTTTCATGACCTTTTGCGCACTGGAAAAGTGAGTATGACTTTCCCATCACCCTCAATCTGATCCCCATTGCCTCTCCTCACCAGCACTCATCTTTAGCAATCTCTTCCTCCACATCCCACTTGACACTGACATCCATGCACCCTTACCCATTCCCTCTCTCTCTATGGTCACATTCACCTAACTATTCGACTATGCAGCCCTCATACTCCCTATCACTGTGATGCGATGAAAACAACTTACAGGGAGGGCCCTTGGTCTTGCCACCTCACTCCATCTATGCTATGGATTCTATGGATGCTATGCGAGGTTATGCACTTTGGTGTCAAAAACAGGAAGGCAGATTATTATCTGAATGGCAATAGATTGGGAGAAGGGGAAGTGCAACGAGACCTGGGTGTCCTTGTGCACCAGTTGCTGAAGGTAAGCATGCAGGTGCAGCAGGCGGTTAAGAAGGCAAATGGTATGTTGGCCTACATAGCGAGAGGGTTTGAGTACAGGAATAAGGATGTCTTGCTGCAGTTGTACAGGGCCTTGGTGAGAACACATCTTGAGTATTGTGTACAGTTTTGGTCGCCTTATCTGAGGAAGCATATTCTTGCCATGGAGGGAGTTCAGCGAAGATTCACCAGGCTGATACCTGGGATGGCAGGAATGACGTATGAGGAGAGATTGGGTCAAATGGGCTTATACTCGCTGGAGTTTAGAAGAATGAGAGGGGATCTCATTGAAACTTATAAAATTCTGACAGGACTGGACAGACTAGATGCAGGAAGGATGTTCCCGATGGTCGGGGAGTCCAGAAATAGGGGTCACAGTCTAAGGATAAGGGGTAAGCCATTTAGGACAGAAATGAGGAGGAATTTCTTCACCCAGAGAGTGGTGAACCTGTGGAATTCTCTACCACAGAAGGTAGTAGAGGCCAATTCATTAAATATATTCAAGAAGGAGTTGGATATATTTCTTAAGGCTAAAGGGATCAAGGGATATGGGGAGAAAGCAGGGACAGGGTACTGAATTTGGATGATTAGCCATGATCGCATTGAATGGCGGAGCAGGCTCGAGGGGCCGAATGGCCTACTCCTGCTCCTATCTTCTATGAAAGAGCGAGGACAAGAGGAGGGCCACCGTCAGTAGCCCAGCTCACCATCTGGGAGGAGGCGGTCCTGGAGATTGTGGGAGTGGAGGACGATGCGCAAGTGGGGGACGGACAGACAGGTGCATCAGAGCAAGCTGGTGACTGAATAGTTTATCATCTCTCTCATTGACATTGCATGAGTCGCTGATAATGATTGTGAAGCTCTAACAGATGGACTTATGATCATCTGCAATATGCAATGTGCATGTAACCTTGGCATCACATCTCTGACTCTTTCCTTTACTCCCCCACAGGACCATTGACAGCACCCGTCCCCACTAGCCAGGAGGAAGAGCCTGAGCATCCAAACTCCTCAGGGGAAGTTGCAACCTCTGAGGGTGCAGCGTCAGCAGAATTCAGCGCACCCAGCACCAGCGCAGACACTCACACCTTGGTGGGATCTTCACGAGAAAGAGTAGTGTTGTCACCTGGTGTATCACAGCTCACAAGTGAGCGTCAGCAGATGGTGGAGACAGGGACAGCAGTGGAGAGTCCTCGTCGGAGGGCGCAGGACTCTGCCAGCTCGGCTCAGCTGCATGTCGACCCTCTGCCTCTGGGTCCATCCACAAGATCAGCGGTGCTGGAACTCCAGGAACAGATGCAGGAGTCTCTGGCAGGTTTTATCTCCAGGGTCACTGCGAGTGTGGAGCGAATGGAGGAGTCCATTGCGAACATGAGCAGAGCCTTTGTGGAGTCATTGGCGCATGAACGCATCACCATGGAAAGGATGGCAACGTCCATGGAGGTGATAAGTCGCCAGAGTGCAGAAAACATGGTGAGTGTTCTGAATAGAATGACATCTCTGAAGGACTGATGGTCATCTATTGAACAGAGAAACCAGACCTTCATGGAAGTCCTTCTGAGTAGGACTGCCAGTGCAGATATGGGTCCCCATGGCCCCCCTGGTGTGCAGCAAGGTGCTCTCAAGCCACTTGCAAGCGCTGAGGGGGACCTGTCCCATGAGAGGGAAGTTGGCGGCAGACATCAAGGAAGTGGGGGCTCCTCTCCAAGCGCTCACACTTTCATGCCACTGCAGAGCCCTCGGTCAGAGCCCCACCAGAGTCCACAGCAAACTGAGATCGGCGTTTCAACCCCTGCACAGCCACAGGAGCAGCAGACTGTTGGCGAGCCCTCACAGGTTCGCAACCCCAGAGGACGCCCGCCAAAGGTGTCGAGACAGGAGTAGCAAGAAAGTGAGCAAGGGGCCTCCACATTTGCTGAAGCCACAGGGGAAGCACCACGTAGAAGCACGCGTAAGAGAAAGATACTGCACAAATAGTGACAAGGGTAGTCACTTGGGTGAAATTTGATGTTTAATGTTAAAAAGCCATCAGATGGTTACTGTAAATAAAAAATCTGATGGCTACTGCTGCATTTGTGGTGTGTGTCATTTCGCTAATGGGACTTCCACATTGAGGGCTTAGGATTACTTGGTATATGCCTCAGTTGAGGAAGCGCTTAGTGACGGTTTCCCAGGAGGTCACACTGGAGATGGGTGTCAGGCTCCAAACTTCCACAGCTGTGGTTATGCCTTCTAAAAGTTCCCCCAGACCTGAGACAACAAAGTCCTGCCACCTGCAAATGATGGCTGCTCAAATATCCTATTTAATGGTGGAGCTGCAGCTAATAGTCAGCAATCCAATTGTGCTCCCGCCAGGTTTCACCCTCGTGTTTCAGAGCATGCATGCTTCACGTTGGAAAAGGGTTAAAATCACCAAGGCCTTTCAAAATGGGATAATAGAGGCAATTCAGTGTTGTTAAGGGCCTTAAGGGCCTATCCCGCCTCTTGGAGGCGGGATGGAGGCGGGGTTGGGCCCGCCCGCCACTTTTTGCAATTTTAACACCCCACACGCCTCCATTCCCGCCTCCACAGCCCTGTGAAATTCGAGCCCTCACAATTTTATTTACTTGCTGTAGATCTTATTGCTCACTCGGAGGTCAACTTTTGGGAGATTTTCTTTTGATCTTGAACCCAATTTCTAAGTCATCCAGAAATGTCTATTATAATGAATTCAGTATATGCATTGAAAAAATTAGATGAGCTACTTCATTCTTGTCTACCTCTTCTTCTGATCTTGAGTTTGAAAGTGTAGTTGTAAATGGCTTGGGGGAGAGTATTCCCTGGGGCAGATGCAGACATATGTGGGGTTGGAAGGAGGTTGTGAGTGCTGAGGGATACAAGGAAGTGATCAGAGACGGCCCTGTCTGTGATTGAGACCATGGGAGTAAAGAGGCCATGTGAGTTGGCAAGATTGAGGAGGTGACTGTGAACATGGGTAGGAGAGTTTATATGGAGGGAGAGGTTAAGGGAGGACAGGAGGGCAGTGAACACAGAGAGAGGTGAAGATGAGATTAGATAGAGATTGAAATCACCCAGGATGAGGAATCGCCCATTGCTGAGGTAATGAGTGAGTATATCTCGGTGAGAAATGTGAGGTGGGGGTTGGGTGGCCTGTAGAGAATGAGGATTTTAAAGGAGGGCGAAAGGAGCACAACAAGGTGACGTGTTCAAAGGAGGAAATGGTGCCAGAGGAGTAGGGGGAAATATCAAGGTAAGATTTGGTGATAAGGGTAACACCGCTGCCTTGCTGGTTTGGGTGGGGCAGGGGTGGAAAATATAGACAGGCAGGATGCTTCAGTAAGGGGCAAGGTATCGCCGCCCATGAGTCAAGAGTCAAGGCCATGTACTACAATGCAATCATTCACTATAAAAACGTGCATGCAAGAACCTTGTTCACAAGTGAACGGACATTTTGGAGGGCGATGTGAAGAGGGAAGTGATAGCTGATCTTCTGGTGAGATAAACCGCACTGGGTTGGAAGGGAACGTAAGCAAGAGAGCGGGATGGGGGAGTTGGGGTTACTGCTAGTAAAGAGGCAACGAATGCCATGATGGGACCTTCGGGGAGTTCCAAGAGAGGCAAAAAGGGAAGGTAGAGGCTTATCCAAGAGGGATTCAAGCCTGGGGTAGCGGCAGAAGTGTCAGAAGACAGAGGAATAGTGAAGGTTTGGGGTAGGGATGTGAGGGGCAAAGTACCTCAGAGGGGAGAAATTAAAAATGGCATGACTGGGTGACAGGAAGAGGACAGAAGGGCTAAAGAGGGGAAAGAGAAGAGAATAAAAGGGAGTTAGAGTCAGGTCTGGAGTGACAGCAAAAATGTTCATGTAAATGGGCATAGAGGAAATTCAGGTTACATAGGCATGGTATAGATTAGAATTGGTACGTCCTGGTTGTAAACAGGATAGGGAGCAGACAATACAAGAGAGCCTAAAGTTAAAGCCAGAGGTCCCCAGGTGGATGATGCTGACTTGTAGATAGGGTGGAGTCAGCTTGGAGCACCAACAAACTAATGTCCAGGTTCGAGGGCAAGTGAGCCCAGGAGCTGTAAGAAGGGAAAAGTAACAGTGGGCAGCATAGAGTGATCCAGGGTCCAGTGGAAGTGAGTAGTGGCCTTAGTGATTAGTAGTCCACACCAGCGGATCCAGTATACCAACAGAGGGATGTATGGAGTCAGCGGCAATCGGAAGCAAGCAGAAAGTGGCTAAGCAAAGGCCATTCACAGAGCACGATCCAGAGTAGGATGGGAACCAGCAGGAAAAGATCAGAGCTAGCTCAGCATGGAGCAAAAAATTCCTAGCAAGGGAGTGGAAAACTGAGAATGCAGGAGCAGGCCAGATACTAGATATCAGATTCAGGGAGCTCTTGATAGGCAGGAGTTTAGGTACTGTTGCAACATATATAGACCTAGGAAATGTGGGTTCCTAAAAGTTTCTGAAACAACTAAAACCTTTTTGTTAACCTTTGATAATACTGTAACACAATGGAGCAGCTGAAGTAATAACAAGGCTGAACAACTGTTATTTGCATTAAGGAAACATTAAAACCTCCATTATCACAACAGACCAGGTTAGAATTTATTTAATGTAAAATAAATATTGTAATTCAGGTTCTCTGAATAATATTTTATTTATTCATTCATGGGACGTGTGCGTCGCTGGCAAGGCCAGCAGTTATTGCCCATCCCTAATTGCCCATGAGAAGATGGTGGTGAGCCGCCTTCTTCAACCGCTGCAGTTCGTGTGGTGCTGTTAGGGAGGGAGTTCCAGGATTTTGACCCAGCAACGAGGAAGGATCGACGATATACTTCCAAGTCATGATGGTGTGTGACTTGGAGTGAAACTTGGAGGTGGTGGTGTTTCCATGCGCTTGCTGACCTTGTCCTTCTAGATAGTAGAGGTCACAGGTTTGGGAGGTGCTGCCGAAGAAGCCTTGGCGAGTTGCTGCAGTGCATCTTGTAGATGGTACACACTGCAGCCACGGTACGCCGGTGGTAGAGGGAGTGAATGTTTAATGTGGTGGATGGGGTGCCAATCAAGAGATATCTTTGTCCTGTATGGTGTCAAGCTTTTTGAGTGTTGTTGGAGCTGCACTCATCCAGGCAAGTGGAGAGTATTCCAATCACACTCCTTACTTGTGCCTTGCAGGTGGTGGAAAGGCTTTGGGGAGTCAGGAGGTGAGACACTCACCGCAAAATACCCAGCCTCTGACCTGCTCTTGTAGCCACAGTATTTATGTGGCTGGTCCAGTTAAGTTTCTGGTCAATGGTGACCCCACAGGATGTTGATGGTGAGGGCTTTGACAATGGTAATGCCGTTGAATGTCAAGGGGAGGTGGTTAGACACTCTCTTGTTGGAGATGGTCATTGCCTGACACTTGTGTGGTACAAATGTTACTTGCCACTTATCAGCACAAACTTGGATGTTGTCCAAATCTTGATACATGTGGGCATGGACTGCTTGATGAGGAATTACAAATGGCACTGAACACTGTGCAATCATCAGCAAACATCCCCACTTCTGACGTTATGATGGAGGGCAGATCATTGATGAAGCAGCTGAAGATGGTTGGGCCTAGGACACTGCCTTGAGGAACTCCTGCAGCAATGTCCTGGGGCTGAGATGATTGACCTCCAACAATCAGAACCATCTTCCTTTGTGCTAGGTATGACTCCAGCCAGTGGAGAGTTTACCCCCCTGATTCCCATTGACTTCAGTTTTACTAGGGCTCCTTGATGCCACACTCTGTCAAATGCTGCCTTGATGTCAAGAGCAGTCACTCTCAGCTCACCTCTGGAATTCAGCTCCATATTTGGATCAAGGCTGTAATGACATCGAGAGCCAAGTGGTCTTGGTGGAACCCAAACTGCACAACGACGAGCAGGTTATTGGTAAGTGCCGCTTGATAGCACTGTTGCCGACACCTTCCATCACTTTGCTGATGATTGAGAGTAGACTGATGGGGTGGTAATTGGCCGGATTGGATTTGTCCTGCTTTTTGTGAACAGGATATGGGACTGGGACAGGAGAGAGCTGTTCCGTTGGGACGGACTTCACTTGGCCAGTGCTGGGACTAGAATCTTGGCGAATCGAATAACTAGGGCTGTAGAGAGGGCTTTAAACTAATTAGTGGGAGGGAGGTTTTAAGAGAGCGAAAAATAAAAAATAAAAATGACAGCGGAGAAGGCAATAGAGCAAGGTAGCAGTGGGGGAATTAAAAACCAGAGCATGTCAAGAAGGGACAGAATGTATAATGATAAAAGTAAAGTAGTAAAAGGGGTAAAAGCAGGAATAATTTGTCAGAAAACATATCTGAAAGTTCTTTATCTGAATGCACGCAGCATTCGTAACAAAATAGACGAGTTGACAGTACAAATAACTACACATGGTTATGATCTGGTGGCCATTACGGAAACATGGCTGCAAGAGGATCATGACTGGGAACTAAACATACAAGGGTATTTGATAATTAGGAAGGACAGACAGGAAGGAAAGGGAGGTGGGGTTGCTATGTTAATCAAGGATGGAATCACTGCAATAGTCAGAAATGACATTGGGTCAAAGGATCAGGATAGTGAAACAGTTTGGGTGGAGATAAGGAATAATAGGGGGAAAAAGTCACTAGTGGGCATAGTCTATAGGCCTCCTAACAGTTGCAACTCTGTTGTTCGGAGTATAAACCAGGAAATAGTTGGGGCTTGTAATAAGGGAACAGCTATAATCATGGGGGATTTTAATGTTCACATTGACTGGACAAATCAAATTGGGCATGGCAGCCTGGAGGAAGAGTTCATAGAGTGTATTAGGGACGGGTTCCTTGAGCAGTATGTAACTGAACCAACCAGGGGGCAGGCAATCCTAGATCTGGTCCTGTGTAATGAGACAGGATTAATAAAAAATGTCCTAGTAAAGGATCCCCTTGGAATGAGTGACCATAATATGGTTGAATTCCAAATTCAGTTTGAGGGTGAGAGGGTTGGATCTCAAACCAGCGTACTGAGCTTAAATAAAGGAGACTATGAAGGTATGAGAGTAGAATTGACTAAAGTGGACTGGGAAAACAGATTCAAATGTAAGACGGTACAAGAGCAGTGGTCTACATTCAAGGAGATATTTTACATCTTTCAAGAAAAATATATTCCACTGAGGAAAAAGGGGAGTAAAAGAAAAGACAGCCATCCGTGGCTTAGTAAAGTAATAAAGCATAGTATCCAACTGAAAACAAGGGCATATAAAGTAGCCAAATCTAGTGGGAGGATAGAAGATTGGGAAGCATTTAAAAGCCAGCAAAGAATAACTAAAAGATTAATTAAGGGGAAGATAGATTATGAAAGTAAACTAGCAAAAAATATAAAATCAGATAGCAAGAGTTTCTACAGCTATATAAAAAGAAAAAGGGTGGCTAAAGTGAACATTGGTCCCTTAGAGGATGAGACCGGGAAACTAGTGGCGGGGAACATGGAGATGGCAAAGACGCTGAACAAATATTTTGTATCAGTCTTTACAGTAGAGGACACTAAAAATATCCCAACACTGGACAAACAGGGGACAATGGGGGGGGGAGGAGCTAAACACGATTAAAATCACTAAGGAGGTGGTACTCGGTAAAATAATGGGACTTAAGGCAGATAAATCCCCTGGACCTGATGGCCTACATCCTAGGGTCTTGAGAGAAGTAGCGGTAGGGATTGTGGATGCATTGGTGATTATTTTCCAAAAATCCCTGGACTCAGGAAAGGTCCCGGCAGATTGGAAAACTGCTAATGTAACACTCTTATTTAAGAAGGGAAGTAGACAAAAAGCTGGAAACTATAGACCTGTTAGCCTAACATCTGTGGTTGGTAAAATGTTGGAGTCCATTATTAAGGAAACAGTAACAGAGCATTTGGATAAACATAATTTAATAGGACAGAGTCAGCATGGTTTTATGAAGGGGAAGTCATGTTTGACAAATTTGCTTGAATTCTTTGAGGACGTAACATACAGGGTGGATAAAGGGGAACCAGTGGATGTAGTGTATATGGACTTCCAAAAGGCATTTGACAAGGTGCCACACAAAAGATTACTGATCAAGATAAAAAATCACGGGATTGGGGGTAATATACTGGCATGGGTGAAAGATTGGCTATCTAACAGAAAACAAAGAGTTCGTTCTCGGGCTGGCAATCAGTAACTAGTGGTGTTCCGCAGGGGTCATTGCTGGGACCCCAACTCTTTACAATCTATATTAATGATTTGGAGGAAGGGACCGAGTGCAAAATATCCAAGTTTGCCGACGATACAAAGATGGGAGGGAAAGTAGTGAGTGAGGAGGATATAAAAAACCTGCAAAAGGACATAGACAGGCTAAGTGAGTGGGCAGAGATTTGGCAGATGGAATATAATATTGGAAAGTGTGAGGTTATGCACTTTGACAGAAAAAATCAAAGAGCAAGTTATTATCTAAATGGAGAGAAACTGCAAAGTGCTACAGTACAAAGGGATCTGGGGGTCCTGGTGCATGAAACACAAAAAGTTAGTATGCAGGTGCAGCAGGTGATCAGGAAGGCCAATGGAATCTTGGCTTTTATTGCAAGGGGGATGGAGTATAAAAACAGGGAAGTCTTGCTGCAGTTATACAGGGCATTGGTGAGGCCACACCTGGAATACTGCATGCAGTTTTGGTTTCCATATTTAAGAAAATATATACTTGCTCTCGAGGTGGTTCAGAGAAGGTTCACTCAGTTGATTCCGGAGATGAGGGGGTTGACGTATGAGGAAAGGTTGAGTAGGTTGGGCCTCTACTCATTGGAGTTCAGAAGAATGAGAGGCGATCTTATCGAAACGTGTAAGATTGTGAAGGGGATTGATCGGGTGGATGCGGTGAGGATGTTTCCACTGATGGGTGAGACTAGAACTAGGGGGCATAATCTTAGAATAAGGGGCTGCCCTTTCAAAACTGAGATGAGGAGAAACTTCTTTACTCAGAGGGTGGTGAATCTATGGAATTTGCTACCCCAGAGAGCTGTGGAAGCTGCAACATTAAATAGATTTAAAACGGAGATAGACAGTTTCCTAGCAGATAAGGGAATTAGGGGTTACGGGGAGAGGGCAGGGAAGTGGACGTGAGTCTAGGTTCGGATCAGCCATGATCCTATTGAATGGCGGAGCAGGCCCGAGGGGCCGTATGGCCTACTCCTGCTCCTATTTCTTGTGTTCTTATGTTCTTATGATATACCTGGGCAATTTTCCACATTGTTGGGTAGATGCCAGTGTTGTAGCTGTATTGGAACAGCTTGGCTAGAGGCGTGGCTAGTTCTGGAGCACCAAGTCTTCAGCACTACAGCCGGGATGTTGTCTTGATGTCACGTGGAGTGAAATGAATTGGCATATGTGATGGTGGGGACCTCAGGAGGAGGCCAAGTTGGATCATCCACTCGGCACAACCCTGTGCTCACTGACCTACATTGGCTCCCGGTTGAGCAATGCCATTTTAAAATTCTCATCCTTGTTTTCAAATCCCTGCATGGCCTCACCTCTCCCTATCTCTGTAACCTCCTCCAGCCCTACAACCCTCTGAGATTATCTGCGCTCCTCCAATTCTGGCCTCTTGTGTATCTGCGATTTTAATCGCTCCACCATTGGCGGTCGTGCCTTCAGCTGCCGAGGACCTATGGTCTGGACTTCCCTCCCTAAATCTCTCCACCTCTCTATCCTCCTTTAAGACGCTCCTTAAAACCTACCGCTTTGACCAAGTTTTTGATCATCTGTCTTAATATCTCCTCGGTGTCAAATTTTGTTTTATAACGCTCCTGTGAAGCACCTTGGGACGTTTTACTATGTTAAAGGCGCGTTATAAATACAAGTTGTTGTTGTTGTTGTTGAAGATGGTTGCAAATGCTTCAGCCTTGTCTTTTGCGCTCATGTGCTGGGCTCCGACATCGTTGTGAATGGGGATGTTCATGGAACAATATCAACTTGCATTCGCAGCAAAAAGACAGTTTCCATATGCAGACTGATTCCTTTATGAACTGAAACCTGCCCCTTACGTTTACTGTGAGTAGGACAGTGTGCTGCAGGACTAACAGTTACTCTTTTTAACCCAACTATTATACTCCGAGAGCACGTGGGATGTTCATCATGCTCCCTTGTCCACTCCGAAAAGTGATAAATATAACACTGCCAGACTGTTATGTTCAGATTTATTTAAAAGATAACTGCAAAGAAGTAGAAGAGTACAGCAGAGAGTAGCAGTACAATTTACACCTTGCCTTCTACTGGCAGTGTCGTCCCTACATTAGAGGTTATCTGCAGCTCTTCTTGAAGCAGGTGGGACTTGTTTCTTTCTCCATAGATACTGTTTGGCCTGATGAGTGTTTCCAGCATTTTTTGGTTATTTTTCAGATGACACTGTAACTGCCTCCCTGCTAAGCCTCAGGCTCTGGGGGAACTGCTGTTTTGTCACCGCCAGGTAGCTGTGCCTGGGTTGAAGATCCCATGTGTGGTATAACAAAGAGTCTGAACAGTATGCCTTCGGTGCTAACTGAAGTCTCTGACAGCTCTCTTCTGCTCCTGCTAGTAGAGCAAGAGAGTTCTCCCCAGTGTCCTGGCCAATATTTATCCCTCAACCAAAGTCACACAAAAAGACAGATGATCTGATCATCATCACATTGCTGTTTGTGGGTCCTTTCTGTGCGTAAATTAGCTATCGCATTTCCTACATTACAATAGTGACTACACTTCAAAAGTATCTCATTGGCTGTAAAGTATTTGGGACCTCCTGAGGTCGTGAAAGGCAATATATAAATGCAAATCTTTCTTTTTTTTCCCCCCTCTAATGCTTGGGAGGCATTGAAGGCAATTCCCGTTGTAAAGAATTTTCTGTCAGCCGAAACCAATGAAACAGCCGTTCCCTCCACACTCCCGAGAGGTGCAAACCTGTTTCAGTTGCAATGCTGATTTTGTATGGACGGTAAGAGCACACCACACATGCAATGTGGGAAGACTGTAATTTGGTACGCTAGCCAGTGACAAGTAACACAACACGGCTGGCGTATGGCTTAATGTAGCAGTACAAACCATCCTTAAAACCTCCACAGCAACATTGTTGGAGGCAGAAACCAGGCAGTAAGCAAGTGGTATCCCTCCATCCCCACACTCCAGTGTACACTGACAGCCATTTCTAGGTATGGTTTTTTTTAAACCAAAAACAGCAGCTATGTTTTGATATCTAATCTGGATTTTACGGTAAATCACGTTTACACTGGTAACTTTGTGCAGAACCAGCTGCAAGTCTGCATTCATTGAGATTCACAAACAGTCTTTATGTAAAGCTATGAAAACTGAACGACATTACTATTTCATCCACCTGCACAAACTTAACTGAATGAAGTGTGAAAGGACGACTAATTATTCAGTCACTGAGCCACCCATTATCCTTTGTGATACAAACAGTTACATGCTTATTTTCCTTAATGGTTGTGTTTGGGGTTATATTAATATGTTTGAACTAGCTGGGTTAGTGTCCTTAGATTCTGTCATATGTTGCCAGTATGCCTCGATTTTGGAGACTGCTTTTTCATTTGTCTTTAATGGTATGTACAATGATCGGATTTCAAATACATTGCAGTCTTGCTCCAGTTATTTCCTTCCAGCCAGGCTCTTTGGATTCTACACAGTAAAGGAATGACTGCCAGGAGTTATGCAAGAATAATTGTTGTTTTTTTTTAAGGAGTTCCTGTCACCACTGAGATCCTCAAAAACAACTCGAAGTCCACTGCTTCATTCCCAGGAACTGGAAAGCCTGCCACTTCACTTTATTTTTTTTTACTGGCAATGAAAGACCAGTCACCAGGGTCTGACAGACCAAAGGGGCAACTTAAAGGAGCAACATCTTCGATTAAAATGTTTTTCCCCTTTGGTTACAAACACAGAATACTTGAATCATGCTAAAAAACATTCTGCGTGAAATCATTGTTACTAAAGTGACACATGGCTCTCTGGCTCACCTCCACAGCCAAACAACTTTTGAGCTTCTTTTAAGAAGATTATGCCGCTTTAAGACGTGGTCAGGATAGCTGTTAAACATAGAATCAAACATAGAGATAGGAACAGGAGTAGGCCATTCGGCCCTTCGAGCCTGCTCCGCCATTCAATGAGATCATGGCTGATCTTCGTCTGTTGATGTCCATTTGTTATGTAGCAAAATGACAGCTGTAATCGGGATGCCTATCTGCAGGATAATAAGCCAGCAATGTAAACTTAACTATCTTTTTAAAAATTTGGGGAATGTTCCGCCTCCAACATGAGGGACATCCGTGCTAGGAAAGGGAACAGTTTAAGCAGCCATTGTCAAGATGCACAGCAAAGCTTCCTCTGGATTAATCCAATAATAAGCCTCACCCTCAGCACCACAATATAAAATCTCTGGCAAAAGCACGATCTTTACATGATTAACCCCAATGTATAGAGAAGAACAACATTAGTGGATGGATACAAAAGCAAAATACTGCGGATGCTGGAAATCTGCAATAAAATCACTATCCGTCCATTAGTGGGTGGATGGTGCTTTGGTCAAATGTAGTTCTATTGGCCACATGGTGAAATGCAGTTAAAAAAGCAAATTGAAGGGAGAAAAACATTTTTTAAAAGATCTGTTGATGATTCAGTGGGTAAATGGATCACCTGGTGTAACACTGAGCCATATAGAGCAGGATGGTCGCAGGTTCCATCCCTTATCACTGCTAAGTTAGCTGAGAGATGCTACAATTGACCTGTGTTCCCGAGCTGAGAAGGAGAAAATAAACAGCCAGAATTCTTGGTCCTGATAACCATCCGGTGTCCTCCTGGAAAGTCTGCGCAAGTGTACATCAGGTAAGGATAGCATCAGCCTTGGCTGTGATACCTCCCCACCATCAAGTGGCTTGCTAACACTAAGAGCTGGATTTTCCTCCACGATCTGTCTCAAATCAGAAAACAAGTGAAAGTAACATCAGGCAATGAGGTCTAGAGCTGTTTCCCTGCCCTGGCATCAATTTTCCTTCCCCTGCTCTAGCCTGGAAGGCTGTTGGCTGCCCCTTTGCCACCTGCTGCATGTAATTTCGGGCAGGGGGTCAGAGCCTGGCAAGCCCCCTGATTTTCCTAGTTACCGCTGCTGTCTCAGCCAATCCCAAGGGCCACCAGGAGAAGGGTGGTGGTAGTCACTGAGGTAGCAGCGGCAAGCCCCATGTTCCTGTGGCAGCACCGCCACATTTCACTCCTCTGCAGCAGCAGGTTCCATATTGGTGGCAGAGATTTGGCCAGGAACTCGCCCTGCAAGTTTAGTGAGGCTCAGGGAGGTGATTGGGCCAGGGTCACGGTGGGGTTGGGGTGATGGGCAGGAGTCCCGCCCCAAAGCTCCTGGGGCAAATTTAGGAAAATCCAGCTCTAGGTATGAAGAATGGCTACTCTGGCAGAGTACTGGAAATAGTTGGCAGCTGTGGAACTGTTTTCAGGAGGGAAAAAAGAAAATTGGGGTAAACACAACCAAACCTTTAGCTTCTTGACAGCTTAAATCATTTCGCAATATATTATTGAATTTGGAGGCCATTGGCTTCATTAGCAAAAGTTCCATAAATATTTCAATTTTTTTTAAACATTTATACCCAACATTTATCATTTAAAAAAAATCTGAAACAAATAATTCAGAACGATTAAATCTCGGTGAAAAATGACCATTTGAAACACTCAAACAAGCAGCCGAACAATGTACACACGTTACATGGTTAGACCTGATATTTTAATTGTCCTTCATGCTGGACTGGAAACTATTTCTGATCAGATGCTCAAAGGAACTTCTTTGTATTTCAAAGTAAGTTGTAATCTATTGGGGATGGGAAAAAACAGTATTTGGTTTCCTGATGATTCATACAACATTTTTTGGAAATTATATATGATTTTTTTTTAAACTATAACAATTTGATTCTTAGATTGCTCGTAGAAGAACAAAACTGTTATATTCCGAGAGCACATGGGATTTTATTCTCATAATTTCTCACTAAGAAGAAACTATTCATGATTTATTATTTCTTTGCCCATATTATCCACTTTGACCTCCTCTTGTGTTTCATAACCAATAAACATGTTGCTGAGATGGAACAGCAATAGAGAGCCCTCTACCTGACATCCTCCGCATGCCCAGGGGAGTAATGACAAAATCTACCACACCTAATGGTCTTCAGATTGACTGCAGACTGAGCTTTAAGCAGGCTCCTGACCATTCAGAACAATAGTGTGGCCCTGTGCCAGACTGTAGTGTACCTCTGCCAGGTCTCTCTGCATCAGTTACATGGAAAGTTATAGCTTCAATCTAGTACAACCCTTTGCATACTCATACAGCATCAAAAGCACAGTTTTTGTGATATGCACTGCCTAACGAATATATTGAATGCTGAGTACATCAAAGAAAAGTCAAAGAGAGTAGAACATTCCCAAACTCACGACAGACTGAATCTAATCATAAGGCTGCAAAAGGTCCTGGGACTGATCCCCCTGGTCTGTGTGCAGTTAATTGCTGCAATTGGCCTATGTATCTCTGGGCTGGAAGAAGGGGAGCTTCAGCTACTTGTGATGGCTGCTTGAATCATGTGCACGTGGATGTAGGTGAAGATAGGATTGGGCTTTGGCTGTGTTGCTGCTTACAGCGCAAATAATCTCCAAATACTCATTGTCCAGATTCATACACGAGGAATGACCCCTTGTTTTCCTACATTACAACATTGACTACACTTCAAAAAGTGATTAATTGGCTATAAAGCACTTTGGGATTTCCAGAGGTCATGAAAGGTGCTATATAAATGCAAGTCTTTCTTTGTGGCACCTCCAGTGGGTAAATCCACTACAGGCGTGGTACTGAACTATGCAGACCATGAAGGTTCTAGGATTGTGACAACTGATCTCAGCTGATAAAACAGTGGGGGAACTACAAATGTCATCAGTACCACTGAACTAGGGATGGGAAAAACCAGCAGGGTTCCCACTGATCGCTATCCAATGAACTTGCTGTTCTTATAAACAGGAAACCATCAAATACAGACCACGTCAGTGAGCTTTGTGCTGAGTTAGTTGATGTGTTGTTGGTGGTGGCAATACAATTGGCCTCAGCTGCTTAGGCTAAGGAATGGAAGGGGATTGAGGGGAGGGGGAAATCAGCCAGCATTCTAACTCCAGATCACTACCCAGTGGCTGCTGTTGGAAAGTGGAATGCTGTAGATACTGATCAGACCGGGCTGCGCTGTTTGAACAGTCGAACTACTAATTTTAGGATTCAATTTGGCCTCGATTTTAACTCCAGGTGGATTCCCTGCTCAGGCCTGAGTTAAGATTACAGTCGAGCCTCAATGATGTCATCGGGCCGCAACATCCATATATAAAGAAGGACTCTGTTGGCTCTGGGCGCGTGTCCTTGCTGCCTGCTCAGGAGAGCAGGTTAAAATTGCAGATGTTGCAATCATGGCAGCTTTCAGACAGGTAAGAGCCAGGGTGATTTTAACTGCCCACCTGCCAGATTTCTGCTCAGCGAGTAGGGTTAAAACCACCCCCACCACCACCCACTGGAGGTGCATCTGGGCTACAATTAAACTCAACTTCTGCACGAGCCAGCATCTCCAGGAGAAAATTGAGGTAAGGAGGGAAAATGAAAATCTATCACTCTGGAAAGTTCAAAGGAGCTAAATTTGGTTAAGTTTGCATCATGAGGAAAAGTGCAAGGGTATCGCATTTTACAACACAAACTCATTTACTCTGCTGCAAAACTTCATTCTCCTCCATATGCCATTTGCCCCAACATGCTTCCTGGGACACTGGCACCAGTACTGGGGCAGGAGGGAGCTGTTCCGTTGGGACGGGCTTCACTTGGCCAGTGCTGGGACTAGAGTCCTGGCGGATCATATAACTAGGGCTGTAGAGAGGGCTTTAAACTAACTAGTGGGGGGGAGATTCCTAGAGAGCAAATAATAAAAATGACAACAGAGAAGGTCATAGACTTAGGTAGCAGTGGGGAAATTAAAAACCAGAGCGTGTCAGGAAGGGGCAGAAGGTATGGAGTAAAAGGTAAAGTAATAAAAAGGGCAAAAGCAGGAACTAAGTGTCACAAAACATATTTGAAAGTTCTCTATCTGAATGCATGTAGCATTCGTAACAAAATAGACGAGTTAATGGCACAAATAACTACATATGGGTATGATCTTGTGGCCATTACAGAAACATGGCTGCAGGGTGACAATGCCTGGGAATTAAACATACCAGGTTATTTAACGATCAGGAAGGACAGACAGGAAGGAAGGGGAGGTGGGGTGGCTATGTTAATAAAGGAAGGAATCACTGTAATACAGATAAATGATATTGGGTCAAAAGATCAGGATAATGAAACAGTTTGGGTGGAGATAAGGAATAATAAGGGGAAAAAAACACTAGTGGGCGTAGTCTATAGGCCTCCGAACAGTTGCAACTCTGTTGGACGGAGTATCAATCAGGAAATAGTTGAGGCTTGTAATAAGGGAACATCTATAATTATGGGGGATTTTAACTATCATATTAATTGGACAAATCAAATTGGGCAGGGCTGCCTTGAGGATGAGTTCATTGAGTGTATTAGGGATGGGTTTCTTGAGCAGTATGTAACTGAACCGACCAGGGGGCAAGCAACCTTAGATCTGGTCCTGTGTAACGAGACAGGATTAATTAAAAATGTCCTAGTAAAGGATCCCCTTGGAATGAGTGACCATAACATGGTTGAATTCCATATTCAATTAGAGGGTGAAGTGGTTGGATCTCAAACAAGCGTGCTAAGCTTGAATAAAGGAGACTATGAAGGTATGAGAGCGGAATTGAGTAGAGTGGATTGGGAAAATAGATTAAAGGGTAAGACGATACATGATCAGTGGTGTTCATTTAAGGAGTTATTTTACAACTTCCAAAAAAAATATATTCCACTGAGAAGAAAAGGGTGTAAAAGAAAAGACAGCCATCCGTGGCTAAGTAAAGAAATTAAGGATAGTATTCGACTAAAAACAAGGGCATATAAGGTAGCCAAATCTAGTGGGAGGATAGAGGATTGGGAAAACTTTAAAAGACAGCAAAAAATAACAAAAAGATTGATTAAGAAAGGGAAGATAGATTATGAAAGTAAATTAGCAAAAAATATAAAAACAGATAGTAAGAGTTTTTATAGTTATATAAAAAGAAAAAGGGTGGCTAAAGTAAATGTTGGTCCCTTAGAGGATGAGACCGGGAAATTAATGGTGGGAAATATGGAGATGGCAAAAACACTGAATGAATATTTTGTATCAGTCTTTACAGTAGAAGACACTAAGGATATCCCAACACTGGACAAACAGGGGGCTATAGGGGGGGAGGAGCTAAACACGATCAAAATCACTAAGGAAGTGGTACACGGTAAAATAATGGGACTCAAGGCGGATAAATCACCTGGACCTGATGGCTTACATCCTAGGGACTTGAGGGAAGTGGCGGTAGGGATTGTGGATGCATTGGTAATAATTTTCCAAAACTCCCTGGACTCAGCAAAGGTCCCGGCAGACTGGAAAACTGCTAATGTAACACCCTTATTTAAAAAGGGCAGTAGACAGAAGGCTGGAAACTATAGACAGGTTAGCCTAACATCTGTGGTAGGTAAAATTTTGGAGTCCATTATTAAGGAGACAGTAACAGGACATTTGGATAATCATAATTTAATAGGACAAAGTCAGCATGGTTTTATGAAAGGGAAGTCATGTTTGACAAATTTGCTGGAGTTCTTTGAGGAAGTAACGTATAGGGTGGATAAAGGGGAACCAGTGGACGTAGTGTATTTAGACTTCCAAAAGGCATTTGACAAGGTGCCACACAAAAGATTATTGCTTAAGATAAAAAATCACGGGATTGGGGGTAATATTCTGGCATGGATAGAGGATTGGCTATCTAACAGAAGGCAGAGAGTTGGGATAAATGGTTCATTCTCAGACGGCAATCAGTAACAAGTGGTGTTCCGCAGGGGTCAGTGCTGGGTCCCCAACTCTTTACAATCTATATTAACGATTTGGAGGAGGGGACCGAGTGTAACATATCAAAGTTTGCAGATGATACTAAGATGGGAGAGAAAGTAGTGAGTGAGGAGGACATAAAAAACCTGCAAGGGGACATAGACAGGCTAAGTAAGTGGGCAGAGATTTGGCAGGTGGAATACAATACTGGAAAGTGTGAGGTTATGCACTTTGGCAGGAAAAATCGTAGAGCAAGTTATTATCTTAATGGCAAGAAACTGTAAAGTACTGAAGTACAACGGGATCTGGGGGTCCTGGTGCACGAAACTCAAAAGGTTAGTATGCAGGTGCAGCAAGTGATTAAGAAGGCCAATGGAATGTTGGCTTTCATTGCTAGGGGGATAGAATATAAAAATAGGGAGGTATTGCTTCAGTTGTACAAGGTATTGGTGAGACCGCAGCTGGAATACTGCGTACAGATTTGGTGTCCATACTTAAGAAAGGACATACTTGCTCTCGAGTCAGTACAAAGAAGGTTCACTCGGTTAATCCCGGGGATGAGGGGATGGACATATGAGGAGAGGTTGAGTAGATTGGGACTCTACTCATTGGCGTTCAGAAGAATGAGAGGCGATCTTATTGAAACATATAAGATTGTGAAGGGGTTGGATCGGGTGGATGCGGGGAGGATGTTCACGATGATGGGTGAAACTAGAACTAGGGGGCATAGTCTTAGAATAAGGGGCTGCTCTTTCAAAACTGAGATGAGGAGGAACTACTTCACTCAGAGGGTGGTAGGTCCATGGAATATGCTGCCCCAAAAAGCTGTAGAAGCTACATCATTACATAAATTTAAAACAGAAATAGACAGTTTCCTCGAAGTAAAGGGAATTAAGGGTTACGGGGAGCGGGCAGGAATTTGGACATGAGTCTAGGTTCGGGTCGGACATGGCCCTGTGGGTAGCAGAACGGGCCCAGGGGCCGTGTAGCCTGATCCTGCTCCTATTTCATGTGTCTAATTCTGTTAGATTCAGGAGATGGTTCTGTGATAGTAGATTGGCAGTTAGGATCAGATCAGCCATGATCTTATTGAATGGCGGAGCAGGCTCGAGGGGCCGATTGGCCTACTCCTGCTCCTATTTCTTATGTTCTTATGTCCAATTTGCAGTGCACCTCAAAAGAAAGCAGAAATGATACTTATGTGACACCTTGTGCCAAAGTGATTTCTATTTATTTGAAGTGTCACAACCTAGTATGACCATAGTGTCACACAGCATTTCATCAATTATTGATGGAGCATCTTTAAAAGGAAAACTTAAAAAACACATGGATCATGCAAATCCCTGACGGGCCAGAAATAGAAACATTAGGAACTGGAGTAGGCCATTCAGCTGCTCGGGTCTGCTCCGCCATTCAATTAGATCATGGCTGATATGCACGTGAACTCCACTTTCCCCCCATTGCTCTATATCTCTAGATACCCTTACCTAATAAAAATCTATCAATCTCAGTTTTGAAAGCTCCAATTGCCCTAGCATCCACAGACTTTTGGGGGAGAGAGTTCCAAATTTCTACTTTGCTTTATGTAAACAAATGCTTCCCATTTTCGTTCCTGAATGGCCTAGCTCTAATTTTAAGATGATGTCCCCTTGTTCTGGATTCCCCCATCAGAGGAAATCGTTTTTCCGTATCTAATCCTTTTAACATTTTAAGCACGTCAATCAGATCACTCCTCAATCTCCTATATTCAAGGGAATAGAAGCCAAGTTTATGCAACCTGTCCCCATAATTTAACCCTCTAAGCTCCGGTATCATTCGGAATCCATTCACCAACACAGAGGTAGTGACCAATGTTCCTTATAAGGTGCGCAGCAGCGCCTATAAGGTGCACAGCTCTCTGCCGGTCCTGTGCAGCCTGGGACCGGCTTTGTCAATGTAAAGTTCCGCGCATGCGCAAAACTGTGAATGGGCCATGCAGCCCCTTAAAGGGGCCACCCCCCCCCCCAAAAATAAGGGGGAACATTGGTAATGACCATTTCTCCATTAAAGCCCACCCAGAATTCTCATATATCAAACCCAAAGCATGGTAGGAAACTAAAAAAGCATCATAAGACATGGTTACACTTAAAATGTAGAAATCTGCCAGTAAAAGCTATTTTGAAATTCATCATTATAGGAACTACCACTGGTTTCCAATGACTACTTTCTAAACTTTCTTTTTGCAGGAGTATTGAGCATGAATTTCTTCTTTTTCTATAACTTTTATTGGTGCCTTCTCCACTTGGCTAGCCTGACACATCTGAAGCCAAGATATGTGGAAAGCCTCCTCCCCAGCTGTCATCAATGCCTCTGTAGCTAGTGAGCAAGTGATTGGGAATCACCAGGGACTGCTGAGGTTTGATTCCTCGGATTTTGCCTTCCCCGCTGAGAATTGCCACAGCCTTTTTTTTCGAATCTCCCTGCTCGCGATAACTAAGGTTAGGAACTAAGTGGAATGGTACTAAAAATCTTTGACTTGTGGCCGCTTTAAATACTTGAAAATAGGGACTGTTTTAACCTACATGCACTATAAAATTACTACAGCTTTCATAGTTATGAGAGCACTGAACAACTATGCATAGCTACAGCACTTAACAATGTTCCAACTGGATCTTAAATCAGGCTAAAGTGTAATATAAATTAAAATGTTCAATAGTAAAATTGAAAAATCTACAGTAATAGTTTATCCAGACTGGAAAGTCTCAATTTTTTGCAGTAGATGGAAAAAATGATCAGTAATACTTCATAAAGTTGAGATCACGGTTACATATGGAGCTTACGCTGTGATGAATTTAAACAAGTCCTTAGAAAACATTTGTATTTTAAAGTCATTTATTATATTTCTTGGCACTGGAACATTCTTTAATTTTTTTACAATTTGCTTGAGAGTCTCCACCTGATTTACAGAGCTTTTTGTTAATGTGGAATAGGCAAGGAATTAAACACAAAGCAAGTTGGGAATGAATAGCGGGTATGTACAGTCCAGGTGAGAGGTGTGCTCCGCCACTGAGCCAAAGAGGAGGATGTTAGCCCTACCCATCTGGCGGAAACTGGGCTGTTGAGCAGTCAAAATTTCCCGGGTTACTTATCCACCGGAAAGCCGCCTGGCTCCTACTATGTCGAATTTTAACCTGCTCTTCTGAGCAGCCAGCAAAAACGCCCGCCTGTAGCCGGCGGGGTCCTAACTGATATATGCAGATTGGGGTCCGATGACATCAATCGGACACTGATAGTATTTTAACTTAGGCTTGAGTGGGGTAACCGCTGCGGTTTTCCACCAGGCTGAAGCAGGTCTGAAGAGGATTGGGACATGAAAAGGCCCTGAAAAGTACGTTTTTTTTTACTTTCCTTCGGCTGACCAAGAGGAGCAGGAGTGCTCCTCCAAGCCCCACGAGGAAAGGCTAGGCCTCCACTGCCCGGGACTCACCTTCTATTCTTTCCGGCAAGATCCTACAGAAACCCCCTTTGCCACACCTAAATGCATGCCCGCAGGCATCCATAGGCTGCTTGATTTTCACTAGGCAGGCAGCCACTCCCGCCAACCACCCGCACCCCCATTCTGTCAGCACGATAATGAGGTCCAATAGTTAAAACCGCCTCATGCTGCCGCCGGGCAGTTCATAAACTAATTGGCTCCTGTGGTTTCCCACCAGAAACTCACTGGGAGTTAAAATCGACCGCAAAGTCTCCTCCAGTCACTTGCTTCAATCAGGCTGAACACAAAACAAGCGTTAATAAAAGCATCAGTCATTGGCCCAGATTTTGCTGGAGTGGGGCATCGCGTGGCTTACCCTGTTAGTTAAACTTGCTCGTGCACGTTTAAAAAAATTTTGCCCACAAAGTGTGAGCTGATAACTGTGCGATGAGGGCAACAGGGCATCTGGGCCCTTGGTGAACAACGGGAGAAAAGGTGTATCTCCTTAACCCATGAGATTAAAGGATTGAGAAATAAACAGCGGAAGGACTGAGATGGAGGGTGCATAGAGTAGGTCAATGTCAAGTCAGGTACAGAAAGAGAAATAAAGAAAGGGAAAGAAAGATTGGCTTAAGAGAGAGAGAGAAAAATGAGACAGAAAGGAAAAGTAGGAAAATTAAATTTAAAATTTTACACTTTAAAAATCAACAACAATTTACAGCCTGAAGGAATGAGATCCACACTTTTAATTGTTCACTTTCTAGGCAAGAGAGGTTGATTGGCAATCATTAACAATTATGATGCCATTAAAAGAGTACTTACGCTGTTAATTACTAGACTTAGCTTTCTGTGGTGAGTTTAATGGACAATTAATGTTGAAATCCAGCAATTGCATGAAAATCACGAGGAGGTTAAACATGCGATGCTGTTTTCGCGAAGTTAACGGAGGAGCAAATCTTGTGGCGATTCACAATTCACATGGTATCTCTTCCTCGCTACAAGTTGTTGGCTGATTTGCACATTACTAGCGGTGTGCATTGTTCACACACCGTTATCTTTGCAGCAAATTCTGGGCCAATATGTTTATCAAGAAAAACAAACCCAGAACAGATAAAACTCTTGGAAGTTCAGCTCATATTCCCCTGTACCATATACCTAGTATGCAAATCTGTTATGTTGATTGGATACTGCGGCCTCGACATTAACCCCTTAACAACAGACCGGTGAGGGTCGGGGCGGGGAGGGGAGTAAACCGTTAAATGTGCTAAAATCTTGACCCTAGCCTGCTGCACACGCGCCCATTGCCTTGGAAGGCGGGACATGCAATGTCCTCTCTTCCACCCCCGCCACTATTGACCTCTCTTCCCTCCCCCACACCGCAGTGGCCGACCGTCCCCCCTCCCGATTGCTGGAGACCCTGCTGCATCCTGCCATTGGACTTCCCTCCCACCTGCCAGCCAGGCTGTCAAGTTGGCTGACTGCCAGGTGGGAAATGGAGGCAAAAAATGCTAATGAAGTTCTGCCGTTAAGTTTCTTCAGGACCTCTGCGTCCCCAGCCTTACCGGATTCTTCGGCCGTTTTCGGCCTCACCCGAACGCTCTGCGTAAATATCGGGGCCAATAGATCTGTAAAGCTAACTCCATTCTCAGAAAATAATTAAAGCTGCAGAGGAATTCTGTTGCTAAGTGCTTGTCAGTGATGGTAATGGGAGCAGCTCTAAGGGTAAATGATAAGCACTCATCAATAGAGTCAATTTACTCCTTCTAGTATCAGTGCACCTGAAGGGGGGTAAGTTCAAAACTATTCTGTGGAAACAGTATTTCAGTGAGCGAGTGATTTCTATGGAACAGACTCCCCAGGGAGACAGTGGAAGCAGTTAGTATTGATTCATTCAAATGCAAATTAGCTAGATTTCTTTCAAAAAATAACATTTTGTGATACAGTATATGAGTAATTTGAGACAAGATATATAATATGTGGAACTTGCTTGGGAGAGAAAAGGTGACTGGACTCATAGTTCCCAAAGCTCTCTGCCACTGGAGTTTTCCTCGTGTCATGTCTGTTGTAGTCTAATTGATACAGATTGATTGCTATGATTCGTCACTAACTCCATTATCATTGTGACTGCCAGGATGGTAGAAGGTGAACTAGATAGACCAGGGTCTTTTTTCATCCAGCAATTGCTATGAGAAAGAACACTGTGGATCAGTATCTAATGGTAAGTGTGGTAGGCAGAGTCAGTACTTGCCCATACAGTTACCTCCTTTAATTTTCAGTTGAAAAGGAAGAATTTATTGGATTGGGCCTCAGTCTGAAATATCTTTTCTATTTTCAGATTCTTTTGGACATATATATGTTACATATTTCAGCATTTTCTGTTTTTATTTCAGAATGCATTGGATGACTGGACTTGTTCACATTTCTTACCTTTGGGTTTGGGTGACGGCTAATAATAAGGCTGATAGGACCTGGACCACACTCACTAAGAATCGCATATGCCTCACTCAGAGCTGCATGGCGCAGGCTTACAGAGTCCACCTCCAAAATCTGATCACCTCGGCTGGAATGAAAAGGAAAGAAAATTACTTTTTCCATGTCAAGCTCAGAGTGTGAAGCAAAATAAAGAGGTTATGGTGCCTTACTCTGATGTGTGTGGTTGTGCCCATTCTAAAAGTGCGTAACAACTAAAATGGCAACTCTGAGCAGTTCATTTATATAATTTGATCGTAAATGCTTCCCCCACTCCCCGCCCCGAGTTCAACATTTCGTGGGGAAGACTGCAATCAACCATAAACTAAAGCCATTTACACCAGATTATGTTTTTTTTATGCCTTGTATGCAGCAAATAGAACACATAGCACCACAGGGTGTACTGCTCACATTCACTCTGGAGTGTGCAATATAGCATCGAACTACAACTGATATGCTGCAGAGATCACAATGCCATTCTGGAGCCAAGTGCTCCATTTGTTCTTTTATTAATTCCAGCTCGTACTTAATGGACATTTTTTGGTTGGGGCAAAAAAAAAATGTTTTTTAAAAAGGAAACATTTTCTATCTTAATAAAATTGGCACAAGATCACTAAAACTATTTTGCTGCTCTCAGTATCAACATCCCTTCCACAAGTATATCACAGGGCAAGAAAAAAGCAATATTGGCACAAATGCTTTTTCTAACAACACACTTTTTATTTTAATGCGGACACGTGCCCTCGTTTATTCTGGCTCAAAATGAGGGTCTTTCGTTGAAGCTTTGCCCATCGCTCCCCTCCTCTGCTGTATGGTACCACAGGTGCATGGGATTATTTCACTCCACTGATCTCCGCTCCTTGATCAGCCGGCTTCATAGAAGCTGAGTCTAGTTTAGCAGGTAAACGGCCAAGGTTGTGAAATGCGTGGGGACTAACAAGCTGTAGTTCAATGCAGATTCGAAGATTGTATCATGTGCCACCATTCCAATTCAGAATACCAGGTATTGGTTCCCTGCTATTTAACATTTAGCTAGTTTACCTTTCTAGCTTAAAAATCAGTTCAACACACTGCATTCGACTGTTTAAAATGAATATTTTTTTCCGAAGAAGGCACTGCTTAGCACTGTTTTTATACAGCATTTTAAAAGTTTTTATGACATGGAGATTGAGATGTTTCGGAAACTAGAACAGATTTGTTGTAGAATCTACAATCTCATGCCACAGAATCTGGTTGGGGTTGCTGTAGGAACTGGCCATGAATACTCGAGAATTCTAGGGGCCTTGATTATGGCAAAACATTCCTGGGATACAGTAACAGCAGAGGCAGAAAATGCAACTCCCATTAAGCATTGCTCTCATTGAGCATGCCGAATCACAGAAGTACTTTCAGAAGGCTGTGGGTTCAAGTCCCACTCCAGAGACTTGATCACAAAATTCTAGGCTGACACTCAAGTGCAGTACTGAGGGAGTGCTGCACTGTTGGCGGGGCTGCCTTTCGGATGAAATGCTAAACCAAGGCCCCGTCTGCCCTCTCAGGTGGATGTAAAAGATCCCTTGGCACTATTTCGAAGAAGAGCAGGGGAGTTATCCCCGGTATCCTGGCCAATATTTATCTCTCAATTAACATCACTAAAATTGATTATTCGGTCATTATCATAAGAACATAAGAAATAGGAGCAGGAGTAGACCATTGGGCCCTTTGAGCCTGCTCCGCCATTCAATAAGATCATGGTTGATCTTCTACAACTCCACTTTCCTGCACTATCCCATATCCCTTGATTCCCTTAATATTCAAAAATCTATTGATCTCTGCCTTGAATATACTCAATGACTGAGCCTCCACAGCCCTCTGGGGTAGAGAATTCCAAAGATTCACCACCCTCTGAGTGAAGAAATTTCTCCTCATCTCAGTCCTAAATGGCCGAACCCTTATTCTGAGACTGTGACCCCTGGTTCTAGACTCCCCAGCCAGGGGTAACATCTTCCCTGCATCTACCCTGTCAAGCCCTGTAAGAATTTTGTATGTTTCAATGAGATCACCTCTCATTCTTCTTAACTCTAGAGAATATAGGCCTAGTCTACTCAATCTCAACTCATAGGACAATCCCCCCATCCCAGGAACCAGTCTGGTGAACCTTCGTTGCACTCCCTCTATGGCAAGTATATCCTTCCTTAGGTAAGGAGACCAAAACTGTACACAATACTCCAGATGAGGTCTCACCAGGGCCCTATATAATTGCAGTAAGATGTCTTTACTCTTATACTCAAATCCTCTTGTAATCAAGGCCAACATACCATTTGCTTTCCTAATTGCTTGCTGTACCTGCATGTTAACATTCAGTGAATCATGTACAAGGACATCCAAGTCCCTCTGAACACCAACATTTCCCAATTTCTCACCATTTAAAAAATACTCTGCTTTTCTATTTTTCCTACCAAAGTGGATAACATCACATTTCTCCACATTATATTCTTTTGCCATGTACTGGCCCACTCATTTAGCTTGTCCATATCCCCTTGAGGCCTTGCTATTGTAATGGTCAATAACATGTTATTCTATAGTGGATACTAGGTGGAGCCGTAGAGCTGTGTAGAGCTGTATATAGCTGTATGTATATAAGACTACACTACCCAGCTGTATGTATATTAAGACTACATTACCCATGAGGCACTAGGCTACCCACAAGGCAGCAGTCAAGATGGATGCCTCTACAGATACTGTACCTAGTCCACATGTGCTCAATAAAGTGGCTAGCAAAAGCTAGCTGTGTTCATAATAAGAATGTCTATTTATTAATGAACATAAGATGGTACCAGGAGCGGGATGAAGATCTGCTGAAAATTGTGAAAAGCGACATGGAGAATTTGAAGCCACCAGAGCATTTGAAACTCACAGGAAATATCGACTACAATTGGCAGACTTTTAAACAACAATTTGAACTCTACATTGCAGCCATCGGATTCGGTACGAAGCCAGACGCAAGGAAGATAGCGTTGCTGCTTACGGTTGCAGGCCCACAGGCGATAGAGGTATTTAATACATTTGTATTTAATCCAGAGGAGAACAGAGAAAAATTAGAAGATGTGCTAAAAAAATTTGATGCACATTGCTCTCCCAAAAAGAATGAGACCTATGAAAGATACATCTTCCGTTCTTGGGCACAGCAGCAAAATGAGACTTTTGATAGCTTTATAACTGATCTGAAACTGAAAGCACAGACATGTAATTTCTCTGAGCTCAAAACATCCATGATTCGTGACCAGATTGTGTTTGGTATTCATGATAAAAAAGTCAGGGAATGTCTGTTGAGAGAAACCGAACTAAATTTGGAAAATGCGGTGAAAATATGCCAAGTCAGCGAGCTAGCTCGAAAGCACGCGAAGACTTTCAGTGAAATCAATAATGATGCGATTGTAATGAGTGATAATGCTGCTGTCGGTGCTGTGTCCTACAAGGGGAAGAAACGTGGGCAGAACAGAAATGAAAAGCAATCGGAGGATGAAATTTTTAATTGCAAACGCTGTGGTTACAAACACCAGTTAAGACAATGCCCAGCATTTGGAAAAATGTGCACAAAGTGTAATGGAAAGAATCACTTTGCCAAACAATGCTTTTCAAAAGTAAAAACTAAGAAAGGGCAACGAGTTAATGTAATTGACATTACTGATTTAAGTGAGACATTCTTTGTACGAATGGTGTCATGTGACGATATCAAAAAGGATACAGAAAATGTGCAGCCCTCAGAAATGGACAATGCTGAACATAAAGTTAATGCAGTAAAAGAGGACAAATGGATGATCCCACTGCAGGTAAATGGAGCATTAGTTACCTTGAAACTAGACACTGGGGCAAAAGCAAACTTAATCAGTATGAGTGACATTAACAATATGAAAGAAAAGCCCAAAATACAGAAAAAGTCAGTACTACTGAAGGACTATAATGGACAGAAAATAGATAGCTTAGGTGTATGCAGACTTAAAGTGACAGTCAAAGACAAAGTGCATCATCTCATGTTTTCTGTTGTGGCTGAAAGACTTGATTCACTACTGGGTGACAAAGCTTGTGAGGACTTAGAACTGGTCAAGAGAGTCTACCGTATAAACTGTGCCATAAGCAGACCAGATGACTCGGTGGATTCTGTAGTGAATAATTTCCAGGATGTGTTCAAAGGATTTGGAGTTCTACCATTCACTTACAAGATCCAGCTAAAGGAGGATGCTCAGCCAGTGGTACATGCTCCACGAAGAGTTCCAGCACCCCTGCGTGACCGGCTCAAGAATGAACTGGACAGAATGACCACACTAGGAGTCATCAGGAAAGTTGAAGAGCCAACAGACTGGGTTAACTCCATGGTATGTGTAAAGAAAAAGAACAATGATCTAAGAATATGCATGGATCCAAAGGACTTGAATGCAAACATAAAACGTGAACACTACCAGATTCCCAAGCGAGAAGAAATCACCAGTGAAATGTCAGGTGCCAGATACTTTACAAAGCTCGATGCCTCACAAGGATTTTGGCAACTAAAACTGGATGAAGAGAGCACCAAATACTGTACCTTCAACACACCATTTGGCAGGTATTGTTTCCTCAGAATGCCTTTCGGGATAATATCTGCATCTGAAATCTTTCATAGAGCAATGGAACACATAATTGAAGGTCTGGAAGGAGTTCGGGTCTATGTTGATGACATCATCATCTGGGGCTCCACACTGAAAGAACACAATGAGAGACTGACTAAAGTGCTACAGAGCATACGCCGGAATGGACTGAAGCTCAACAAAGCCAAGTGTCAGTTTGGCGTCCAGGAAGTCACTTTCCTAGGAGATAATCTATCTGGTAAAGGAATAGAGCCAGATATGGAAAAAGTAAACGCCATACTCAAAATGCCCCGACCCACTGACAAAAAAGGAGTGCGACGCATCATGGGGATGATAAACTTCATTGGAAAGTTCATTCCTAACTTGTCAGCCAAGACAGCCTGTCTGCGAGACCTGCTACATAAAACAAATGAGTTCGCATGGACAGAAAGACATGAACAAGAGTGGATAAACCTCAAAACAGTGCTGACAACCACACCTGTACTCACCTTCTTTGACCCAACAAAAAGAATCAAAGTGTCAACGGATGCATCAAAAGATGGCCTAGGTGCGGTCTTGCTACAAGCAGAGGGTGAAGATTGGAAGCCTGTTGCCTATGCCTCCAGGTCTATGACTGATACTGAGTGTCGATACGCCCAGATTGAAAAGGAATGTCTAGGCTTGGTAGTTGGACTAGAAAAGTTTCATGGCTACATATATGGACTTCCCACCTTCATAGTTGAGACAGACCACAGCCCTCTGGTTGCCATCATAAAAAAGAACCTGAATGAGATGTCTCCAAGGATTCAACGGCTCATGATGAAGCTGCAAAGATATGACTTTGACTGATCTACACACCAGACAAATACATAGTGTTAGCAGATGCACTATCCCGAGCACCCACAATGAGTCATGTGAGCTCTACTGAAGAAGACGTGGATGTTCATGTGAGTATGGTCACTGCTGCGTTGCCCGTGTCAGACACAAAATCAAAGCAAATAGCAGAAGAAACAGTAAAAGATACAGTATTACAAACAGTAATAGAGAACATTCATCATGGTTGGCCAAAAGGTTCCTGTCCAAAATATTTTCACATAAGGTCAGAATTGAGTGTCGCAAGTGGACTATTACTAAAACAGAACAGAATAGTCATTCCACAGGCTCTACGTCAAGACATGCTCAAAAGGATTCCTGAGGGACACCTCGGAATTGAAAAATGCAAAAGGAGGGCAAGAGACACTGTTTATTGGCCTGGCATAAATAAGGACATTGAGAACATGATCGGCAAATGTGAGACATGTCAGAAACACCAAAACAAACAAGCAAAGGAACCAATGATAGTAGCTGACATACCAACAGCACCATGGCAAAAGGTTGGTATGGACTTTTTTCATTTAAATGGTAAAGACTATCTAATAGTGATTGACTACTATTCTAACTATCCTGAGATGGCGCTGCTCTCAAGCACCACAGCAAGCAGTGTCATAATGCATGTGAAATCCATCTTCGCCAGACATGGAATTCCCAGGATTGCCGTTAGCGACAATGGTCCGTGCTTCAACTGTAAGGAGTGGCAACAGTTTGCAGCACATTATGACTTTCAGCACATCACATCCAGTCCTTTGTATGCTCAGTCAAATGGTAAGGCAGGGAAAGGTGTTCAAGTTCTCAAGCAGCTACTGAAGAAAGCGACAGAAAGCAAGTCTGATCCTTATCTCGCCCCGCTGAGCTACCGAGCCTCACCTTTAGACTGTGGTTCTTCACCTGCTGAACTGCTAATGGGTCGCAAGTTGCGCACCACGCTACCCTGCTGTGCAAAAGAACAGCAAAGTGAGGAACTGAGACAGAGACTTCAACTGTTAAAGCTGAAACAGAAATCATACTATGACAAGTCATCCAAAACTCTGAAACCATTGACAAGGGATGATGTTGTCAGGATTGAGGATCCAGATGCATGGAACAGGAAAGCTACAGTTCTTGAGGAAGTAGGACCAAGGTCATACACTGTTAGAACTGAGGAAGGACAGATTCTCAGGAGGAACCGCCGTTCCCTCCTAAAAACACAAGAGACTATTCAAGAGCAGATTGATGACAATGCCGCAACTGCATCTTGTCATTCACCGCCAGAACAATCTCATGAAGACACATCAGACTTACCCATGTTGAGAAGATCCACACATGAAGTAAAAAAGCCTGATAGACTTAATCTTTGAGTACAATGTAAAGCTTTGAAAATGTGTTGACTGTTTTGAAAATGTTTATGTTTATAGAGCACTAACAAAAGTGTTACTGATATTATCTTAATTGTTTTCTTGAAAGTTGATTGATATTGATTTTGTTAAACCTCAAAGAAAGGGGGATGTAATGATCAATAACATGTCATTCTATAGTGGACACTAGGTGGAGCCGTAGAGCTGTATATAGCTGTATGTATATAAGACTACACTACCCAGCTGTATGTATATTAAGACTACATTACCCATGAGGCACTAGGCTACCCACAAGGCAGCAGTCAAGATGGATGCCTCTACAGATACTGTACCTAGTCCACATGTGCTCAATAAAGTGTCTAGCAAAAGCTAGCTGTGTTCATAATAAGAATGTCTATTTATTAATGAACAGAAGAGCTATCACATTGCTGTTTGTGGGAGCTTGCTGTGCGCAAATTGGCTGTCGCGTTTCCCACATTACAACAGTGACTACACTTCAAAAGTACTTCAATGGCTGTAAAGCACTTTGGGACGTCCTGAGGTCATGAAAGGCACTATAGAAATGCAAGTCTTTCTTTCTTTCTGAGTGAGCCTGGCTGTGCCCTGTTGAAGGGGCTAGTGTTAATGCAACTGAAGAGGAGACAGGGGTGAAGCTGCCCTCTCTTTCGACACAGCTGTGCATAAATGCGGAGAGAAACTGCTATGTTGCCTTGTGCCGGAGTGGGGGGGGGGGGTCATGTGTGGTGAGGAGCTGAATTTGGATGCAGCTGAGGCTAAGTGGAGGCTGCATGAGGAAACCAAAGTGGGGCAGTAGTCCTGGGCTGAAGGTGAGAAATCCATATTTCAGTGGGAAACAGTATTAACTGCCTCTTAATTCAAGGGATATGGGGATCGGTCGGGGCGGGGTGGGGGGGCGGCAGTGGAAATGGAGTTGAGGTCGAAGATCAGCCATGATTGTATTGAATGGCGGAGCAGGCTTGAGGGGCCGTATGGCCCACTCCTGCTTCTAATTCTTATGCTCTTAATTCACAATCCCTGCTGCAGATTGAGATGGGCAATAGTTTACACCCGCAGAGATGCTATCTGTTGCAATTCAAAACTTTTCCAAAGCGGAAGCTTTCTGGATGGCTCAATAAAGTAATGCAGTGCATACTACTGAGCTACATAGAAGAGGAAGGTCCCGCATTCAATTTCCAGGCTGTGCCAAATCATCGGAGATCAGCCATTGTGGCAACAGGGCAATACAATTAGTTTCAACACTGTCAGGCTTGGGAGGGGAAAAATAAGCCAAGGTTCCTATTCTTGATCACTATCTAGTGACTGCTGCTGGAAAGTGTGCAATTTAGAGGTTGGTTAAGAGGAGGATCTGTGACCACCTCCTTGGTTAAATAGCTTGCCGACACTCACTGTCAAGGCTCTTATATAAAGAATAGCCATTGTCAACACCTGTGGAACTGTATCCCAGAATGAGTCACCACCTTCGGAGTGGAGAGAAAATTGGAATAAAAATAACTTTCACAAATGAGTTTCTGAAATTTATTGACACTTTATCCGATCTACTGCTCCTTTAACAAGGTTACCAAAAGAAGACAAATCACCTGTAGAAAGAAGCACTCCACCTGTTACTTTTAGTGAAGCACTGGGCACATCACAACTTCAGGGAATACATTTTCACAGTTTAAGACTGACCTCAGTCTGCCATCCAGTTTGGCAACTGATCCTGGGGCAAGGCTGTGGATGTAGATTCCTGGTGTGCTGCTCTCCAATGTAAGGCAACAGGCTCCAATCCCCAACCCAACTCCAGGCTCTGAAATGAAACAACACACAGATGGCAGGTAACTCACAATTCTTACACCGTCATTGTGGTAACATATAGGGGATAACATTTTGAAACTTGCATAGAGCAGTCGCTGGCCAGAAACACAGAAAAGCTAGAACATATTATAAAGGGCGTTTTAATGGTACGCAGCAAGAATTTTCATCATATTGTATCAAAGTTCCAACCTAATTCTCTTAGTCCTCCTATGAAGCTTGGCTGAATTTTAAATAAATAAGAACACTGGCTCTACCTACCCATTAACCAATACCTAAAATGTTAACGTACAGCCTATTCCAGTAAAGAGTATGTCAGTTAAACAGGAATTTATCTCCCTTCCCCACAAGCATAACTGTTATAGAAAACTGTTCTCTATGCTTGTCCCCTTCTTCCCAAAAACATGGAATGGAAATAAGAGGGCAATTCATTGACAGCAACCTACTTTACATGCTGAAAAATACTGTGTATCTACATATTCTATATTTTAGTGGTGCACATGCGGGGATGCGACTATTATAAAAGGTCTCATCATGTGGAATTGGCAGGTAGATTTGAGGCTGAATAAAGATGTGGTTGCATTCTTGTAGGCAGAGGGTAGTATTTAATGGAAGCAGCTTTGTATAGGATCCAGTCGCAAGTGGAGTCCCGCACCTCTCTGTGTTGGGAATGTTGCTGTTCAACATCTTTATCAATGTTTTGGATGAAGGCATGATATCTATAGATCTGTGACATCTATAGATATGTGAAGAGAAAAAGATTGGTGAAGTCAAGCGTAGGTCCCTTGCAGGATGTTCTTGCCATGGAGAGAGTGCAGGCCAATTAAGGGCCACCCGGCAACAGGTGACGTCACAGACCAATTTCATCTGTCAAGAGTTCTTGACAGATGAAATATCAGTGTTTCGCAGCTGTTTGAAGCTGCCAAACGCTGACAGTCTGAATTCTAACATGAGTCATTCTGCACAGACTCAGTTAGAACTCTCAGCAGCACTCAAAGCTGAAGGCTGTCACTTTTCACAGATCGCAGCCATTCAGCTTTAAGTGCCGGCTGAGTGATGCGCTCCCGACGCCTACAGGAAGAAAGGCTGTTAAGGTAAGTACAGGTAAGTAAAGGTTCTTTACACACTTTAGACACACCAAACACACTTACCTTTACACTCATGCACCCATCACTCACCTGAACACCGACATCGCGACCCCTCCAACTCCTTCAACCCGATGGCCCGCCTGCTCTAACCTGGCGTGGTTTGGAGCCGTCGGGAATCCCACATGACACCCCTCAAAATAGGGATTAGGCTAAAAACTGCCTGTTAACTACCTGTTAATAGGCAGTTAATTGGCACTAATCCCTTCCCGCCTGTGGTCGGCGGGTCCCAGTGCGGGGCGGGTACCCGCCGCCTCTGAAAGTTGCGTGCAGCGGGGTTTTGGGCGGGATGGTGTCGGGACCCCCGAATTCAGGATTTCCCCCCCCCACACGCCTGAAACCCTGCCTGACGGCTCCAGGAAAATCGACCCCCAAGTCACTGAATATATATGAGATAGATAGGTTTCTAGACACAAAAGGCATCAAGGGGTATGGGGAGAGAGCGGGAATATGGTATTGAGATAGAGGATCAGCCATGATCATATTGAATGGCGGAGCAGGCTCGAAGGGCCGAATGGCCTACTCCTGCTCCTATGTTTGCCAGTCCTCAGAGTTTATATAGCTTGTACAGTTTTAGCAGTGTTGTTGGCCCTCGATTAGCATTACCTTTCTTTAATGTCACCTCCATTATGATCCGATCTTTCGGTCCTGGCCCCTTGCGAGAGCAGTCCCCCTCTTCTGAGCCTGGTACCGGAGTTCCACCACTGGCATTGGAATTGGGAGAGCTGGATCGGCTCATTAGTGTGGGAGTGGGACAAGGAGTAAGGCTAGGACTGCGCAACCTGGTTCGAACAGTTAGGGTCACAACTCCCTTCTTCAGCTGCTGTTGGGAAAAAATATATATATTAGAGTAGATAGATGAATGAATCAATAAGGAGATAAATATTTCAGGGTAAATTTTGTGAGGGCTGTGCTCTCAATGCAAAGTCTCATTCAATTGGAGTATGAATTGGAGAATCTGCCATGGAGGCCAAGGCACCTGATTCATTGCGTTGATTTGCTAGTCATTGCAATTAAATAATTGCTTTTAAAAACCACATTCAAAAAGGAGGTTACATCATCATTATTAGCCAGCAGGTTTGCTTGGAGATGAGAAAGTATATTTTCTGATGTGGATGAAAAACAAACGTCCTAACAGAACAGTGAGCGTAATGCTCACTGAGTTGGAAGTGGGACAATTATGGGAAATATTCTGTTATTAGCCCTAAATAAATAATCAGATGAGCTCCCTGCCTATATTGGGCCTGCTGATTGCCGTTGACAGGGGTAGGGAAGGGAAATTGTGCAAGTCAGTAGTCCTTAATGGCAATTAAGGACTACCTGGTGAATGGTACTGTTGAGTATTCTGCTGGCAGCTCCCTTAAGTTATGCTGTCGTCTTTCAAATCTGTTCCCAGGTCATGTACCTATTATACACAGCATTGAGCCTGGCCTTCGCCTCCTGTTAAGCATGTTGCACTCCTTTTCTCTGGGGAATCCTTAATGGCTACTGGGTAAACTTAAAGGCTTCTTAAAGGAAGTGGTCATAAATGGGGTCAAAAATTGTTTTCGGCTGCAAATATTTTCAATATACTCTTAAGCCTTTGCAAATAGGCAAAGGAAGTCCAGGGGAAGACAAATTGAATGTGGAGGGAGGAAATGGAGTCTGTGGGCAAGTGATGGAGTGACGAGGCTCCCAAATCCCTTGTTTGATGGCTAGTAAAGTCTGAGGGAGGTTGCCCATGTTTGACATTCCAAGGCACCTTCACATTCACCAGGTAGATGACCCAGGTAAGTCTGTATAACTCAAAGTACTGCCGGTCAGCGTGTAATAATACAACTACACGCTGTAATTAGGCAAAAATTAGGCCATTTTTCAAGGTCATAATGCATGAACTGAAAACTTTTTAAAAAAATGTCTGGCACAGGGAGAACAGAACTTCCTAGGACTGCTGATGCTCTTTGGCCAATATCTGAATACGTGTAACTGGCAGCTGGCCTCGTCTGCGAACATCCTTCCCGTTACATTTTAGATCATGGGGAGTGTACCTGTGGGTTCATAATATGCACTGCCAGTGTGCGAGGCTCCCGGCCTGGATCAGGAATTTGTAAAATTGGCCCTTCTGCATTAATAATTTACAAAGTGTATCAGCTAACGAGTTAACTCAGCTTATTAAAACTCAGCATTTAAAAATGAAAACTGAACACCAAAAGATAGATCTTAGGAAATGACACTCCCTACATGGAGTTTTACATGTTGGGAGCTTAGATAGGGAATTCTGACAGAGGTTTGCAGGCCCGAGAGGATTTTCTGTTCACGATGGTGCAAGATCCTGTGAAGCTACTGACCTCTGCATCCAAGTTCATAGTATGTGCTCTCAATGCATAAAATTTTGTGCTGGATTGCAAATTGGTAAACATTTATCCTTTGGTATTTAGTTTTCCTTTTACAAATTTTCAGACAACCTACTTGGAAAGAAAAACTGTCCTGTTCATCTTTTTTGGCTGTTATATACGCAAACCTGTGGACTAATCAGATGGGTTTGTGCTCAAAGTGCAGCAAGAAACAAGTCATTTCCAGGGAAAATGGTGCTAGGCTTAAGAGAAACCACTGCATTGTACGGGACATCTTACCTTGAAGGTCTGGATGGCCTGCTGATGGGTTAATCCCTGCAGAGATTCCCCATTAACTTCTAGAATTTCATCTCCTGTTGAGTACAGTACAGGCCTATTAATCCTCAGGAACATTTACACCCTTTTAAAAAGACACCATTTATGATTTATTGAATGTTAATGCTAGCATCGCTATTGTTTTAAACTGCTGTTTTTAAAAAAAAGAACAATCATTAAATGTCAAGGAACAACGATACTGGTGGTTTAAGAAGAATTAATAAACAATGGCAAGGTGTTAAAAGCACTTCACCACCAGTAAAACCAGTTTAAAACAATGAAACAAGACGTGGACAATGTTAATCATTTGTCCTTAGGCGTAAATTAAACTCAAGGGTTGCGAAATGTACATACAGAATTGTTGCAAAAAAAGTTTTAAAACTGTCAATGAGAAAAGAAATGCATTTTCCAAAACTACCAATTAATCTTTTAGTTATAAAATGCATTTAAAAATGGGAATAATTCTGTATGTGGCTATAAAGCTTGAACACTAAAAAATAAGTCCTACTTGAACAGATTGCACTTACTTGCTTATATTATCTCTAGCCATCCACTACAATCCCGGGGAACTGCCATCCACTACAATCCCGGGGAACTGCCATCCACTACAATCCCGGGGAACTGCCATCCACTACAATCCCGGGGAACTGCCATCCACTACAATCCCGGGGAACTGCCATCCACTACAATCCCAGGGAACTGCCATCCACTACAATCCCGGGGAACTGCCATCCACTACAATCCCAGGGAACTGCCATCCACTACAATCCCGGGGAACTGCCATCCACTACAATCCCAGGGAACTGCCATCCACTACAATCCCAGGGAACTGCCATCCATACAATCCGAGGAATTGGGAAGTCAGGGAGAGAAACCAGCCAGGGCTCTGGGGATCACTGACTGAAAGTTAATCACAACTTTAAAAAAAAAACATTAACCACAGAAACATTTTAAAGCTGCATTGTTCTGTAATTTCTGTTCAGTTCCCCTCACCCAAAAACAAAATTCCTACATAACATAAAACTCTTTGGAAATGGGAATTATGCCAAAGGACTGGAGGGTAGAAAATGTTATATACCTGTTCAAGAAAGGGATTAATCAGGAAAGCATGTGTCAATTAGTCTTACCTCAGTTATGGGTAAATCTCCAAAGGGCAGATTCACTCATTTATGCTCCAAATGTGGAACTCTGCACACCAGGGGTGCATATCAGGAACTTGGGTGTGGATGTTTACGGATTCCACAGGGTTTCCGGCCAATTAAAACTAATTGACAGAAAATCCTGTAGGGGCCTCAGTTTCTAGACTAAATACCTGATATGTGCAGGAATTTTTTTTAATTTATTCGTTCACAGGATGTGAGCATTGCTGGCAAGGCCGGCATTTATTGCCCATTCCTAATTACCCTCCAGAATGTGGTGGTGAGCCGCCTTCTTGAACCGCTGCAGTCCGTGTGGTGAAGGTACTCCCACGGTGCTGACGTTGTCAAAGCTGTAAAGTCCGCATCTCAATAATACACGGACTTCGGGAGAACAGTTTAACAGGTACTTTACTGAACAGGAGGCAGCTTGAAACTGAAACTAAAGAAGCCTGCTAGGGCCTTTTATACAGGGGTGGTCACTGCCGGTACTGCAGTCTGAGACCAGTTATTCCCTTAAAGGTACATACACAACAATTCCTCCCCTTTTAGATAAACAGTACATAACATTCATTTAACAACTAAATAATAACTAATTACAATTACAATTTTCTCAGTAATATATACATCAACTGAAATAGTCATTTATAAGTTCAGTCTTTGAGGAGGCTTCCTGATCCGGACTGGATAGCGCCTTTCTCGAGTATCCTGTTCTGGCGCTGGAGTCAATTCTGGCTCATTGTCATTGGTTGGTTCGTCAGCTTCCAATACCCCTGCTTCTGAGGTAGACGCAATCTGTACTTCGGGCTCATTACCAGGTGCACATGCTTGTGGTACAGGTTTGGCTTGTTCCTGTGACTCTAGAATCTGGTCAGCATGGCGTCTCATGATGCTCTCCCCAACGTCCACTGTGTACATTAGTGGTCCCTGCTGTGTGCATATCGTGCCTGGCTGCCATTTTTCCGTTCGGTAGTCGCGGGCCAAGACTGGTTGCCCTATCTTGAAGCTCCTGGTTGGCTTCTCATTTATGTGCTGGAACTGCTTATCCTCAACATCTCGTCTTATGTTTGGTTTGAGCAAATCCAAGCGACATCTTAGTCTCCGGTTGAAAAACAGTACGGCTGGAGTTTGGTTGGTTACTGCATGTGTCGCATTCCGGTAAGCAAACAGGAAGTTATCCACAATAACAACAGAAAATGCTGGAAAAACTCAGCAGGTCAGGCAACATCCGTGGAGAGAAATTTGAGTTGACGTTTCGGGTTTGACCCTTCTTCAAAACTGGAGAGAAAAGGAACTAGATCGAAGGCAGGGCTGCGATCGGACAAAAGAATAAAAGAACCAAAAGAAGTAAAAGAGATTAGAAGCTAGACGAGATGGTAATAGGCTGGGATTAGGTGTAAAGTGTAATGGCAGGGCAAAAGATAGCTGCCAGGTGTGAGAGAGAAACAAAAGGAAAGGGGGGGGGGGGGGGAGGAAAGGAGTGGAAAAATATAAGTAAAAATGAAATAGGGGCCGAGGTTATGATCTGAAATTGTTGAACTCGATATTGAGACCGGAAGGCTGCAGAGTGCCCACCTTGTGTTGCAGTGGTATGTCGTCATTATACATTGCCTTTATGGCCTTTTTAAAGGTCTGAACAAACCTCTCAGCCAATCCATTTGTGGCTGGATGATATGGGGCAGATGTGTAATGTTTCACCCCATTATTCTTCAGGAACCTCCAGAAATCCTCAGACACAAACTGTGGGCCATTGTCGGAACAGATCTGTTCTGGCAACCCATTCCTGGCGAAGATGGTCCTTAGGACTGCAATAGTTTTCTCCGTGGTGGTGGAGGACATTTTAATGACCTCTGGCCATTTCGAATGGGCGTCCACAGCGATTAGAAACATTGAGTCCATAAATGGACCAGCGAAATCAATGTGTACCCGTTGCCATGGAGATGAGGGCCACTCCCATGGATGTAGCGGGGCCTGTGGTGGAGCGTTTTGGACCTTCTGGCATCCTGTGCATCTCTTGGTCATATCCTCGATTTCTTTATCGATTCCCGGCCACCACACAAACGCCCTGGCTAGGCTCTTCATTTTTACCCCTCCCAGATGACCCTCGTGAAGCTCATTGAGTACTCTATCTCTCAACTTGGGCAGAATTACCACTCGGGATCCACACATCAAGGTTCCCCGGCACACTGACAGCTGTTCCCTCCTTGGCGAGAATGCTGGCAACAGTGAGTCGCCATATGCTGGCCATCCCTTCACCGTCAAATCATAGACCCGAGAGTGTGTCGGGTCATTTCGGGTTTCCTTCTCAATACTTGCATTTGTAACAGGCAAACATTCGACTATGGTCGCATGGAATATCTCCACAGGGTCCACTGCAGGTGCTTCTTCCGCTGTAGGCAACGGTAGGCGCGACAGCCCATCAGCGTTTCCATGTTGTTTCGTACCTTTGTACTCTATGTCATACTGATGTGCCCCTAGAAAAAGTGACCATCTTTGCAGCCGTTGCGCCGTCATCACCGGAACGCCCTTCTTTGGGTTAAAAATTGAGACCAGGGGTTGATGATCAGTCAGTCGGGTGAATTTCTGCCCGTGCAGATAGTGATTGAACTTCTTCACCCCCCACACCAGGCTGAGGGCCTCCCTGTCAATCTGGGCGTAGTTACGCTCGGCTGAGGCTAGCGAGCGCGATGCAAAGGCTATTGGCCTCTCTGAACCATCACGGAATTTGTGTGACAGCACCGCTCTAAAGCCGTAAGGTGACGCATCACATGCCAACCGAATCGGTAGTGTTGGGTTGTAGTGGGCCAATACTTCTTTTGAAGTGATTTGGCATTTACATTCCTGAAAGGCACACTTACACTCATCACTCCATTTCCATGTTACACCAGTTTGAAGGAGGGCGTTCAGTGGGTGCAGAATTGTAGATAAATTCGGCAAGAACTTATGGTAGTAGTTCACCAACCCGAGGAACGACCTCAGTTGCAACACATTTTCTGGTGCTGGAGCCTTGACTACAGCCTCAATCTTGTCCGGCGACTTATGCAACCCTTCCTCATCAATCATGTGGCCACAATACGAGATTTGCCTCCTGAAGAACTCGCATTTGGGACGGTTGGCTCGTAGCCCATATTCCTGTAATCTAGTGAGCACCTGCTCCAGGTTGGCAAGGTGTTCATTGTCATTTTCGCCCGTAAGCAAGATGTCGTCCAAATAACACTGGGTCCCCGGGATCCCTTGCAGGACTTGTTCCATTGCCCTCTGCCACATAGCCGGGGCCGATGCTACCCCAAATACCAGTCGATTGTACTGGTAAAGGCCTTTGTGAGTGTTTATCGTGAGGTATTTCCTAGATGCTTCTTCCACCTCCATTTGTAGATACGCTTGAGCCAGGTCAATCTTTGTAAAACGTTTCCCTCCAGATAGTGAGGCGAAAATATCTTCTATCCGCGGAAGCGGATACTGTACTGTGTGCAGGACTGGGTTCACAGTCACCTTGAAGTCCCCACAGATGCGAACCTTCCTTGGCTCCCCAGGCGTGCTGCTCAATGCTTTCTTCATTACAGGAACGATGGGTGTGGCCCACTCGCTCCAGTCCACCTTAGACAGCACCCCCGAACGCTCCAGACTCTCCAGTTCAGCTTCCACAGCTGGGCGTATTGCGTATGGCTCCGGTCTGGCCGTGAAAAATGTTGGGGTTGCGTTATCCTCAATCTTTATGGTTGCCTTTACTCCTTTTAGAGTCCCAAGTCCTTGTTGGAACACCTCTTCCGCATCAGATAGAATTTGTGACAGACGTCCAGGTGCGACGTCATCATCTTTTTTGTCAGTCACAGTTAGTGCCAGAATGGAATGCCAATCCAATTGTAGTTTTCGGGTCCATTCACGTCCCAATAATGGTGGTCCTCCATCTCGTAGTATATACATGTATAGTTTCTGTGTTTCCTTTCGGTTATATTCAACTGGCACCCTTATTTTTCCTCTGGGGTAGACCTTTTGCCCCGTGTATGTCTTCAATACAATGGACGTGTCCTTTAAGGGTATGTGTGAGAATAGCCGCTCATAGTCTCGTCGATTCATGACAGTTAGGGCTGATCCTGTGTCCAATTCCATCTTCACTGGGGACCCTGCTATCATGAGGGTGACCCAAATGGTTCGGTGATCTTCTTTTGCGATCACGTTGTGTAACTTTAAACAACTTAGTCGCCTGCTCCCGGAGTCCTTATCACTCTCCTGATCTTCTGAACTACTATCTGTCAGTTTCTTTACTTTCCTGTACTGTTCCTTAGTAGTTCTTGTCGTGTTGGTCTTCTTTCCCGACCTGCAGACTCTTGCTATATGTCCCATTTTCCCACATTGCCTGCATATTTTGTCTTTAAACCAGCAGTCCTTCTGCTCATGGGTTGTTCTGCCGCAGCGATAGCACTTTTCTGCTCCATACGCCATTTCGTTAGCGCTGTATTCTTGTGGTTTCTGTTGTATTTCCGCAGCTCCCCGTGCTGCTGCTTCGTAGGATACTGCCACGCTGAAAGCCTGTTCTAGCGTCAGGTCCTTTTTTGAAAGTAGTCGTTTCTGGGTTCCTTCACTCTGGAGCCCGCAGACAAACTTATCCCGTAAGGTGTCTGCCAGTCCTGCTCCGAACTGGCAATGCTTCGATAACTTGCGTAGTTCCGTAAGATAGTCAGCATTGCTCGCATCTTTGTGCTGGTTTCTTTTATGGAACTTGAATCTTTCTGCTATCAGCAGTGGTGTAGGGCTCAGGTGTTCCTGTAAGATATGAACAATCTCCTCAAAACTTTTCTCCATTGGTTTAGCTGGGGTAATTAAATTCCGCAATAGGCCGTACGTACTCGCACCCATCAGATTTAATAATACCGACGCCCTCTTTCCATCAGCCACCTCATTTGCCTTGCAGTACACTTCAATTCTTTCCACATACGTGGTCCAGTCTTCTACCTCGTTGTCGAAAGCAGTGATACTGCCACTTTTCGACATCTTGGGTGATTTAAAATGGCGCCTCCCGCGCTTTTGCTTCTTCCCCAATGGAATAAAATGGCGCCTCCCGCGCTTTTGCTTCTTCCCCTTACTGCCACGCTGCTCCTGGCGTTCTACGGGGTAATGGCGGCGACCCGCAGCTTCGGCGCGTCTCGCTTTCCTTCCCCCCGTTTAGTTTCTCTCCGCTGTCCTGTTCTCGAGCACCAACCGCGCCCTGTGCGCTCCACCCTCTCTCTCTTGTTTTCTTTTCCCGGCGACGCTGCGCGGCCCGATTTGTAGAGCTGCTCGATCGAGCTTGAGCCCGCCGCAGTCCGGAAGGGTCAGCGCGCTACCTGCTACCAGCACGATTCGCTGGAACCACAGTCTCTCCCGCAATTCTCCGAACACCGATGGATTCTTTGGGCGGTTGCCCTCGGTCGACGCCCGTTGCTCAGACTACGACCTTCCAGGACCTTCCTTTCAGGCGAGATCCCCGTGAGATGATGCCACACTGCAGGTGAGTTCGAACTTACTCGTCGCCACTGTAAAGTCCGCGCCTCAATAATACACGGACTTCGGGAGAACAGTTTAACAGGTACTTTCCTGAACAGGAGGCAACTTGAAACTGAAACTACAGAAGCCTGCTTGGGCCTTTTATACAGGGGTGGTCACTGCCGGTACTGCCGTCTAAGACCAGTTATTCCCTTAAAGGTACATACACAACAATTGAGTGGCTTGCTAGCCCATTTCAGAGTGCAGTTAAGAGTCAACCACATTGTGGGTCTGGAGTCACATATAATAGGCCAGACCGGGTAAGGATTGCAGGTTTCCTTGCCTAAAGGACATTAGTGAACCAGTTGGGTTTTTACAACAATCCGGTAGTTTTATGGTCACCATTCCTGACACTAGCTTTTTCATTTCAGATTTATTTAATTAACTGAATTTAAATCCCCCAGCTACCGTGGTGGGATTTGAACTGACATTATTAGTCCAGGCCTCCGGATTACTAGTTCAGTAACATAACCACTATGCCAATGTACTGCATATTCTTAAAATCTACCATCTGATCCATAATATGGATGAAATTGTGAACACTTAGAAAGGTGAGGAGTCGTCAAGGATAGTCAGCATGGATCTGTAAAGTGAGGGCGTGCTTCACTATTGAATTTTGTTATGGAAAACACAGGAACATGATGAATGTTACATATCCGCTGTATAAATGGAATTTCTGAAGGTATTTGATTCAGATGCTACATAAGAGACTTGCTATGAAGGTTAAGGCAGATGATATTAGAGTGAACGCAGCTGCATAGAATGATTGCTGGAGACAGAAAGCAACAGTAGGGATAAATGAACATTTTAGAGTGATGGGAGGTGGGCCATAGGGTGCCTCAGGTATCTGTGCTGGGATATCTTTTGTTTTCCATTTATATAAATGATTGGAATAAAGATGCAAGAGGAATTAAATACAGGTTATAGTCCTGAACTGGAAAGACAAAGTTGTGAATTCAAATTCCACCATGACAGGTTGTGAAAATGAATTCAATAAAGTTGATAATTTGTCACTATGAGGGCAGCCGGATTGTCAAAAACTCCAACTGGTTCACTAATGTCCTTCAGGGAAGAGAACTTGCCTACCTGGTCTGGCCTACACGGGGCTTCAGTCTCACACCATGTGGTTGACTCTTAAGCCACTTATGTTCATAAGGCATTCAGCTGCAGCTGGTTTCAAGAATATTGGTCTATTTGTGCTTATGTTATCTAGGGAATCACTAAATGTGTGACTCCTGAATATTAATTTTGTAATTTAATTTTATTTCAATGTTATATAATTTCATTGATTTTCTAAAGCTCTAACCTATCACATCTCTCATGGCTTCTACTAAGTACTATGCCTCTGCCTGACATTTTCTCACTCTACCAAGACAGCAGCAAAGTTTCACATTTCTTTTACTGCAGTAGTAGCTGTATTTCCCCTCCCGCTGCCAATTTTATTCCCTCCTCTGCTGAAGGCAGCAACCCTTCCTGGAGTTAGTTCCACAGATTCGGGCCACCGTTCAATACCTCATCCTTCTACATGTCTGAACATTGGCTGGTTATTTGATTGAGGCGGGCCATTACAGCAAAACCCAATCCTATCCTCATTCAACATCCATATGTGGCAACTTTCCAGCAGGAATCGCTGGATTATGACCAGGAATGGGAACAGCATCAGATCTTCCCCCTCCCTAGCCCAGGGAATGTGAGATTAATTGTAGTGCCCCAGTTGCCCAGGTTGAGATCATCTCAGACCATCAATCAAACCTGGGACCAGTCTGGTTTGTATGGTGAAAAGCACACCACATAGTGCACTCAACTTCTAAGCCACTTAGGGATCTTGAGTTAAGTCCTCCCCTTACAGGAATAAAGTAGTACTTTGGTAGGAACTCTGTTCGAGATAAACGAATCTCGATTTTTTGTTTTTGGCATCAGGGTTTACTGCAATTGCAACGGGTTGGAAAACAAGACTTGTTACTAAGTTGTACTGTCTTCACATTCTGTCAGTGTTCATACTCTGAAAGTGATATGCATTACTCCTGGGGAAGTTAGTGGGCTTCACTCTGTGCAATAAAGTTAACTGATGCCAAGGAAAAATTATTTGCTTTTTTGTGGTAATTGTTAGATCCGTGTATCTTGATGTTGTGTGTCCTTCAATAATTAGACAAGAGACTGCAGGGAACAATCAACAGGTGTTTACTGGATGAGGGTTACTCTAAAACTAACTGTACAGATCCCTACTCAGGGTTTATATACAGGTGTGGTCAAGGCCGGTACTACAGTGTACAGGAGCTGTAAAAAGTAGTTCTCCCCTTAAAAGTACATACACTACAATTCCTCCCCTTTTAGATTAACAGTACCGTAACATTCATTTAACAATTAAATATCAACTAATTACAATTAACACTTTTAACATGCAACATTAACTGAAAATAGTCTATTTATAAATTCAGTCTTTGGGGCGGCTTCCTGATCCTTTCTGGATAGCGCCTTTCCTGAGTGTCTTGCTCCTGGTGTGGAGGCGATTCTGGCCCCGTCGTCGGTTGGTTCATCAGCTTCCGATGCTACTGCTTCTGGGGTAGATGCTACCTGTATGTCGGGTTCATCACCAGGTTTCGCGAGACATGGGGTTGACTCGTTCCTGTGACTCTAGGATCTGGTCAACATGGCGTCTCACAATGTTCTCCCCAACATCCACTGTGTACATTAGTGGCCCCTGCCGTGTGCATATCGTTCCTGGTTGCCATTTCGCTGTTCGGTAGTCGCGGGCCAAGACTGGTTGCCCTACATTGAAGCTCCTTGTCGGCTTCTCATTGATGTGCTGGAATTGTTTATTCTCAACATCTCTTCGTACATTTGGTCTGAGCAAATCCAGACGAGATCTCAACCTTCGGTTAAAGAACATCATGGCCGGGGTCTGGTTGGTGACTGCATGTGTCGCATTTCTGTAGGCTAACAGGAAATTGTCCACCTTATGCTGCAGTGGAATGTCATCATCGCACATGGCCCTTACTGCTTTTTTAAAGGTTTGTACTAACCTCTCAGCCAATCCATTTGTGGCTGGGTGATACGGGGCGGATGTGTAATGCCTTACCCCATTCCTTTTCATAAATCTTTGAAACTCTTCGGACACAAACTGTGGTCCGTTATCAGAGCAAATCTGCTCTGGCAAGCCGTTCCTGGCAAATATGGTCTGTAGGACTGCAATAGTTTTCTCCGTGGTGGAGGAGGACATTTTGATCACCTCAGGCCATCTCGAGTGCGCATCCACGGCTATAAAAAACATTGAGTCCATGAATGGACCAGCAAAATCAATATGCACCCGTTGCCATGGAGATGAGGGCCACTCCCATGGGTGGAGAGGGGCATGTGGTGGTGCATTTTGGACCTTCTGGCATCCTGAGCAGCTCTTTCTCAGGTCCTCAATTTGCTGATCGATCCCCGGCCACCACACAAGCCCTAGCAAGGCTTTTCATTTTCACCCCTCCCAGATGGCCTTCGTGAAGCTCATTGAGCACTCTCTCCCTTAACTTGGGTGGAATCACCACTCTGGATCCACACATCAAGGTCCCCTGGCATACTGACAGCTGTTCTCTTCTGGATGAGAATGCTGGCAACAGTGAGTCGCCATGTGTTGGCCATCCCTTCACCGTCAAGTCATATACCCGAGACAGTGTCGGGTCATTTCGGGTCTCCTTCTCTATACCAGCGTTAGTTACTGGCAAGCGCTCAATTATAGTCGAATGAAATATTTCGACAGGGTCCACTTCTGGGGCTTCCTCCGCAGTAGGCAGTGGTAGGCGTGATAGCTGATCAGCATTTCCATGCTGTTTCGTGCCCTTATACTCGATTTCATATTGGTTCGCCCCTAGAAAAAGGGACCATCTTTGTAGCCGTTGCGCAGTCATCACCGGAACGCCCTTCTTTGGATTAAAGATGGAGACAAGTGGTTGGTGGTCAGTCAGCAAGGTGAACTTCTGCCCGTGCAGATAGTGATTGAACTTTTTCACTCCCCACACTAGGCTGAGGGCCTCCCTGTCAATCTGGGCGTAGTTACGCTCGGCTGAGGCTAGTGATCGTGACGCAAAGGCTATTGGCCTCTCTGAGCTGTCCGAGAATTTGTGCGACAGCACCGCTCCAATGCCATAGGGTGATGCATCACACGCCAACCGAATTGGTAGTGCTGGGTTGAAATGAGCCAACACCTCTTTTGATGTGATCAATTCTTTGCTCTTCTGGAAAGCTCGTTTACATTCGTCATTCCACTTCCATGGTACCCCCGTTTGCAGTAGGGTGTTCAGTGGGTGTAGTACTGTAGACAAATTCGGCAAGAACTTATGGTAGTAGTTCACCAGCCCGAGGAACGACCTCAGTTGTGACACATTTTCCGGTGCTGGAGCCTTGACTACTGCCTCAATCTTTTCAGGGGACTTATGTAACCCCTCTTCATCAACAACGTGGCCACAATACGAGATCTGCTTCTGGAAAAACTCGCATTTGTGGCGATTAGCTCGAAGCCCATATTCCTTCAATCTAGTGAGCACCTTCTCCAGGTTGGCGAGGTGATCACTGTCATTTTCGCCCGTGACCAGGATGTCGTCCAAATAACACTGGGTCCCTGGAATCCCTTGCAGGACTTGATCCATTGCCCTTTGCCAAATAGCCGGAGCTGATGCTACCCCGAACACCAGCCGGTTATATTGGTAGAGACCTTTGTGAGTGTTGATCGTGAGGTATTGTTTCGAGGCTTCTTCTACCTCCATTTGCAGGTACGCCTGGGCCAGATCAATCTTAGTGAAGTGTTTCCCTCCAGATAGCGAGGCGAAAATATCTTCAATCCGCGGAAGCGGATATTGTACCGTGTGAAGGACTGGGTTCACTGTCACCTTAAAGTCCCCACAGATGCGAACCTTCTTTGGTTCCCCAGGCGTATTACTCAATGACCTCTTCATTACAGGAATGATGGGTGTAGCCCACTCGCTCCAGTCCACTTTGGACAGTACTCCTGAACGTTCCAAACCTTCCAGCTCTGCTTCGACAGCTGGGTGGATTGCATAAGGCACCAGTCTGGCCTTAAAAAACTTTGGGCTTGCAATTTCCTCTATTTTGATCGTCGCTGTTATGCCTTTTAGTGTTCCGAGTCCCTCCTGGAACACTTCTTGTGCGTCAGTTAGCATTTTTGACAGTCGTCCAGGTGTGACGTCGTCATCCTTTTTGGCATCTACAGTCACTGCTTGTATGGAATGCCAATCTAGCTGTATCTTCCGGATCCATTCACGTCCTAGTAGTGGTGGTCCTCCCTCTGGCAATACATATAGGTCCATTTTTGGTGTTTCCTTGCCGTTATATATAACGTTCACCCTTATTTTTCCTTTGGGGTAGACTTTTTGCCCCGTGTACGTCTTCAAGACGATCTCTGTATCTCTCAAGGGTATATGTGAGAATAGCCGCTTGTAGTCCCTTCGGTTTATGACAGTTAGGGCTGATCCTGTGTCCAATTCCATTTTCACTTGGACTCCGGCTATCTTGAGCGTGACCCAGATAGTTTGGTGATCCTCTGTTTTGATCACATTATGTAGTTTCAGACAACCCAGCTCCTTGCTTCCGGAGTCTGTATCACTTTTCTGTTCGTCTGAACTACTCTCCGTCACCTCATGTACCTTCTTGTACTTCTCCTGTGGAGATTTCTTGCTGCTGGTTTTCTTTTCCGACCTGCAGACTCTTGCTATGTGTCCTACTTTTCCACACTGTCTGCACACTTGGTCCTTGAACCAGCAATCATTATGGTCGTGTGTTGTTCTGCTGCAGCTATAGCACTTCACTGTTCCGTATGACATTTCATTTGTGCCATATTCTTGCGGCCTCCGTTGTATCTCTGCCGCGCCCCGTGCTGCTGCTTCGTGTGATACTGCCATGCTGAAAGCCTTGTCCAGCGTAAGATCCTTTTCTGATAGAAGCCGTTGCTGGGTTCCTTCACTTTGAAGCCCACACACAAACTTGTCCCTTAAAGTATCTGCTAGTCCCGTTCCAAACTGGCAGTGTTTCGATAGCTTGCGCAGTTCCGTTAAAAACTCAGCATTACTTTCGTCTTTATGCTGGTTCCTTTTGTGAAACTTAAATCTTTCCGCTATCAGCAGCGGTGTGGGGTTTAAGTGGTCCTGTAGGATTGACACTATGTTTTCAAAATCCTTTTCTACTGGCTTCTCTGGGGTTACTAGGTTTCATAGTAAGCCATACGTTTTTGCACCCATTGAATTCAACAATACCAGCGCTTTCTTGTCATCTGGCACTTCATTCGCCTTGCAGTATACTTCTATGCGTTCGACATATGTTGTCCAATCTTCGACTTCATTGTCGAACGCTGTGATACTGCCACTCTTCGGCATTTTTGGGTGTGGTTAGACTGGCTCAAAATGGCGTCTCCCGCGCTCTCCCTTCTTCTCCGCTGCGGCTCAAAATGGCATCTCCCGCACTCTCCCTTCTTCCCCGCTGACGCTGCTCGGCCCTTGAACACCGGCTGCGCTCTGCTCTCTCTCGTTGACGCCACTCGGTCCTGAACACCGGTTGTGCCCTGTACGCTCTACCCTCTCTCTTCTCCCGTCGACGCTGCTCGGCCTTTTTCAGTGCCGTCGGTCGGCTCTAGCCGCCGCTGTCCGGGGAGGGTCTGCGCCGTACCTGTTGCCAGCCCGTTTCACTGGACCACCATGACTGGAGAACCAAGCTCAGCTCTCAACAGCCTCCCCTGCGATGCTCAAGTCTCCGCTGGATGGTCGACGCCCGTGCTTCTGGACTCGGCCTTCTTCTTTCACTGTTCTCCAGGAGCGAATCCCTGGGAGGTGATGCAGAGTTGCAGGTAGGTTTGAATCTTCTCGTCGCCAATGTTAGATCCGTGTATCTTGATGTTGTGTGTCCTTCAATAATTAGACAAGAGACTGCAGGGAACAATCAACAGGTGTTTACTGGATGAGGGTTACTCTAAAACTAACTGTACAGATCCCTACTCAGGGTTTATATACAGGTGTGGTCACTGCCGGTACGACAGTATACAGGAGCTGTAAAAAGTAGTTCTCCCCTTAAAGGTACATACACTACAGTAATTAATAATAAGCCCCGCTTGGTGATGCCTTCACCATCTCTCGGGTTCAAACAGGTTTGCTCAAATCAATAAAACAGTCGATTAAAGGAACTGCACCATAGGAATAATGAAGTGCAGAAAGCTTTTACTGATAGCAGTTATGTGGAACTTATTATTGCTACAACTCTACCTATCTGCCTATACATATAATTATTCAGGAAAAGAGCTGAGAAATGTCCTTTATAATGAAACCTCCATGACCATGATAATAAAGCCAACTTCAAAAAGTAAATTGGCTTTGAGAGCAAGGAAAATAAATTAATATTTCTGATTCTAATCACTGTAATTATACTGCAGAGAAAGTCTAGATTTGTACATGCTGTGCGACATTACACAAGCACGCCTCCTATTCATTTAAAATCCAACCATAATACAATGGCTTACTGGGCAAAGGCTATTGCCTGATATCAAAACCAGCTTTTCATGTTATTTTTTCCCTAAGTAAATTGCTTATTATAATTGGCAGAGCTTTCTATGGCACAGATAGCGTCAACTCTGAAAAGGGTAATGCTTAAGATGTTGAGAGTCTGCAAATCATATCACAAGTGTTTTCACAATCAATTGAAACATCCGAGAGATTTAAATATAATTTACAAATGGCTAGTAGTCTGTTTTATTAGGTTCTCTTAATGAGCCAAAAATAATAAGCTATATCGTACAAGTTACGGCAGCACAACGGAGAGCCAAATCTTAAATTATTTTAAAGTTGATCTTTGAAAGACACTGTAAAAATAATGGGGTCATCAGATGTGGCTTAATATCTTGTCTGCAGTATCAACCGCTAAAGATTTGGTTGCAAGCCGCAGAATATGTTTTTTAAAGTTGCGATACCTCGGCCTCTTTATCCCCCTCCCCCACCTCCCTTGGTGGAAGTTGTTTTCTTTCAATGTGTTTAATTCGCAAACCTGATGTGCATTTTGTAAACTATCTTACAACGTCTCAACATCAAAATTGACCAGAACCCCTCCCTCCACCTTTGGTCTGAGATGTAGACTGTTTATGGGGTCCATTTTGGCAACCAACATAGATCCAAAGGTTGATACGGCGGAAATGTTACTAAAGTCAAATCTTGTGATCCCATTACTGCTCTTATTTCAGGGATATTTATTGCTAATGTAACTTTAAAATAATTTACAATTTAGCTTCTTGATTAACTCTTGTGACCCTAAAAAAAAGCCTCCTCAACCTGGATTCGTCCCATCCTCCTAAATACTGACTGTCATCCTACCTTCTCTGACCAGGGACTGGCTGATGAAACCACAAATAAAGCAGTAAGTAAAAAGTTACTGCACATTCACAACCACATTTGTAAAATAGACAGTTTCATTGGTTGGCGGGAACACAGACATCAGATATAGGCCTAATCCAATGGTAAATTTAGCACAGTAATGGCAAGATCAATTCAACTTGGGAACTTGATTGTAATTTAACAATTATGAAATTTAAAATAATCAGTGACAACTGGTCCTTGTAAAACTGCTCTTATCTATTAAAATTAAGATAATCAGTGAGGCTCAACGAATCGGATTTCAGACCTTCCTTTAGTCTCCCATCAGCAGCAGCTGCTCCGTTTGGAAAAATTGTTTTAACAAATATTCCCATCCGTCCTCGGGCAGAATCCTGACCACCAACTATGCTGAAACCAAGACCCTGGAAAATACAGTTAAAATGAAATAATTAAGACTTGTCACAATTTAATGTTTATTCTGGTTAACCTTTTTAATTTCGCTCAGAAAAGAAACATCTCTTCAGCAATTCCTTTCTTCTGTCCGGATAGAATACACACAGGGAGGTAACATTTTTAATTAACAAAGCTTTAAAAAATATTATTGAGAAACTATAGTCACAGCTTGTGTTGCAGGACACCGGCAAGGTTGAAAAGATTAGGAGAAGAAAGGAAAAATCAAGGAGTTCCCAAAACGTCGAAGAAATCCCCTGCCGCTGGAAACACTGACAACTGTTAACATTGGCCCTGAATTCGCGGTTGGTATGATGGCGTACTCTCGGAGTATGCTGTCTTACCGCCTTTGAAATTGACCGCAAGTTTGGGATTTCCGCATGTGCCAAATCCCGAACGTGTGATCTGTCAAGTTCCGACTGCACATGGGCTTCGCTGCATGTTTTACCTCCTCATACAAATGAACATGCTGGCGAAAAGTTGGTCTAATTGCCCAAATACTGCAAAGTAATTACCCTGAAAATATTTAGGTCTGGTGCAAACAGGCACAGGAACTCTGTTGTACAGCGTAAGGGGAGGGGGCGGATGAGAAAATTGTATTACAAACCTGTTCTAAACATTGCTGTTGTCACACAAAAAGGCCAATTTGTATTTAATCTCCCATTCTCTTCCATATACGATATATCAAGGGAGCTCTTTCTGTCCATTAGATAATTTGTATTGATAAAACACATGGGGCTGAATTTTGCCGGCGCTCAGAGTGCAGGTTTGGAGGCGGGTCCGCTGTCAAATCGAAATGATTGACAACCCGCCTCCATGTAAGTTTCCAAAGTGTCGGGTCTGCGATATCAGAACTGACCCAACACCAAGCGGCGGGGAAGGCATTTAAGATAGTTAAATGCTTGTTAAGTGCTTGTTTACTACTATTTTGCCAGCAAATTTCTATTTTCCTACTTTTTTAATGGGCTTCACGTCGTTCGGAGATCATGTCAGGTAAGTAGGTCGGGTTCTCTATGTCTCCCCATTGCTGTGAATAGGTGACAGCTGCAAAATTGGTATGAAAGCTACCATTTCACAGCTGTTCACTTTCCAATGTCAGAAGCTTGAGCCTTCAGGACTTGGAAGATACTTTTGAGCTGTATGCAGTTTGGAAGTGTTTGGGGTAAACTCTCTATCCACTGCCACCTCCTTGGAGCAAGCTCTTTCACCCTTAACAGATCACTTCTGTCATCTCCACCTCACCTGCAATTTATTCCAGCAACATCGGTGCCCTTGAAAAAATCTCACCTTGGTCCTCTGAATCCTGTTATATCCGTGTATCTTAATGTTGTGTCCTTCAATAATCAGACAAAGACTGCAGGGAACGATCAACAGGTGTTTACTGAATGAGGGTTCAAACTGCAACTGACTGTACAGATCACTACTCAGGGTTTATATACAGGTGTGGTCACTGCCGGTACTACAGGATACAGGAGCTGTAAAAAGTAGTTCTCCCCCTTAAAAGGTAAATACATTACAATTCCTCCCCTTTTAGATTAACAGTACCATAACACTCATTTAACAATTAAATATCAACTAATTACAATTAACTCTTTTAACATGCAACATTAACTGAAAACAGTCTATTTATAAATTCAGTCTTTGGGGAGGCTTCCTGATTCTTTCTGGATAACGCCTTTCCTGAGTGTCTCGCTCTTGGTGCAGAGGCGATTCTAACACCCTGTCGTCAGTTGATTCATCAGCTTCCAATGCTATTGTTTCTGAGGTAGATGCGACCTGTACATCAGGTTCCTCACCAGGTACGTATGGCCGAGACATGGGGTTGACTAGTTCCTGTGACTCTAGGATCTGGTCAGCATGGCATCTCACAATGTTCTCCCCAACATCCACTGTGTACATTAGTGGCCCCTGCCGTGTGCATATCGTTCCTGGTTGCCATTTCTCTGTTCGGTAGTCGCGGGCCAAGACTGGTTGCCCTACATTGAAGCTCCTTGTCGGCTTCTCATTGATGTGCTGGAATTGCTTACTCTCAATATCTCTTCGTACATTTGGTCTGAGCAAATCCAGACGAGATCTCAACCTTCGGTTAAAGAACATCATGGCCGGGGCCTGGTTGGTGACTGCATGTGTCGCATTTCTGTAGGCTAACAGGAAATTGTCCACCTTATGCTGCAGTGGAATGTCGTCATCGCACATGGCCCTTACTGCTTTTTTAAAGGTTTGTACGAACCTCTCAGCCAATCCATTTGTGGCTGGATGATACGGGGCGGATGTGTAATGCCTTACACCATTCCTTTTCATAAATCTTCGAAACTCTTCGGACACAAACTGTGGTCCGTTATCAGAGCAAATCTGCTCTGGCAAGCCGTTCCTGGCAAAAATGGTCCGTAGGACTGCAATAGTTTTCTCCGTGGTGGTGGAGGACATTTTGATCACCTCAGGCCATTTCGAGTGCGCATCCACAGCTATTAAAAACATTGAGTCCATGAATGGACCAGCAAAATCAATATGCAACCGTTGCCATGGAGATGAGGGCCACTCCCATGGGTGTAGAGGGGCATGTGCCTGACCTGCTGAATTTTTCCAGCATTTTCTGTTGTTATTTCGGATTTCCAACATCTGCATTATTTTGCTATCGATGTGGTGGTGCATTTTGGACCTTCTGGCTTCCTGAGCAGCTCTTTGTTAGGTCCTCGATTTGCTGATCGATCCCCGGCCACCACACATAAGCCCCAGCAAGGCTTTTCATTTTCACCCCTCCCAGATGACCTTCGTGAAGCTCATTGAGCACTCTCTCCCTTAACTTGGGTGGAATTACCACTCGGGATCCACACATCAAGGTCCCCTGGCATACTGACAGCTGTTCTCTTCTGGATGAGAATGCTGGCAACAGTGAGTCGCCATGTGCTGGCCATCCCTTCACCGTCAAATCATATACCCGAGACAGTGTCGCGTCATTTCGGGTCTCCTTCTCTATACCAGCGTTAGTTACTGGCAAGCATTCAATTCTAGTCGAATGAAATATTTCGACAGGATCCACTGCTGGTGCTTCCTCCGCAGTAGGCAGTTACAGGCGTGATAGCCCATCAGCGTTTCCATGCTGTTTCGTGCCCTTCTACTCGATTTCATATTGGTGCGCCCCTAGAAAAAGGGACCATCTTTGTAGCCGTTGCACAGTCATCACCGGAATGCCCTTCTTTGGATTAAAGATGGAGACAAGTGGTTGGTGGTCAGTCAGCAAGGTGAACTTCTGCCCGTGCAGATAGTGATTGAACTTTTTCACTCCCCACACTAGGCTGAGGGCCTCCCTGTCAATCTCGGCGTAGTTACGCTCGGCTGAGGTTAGTGACCGAGACGCAAAGGCTACTGGCCTCTCCGAGACGTCCGGGAATTTGTGCGACAGCACCGCTCCAATGCCATAGGGTGATGCATCACATGCCAACCGAATTGGTAGTGCTGGGTTGAAATGAGCCAACACCTCTTTTGATGTGATCAATGCTTTGCTCTTTTGGAAAGCTCGTTTACATTCGTCACTCCACTTCCATGGTACCCCCGTTTGCAGTAGGGTGTTCAGTGGGTGTAGTACGGTAGACAAATTCGGCAAGAACTTATGGTAGTAGTTCACCAGCCCGAGGAACGACCTCAGTTGTGACACATTTTCCGGTGCTGGAGCCTTGACTACTGCCTCAATCTTTTCAGGGGACTTATTTAACCCCTCTTTATCAATAACGTGGCCACAATACGAGATCTGCTTCTGGAAAAACTCGCATTTGTGGCGATTAGCTCGAAGCCCATATTCCTTCAATCTAGTGAGCACCTGCTCCAGGTTGGCGAGGTGATCACTGTCATTTTCGCCCGTGACCAGGATGTCGTCCAAATAACACTGGGTCCCTGGAATCCCTTGTAGGACTTGTTCCATTGCCCTTTGCCAAATAGCCGGAGCTGATGCTACCTCGAACACCAGCCGGTTGTATTGGTAGAGACCTTTATGACTGTTGATCGTGAGGTACTGTTTCGAGGCTTCTTTTACCTCCATTTGCAGGTACGCCTGGGCCAGATCAATCTTAGTGAAGCGTTTCCCTCCAGATAGCGAGGCGAAAATATCTTCAATCCGCGGAAGCGGATATTGTACAGTGTGAAGGACTAGGTTCACTGTCACCTTAAAGTCCCCACAGATGCGAACATTCTTTGGTTCCCCAGGCGTATTACTCAACGACCTCTTCATTACAGGAACGATGGGTGTAGCCCACTCGCTCCAGTCCACTTTGGACAGTACTCCTGAACGTTCCAAACCTTCCAGCTCTGCTTCGACGGCTGGGCGGGTCGCATCTGGCCTTAAAAAACTTTGGGCTTGCATTTTCCTCTATTTTGACCGTCGCTGTTATGCCTTTTAGTATTCCGAGTCCCTGCTGGAACACTTCTTGTGCGGCAGTTAGCATTTTTGACAGTCGGCCAGGTGTGACGTCGTCATCCTTTTTGGCATCTACAGTCAGTGCTTGTATGGAATGCCAATCTAGCTGTATCTTCTGGATCCATTCACGTCCTAGTAGTGGTGGTCCTCCATCTGGCAATACATATAGGTCCATTTTTGGTGTTTCCTTGCCATTATATATAACGTTCACCATTATTTTTCCTTTGGGGTAGACTTTTTGCTCCGTGTACGTCTTCAAGACAATCTTTGTATCTCTCAAGGGTATATGTGAGAATAGCCGCTTGTAGTCCCTTCGGTTTATGACTGTTAGGGCTGATCCTGTGTCCAATTCCATTTTCACTTGGACTCCTGCTATCTTGAGCGTGACCCAGATAGTTTGGTGATCCTCCGTTTTGATCACATTATGTAGTTTCAGACAACCCATCTCCTTGCTTCCGGAGTCTGTATCACTCTTCTGTTCGTCTGAACTATTCTCCGTCATCTTATGTACCTTCTTGTACTTCTCCTGTGGAGATTTCTTGCTGCTGGTTTTCTTTCCTGACCTGCAGACTCTTGCTATGTGTCCTACTTTTCCACACTGTCTGCACACTTTGTCCTTGAACCAGCAATCATTATGGTCGTGTGTTGTTCTGCCGCAGCGATAGCACTTCACTGTTCCGTATGACATTTCATTTGTGCCATATTCTTGCGGTCTCCGTTGTATCTCTGCAGCGCCCCGTGCTGCTGCTTCATGTGATACTGCAATGCTGAAAGCCTTGTCCAGCGTAATATCCTTTTCTGATAAAAGCCGTTTCTGGGTTCCTTCACTTTGAAGCCCACACACAAACTTGTCCCTTAAAGTATCTGCTAGTCCCTTTCCAAACTGGCAGTCTTTCGATAGCTTGCACAGTTCCGTTAAATACTCAGCATTACTTTCATCTTTATGCTGGTTCCTTTTGTGAAACTTAAATCTTTCTGCTATCAGCAGCAGTGTGGGGTTTAAGTGGTCCTGTAGGATTGACACTATGTTTTCAAAATCCTTTTCTACTGGCTTCTCTGGGGTTACTAGGTTTCGTAGTAAGCCATACGTTTTTGCACCCATTGAATTCAACAATACCAGCGCTTTCTTGTCATCTGGCACTTCATTCGCCTTGCAGTATACTTCTATGCGTTCGACATATGTTGTCCAATCTTCGACTTCATTGTTGAACGCTGTGATACTGCCACTCTTCGGCATTTTTGGGTGTGGTTAGACTGGCTTAAAATGGCGTCTCCCGCGCTTTCCTTTCTTCCCCGCTGCGGCTTAAAATGGCGTCTCCCGCGCTTTCCTTTCTTCCCCGCTGCGGCTTAAAATGGCGTCTCCCGCGCTGCTGCCAACGCCGCTCTCGGCGGTCCTCGTGGCAAATGGCGACGCCCTGTGGGTTTCGTGCGCTGCTCCTGCGCTGCTGCCAATGCCGCTCCCTGCTGTCCTCGTGGCAATGGCAGCGCCTCGCGTTTTCCTGCGCGCCTCTCTCCCCCGTTGACGCTGCTCGGCCCTTGAACACCGGCTGCGCTCTGCTCTCTCTCGTCTCTCTCCCCGTTGATGCCGCTCAGTCCTGAACACCGGCTGCACCCTGAGCGCTCTGCCCTCTCTCTCTCCCCCGTCGACGCTGCTCGGCCTTTTTCTGTGCCGCTCGGTCGGCTCTAGCCGCCGCTGTCCGGGAAGGGTTTGCGCAGTACCTGTTGCCAGCCCGTTTCGCTGGACCACCGTGACTGGAAAGCCAAGCCTGGCTCTCGACAGCCTCCCCTGTGATGCTCAAATCTCCGTGGTCGACGCCCGTGCTTCTGGATTCGACCTCCTTCCACTGTTCTCCAGGAGCGAATCCCTGGGAGGTGATGCAGAGTTGCAGGTAGGTTCGAATCTGCGTCGTCACCAATGTTATATCCGTGTATTTTAATGTTGTGTCCTTCAATAATCAGACAAAGACTGCAGGGAACGATCAACAGGTGTTTACTAAATGAGGGTTCAAACTGCAACTGACTGTACAGATCACTACTCAGGGTTTATATACAGGTGTGGTCACTGCCGGTACTACAGGATACAGGAGCTGTAAAAAGTAGTTCTCTCCCTTAAAGGTACGTACATTACAAATCCCTCCACGATCAGCCCTAACACCAACATCACCAACAACAATACCAACCTTCTCCACAATCACCTGATGCTGCACAGGACACAGTGCATCAGCATCCAGCAACATTGCTGCCCGAGAGGCCAGCGCTGGCATCACCATGGCCAGATTTACTTCACTTGACGCTGTATACCGTGGCTGTCATATGATGCGCCAGATTGACACCACCCCATACCAGCACCGTAAAGCAGCCCTACAATGTCCAAGCCATTCCTTTCACACTCATCACTATAGTGGGGTGGGGGGGGCGGAGTTACATCCCAACCTTCACTGGAACTCACTAAGACACTTCGAAAGGTGAGTAGAGATCTGTCCAATAAGGTAAAGTGTTGAAAATATAGATTTCAATGTTTGACAACACATTAACAGAAACTTCACATGAACATTGGCTAAACCACCCAGGTGCCTACCCTTGTGTGTTGTTAGTTGGTATGCTTGCAGTAGGTTGAGGATGAGTGTGAGGGGTGGCTAGTGAGATGGGGAAGTGATAATGTAGATAGAGAAGGATGGGTGGAGGCGGAAGGTAAGTTGGTGTGAGTAAAGATGTGCAGGAGTAGGGTAGGAAAGGCAGAGCGATGTGGATGTGATGAGTGGCACAGCAGGGTGAGGTTGAGTGTGGCTTTGTAGTAACGTTTTGTGATCTGCTCAGATCATTGAAAGGTTTGCGCCACTACAGCCTGGTCCTCCTGGCCACATCCCTGCTTGTGCCCTCCTGTGCAATGTGAAACCAGGCTGCGTGATCTCCTGGGGAGGTCTCTTCCGCCCATGGGAAGGGAAGAGAACCTCCCTGCATGCAGTGACACCATCCATAAGCATATGGAGGGAGTCATGGGAGAGCCTGGGTGCAGCCGTGCACCTCTGTGCAGTGCTTGCAGCACCTCAATGTTGCAGAACATGGACAGCACAACTGTCAAAATCAATTAGGACATGGCCCCTTTAAGGAAACTGGCTGATGACGCGTCATCAAATAATGTCATCAGAGCCACTTCCTATTAATTGACCGGGAACCTCGGAGGGCGGGCTTAACAAGCTCTATTAACGAAAAATTGCTTGAGAGTGCGGACTTCAGGAGGCAGCAGGCTGGGACCGCGACACCGATGCTGGCCACCCCAGACCCGCCTCGGCTGGTGAAATCACGGCCATAGCAAATTTGTTTTCAGTAGATTAGGTTATTCATACTGAAAGAAAGGGATTGTGTCCATTATCCCAGCTGTGTTTTGCTTTTAGAAATAGTGGTAACATCTTATCTTGGTTATTGGGCAGAAAATAGCTTGAGAAAATTGAATGGGACTCATTTTATTAACGGACAATTGTTTCATGAGGTGAGCCATGGCTGGGAGAGAGAGTCAAAATTCCCTCCTTTTGGAAGTCCGATGGTTGAAGGGCACCTGCTTGGGGAAACGAGTTGCTCCTTGCAAAAGCTCTCTGTGCATTTATGGCAGAAATAGTCCGAGTAAATACATTCATTTCTGTAACTGTATGGCATACATGTTTTAATAGCCTTTTAAAATGAGTTGTGGGCAAATCTGTGAAAAAGAATTTGGTTTAACAAAGTCAACATTGTTAGATCTCATTGTTACTTGTGTAATCTGTAATTTACGCAATGGAAGATGACTAAAAAACGATCACAGCACCAGGATGTCTCCTCTGTTTCCTGATTGGCTAAGAGTCAGGAAGTGAAAGGAACACTGCCCCACGTGATCCCAGGTTCGCGTACACACAACGGCGTGCTCCTTGCTCCGTGGGGCACTACGCTGCGCACAACTCTGCAGTGGTTGAGAGCAAATTCTTGAAGGGGGGTTTCACACAAGTTAAGTGCGAATTTCCTTCGGATGTCAGCGGCATACGCCACCGACCGCAGATTCAGGGCCATCAAAGACGAAACTACACACATGTTAAAAATGAAAAAGGAAATGCTGCAAATACACAACAGCTCAGTTAACATTTCTGGTGGGACTCTTCTGCAGAATGCTGTTTTTCTCTTTCCGGTGCTGACTTACCAGCTATGTAGTTCCAGGATTTTTTGTTTTTATTTCCGATTCCCAGATTGTCTTTTTATCTTTACCATATGTATCAAACTGCATTTTAATAGGGGTGGATTTATTGAGCCTATCCTGTTGCTAAAAATTCTTACGTTTTTATGTTGATATGTGCTGCAATAGCAACATCAGAGGAAAAAAAATCAGAAACGTCGATGACGTCATTTAATGACACGTCATCAACCGACCTTCTTAAAGGGACCGTGTCCACATTAATTTTGACAGTTGTGCTGTCAGTGTTCTACAGCATTGAGGTGCTGCAAACACTGACAATGACTGCAGAGGTGCACGGCTGCACGCAGGCTCTCCCATGACTCCCTCCATTTACTTATGGAGGGAGTCACAGCAAGTAGGGAGGTCCTCTTCCCTTCCCATGGGCGGAAGAGACCTCCCCAGGACAACAACGCAGCCTGGTTGCACAATGCACAGGAGGACACAAGCAGGGATGTTGTCAGGAGGACCGGGCTGCAGTGGCGCAAACCTTTCAATGATCTCAGTAGATCACAAAACGTTACTGTAAAGCCACACTCAACCTCATCCTGCTGTGCCACTCATCACATCCCCATCACTCTGCCTTCCCTACTCTACTCCTGCACATCCTTACTCACACCAACTTACCTTACACCTCCACCCATCCCTCTCTCTCTATCTACATTATCACATCCCCATCTCACTAGCCACTCCTCACACTCAGCATCATCCTTGTCCAATCATACCAACTAGCAACACGCAAGGGTAGGCATTTGGGTATTTTAGCCAATGTTCATGTAGAGTTTCTGCTAATGTGTTGTCAAACATTGAAATCTTTATTTTGAACACTTTGGCCTAGAAATTCAGTTGGTAGCGCCAGCTGCTAGCGCCTTAAGAGGGCGCTAAGTGGGGCACGAAGCGGCTAGCGCCCGGGCGCGGCGCGATCTTGAGTGAAGATTTAGCGGCGGCGCAAAACCGCAACGCCCGCTCAGCTGCGCGCGCAGATCCTGACGTTATTTCATGGTGCAACGCCCTTGGTGCGCCCCGAACCGGAACTTCAGTGGCGCCCCCCTTCTTTCCGCCTGGCGCTCCCAGCGACTGGTTGAGTGGAATGGTTCCCAGTTGCTGTGGGGCTGGGGGGCGCTATTTAAAGGAGGCTCTTCCTGCATTCTTTGTGGTAGCCATTTTGGACCACTCCTTCTGTGAGAGAGAGAGAGATTTGCAGAGAGACAAAGGGAGAGAGCTTTCTGCTTTGACTCAGCGCTCGCACAGGTACTTCTGGCTTCAGCCCAGAGCTTTGCACTTGGATTGATTTTTCAGTGCCATAGCCTTGAGTGGTCACATATAATGGGGGCTGCAATGGGTGGAAACGTTGGGTTTCTCCATTGCATTGAGGGCTCAGAGACGCCGAGAGAGAGTGCCAATCATGGCCAGATGGAGGAGGGCCAACAGGCGTCGGCACAGGAGGCCTTACCCTCCCAGGGTATACCGCCAGCACTTCTCCTACCTCAACATGTCTGAGGAGCAGTGCATTCGGAGGCTTCAATTCAGAAGGGAGGTGGTCACTGAGATCTGCCACCTGCTTCAGAAAGATCTGCAGCTTCAGCTGAGGAGCAGGACGTCTCTGTCGGTGGCAGTGAAGGTGACAGTGGCTCTCAACTTCTATGCCACCGGCTCCTTCCAATCCGCTACTGGGGACATTGCCAATGTCTCGCAGTTCGCAGTGCATTGCTGCATCCGCCAGGTCACGAATGCCCTCTTCAAAAGGAGACGTCAGTACATTTCCTTCCCCATGACCCTGGACAAGCAGCAAGAGCGTGCAATGGGATTTGCAAGAATAGCGGGCTTCCCCATGGTCCAGGGCGCCATTGACTGCACGCATGTGGCTTTGCGGGCGCCTCTAGAGAATGCCGAGGATTACCGCAACCGGAAGGGGTTCCATTCGTTGAATGTGCAGTTGGTTGTGACCACAGGCAGTTGATACTAGCTGTCAATGCCCGCTTTCCAGGCAGCAGCCACGACGCCTTCATCCTGCGCCAGACTTCTGTGGCAGACATTTTCGAAGCCCCGGCTCACCCCGGATGCTGGCTTCTCGGGGACAAGGGCTATCCTTTGTGCACCTGGCTGATGACCCCGCTCCGTGCGCCCACCACCCCTGCTGAAGAGCGATACAATGACAGCCATCAAGCGACCAGGAACATCATTGAGCACACAATCGGCGTGCTAAAGTAACGGTTCCGCTGTCTGGACCATTCCCGGGGAGCCCTACAGTACTCGCCTGAGCGAGTCTCCCATTTCGTTGTAGTGTGCTGCATGCTGCACAACCTGGCTATCCTCAGGACTCAGCTACTGCCAGCAGGCATTGGAGGACCACCAGAAGAGGAGGAGGAGGAGGAGGAGAAGCACCAAGACGGGAGGGAGGCACAAAGTGCAAGGGCTGTCCGTCAGCGGCTTATTGCAAGTCGGTTCTTGGCCCCTTCTCAGAGAATGGCTTGTGCCATTGAAAGAACATGAATGGACCCGCTCCGCAAACCCTGAGCCGGTCAAGGCAACAAATAGTTCAAAGTGCAAACATGCACAATCTGAATAAAGACAATTATTTATTTAACAAACTCTGTGCCCTTCCCGCATGACAAACAAATACAGAGAAACCCCCAAAAAAAGTCAGACACATAACTGGCTCTCACAACCTGGAGACAATGAACAAAAGAGTTAAACAAAAATGACCATGATCCTCGGCCTTCACAAAAAAAAACATTTTGCCACACCTCCTACTTTTTGGCCTGCGAGGGTGATCTGCCTCGCTTGCGAGATTGGCCCCTTCCCGCCCTGCAGCTCCTCCGCAATGGGACCCCAGTGGCTGCAGCAAGGCTGGGGGAAGGCTGCTGAGGGTCAGATAGTGAGTCAGCAGATGCCCTTGGGGGACGGCCTGGACCAGCTCTGGGCCTGGAGGGCCCGGCTGCTGACTGCTCCAACTCTGCTTGGGCGGCAGCAGTCTGTCCTACGGGTGGTGGCAGCTGCAGTGGAGGAGTGACAGTGTTGGCAGCAGGAATGCTGCCAACCTGACAGAGCACAGGCACTCCCTGGTCGGACGAGACACTGGCACTCGCACGGGGCAGCACTGAAGCATGCGCAGCAATCTGCTGAAGCACAGACTGCTGGCCTGCTGCGGTGCGGCGAGGGCCCCGGCAAATCCTGGCCGATCCAGCGAGGGTGGCAGCAGTTAGTGTTCGTGTGGCCCTGATATGTGTCTGCATCAGACCAGCCAGTGACTGCATGGCACGACTAAGCACTTGGCTGGAAGCCGCTTGTGCTGCACCGAAGTCCTGCAGACTCCTTGCCTGTGCTGCACCGACGTCCTGCTGACTCCTAGCCTGTGCTGCCCCGAATTCCTGTACACTCCTTGCCAGTGACTCTATGGAGTCAGGCATCCTTGCCACTGCAGCCATGAGCTCAGTGTGCCTGCGCTCCGCCTGGGCGCCCATTTCACCAAGGAGCCACACCTCCTCTGTGCTCACTGTAGCAGGACTGGAGGCCACACTCTCCCTCCGGGGAGAAGGCCGCCGAGCTTCCCTACCACCGCCCCCCGCGTTGCTGCAGCCCGCCTCAGACCCTTCCCCCGTCCAGGGAAGACGTGTCCCCATCATGGCCATGGGCAGCCTCGGCTGAGGGTGGCACTGATGTTCCGGCTTCCTCTTCCTCCTCCTCGCCTTCCGATTCACTCACAGTGCCAGCTTGAGGGCCCGCCTCCTCACCTGGCGAATCAGCATCTGAAAGCAGGGAGGTACAAGAGTTGCTTTAGTGTGAGGACAGGGCGGCAGCGAGGGAGGCATGAGTGCTGCAATGCACTGCATTGGTTCAATAGTGGCAAAGGATGCTGGTGTGAGGCACAAGTGGAAAGAGAGAGGTCAAAAAGGTGATGACCTTACATAGAAACATAGAAACACAGAAGATAGGAGCAGGAGTAGGCCATTCAGCCCCTCGAGCCTGCTCCGCCATTCGATGAGATCATGGCTGATCATCCAAACTCAGTACCCCGTACCTGCCTTCTCCCCATATCCCTTGATACCTTTAGCTCTAAGAAATATATCTAACTCCTTCTTGAATATATTTAAAGACTTGGCCTCAACCGCCTTCTGTGGTAGAGAATTCCACAGGTTCACCACTCTCTGGGTGAAGAAATTCTTCCTCATCTCTGTCCTAAATGGCTTACCCCTTATCCTTAGACTATGACCCCTGGTTCTGGACTCTCCGACCATCGGGAACATTCTACCTGCATCTAGTTTGTCCAGACCGGTCAGAATTTTATAAGTTTCGATGAGATCCCCTCTCATTCTTCTAAACTCCAGCGAGTATAAGCCCAATCGACCCAATCTCTCCTCATACGTCATTCCTGCCATCCCAGGGATCAGCCTTGTGAATCTTCGCTGAACTCCTTCCATGGCAAGAACATCCTTCCTCAGATAAGGCGACCAAAACTGCACACAGTACTCAAGGTGTGGTCTCACCAAGGCCCTGTACAACTGCAGCAGGACATCCTTGCTCCTGTACTCAAACCCTTTCGCTATGAAGGCCAACATACCATTTGCCTTCTTCACCGCCTGCTGCACCTGCATGCTTACCTTCAGTGACTGGTGCACAAGGACACCCAGGTCTCGTTGCACTTCCCCTTCTCCCAATCTATTGCCATTCAGATAATAGTCTGCCTTTCTGTTTTTGACACCAAAGTGGATAACCTCGCATTTATCCACGTTATATTGCATCTGCCACGCTTCTGCCCATTCACCCAACCTGTCCAAATCATCCTGGAGTTTCTCAATATCCTCCTCGCAGCACACACGCCCACCCAGCTTTGTGTCATCTGCAAACTTGGAGATATTACATCTAGTTCCCTTATCTAGATCATTAATGTATATTGTGAATAGCTGGGGTCCAAGGACCGATCCCTGCGGTACCCCACTAGTCACTGCCTGCCACTCGGAAAAAGACCCGTTAATTCCTACTCTCTGCTTTCTGTCCGCCAACCAGATCTCTATCCAAGTCAGTACCTTGCCCCCAATCCCATGTGCCTTAACTTTACACGCTAATCTCTTATGCGGGACCTTATCGAAAGCCTTTTGAAAGTCCAAATACACCACATCTACTGGTTCTCCCTTATCTATTTTCCTAGTTACATCCTCAAAAAATTCCAGTAGATTAGTCAAGCACGATTTACCTTTTGTAAATCCATGTTGACTTTGTCCGATCCTGTCACTGTTTTGCAAGTGCTCAGCTATTACATCCTTTACAATGGACTCTAGCATTTTCCCCACTACCGATGTCAGGCCTGTAATTCCCCGCTTTCTCTCTACCACCCTTTTTGAATAGTGGGGTAACATTAGCTACCCTCCAATCCATGGGTACAGTTCCAGATTCCAGCGAATTTTGGAAGATGACCAGCAATGCATCTACTATTTCTAGGTCCACCTCCTTAAGTACCCTAGGATGTAGATTATCAGGCCCTGGGGATTTATCGGCCTTCAATCCTGTCAATTTCCCTAACACCATTTCCCTACAAATACTGATTTCTTTCAGTTCCTCCCTCTCATCAGACCCTATGTTCCCCGACATCTCTGGGAGGTTATTTGTGTCCTCCTTTGTGAAGACAGAACCAAAATATGCATTTAATTGGTCTGCCATTTCTTTGTTCCCCATTATAACTTCCCCTGCTTCTGACTGCAAGGGACCTACACTTGATTTCACTAATCTTTTTCTCTTCACATATCTATAAAAGCTCTTACAGTCAGTTTTTATGTTCCCTGAAAGCTTACTTTCATATTCTATTTTCCCCTTCTTAATTAATCCCTTTGTCCTCCTTTGTTGAATCCTAAACTGCTCCCAATCCTCAGGGTTACTGCTTTTTCTGGCCAATTTATATGCCCTCTCCTTGGATCCCTATGCTATCCCTAATTTCCCTTGTTAGCCACGGTTGAGTCACCCTTTTTGTTTTATTCTTATCCCAAACTGGGATGAACAACTTCTGTAGTTCATCCATGCGGTCTTTGAATGTTTGCCATTGCCTATCCACCGTCAACCCTTTGAGTGACATTCCCCAATCAATCCTACCCAATTCGCGCCTCATACCATCGTAGTTTCCTTTATGCTGTCCAGAACGGGGTCGGCATCTCCAGTGGCGATGGGGCCAATCAGCCAGCCTGCCATAATCCGTTCCACTCGCTGCTCCAGATCGCTGAGGTCTTTAAGTTCAGGACGGCCTCCCCCGGTCCGTTGCTGCTGCCTCCTATTGTGGGCCAGCTTGCCCTGCAAGAGAAAGGACGGGCTCCGAGTACAGTGTGAAGCCCTGATCTTGGCTGCACTGCCTCCCATGGTGGAATAGCCCTGACAGTGTGAAGCCCCGATCTTGGCTGCACTGCCTCCCATGGTGGAATAGCCCTGACAGTGTGAAGCCCTGATCTTGCCTGCACTGCCTCCCATGGTCGAATAGCCCTGACAGTGTGTAAAGTGGTGAATGTGCATGTGATTTTCATGAGAGTCCCATAGGTGTTGGATGAGGGCTGGGCATTGGGGCTTTCAGGACCCTTTGGCCATAAAGTCAGGTGCACATGCAGGGATGAAGAGGATACTGGAACAACCCGAGTGAGGTCGTTGAACTTCTTCCTGCATTGCGTTGGGGTCCTAGGGACCATGCTGCTGGAGGTCACTCTGTGTGCCACCTCCCTCCAAGCTTTTCTATATTCGCTGGGCAGCGGCCTCCTGCCACTGTCAGGAAAGAGGATAGGTCGCCTGCGCTCCACTGCGCCAACCAGAACCTTCAGGGCCCCCTCACTGAAGCGCTGCGCTCGCTCCCTGGCCTTCTCCATGGTCGTAGGCGTAACGATGTCGCAGCAGGTCTGTCCAGGCCTAGAATCAGGGCTCCAATGTGCAGGGCGTGGCTGCAAGCCAAATCGACCCTCCCCCTTTAAGAGGTCACCGGTGCCAGCATGTCTGCCTGCGATCGCTAACTGGCCGCACCTGCGCTGTGCCCGCCCGCGGTGGTAGCACCTCGGCTCGCTGGCTTAGCGCCTTAGGATAGTCGTGCACTGCCTGCTTTAGCGCAGCAACAACCTCTTGGGGCGATGCAGCTCAATTTCGGTGAAGGTGGCGCTAACTTGCGCCGGGCGCTAAATTTAGCGCACGCTCGACTGTTGCACCCCAAACGTGGCGATACTGAATTTCTAGGCCTTTGCCTTCTTGCACAGATTTGTGTGCACCTTTGGAAGTGGCTTAGTGAGTTGCAGTGAATGGTGAGACATAATGGTAGCCCCCGCAATGGTGATGAGTGTGAAAGGAATGGCTTGGGCTTTGTAGGGATGCTTCATGGTGCTGGTGTGGGGTGGTGCCAACCTGGCGCATCATGTGGCAGCCAGGGTGTACAGCATCAAGTGAAGTAAATCTGGTCATGGTGAGGCCATCCCTGGCCTTCCGGGCAGCAATGTGGTCAGGTGCTGATGCCCTGTGACCTGTCCCGCATCAAGTGATTGCAGAGAAGGTTGGTGCTGTTGTTGGTGCTGCTGGTGTGCCTGGTGATGTTGTTGTGCCTGGTGATGCTGGTGTTGCAGCTGATCGTAGTGGGATTCTGAGGACCAAAGTGAGATTTTTTGAAGGGCACCGATGCTGATGGAATAGATGGCAGCTGAAGTTGAGATGACAGAAGTGATCTGTCAATAGTGATATAGGTTGTTCCAAGGAGGTGACAGTGATAGAGAGATTACACCAAACACTTCCAAAGTGCATAAAGCTAAAAAGTGTCCCCCAAATCCTGAAGGCTTCAGCTTCTAAGATTGGAAAGTGAACAGCTATGAAATGGTGGATTTTGTACCACTTTTGCAGCTATCACCTATTCACAGCAATGCTGAGTCATTGAGAACCCGACATACATACCTGACATGATTCCCGCACGCCAGGAACCTCATGAAAAAGCTGGTGAAATGGTAAGTACATGGTAAAATGCTGCTTAACTACCTTTTAACAAGCTTTTAAGTATCTGAATTGGCTGACCGGCCACTTGGTGTTGGGTCTGTTCAGGGATGACAGACCTAACACTTGGGAAACTGACAGAGGTGGGTTGACAGCAGGGTACCGACCCGCTGTCAATCTTTTTGATTTTGACAGCGGACCCGACTCCAAACACGCACTCTGAGCGCCGGTACGCTGGTACAATTCCGGCCAGTGAGAGTTGTAGTTGTCGGTTGTAAAGCTAAATTAATATTCTGGAGGTTTGATAGATTATCTTTCGGGATCTAAGAGTACTTCAATAGTTTTCTTCTTCTTGGGCCAAACCAAATGGACTTCAGTCTTTTACAGTCATGTTTTCTCCCACTTTCCTGGAGGTTTGCCTGTGGTTGCTTTCCTTCTTCAGGTGCATGAATCTATGATACAACTTGTACACAGTCTGTGCAGGAAACAGACCTGGTGGGCTGAATGGCTTTCTGCTATTCCTTACTTTCTTATAGGGTCAACATTATGGGGAGAGTTCATTTACTCTCCAGTTTTTTGCATCCCTCTCTTGGGAAACACCTTGATTTTGCTGGAAGTCTAGACTAAAGGTTCTTGCATGGATAACCATTGCTGGCTTAGTGAGTAATTGCATTGTCTGCTGTACTGAGATGTGCAGATAAGAAAGCACCCACGTTCAATCCCTCGTCTAGGCTGAATTAGCTGACCTTAGTTGGGTCAGCACCCGAGACCACAATTTGCCTCAGTTTCCTGGGGCTAGAGTATATCAACTCACTGTGCCTGCATAGACATTGGGGTTAGGCACATCCCAATAAGGCAGAACAAATAGCATATAAAATGTAGGGGGGGGGGAATGAGAGAAACCAAAGTAACCCTTGATAGAGTAGATGCTTACCTTTCCTTGTCCTTTCATTAGAACAATGTTAGAGATGATTGAAGGCTGGGCTAGTCGCCATGGTGATTCCACTTGAACTGTGCTTAAGGAACGTGCTGACTTTTTTACTATTTGATACTCCTGAAAAGAACAAGAAAGCATGATGTGGAAGCATCTCACTCACCCGTTTACATCAGCCTAGAACCGGAATAGTGCGCAGACTATATTAGAGTGTTGGACTCCCAATTACAGAATGACCTGGATGGGTAAATTTTTACAAATTAGTGCTCCTGGCACAGTGCTTTGTGCAATGGGAGCATCAGTAATTTTGGGATGGAGGTCAGTGTACTCAGTTTGATTTTCTATCCATTAAAATTAATCAATGGAAAATCATGCAGGGCGTGCTGGTCTCCAGGCCAGAATTCCCAATATTAACCCATGAGTCATAAAATTAACCCTTAAATCCAGCCTCAAGTAATGTCAAATCTTTAGCTGTGGGTTTGATGAGAGAAAAAGGAGGGAATGTACAAAATAGAAATGTAGGTAAAATCATGGTCTCACCGCACAGGAGAACAGAAATCGGTCACATTGAAAATTGCATCGCTCAGCAAACCATTCCCTTCAAAAGATATCCTGTTAGCAGAATGTAATATCTCAGGTAAGCTCCTCAGAAGGATTTCCCTTCCTGTCATCCTCAAAGGTTCCTAAATATGATGATAAAGGCACTAAAGAAAGCCACCTTTTGTGCTTAGAAAGCATTTGGTGATGTTCTGTGAATCAATGAGCAGTTTGATATTCTGTCCAAGTTATCGCTCATGGGTTCAAATTTAGGAGGTCCAGAGAAGAACCATTTGGTGAAAGTGTTACCATCTTAGCTGCAGTATACCTGATGACTAACCTAGACACAGAAAACAGCTGGGCACACACCTGTCTAGTACCGACTGCATCAAGCTGCTGGGGCAGGGAATGCTTGCGGCCTCCTCGTGCTGGCTTTTCTGACATGTCACAACTTGCTTCACCATTTTCTACAATCAGCTCATCATCTTCACCGACAGATTCCAAGCGGCTCCCTCCACCTGTTGAAGAACGTGAAAGCAGGAATCAAAGGGGTAATCGTACAAATTTTCACCGGGGGATTCGCCTGCTAGTAGCGTATGTATGGAATTTGGGTTCAAACCCTACAGTTTTTCGTTCATTAAGTTATGGATGCAAGAACATGGAGTTGTATGCTTGAATTCCCTCAATGCACACCCGACAAGCAAGGTTATATGTCAGGAGCGTGAATTTCGAAAATGACACCAGTATTTCAGCCTTTATGTTATCAGAGAGCTACACACAGCAACAGTGCAATAACACAGTTGAAGCATTGCCACTTCACAGTTTGCAATTTCAGGTATTGTCAGCCGAACCCTGCTGGCCTGTGGAGGATCTCCTTTAACTTTCAAGGAACAGTTTTAGACTGGACAACCAACCTGGGACCCAGAATAATTCCAACTGGGAAAAATTCAAGCATTCAAGAATGAATCCAATAATAATCCAAATATGAATATTCTTCAGCACTTGTTCCCGAAGCAAATGCTGACAAAACAGAACAAATTACTCAATTTACATATTCCTCACTTAGGATTTTTCAATTCAATTCAATTTTATTTGCCATATGTAACTAGTACAATGGAATGCTTACTCCCCGATCACTCCCACAATAAGCTGTGGGAGCTCACAGAGACACGTCGCTATTCTCCAGTGCCATGTTCAGAAAAAGTCAATTCAATGGCATCCAATGGCAGTGGGAACGCGATGTCCTTCAGCCGCTCCGTCACCGCAGCCTCCGCCTCACTGTTACCGGCTCCACAATGTGGTGGCATGCTTCTTCCGCTCATGGTCCGGCCTCTGGCCACCATGCCCGGCTCTCCCTCCTCCCAGTCGGACTGCGAGCTTCCCGCCAAGGAGCTGCCGGCCGACGTGCTGTAGCGGGTCGTCGTAGCTGCTGCTTGCTGCTGCTGCGCTGCCTCCGCCCGACTCGCCGAACATATCATCGAGATGTATAAGCTCCGGTCGCCGCGGCCTCCTCCTCACTGTCGCCGGCTCCACGGTCCGACGGCCAGGGCCTGCTTGTCCCGCTCACGGTCCGGCCTCTGGCTGCCATGCCCGGCTCCCCTCCTCCCAGTCGGAATGCGAGCTTGCCGCCAAGGAGCTGCCGGCCAACGTGCTGTAGCGGGTCGTCGTGGCTGCTGCTGCTGCTTGTTGCTGCTGCGCTGCCTCCGCCCGACTCGCCGAACACATCGCTCCGGCAGCGGGAGCGGGCGGCGGGGGAGTGGGCCGTCCGAAGCAGGGAGAGCGCTTATCTCCGGACCGCCTCAGTCGCCATCTTGACTTGACCAGTATTCTTTACTATTTCTTTACTATTATTAAATATATAGTACACATTAAAAAATAATAGATTTGTACAAAGCCAATCTGTTGTGGCATTTTGTCACGCGGTGAAGTTTGAGACAAATTCACTCACAGATGTAATTCAGATTTCTTCCACTGTAATCCCTGGGAAAATATAGATATAACCAGAACAGAAAAATATGTGAACCGAGGTATCATTGTAGAATGGACCGAGGTAAAACAGCTTTACAATTATCAGCCTCTTCTGGTTTGTAGCTGCCTTTGAGATATGCACCAGGACTTCCACAATTAGTCATCCTCTACAAGCTCATCTCAAGCAAAAAGCTATACCGTACACATGTTTCAATGCCAGTTCTAAGCCAGAAAATTAATCCTCAACCACTTGTACAGAGGAAGATCTGTAGCGACTTTCTTTTTCAAAGTCGTATGCACGCACATTGGAATAGCAACTTTTTAGCATTTAGTTGCATGTACAATTTGAGTTACACTAGGAAAGGTCATAACAGTTTTTTTCCCCAATTTTTGCTTTTCCTCTTCTCTACCAAAGACCCTTTGCTGGGCACAGTTCTGTGCTGGGTATTCTCTGGTGCCTTAACTAAAGAGCCATTATTCATATGTTAGCCTTGGCACTGATTACTGGCAGGCTATTTGAGAGTGGAGGGGCATCAACAGAATCTGCTCCTGTTTTCAACCGATGTCCACACATTAGCACAAGCCGTAAGGATCACTGGACAGCGATGATGAGTGTAAATCCAGGCTGATTTCCCCCCATCTATCCCAAAAGCCTTAAGGTTTGGCTGAGATCAAATAATTCAGCATAAACCAGGGTCCAACCTGGGACCTTCCTTGAATGTGTGACCTGGTTGCTCACTGGGTAAACTCGCTGAGCCAGTGGAGAAGCACGGTAAATTGTTTAATTGGATTATCAGAATCTAAGTTAGAAACAGCTTGTTTACTCTATGACTAAAATAAATGACAGAATATTTATCAATGCAGCTCAAATCAACACACAATATCAGTTTGCTATAATGTACGAGAAAAGTAGGTAAACGTTTGTGTAGTTGGATTGGTCTCTTGCCTCCAGATTCAATTTCCTCAGAATCGAGGTTACCTGAACCCACTCAAGGCTGAATCGCACGTGGTTTCTAACAAACTGGGGTTGATTTTTGTCCTTACCGCCGGAAGGTTAAGTATCGCCTGGTGGACTGCAGAAAGGAAAATCTGGCAGGGAGGATCACACGGCGGAACAGAACCCGGTTGAGTTTCCTTCCATTGATATTAATGGAAGGAAAATCTGGTGGCATCTGTTATGGGCATGCAAACTTCCCCGCCAGACTTTCCTTTCAGCTCTCTGCCTAGACGATGCATAGCACCCAAGCAGTAAGGACAAAAATCTAACCCACTACCTCAGAACCAATTTTTGATATATTGGTTCCAAATGAACATTTTAATCTCCACGAGAACCAGTCTGTCTTTCAATTTGCTTCATATTCTATTCTTCTGTGATATTTTATTTGGAAATATGGCCCAATTTGACTTCTTTTTGAAAAACCGTTGAGGAATATATGGACTAAAAGAACAAGACAGTTAACCGGGTATTGACAACAGCAGGTGCCAGGGTCAAGGATGTCACTGAGCGGCTGCAGGGCATTCTGGAGGGGGAGGGTGAACAGCCAGTGGTCGTGGTCCACATTGGTACCAACGACATAGGTAAAAAGAGGGATGAGGTCCTGCATCAAGAATTTAGGGAGCTAGGTAACAGATTAAAGAGCAGGACCTCAAAGGTTGTAATCTCTGGATTACTCCCAGTGCCACGTGCTAGTAAGTATAGGAATGGGAGGATAGAGCAGATGAATGCGTGGCTAAAGAGTTGGTGTAGGGGGGAGGGTTTTACTTTCCTGGATCACTGGGCCTGCTTCTGGGAAAGGTGGGACTTGTACAAGTCGGACGGGTTGCACCTGAACCAGAGCGGGACAAATATCCTTGCGGGGAGGTTTGCTAGCACTGTTGGGGGGGGTTTAAACTAACTTGGCAGGGGGATGGGATACAGAGGGGAGCTGAAATAGGGGGGGGATGTGCTGCCAATTATAGAGAAAAAAACAAGTCAGCTTGGTAGACAGGGCAAATATATAAGGGCAAGGCTGGATGGCATCTATTTTAATGCAAGGAGTCTTGCAAATAAGGTGGATGAACTGAAGGTATTGATAAACACATGGGAGTATGATATTGTTGCTATCACGGAGACATGGTTGAGGGAAGGGCAAGACTGGCAGCTCAATATTCCGGGGTACAGAATCTTCAGGCGAGACAGAGGGGGAGGTATAAGAGGGGGTGTCGCAATATTAATTAAGGAGTCAATTACTGCAGTAAGGAGGGATGATATATTAGCAGGGTCCTCTAATGAGGCCATATGGGTGGAGCTTAAAAACAAAAATGGGGCAAGCACTTTGCTGGGAGTGTACTATAGGCCTCCAAACAGTCAGGGGGAGATAGAGGAACAGATATGTAGGCAAATCTCAGAGGAATGTGCAAATAATAGGGTAATAATAATGGGGGATTTCAACTTCCCCAATATTAACTGGGATAGTCAGAGTGTGAAAGGCTCAGAGGGTGTAGAATTCTTAAAGTGCATCCAGGAGAGCTTTTTGAGCCAGCATGTCGAAAGTCCTACAAGAGAGGGGGCGGTACTGGACCTAATTCTAGGGAATGTGGCCGGCCAAGTGGAAAAAGTGCTAGTAGGTGAGCACTTTGGTGATAGTGACCATAATATGGTAAGATTTAAGGTGGTCATGGAAAAGGACAGGGATGGGCCGGAAATAAAGGTTCTAAATTGGGGGAAGGCCGATTTTAATAGGATAAGGCAGGATCTGGCCAAAATGGACTGGGATCAGCTACTTGTAGGAAAATCCGCATCGGAGCAATGGGAGGCTTTCAGAAGGGAGATTGAGATCATACAATGGCAACATGTTCCCGTAAAGGTCAAGGGTGGTTCCAAAAACCACAGGGAACCTTGGATGTCAGGGGATATACGAGAATGGATTAGGAAAAAAAGGAGGGCTTTTGGTAGATACAAAAGGCTAAAGACGGAGGAAGCCCTAGAGGAGTACAAAAAGTGCAGGGGGATACTTAAAAAAGAAATTAGGAGATCAAGGAGGGGCCATGAAATAACACTGGCGAGCAAAATAAAGGAAAATCCGAAGATGTTTTATAAGTATATTAAGGGTAAGAGGATAACTAGGGAAAAAATAGGGCCCATTAGGGACAAAAGTGGCAATCTGTGTGTGGAGCCGGAAGATGTAGGAGGGGTTCTAAATGAATTTTTTGCATCTGTTTTCACTATGGAGAAGGACGATGTAGACATAGAAATAGGGCGGGGGGACTGTGATATGCTCGAACATATTAACATCGAGAGGGAGGAGGTATTGGCGGTTTTAGCTGGCCTAAAAATGGATAAATCCCCAGGCCCGGATGAAATGTATCCCAGGCTGCTGTGTGAGGCAAAGGAGGAGATTGCGGGGGCTCTAACACATATATTCAGGACCTCTCTGGCCACAGGGGATGTGCCAGAGGACTGGAGAACCGCTAATGTAGTACCATTATTCAAGAAGGGTAGTAGGGAAAAACCGGGGAACTACAGGCCAGTGAGCCTAACATCAGTGGTAGGAAAATTATTGGAAAAAATCCTGAGGGACAAAATTTGTCTCCACTTGGAGAGGCAAGGATTAATCAGGGATAGTCAACATGGCTTTGTCAAGGGAAGATCATGTCTGACTACGATAGCAAAATACTGCAGATGTTGGAAATCCGAAATAACAACAGAAAATGCTGGAAAAACTCAGCAGGTCAGGCAACATCCGTGGAGAGAAATATGAGTTGACGTTTCGGGTTTGACTCTTCTTCAAAACTGGAGAGAAAAGGAACTAGATCGAAGGCAGGGCTGCGATCGGACAAAAGAATAAAAGACCCAAAAGAAGTAAAAGAGATTAGAAGCTAGACGAGATGGTAATATGCTGGGATTAGGTGTAAAGTGTACTGGCAGGGCAAAAGATAGCTGCCAGGTGTGAGAGAGAAACAAAAGGAGAGGGGGGGGGGGGGGGAGGAAAGGAGTGGAAAAATATAAGTAAAAATGAAATAGGGGCCGAGGTTATGATCTGAAATTGTTGAACTCGATATTGAGACCGGAAGGCTGCAGAGTGCCTAATTGGAAGATGAGGTGACTAATTTGATTGAATTTTTTGAGGGGGTGACTAGGTGTGTGGATGAGGGTAACGCAGTGGATGTGGTATACATGGATTTCAGTAAGGCCTTCGATAAAGTCCCGCACAGGAGACTGGTCAAGAAGGTAAGAGCCCATGGAATCCAGGGTGCCTTGGCACATTGGATACAAAACTGGCTTAGTGGCAGAAGGCAGAGGGTGATGGTCGAAGGTTGTTTTTGTGACTGGAAGCCTGTGGCCAGTGGGGTACCACAGGGATCGGTGCTGGGTCCCTTGCTGTTTGTGGTCTACATTAATGACTTGGATATGAATGTAAAGGGTATGATCAGTAAGTTCGCGGATGATACAAAAATTGGTAGGGTGGTAAATAGCGAGGAGGGTAGCCTCAGTCTGCAGGACGATATAGATGGGATGGTCAGATGGGCGGAACAGTGGCAAATGGAATTTAACCCGGAAAAGTGCGAGGTGATGCACTTTGGGGGGGACTAACAAGGCAAAGGAATACACAATGAATGGAAAGACCCTAGGCAAGACGGAGGGTCAGAGGGATCTGGGTGTGCAAGTACACAGATCCCTGAAGGCGGCGGAACAGGTGGATAAGGTGGTAAAAAAGGCATATGGGATACTTGCCTTCATTAGCCGAGGCATTGAATATAAGAGCAAGGCGGTTATGATGGAGCTGTATAAAACACTGGTTAGGCCACAGCTGGAATACTGTGTGCAGTTCTGGTCACCACACTACAGGAAGGATGTGATCGCTTTAGAGAGAGTGCAGAGGAGGTTCACCAGGATGTTACCAGGGCTGGAGCGCTTCAGCTATGAAGAGAGACTGGGCAGATTGGGTTTGTTTTCCTTGGAGCAGAGGAGGCTGAGGGGGGACATGATTGAGGTGTACAAAATTATGAGGGGCATAGATAGGATGGATGCTGAGGAGCTTTTTCCCTTAGTAGAGGGGTCAATAACTAGGGGGCATAGATTCAAGGTAAAGGGCGGGAGGTTTAGAGGGGATTTGAGAAAGAACTTTTTCACCCAGAGGGTGGTTGGAGTCTGGAACTCACTGCCTGAAAGGGTTGTGGAGGCAGAAACCCTCACAACATTTAAGAAGCATTTGGATGTGCACTTGAAATGCCATAGCATACAAGGCTACGGGCCAAATGCTGGAATATGGGATTAGATTAGACAGGGCTTGATGGCCGGCGCGGACACGATGGGCCGAAGGGCCTCTATCCGTGCTGTATTACTCTATGACTCTATGACTCTCTATGAGCAGTAATTACCCCGCCTACCTTGAGATCTGCTTCTGAATTTCATTATGCTGCTGCCTGGTGTTGGACTTCGACAACTCAGCAGAGGCGCTTCCACATGCTCATGTTCATCCCCCTTCTCGGTTTCTGAAACCTGCAGCACAAGACAAAAACAGTACAAAAATTACTAGAAGTAACTTCGGATGATCCCCAGCATAATCTGGTCTCTCAACCTCCCTCCCTCATACCATGTAAAGTAAAATAAAATACAAACTTTGAAAAAAATTATACTGATAAATTTCTAAAAATGGATCCCTATTAAAATCCAGTGTTAAAAAAAAGCTCATCATACATCTTAAAGTTTGTGGTTGGAGTAACAGTGCTTTGCTCTTTCCATATGGATTGTTCTACTCTATGTCATGAGTCAAGATATTGCATCGATTCACCCTACTGCATCCTGAATGGAACAGTCCATTGATAGTAATGTCATTTTGATGATAAATTTAAATGATGAGAGACCTATTTTATAAGATTGAAGACATTTCTTGTTGGTAAATTGCCTGTAATAGAGCTGCTGTGGGACACCTCAGAAACCACAATGGAGACCGTGTTTTATAATGATTTAATAATGCAGTTTTTATCCTTTAACTTGAAGCCAAACCACAGCAGCACTTCTGTTACAGAAGTTACCTTCTGACATGTTCATTGAATTTATATTTGGTTACCTTGACCAGTTTACTTTATATCACTAAACGTTATTATACACATATTAATTAACACGCGATTTCACTAGTTTGTTAAAAAAAATTCAACAGGGAATTGCCACGTTAGATACCCAGAATGAGATACTAGGGACAATGCAATTTCATTAGACTGGACAATAATAGTGTCTTTACAGAAAACATGAGGTACAAAATATATTTTTAGAATAAAAAAAAATGCTGCAATGCATAGCAGATCAATTGTCATCGGAGGGGAGAAATATGATTTTATCTCAAGCATTAAGCTATCAGACTTACTGTGCATTTGCACCATTTTCTCTTTTTAGTTCATATTTCCCACTTTACTCTTTTACTTTTATCCTTACAAAATATTTATATATGTTTTGTTTATTGGTCGGACAAAAACATTAAAGTAGAGAGTGTTTTCTTAAATCCATCAGCTGAAGAATGTAAAGGAAAAACATATCGCAGATTAAACAGCCAATTACATCCATCTGAAAATAGCCTGTTCCTATGGTTACCACCCTTGATTAATCAACTTAAAGTTAGCACTTCAACATAATGAGATGCTCATTACCATGTGAGAAATGAGAGGGAAGTTATTTAACGCTATAAACTTTTCTAAGAAACCTGTGAAGCATTTACATAAAAATGTTGAATTCACAAAGATGAAGAAAAAGCATATGTAACCACAAAAAATGTCACATTCACAAATATTCTCTTCATTCAAGTGATTAAATCCAGATATAATAAATGTATGTAGTATATATATTTAAAATGTATAAACTACTTAAGGAACTTCCATCAAGACAATTATTAAATAATTACTATTATTAACAGCAAAGGCCCAAGACAAATGCGGAACAGGCCCGAGGGGCTGAATGGCCTACTCCTGTTCCTGTGTAAATGCTTGGGGTCACAGCTGCTAAATTGTTGCCATTGATAGCTACCTTCTGTTTCCCATTATGTATCTAATTAGTAATCCAGTTTACAACTTCTTCCTGAATCCCAGGGGTTTCTTCATGAACCAGGAAGATTCTGAAAATCATTAATTTGTAATATCCACCAACTTCGTTACTTCCTCAAAAAATTCCAGTAAATTTGTCAGACACCATCTGCTTTTCGTAGCTCCTGCTGATTTGGATTCTATGAACTTATATTTGCATCGTGCCTCATCATGTGTCTCAAAAACATGGTGCCAGAAAGCTGGCAGGGCCAGACAGCCCCGGCAGCAGCCGAAGTGATGAGGCTGGGTCCTCTGAGGCTCGAGCACCCACAGAAGTTGCTGCCACAAGCATCTGAAGGGTCTCCACATGACATTAGCATCCTTCTACCAGCTCTGCTGAGCACCACGTAGGAGTAGTCAAGTTAGTTTTAACAAAAGCACTATGGATATCACTTGGTGACAAACAAATTCATTACAGTATTGTGTTTGGAATTAAAATCAACACCTTTATTACATTTGTAACTTTGGTTTATTAGTTTCTTCTCATTACAGTTTCCTAATCTGTATTGTCAGAAAGTCATTGATTAAGAGGTTGGCTGAATGGTTTCAATGCCGAATCAAGGGAGTGGTGAGGGGTAACAAGGACTATTAACCCGGGAGAGTTCAAAAGCAGCGGGAGCAGAGCGAGAGCGCCAAAACCCGGGAGAGTTCAAAAGCAGCGGGAGCACAGCGAGAGCACCAAAACCCGGGAGAGTTCAAAAGCAGCGGGAGCAGAATGAGAGCGCCAAAACCCGGGAGAGTTCAAAAGCAGCGGGAGCAGAATGAGAGCGCCAAAACCCGGGAGAGTTCAAAAGCAGCGGGAGCAGCGCGAGAGCGCCAAAACCCGGGAGAGTTCAAAAGCAGCGGGAGCAGAATGAGAGTGCCAAAACCCAGGAGAGTTCAAAAGCAGCGGGAGCAGAGCGAGAGCGCCAAAACCTGGGAGAGTTCAAAAGCAGCGGGAGCAGCGCGAGAGCGCCAAAACCCGGGAGAGTTCAAAAGCAGCGGGAGCAGAATGAGAGTGCCAAAACCTGGGAGAGTTCAAAAGCAGCGGGAGCAGAGCGAGAGCGAGAGCGCCAAAACCTGGGAGAGTTCAAAAGCAGCGGGAACAGAGCGAGAGTGCCAAAACCCGGGAGAGTTTAAAAGCAGCCGGAACAGTGAGAGAGCACCAAAACCCAGGAGAGTTCAAAAGCAGCGGGAACAGAGCGAGAGCGCCAAAACCCGGGAGAGTTCAAAAGCAGCGGGAACAGAGCGAGAGCGCCAAAACCCGGGAGAGTTCAAAAGCAGCGGGAACAGAGCGAGAGCGCCAAAACCCGGGAGAGTTCAAAAGCAGCGGGAAGAGAGCGAGAGCGCCAAAACCTGGGAGAGTTCAAAAGCAGCGGGAACAGAGCGAGAACGCCAAAACCCGGGAGAGTTCAAAAGCAGCGGGAACAGAGCGAGAACGCCAAAACCCGGGAGAGTTCAAAAGCAGCGGGAGCAGAGCGAGAGCGCCAAAACCCGGGAGAGTTCAAAAGCAGCGGGAGCAGAGCGAGAGCGCCAAAACCCGGGAGAGTTCAAAAGCAGCGGGAACAGAGCGAGAGCGCCAAAACCCGGGAGAGTTCAAAAGCAGCGGGAGCAGAGCGAGAGCGCCAAAACCCGGGAGAGTTCAAAAGCAGCGGGAGCAGAGCGAGATCGCCAAAACCCGGGAGAGTTCAAAAGCAGCGGGAACAGAGCGAGAGCGCCAAAACCCGGGAGAGTTCAAAAGCAGCGGGAGCAGAGCGAGATCGCCAAAACCCGGGAGAGTTCAAAAGCAGCGGGAACAGAGCGAGAGCGCCAAAACCCGGGAGAGTTCAAAAGCAGCGGGAACAGAGCGAGAGCGCCAAAACCTGGGAGGGTTCAAAAGCAGCGGGAACAGAGCGAGAGCGCCAAAACCCGGGAGAGTTCAAAAGCAGCGGGAGCAGAGCGAGAACGCCAAAACCCGGGAGAGTTCAAAAGCAGCGGGAACAGAGCGAGAGCGCCAAAACCCGGGAGAGTTCAAAAGCAGCGGGAGCACAGCGAGAGCGCCAAAACCCGGGAGAGTTCAAAAGCAGCGGGAACAGAGCGAGATCGCCAAAACCCGGGAGAGTTCAAAAGCAGCAGGAACAGAGCGAGAGCGTCAAAACCCGGGAGAGTTCAAAAGCAGCGAGAGCGCCAAAACCCGGGAGAGTTCAAAAGCAGCGGGAGCAGAGCGAGAACGCCAAAACCCGGGAGAGTTCAAATGCAGCGAGAGCAGAGCGAGAGCGTCAAAACCCGGGAGAGTTCAAAAGCAGCGAGAACAGAGCGAGAGTGCCAAAACCCGGGAGAGTTCGGGAGCAGCGGGAACAGAGCGAGAGCGCCAAAACCCGGGAGAGTTCAAAAGCAGCGGGAACAGAGCGAGAGTGCCAAAACCCGGGAGAGTTCGGGAGCAGCGGGAACAGAGCGAGAGCGTCAAAACCCGGGAGAGTTCGGGAGCAGCGGGAGACGCTGAGATACAAAGGACCGGTGAGTGTAAAGAAGTAAAAAGTAATCGAAGTGTGACGTCACCAGAAAGCAGGTAAGTGATTGGTTGGTGAGTATTTCTCTATTTCTCGTTTTTGCAAACTTGAGCGTCTAAATTTAAGTGCCTTGGTGTTGATTAAAAGATATAAGTGTTCCAAATTTTAAAACGAATTAATTAATTGAGATGGGAGACCAGGCAATGTGTTGTTGTTGGTGCATGTGGGAGCTGGTGGACACCATTGAGGTCCAGGGCGACCACATCTGCAGCAAATGTTGGCTGCTCAAGGAACTTCGGCTCAGAGTTGATGAGCTGGAGTCTGAGCTTCAGACACTGCGACACATTAGGGAGTGGGAGCGTTACCTGTACACTATGTTCCAGGAGGCAGTCACACCCACTAGAATAATTACTTCAAATTTGGCCCATGGTCAGGGACAGGAGGGTGTGACTGCAAGCGAGGCAGGTATTGGGATCCAGGAGGTAGTGATGAAGGAGCCTCAGCCCTTGGCCTTGTCCAACAGGTATGAGATTCTTGCTCCTTGTGTGGACGAGGCCAGGTACTGCAGGGAGGATGACCAAACTGACCACAGCACCGTGGTACAGGGAGCCATTCAAGAGGGGGGAGCAAAAAGAAATGTTGTAGTTATTGGGGACAGTATAGTGAGGGGGATAGATACTGTTCTCTGCAGCCGAGAGCGTGAGTCCCGAAGGCTGTGTTGCCTGCCTGGTTAAGGACATCTCCTCTGGGCTGGAGAGAAACTTGGGAGTGGGAGGGGGAAGACCCAGTTGTCATGGTCCACGAAGGTACCAATGACATAGGTAGGACAAAGAAAGAGGTTCTGCTGAAAGAGTATGAGCAGCTAGGGACTAAGTTAAAAAGCAGAACCACAAAGGTAATAATCTCTGGATTACTACCTGAGCCACGAGTGAATTTGCATAGGGTAAATAAGATCAGAGAAATGAACGAGTGGCTCAAAGACTGGTGTGGGAGAAATGGGTTTCGATTTGTGGGGCACTGGTACCAGTACTGGGATAAGAGTGAGCTGTTCCGTTTGGACGGGCTTCACTTGAACCATGCTAGGGTTAGCGTCCTGGCGAATCGAATAACTAGGACTTTAGAGAGGGCTTTAAACTAAACAGTTGGGGGGAGGATCCAGGTGAGCGGGAAAATAAAAAGTCAATGAGAAATGAGAAAGCAATAGAGCAGGCTAGAGATGGGGGAAATAATAACCAGAGTGTGACAGGAAGGGACAGAGGCCTAGAAATTCAGTCGCATTTGCGCCCACTTATTGGCTAAAGAGTGGTTTGCGCCGGAAGTTTTTTAGCGCCCGAAATTCAGTTGGTCCCTAACATCGGCGTTAGCCGGTAGCGCTGCGCCGGCACCGATGACGTCATCGGTGTGCGCAGCGCCCCGGCTCCAATGCGATTCCGTGCCGACCGGCAAATTCAGTTGCGGCCGCCTCGCCCGTGGCGGCCACAAACAGCGTTTGAAAAACGGTGCCTTGCAGCTCCGAGAGGCCGGCGCACAAAGGTGGACGGGCGGTCGGCCGCTTTCCCGGCGGCCGCCTGGCCGCACCTCCCTCCCCGGACTCCTGCACCACCCCCCCGCGGCATTGGTGTCTGACTCCCGCGAGCCAGGCACTTCTCCGTGGTGCCGGGCTCATTTGCCGGGGGAATCCAGCGGCGATCTCACGGCTGCAGGCAGCTCCTCCTTAAGAGAAGGAGGAGGCCTGCAGTACCCCAGCCTGCCGCACCGCATCGGGTGCCGCAGCGGCAGCTGGACGCCTGCAATTGACTTTCATCGCCCCAAGCAAGGCGGCCAAACCCTGCAATAGCGCCCGCCTCCGTCTTGGGGCGCTGCAACTGAATTTCAGGCGGGTGCTACGGGAATCCGGGCGAGCGCTAAATTTCGGGCGCTAAAGACCTGGCGGGGCCTTACTGAATTTCTAGGCCAGAATGTTTAAAAATAAGAGTATAACAGAAAAAAGGGATAAAACAAGGAAAAATTGTAAGAAGACAAAGTTAAAAGCTCTATATCTGAATGCACGCAGCATTCATATCAAGATAAATGAGTTGACGGCCCAAATAAATACAAATAGGCATGATCTGATTGCCATTACAGAGGCGTGGTTGCAAGGCGACCAGGGCTGGGAACTGAATATTCCAGGGTATATGATAATTCGGAAGGATAGAAAGAAAGGAAAGGGAGGTGGGGTGGCTTTGTTGGTAAAAGATGGGATCAGTGCAGTGGTGAGAAGTGATATTGGCTCAGAAGATCAAGATGTAGGATCGGTTTGGGTGGAGATAAAAAATAATAAGGGGAAAAAGTCTCTGGTGGGCGTATTCTACAGGCCCCCGAACAGTAGCAATGCTGTTGGACAGAGTATAAATCAACAAATAATGGAGGCCTGTAAAAAAGGTACGGTAATAATTATGGGTGATTTTAATCTCCATATTGATTGGACAAATCAAATTGGCCATGGTAGCCTGGAGGAGGAGTTCATAGAGTGCATCCGGGATGTTTTCCTCGAATAGTATGTAATGGAACCAACCAGGGAGCAGGCTATCTTGGATCTGGTACTATGTAATGAGGCAGAATTAATAAATGATCTCATATTAAAGGATCCTCTAGGAAAGAGTGATCATAGCATGGTTGAATTTCAAATTCAGTTGGAGGGTGAGAAAGTTGTATCCCAAACCAGTGTCCTGATCTTAAACAAAGGCAATTATAATGGCATGAGGGCAGAACTGGCTAAAGTGGACTGGAAAAACAAATTAAAGGGTAAAAAAGTTGAAATGCAGTGGCAGACATTTAAGGAGATATTTCATAACTCTCAACAAAAATATATTCCAGTGAGAAAGAAAGATTTTAAGAGAAGGGAGCACCATCCATGGCTAACTAAGGAAGTAAAGGATGGTATCAAATTGAAAACGAAGGCATACAATGTTGCCAAGATTGGTGGGAGACCAGAGGATTGGGAAATTTTTAAAAACCAGCAAAGGATGACTAAAAAAAGAGAGATGAATTATAAGAGTAAGCTGGCAAGAACCATTAAAACAGATAGTAAGAGCTTCTACAGGTATATAAAAAGGAAGAGGGTAGCTAAAGTAAATGTTGGTCCCTTAGAGGATGAGACTGGGGAATTAATAATGGGGAACAGGGAAATGGCAGAGACTCTGAACAAATATTTTGCATCTGTCTTCACTGTAGAAGACACTAACAACATCCCAATAATGGATAATCAATGGGCCACAGGGAGTGGGGAACTAAAGACAATCACTACCACTAAGGAAATAGTACTCGGTAAAATAATGGGACTAAAAGACAACGGGTTGGATTTTCATTGAGGCGGCGGGTAGGAGGCGGCACTACAACTTTTGGGGTTGTAGTCCCGCCTCCATCGAGTTGTAGCCAACCCACGCGATTTTGACTTGATTGACCTTGTTGAGCCTGCCCAGTGGGCTCAGCAGGCCAATTAAGGGCCACCCGGCAACAGGTGAAGTCACAGATTGATATTTCATCTGTCAAGACCTTTTGACAGATGAACTATCAGTGTTCGACAGCTGTTTGAAGCTGTCAAACACTGACAATCTGTACTCCAAGTTAAATCCTTCCTCTCAGGATGATTTAGAGATCTCTCCAGAACAGAAAGCTGAATGATGCAATTTTTGACAGATCGCAGCCATTCTGCTTTCTGCGCCGGTGAGATGAGGGACACCCGAGACCTGAAGGAAGGAAGGCTGTAAAGGTAAGTAAAACTTCTTTAAACACTTTAAGCACACCAAACATACTTACCTCTGCACTCATGCACCCATCACTCACCTGAACACCAGACATCTCGACCCCTCCAAATCCTTCAGCCCGACGGCCCGCCTCGCTAACTTGGCGTGGTTTGGAGCCGTCGGGAATCCCACACTTCAAGAATGAAAATAGGGATTAGGCTAAAAACTGCCTGTTAACTACCTGTTGGGGTTGGGGGCGGGATGGGTTCGTGCCCCCCGATTTCGGGATTTTAAACCCCCACACGCCTCCAATCCTGCCTCCACGGCCCACTGAAAAATCCTGCCCAACAAGTCCCCTGGACCAGATAGCCTGCATCGCAGGGTCTTAAAAGAAGTGGCTGCAGAGATAGTGGATGCATTGGTTGCAATATACCAAAATTCCCTGGACTCTGGAAAGGTCCCAGCGGATTGGAAAACCGCTGATGTAACACCCATATTTAAGAAAGGAGGGAGACAGAAAGCAGGAAACTATAGACCAGTTAGCCTTACATCTGTCGTTGGGAAAATGCTGGAGTCCATCATTAAGGAAGCAGTAGCAGGGAATTTAGAAAAACATACTGCAGTCAAACAGAGTCAGCATGGTTTTAGGAAAGGGAAATCATGTTTAACAAATTTGCTGGAGCTCTTTGAGGATGTAACAAGCAGGGTGGGCAAGGGTGAGCCAGTGGATGTGGTGTATTTGGATTTCCAGAAGGCATTCGATAAGGTGCCACATAAAAGGTTACTGCATAAGATAAGAACTCACGGAGTTGGGGGTAATATATTGGCATGGATAGAGAATTGAAACATAGAAACATAGAAGACAGGAGCAGGAGTAGGCCATTCGGCCCTTCGAGCCTGCTCCGCCATTCGATGAGATCATGGCTGATCATCCAAATTCAGACCCTGTTCCTGCCTTCTCTCCATATCTCTTGATCCCTTTAGCCTTAAGAAATATATCCAACTCCTTCTTGAATATATTTAATAAATTGGCCTCTACTGCCTTCTTTGGCAGAGAATTCCACAGGTTCACCACTCTCTGGGTGAAGAAATTCCTCCTCATCTCTGTCCTAAATGGCTTACCCCTTATCCTTAGACTGTGACCCCTGGTTCTGGACTCCCCGACCATCGGGAACATCCTTCCAGCATCTAGTCTGTCCAGTCCTGTTAGAATTTTATAAGTTTCGATGAGATCCCCTCTCATTCTTCTAAACTCCAGCGAGTACAAGCCCAATCGACCCAATCTCTCCTCATACGTCATTCCTGCCATCCCAGGTATCAGCCTGGTGAATCTTCGCTACACTCCTTCCATGGCAAGAACATCCTTCCTCAGATAAGGCGACCAAAACTGCAAACAATACTCAAGATGTGGCCTCACCAAGGCCCTGTACAACTGCAGCAAGACATCCTTGTTCCTGTACTCAAACCCTCTCGCTACGAAGGCCAACATACCATTTGCCTTCTTAACCGCCTGCTGCACCTGCATGCTTACTTTCAGCGACTGGTGCACAAGGACACCCAGGTCTTGTTGCACTTCCCCTTCTCCCAATCTATTGCCATTTAGATAATAATCTGCCTTCCTGTTTTTGACACCAAAGTGGATAACCTCGCATTTATCCACGTTATATTGCATCTGCCATGCTTCTGCCCAATCACCCAACCTGTCCAAATCATACTGGAGTGTCTCGGCATCCTCCTCACAGCACACACGCGCACCCAGTTTTGTGTCGTCTGCAAACTTGGAGATGTTACATCCAGTTCCCTCGTCCAGATCATTAATATATATTGTGAATAGCTGGGGTCCAAGGACTGATCCCTGCGGTACCCCACTAGTCACTGCCTGCCACTTGGAAAAAGAGCCGTTTATTTCAACTCTTTGCTTTCTGTCTGCCAACCAGTTCTCTATCCAAGTCAATACCTTGCCCCCAATCCCATGTGCCTTAATTTTACACGCTAACCTCTTATGCGGGACCTTTTCGAATGCCTTTTGAAAATCCAAATACACCACATCCACTGGTTCTCCCTTATCTATTTTACCAGTTACATCCTCAAAAAACTCCAGTAGATTAGTCAAGCACGATTTACCTTTTGTAAGGGGGAGGGGGATCAGCCAGTTGTCGTGGTACATGTAGGTACCAACGATGTAGGTAAAAAGAGGGAGGAGGTCCTACAAGCTGAATTTAGGGAGTTAGGAGCTAAATTGAAAAGTAGGACCTCAAAGGTAGTAATCTCTGGATTGCTACCAGTGCCACGAGCTAATAAGTTTAGAGAGAGTAAGATAGATAAGCTAAATACGTGGCTTGAGCAGTGGTGCAAGGGAGAGGGATTTAAATTCTTGAGGCATTGGAACCAGTTCTTGGGGAGGAGTGACCTGTACCAAGGGGACGGTCTACACCTGAGCTGTGAGGGAGCCGATGTCCTCGGGGTAATATTTTCTAGGGCGGTTCGGGAGGATTTAAACTAATTTGGCAGGGGGATGGGAACCTAGGTAGTGGAAAAGAGGGAAGTCATATGAAGTCAGAAATAGATGGTAGAAAGGTGAGAAGCAATAAGCAAAGGAGAGAAACACAAAGGGCCAAACTAATTCATAATGAGAGTGTGAAAAAAGCAAGCCTGAAGGCTTTGTATCTTAATGCTAGAAGCATTAGGAACAAGGTGGATGAATTAGTTGTGGAAATAGAGGTAAACAAGTATGATTTGATTGGGATTACAGAAACGTGGCTGCAGGGTGGGCAAGGCTGGGAACTTAACATCCAGGGATATACAATATTTCCGAAGGATCGGCAAAAAGGTAGGGGAGGTGGGGTAGCATTGCTGGTAAAGGAGGGGATTCATGCAATGGAAAGGAAGGATATTAACTCGGATGAAACGGAATCTGTATGGGTAGAAATGAGAAATAGCAAGGGGAGGAAAACGTTAGTGGGTGTGATATATAGGCCTCCAAATAGTAATATGGAGGTGAGGGAAGGCATAAAAAGGGAAATTAGAGAAGCGTGCGATAAGAGCACAGCTGTCATCATGGGTGACTTTAATTTACATATTGATTGGACTACCCAAATTAGTAAAAATTCTGAGGAGGAGGAATTCCTGGAATGTTTTCGGGACGGTTATCTGGACCAATATGTCGAGGAGCCGACTCGAGATCAGGCCATTTTAGACTGGGTATTGTGCAATGAGAAGGGACTTATCAACAATCTTCTTGTACGAGGCCCCTTGGGTCAGAGCGATCATAATATGATCGAGCTCTCAGTCGAGATGGAGAGTGAGGAAATTGAATCAGAGACTAAGGTCCAGAACTTAAATAAAGGGAATTACGAGGGTATGAGACGGGAATTGGGTAAGATTGATTGGGTGGTGTTTCTGGGGGGATTGACAGTGGATAGACAATGGCAAGCATTCAAAGATAGAATGGAAGAATTCCAGAACATGTTTATACCGGTTTGGCATAAAAATAAACCTAAAAAGGTGGCTCAACCGTGGATAACGAGGGAAATTAGGGACAGCATAAAATCAAAAAAAAGGGCATATCAACTGGCAAAAAAAAGCACCAGACCGGAAGATTGGGGGCAGTACAGGATACAGCAAAAGAGGACAAAGGGATTAATCAGGAAGGGGAAAATAGAATACGAAAGTAAACTTGCAGCAAACATAAAGACAGACTGCAAAAGCTTTTATCGGTATATCAGGAGGAAAAGACTGGTAAAATCCCAAGTCGGTCCCTTGCAGTCCGATTCGGGAGAATATATAATGGAGAATAAGGAAATGGCAGACCAATTAAACTCATACTTTGGTTCTGTATTCACAAAGGAGGACACAAATAACCTCCCAGGAATATCGGCAAACATAGGGACTAATGAGAGGGAGGAGCTGACAGAAATTAGTATCTCTAGGGATATGGTGTTGGGTAAGTTGAGGGGACTGAAGGCCGACAAATCCCCGGGGCCTGATAAACTACATCCTAGGGTACTTAAGGAGGTGGCCCTGGAGATAGCAGATGCTCTAAGGATCATCTTCCGGAACTCCATTGACTCGGGAACAGTACCCGTGGATTGGAGGGTAGCTAATGTTACCCCAATATTTAAAAAGGGGGGTAGAGAGAAAGCAGAGAATTATAGACCAGTAAGCCTTACATCGGTTGTGGGCAAAATGCTAGAGTCCATTATTAAGGATAAAATAGCGGAGCACTTGACAAATGGGGAAAGGATCGGACAGAGTCAACATGGATTTACAAAGGGTAAATCGTGTTTGACTAATCTGCTGGAATTTTTTGAGGAAGTAACTGGTAAAATAGATGGGGGAGAGCCAGTGGATGTGGTGTACCTTGACTTCCAGAAAGCCTTCGATAAGGTTCCACACAAAAGATTATCATGCAAAATTAAGGCTCATGGGATTGGGGGCAAAGTATTAACGTGGATAGAGAACTGGCTGGCGGATAGAAAACAGAGAGTTGGAATAAACGGCTCGTTTTCGGAGTGGCAGGCAGTGACCAGCGGGGTGCCGCAAGGATCTGTCCTGGGACCCCAGCTGTTCACAATATATATAAATGATCTGGATCAGGGAATTGGATGCAATATTTCCAAATTCGCTGACGACACTAAACTAGGAGGAGGGGTGGGCTCTGATGAGGATGTCAGGAGGCTACAGTGCGATTTGGACAGGTTGGGGGAATGGGCGGATACGTGGCAGATGCACTATAATGTGGATAAATGCGAGGTTATCCACTTTGGGGGTAAAAACAGGAGGGTAGATTATTATCTAAATGGCAATAGATTGGGAGATGGGGAAGTGCAGAGGGACCTGGGTGTTCTTGTGCACCAGTCACTGAAGGAGAGCATGCAGGTGCAACAGGCGATTAAGAAGGCAAATGGTATGTTGGCCTTCATATCAAGGGGGTTCGAGTATAGGAATAGGGATACCTTACTACAGCTGTACAAGGTGCTGGTGAGACCGCATCTGGAGTATTGTGTACAGTTTTGGTCGCCCCATCTGCGGAAGGATGTTCTTGCCATGGAAAGAGTGCAGCGGCGATTCACCAGGCTGATACCTGGAATGGCGGGAATGACCTACGAGGAGAGATTGAATAGTTTGGGCTTGTACTCACTGGAGTTTAGAAGATTGAGAGGGGATCTCATCGAAACATATAAAATTATGGCAGGCCTGGACAGGCTGAATTCAGAGAGAATGTTTCCAATGGCAGGGGAGCACAGAACCAGGGGCCACAGTCTAAAAATAGCGGGCAAATCATTTAAAACAGAGATGAGGAAGAATTTCTTTACTCAAAGAGTGGTGAGCCTGTGGAATTCCCTGCCACAGAGGGCTGTGAAGGCTAATTCAATAAATATTTTCAAGAGAGAATTGGATATATTTCTGAAGGCTAAGGGGATTAAGGGTTACGGAGAAAAGGCGGGGACGGGGTACTGAACTGGTAAGATCAGCTAAGATCTCAGATGAAGATCAGCCATGATCTCATTGAATGGCGGAGCAGGCTCGAAGGGCCGAATGGCCTACTCCTGTTCCTATCTCTATGTTTCTATGTAAAGCCATGTTGACTTTGTCTGATCCGGTCACTTTTTTCCAAGTGCTCTGCTATTACATCCTTTATAATGGACTCTAGCATTTTCCCCACTACCGATGTCAGGCTTACTGGTCTGTAATTCCCCGTTTTCTCTCTACCACCCTTTTTGAACAGTGGGGTAACATTAGCTACCCGCCAATCCATGGGTACTGTTCCAGAGTCTATCGAATTTTAGAAGATGACCAGCAATGCATCTACTATTTCTAGGGCCACTTCCTTAAGTATCCTAGGATGTAGATTATCAGGCCCTGGAGATTTATCGACCTTCAAGCCCATCAATTTCCCTAACACCATTTCCCTACAAATACTGATTTCTATCAGTTCCGCCCTTTCATTGGACCCTATGTTCCCCGACATCTTTGGGAGGTTATTTGTGTCCTCCTTTGTGAAGACAGAACCAAAGTATGTATTTAATTGGTCTGACATTTCTTAGTTCCCCATTATAAATTCCCCTGATTCTGACTGCAATGGACCTACGCTTGACTTCACCAATCTTTTTCTCTTCACATATCTATAAAAGCTTTTACAGTCAGTTTTTATGTTCCCTGCAAGCTTACTCTCATACTCTATTTTCCCCCTCTTAATTAATCCCCTTGTCCTCCTTTGTTGGATCCTAAACTGCTCCTAATCCTCAGGTTTACTGCTTTTTCTGGCCAATTTATATGTCCTCTCCTTGTATCTTATGCTATCCCTAATTTCCCTTGTTAGCCACGGTTGAGTCACCTTTTTTGTTTTATTTTTATGCCAAACTGGGATGAACAAATTCTGTAGTTCATCTATGCGATCTTTGAATGTTTGCCATTGCCCATCCACCGTCAACCCTTTGAGTGACATTCCCCAATCAATCCTACCCAACTCGCACCTCATTCCATCGTAGTCTCCTTTATTTAAATTCAGGACCCTAGTCTCTGAGTCAACTATTTCACTCTCCATCTTAATGAAGAATTCTATCATATTATGATCGCTCCGACCCAAGGGGCCTTGCACAACAAGATTGCTAATTAATCCTTTCTCATTACATAATACCCAGTCTAAGATGGCCTGATCTCTAGTTGGTTCCTTGACATATTGGTCCAGAAAACAATCCCGTATACACTCCAGGAATTCCTCCTCCACAGTATTGTTACTAATATGGTTAGCCCAATCTATATGTAGATTAAAGTCACCCATGATAACAGCTGTGCCCTTATTGCACGCTTCTCTAATTTCCTGTTTAATGCCATCCCCAACCTCCGCATTACTGTTTGGAGGTCTATATACCACTCCCACTAACGTTTTCTGCCCCTTGGTATTTCTCAGTTCTACCCATACAGATTCCACATCATCCGAGCTAATATCCTTCCTTTCAATTGTGTTAATCCCCTCTTTAACCAGCAATGCTACCCCACCTCCTTTTCCTTTCTGCCTATCTTTCCTGAATATTGAATACCCCTGGATGTTGAATTCCCAGCCTTGGCCACCCTGGAGCCATGTTTCCGTAATCCCAATCATATCATATTCATTTACCTCTATTTGCGCAGCTAACTCATCCACCTTATTACGAATGCTCCTCGCATTAAGACACAAAGCCTTCAGGCTTGTTTGTTTAACGCTCTTAGATCTTTTAGAATTATTATTTACTGTGGCCATGTTTGATTTAAACCCTTGATTTCTCTGCCTGTCACTTTTGTTTTTCTCCTTCCTGTCTTTTGCTTTTATCCTTGTTTCCCTTTCCTCTCTTTCCCCGCTAATTGGCTAGCTAACAGAAAGCAGAGAGTCGGGTTAAATGGGTAATTTTCTGGTTGGCAAACGGTAACTAGTGGGGTGCCACAAGGATTGGTGCTGGGGCCCCAACTATTTACAATCTACATTAATGACTTGGATGAAGGGATTGAGTGTAATGTAGCCAAGTTTGCGGATGATACAAAGATGGGTGGGAAAGCAAGTTGTGCAGAGGACTCAAAGAATCTGCAAAGGGATATAGACAGGCTAGGTGAGTGGGCAAACATTTGGTAGATGGAGTATAATGTGGAAAAGTGCGAGGTTATCCACTTTGGCAGGAAAAATAAAAAAGCAAACTATTATTTAAATGGAGAGAGTTTACAAAATGCTACAGTTCAGAGGGACCTGGGGGTCCTTGTGCATGAAACACAAAAAGTTAGCATGCAGGTACAGCAAGTAATCAAAAAGGCAAATGGAATGTTGGCCTTTATTTCAAGGGGGTTGGAGTATAAAAGCAGGGAAATCCTGCTACAACTGTACAGGGTATTGGTGAGACCACACCTTGAGTACTGCGTACAGTTTTGGTCTCCTTATTTAAGGAAGGATATACTTGCATTGGAGGCAGTTCAGAGATGATTCACTAGGTTAATTCCAGAGATGAGGGGTTTGACATGAGGAAAGGTTGAGCAGGCTGGGCTTATACTCATTGGAATTTAGAAGAATGAGAGGTGATCTTATCAAAACATATAAGATACTGAGGGGGCTCGACAGGGTAGATGCAGAGAGGATATTTCCCCTCATGGGGAAATCTAGAACTCGGGGGCACAGTCTCAGAATAAAGGGTCGCCCTTTTAGAACTGAGATGAGGAGGAACTTCTTCCCTCAGAGGGTTGTAAATTTGTGGAATTCTCTGCCCCAGAGAGCTGTGGAGGCTGGGTCATTAAATACATTTAAAGTGGAGATAGACAAATTTTTGCGAGATAAGGGAGTGAAGAGTTATAGGGAGCGGGCGGGGCAGTGGCTTTGAACCCAAAATCAGCCATGATCTTATTGAATGGCGGAGCAGGCTCGAGGGGGCAAGTGGCCTATTCCTGCTCCTATTTCTTATGTTCTGACAATTCTGATAAGGGGATTGAGGAGGTCACTGAAAGCGTTGGCCTATCAACTGCTCCCTGGCATGTTTAGCTGCAGTGCATTCTGCTAGCCCTCGTGCTTGTGGTTCTCTCTCACCTTCAGCCAATTCTTCCTTGTCTGACAATGCCTCTTCTTGTTACCATGCCTCCTCCAACTCCCATCCTCTTTGTATTGACGGGCTGTGTAGGATGCAAACTACAATGATGTGACCCACTTTGTATAAGTCATATTGTAGAGCGATCAAGGCACCTCAATCTTTGCTTCAAATTGCCAATTTCATGCTCTATGATGGTCCTGATGCTCTCATTATACCTGTGTTGTTCAGGGGTTGCACAAGGGTGTCATTAGCCAGGTGTGGAGGGGGTGTTCCTTGCCCACTAGCAGTCATTTTCTGATATTCGTTGATAGGTGAAAAAGTGGGGGGATGGATAGCTTTTGCAGAATGAAGGCATCATGGCAGCTGCCAGAGAAACAGACGCAGACCTGCATTATCCTTCTGCAGTGATCACACACCAGTTGAACATTGATGGATTGGAAGCCATATCTGTTCACATAAGGGGCATCCTCTGGTGTCCTGATAGCTACTTGTTATCCCACTGCACACGAGGCAAGCCAGCTACTGCTGAAAATTCCAGATCTCTCTCAATCTGGCTGCTGGCATCCATTGTGAAAATAATGTACTGGTTGATCTGACAAAGAGAGCAATTTTTGACCTGTTTGCTGCAGCTTGTGCACTGCAGCCTGTGAGATATAATAGCAAAATACTGCGGATGCTGGAAATCTGAAATAACAACAGAAAATGCTGGAAACACTCAGCAGGTCAGGCAACATCCGTGGAGAGAGAAACAGAGTCAACGTTTCGAGTCGGGGACCCTTCGTCAGAACCTTCGTCAGGACATTAATTCTGTTTCTCTCTCCTCGATGCTGCCTGACCTGCTGAGTGTTTCCAGCATTTTCTGTTGTTATTTCAGCCTGTGAGATACAGTTGATGTCCCCTGCAGCAGCCTGGTAGGAGCCTGTCACGAAAAAGTTAAAGGCAATGGTGAATTGACAGCCACTGGTAAAGCATGGCCTGCTGCTCCAGCAGGCAACAAGTCCTGCTGCAAAAGGCTGAATCAGTCAGTGACAGCATGCCTGGTGACGCACAGCCTCTTCTGCACTGCTCCTCAAAAATATCCAAGAAATTAACTTATGCTATAGGCTGTGAGAGCTGGGTAAAGCCTTCTACAAGCAGTCCCCTTCTAACAGCTTCCTCAGGCTGCGGTTGCGGCAGCTGCTCTTTCTCCAACTGTTCATCTGTTGTGCATGTACCTTTAAGAGAATAACTGGTCTCAGACTGCAGTACCGGCAGTGACCACCCCTGTATAAAAGGCGCTAAAGAGCCTCTGTTGTTTAGATTCGTTATGGACTTCCACCAGTAAACATCTCTTTGTTTTCACTCCTGCTAGTCCGTGTCTAAATCATTCACTGACTTAACACTGGCGACGAGTAAAGAAACGAACTTACCTGCAACTCAGCAGCAGCTCCGACGACGTTGTTGAAGGTCGGAGCCAGAAGAAAAAAAAAAAGAGGCCATTGAAACTCGAAAAACGGGCGTCGACCGTCAATCATCGGGTTCAAGGCTTTGCAGGAGCGACTTTCCAGAGCCAGGCTGGGTTCCTCGGTCCGTGGTTTCCCAGCTAATCGGGCTGGTGGCAGGTAGTGCTCTGATCCTTCCTGGGCTGCGGCGGGCTGAAGCTCGATCGGGTGGCCTTTCAACGGGGCCGGGCAGCGAGTCGGGAAGCAAAGAGAGAGAGAGAGGGTGGAGCATACAGGGCGCGGCCGGTGTTTCAAAGCTGGGCAGCGTTCGGACCTCAGAAGAGGGAGGGAAGTGTCCCAGAGGGTCCGCTCCACGACGGGAAAATAATGAAAGAATAAGAATACGCGCAAGAAACCGTGGAAAGCAGCGCTAACAACAGCGGGGAAGAAGACAAAGCGCGGGAGGCGCCATTTTGTTAAATCGGAGAAGAAGGCAAAGCGCGGGAGGTGCCATTTTAGATTTGCAAGATGCCGAAGACTGGCTGTATCACTGCTTTTGATAATACATTAGAGGACTGGACCACATATGTGGAAAGAGTAGAGGTACATTTCGAGGCAAACGATATAGCGGAGGGGAAAAAGGCATCGATATTGTTAAACTTAATGGGCGCTAGAACGTACGGCCTATTGCGGGATCTGATTACTCCAGCCAAACCGAAGGCGAAGAGTTTTAACGAAATTGTTGCTGTTCTACAGGAGCACTTAAACCCTGCACCGCTGTTGATAGCAGAAAGATTTAAATTCCACAGGAGAACTCAGCACAAAGATGAGAGCAATGCTGAGTATCTTACAGAACTGCGCAAGCTATCAAAGCACTGCCAGTTCGGAGCAGGACTGGCAGATACCCTACGGGACAAATTTGTCTGTGGACTCCTGAGTGAAGGAACACAGAAGAAGTTACTCGCAGAAAAAGAGCTGACGCTAGATCAGGCTTTCAGCGTGGCAGTATCGTATGAAGCAGCAGCCAGGGAAGCTGCAGAAATTCAACAAAAACCACAGGAATACGGCACCCACGAAATGACACAGGGATTTGCAAAATGTTATCGCTGCGGCAGAACTAACCATGACCAGAAGGACTGCTGGTCCAAAGACAAAATATGCAGACAATGCGGGAAGATTGGACACATTGCACGAGTTTGCAGGTCTGGGAAGAAGACCAGCGACAACAAAAAGGCTACTAAGGAACCGTATTAGAAAGTACAAAAGATGACGGACAGTAGTTCCAAAGAACAGATGAGCGATAGTGAATCCGGAAACAGGAGACTAAGCTGTCTCAAACTTCACAATGTAATCGCAAAAGAGGATCACCGAACCATTTGGGTCACCCTCACGATAGCAGGGTCCCAAGTTAAAATGGAATTGGATACAGGATCAGCGCTAACCGTCATGAATCGACGAGACTACGAGCGGCTATTTTCACACATACCCTTGAGAGAGACATCCATCATCTTGACGACGTATACGGGGCAAAAAGTATACCCCAGAGGAAAAATAAGGGTGCCTGTCGAATACAGTGGCAAGAAAATACGGAAATTGTATCTCTACATACTGCCAAATGGTGGACCACCGTTATTGGGACGGGAATGGATCAGGAAGATAAACTTGGATTGGCATTCCATTCATGCAATGACGGTGGACGGTAAAAAAGAGGACGACGTCACTCCTGGACGATTGTCAACAATCTTAGCTAATGCCAAAGAGGTATTTCAACAAGAAGTGGGCACGCTTAAAGGCATAACCGCCTCGTTAAAAATAGAAGAGAATGCAGTTCCCAAGTTTTTCAAAGCGAGGCCGGTACCATATGCAATTCGCCCAGCCGTCGAGGCAGAGCTGGAGAATCTGGAGAAGGCGGGTGTGTTGTCTAAGGTCGACTGGAGCGAGTGGGTGACACCCATCGTTCCTGTCATGAAGAAAACGTTAAGCAATAAGTCCGGAGAGCCAAGGAAGATTCGCATCTGTGGGGATTTCAAGGTGACGGTGAACCCTGTCCTTCACACAGTACAATATCCTCTTCTAAGGATAGAAGACATCTTCGCCTCACTGTCTGGAGGGAAGCGTTTTACAAAACTTGACCTAGCACAAGCATATTTGCAGATGGAGGTTGAAGAGTCCTCTAGGAAGTATCTCACGATAAACACTCACAAAGGTCTTTACCTGTATCATCGATTGGTATTCGGAGTAGCATCGGCTCCGGCGATATGGCAAAGAGCGATGGAACAAGTCCTGCAAGGGATTCCGGGGACTCAGTGTTACTTGGACGACATCCTTGTAACAGGTGAAGATGACAGTGAACACCTTAACAACCTAGAACAGGTGCTCAATAGAATACGGGAACATGGGTTGCGAGCCAACCGCCCCAAGTGCGAATTTTTTAAGAAACAGATATCGTATTGTGGCCACGTGATTGATGAAGAGGGGTTACATAAGTCCCCTGCCAAAATTGAAGCGGTTGTTAAGGCCCCAGCGCCTGAAAATGTGTCGCAACTGAGGTCATTCCTCGGGTTGGTGAATTACTATCATAAGTTTTTGCCGAATTTGTCGACAATTCTGCACCCACTGAACGCCCTGCTACGAACGGGGGTAGCATGGAAATGGAGCGATGATTGTAAACGTGCTTTTCAGAAGAGTAAGGACTTAATCACTTCGAAGGAAGTATTGGCTCACTACAACCCAGCACTGCCAATCAGGCTGGCGTGTGATGCGTCTCCCTACGGCATTGGGGCGGTACTGTCACATAAATTCCTTGATGGTTTGGAGAGGCCGATAGCTTTTGCATCACGCTCGTTAACTTCTGCCGAGCGTAACTACGCCCAGATTGACAGAGAGGCCCTCAGCCTAGTGTGGGGGGTGAAGAAGTTCAATCACTATCTGCACGGTCAAAAATTTACTCTACTAACCGATCATCAACCTCTTGTCTCCATTTTCAACCCTCAGAAGGGTGTACCGATAATGACAGCACAACGGCTGCAGAGATGGTCCCTTTTCCTAGGGGCACACCAATATGACATCGAGTACAAAGGAACTAAACAGCATGGAAATGCTGATGGATGGTCACGTCTACCGTTGCCGACGGTGGAAGAAGAGGACCTTGCAGTGGATCCAATGGAGTTATTCCACTCGACCATAGTTGAATGTCTCCCTGTCACGAATGCAAACATAGAAAAGGAAACACGGAATGACCCGACACTATCACGGGTCTATGATTTAACGGTGAAGGGATGGCCAGCACATGGCGAACCACTGCTGCCAGCATTCTCGCCGAGAAGAGAACAGCTGTCAGTGTGTAGAGGAACCTTGATGTGTGGATCCAGAGTAGTAATTCCACCTAAGTTGATGGATAGAGTGCTCAATGAGCTTCATGAGGGTCATCTGGGTGGGGTAAAAATGAAGAGCTGAGCCAGAGCGTTTGTGTGGTGGCCGGGAATCGATAGAGAAATCGAAGAGATGACCAAGAGCTGTGCAGGATGCCAGAAGGTCCAAAACGCCCCACCACAAGCTCCTCTGCATGCATGGGAGTGGCCCTCATCTCCATGGCAAAGGGTGCACATTGATTTTGCTGGTCCCTTCATGGACTCGATGTTTTTAATTGCGGTGGATGCACATTCAAAGTGGCCAGAGGTAATAAAAATGTCCTCAACCACCACGGAAAAAACTATCACAGTTTTACGAACAATATTCGCCAGGAATGGGCTGCCTGAACAGATTTGCTCTGACAATGGACCACAGTTTGTGTCTGAAGAGTTCCGGAGGTTCTTAAAGAACAATGGTGTTAAGCATTTCACATCTGCCCCATATCATCCAGCCACTAATGGATTGGCCGAGAGGTTTGTCCAAACATTCAAGAAGGCTATCAAGGCAATGTGTAATGAAGATATACCCCTACAACACAAGGTGGACAACTTCTTGTTTGCCTACCGGAATGCGACACATGCGGTTACCAACCAAACTCCAGCCATGATGTTCTTCAATCGAAGACTACGATGCCGCTTGGATTTGGTTAAGCCAAACGTCCGAAGAGATGTGGAGAACAGGCAGTTTCAGAATATGAATGAAAGGCCGACCAGGAGTTTTAAGATAGGTCAACCGGTTTTGGCCTGGGATTACCGCACTGAGAAATGGCAGCCAGGAACGATTTGTACACGACAAGGACCTCTCATGTATACCGTGGACGTTGGGGAGAGCATTGTAAGACGCCATGCTGACCAGATTCTAGAGTCACTGGAAAACGTCAACTCCACACCACGATCTGATACACCTGGTAATGAAATCGACGTTCCAATTGCAGCTACCGCAGAACCGGTAATATTGGAAGCAGATGAACCAAACAACGACATTGATTCCGACTCAACATTGCCAGAAGAACCTGTTACCCCAAAGAGGCGTTATCCAGACAGAATCAGGAAGCCTCCTCAAAGACTGAACTTATAATTGCTTAAACTTAACCACTGTATCTAGTAACCGTAATTGTGATTGTAATTCGTTATCATTTAGTTGTTAAATGAATGTTATGTACTGTTTATCTAAAAGGGGAGGAATTGTTGTGTATGTACCTTTAAGAGAATAACTGGTCTCAGACTGCAGTACCGACAGTGACCACCCCTGTATAAAAGGCGCTAGAGAGCCTCTGTTATTTAGATTCGTTATGGACTTCCACCAGTAAACATCTGTTTGTTTTCACTCCTGCTAGTCCGTGTCTAAATCATTCACGGACTTAACATCATCCATCCAAAGGAGTGAAGCAAAAACAGCAGCGAGTTCTTAATGAGTGTGGGTAAAGGAGGAAAAAATCAGAACGAAGCAAACTGAAAGCTCCGATCTAGCTTGGAACTGCACCACTCACAATGGCACACACAGTAAGTGCTGGCAGCTGAGTTCCCCTTTAAATTCAGCTTCCAGTCATGTCAATCAGTTTGTGAAGCCAATGCCACTAAGTTTTACTCAGCGGGTTTGCCGCTACGTTTGTTTCTGGTGGGAGCGTTTCTGATCTGAGCCAGCTCCAGAGTTAAAATGGGGGACGGCAGGTTTCTGGCGGGAACAGGCCAGTAAGTTGATTTCACAATTTGAACCACAGCCACTCCACTCCAGCCCGTCAGGTTGAGTTAAAATCGGGGCCTTTTGTTACACATAGAATGACTTACATTGTGCAGCTACAGCTGTTCTGGGGGAATGCGTATTTAACAAAATGAAGAACTGATTATATTCCCTTTATCGATATATACAGGCTTCAGAATTTGCAGTGAGTTATTGGGAACAATGTTTTGTTCTATCACATTCTGTAATGGAAGATTTTCTAACACCTAAATGTTTCAATCTTTTAACTTGTAGCTTCATTTGATTGTAGCAAACAAAGGGTGATGAGGTGCAATGTAGGTTAATGTAGGCAATATAGTATTCACTTAAACAACAGAAAAAGCTGGAAACACTCAGCAAGTCAGGCAGCATCGTGGAGAGAGAAACAGAGTTAATGTTTCAGGTCAATGACCCTTCGTCAGAACTGGAAAAAGTTGGAGAAGTAACAGGTTTTTAAGCAAGTATAGGGGCAGGAAAAGGGAGGAGGGGAGGAAAGAAGAAAGGGAAGGATTGTGATAGGATGGAAGGCAGGAGAGATTAAAAGACAAAAGGAATGATGGCGCAAGGCAAATGAGATGGTAATGGGACAAGTTAAGAAACAAAAGATGACTCTAGATGAGGTGTAAATGGCACTGGTAGAATCATCAACAGCTGTCACGAGAGAAAAAAGAAAACAAAAGGGTCGAGGTTATAGTCTGAAATTGTTGAACTCAATGTTGAGTCCAGAAGGCTGTAAAGTGCCTAATCGAAAGATGAGGTGCTGTTCCTTGAGCTTACGTTGAGATTCATTGGAACAGTGTAACAGACCAACGATGGAGAGATCAGAGTGGGAGTGGAGCGGAGAATTAAAGTGACAGACGACCGGAAGCTCGGGTCACCCTTACGGACTGAACAGAGGTGTGCCGCAAAGCGGTCACCCAATCTGCGTTTGGTCTCCCCAATGTAGAGGAGACCGCATCGTGAGCAGCGAACACAGTATATTAAATTGCAAGAAGTACAAGTAAATCACTGTTTCACCTGGAAGGAGTGTTTGGGGCCCTGGACAGTGGAAAGGGAGGAGGTAAAAAGACAGGTGTTGCATCTCCTTGCACGGGAAGGTGGCGTGGGAAGGGGAAGAGGTGTTGGAGGTGATAGAGGAGTGGACCAGAATGTCGCAGAGGGAGCATTCCCTCGGAATGCTGAAAGGGAGGAAGGGGGAAGATGTGTTTGGTGGTGGGGTCACGCTGGAGGTGGCGGAAATAGAGGACGATCCGTTGAATGTGGAAGCGGGTGGGGTGAAAGATGAGGACAAGGGGAACCCTATCGTGGTTCTGGGAGGTAGAGGAAGGGGTGAGAGCAGAAGTGCGGGAAATGGAACGGACACGGTCGAGGGCCATGTTAACCACGGTAGAGGGGAATCCTCGGTTGAAGAAAAAGGAAGACATGTCGGAAGCACTAGTATCGGTGGCATCATCAGAACAGATGCGGCGGAGATGGAGAAACTGGGAGAATGGAATAGAGTCCTTACAGAAAGCGGGGTGAGAGGAAGTGTAGTCCAGGTAGCTGTGGGAGTCAGTGGGCTTATAGTGGATGTTTGTCGATAGCCTATCCCCAGAAATGGGGACATAGAATTCGAGGAAGGGAAGGGAAGAGTCGGAGATGGACCATGTGAAGGTGAGGGAAGGGTGGAAATTGGAAGCAAAGTAAATTAAATTTTCTAGTTCAGGGCAAGAGTAGGATGGTGGTGGATGGGAACTGGTTGGGCCTCTGTTCAAGGAAGAAGTGGCGCACCCTCAGGCCCTCCTGGTGGGGGATGGAGGTGTAGAGGGATTGGACGTCCATAGTGAAAAGGAGACGGTTGGGGCCAGGAAACTGGAAACTGTTAAAGTGGCGGAGGGCGTCGGAAAAGTCGCGAATGTAGGTGGGAAGGGACTGGACAAGAGGAGAAAAAATAGAGTCGAGATAGGAAGAAATCAGTTCTGTGGGGCAAGAACTGGCTGAAACGATGGGTCTACCAGGGCAGTCCTGTTTGTGGATCTTGGGCAGGAGGTAGAAGGTAGAAGTTATTGTATTGTATAGTATTCATTTTATTGGAATTCCATTAGCAGCAGTGAACAGATAAATAATTCCATTAACAGGAACAGGTAAACAATTCAGCTGAATGTCATCTCTGTCGGCATGCCAACCCCGTAGTATTAAGCTCCTTTTACATTGTGCTAATTGTAGTGTATGTAACCTGTACTACCTTAAGAGGATACCTTAAGGTGATGGACTACTTTTTGATGGCTCCTGTACATTGTAGTACCGGTGGTGACCACACCGGTGTATAAACCCTGCGGAGCAAAGTGTATCTCAGTTCAGCCCTGACCCTCAATCACTAAAGACCTGTTTACTTACTTCTGTAGTCTGTGTCCTGTTATTCAGTATAACTGCATTTGAAAACACAGACTCAACAGTGGCGACGAGTCATAGAAGAAACATAGAAGATAGGAGCAGGAGTAGGCCATTCGGCCCTTCGAGCCTGCTCCGCCATTCAACGAGATCATGGCTGATCATCCAAACCCTAGCACCCGGTCCCTACACCGACAGCCATCCCACCCAAGCCCTATCCCCGTAACCCCACGTATTTAATCCCCCCTAACACTAAGGGCCAATTTTTTTATCATGGCCAATCAACCTAACCCGCACATCTTTGGACTGTGGGAGGAAACCGGAGCACCCGGAGGAAACCCACGCAAACACGGGGAGAATGTGCAAACTCCACACAGACAGTCACCCGAGGCCGGATTTGAACCCGGGTCCCTGGCGCTGTGAGGCAACAGTGCTAACCACTATGCCACTGTGCTGCCCGAGTCTGATCTTACCTAGCGGCAGTTTTGCATCAAAGGAAGCTTCGTCCTCAGAAACGGGCATCGAACAAGGGCATCCGCCCTCAACATCCTGCTGAGCACTGCATCGCACGGGAGGCCATCGGGGACCCGGGTTGGTTTCTGGCCACGAAGTCAAACATCAGTGATCATCCCTTCGACGACAGCGGCGGGTAAGCCCGATCGAGCGGCACGGGGGGGGGAAGTCGGCCGAGTTGTCAGTGGGAGAAGGGGAGGGAAAACGACAAAAAGGGCAGAGATCACGAACGCAGCTGATGTCAGGGGCTGGGCTGCAATCGGGGCAGAGACGCACAGCAGCCAGAAAGCGTTTATGGCCACAAGGACCGCGGGAGTGGCGGGGAACAAGAGCAGCAGCGCAGGGGAAAATAAAGGACCGCTGGGAGGCGTGGACGGCAACAGCGCGGGAATCGCCATTTTTGAGTCGGCGGGGGAAGAAGACAAGCGCGGGAAAAGCCGCCAAGCGCGGGAAAAGCCGCCATCTTAAATAAAAAAAATTTTAAACAAATAATAATAATAATAATATCCGAAGGGAAAGGAGAAACTCAGCAAGGATGCCAAAAACGGGTAACATCACTGCTTTTGATAGCGATGTGGAAGATTGGGCCACTTATGTGGAACGCATCGAAGTTTACTGTACAACGAATGAGGTACCGGATGATAAGAAAGCACTAACCCTATTAAACTCGATGGGTGTGAAGACGTACGGGTTATTAAGGAACCTTGTAACACCAGACAAACCGGTAGGGAAGAGTTTCGCGGATATTGTTACTATCCTGCAAGAGCATTTAAACCCCACGCCGCTGCTGATAGCGGAACGATTTAAATTCTACAAAAGAATTCAACTTAAAGAAGAAAGCAACGCGGAATTCCTAACAGAACTGCGCAAGTTATCAAAGTACTGCCAGTTCGGAACAGGACTAGCAGACGCACTGAGAGATAAGTTTGTGTGTGGGCTCCTAAGGGAAGGAACCCAGAAGCGACTGCTAGAGGAAAAGGACCTTACGCTGGACAAAGCTTTCAGCATTGCAGCATCCCACGAGGCAGCAGCACGGGGCGCTGCAGAGATACAGCAAAGGCCATTGGAATTCAGCACCAATGAAATGGCATTGGGCACAGTAAAGTGCTATCGTTGTGGAAGGACAACGCATGACCAGAACCAGTGCTGGTTCAAAGATAAAGAATGTAGGCAATGTGGCAAACTTGGTCACATAGCGAGAGTATGCCGGTCAGGAAAGAAGACCAGCAGCAAAAAGTCACCGCAGGAGAAGTACAAAAAAGTACACAAGGTGACAGAGAACAGTTCGGATGAACAGAAGACGGATTCAGACTCCAGCAGTAAGGAACTGGGTTGTCTGAAAATACATAATGTGGGTAACACAGCAGACCACCAAACTATCTGGGTTATGCTTCGGATAGCAGGAGTCCAAGTGAAGATGGAATTGGACACTGGGTCGGCATTAACGGTCATGAATAAGCAAGATTACAAAAGGTTATTCTCGCACATTCCCCTGAGGGATACGGAGATTGTATTGAAAACATACACGGGGCAAATAGTATACCCCAAAGGAAAGATAAAAGTAAATGTGGTCTGCAATGGTAAAGAAAGTCAGAAAATGGACTTGTATGTGTCACCTGATGGAGGTCCGCCACGACTGGGACGGGAATGGATCCGGAGAATAAATGTGGACTGGCATTCCATACAAGCACTGACTGTGGATGCCTGTAAGGAGGACGACGTCAAACCTAAACGACTGTCCAAAATCTTAGACGATGCTAAGGAGGTGTTCCAACAGGGATTTGGAACACTGAAAGGAATTACGGCAACCATCAAGTTTGAAGAACATGCAAACCCAAAATTTTTCAAAGCCTTATGCGATACGACCTGCTGTGGAAGCAGAGCTGGAAGGGCTAGAACGTTCAGGGGTACTGTCCAAGGTGGACTGGAGCGAATGGGCTACACCCATTGTTCCTGTCATCAAGCGTTCGTTGAGCAACAAGCCGGGGGAACCTGGGAAGGTTCGCATCTGTGGCGATTTCAAGATCACTGTTAATCCGGTTCTTCACACGGTGCAATATCCGCTTCCGCGGATTGAAGATATCTTCGCTTCGCTGTCTGGCGGGAAACACTTCACTAAGATAGACCTGGCACAGGCGTACCTACAGATGGAAGTTGATGAAGCGTCACATCAGTATCTCACGATCAACACGCATAAGGGCTTATATCGGTATAATAGACTGGTTTTTGGAGTGGCATCGGCTCCAGCGATTTGGCAAAGGGCCATGGAGCAGGTATTGCAGGGAATCCCAGGCACACAATGCTCCCTGGATGACATCCTGATTACATAGAAACATAGAGATAGGAACAGGAGTAGGCCATTCGGCCCTTCGAGCCTGCTCCGCCATTCAATGAGATCATGGCTGATCTTCGTCTGAGATCATAGCTGATCTTACCAGTTCAGTACCCCGTCCCCGCCTTTTCTCCGTAACCCTTAATCCCCTTAGCCTTCAGAAATATATCCAATTCTCTCTTGAAAATATTTATTGAATTAGCCTTCGCAGCCCTCTGTGGCAGGGAATTCCACAGGCTCACCACTCTTTGAGTGAAGAAATTCTTCCTCATCTCTGTTTTAAATGATTTGCCCGCTATTTTTAGACTGTGGCCCCTGGTTCTGTGCTCCCCGGCCATTGGAAACATTCTCTCTGAATTCAGCCTGTCCAGGCCTGCCATAATTTTATATGTTTCGATGAGATCCCCTCTCAATCTTCTAAACTCCAGTGAGTACAAGCCCAAACTATTTAATCTCTCTTCGTAGGTCATTCCCGCCATTCCAGGTATCAGCCTGGTGAATCGCCGTTGCACTCTTTCCATGGCAAGAACATCCTTCCGCAGATGGGGCGACCAAAACTGTACACAATACTCCAGATGCGGTCTCACCAGCACCTTGTACAGCTGTAGTAAGGTATCCCTATTCCTATACTCGAACCCCCTTGATATGAAGGCCAACATACCATTTGCCTTCTTAATCGCCTGTTGCACCTGCATGCTCTCCTTCAGTGACTGGTGCACAAGAACACCCAGGTCCCTCTGCACTTCCCCATCTCCCAATCTATTGCCATTTAGATAATAATCTACCCTCCTGTTTTTACCCCCAAAGTGGATAACCTCGCATTTATCCACATTATAGTGCATCTGCCACGTATCCGCCCATTCCCCCAACCTGTCCAAATCGCACTGTAGCCTCCTGACATCCTCATCAGAGCCCACCCCTCCTCCTAGTTTAGTGTCGTCAGCGAATTTGGAAATATTGCATCCAATTCCCTGATCCAGATCATTTATATATATTGTGAACAGCTGGGGTCCCAGGACAGATCCTTGCGGCACCCCGCTGGTCACTGCCTGCCACTCCGAAAACGAGCCGTTTATTCCAACTCTCTGTTTTCTATCCGCCAGCCAGTTCTCTATCCACGTTAATACTTTGCCCCCAATCCCATGAGCCTTAATTTTGCATGATAATCTTTTGTGTGGAACCTTATCGAAGGCTTTCTGGAAGTCAAGGTACACCACATCCACTGGCTCTCCCCCATCTATTTTACCAGTTACTTCCTCAAAAAATTCCAGCAGATTAGTCAAACACGATTTACCCTTTGTAAATCCATGTTGACTCTGTCCGATCCTTTCCCCATTTGTCAAGTGCTCCGCTATTTTATCCTTAATAATGGACTCTAGCATTTTGCCCACAACCGATGTAAGGCTTACTGGTCTATAATTCCCTGCTTTCTCTCTACCCCCCTTTTTAAATATTGGGGTAACATTAGCTACCCTCCAATCCACGGGTACTGTTCCCGAGTCAATGGAGTTCCGGAAGATGATCCTTAGAGCATCTGCTATCTCCAGGGCCACCTCCTTAAGTACCCTAGGATGTAGTTTATCAGGCCCCGGGGATTTGTCGGCCTTCAGTCCCCTCAACTTACCCAACACCATATCCCTAGAGATACTAATTTCTGTCAGCTCCTCCCTCTCATTAGTCCCTATGTTTGCCGATATTCCTGGGAGGTTATTTGTGTCCTCCTTTGTGAATACAGAACCAAAGTATGAGTTTAATTGGTCTGCCATTTCCTTATTCTCAGGAGATGACGATAAGGATCACCTCGCGAATTTGGAGCAGGTGCTCACCAGATTGAAAGAATATGGGCTCAGAGTTAATCGCCAGAAATGCGAGTTCTTTCAAAAGTGAATCTCGTACTGCGGCCACGTCATTGACCGGGAGGGGCTCCATAAGTCACCTGACAAGATCGAAGCTGTTGTAAAAGCTCCTGCACCGGAAAATGTATCCCAGTTGAGGTCGTTCCTTGGGTTGGTTAACTATTACCACAAGTTTCTTCCAAACTTATCCACGGTGTTACACCCGCTAAACACTCTTTTGCAAATGGGAATACCATGGAAGTGGAGCGATGATTGTAAGCGGGCTTTTCAAAAGAGCAAGGCACTGATCACCTCTAAGGAAGTGTTGGCTCACTTTAACCCAACGCTGCCTATTCGCTTAGCTTGTGATGCTTCTCCATATGGTATCGGGGCAGTGCTCTCGCATAAGTTTCCAGATGGCTCGGAAAGGCCAGTCGCTTTCGCATCCAGATCATTGACCTCCGCTGAGCGCAACTATGCTCAGATAGATAGGGAGGCTCTCAGCCTCGTGTGGGGAGTTAAGAAATTTAACCATTACCTGCAAGGCCAAAAGTTTACGCTGCTGACAGATCACCAGCCGTTGGTTTTCATTTTCAACCCTAAGGGTGTTCCGGTAATGATGGCGCAGAGGCTTCAGAGATGGTCCCTTTTCCTAGGGGCACATCAATATGATATTGAATTCAAAGGTACAAAGCAACATGGTAATGCTGATGGGCTGTCGCGCCTGCCACTACCTACAGCGGAAGAGGCACCGGCAGTTGACCCTGTCGAGATATTTCACTCGACCATCATCGAATGCTTACCAGTCACCAATGCGGGTATTGAGAGAGAGACCCGAAACGACCCGACACTGTCTCGGGTCTACGACTTGACAGTGAAGGGATGGCCAGCACATGGCGAACCACTGTTACCAGCATTCTCAGCCAGACGAGAACAACTGTCCGTATGTCAAGGAACATTGATGTATGGAACAAGGGTGATTATTCCTCCTAAATTAAGGGAGAGAGTTCTGAAAGAATTGCACGAAGGTCATCTGGGGGGAGTTAAGATGAAAAGCCTTGCTAGGGCTTATGTGTGGTGGCCAGGTATCGACAAACAAATAGAGGATCTGACTAAAAGCTGCTCAGGGTGCCAAAAAGTTCAAAATGCACCTCCAATTGCACCGCTGCATCCGTGGGAATGGCCTTCAGCCCCATGGCAGAAGACGATCGCAGTTCTAAGAACCATATTTGCAAGGAATGGGTTGCCGGAGCAAATATGTTCAGACAACGGACCACAGTTCGTGTCAGAAGAATTCCAGAAATTCATGAAAAAGAATGGGGTGAAACACTATACATCTGCCCCATATCATCCGGCTACAAATGGGTTGGCCAAGAGATTTGTACAAACGTTCAAAAAGGCGATAAAGGCCATGAGTGAAGACCATATTCCACTACAACACAAGGTGGACAATTTCCTGATGGCGTATCGAAACGCCACGCATGCAGTGACAAATCAAAGCCCTGCCATAATGTTCTATAACAGAAGGTTGCGGTCCCGGTTGGATTTGTTAAAACCCAATGTGCGACGGGAAGTCGAAAACAAGCAATTCCAGCATGTAAATAACAAGGCCACTCGTAGTTTTGAAATAGGACAACCAGTGTTGGCCAGGGACTATAGAGATGATAAATGGCAACCTGGAACAATTCGTGCACGACAAGGACCCTTGATGTACACGGTAGACGTTGGAGAGAACGTAATACGACGTCATGCTGACCAACTTGTGGAATCGAGAACAAGGGTCGACCCCATGTCTACGGCAGAGACACCAGTTGAAGAACTTATTGAGCCTGTAGCATCTACCTCAGACTCGAATGTATATGATGATGTTAAAACCATAGGAGATCAAGTGGATGAGTCACCCCAGCAACGAGAACCAGAGACCCCTGAAAGGTGTTATCCGGGCCGGATCAGGAGGCCTCCTCAGAGGCTGAATCTTTGAACAATTCTTGTGTGTAAATTGTATATATGTTATCCATGTAATGTTTAATTTGGGGTGTACACTGTTAAGCTAAAAGGGGAGGAATTGTAGTGTATGTAACCTGTACTACCTTAAGAGGATACCTTAAGGTGATGGACTACTTTTTGATGGCTCCTGTACATTGTAGTACCGGTGGTGACCACACCGGTATATAAACCCTGCGGAGCAAAGTGTATCTCAGTTCAGCCCTGACCCTCAATCACTAAAGACCTGTTTACTTACTTCTGTAGTCTGTGTCCTGTTATTCAGTATAACTGCATTTGAAAACACAGACTCAACACTAAGACCCGTCGCCCTTTGTGAAACCCGACATGTTTATGGGTGTACGAAACCTGCGCGTCAGGAGTGGCAGCACTAGCTCGAATGTTGCGCAATGTAAAAGCAGCTTAACAGGACTGGAGCCTGCCTGATTTGAGAACGAGACTGCATCCAAGGAGTAGTTTCATATCCAAAGTACCGTGCAACAGCTGCAGTGTAACAGAAATCAGTTTCTGGTCCATCAGTCTTCAGCTCAAAATGCACAGCGACAAGTTGTATCAGATGATGTGACATAAATGCAGTAAGTTTGCAGACTCACAGAATTCACTTTCCCCCCTTCAATCAGGACAAGCAGATAATACAAGATGACACTCTCCATCTGGAACAGTCCCACTCCTACACTGGTGCGGACGGTATAAAGATAGAACGTGGCAGCAGAAGGGAATTCCAGGCAAATTCTTCACTACAGCAAAGAGTTCAGATGCCAGGAGACACAAGTTAAGAGTTAGGAGTTAGAAGGGGAGTCAGGTGAAACATTTGTATGCAAACAGTACAGCATTAGCCTTCTGGAATAAGTTGACAGTGAGGGTAATTAAAATGGAGAACATAAATGGTTCAATAAGCAGTTAGGTGTGTTGCTAGACTGAGAAGAGATTAAGGGATATGATAAGTAAGTGGGGTTCAGATCAAATTAAAGTACTTTATTGGATCCAATGAGTTTATATGTTCCATTCAGCAGTTTGCACAGGATGAAGTGCTATGGTCCGAATCCTTCCTCATCGCATTGCTCTCCAATATAGCACAACCTTGATAATGTTAGAAATAACAACAGAAAACGCTGGAAAAACTCAGCAGGCCAGGGCAGCATCCATGGAGAGAGAAATAGAGTCAACGTTTCAGGTCGATCACCTTTCGTCAGAACTGGAAAAAAACAGGAAATGGAAAGCAGGTTTAGGGGCTGGGAAAAGGGGGAGGGGATGAAATAACAAAAGGGAATGTCAGTGATAGGATAGAAAGCAGGAGAGATTAAGAGACATTGAGAGACATTAAGAGATATTCAAGGCGAGAGGAGGTGGTAATGGGACAGGTTAAGGAACAAAGGATGGCTCTAGATGAGGTGTGAATTGCGCTGGCAGAATGAAGGACAGCTGCCATGTGGGAGAGAAGAAAAAAAGGGCCAAACAAAAATTGTGGATAAAAAAAGTATATATATATGTGATAGGGGCCGAGGTTACGATCTGAAATTGTTGAACTCTATGTTGAGTCCAGAGGGCTGTAGAGTGCCTAATCGAAAGGTGAGGTGCTGTTCCTCGAGCTTATGCTGAGCTTCCATGCAACAGTGCAAGAGGCTGAGGACGGTGAGGTCTGAGTGGGAATGGAGCGGAGAATTAAAGTGACAGGCCACCGGGAGCTCGGGGTCCCCTTTACGGACTGAATGGAGGTGTTCCGCAAAGTGGTCACCCAATCTGCGTTTAGTCTCCCCAGTGTAGAGGAGACCACATCGTGAGCAGCGAATACAGTATACTAAATTGCAAGAAGTACAAGTAAATCGCTGTTTCACCTGGAAGGGGTGTTTGGGGCCCTGGACAGTGGGAAGGGGGGAGGTATAAGGGCAGGTGTTGCATCTTTTACGCTTGCATGGGAAGGTGCCGGGCGAAGGGGAAGGGGTGCTGTGGGTGGTGGAGGAGTGGACTAGGGTGTCACAGAGGGAGCGGTCCCTACAGAATGCCGAAAGGGGAGGTGAGGGGAAGATGCGTTTGGTGGTGGGATCATGCTGGAGGTGGCGGAAATGGCGGAGGATGATCCGTTGAATGTGGAGGCTGGTGGGGTGAAAGGTGAGGACAAGGGGAACTCTATCGTGGTTCCGGGAGGGAGGGGCAGGGGTGAGGGTAGAAGTGCGGGAGAAAGAACGGACACGGTCGAGGGCCGTGTCAACCACGGTAGAGGGGAATCCTCAGTTGAGGAAAAAGGAAGACATGTCGGAAGCACTGGTATGGAAGGTGGCATCGTCGGAGCAGATGCGGCGGAGACGGAGAAACTGGGAGAATGGAATAGAGTCCTTACAGGAGGCGGGGTGGGAGGAAGTGTAGTCCAGGTAGCTGTGGGAGTCAGTGGGCTTGTAGTGAATGTTAGTCAATAACCTATCCCCAGAGATGGAGACGGAGAAGTCGAGGAAGGGAAGTCGGAGATGGACCATGTGAAGGTGAGGGAAGGGTGAAAATTGGAAGCAAAGTGAATGAAATTTTCTAGTTCAGGGCGACAGCAGAAGGCGACACCGATACAGTCATCAATGTACCGGAAAAAGAGGTGAGGGAGGGGACCCGAGTAGGACTGGAACAAAGAGTGTTCCACATATCACACAAAAAGGCAGGCATAGCTAGGACCCATGCAGGTACCCATAGCAACACCTTTGATTTGGAGGAAATGAGTGGAGTTAAAGGAGAGGTTGTTCAATGTGAGAACAAGTTCAGCCAGGCGGAGGAGGGTGGTGGTGGATGGGGACTGGTTGGGCCTCTGTTCAAGGAAGAAGCGGAGCGCCCTCAAGCCATCCTGGTGGGGGATGGAGGTGTGGAGGGATTGTACGTCCATAGTAAAAAGGAGGCGGTTGGGGCCGGGAAACTGGAAACTGTTAAAAGTGGCGGAGGGCGTCAGAAGAGTCGCGGATGCAGGTGGGAAGAGACTGGACAAGGGGAGAAAAAATAGAGTCGAGATAGGAAGAGATAAGTTCCATGGGGCAAGAACAGGCTGAAACGATGGGTCTACCAGGGCAGTCCAGTTTGTGGATCTTGGGAAGGAGGTAGAAGCGGGCTGTGCGGGGTTGGGGAACTATGAGGTTGGTGGCAGCGGGGGGAAGATCTCCAGAGGAGATGAGGTCAGTGACAGTCTTGGAAACGGTGGCTTGATGTTCGGTAGTGGGGTCATGGTCCAGGCGGAGGTAGGAGGAGGTGTCGGAGAGTTGGCGTTCAGCTTCCGCTAGATAGAGGTCGGTTCGCCAAACAACAACAGCACCCCCTTGTCAGCAGGTTTAATGACAATGTCGGGGTTGGATCTGAGAGAATGGAGTGCTGCAAGTTCAGAGGGAGGTAGGTTGGAGTGAGTGAGGGGAGCAGAGAAATGGAGACAGTCGATGTCACGCCGGCAGTTTGCAATGAAAAGATCTAGAGAGGGTAAGAGGCCAGAGGGAGGGGTCCAGGTAGAACGAGAATTCTAAAAGCGGGAGAAAAGGTCAGCCGTGTGGGGGGAAGACTCCTGGCCAAAGAAGTGGGCACGGAGGCATAGGCGGCGGAAAAAGAGCTCAGCATCATGCTGAGCTCAAAATTTATTGAGGTGCAGGCGTAAGGGGATAAAGCTCAGGCCTTTGCTGAGGACTGATCGTTCGGGGTCAGAGAGGGAAGGTCAGAAGGGATAGTGAAAACGCGGCAGGGGGTGAGGTTGGGAGAAGGGGGGTCAGAGGAAAGTGAAGGGGAAGAAGGTTCCGGAGGTGCATTGGTGTCCAAGAGTTGATGAAGCCAACTAATAATGTTAGTTTTGATTCTGTTTAAGGTGAAAGATATAAAATCCAATTGAATGTGATTTTTAAATTTTATTTAAAAAAAACTGTGGTGTATGTGCCTTTAAGAGCAATTATGGTGTATGTGCCTTTAAGAGCCCCAGGTGTGCGTAATGCCGGTAATTGCCACTTGGGCTATATAAGCCTGTGTATTGTGTATATCCTTTAGAAACCGCCCCCCCAGACTTGCTTAGTAAATACCTATGAACCAACTCCTGTCTTCAGTGTCTTTATCTACACACGGACACTACAGTGGCGACGAAGTGGAAACGGACTTACCTGCAATTCGGCAGCACTTCAAGGACATCGATTCCTCCAGCGTCCAGAAGACTCAAGGAAGTAAGAGAAACTGTGGTTTCACCAGCTGGCCAAGCTGGTGACAGGTACTGCGCTAATCCTTCCTGGGCGTCAGGCTGGAGCTCCAGCGGCGGGCTCTACAGCTGAGACAGGCAGCGAAATCGGAGGCAAGCAATAACGGACTGGGAGGGTGCACTCGAGAGACGGCCGGCGCGGCAAGCAGGTCAGCGTTTAGACCTCCGTCGGGAACGAGTCTCCAACAGTGAATAAACGGAAACCACAGTAAAACAGCGTTGTTATCGGTAGCAGCGGCGGGAAAGCGCGGGAAGCGCCATATCGTTGCTACAGAGAGAAAAAAAAAGAAAACAAAAAGCGCGGGAAGCGCCATATCTTTTCTGAAATGCCTAAATCTGGTAATATTGAGGCTTTTGATGGCGAAATAGAAGATTGGACCACATACGTGGAAAGAGTAGAGGTTTATTGCACTGCAAATGGAATAACAGATTAAAAAAAAGCTTCAGTACTTCTGAACTTAATGGGCGCGAAGACATACGGGCTGTTACGAAATTTAATCACTCCAGCCAAACCAAAGGACAAGACTTTTAAAGAAATTGTTGATACCCTGCAGGAGCATTTAAACCCAACACCGCTGCTGATAGCAGAACGATTCAAGTTCTTCAAGAGAAATCAACACAAGAATGAAAGTAACGCTGATTACCTAACCGAATTAAGAAAGCTATCAAAGTACTGCCAATTCGGAGCAGGACTATCGGATTATCTTCGAGACAAATTTGTTTGCGGTCTCTTAATTGAAGGAACACAAAAAAGACTGCTTTCTGAAAAAGATTCAACATTGGACAAAGCTTTCAGTATGGCTGTATCATACGAAGCAGCAGCAAAAGGAGCTGCAGAGATACAACAAGAGACACAGGACTTCGGCACCCATAAAATGACACAGGAGTTCGGAAGATGTTATCGCTGCGGCAGATCCACCCATAACCAGAGGGACTGCTCGTTCAAGGGCAAAGCATGCAGGCAATGTGGTAAGATTGGACACATTGCACGGGTATGCCAATCTGGACAAAATAAATCCACTGACAGAAAACAAAAAATCAATAAAGTACAGGAAGGTACAAATGATGACGGACAATAGCTCCGAAGACCAGAATAGCGATAGCGACTCCGGAAACAAGAGACTAAGCTGTCTCAAATTACATAATGTACTTGCCAAAGAGGATTACCAAACCATTTTGGTTACCCTCACAATAGCAGGGTCCCCAGTTAAAATGGAGCTAGATACAGGATCAGCTCTAACCGTAATAAATCGACGAGATTACGAGAGGCTATTTTCGCATATACCTCTAAAAGACACATCCATTATCTTAAAAACATATACGGGGCAGAAAGTCTACCCCAAAGGAAAAATAAGGGTGCCTGTGGTATACAACGGCAAAGAAATACAAAAGTTGTATTTATACATTCTACAAGATGGTGGTCCACCGTTGTTGGGACGTGAATGGATAAGGAAGATACGTTTAGACTGGCACTCCATTCAGGCACTGACGGTGACCAGTAAGGAAAAAAACAATGATGACATCATACCTGAACGATTAAAAGACATCTTGGCCAACGCCAAAGAAGTGTTTCAAGAGAAACTAGGAACCTTGAAAGGCATCACCGCCTCAATAAAAGTGGAAGATACAGCAATTCCAAAATTTTTTAAGGCAAGACCGGTGCCATACGCAATACGTCCGGCAGTCGAGGCAGAGCTGAAGAAGTTGGAAAAGGCAGGCGTATTATCCAAAATAGATTGGAGCAAATGGGCAACACCCATCGTTCCAGTCATGAAAAAAACATTGAAAAATAACTCTGAAGAACAGAGAAAAATTCGCATCTGTGGAGACTTCAAGGTGACTGTAAACCCGGTCCTTCACACGGTACAGTATCCTCTTCCGAGGATAGAAGATATTTTCGCCTCACTATCCGGAGGGAAACGTTTCACAAAAATTGACTTGGCACAGGCATGTCTACAGATGGAGGTTGAGGAGACCTCTAAAAAGTATCTCACAATAAACACACACAAAGGCCTGTACCAGTACAATCGACTGGTTTTTGGAATAGCATCAGCTCCAGCTATCTGGCAAAGAGCTATGGAGCAAGTCCTGCAAGGGATTCCGGGGACACAATGCTACCTAGACGACATCCTTATAACAGGAGAAAACGACAACGAGCACCTTGCCAATTTGGAGCAGGTGCTCACTAGGCTGAAAGAACGAGGCCTACGAGCAAATCGCCCCAAGTGCGAATTTTTCCAAAATCAGATATCATATTGTGGACACATAATTAATAAGGAAGGGTTGCATAAGTCACCTGAAAAATTGAAGCAGTTATAAAAGCCCCAGCACCTGAAAATGTTTCACAATTAAGGTCATTCCTGGGATTAATAAATTACTATCATAAATTTTTACCGAACTTATCAACTATTCTACACCCTCTTAATGATCTTCTACAGACAGGAGTGATTTGGAAATGGAACGAAGACTGTAAACGTGCCTTCCATAAATGTAAAGACTTAATCACATCCGAGAAAATTTTGGCTCATTACAACCCATCACTACCAATCAGACTGGCATGCGATGCATCCCCTTACGGCATAGGAGCGGTATTGTTCCATAGATTCCCTGATGGCTCGGAACGGCCGATAGCTTTTGCGTCACGCTCATTGAACTCAGCTGAGCGTAACTATGCCCAGATAGACAGGGAAGCACTCAGCCTGGTATGGGGAGTGAAGAAATTCAACCATTACCTACACGGACAAAAATTTACCTTGCTGACTGACCATCAACCCCTCATCTCCATATTCAACCCTAAAAAAGGTGTCCCCATTATGCCGGCACAAAGACTACAGAGGTGGTCCCTTTTTCTAGGGGCACACCAATACAACATTGAATACAAAGGGTCAAAACAGCATGGGAATGCTGACGGTTTATCACGCCTACCGTTGCCAACGATAGAAGAGGCACCTACAGTAGACCCAGTAGAGATATTCCACTCTACCATAGTGGAATGTCTACCGGTGACAAATTCTGCCATTGAAAGGGAGACAAGAAATGACCCTACTCTCTCACGGGTCTACGATTTAACAGTGAAGGGATGGCCAGCACATGGCGAACCACTGTTGCCAGCATTCTCGCAAAGAAGAGAACAGCTGTCAGTGTGCCGAGGAACCTTGATGTGTGGATCCAGAGTGGTGATTCCACCCAAACTCCAGGATAAAGTGCTAAAGGAGGTTCACGAGGGGCATCTGGGTGGAGTGAAAATGAAGAACCTAGCTAGGGCGTTTGTATGGTGGCCAGGTATCGATGGAGACATCGAAGACATGACCAAGAGCTGCCTAGGATGCCAGAAGGTCCAAAATGCTCCGCCACAGGCCCCTCTACATCCATGGGAGTGGCCCTCATCTCCCTGGCAAAGGGTGCACATCGACTTTGCTGGTCCATTTATGGACTCAATGTTCTTAATCGCAGTTGATGCACACTCCAAGTGGCCGGAGGTAATAAAGATGTCCTCCACCACCACGGAAAAAACCATCACAGTATTAAGGACCATATTTGCCAGGAATGGGCTGCCGGAGCAGATATGTTCTGATAATGGACCGCAATTTGTGTCCGAAGAATTCAGAAAGTTCTTAAAGAACAATGGGGTAAAGCACTACACGTCCGCCCCATACCATCCCGCCACCAATGGATTGGCTGAAAGGTTTGTCCAGACCTTCAAGAAGGCCATCAAGGCCATGGGTAATGAAGACATAAAACTTCAGCACAAGGTGGATAACTTCTTATTTGCATATAGGAATGCAACGCATATGGTTACTAACCAAACTCCCGCCATGATGTTCTACAATAGAAACCTAAGATGCCGGCTGGATTTGGTCAAGCCCAACATCCGAAGGGACGTGGAGAACCGGCAGTTTCAGGGCATGAATGAAAGGCCAACTAGGGCCTTCCAGATAGGCCAACCGGTTTTGGCCCGGGACTACCGTACCGAGAAATGGCAGCCTGGAACTATCTGCACACGATTAGGACCACTGATGTATACCGTGGGCATCGGAGACAGCATAATAAGGCGCCATGCTGACCAAATCATCAAGTCATCCGAAAAGGGACAACCTACACCACCACTCTATACATCTAACGATGAAGTAGAGATACCCATATCTACCTCCGATCCGGTGATACTGGAGCCCGATGAACCCGACACTGGCCTTCAAGCCGAATCAGCCTTGCCAGAAGAACCTACTACACCACCACAAACTACTACACCCCCGAGGCGTTATCCGGAACGAGTCAGGAAGCCTCCGGAGAGACTAACTTATAATTAATTAATACAGCAATGTATATTATTTTGCATATAACATGTAATTAATAATTACTTAAAATATGATGTACTAGTTAGCTAGAAGGGGAGGAATTGTGGTGTATGTGCCTTTAAGAGCAATTATGGTGTATGTGCCTTTAAGAGCCCCAGGTGTGCGTAATGCCGGTAATTGCCACTTGGGCTATATAAGCCTGTGTATTGTGTATATCCTTTAGAAACCCCCCCCAGACTTGCTTAGTAAATACCTATGAACCAACCCCTGTCTTCAGTGTCTTTATCTACACACGGACACTACAAAAACTTCATGTGTAGATGTCTCGAAAGGTCTGTGCTAATTCTTATTCATAGAAATACATAACAGTTACAACACAGAAACAGGCCATTCGACCCAACCACTCCATGTCGGCATTTACCCTCTATGCGAGCAATTCTTGATGAAGTATACTTTGTAACATTTTTTATATTTCTGAAATGAGTTGATAAATCTGTAATTTTAACAGAACAACTTTACGAAACCACTCTCAGTGGATGGCCAGATTTTAAAAGGTGCTCATTGTTAAATGCGTGAATGATTTAGACACGGACTAGCAGGAGTGAAAACAAAGAGATGTTTACTGGTGGAAGTCCATAACGAATCTAAACAACAGAGGCTCTCTAGCGCCTTTTTATACAGGGGTGGTCACTGCCGGTACTGCAGTCTGAGACCAGTTATTCTCTTAAAGGTACATACACAACAATTCCTCCCCTTTTAGATAAACAGTACATAACATTCATTTAACAACTAAATGATAACGAATTACAATCACAATTATGGTTACTAGATACAGTGGTTAAGTTTAAGCAATTATAAGTTCAGTCTTTGAGGAGGCTTCCTGATTCTGTCTGGATAACGCCTCTTTGGGGTAACAGGTTCTTCTGGCAATGTTGAGTCGGAATCAATGTCGTTGTTTGGTTCATCTGCTTCCAATATTACCGGTTCTGCGGTAGCTGCAATTGGAACGTCGATTTCATTACCAGGTGTATCAGATCGTGGTGTGGAGTTGACGTTTTCCAGTGACTCTAGAATCTGGTCAGCATGGCGTCTTACAATGCTCTCCCCAACGTCCACGGTATACATGAGAGGTCCTTGTCGTGTACAAATCGTTCCTGGCTGCCATTTCTCAGTGCGGTAGTCCCGGGCCAAAACCGGTTGACCTATCTTAAAACTCCTGGTCGGCCTTTCATTCATATTCTGAAACTGCCTGTTCTCCACATCTCTTCGGACTTTTGGCTTAACCAAATCCAAGCGGCATCGCAGTCTTCGATTGAAGAACATCATGGCTGGAGTTTGGTTGGTAACCGCATGTAGGCAAACAAGAAGTTGTCCACCTTGTGTTGTAGGGGTATATCTTCATTACACATTGCCTTGATAGCCTTCTTGAATGTTTGGACAAACCTCTCGGCCAATCCATTAGTGGCTGGATGATATGGGGCAGATGTGTAATGCTTAACACCATTGTTCTTTAAGAACCTCCGGAACTCTTCAGACACAAACTGTGGTCCATTGTCAGAGCAAATCTGTTCAGGCAGCCCATTCCTGGCGAATATGGTTCGTAAAACTGTGATAGTTTTTCCGTGGTGGTTGAGGACATTTTTATTACCTCTGGCCACTTTGAATGTGCATCCACCGCAATTAAAAACATCGAGTCCATGAAGGGACCAGCAAAATCAATGTGCACCCTTTGCCATGGAGATGAGGGCCACTCCCATGGATGCAGAGGAGCTTGTGGTGGGGCGTTTTGGACCTTCTGGCATCCTGCACAGCTCTTGGTCATCTCTTCGATTTCTCTATCGATTCCCGGCCACCACACAAACGCTCTGGCTAAGTTCTTCATTTTTACCCCACCCAGATGACCCTCATGAAGCTCATTGAGCACTCTATCCGTCAACTTAGGTGGAATTACTACTCTGGATCCACACATCAAGGTTCCTCTGCACACTGACAGCTGTTCTCTTCTCGGCGAGAATGCTGGCAGCAGTGGTTCGCCATGTGCTGGCCATCCCTTCACCGTTAAATCATAGACCCGTGATAGTGTCGGGTCCTTCCGTGTTTCCTTTTCTATGTTTGCATTCGTCACAGGGAGACATTCGACTATGGTCGAGTGGAATAACTCCATTGGATCCACTGCAAGGTCTTCTTCTTCCACCGTCGGCAACGGTAGACGTGACCATCCATCAGCATTTCCATGCTGTTTAGTTCCTTTGTACTCGATGTCATATTGGTGTGCCCCTAGGAAAAGGGACCATCTCTGCAGCCGTTGTGCTGTCATTATCGGTACGCCCTTCTGAGGGTTGAAAATGGAGACAAGAGGTTGATGATCGGTTAGTAGAGTAAATTTTTGACCGTGCAGATAGTGATTGAACTTCTTCACCCCCCCCACACTAGGCTGAGGGCCTCTCTGTCGATCTGGGCGTAGTTACGCTCGGCAGAAGTTAACGAGCGTGAAGCAAAAGCTATCGGCCTCTCCAAACCATCAAGGAATTTATGTGACAGTACCGCCCCAATGCCGTAGGGAGACGCATCACACGCCAGCCTGATTGGCAGTGCTGGGTTGTAGTGAGCCAATACTTCCTTCGAAGTGATTAAGTCCTTACTCTTCTGAAAAGCACGTTTACAATCATCGCTCCATTTCCATGCTACCCCCGTTCGTAGCAGGGCGTTCAGTGGGTGCAGAATTGTCGACAAATTCGGCAAAAACTTATGATAGTAATTCACCAACCCGAGGAATGACCTCAGTTGCGACACATTTTCAGGCGCTGGGGCCTTAACAACCGCTTCAATTTTGGCAGGGGACTTATGTAACCCCTCTTCATCAATCACGTGGCCACAATACGATATCGGTTTCTTAAAAAATTCGCACTTGGGGCGGTTGGCTCGCAACCCATGTTCCCGTAGTCTAGTGAGCACCTGTTCTAGGTTGTTAAGGTGTTCACTGTCATTTTCACCTGTTACAAGGATGTCGTCCAAGTAACACGGAGTCCCCGGAATCCCTTGCAGGACTTGTTCCATCGCTCTTTGCCATATCGCCGGAGCCGATGCTACTCCGAATACCAATCGATGATACAGGTAAAGACCTTTGTGAGTGTTTATCGTGAGATCCTTCCTAGAGGACTCTTCAACCTCCATCTGCAAATATGCTTGTGCTAGGTCAATTTTTGTACAACGCTTCCCTCCAGACAGTGAGGCGAAGATGTCTTCTATCCTTGGAAGAGGATATTGTACTGTGTGAAGGACAGGGTTCACCGTCACCTTGAAATCCCCACAGATGCGAATCTTCCTTGGCTCTCCGGACTTATTGCTTAACGTTTTCTTCATGACAGGAACGATGGGTGTCGCCCACTCACTCCAGTCGACCTTAGACAACACACCCGCCTTCTCCAGATTCTCCAGCTCTACCTCGACGGCTGGGCGAATTGCATATGGTACCGGTCTCGCTTTGAAAAACTTGGGAACTGCATTCTCTTCTATTTTTAACGAGGCGGTTACGCCTTTAAGCGTGCCGAGTTCTTGTTGAAATACCTCTTTGGCGTTAGCTAAGATTGTTGACAATCGTCCAGGAGTGACGTCATCATCTTTTTTCCGTCCACCGTCATTGCATGAATGGAATGCCAATCCAAGTTTATCTTCCTGATCAATTCCCCGTCCCAATAACGGTGGTCCACCATTTGGCAGTATGTAGAGGTACAATTTCCGTATTTTCTTGCCATTGTATTCAACAGGCACCCTTATTTTTCCTCTGGGGTATACTTTTTGCCCCGTATACGTCGTCAAGACAATGGATGTCTCTCTCAAGGGTATGTGTGAAAATAGCCGCTCGTAGTCTCGTCGATTCATGACGGTTAGCGCTGATCCTGTATCCAATTCCATTTTAACTTGGGACCCTGCTATCGTGAGAGTGACCCAAATGGTTCGGTGATCCTCTTTTGCGATTACATTGTGAAGTTTGAGACAGCTTAGTCTCCTGTTTCCGGATTCACTATCGCTCATCTGGTCTTTGGAACTACTGTCCGTCATCTTTTGTACTTTCTTGTACGGTTCCTTAGTAGCCTTTTTGTTGTCGCTGGTCTTCTTCCCAGACCTACAAACTCGTGCAATGTGTCCAATCTTCCCGCATTGTCTGCATATTTTGTCTTTGGACCAGCAGTCCTTCTGGTCATGGTTAGTTCTGCCGCAGCGATAACATTTTGCAAATCCCTGTGTCATTTCGTGGGTGCCGTATTCCTGTGGTTTTTGTTGAATTTCTGCAGCTTCCCTGGCTGCTGCTTCATACGATACTGCCACGCTGAAAGCCTGATCTAGCGTCAGCTCTTTTTCTGCGAGTAACTTCTTCTGTGTTCCTTCACTCAGGAGTCCACAGACAAATTTGTCCCGTAGGGTATCTGCCAGTCCTGCTCCGAACTGGCAGTGCTTTGATAGCTTGCGCAGTTCCGTAAGATACTCAGCATTGCTCTCATCTTTGTGCTGAGTTCTCCTGTGGAATTTAAATCTTTCTGCGATCAACAGCGGTGCAGGGTTTAAGTGCTCCTGTAGAACAGCAACAATTTCGTTAAAACTCTTCGCCTTCGGTTTGGCTGGAGTAATCAGATCCCGCAATAGGCCGTATGTTCTAGCGCCCATTAAGTTTAACAATATCGATGCCTTTTTCCCCTCCGCTATATCGTTTGCCTCAAAATATACCTCTACTCTTTCCACATACGTGGTCCAGTCGTCTAATGTATTATCAAAAGCAGTGATACAGCCAGTCTTCGGCATCTTGCAAATCTAAAATGGCGCCTCCCGCGCTTTGCCTTCTTTTCCGATTTAACAAAATGGCGCCTCCCGCGCTTTGTCTTCTTCCCCGCTGTTGTTAGCGCTGCTTTCCACGGTTTCTTGCGCATATTCTTTTTCTTTTATTATTTTCCCGTCGTGGAGTGGACCCTCTGGGACACTTCCCTCCCTCTTCTGAGGTCCGAACGCTGCCCAGCTTTGAAACACCGGCCGCGCCCTGTATGCTCCACCCTCTCTCTCTCTCTTTGCTTCCCGACTCGCTGCCCGGCCCCGTTGAAAGGCCACCCGATCGAGCTTCAGCCCGCCGCAGCCCAGGAAGGATCAGAGCACTACCTGCCACCAGCCCGATTAGCTGGGAAACCACGGACCGAGGAACCCAGCCTGGCTCTGGAAAGTCGCTCCTGCAAAGCCTTGAACCCGATGATTGACGGTCGACGCCCGTTTCTCGAGTTTCAATGGCCTCTATTTTTTTTCTTTCTTCTGGCTCCGACCTTCAACAACGTCGTCGGAGCTGCTGCTGAGTTGCAGGTAAGTTCGTTTCTTTACTCGTCGCCAGTGTTAAATCCGTGAATGATTTAGACACGGACTAGCAGGAGTGAAAACAAAGAGTTGTTTACTGGTGGAAGTCCATAACGAATCTAAACAACAGAGGCTCTCTAGCGCCTTATTATACAGGGGTGGTCACTGCCGGTACTGCAGTCTGAGACCAGTTATTCTCTTAAAGGTACATACACAACACTCATTATTTTAGAAAATGGTCTCCAATACTTACCTTGTAAATGCAATGCCGAGTGTAGGACTGAGGCACACAGGCCTGAGGTCCAAAGTTCAATCCCTTGTGTGCGCTGATTCAGCAATACTAATCGGTAGTAGTGACAGAGGCTGTAAAATTAGCCTTGGTGCTTGTGAGTTAGCGAAGGATAAAATCAGCTGGTTTCCTATTCCAGATCGTTATTCAATGACTCTACTAGAAAGTCTGGGTGTGTGCACATTATTTGATGATAGGATTAGGCTTACGTGACCTCTCCATGATCGCACTGCATGACTACCAGTTTAACTCATTCCTTCCCAGGACCTTACAACTGTGAAGACTCCTTGGGGGAAAAATTCAGTATCGCCCCGTTTGGGGCGCCATTATCGGCCATGCGCAAAGTTTAGCGCCTGGCGCTAATTATCGCCTCCGACAGCAAACTTGGCTTTTATCGCCCCTGGAGGTGATTGGAGCGCTAAATCAGGTGCTTCACACCTGTCTTAAGGCGCAAAGGCCGAGGAGCGAGGCGCTATCTCAGAGCGCTGGCGAAGCAAGGAAGGGCAAATCAAAATAAACCTGCAAAGTGCTGCTCAGTACTCAAAACTCCTTCACACAGCGTTGAATCTCTCCAGAAGTCTCTCTCTCTCTCTCTCTCTCAGAATGCGTGGTGCAAAAATGTCACCGACAAAAAAAGGCAGGAAGCGGTCGCCTTTAAATAGCGCTCCCCTAGTCCTTTTCTGACAGCATAACGCTCCTCTCAACCTGTCGTTGCTAGCGGCAGGCGGTAAGGCAGGGGGCGCCACTCAATATCTGGTCCGGGGTGCTAACGGGGCATTGCGCACTCGACTGACATCACGATCTGCCAGCGCAGGAGATCGTGGCGGTAGTGTTTAGCGCCATCGCAAAATGCCTAGTTAATTTCGCGAGCGGTGCAAACATCGCCGCGCCCGGGCACTAGTTGCTTTGCGCCCCATTAGCGCCCTCTTAAGGCGCTAATGGGAGGCGCAAACAACTGAATTTTTCCCCCCTTATCTTACTCATGTCTTCCCTTTCTCCTTCAAGTTCACGGTCTTTAAAACTCACGCTGAGTGCCACCGAATCACTATTTATTGATTTATCTTGCCTCCTTTTCCACTTCTTTCATCCTTGGTGAATTCCTGCACTGAGTCCTAGCCCTCCACCTAGATTTCTCGACTGAAAATAAAATGATTGACTCGCTTGCTGACACTCTCAATCTAGGCTCACACCTAAAGAATTGTGATTTAGGTGAGATCCCGAAGGGCTGCTACTGCTTGGGGAGCCAAGCTCCAGAATGAGGCAGTGCCTTCAGCTGAGAAAATTTGTAAGCTAGTTTTAATTCTAAACATCTTCACCATACTATCAATACTAAACATAGTCGCAAATAGTATGCCAGTAACACAACTGTGGTACTATTTTTCAAAATAATAAGTATTGTCTTTTGAGTGGATCATAAAGGATTATGATGATTCAGTTAATACAAAATTAGTTATAAAACACCTCATAAAATACATTGCATAAAACATTACACTACATGAAGCACCAGTTTACAAAGGCAAGCAGACTTGGAACAAAAAATACTTTTATTTTCAAAACACCTGGCTGAAAACTGGTGCTATTTCAATTATTATACATTTAAATCTTAAGCGTTCACTCTCATATATTGATGTTAAAATGTCTTGTTCGTGATGTCTGCCTGCCTTTTCGAACTGGAGTTTTGTGTAATGTTTCACTCGTGGTGTAATGTGAGGGGGGAGGGTTCACTAATGTCCGTAACTAAAACAAAAGGTGTGTTTTTTAGTACGTTAGTAATTATGAAGACCTCACATTGAAACACCTAATAAGTAAAACATTAAAAAAAGAACTTGCATTTGTATAGCACCCTTCACATCCTCAGGATGTCGCAAAGTGCTTCGCAGTCAATAATTGCTTTTGAAGCATAGTCCGTGTTGTTTTATAGGCAAGCGCAGCAGCCAACGTGCACACATCAAGGTTCCACAAACAGCAATGAGATAAATCACTAGTTAATCTGTTTTATCTGGAGTTACTGACTGAGGAATAAAGGTTGGACAGGACACTAGAAGAACCCTTCTATTCTTTTGCAAAGCCTGCCGTGGGATCGTTTACGTCCACCTGAAGATGGCACCTCTGACAATGCAGCACTCCCTCAGTACTGTACTGAAGTGTCAGCCTGGATGGTGAGCTGAAGTTCCTGAAGTGGGGATTCAACGCATGACTTTCTGACTCACAAGCAACAGTGCTACCACTGAGCCAAGCTACCATGTACGCAAAGCACTGACTGCAAAATAAAAGTAGGAATTTGGAACAAGATATTTCATTTTCATATTACTCTATATTGATCACTTCAAAAACAGATGGCACTTGTATCATCTATCTTTTTCTCGAGGGATTAGCAAACTGATCAACCTGCAAACTTGAAAATCAGGGATGCAGGCCTTAAGTTACAGAACAGGAGGAGGCCATTCGGCCCATCGTGCATTTACCGGCTCTTTGTAAGAGATATCCAATTAGTCCCACTCCCCTGCTCTTTTCCCATAGCCCTGCCAATTTTTCCTTTTCTAGTATTTATCCAATTCTCTTTTGAAAGTTACTGATGAATCTGCTTCCACCACCTTTTCAGGCAATGCATTATAGATCATAACAAGCAGGCGTGGCTCCTGCTCGGCTTATCGCCAACCAATTTTGATAACCATCTCTGCTGCTTCTATTGAAAGTAATTAATTGAAACAGGATCTTCATACAACATCCCATCAATCCACTGGGCAAATGCTTGATAGGAAACTCTGAATGAGGCTCCTAATTTGCCCAATACAAATTTCTGACACTATTCTTCCTCAAACAGGCCAGGCGAAGGTGACAATCAAAACATAAGCTGACCAACAATCCTGAGGTAGGTCATCAAAAGTTGACAAGGGTTGCCTAGATTTGCTTTGCCAGCAACCAGCAGACAAACCATCACCTTAATTTCCGCCTGACCATTAATTTAAAAGATTCCATGGTTACTGCTGAGCAATAGTGACATGTGGCCACCAGGAAATTCATCATACGTCAACTGCCTCTTTTAAAAAAAAGGAAAGCTTTCAATTGCTTCCACAAAAAAAATCATCACTTGGAAAGTTTATGGTCATGAGTCTGCCAGAAGAACACCTGAACTGCTACACTATAAGATACGATACAAAACCACCATATTATCTGATTGATGAGATGCAAATCATATGAGTTCCACATTACATCTTATGGATAATGTTTTTTAACCCGCTTTATAACTATGCCAAAAATGTTGCTGCCGCTTTTTGCGAGATAAACATTGATATTTCTAGAGGTTTTTGCTCCAGATAAAGCTTATTTTTTTTATCTTACAAGGGGAGGAATATAGCATACTGATCCATTCCATTTTTTGTATCTAGCACTAGCACAGTCTGATCAATGACTTCAATAACAGGCTGGAGGCAGCAGGAAAGGGAATTTCTGCCTGAGGTCATAATAAAGGAAACCTGCAGGAACCATTCAAGTGGAGGCTATGCTGTGAGAGTTGTTTGGACAATATATCTGAACTGTTCGAAACCAAATGTGGCTTACATTTTTACTACATTGATGAGGGCAATAGAATTGGCTTGTGTCCCTCGGCTAAGGAGGAGAAATTTTGTTAAATTTGTTTATGGGATGTGGGCGTCGCTGGCAAGGCCAGCATTTATTGCCCATCCCTAATTGACCTTGAGAAGGTGGTGGTGAGCCGCATTCTTGAACCGCTGCAATCCGTGTGGTGATGGTACTCCCACAGTGCTGTTAGGGAGGGAGTTCCAGGATTTTGACCTAGCGACGATGAAGGATCGGCGATATACTTCTAAGTCAGGATGGTGTGTGACTTGGAGGGGAGCTTGGAGGTGGTGGTGTTCCCATGCACCTGCTGCCCTTGTCCTTCTAGTTGGAAGAGGTCGTGGGTTTGGGAAGTGCTGCCGAAGAAGCCTTGGCAAGTTGCTGCAGTGCATCTTGCAGATGGTACACACTGCAGCCACGGTGGAGGGAGTGAATGTTTAAGGTGGTGGATGGGGTGCCAATCAAGTGGGCTGCTTTGTCCTGGATGGTGTTGAGCTTCTTGAGTGTTTTTGGAGCTGCACTCATCCAGGCAAGTGGAGAGTATTCCATCACACTCCTTACTTGCCTGGCACTTCTGTGGCGTGAATGTTACCTGCCTCTTATCAGCTCAAGCCTGAACGTCATCCAGGTCTTGTTGCATGCGGGCATAAACTGCTTCATTATCTGAGGAGTTGTGAATGGCGCTGAACACTGTGCAGTCATCAGCAAACATCCCCATTTCTGACCTTATGTTGGAGGGAAGGTCATTGATGAAGCAGCTGAAGATGGTTGGGTCTAGGACACTGCATGAAGGAACTCCTGCAGCAATGTCCTGGGGCTGTGATGATTGACCTTCAACCACCACAACCATCTTCCTTTGTACTAGGTATGACTCCAGCCAGTGGAGCGTTTTCCCCTGCGATTCCCATTGACTTCAGTTTTACTAGGGCTCCTTGATGCCACACTCGGTCAAATGCTGCCTTGATGTCAAGGGCAGTCACTCTCACCTCAGCTCTGGAATTCAGCTCCTTTGTCCATGTTTGGACCAAGGCTGTAATGAGTTCGGGAGCTGAGTGGTCTTGGCGGAACCCAAACTGGGCATCAGTGAGCAGGTTATTGGTAAGTAAGTGCCGCTTGATAGCACTGTCCATGACACCTTCCATCACTTTGCTGATGATTGAGAGTAGACTGATGGGGCGGTAATTGGCCGGGTTGGATTTGTCCTGCTTTTTGAGGACTGGACATATCTGGGCAGTTTTCCACATTGTCGGATAAATGCCAGTGTTGTAGCTGTACTGGAATAGCTTGGCTAGAGGCGCAGCTAGTTCTGGAGCACAAGTCTTCAGCACGATAGCTGGGATGTTGTCGGAGCCCACAGCCTTTGCTGTATCCAGTGCGCTCAGCCGTTTCTTGATATCACGTGGAGTGAATTGAATTGGCTGAAGACTGGCTTCTGTGATGGTGGGGACCTCAGGAGTAGGCCGATATGGATCATCCACTTGGCACTTCTGGCTGAAGATGGTTGCAAATGCTTCAGGCTTATCTTTTGCACTCATGTGCTGGGCTCCACCATCATTGAGGATGGGGATATTCATGGAGCCTCCTCCTCCTGTTAGTTGTTTAATGGTCCACCACCATTCAAGACTGAATGTGGCAGGACTGCAGAGCGTTGAACTGATCCGTTGATTGTGGGTTCGCTTAGCCCTGTCTATAGCATGCCGCTTCCACTTTTTAGCATGCATGTAGTCCTGTGTTGCAGCTTCCCCAGGTTGGCACCTCATTTTTAGGTACGCCTGATGCTGCTCCTGCCATGCTCTTCTACACTCCTTATTGAACCAGGGTTGTTCCCCTGGATTAGTGGTAATAATTCAAGTCTGTGTTCCCAGGAACAAGGTTAGGCTGTGATGTCCCTGTCAATACTTACTGTATAGGCTCATACATGAGGAATGGCTGTTTGGATGAAGTACCAGAGGTAGCCAGGACTTGGGCAACCATAACCGAGCAAGAATCACCACCTTCTGGAGAGAAGGGGTGGTATCGGTGAAAAAAAACCTCATTCCCTCGCAGAGAAGGAAAAATGGTGTTTGTTATGGCTGATGATTCCAGCTTAAAGATCACTTGCAGGTTTGCTCAGGTATGGTGCTGTGCGACAATTCACGGGAAGCAAAATGCAACTTCAGATGCAAAGTGAAATCTCGGCATAGGCAAAGCAGAAGATAGAACATCAGTACGCACGCATAATAAACCAACACTTGGCTGAAATTCTGCAAGAGTAATCATCTACAATAAATTTCAAACGACACATATATTCAACCCAAAGTTTTAAGAGAACGAGCCATAAAGTCCTATGGTGGAGCAAATACTGCTGTAGTAGATCAGCGACACAGGTTTGATTAAACACACGTGGCAAACATTCTCTCCAGCTCTCCCATGCTTGAAGGATTTGTTGGGTTTCTGAACATCTGTTTCTATAGTTTATATTGAATTCGAATGTGACAGAAGATTGAGAAACATTTAAACACTGCCTGTGTTGGAATGTTGGTGATCCCAGTGTGAGTTACACAATTCCTCCTTTAACAAAAGAATGCCTCTGTTTCTTCGCAGTCAATGACCCACTAATGAAATCACATTGGCCCAGAAATTCGGGTCGGGGGCTTCCCGCGGGTGCAAGCCCCCGACCTGCACTTACATAGCGCGCCGGCCGTTGAGCTGTGGGCCCCTGTGGAATTGCAATCCTGGGCCTCCTCCAACTGCTGGCGCACAGTGCTTGTGTATCCGAGGGGCGCAGTTAGTTCGATGCGTCCCCTGGGATCACGTGGGCCATGGAGAGCCAATGGTAGCAGGGAATGCTTCATTCATAAGTTTGACAGGAAGACCTGTCAAACCTATAAATACTATAAGCCCCAAAACATCACTAAATCTTCAAATACATTTTTAAAAAACATCATATTTTTAAAATAAACTATAAATTACATGAAATAACTATTTTAAACAATAATTTAAATTTTTGAAAAAAATAATTTTATTTTCTAACGGGGCTAAAAATAAACTTACCTTTCTTTAAAGTATTTAAAAATAATAAACCTGTGGAAAAAATGTTTTAATTTTAATTAATTCACCACTTACCTTGTAAAAAGCAGGCCTTGCGACTGCTTTTTACATGTCTAACTTCTGGAGACTTACCCTCCCGGGAAAACCTGCAAAAAACAGTACGTTCGATGCGCACGCGCAGCCTCTCCTGCGTACGCGTTCCACCTCTTAACCCCTTCTTTCAGGGGAATGGAAGTGCCGTTTTCCCGCACATGCGCAGTGCATGCACGAAACCGGCACTTCCATTGGGCTTATGGGTGAGTACCCCGTGCGTAGGACCCGTGGAGACCCAAATTTCTGGGCCATTGACAGAAATTGTTTCAAAGCTGTGTGTTTCCATGATTTTTTGTCAGTAAGCTATAATTATGGAGGTCAGTGAGCATTCTCGGGTTTTCTATTAAAATAGACATTTTGGGCCCTTCACGCTATCATTTGAAGCTATTTTATTGTGAAACATCAAAATGGTCAATCGCCTGACACCTTAATTCTTCGCTCCACTCCCACTCTGATCTCTCCGTCCTCGGCCTCTCACATGTTCCAACGAAGCTCAACGTAAGCTCGAGGAACAGCACCTCATCTTTCGATTAGGCACTTTACAGCCTTCTGGACTTAACATCGAGTTCAACAATTTCAGACTATAACCTCGACTCCGATATATTTTTTTTTTTAATTCCCATTGTCTTCTCACATGGTAGCTGTTGATGATTCTGCCATCGTCATTCACACCTCATCTAGAGTCATCTTTTGTTTCCTAACTTGTCCCATTACCTCTCTTTATGCCTTGCACCATCATCCCTTTTGTCAGTCAATCTCTCCTGCCTTCCAGCCTGTCACAGACCTTCCCTTTGTTCTTTCCTCCACCTCCTCCATGCCCTGCTTAAAAATCTCTCTTCTCTAACCTTTTCCAGTTCTGACGAAGGGTCCTCAACCCAAAACGCTGACACTGTTTCTCTCTCCTCGTTGCTGCCTTACCTGCTGAGTGTTTCCTGCATTTTCTGCTGTTATATCAAAATGGTCAACGTGTTGAATTCCTTGCATAAAATGTTTGTTTTCTTTGGTTTCTGCTACAATTGTAAAATTGTTTAAACAATAGGATATTTGAAACAAAATTGGTACCGGGTAATGTAGGATTGTTGTGAATAATTACAAGCCATTAATCTCTAAGGATCCTAAATTAAATGGATTCCTAGTGGGTGTCACCCCATCTGGAGTATTAATTTTCAGTTTTGGGCACCGAACCTCAGGGGAGACGTATTGGCCTTTGTTACGTCCGTGAATAATTGAGACACGGACAGCAGGAGTGAACAAAATAAGTCTTTACTGGTGGAAGTCAATAGTGAAACAAAAAACAGAGGCTCACTAGCGCCTTTTATACAGGGGTGGTCACTGCCGGTACTGCAGTCTGAGACCAGTTATTCTCTTAAAGGTACATACACAACAATTCCTCCCCTTTTAGATAAATAGTACATAACATTCATTTAACAACTAAATGATAACTAATTACAGTCACAATTACTGTTGCTAGATACATTGGTTAAGTTTAAGCAATTATAAGTTCAGTCTTTGAGGAGGCTTCCTGATTCTGTCTGGATAACGCCTCTTTGGGGTATCAGGTTCTTCTGGCAATGTTGAGTCAGGATCAATGTCGTTGTTTGATTCATCTGCTTCCAATATTACCGGTTCTGCGGTAGCTGCAATTGGAACGTCGATTTCATTACCAGGTGTATCAGATCGTGGTGTGGAGTTGACGTTTTCCAGTGACTCTAGAATCTGGTCAGCATGGTGTCTTACAATGCTCTCCCCAACGTCCACGGTATACATGTGAAGTCCTTGTCGTGTACAAATCGTTCCTGGCTGCCATTTCTCAGTGCGGTAGTCCCGGGCCAAAACTGGTTGACCTATCTTAAAACTCCTGGTCGGCCTTTCATTCATATTCTGAAACTGCCTGTTCTCCACATCTCTTCGGACGTTTGGCTTAACCAAATCCAAGCGACATCGTAGTCTTCGATTGAAGAACATCATGGCTGGAATTTGGTTGGTAACTGTAGTGTATGTAACCGTTCCACCTTTAAGAGAACTATTTTAAGGGTTGCACTACTTTATCTTGGCTGCTGTATACTGTAATACTGGTGGTGACCACACCAGTATATAAGTGCTGTGTAATGATTTATTGGGAAGTTCCGCCCTGACCTTCGACTAGTAAAGACCTGTTAAATTTTACTCTTGTGGTCTGTGTAGTAATTCTCAATATAACACACAGACTTAACAGTGGTGACGAGTACGATCTTACCCTGCGGCAGAGATACATTCAAGGCAGTTTAACGGGCGTCGAGAAGAGGCATCCGCCCTCATCATTCTGCTGAGAGAAGACTCGAGTCTGCAGAGCAAAGGAAGAATTCTGACACGAAGCCTTCCATCAGCAACAGGCAGTGATCATCCCTTCTATCATGGTGGTGGGTAAGCTGATCAGCGACGAGCAGCAAGTCGGCCACGTTGGCTGTGAAATAGGGGAGGGAAGAACGGAGGATATAAGGGCGGAGAACTCGACCACGGCCAAGGAAAAAAGCCGGACAGAAGTCGGGGCCAGAGGCGCTGAGACTGGGGCAGCGTAAGGCACGGAAGCCGCGGTGAATGCTAACGCAGCCGGTGAGAGAGACCGGGCTGCAAGCGGGCTGGGAGACGCAACAGCGTCGAGAGAGAGCTCGACCGCGACCGGGGGAAAAGACCGGGCAGCTACCGAGGCCGCGAGGCGCAGCGACCGGGTCAGCGTAAGGCGCGGGAGAAAATAAAAAAAAAAACTGCGGAGAACTCAGCCGCAGCCGGGGGAAAGGACCGGACTGCAAGAGGGGCTGGGAGACGCAACAGCGTCGAGACAGAGCCCGAGCGAGCGGGAGAGACAGAGCCCGAGCGAGCGAGCGAGACCGAGCGAGCGGGAGAGAGAGAAGAGACCGAGCGAGCGAGGGAGACCGAGCGAGGGAGACCGAGACCGAGCGAGGGAGACCGAGCGAGGGAGACCGAGACCGAGACCGAGGGAGAACGAGACCGAGCGAGCGAGGGAGAACGAGACCGAGCGAGCGAGGGAGAGCGAGACCGAGCGAGCGAGGGAAACCGCTGGGGAGGGCGAACGCAGCAATACGGCAATCGCCATTACAGCCAACGGGGGAGAAAGGCAAACGCGGGAAGCCACCATTTTCATGGGCGGGGAAGAAGACAAGCGCGGGAAACCGCCATTTTGAAAAAAAAAAGTTAAAGAAAAATTTATTTTTGTTTTCTCAAAAAGATTGCGAGGATGCCTAAGCGTGGTAACATCAACGATTTCGATCCCGATGTGGAAGATTGGGCCACGTATGTAGAACGCATAGAGATATATTGTAAGGCAAATAAAATATCAAATGAAGATAAAGCACTAACCTTACTAAACTCAATGGGTGCGAAGACATACGGGCTATTGAAGCATCTTCTATCACCAGCTAAACCGACGGATCAGACTTTCGCTAATATTGTTGCTGTCCTGAAGGATCATTTGAACCCCACACCGCTGATGTTAGCGGAACGATTTAAATTTTATGCGAGAACGCAACTGAAAGAGGAAAGCAACGCGGAGTACTTAATTGAACTGCGTAAGCTAGCGAAATACTGTCAGTTTGGGGAAAGCCTGACAGAGGCACTGAGAGACAAATTCGTGTGCGGATTGTCGAAAGAAGGAACACAAAAGCGGCTACTTGAAGAGAATGATCTTACACTTGATAAGGCTGTCTCTATTGCAGCATCGCACGAAGCCGCAGCGAGAGGCACTGTGGAAATGCAGCTGAAGGCAGCGGTACTTAGCGTAGATCAAATGGCTTTGGGTACAACGAAATGTTATCGTTGTGGGAAGACAACACACGATCAGAACCAATGCTGGTTTAAAAACCAGGAATGTAGAAAATGTGGCAAGCTTGGTCACATAGCTAAAGTATGCCGGTCAGGAAAGAAGACCAGCAACAAAAAGTCACTGCAGGGAAAGTGCAGCAAGGTACACAAGGTGGCTGAGAAGAGTTCGGATGAACAGAATTCGGATTCAGACTCCAACAGCAAGGAACTGGGTAGTCTGAGAATTCACCATGTGAGTAAGGAAGCTGACCGACAAACTATCTGGGTCACCCTGCAGATAGCAGGAGTCCAAGTGAAGATGGAATTGGACACCGGATCGGCGTTGACGGTCATGAATAAGCAAGATTGCAAAAGGTTATTCACACATATTCCCCTACGGGATACGGAGATAGTATTAAAGACATACACGGGGCAAAGAGTGTACCCCATCGGAAGGATAAAAGTCAAGGTGGTACACAAGGGCAAAGAACACCAAGGAATGGACATATATGTACTACCTGAGGGAGGTCCCCCACTTCTGGGACGGGAGTGGATCAGGAAAAAAAATATGGACTGGCACTCTCTAAAAGCAATAACGGGAGATTCCGGAAAAAGAAAAGATGTCAAACCTGCACGATTGTCCAGAATATTGGATGAGGGCATATGCAGCAGTGACAGTGACAAAGCTGAGAGTGAGAACTCGGTGAAGACAATCAGATCAGACCCTGGAACTGATGATGGTAAGACCAGCCCATGTGCAAAAGACAAGTCTAAAATGGACTTGCAGACTAATGATGGAAAAACGAAGGAGTGTATAAATGCTTCAGGAGAGAACAAAGTATCAGAACAGAATTCCACTGAACAACAACATAGTTTGACAGAGAATTCTGAGTCTGTCCAGTCTACAGACATGCACATTTCTGAGGAACACCGGGCTCGAACTCAACTCAATCTCAAGCTACAACAGCAATTAGAACAAATGATTCGCCGTTTTGAGCAAGAGATGAATGCAAAGAAAAAGTTCTTTGACACAGAGTGGGAGAATCTGGGAAGACAGCAGAAGCAGCTGATTGAGAAAATGGAGCAGGAACACACAAACCGTCTGCGCGAGGAGGCCAAACGAATCAAAGCTGATTCAGTTTCTGAAGGTGCGTGCCCTAATCTGGTGGAGCAGGATGTTCAGCAACTGAAGGCGCTTGTTAGCAGGTTGCAGGCAGGAAAGGCTGATTTGGTTGCCATGAATTCCGAGCTCCTACTGAAGTTGGGTGCAGCATCACCGGACGATTCATTTGTTGAAATTCGAACGGTGGAGGCTGCGGATGATGGCGAATTAAAAGCAACAAAGGACCCCCAGTGCAAGGTTACAAACAGCCCTGCAGCCTATACGTCAAAAACACATGACGACGATACTGGGAAACATCTGATGTCAGAAGAGTTAACGGTCAGCCAACTCCTTCATATGCTGAGGGACAAGACTCTGAAATTGGAAAAACTTGAACACGAGCTTCAATCTTCAAAGGAAAGGGTTTTGGGGCTCGCAAAAGTTATTGAAACAGCTGAGGTTGCAACACAGGCTGAGAAGATTGCAGCAGAGCAGCCCTTGGATGCCAAGAGTACGCTGACTCACGTCAATGTAGAACAACAGAACGCTGAAACAGCTGCTCCAGTAGAGGGATTGAATAGTCCGAACAATCAATCTCTGAATGAAGTTGAAGTATTGAAATCACAAGTGATGTCATTAGTAAAAGACTTGCCGGAAGCCCAGAAAAAGCTGGATGAAGCTGAACACATGAAGAAGTCTCTTCAGGAGAGATGTCTGGATTTGGAACAAAAGCTGGCTAACGTCCAGCTGGGCGTGGAGGAGATGAGGCAACTTAAGTTTTCCAATGAAAAGCTGAAGCTGCAAGCGGAAAGCTTACAGTCAGAACAAAAAATTGAGCAGATGAAATTAGCAGATGAAAAATTGAACTTAGCAGATGAAAAATTGAAATTGGCAGAGGCAAAAGCTGAAGTGATGCAGGAAATAGAAGACAATAGAAAAGCAGCAGAAGATGATGACTCATCTGAACCATTATCACCCCTACCAGGTCACGCACGTGGTCCCTCCGAACTGAGCCAAATCAGTCTGGAAGTAGAAAAACTTCCCAAGGTACTCGAGCCTTTAGAAGTCAGCAATGCTGGTTCTGAAGTTACGAAAGTTCAAGCTGTTAAGTCCAGTGAAGGACTATTAGATGAGTCACCCCAGCAACAAGAACCTACTACACCATCGAAAACTACTACACCACCGAGGCGTTATCCGGACCGAGTCAGGAAGCGCCACCGCAGAGACTGAATCTGTGAACTGTTGTTACATGAAGTTGTATATATATGTTATGATGTTATGTTTAATGAGGAATATATACTGTTAAGCTAAAAAGGGAGGATTGTAGTGTATGTAACCGTTCCACCTTTAAGAGAACTATTTTAAGGGTTGCACTACTTTATCTTGGCTGCTGTATACTGTAATACCGGTGGTGACCACACCAGTATATAAGTGCTGTGTAATGATTTATTGGGCAGTTCCGCCCTGACCTTCGACTAGTAAAGACCTGTTAAATTTTACTCTTGTGGTCTGTGTAGTAATTCTCAATATAACACACAGACTTAACAGTAACCGCATGTGTCGCATTCCGGTAGGCAAACAAGAAGTTGTCCACCTTGTGTTGTAGGGGTATATCTTCATTACACATTGCCTTGATAGCCTTCTTGAATGTTTGGACAAACCTCTCGGCCAATCCATTAGTGGCTGGGTGATATGGGGCAGAGGTGTAATGCTTAACACCATTGTTCTTTAAGAACCTCCGGAACTCTTCAGACACAAACTGTGGTCCATTGTCAGAGCAAATCTGTTCAGGCAGCCCATTCCTGGCAAATATGGTTCGTAAGACTGTGTTAGTTTTTTCCGTGGTGGTTGAGGACATTTTTATTACCTCTGGCCACTTTGAACGTGCATCCACCGCAATTAAAAACATCGAGTCCATGAAGGGACCAGCAAAATCAATGTGCACCCTTTGCCATGGAGATGAGGGCCACTCCCATGGATGCAGAGGAGCTTGTGGTGGGGCGTTTTGGACCTTCTGGCATCCTGCACAGCTCTTGGTCATCTCTTCGATTTCTCTATCGATTCCCGGCCACCACACAAACGCTCTGGCTAAGTTCTTCATTTTTACCCCACCCAGATGACCCTCATGAAGCTCATTGAGCACTCTATCCATCAACTTAGGTGGAATTACTACTCTGGACCCACACATCAAGGTTCCTCTGCACACTGACAGCTGTTCTCTTCTCGGCGAGAATGCTGGCAGCAGTGGTTCGCCATGTGCTGGCCATCCCTTCACCGTTAAATCATAGACCCGTGATAGTGTCGGGTCATTCCGTGTTTCCTTTTCTATGTTTGCATTCGTCACAGGGAGACATTCGACTATGGTCGAGTGGAATGACTCCATTGGATCCACTGCAAGGTCTTCTTCTTCCACCGTCGGCAACAGTAGACGTGACAATCCATCAGCATTTCCATGCTGTTTAGTTCCTTTGTACTCGATGTCATATTGGTGTGCCCCTAGGAAAAGGGACCATCTCTGCAGGCGTTGTGCTGTCATTATCGGTACGCCCTTCTGAGGGTTGAAAATGGTGACAAGAGGTTGATGATCGGTTAGTAGAGTAAATTTTTGACCGTGCAGGTAGTGATTGAACTTCTTCACCCCCCACACTAGGCTGAGGGCCTCTCTGTCAATCTGGGCGTAGTTACGCTCGGCAGAAGTTAACGAGCGTGAAGCAAAAGCTATCGGCCTCTCTAAACCATCAAGGAATTTATGTGACAGTACCGCCCCAATGCCGTAGGGAGACGCATCACACGCCAGCCTGATTGGCAGTGCTGGGTTGTAGTGAGCCAAAACTTCCCTTGAAGTGATTAAGTCCTTACTCTTCTGAAAAGCACGCTTACAATCATCGCTCCATTTCCATGCTACCCCCGTTCGTAGCAGGGCGTTCAGTGGGTGCAGAATTGTCGACAAATTCGGCAAAAACTTATGGTAGTAATTCACCAATCCGAGGAATGACCTCAGTTGCGACACATTTTCAGGCGCTGGGGCCTTAACAACCGCTTCAATTTTGTCAGGGGACTTATGTAACCCCTCTTCATCAATCACGGGGCCACAATACGATATCTGTTTCTTAAAAAATTCGCACTTGGGGCGGTTGGCTCGCAGCCCATGTTCCCGTAGTCTAGTGAGCACCTGTTCTAGGTTGTTAAGGTGTTCACTGTCATCTTCACCTGTTACAAGGATGTCGTCCAAGTAACACTGAGTCCCCGGAATCCCTTGCAGGACTTGTTCCATCGCTCTTTGCCATATCGCCGGAGCCGATGCTACTCCGAATACCAATCGATGATACTGGTAAAGACCTTTGTGAGTGTTTATCATGAGATACTTCCTAGAGGACTCTTCAACCTCCATCTGCAAATATGCTTGTGCTAGGTCAATTTTTGTAAAACGCTTCCCTCCAGACAGTGAGGCGAAGATGTCTTCTATCCTTGGAAGAGGATATTGTACTGTGTGAAGGACTGGGTTCACCGTCACCTTGAAATCCCCACAGATGCGAATCTTCCTTGGCTCCCCGGACTTATTGCTTAACGTTTTCTTCATGACAGGAACGATGGGTGTCGCCCACTCGCTCCAGTCGACCTTAGACAACACGCCCGCCTTCTCCAGATCTGCCTCGACGGCTGGGCGAATTGCATATGGTACCGGTCTTGCTTTGAAAAACTTGGGAACTGCATTCTCTTCTATTTTTATCGAGGCGGTTACGCCTTTAAGCGTGCCCAGTTCTTGTTGAAATACCTCTTTGGCGTTAGCTAAGATTGTTGACAATCGTCCAGGAGTGACGTCTTCATCTTTTTTACCATCCACCATCATTGCATGAATGGCATGCCAATCTAAGTTTATCTTCCTGATCCATTCCCCGTCCCAATAACGGTGGTCCACCATTTGGCAGTATGTAGAGGTACAATTTCCGTATTTTCTTGCCATTGTATTCGGCAGGCACCCTTATTTTTCCTCTGGGGTATACTTTTTGCCCCGTATACGTCGTCAAGACGATGGATGTCTCTCTCAAGGGTATGTGTGAAAATAGCCGCTCGTAGTCTCGTCGATTCATGACGGTTAGCGCTGATCCTGTATCCAATTCCATTTTAACTTGGGACCCTGCTATCGTGAGGGTGACCCAAATGGTTCAGTGATCCTCTTTTGCGATTACATTGTGAAGTTTGAGACAGCTTAGTCTCCTGTTCCCGGATTCACTATCGCTCATCTGGTCTTCGGAACTACTGTCCGTCATCTTTTGTACTTTCTTGTACGGTTCCTTAGTAGCCTTTTTGTTGTCGCTGGTCTTCTTCCCAGACCTGCAAACTCGTGCAATGTGTCCCATCTTCCTGCATTGTCTGCATATTTTGTCTTTGGACCAGCAGTCCTTCTGGTCATGGTTAGTTCTGCCGCAGCGATAACATTTTGCAAATCCCCGTGTCATTTCGTGGGTGCCGTATTCCTGTGGTTTTTGTTGAATTTCTGCAGCTCCCCTGGCTGCTGCTTCATACGATACTGCCACGCTGAAAGCCTTATCTAGCGTCAGCTCTTTCTCTGAGAGTAACTTCTTCTGTGTTCCTTCACTCAGGAGTCCACAGACAAATTTGTCCCGTAGGGTATCTGCCAGTCCTGCTCCGAACTGGCAGTGCTTTGATAGCTTGCGTAGTTCCGTAAGATAATCAGCATTGCTCTCATCTTTGTGCTGAGTTCTCCTGTGGAATTTAAATCTTTCTGCTATCAACAGCGGGGCAGGGTTTAAGTGTTCCTGTGGGACAGCAACAATTTTGTTAAAACTCTTCGCCTTCGGTTTGGCTGGAGTAATCAGGTCCCGCAATAGGCCGTACGTTCTAGCGCCCATTAAGTTTAGCAATATCGATGCCTTTTTCCCCTCCGCTATTTCGTTTGCCTCGAAATATACCTCAACTCTTTCCACATACGTGGTCCAGTCCTCTATTGTATTATCAAAAGCAGTGATACAGCCAGTCTTTGGCATCTTGCAAATCTAAAATGGCGCCTCCCGCACTTTGCCTTCTTCCCCGCTGTTGTTAGCGCTGCTTTCCACGGTTTCTTGCGCGTTTAATATTGATTTTTTTTCTTTTATTATTTTCCCGTCGTGGAGCAGACCCTCTGGGACACTTCCCTCCCTCTTGTTAGGTCCGAGCGCTGCCCGGCTTCGAAGCACCGGCCGCGCCCTGTGTGCTCCACCCTCTCTCTCTCTCTTTGCTTCCCGACTCGCTGCCCGGCCCCGTTGAAAAGCCACCCGATCGAGCTCTAGCCCGCCGCAGCCCAGGAAGGATCAGTGCACTACCTGCCACCAGCCCGATTAGCTGGGAAACCACAGACCGAGGAACCCAGCCTGGCTCCGGACAGTCTCTCCTGCAAGTTTTCAATCCGACGATTTGGAGGGCGGTTGCTCACGGTCGATGCCCGTTTCTCGAGTTTCTTTGGATTTTTTTTTTTCTCTTTCTTCTGGCTTCGACCTTCAATAACGTCGTCTGAGGTGCTGCCGAGTTGCAGGTAAGTTCATTTCTTACTCGTCGCCAGTGTTACGTCCGTGAATAATTGAGACACGGACAGCAGGAGTGAACAAAATAAGTCTTTACTGGTGGAAGTCAATAGTGAAACTAAAAACACAGAGGCTCACTAGCGCCTTTTATACAGGGGTGGTCACTGCCGGTACTGCAGTCTGAGACCAGTTATTCTCTTAAAGGTACATACACAACAGCCTTGGAAGAGGTACAGCACACGTTCACCAGAATGATATCAGGGCTTAAAGAGTTAAATTATGAGGGCACATTGTATAAACTTGGGTTGTATTCCTTTGAGTTTAGAAAGTTGAGGGGTGATCTAATCAAGATATTTAAAATTATTAAGGGTTCAATAGGGTAGATACAGATCAACTATTTCCAGAAAAAAGGGGCATAATCTTAAAATTAGGGTAGGCCATTTAGGAGTGAAATCAGAAAGTACTTTTTCACACAAAAGGTACTGGGAATCTGGAACTCGCTCCCAAAAGGCTGTGGATGCTGGGTGAAATGAAATTTTCAAGACTAAGATTGATAGATTTCTGTTGGGTATGGGTATCAAGGGATAGTGAACAAAGTCGGGTGAATGGAGTTAAGGTACAGATCAGCCATGGTCTACATCATCTAATTGAATGGTAGAACAGACTTGAGGGGCTGAATGGCCTACTCCTGTTCCTATGTTCCCATCTGTAACATTAATGCAAAAGTTGTCATGCAGAGCAGTTCCTCAGATCAGGTAAAAGTTGTTGTTAAAGTTATCTTGACTAAGTATGGAAAGTTGCAAAAAGTAACGGCCGGTACTGTGATATGGGGCTGGACTTTAGCACCCAAAAACGGTTGGTTTGGGGTTGGATCAGAGGTTAAAAATTTTTAAATCTCAAACCCGACAACATCCTGCCTCCAACCCGCCCACTTCCGGGATTAACAGAGGTGGGACAAGTGGCGGGCTACCAACCAGCTCCCAGAAGGCGGGTTGGCAATTTAAATATTTTAATAAGGTTGGCAGCCTTTGATTTAACCTGTTTTACAGCTGAAGGGAGGCGAGGACATGGTCTTTGTGGGCCATGAGGAGGTGGAGTGCTTCCCACATTCCCCCCCCCACCACCCCCCCCGATGCAAAGACCCCTGCGATCAGGGATCGGACACCCCCTCTTCCCCCCCCCTTACAATCGTGGATCAGACCTACCTGGTCCTGTGGCCTGCTCCAGAGTCCTTCCCGCCTGACTGGAAGCCAAGCCTGTCAATCAGGCTGACCTCCGGGTGGTGAACCTGTCAAGGGCAAAATTTGCACTCTGTGCAGTTAAAACTCCACAGCATGCGGGCCCGTCCCTGTTAATATCCAGGCCACAGACTTTAAATTCACCAGAGAGTTATTCTGAGCTATTCACTACAAAAGTATTTTTACTCTACTATGATGTTTATATAATACATTTTTTATATATATATATATATATATATATATATATATATACGCACTCAAATGGTTTTCCTTCACTTCTACAGGTTCAAGTGACTGGTAAGCTATAATATCCTGATGACTGGAACCTCTTCAGTCCGGCGACGGTATTATTGTACACTGCACAGTTTTAGAATATTGCTATCACATTCCACGAATTGGGAGTAATTGTGCACACAAGGCATTTGCGACTGATCAAGACTGCAGAGTAATTAATAGCACCCTGCATTTAACATTGGTAATTTCAAATTATTTCATCAGTCACTGGATGATTAGCACACATGCTAATACTGGGAATCCATTTGGCTTATTGCATATGGAACTGTGAAACTACAGTACTTAAGCTTTAGTACAGCATTAATTGGAAGTATTCCAGTGTATAAAACCGCCACCGGACCAAATTTCAAGCATATTTGCAACATGCATATGGCCCCATCGCCAGTTTTGCTAGTATCTACATTTACAAAATAGAACATTCTAGATGAGTGATTTTCAGCACTTTATTTTGCCAGTGAGGGCTAGTGATCTGCACAGAGCAGTAAATTTAATGCAAAAGGTTGTAAGTCAACCCTTTCATTGGCACACGTAAATGTTCTTGGCATGGTAAAAGGCGTACACAGACAAGACCACGGTCCACTCAGCTATTATTTGCCTGCAATGGCTTTTAAATGTCATACGCATGCTTAAAGCTCTGGTAAATGATACTCCCCAATGCCACAGGAGGCCAGTACGGCAGCTGGGACTTGGAATTAAGGAATGCAATAAAAAAGTTACAGTAATTGGAGGAATAATAATTTATGCATGGATTCATTTTTTCCATTTGCACTGATGACACTGACACTCAACACACACCAACATGCAATCATTGCACCCAAGTATCAGATTTATTACCACCCAGAAAAGAAATGACATTTTTTGTAGAGGAATGTGTGTCCAGCCTGTTTGCCCATGACTCAAGCCTAGCAGAAACTAATAAACTCACCTAAACCATCCACTAGGTCACAATAGGATTACAAGTTAACATCAATCCCCTTCTAGTGCACCACAAAAGGCAATGATCCACCCTGAAAGACCCTTCATTATGTAGGTGAGACTGTTGATGTTCCCCTGATCCAAATATCAGTCATCACTTTATCCCAACCCTTAAACTGTAGTTGTGCACTATATCTCCAACTCCAGTGATGCTGGCTTTAACAGCTTCCTGGGGACTTGCCATTCCTCACAGGGCCCCTGGCAAGCACAGGGAAGGAAGCTGCTCTTCCATGTATAATGTAAGATGTAGATATTTTGTGGTTTTACCAGAATTATCTTGCAGGGGGCAGGATGGAAATCTTCAGGAGATTAACTAGGGTGGGTGGGGGGGGTGGCGGTAGAGTTTGGGATAAACCAAACCCTTTGGGAGGGAGAAAAAAAATCTGGAAAATACACAGCAGCTTGTTCAAGAAAAACAGTTTAGATTTCAGGCAGGGCCTTTGTCAGAAGGTTTTGGGGTCATGAAGGGTCTACACCTGAACTGTTAACCTGTTTATTCAGAAGCTGTGGATCTCTAGCATCCACAGTGTTTCTCTCATCTGTCCGCCCACCCCGGCGTTGGTGTCGCCATTCCCCTCCACTCTCTGCACTGCTTTTAGCTCTCAGCTCATGAAGACAGTGAACAATCCTGCATAGGTGTCAGGATTATGACAGGTTCTGGAAAACACATCATTATGTAAGCGAGACTGTTGATATTTCGCTGATCCAGTTGAACCCCAGTAGCTGTTCACTATATAATTTAGATTGCATAACAACTTTGTTAAAGTACCGAACAGAGGCATTTCACTCGAATTCATTAACCAATTCTTTAAAAATAGTGCACAGAAGAATTTCTACCTTCTTGTGGCACTTCAGACTTAAGTGTTTTAAGTAACACAGCACATGCATTTATACATCAGCACTTACACTTTCTTGACCGTGGTGCACATGGCAGTCAGCTGCAGCATCTTCACTGTCTGGTTTTACATTCTCTTTATTTTCCGTAGGAGAAGGGGAGTTATCAGCAATCGCGAAGTTAGTCACCAAATCAGGTAAACTCGTGGAGGGGAATTTCTGGAAGTGGATCTCAGATTCATCCTATAGGAAGGAGAAAGCAGGGGAAAAGGAAACTCAAAAATGGCTGATTTTGATACTGATAGTGTTTGCGCATCTCCACAATAGAGTATATGTCACCTTTGCGTTATTATGAAATATTTCAAAAATAGCAATTTTTATATTACTTTTCCTCATTTTATAACCAATTTCCTGAGCACCACTTCCAGCCTTGAGCGTAGGGAATCAAGCCAATAGTTTCTCAATACATAATGGAACCTCTACCTGTACAAAGTGCATATCCCTCAGGCAAGGTTAATGTGGTCACGTTTTTTTTGAACCAGTGTTACGTCCTGCCCAGTACCCTGGCTGAGAAATGGCACATCTCATTGCACCCGTTACTAAGCAATGGCGTGTCAGCAACTACAGGAGGGATGTGAAAAAGTGCAGAGGCTTTCAAACCCCTGAAGCTTAGATTTTTACAATCTGATTCTTCAGTGCAAAGCTGCACTGAAGCTAATGATGTGTATCGTTTTAATCTATTAAACCAATGAGATCCAACAGAAGGCAGCAGTGAGGACTGCATGCTGAGAAAAGTATAAGGGGAAATTAGGGCCAGGGAGAGCCGGAACCACGAGTGACTGATTAGACGCACAAATGCTCTTCCAGGCCACACAAAAATAATTTAAAACTTACCTTTACAGAGCACCTTTGTCTGGATCGCCAGTAGAACTGATCAGAGAGTGCACAGCGCGGAGTCCGACCAGTTCTGTCTTAAAATGCCAATCGAGGTGCTATGTACGTCAAAGGACCCCAAATTGTATATTAAAAGATGCCAACTGCCTGAAACAGGAAGGTGTTTGGTCGGCCAGCTGTATGCCCTTGTGATCATGGCAGCGGGCTGAACGCCGACGTCAATGGTGCGGTAAGTCTACCGTCAACATTTTGAGGCCGTTACCGTCCCATTAACACTGATTTTGACAAGTTAAATCGGCCTCTCTCTTTCACTATTGTAACCTTTCTTGTCTTTCTCTATTTTACTGATACCACTGTGATTATTATTGCTCTGAACTTTCTTCCCTTGTTCCTCCTAACTCCAAATACATCACCCTACACATTTCTTTCCTCTCTCCTGCTTCCTCACTATCGTGAAATCAAGGCTTACTGCACAGTCTCCTACTCTATCCCATTGCATTCCAGCACCAGAAATGTGGAACTTCTCATCTTTCTTCCACAATCTACAAGTTTCAAAAACAAAAATTTACAACACATCCATTATTTCTCAATTTACCTCGTCTTCTCGCCTATTCTTTTCAACCTTAGTGGTGCCTTGCAGTGTATACCTTGGCCCTTCATTTAAATTTCCAAATTTTAAAAAATGCTTTGAAAAAAAATCAGATTTAATATTTACCTGTTTTTCCAAGTTCTATAAACTTGATTTTGAAATAGTATAACAGTGCTAGACTGGAACAATATACAATACATCATCAAGCACCTATACATAAGTTGGGGTGCAATTTTGGCAACTCCTTTACATGTCTCAAGGTTTTCCAGTGGGGTCCCATTGCATGAGTTGTTCTTTGCAATTTATTCTTTGAAAATGTGATAGAAACACTTATCTGTTTAAGAAATAGCAAGAATCCACAGACAGAGTCCTTTGTGGAACTGCGATCTCTAGGGGATAATTAGTCATGAAATCTAGATCACAAATTGAATTAAATCCTAATATTCAAGACATGAATTAAACATAACGCCATTATTCATCAACACAGCTTCAGTTTTGAAGACATTTTAAACATAAGTTAAGAATAATTCAACATTAATGTAAGGGCACTGATAGAGAATGATGGCTATGCAACATAATTTGCTCTGATTAAGGCAATGGCTGGAGTATCAAATGAAACTAATGAAACATGCACATAAACATTTCATTTTTTAACTAGACTTACAGAGATTGTATATATAGAGAAGGTCATACACCATAAAATCCGCATGTGGGAGGGCAAAGTTAAGTGAGAGGGGATCTTATTGAAACATATAAGATTCTGAAGGGGCTTGACAGGGTAGATGCAGAGGGGATGTTTCCCCTCATGGGGGAATCTAGAACTAGGGGACATAATTTCAGAATAAGGGGGGCACCCTTTTAAATCGGAAATGTGGAGGAATTTCTTCTCTCAGAGGGTCGTGAATCTTTGGAATTCTCTTCCCCAGAGAGCTGTGGAGGCTGGGTCATTGATATATTTAAGGTGGAGATAGACAGATTTTTTGAAAGGTAACGGAGTGAAGGGTTATGGGGAGCGGGCAGGGAAGTGGAGTTGAGGCCAAGATCAGATCAGCCATGATCTTATTGAATGGCAGAGCAGGCTCGAGGGGCCAAATGACCTACTCCTGCTCCTACGTCTTATGTTCTTATATGAGCTCCACTCTTCCAGCATTGTGATCACAAGATAATTACAGAAGAGGAAGACCATTCAACCCTTCTTAGTACATCCACATATTAAAATGCCTGCATCTGCATTGCTTCCAATGGGGGAGTTAGGCTTCAGAGAGGTCATTTTTTTAAACTTGCGCTCCTAGAAAATGAGGCTCCTAAAAGGGCTTTCTTCACCAAGGCACAACACAGAGAGGAAAATTGGCCAGGGAGGATCACACACCAGTAACGGAACCGGCCCAATTTTCCATTCATTTAAATGGATGGACATAAAATTGAGTGGGCTATAATACGGTCATGTAATCCTCCTGCCTGATTTCCCACTATACGCTGCACCAAGATGATCCTTTGCTCCCAAACTCAACAAGAAGGAAATCTGCCACAGTGCTTTCAAGAGAAAAGGGGAGAAAACTGAAAAAAAACTTCCATCCAAAATGAAGCACCTACCCTGCTTGCAACAACTAGTTGTACAAGTCCTGCTGCTGACCGAAGTAGGGCAACTGCCTCTTGGTGTGAGAGTCCAACCAGTGACTGTCCATTAATCATTAGCAGCTCATCGCCAGATTTCAATCTTCCATCCCTGGTAGAAGAAAGGAGCAAAACTATCAGACAAGTGATAGAACTGGACTATCTTTAAAAAAAGTGGACATCATGCATGATATCCCTACATTACATCAGTGACTTCACTTCAAAAGCAATTCACTGGCTGTGAAGCACTTTGGGATATCCTGAGGTTGTGAAAGGCGCTACATTAATTCAAGTTATTTCTTTAAAAAACATTTAGAAATAAAAAAGCAAAGGAAGCCCTCCCAATTGCAGCAGCCATCTTAGAATTTGTGGTACGAATAGTGTGTATCGTCCAAAAAACGTCAGATACAAGGTGAAATTTCACGTTGCAAAGTTTCGCATTACAAAAATGAAGAAATCAATAAAAAATAGAGGCCTAGAAATTTGTTCGCGCTGGTTTGCCATTGCAATCTGGGAACAATCCCTGCACTGGAACAGAAAAGGAGCTGTTACATTGCTGGGTGTTTACTATAGACCTCTGAATAGTGAGAAAGCGATAGAGGAGCAAATTTGTAGGCAAATTTCAGAGAAATTTAAAAATAATGGAGCAGTAATAGTAGGGGACTTCAATTACCCTAACATAGACTGGGGGAAAAAGTGTAAAGGGCAAGGAGAGTAAAGAATTCCTAAAATGTTTACAGGAGAACTTTCTTAATCAGTATGTTTCTAGCCCAACAAGGAACGAAGCAGTGCTGGATCTAGTTCTAGGGAATGAAGTAGGGCAAGTGGAGTGTGTTTCAGTGGGAGAGCATCTGAGTAATAGTGATCATAATATAATTAGTTTTAAAGTAGTTACGGAAAGGGACAAAGGAAAATCAACAATGAAAATACCCAACTGGAAGAGAGACAATTTCAGTGATTTGAGAAAGGATCTAGCACAGGTGGACTGGAAGCTATGATTGGTAGTAAAACAATATCAGCAATGGCAGGCCTTCAAGGTGGAGATAGTTTAGGTACAAACCTAGCATATCCCCATAAGCAGGAAATATAGAGGATCCAAAGCTAGAGCTCCCTGGATGACAAAGGAAATAGAGCATGAAGGAGGTTTATGACTAATGTCAGGTACAGAATACAGTTGAAAACCAGGCAGAATACAGAGAGTACAAGAGGAAACCGAAAAAGGATATAAAAATTGCAAAGGGGGAATAGAAAAGATTAGCGGGTAACATAAAAGGGAACCCTAAAATCCTTTATAAACATATAAAAAGTAAAAGGATAGTTAAAGGAATGGTGGGGCCGATTAGGAACAAAGAAAGAAATCTGCTTATGGAGGCAGAGGGCGTGACTGAGGTACTGAATGAATACTTTGCATCTGTCTTCACAAAATAAATGGATGAAGTTAATGTCACAGTAGAGGAGGAGGGAGTAGAAATATTGGAAAGGATAAAAATAGGTAGAAAGGAGTTGTTAAATAGGTTGGCATCACTCAAAGTTAACAAGTCACCTGGTCCCGATGGGATGCATCCTAGGTTGCTGAGGGAAGCAACGGTCGAGATAGCAGAAGCTCTGACCACAATCTTTCAATCCTCCTTGAATATGGGAGTGGTGGCAGAGGACTGGAGGGTGGCAAGTGTTACACCTCTGTTCAAAAAAGGGGAGGGATAAACCTGGTGCCAGTCAGTCTAACGTTAGTGGTAGGAAAACTACTAGAGACCATAATCAAGGACAAAATTAATTCTCACTTGGAGAAGCATGGGTTAATAAGGGACAGCCAGCATGGATTTGTTAAAGGCAAACCACATCTGACTAACCTAATTGAGTTCTTTGTGAAGTAACAGAGAGAGTTAATGAAGTAGATGTTGTATATATGGACTTTCAAAAGGCATTTGATAAACTACCACATAACAGGCTTATTCAGAAAATAGAAGCACATTGGATGAAAGGGATGGTGGTAACTTGGTGAAGGAATAGGAGATAGAGAATAGTGGTGAACGGATGTTTTTCTGACTGGAGAGAAGGAGAAGTACGCACTGGAGTCCTCCAGGGTTTGCTATTACGACCATTGCTTTTCTTGTTATATATAAATGACCTGGACTTGAGTATAGGGAGTACAATTTTGAAATGAGCAGGATAGTAGCAGACTTCAGGAGGACATAGACAGACTGGTGAAATGGGCAGACACACGGCAGATGCGGAGAATTTATTGCGGAGAAGTGTAAAGTGATGCACTTTGGGTGGAACAACATGGAGAGGCAGTATCATCGAAATGGTACTATTTTGAGGAGGGTGCAATAGCAAAAGGGACCTGGGGGTGCATATGCATAAATCTTTGAAGGTGGCAGGGCAAGTTAATACGGCAGTTAAGAAAGTGTATGGGATACTTGGCTTTGTAAATAGGGGCATTGAATACAAAAACAAGGGCCTGGATTTTCTGGGACCTATGACCACACAGCGTATGCGATCGTTAGTGCCCCGCAAGTTCCGGGTTTCCACATGCAATGCGCATGCGTGAAAACCCAGAACGTGCGATCTGTCAATATTCTGCTTGACAGATCGTACCCATCCACAAAACCCTTACACCTAGTAAAAGCAGGCATAAGGCCTTCTTTTACCAGCATAAGGGTTTAAATAAATATAAAAATAACATTTTTTAAATGATTTAAAAATTCAAAAACCTTTAAAATTAGTTTAGGTTATTTTTGGCCCCTTTAAAAATGTTTAAATCTATTTTTCAAAAAATTTAATTTTTGTTTTAGATGTTTAATTAAGTAGTATTTTAATTAATTTTGAACATGTGATGATTTATTTTTATTTATGTGGGGTGATAGTGTGTTTTTGGGGTGATTCCGATTATGCTTATGGGGATTCCGTACGTAAATGGAATCCCCATAAGCATTTAGAATCCACCTTTGTGATTGGTTAGCCTGCCCACATGATCCCAGGGATCCTTGCGAACCGCATGCTCCCTGGGATACATGGGCCTTTATGCAGACATACGTCTGCAGGCCCAGGAGCGCAAGAGTCTGAAGGTACGGAGGCACCAGGTACATGCGTACTTTTCTTGCAGATCAGAGGCAATCGCCCGCGGGAAGCCTCCGACTGCCATTTCCAGCCCCTAAACCTTTACAAATCACTGGTTAGGCATCAGCTGGAGGACTGTGTACAATTCTGGGCAACATACTTTAGGAAGGAGGTCAAGGCCTTGGGCAGTGTACAGAGGACATTTACCAAGATGATACCAGGGATGAGGAACTTCAGTTATGTGGAGAGATTAGAGAAGCTGGGATTGTTCTCCTTAGAGCGGAGAAAGTTAAGGGGTGACTGAATAGAGATATAAATTTAAAACAATTGCCATTAGAACTAGAGGGGAAGTGAGAAGAATTTTTTTCACACAGTAGGTTGTTAAGATCTGGAATGCACTACCTGAAAGGATGGTGGAAGCAGATTCCATAGGAACTTTCAAAAGGCAATTGGACATATACTTGCGAGAACTAATTTGCTGGGTTATGGGGAAAAAGCTGGGTGTGGGACTAAATTGGACAGCCCTTTCAAAGAGCCGGCACAGGCACGACGGGTCGAATGGCCTCCTTCTGTGCTGTAAGATTCTATGATTCTATGTATCTCCTCACACTGACAGTGCCAAGGAAATTCTGAGCTTAAGTAATTAAAAGTGAGTGAAAATTCAATGGTTTATAATCTAGGCTCCTGATTTGGTACTTCTTGTTGTTTAACTGTAGTACTGGCAGCACATGTTCAGGTAATCTCACATTTTGGGTTTGAGTTGAACGGTACGCTCTCCAATCAAGATATCTGAATGTTAAGGATGTAGTGACACAAAGAGAAACAGCCTTTTGTTTAACCCTTTAATCTCCTCACCTAAAAAAGACACAAAGTGGTTTGAAATGGAATATTTAAATTCCCAGAGAAGAAGAAATATGAGGATAGATTTTAACAATTTTCTCTCCTGCTGCGGAGCTTCACACATGAGAAGCGATTATCGAGGACGTGGGTGTGGAGGTGAGTGGGCCTGCAGGGTATTCTGTCCATTGATGCTGATGGATGAAACATGTTCATTTGTCTGGGTAATTGGCACAGCTTCAGAGATATTTTTCTGTGAGCCACTATTTCCTACTGCTATTTCAGAAATACTTAAAACGATGTGTTTAACATGTATTCCTAACAAACAATAACTTCAAGTTAGATTTTCAAGTAATGACCAAACATGTGAATTTTTGGACTTTGGCTCTGACTTATAATTATCCATATCAGTCCTGCAGTCCTGTGCTGTCCACAATGATGGACACTGAACTGAATTCAAAATCGAAAGTCAACCAAATTTGAATGATTTAAATTAATTCACTGAATACTCGGATCTTGAAAATTCAAATACTTCAGCTTCACCTTTTTGGAGCTTGTTGCTTTAAATAAAATGGTACGGGCAATGCTGAAATTACAGCATCCAACCTCTCACCCCACAAGTACTTCACATACTGGTTGTCATGTGACTAGATGCCATCTGCTGCTGCAGCCAGAGTGCCAAAGATAATTTTATTTTGGGGGCTAAATTCGGTTGATTTGCACCTCCCGTTAGCGCCCTAAGAGGGTGATAACGGGGCGCAAATCAACTAGCGCCTGGGCGCCACTAACGCCTCCTGCGAAATTCAGTGGTAGGTTAGCGGCGGCACTGCACCGCCGGCGATGACGTCATCGTCGTGTGCATCGCCGTGCGCGGCGCCTCGCTCATGCCCCGGCTGTAATATTGGGTGGCGCCCCCCGACTTACTGTGTCCAACGGGGTCAGGGGGGCCTACCTGCGGCCGGGGCGGCGTTAGTTAAAGGGGAGGTGGCGGGCGGCCATTTTTGTTGCTGGTCGCCTGTCAGCACCTGCCCCCGTTGCTGTCCCCGGCCCCTGTGAAGCCCCCCCACGGGGTGCCGGCTGCTCTCCGTGAGCCCGGCACTCCTCTTGCGTGCTGGGCTCGTTGGCCAGCACTCCCAATCCCTGGTGGCCCAGCTGGGCGCTGGGACGCGCTGGCCAGGCCCCGCCCCTTTGGTACTCCAGTGAGACAGGAATATGGGTATGCAGCCATTTGATAGTTGAGTGGGATGGGGAATTAATGCTTCATAGTTGCTATGGCCCCGATATTTACTGGAGCTGGATTTCCAAGTGGGGAGTGGGGGGCTTGGGGGAAGAGTTCCATGGAGTTTTAACTCCACAGCGTGCGTGTTAATTTTTAACAGGTTCCCCACCTGGAAGCCAGCCTGTTTGACAGGCTTGGCTCCCGGTCGGTTGGGGAACGCTCCAGAAGAGGCCGCAGCCCAAGAGCAGGTAGTTTTCCTGCTGCAGGGGTACAGATCACGAGAGAGAGAGGGTGGTGGGTACAGCGTGGCTGGGAGGGTTGGGAGGCGATCGCGGGGGCCGGAGAGAGATCGGGACAGAGGTGGGATTCGGGAGGTCGATGATCGCGGGGAGGGGTCCGATCGTGAGGGGTCCAATTGTGGGGACGGGTCCGATCGTGAGGAGGGGTCAGATCGCGGGGAGGGGTCAGATCGCGGGGAGGGGTCAGATCGCGGGGAGGGGTCAGATCGCGGGGAGGGGTCAGATCGCGGGGAGGGGTCAGATCGTGAGGGGTCCGATCGTGAGGAGGGGTCCGATCGTGGGGAGGGGTCCGATCGTGAGGGGTCCGATCGTGGGGAGGGGTCCGATCGTGGGGAGGGGTCCGATCGTGGGGAGGGGTCCGATCGTGGGGAGGGGTCCGATCGTGGGGAGGGGTCCGATCGTGGGGAGGGGTCCGATCGTGGGGAGGGGTCCGATCGTGGGGAGGGGTCCGATCGTGGGGAGGGGTCCGGTCGTGGGGAGGGGTCCGGTCGTGGGGAGGGGTCCGGTCGTGGGGAGGGGTCCGGTCGTGGGGAGGGGTCCGGTCGTGGGGAGGGGTCCGGTCGTGGGGCGGGAAGCAGGTTAATTTGGGGGGCTGGGACGAAGCACTCCTGGCACACAAGCAGTGCTGGAAAAGCACTTACCTCTTCCATCAGCAGTCCTCACCTCCCTTTAGCTGCTGGGTTTCCCCGATGCCTGGGAAACCGGTCGACCAGCATTAAAGCTGGAAGAGAGATTAAATCTGAGGCACACAGCCTCACTAAAATATTTAAATAAGTGACCTGCCTCCTGGGAGCAGGTTCGTTGCCTGCCCCCCGTCCTACCTCCTTTAAAAACGGAAGGGGACAGGTTGGGTTCAGGTTTGAGATTTTTAAAATTTTAAATCCCACCTGACCCAAACCCACATGTTTTCGGAGGTTAAAATTATCCCCCATTGTTTTGTCAAATCTCTGGCTTTTAAATAAGGAGGTATAGTGTATTATGTTAGGCACCAATCCATCATTCCTATCTAAGCTGTTCAATATAGAGTGAAACCACTTACAGCCCAAATAAAGTAGGTTCTTGCCCCTCCTTTCCGCCCTAGTTCCCACCGCTTCCTGGGGTCACCATGTGGAAGGTGGCGGTAGGTGCCAAGAAGCGGTGGTTAGGACCCAGAGTTCCTCCAATGGAGGAAGAGGACCCTGTAGTAGCTTCCAGTCGGCCCACGACACTTAGCTGCTGCAGGCTTCGGTCTCAGACGAAGCCTTAAGCGGGAGTCTTCTGTCTGATTTTTGAAGACACCTCTGCTCTCACCACCGCTTCTGCTGCGGCATCTCCAGCGTATTCTCGCTTGCACTGGTGGGCTTCCTCCTAATGGTGGGAATCCCACCGGGAGCCCACGCTGCATATGCAATGAACCCTGACCCAGGAAATTGGTTGAGGCTGGGACATATATGAAGGGGTGGGCAGTCCCACCTACTAGAATACTACTAGAACCCCAACCCAAAGAGGAGAACACCCCCATTAAGTCTGCAAATCTGTTGGATTTCTATACTTACATCATGATCTTCAGGTAGGTTAAATTGCTCCACACTTAAGTACAATTTTAATAGAGCTCTTGCTAAGGCTGATGATATAGTCACACTTCCACTGCATTCTCTTACTTTCTGTGAGTGCTCAGTGAGATCGAAGGGACTAATAAACCAGAAATGAATTGCTGTCTACTTGGACAACTTACATTTAAGATGGGGATTTTCATGGGTAGCTTACTCTGGGTAGAGTAGGCTTGATGGGCTAAATGACCCTTTTCTCAGTCTGGATTTTATTTCTTATCTACTTCAAATTAACCAATCTTTTGAAATATAGACAGTGGTAGATCATTGTTGGCAGAAACGCAGTATTAAGAATGCCACTGGAAAATCCGGATATATTATACCCAGTTTATGGCTATTGAAACAAAGTAGAATTGAGATTTGTTTTAAAAAGTATGCTAATTAATTAAATATCTGCTAAACACCACATAACTTTCAGAATGATCATGGTGTAAGACTGATGAAGATTATATCGTTTTTTGAATTGATGTGTCGGCCCCATCATTGGCAAAACATGCACTTTGGCCGCGATTTCGCCTAACGAGGCGGGTCCGGGGCAGCCAGGGTCGGTGGTGGGTCCTGACCCCGCCGATGGCTCCATCCTGCTCTGCTGAAGTGATTTTACGATGATTGGGCTTGTTAAGCCCGCCCTGCGAGGTTTCCGGCCCATTAAAAGGAAGCAGGTCTGATGATGTCATTTGATCATGTGTCATCAGCCGGTTTCCTTAAAGGGACCATGTCCACATTTACTTTGACATTTGTGCTGTCAGTGTTCTGCAGCAATGAGGTGCTGCAAACACCAACCAGCACTGCACAAAGGTGCATGGCTACACCCAGGCTCACGCATGACTCCCTCCATATGCTTATGGAGGGAGTCACAGCACGCAAGGAGGTTCTCTTCCCTTCTGATGGGTGGAGAAGGCCTCCCCAGGAGACCAACGCAGCCTGGTTGCACATTGCACAGGAGGACACAAGCAGGGATGTTGTCAGGAGGGCCTGGGTGCAGTGGCGCAAACATTACAATGATCTCAGTAGATCACGAAATGTTACTGCAAAGCCAGACTCAACCTCATCCTGCTGTGTCACTCATCACATCCCTATCACTCTGCCTTCCCTACCCTACTCCTGCACATCCTTACTCACACCAACTTACCTTGCGCCTCCACCTATCCCTCTCTCTCTATCTACATCATCACATCTCCATCTCACTAGCCACCCCTCACACTCACCCTCATCCTAGTGCAAGCATACCAACTAACGACACACAAGGGTAGGCACTTGGGTGTTTTTGCCAATGTTCGTGTAAAGTTTCTGTTAATGTGTTGTCAAACATTGAAATCTTTATTTTCAACACTTTGTGCTCTTGGACAGATTTGTGTGCACCTTTGGAAGTGGCTTAGTGAGTTGCAGTGAATGGTGAGAAATAAGGGTACCCCCGCAATGGGGATGAGTGTGAAAGGAATGGCTTGAACATTGTAGGGATGCTTTACAGTTTTGGTATGGGGTGGTGCCAACCTGGCACATCAGGGTGTGCAGCGTCAAGTGAAGTAAATCTGGCCATGCTGAGGCCATCCCTGGCAGCAATGTAGTCGGGTGCTGATGCCCTCTGTCCTGTGCAGCATCAGTTGATTGCGGAGAAGGTTGGTGTTGGAGTTGATCGTGGTGGGCTTCGGAGAACCAAGGTGAGATTTTTTTCAAGGTCACTGATGCTGATGGAACAGATGGCAGGTGAGGTTGAGATGACAGAAGCAATCTGTCAATGGTGAGAGAGGTTGATCCAATGAGGTGACACTGGATAGAGAGATTGCTCCAAACACTTGCTAGCTACATTAAGCTCAATCTGTCTTCCAAATGCAGTAAGCAACGCTTCTAACCTTGGAAAGTGAAGACCTATGAAATAGAAGCTTTTGCAGACCATTTGCAGCTGTCAAGTTAGTAAATCATCCCATGCTGACACAGCACCCGACCTCCTTACCTGACGTGATCCCCGAACAGTGGGGAAGCCATTGGCGAGCTCAAAAAATCTAAAGGTGAGCTTAAAATAAGACTTAATTGCCCCTTAACAATCCAGCTAATGATCTAAATTGCCTCCCCTGCCGCTTGGTGTCGGGTCTGTTCGGCGCTGACAGACCCGACACTTGGGAGGCGGGTTGCCAGTGGGTTGGGAACCCGCTGTCAATCATTTCAAATTTCATAGCTGACTCGCCTCCGATCCCATCCTCTCAGCTCCGGTATTGTTGCTCTCAATATTCAGGCTATCAGGGCACAAAACCCACACAGTTGGATCTGGACCAGAATTTAATGCTTTGTACAAAACTAGAAGTAATTGGTAACCATAGATAACAGGGGTGAGAGCAGCAATACGAGGCGACATTAAGAAGAATGAGGATTAGTGTAAACTGAGAGGGGTGTGGTGCACAAAATTAGAACCACACTTTTGGCTACAGTACTAAATATGCCAACATTCTGGATCCAATGTTATTTATTGTCTGGCTCCAAAAAATATTTCCTCTGGATGTGCTCCTGTTTCACCGAGTATTGCGTCCAGTTCTGGTCACCACACTTTAGGAAGGATGTGAAGGCCCTTGAGAGGGTGCAGAGGAGATTTACCAGAATGGTTCCGGGGATGGGGGATTTTAGCTACAAGGACAGGTTGGAGAAGCTGGATTTGTTTTCATTAGAGCAAAGGAGGTTGCGGGGTGATTTGATAGAGGTGTACAAGATTATGACGGGTTTGGATAGGCTAGAGTGGGACTGACTGGATTGCTCTACAGAGAGCTGGCATGGACTCGATGGGCCGAATGGCCTCCTTCTGTGCTGTTATGACTCTATGACTATGACTCTAATTGGAAGTCTGAGTCTCAAAAACTGGTAACTTGCCCTGTCAATTATAACTTTCATGTTGGTGGTTGATTTATGGCTAAGAAAAGGACAAGCTCTTCACAGAGGTCAATACAAGCTTGTTAATTGATTTCATCTTTGAATTGAAAAGCAGTTTGGCACCCTGGATTGTATTTAACTACTACAAGCCAATCGAGTAATTTTCTGTTTAGCTCCAGGAGCTGAGAAAGAAAAATTAAGTCAAAAGCACAGTTGTCTGCAAACCTCAAGAGGGAAAGGTACTGAACAAAATTCCAGCATAGCCTCGGCTGACACTTCAGTGCAATACTGAGGGAGTGCTGGACGATCGGAAGTGCCGTCTTTTGGATGAGAAGTTAAACAAATGAATGTAAAAGATCCCATGGCACTATTCAAAGTGTCTTGGGCAACATTTATCCTTCAACTAACATCACTAAAACAGATTATCTGGTCAGTTATCTCATTGCTGTTTGTGGGACCTTGCTGTGCACAAATAGGCTGCCGCATTTCTTCCATTACAAGAGTGAGTACACTTCAAAAGTACTTCTTTGGCTGTAAAGCGTTTTGGGATCTCCTGAGGTTGTGAAAGGCGCTATAGAAATGCAAGCACTTTCTTTCTTTCAAAGTAAGGGGTCGCCCATTTAAAACGGAGATGAGGAGGAATTCCTTCTCTCAGAAGGTCGTGAATCTTTGCAATTCTCTACCCCAGAGAGCTGTGGAGGCGAAGTCATTGAATATATTCAAGGCGGAGATAGACAGATATTTGAGCTACAGGGAATCAAGGGTTATGGAGAGCGGGAAAGTGGAGTTAAGGCCAAGATCAGATATAGCCATGATCTTATTGAATGGCGGAGCAGGCTCAAGGGGCCAAATGGCCTACTCCTATTTCTTATGTTCTTATGTTCAAGAATATCGACTTTCAGCAGTTAACAGAATTGCAGGTCACGAAACCTAAGTGCTGAACAAATTCTGTTCATTTCTGAAATAGAATTTTGTCAAAATTATTTAACAAAACTGGAGCTGTAATAAAAATGTATAACCACTCTTCTTTTTCTCTTAAGTTACAACTATTTCATGCATGTTTCTGAATGGATAATCGAATAAGAAACACAGGATAGTGTTCATTCTGTGAAACATGGTGATATGTTAGCTATTGTCCAGATACTACTGCTTACCTTTGCGCTGCTCCTCCTTCTTCAACGTATGTGACAATGATGCCATGGGGTGAACGTCTGGATCCCCGGCCTCCCGTAATCTGAATACCAAGTCCGTCTGAACCCTTCACCATGTGCATCTTCCATATTTGGCAGCCTTCCCGCTGGATGGTTGGGGGTGGGGTGGGGGGAAATCCCGCATTAGATAAAAGTGTTCGACAATTAATAAATATCCATGGCAATGCTTCTTTTAAAAAAACAAATATATTGTGAAATACTAACAGAAAATGCTGTAAACACTCAGCAGGCTAGGCAGCATCCGTGGAGAGAGAAACAGAGTTAATGTTTCAGGACGAAGGGTCACAGACCTGAAATGTTAACTTTGTTTCTCTCTCCACGGATGCTGCCTAACCTGCTGAGTGTTTCCAGAATTTTCTGTTTTTATTTCAGATTTCCAGCATCCGCAGTAATTTGCTATTGTATTACGGTAATATATTGTGCACGCTGTTCATTAAGGCATCTTTCTCAGGCATATGCTCCTAGCTCACAGCCTCTCTGAAGACTTCCTCCATGAGTCATATAACCAACATATCACAAAACACAGAATAGGTGAGTTGCAATAACACATAGGACACAGATTGAGACAGGACTGAAGACAGAGGAAAGAGAGATTTCTGCCAGTAATAAGCTATTTCTGCTTTTAAATTTATTTGCCATTTGCAGAAGTCTATTTATTCGGTTTAGATATTAATGTTGGCATCAAATTCTGAAAGAAAAGTGGAATTGCTGGTCGACTTTTTGTAATGACAGCACTCTTTGTTATGCTCTTGGATTTGAGTTGAGGTAAGTGGAACTCATTGAGCTTTTTGGGGTGACAGCAGTCGTGCAGCCAGGTTTCATAACCAGAGAACAGAGTTATAAGAACATAAGAAGTAGGAGCAGGAGTAGGCCATACGGCCCCTCGGGCCTGCTCCGCCATTCAATAGGATCATGGCTGATCCGAACCTAGACTCACATCCACTTCCCTGCCCGCTCTCTGTAACCCCTAATTCCCTTATCAGCTAGGAAACTGTCTATCTCCATTTTAAATTTATTTACTGTCGCAGCTTCCATAGCTCTTTGAGGTAGCAAATTCCATAGATTTACTACCCTCTGAGTGAAGAAGTTTCTCCTCATCTCAGTTTTGAAAGGGCAGCCCCTTATTCTAAGATTATGCCCCCTAGTTCTAGTCTCACCCATCAGTGGAAACATCCTCACCGCATCCACCCGATCAAGCCCCCTCACAATCTTATATGTTTCGATAAGATCGCCTCTCATTCTTCTGAATTCCAACGAGTAGAGGCCCAACCTACTCAACCTTTCCTCATAAGTCAACCCCCTCATCTCCGGAATCAACCGAGTGAACCTTCTCTGAACTGCCTCGAGAGCAAGTATATCTTTTCTTAAATATAGAAACCAAAACTGCACGCAGTATTCCAGGTGTGGCCTCACCAGTACCCTGTATAACTGAAGCAATACTTCCCTGCTTTTATACTCCATCCCCCTTGCAATAAAAGCCAAGATTCCATTGGCCTTCCTGATCACCTGCTGTACCTGCATACTAACCTTCTGTGTTTCATGCACCAGGACCCCCAGATCCCTTTGTACTGTAGCACTTTGCAGTTTCTCTCCATTTAGATAATAACTTGCTCTTTGATTTTTTCTGCCAAAGTGCATAACCTCACACTTTCCAACATTATATTCCATCTGCCAAATTTCTGCCCACTCACTTAGCCTGTCTATGTCGTTTTGCAGGTTTTTTATGTCCTCCTCACTCACTGCTTTCCCTCCCATCTTTGTATCGTCGGCAAACTTGGATATGTTGCACTTGGTCCCCTCCTCCAAATCGTTAATATAGATTGTAAAGAGTTGGATGACATTTATGTGATAGACTTTGAACTTAGCTTACAATGTGAGAGCATTTCTGACAAAGGTCTTTCTGATACAATAAAAGCACATCTTGATAAATTAGACCAGTGCTTCCATTGGAACTCTGTACATAAACCCCTGTGTTTTACTACTTTTCTCTCTGAAAGCTTCCTAAAAACCTATATTTTTAATCATACTTTTATTTATCTCTCCAAACTCTTCTACTACATCTCTTGTCTGAAAAGCATCTCGGGATGTGGTTGTGGTGGCTATTTCCCAGGTAGGTGAAGTCTGTTACAACATTCAGTTAAGTATTGTCAAATGTAAGTTCATACAGCTCTTTTGTTTTCTTTAGATTAATGGTAAACCCATAATTCTTCATTATGCTGCACATCTCTCAGTAATAAGCTATTTCTGCTTTTCGTGTTGAAGACTTGTGCACCAGAACTAGCTGCGCCTCTAGCCAAGCTGTTCCAGTACAGCTACAACACTGGCATCTATCCGACAATGTGGAAAACTGCCCAGGTATGTCCTGGCCACAAAAAGCAGGACAAATCCAATCCGGCCAATTACCGCCCCATCAGTCTACTCTCAATCGTCAGCAAAGTGATGGAAGGTGTCATCGACAGTACTATCAAGCGGCACTTACTCACCAATAACCTGCTCACTGATGCCCAGTTTGGGTTCTGCCAGGACCACTCGGCTCCAGTACGATAGCAAAACACTGCAGATGTTGGAAATCCGAAATAACAACAGAAAATGCTGGAAAAACTCAGCAGGTCAGGCAACATCCATGGAGAGAAATTTGAGTTGACGTTTCGGGTTCGACCCGAAACGTCAACTCAAATTTCTCTCCACGGATGTTGCCTGACCTGCTGAGTTTTTCCAGCATTTTCTGTTGTTCACTCGGTTCCAGGCCTCATTACAGCCTTGGTCCAAACATGGACAAAGGAGCTGAATTCCAGCGGTGAGGTGAGAGTGACTGTTCTTGACATCAAGGCAGCATTTGACCGAGTATGGCATCAAGGAACTCTAGTAAAACTGAAGTCAATGGGAATCGGGGGGGAAAACTCTCCACTGGCTGGAGTCATACCTAGCACAAAGGAAGATGGTTGTGGTGGTTTTGGTGCTAGTGACCATAATTCTGTTAGATTTAAGGTAGTTATGGAAAAGGACAAGGATAGACCAGGAATAAAAATTCTAAATTGGGGAAAAGCTAATTTTGCTAAGCTCAGAGGGGATTTAGCCATAGTGGACTGGAAACAGCTACTTGAAGGTAAATCAGTGTCAGAGCAGTGGGAGGCATTCAAGGAAGAAATCCAGAGGGTTCAGACCAAGTATGTCCCCTTAAAGAAAAAAGGTGGGACTAACAAATCTAGAGCCCCCTGGATGTCTAGAGACATACAGGGTAGGATAAAGAAAAAAAGGGAGGTGTATGACAGATACCAAGGGCTAAATACTCCAGAATCTTTACAGGAGTACAGAAAGTGCAGGGGTGCAATTAAAAATGATATTAGGAAAGCAAAGAGAGAGCATGAACAATTCTTGACAAGTAAAATCAAGGAAAATCCAAAGATGTTTTATAAATATATTAAGAGTAAGAGGATAACTAAAGAAAGGGTAGGGCCTATTAGCGATCATGAGGGTAATCTGTGTGTGGAGGCGGGAGACGTCGGTAGGGTTCTTAATGAATACTTTGCGTCTGTTTTCACAAAGGAGAGGGGTGAAGCAGACATTGCTGTCGGCAGGGGAGGAGTGTGAAATATTAGATGAAATAAACAGTGAGAGAGGAAGTATTAAGCGGTTTAGCAGCTTTAAAAGTGGACAAATCCACAGGCCCGGATGAAATGTATCCCAGGTTGTTAAGCGAAGCAAAATAGGAAATAGCAGAGGCCCTGACCATCAATTTTCAATCCTCTCTGGCTTCAGGTGTGGTGCCGGAGGACTGGAGGACTGCTAATGTGGTACCCTTGTTTAAAGAACATAAGAAGTAGGAGCAGGAGTAGGCCATACGGCCCCTCGGGCCTGCTCCGTAAAGGGAGAAAAGCATAGACCGAGTAATTACAGGCCAGTCAGCCTAACCTCGGTGGTGGGAAAATTATTGGAAAGAATTCTGAAGGACAGGATAAATCTTCATTTAGAAAGACATGGATTAATCAAGGATAGTCAGCATGGATTTGTTAAGGGAAGGTCGTGTCTGACAAACTTGATTGAATTTTTTGAGGAGGTAACAAGGAGGGTAGATGAGGGTAGTGCGTTTGATGTAGTGTATATGGACTTTAGCAAGGCTTTTGATAAGGTTCCACATGGCAGACTGGTCACGAAGTTAAAAGCCCATGGGATCCAGGGCAAAGTGTCAAGTTGGATTCAAAACTGGCTCGGAGACAGGAAGCAGAGGGTAATGGTTGATGGGTGTTTTTGTAACTGGAAGGCTGTTTCCAGTGGGGTTCCGCAGGGCGCAGTACAGGAAACTCTTTTTTATCCGGCACCGACGGGACCGGGATGCTGTCGGTTGATCAAAAAGTCTGGATTACAGAGAGGTATACTTACTAATGTACGAGAGCCCTCTACACTGCGACAGATACAGGTGTCCCTGTTGCATGGCAACAGGTGCAGGAACCCCGGTTACACGGCCACAGATCCAGGCATCCCTGTTGCATGGCAACAGGTGCAGGAACCCCAGTTACACGGCCACAGATCCAGGAACCCCGGTTACACGGCCACTAATATGAAGTAAAACTTACCTGAACCTACTCCTGAATTTTGCCGGTTAAGAGAGATTTCTGGTTATTTAGGTGCCGGTAAAAAGAGAGTTTCCTGTACTAGATCCCTTGCTTTCTGTGGTACTATCAACGATCTTGACTTGAATATAGGGGGTATGATTAAGAAGTTTGCAGATGATACTAAAATTGGCTGTGTGGTTGATACTGAAGAAGGAAGCTGTAGACTGCAGGAAGATATCAATAAATTGGTCAGGTCGGCAGAACAGTGACAAATGGAATTCAATCTGGAGAAGTGTGAGGTAATGCATTTGGGGAGGGCTAACAAGGAAAGGGAATGCACATTAAATGGTAGGACACAGTAGAGGAACAAAGGGACCTTGGGGTGCATGTCCACAGATCCCTGAAGGTAGCACATTAAATGGTAGGACACTGAGTAGTGTAGAGGAACAAAGAGACCTTGGAGTGCATGTCCACAGATCCCTGAAGGTAGCAGGCCAAGTAGATAAGGTGGTTAAGAAGGCATACGGAATACTTGCCTTTATTAGCCATGGCATAGAATACAAGAGCGGGGGGGTGGGGGCGGGTGGGGTTATGCTTCAACTGTACAAAACACGAGTTATGCCTCAGCTAGAGTACTGCGTGCAGTTCTGGTCACCACATTACAGGAAAGATGTGATTGCACTAGAGAGGGTACAGAGGAGATTTACAAGGATGTTGCCGGGAGTAGAGAATCTTAGCTATGAGGAAAGACTGGATAGGCTGGGTCTGTTTTCCTTGGAACAGAGGAGGCTGAGGGGAGACCTTATTGAGGTGTATAAAATTATGAGGGGCCTAGATAAAGTGGATAGAAAGGACCTATTTCCCTTAGCAGCGGGGTCAAAAACCAGGGGGCACAGATTTAAAGTAATTGGGGGAAGGTTTAGAGGGGATTTGAGGGGAAATTTCTTCACCCAGATGGTTGTAGGGGTCTGGAACTCACTGCCTGCAAGGGTGGTAGAGGCAGGAACCCTAACCACATTTAAAAAGTACTTGGATGTGCACTTGGCATGCTCTAACCTGCAGGGCTACGGACCAAGAGCTGGGAAGTGGGATTAGACTGGATAGCTCTTTGTTGGCTGGCGTGGACGCGATGGACTGAAATGACCTCCTTCCGTGCTGTAACTTTCTATGATTCTATGGTTGGTGGTCAATCATCACAGCTCTGGGACATTGCTGCAGGAGTTCCTCAGGGCGGTGTCCTAGACCCAACCATCTTCAGCTGCTTCATCAATGACCTTCCCTCCAACATAAGGTCAGAAATGGGGATGTTCGCTGATAACTGCACAGTGTTCAGTGTCATTCGCAACTCCTCAGATAATGAAGCAGTTTATGCCCGCATGCAACAAGAACTGGATGACATTCAGGCTTGGGCTGATAAGTGGCAGATAACATTCGTGCCACGCAAGTGCCAGGCAATGACTATCTCCAACAAGCGAGAGTCTAACCACCGCCCCATGACATTCAATGGCATTACCATCGCCGAATCCCCCAACATCAACATCCTGGGGGTCACTGTTGCCCAGAAATTTAACTAGACCAGCCACATAAATACTGTGGCAACAAGAGCAGGTCAGAGGCTAGGTATCCTGTGGTGAGTGTCTCACCTCCTGACTCCCCAAAGCCTTTCCACCATCTACATGACACAAGTCAGGAGTATTATGGGATACTCTCCACTTGCCTGGATGAGTGCAGCTCCAACAACACTCAAGAAGCTCGACACCATCTAAGACAAAGCAGCCCACTTGATTGGCACCCCATCCACCACCTTAAAAATTCAATCCCTCCACCACCGGCGTACCGTGGCTGCAGTGTGTACCATCTACAAGATGCACTGCAGCAACTCGTCAAGGCTCCTTTGGCAGCACCTCCCAAACCCACGACCTCTACTACCTAGAAGGACAAGGGCAGCAGGCACATGGGAACACCACCACCTCCAAGTTCCCATCCTGACTTGGAAGTGTATCGATGTTCCTTCATCGTCACTGGGTCAAAATCCTGGAACTCCCTCCGTAACAGCACTGTGGGAGTACCTTCACCACACGGACTGCAGCGGTTCAAGAAGGCGGCTCACCACCACCTTCTCAAGGGCAATTAGGGGTGGTCAATAAATGCTGGCCTTGCCAGCGAAACCCACATCCCACAAACGAATAAAAAAAAAAATCTGTCCTTGCCCAGTTGTAAATTCTCCTGCATTTCAATTACACAGTCAGCAGCAAATTGTGCTTGCAAGTGAGTTCCCCACTGAACATTGGTGAAAGCATGGAGTCTGTTCAAGTTTGAACAGCTTGTTGTACAAAATCGTTAGTTTTTTTTTCTTTTCGTTGCTTTTTTTTCACCAGTCAGGCTCTGCAAGGTCTCGCTGAAGCTGTTCCTAAGCTAGAGACGCTTGCAAGGTACGGCCGACTGTTTAGAAGCAAGCAAGCAACAGGGTTTGTTGCCAGATACGGAGCTCAAAATCTCCGTATGTTTCAACATTAGCGCTGGTTTGTCCGGCACTTTTGATGGGACGGCAACAGCTCGGTCCGTCGGTGCCGGATAGCACAAAGTTTCCTGTAAGCGCAGGGGCAGGGAAAGGGGGGGAGGGGAGGAAAGAACAAAAGGGAAGGTCTGTGATAGGATGGAAGGCAGGAGAGATTAAGAGACATTAAGAGATGGTGCAAGGCAAAAGGAGATGGTAATGGGACAAGTTAAGAAACAATAGATGGCTCTATATGGAAGACAGGAGAGACTATGCTGTCATAGTCATTTTCTTAATTTTGAGATTTGGGTTGTTGATTTTAAGTCCACAACACATTACCCCACAGGATCAGTCTTTTTCTCTCATTCTTGTAGGGAAGTTGATCATTCATTTGCCAGGTCCCAACTGAGTCACATGAACAGGAAAGCCTAGCATAGGGTGTCACTGCCCTGGCTCCTCCCAGTGGCATTGGCTTTGTAAAGGGCCGGTGGAGGCAAGTTGGAAGCTCCTGGGCGATTCTGCCAGTCTCCCACTGGAGTTAAGTAATTCCTGAGGAATTTCAACCCCATTATATATTTTTATATTAATTGTTGGGATGTGGGCAGTATTTATTGCTCAACCCCTAGTTCTCCAGAGGGTATTGAGAGTTAATCACATAGCGTGAGACTGGAGTCGCACATGGGCTAGACCGGGTAGGGCTGGCAGGACCCTGCCACACTAGTGATCAGCTGGGTTTTTACAGCAATCTGGCAGTTTTCATGTCTAGAAGACATTATTTAATAGCTGTTACTTTTTTCCACTTTTCTATTGAAATTTTCCACTTTTCTATTGAAATTATTTCAGCGGCAAATAAAAGTTGTCTTTAATCACTTTTGGCTGAGTTCTGTGCCTACAATACAGAATATCAATCTTTTAGAACCAGCCAAATTCATACTAGAAAGTCTAAGCGCTGAAACATCTCATTGAAACTTATAAAATTCTAACAGGACTAGACAGACTAGATACAGGAAGGATGTTCCCGATGGCGGGGGAGTCCAGAACTAGGGGTCACAGTCTAAGGATAAGGGGTAAGCCATTTAGGACTGAGATGAGGAGGAATGTTTTCACCCAGAGAGTGGTGAACCTGTGGAATTCTCTACCACAGAAGGCAGTTGAGGCCAATTCATTAAATATATTCAAGGAGTTAGATATATTTCTTAAGGCTAAAGGGATCAAGGGATATGGGGAGAAAGCAGGGACAGGATACTGAATTTGGATGATCAGCCATGATCCATTAAATGGCGGAACAGGCTCGAGGGGCCAAATGGCCTACTCCTGCTCCTATCTTCTATGTTTTCTATGACACATGCATCATTACGTGGGTAATTAGAAAGTACTGCCAGAAACAAATATGTTTGAGTCTTGATGTTGTCAAGAATGCCACACAAGCAGAGTTCTGGTGAGACATGGATGCTAGCAGTAAAAGAAGATGCTCAAGGGAGAAATGTGCTATAGCATGTCAGCAGTCAAGACATAGACTATTGCATGTGCCCCGAGAGTCAGAGAAACAGACTGAGAACCCTCACTAGAAGAAGCATTTTAAATGTATGAATGCTATAATTTTATGCAGAAACATCCTAAGGATTACAACGTTAAAGCAATTAGTCCGATCTTATTATCCAGTGAGGAATTAAACTTTCATCTAATTGAAGAGATATTATCGACCACAATTTTAATTGCAGAATAGAATTCCCTATTTGTAAACAAGCCAGCCAGTATGGAGTATCTAAGATTGTGGGAGAATCCTCTCCATAACGATTGTTAAAATTACAAAGTTTACAAAGATTAAAAGACTCTGCACTTTTGAAACTCTTCAATCACTATTATAAAGAATGGAAAAATACAGCAGGATGGTCATCATCTGAAGACAATGGGGGAGAAATTTGGTATCGCCCCGTTTGGGGTGCAATTATCGGCCGGGCACAAAGTTTAGCGCTTGGCGCTAATTATTGCCTCCAACTGCAAACCTGGCTTCTATCGCCCTTGGAGGTGATTGGAGCGCTAAATCAGGCGCTACACACCTCTCTAAGGCACTAACGCCAAGGAGCGAGGTGCTACCTCAGAGCGCTGGCGAAGCTTATGTGATGTCAGTCAGCAATGGAACACAGACACACTGGTGCAGGCCAGTTCTTAAAGGGGAGGGTCGATCTTGCTCTCCATCCACACCCTGCTTATTGCAGCTTTGAATCTTGGTCTGGAGAGACCTGTATACCAAATCTACTGGAAAGAACAATGCAGAGGCCCAGGGAAAGAGCTCAGGGTGCAGCCCCCATAGTCTCTTCTAAATCAATGCAAGGCAGATCAAATCAAAATGAACCTGCAAAGTGCTGCTCAGTACCCAAAACTCCTCAACACAGCATTGAATCTCTCCAGAAGTGTCTCTCTCTCATTCAGAATGCATGGTGCAAAAATGCAGTCGACAAAAAAAGGCAGGAAGCGGTCGCCTTTAAATAGCGCTCCCCCAGTCCCTTCCTGACTGCAAAATGCTCCCCTCAACCTGTCGTTGCTAGCGGCAGGCGGTAAGGCAGGGGGCGCCACTCAATATCCGGTCCGGGGCGCTACCGGGGCGTTGCGCGCTCGACTGAGGTCACGATCTGCAGGCGCAGGAGATCGTGACAGTAGTGTTTAGCGCCACCGCAAAATGTCTGGTCGATTTCACGAGCAGCGCAAACATCGCTGTGCCCGGGTGCTAGTTGCTTTGTGCCCCATTAGCGCCATCTTAAGACGCTAACAGGAGGCGCAAACCAATCGAATTTTTCCCCCAGTTTCCCTCCGTTTACTCAATTATTAACCTATCTTTTTCTTTCCGCTGTTGACTAACCAACTGTTTGTTTCTTGCATTTTCTGTGTTTATTTCAGATTCACTGTTTCTTTCAGTGCTTTGCTGAGTCACAGTATCCCCTTCCCCTCTCCTTCAGTATGGCGCACACCCTCGAAGGTAAAAGTTATTTTTCTGACTCTGGAATTGAGCTTTTACAATGGACAAAGCGTAGTTTTCCAGTGCTGCTACACCTCATAAAGGGCACAACAGCCATTTAAAGAGATATAGCCACTCAAAGGTAGGTGGCTACAGGTGGGAAAGGTTTCTGGGTGGAAAAAAAATGGCAGGTAAATATCTGTGGATGGTAAAAAAAATGTTAAGGCAGGAAGGATCAGCACAGATGGTATGACGCAGGACTCATATCCTCCTTTTTTTGGATGGCAAAGTAGAGGTTCAGTGTTCAGTTCATTCGTAACTCCTCAGGTAATGAAGCAGTCCGTGCCCACATGCTGCAAGGCCTGAACAACGTTGGGCTGATAAGTGGCAGATAACATTCGCACCACACAAGTGTCAGGCAATGACCACTTCCAACAAAAGAAAGTCTAACCAACTCCCCTTGACATTCACTGGCATTACCATCGTCGAATCCCCCACCATCAACATCCTGGGGGGGTCACCATTGACCAGAAACTTAACTGGACCAGCCACATAAATACTGTGGCGACAAGAGCAGGTCAGAGGCTGGGTATTCTGCAGCAAGTGTCTCACCTTCTGACTCCCCAAAGCCTTTCCACCATCTACAAGGCATGAATCAGGAGTGTGATGGAATACTTTCCACTTGCCTGGATGAGTGCAGCTCCAACAACACTCAAGAAGCTCGACGCCATCCAAGACAAAGCAGCCCACTTGATTGGCACCCCATCCACCAACTTAAACATTCACTCCCTCCACCACCGGTGTACCATGGCTGCAGTGTGCACTATCTACAAGATGCACTGCAGCAACTCGCCAAGGCTTCTTCGACAGAACCTGTTCTGATGAAGGGTCACAGACCTGAAACGTTAACTCTATTTCTCTTTCCACGGATACTGCCTGACCTGCTGAGTGTTTCCAGCATTTTCTGTTGTTATCTCAGATTTCCAGCATCCGCAGTATTTTGCTATTGTCCCAACACATTAAGAGCCGCCTGAAGCAGACAAGTATTGTCTACAGTCCTAACACGCGCACAGATCTTAGTATCCTCTGCAAATTTGCAGATCGTGCCTCCAGATCATTAATAAAAATAGTAATGAGTAACGGTCCCAACACCGATCCCTGCGGGACACCACTGGTGACCAGTCTCCAAACAGATTCAAATCCAGCTATAACTACTTTTTGCCTATGTCCTGTCAACTAGTTCTCAATCCAGCTCAATATATTACCACTAATACCAGAGGCTTCAATCTTATAGAGAAGCCTCTTTTACGGCACCTTATCAAAAGCTTTTTGGAAGTCTAAGTAGACAATGTCTATTGTGCTTCCCTCATCCACCAACTTAGTAACTTCTTCGAAAAATACAATTAGATTTGTAAGACATGACCTCCTTTTTATGAAGCCATGTTGGGTGTGCCCAGTATGTCCCTCTCTATCCAAGCATTCATATATTGCATCCCTAATGATTCCCTCAAGCATCTTACCCATTACTGATGTCAAACTAATGGGCCTATAGTTAGCTGGTCTTGTTTAACCATAAAAGTTCTCTACATGCTTTGATGCCAAAGTAAACAGATTCCCCCCCCCAACCCCCACACCAAAAAAAACTAGTACAAAAATGGCACAGGAAAAAACAGAAACATTTCCTACTCAAAGCCTCTTCCCCTCTAAGAGCTCCTTTGTGCATAAAACTTCCCTTTAGCCAAGTACACAGCACAATCCTGTCTTAAACAACAGGAAACCATATGAAAATAAATTTAAATGCAAATCTCATAACATAATAATAATGAAACACTAGTACATTGTATGTGACAGCTCGTTAAGCCAGCCAGAAAGTAGTGCACATGACGAATTGACAAGGATCCGTTAAAACAAATCCCAAACAGATTACTCAACACTACATGCCCGTTCCACACATGGATGAACTAAGCTGCCAGCAGGAAATTCCATCCCTATATTGCCAGGGACATGGTCATCACTAACCTGCATTGAAAGTGACTTGCACTTGATGGGTCTACTGTAGAAATAATTTTGTGACTAGACGGAAAGGAAAAATTGTTTGCTGCTCTTTTGTTAGTCTTCTTTCCCCACTGAGTACAAAAGAATATAAAAGGAGAAGGGCCCACAGGCAAACCCATACGTGGTGCCACAGTTAATATTCATGAAAATATGTTGAAAGGAGCTAACCAAGAAAAAAAGTTTTCAAGATTATAAAGGGAGTTAACAAAGCTGATCCAAATAAATTGTTCACTTTGCTGAACATTGTCAGGGGACACAAGTTAAAACTGAGCAAGTAGGAGTAAGGGAAATCATGCAGAGCTTTTTCATTCAAAGTTAATACAGACTTGTGGAATAAATTACCAGGGAAGACTATTGAAACAGAGCATATAAATGGATTCAACAGACAATTAGATATGTTTCTGGAAAAAAACAGATTGAGGGATACCATGAGAAGCTGGGTAGGTGCGGCTGAGAAATAAAAAAGGTTTAATGACCATCTCTTGTTCTTAAAAATTTTAAGTTGGGATTCTTCTCTGCAATCCTGCCCACTGTTAGCCATGGCTCAGGGGTAGCAGTCTCACCTCTGAGTCATTATCACATTGCTGTTTGTGCGCAAATTGGCTGCTGCGTTTCCTACATTACAACACTGAGTACAGTTCAAAAGTGCTTCATTGGTTGTAAAGCGCTTTGGGATATCCTGAGTTGCTATATAAATACAAGACTTTCTTTTTTCTTTTACTGGCCACTTCTTCTCCCACCACATGCAAGTGGCAGCAGGGGTCAAGGTCCAAGAGGATTTCCCTCCTATCTGCCCCATTTCTCGCTACTTACTGGTGCCGCCATGTGAAAGGTGGTGATGGACCCCAGGAAACATGGTAAAGGACCCATGTTCCCCTAGTGGAGAGAGAAGGCCTTGCAGCTGCCTCTTCTCACTCTAAGTTGGGCCAATACATAGTGGACCTAGGCCTTCAGTGGGAGCCTCAATGCCATCTTCGGGGGGGGCATTTTCCCCTTTAAGATCTCTCACTGCCCCTTCTGGTGCTGAAGTAGTGTCCCGGCTGCAGCACGCTAAGATTTTGCATCCTTGCACTAGCAGGCTTCCTCCTGACGGCAGAAATCCTGCTGGGAATCTTTCATGGACACAGGATGAATCCTGACCCTACTTTAGGGTGGGGACAGATTTGGATGGTTGCGTGGAAGCCCTTTCCTGCCCCGTCCCACCGGAACTCTGCCCCGAAGAAGAAAATCTCAGCTTTTATGTTCTAAACATTGGAGTGGGTAAACATCAAAGCAAATGAACTTCCTTGATTTGATATACAAAGCCACATGTTTCTCAGCCCCCCTCTGAATTTCAGAGGAGATAATCCTCCAGTTTATATCACTGTGTTTAGTAAACACGCAGGAGTCACCTTAACCATTCACTTCCTGACACCAGTTTATTTGGCACAGAAACAAATGAATTAATCATGCAGCGAGACTTCATAGACACAGAATTAAAATTTTATCTGCAAGAGTCATTTATTTTTAGGCCATCAGCATATGGAAAGCACATCTGCTCTGCTTAGCATTTCTTATACAATTACTTTTCCCCTGTGATATTAGGTAAGTATGTCTAGAATCCCTGTTGATAATCAGACAGTATAAAACTCCCTTTAGTGACTGAAAATTCAAAGAAAATGATTATGGATTCTGAATCTTGTAATGTCCCAGGAGCTACTTCCTTTGTTTTCCCCTTTCTTATTTCTACTCCTGCTATCCTGACTCATGTTGTGGTATAGTTCCATGGGTGTGAGCTGACCTCCAGTCCATTATCCAATTGGGTCTCTTAAAATGTAAGCTAAATGAATGCTAAAGCGGTTTGACAGTGGAGAACATTATAGCCAAGACAAATATGTCCTTACCCAATGTTCCCACACTCACACTTTCCAGCAGATCACTAGATAAGAGAACAAGAATGGAGGCCGAAAGTGATTTCCACCCCCCACCCCGCCCCTCCCACCTAGCCCAGGATCACCAAGCTCAATTGCAGTTATTCGGCGTGTGGTCAAAAAGACACAGCTTTAATTTGAAGCTTTTAAGTTGAATCAGGGAGGGGAAGTTCCTTATTCCATAAAAAAATTCCAGAGTCTCAAGTTTCACCTACTTACTTTTTGTGTCTTAAATTTCAGTTAACTTTCCTGCCTTTTTTCCGTTCTGATTACTGTCATTTGTCTGCACAGATTCACTTTCCCATCAAAGAACAGGCACGTAAACTGACGAATCGCCCAGGCTTTCACCCAGTAGGTAGCGCATTTGCTGTGGGTCAAAGAGAATGACAAGTTGTCCCAATTCTGTTCCCAGCATGAGTTGCTGGTATGACAGTAAATGTGTATAAGTGGTTGATTAATACAGGCCTGTACACATTTCCTGGCTTATTTCCCAGGATAAAAGTCTGCACAAATCTCCGCTTGTACAGATTACCACCACTGAGACTCCCAGCTAATGACCAAGCTGGGGCCAGATGAAATACTTACAGTTATGTACCAACCAGTGCAGTAGCCAAAAGCCTGTTGACCACACAACATGGATTAAACTTGTTGGCCCCATATTTCCTTGAGGTTCCAACTGGGCTCCTGTTGTAACTCTGGTGGGAGCCTGGCAGAACCTCATTAGAAAAAGGCAGGGACCCAGTTACACAGAGTGCCCACTGACCAGGGTTTCCCAGTCAGCCCTGTAAGGTGCTGAACTTTGGCCCATCACTTACAAGGCCAATGATGGCAAGGAGACAGAGCTGGGATGGAGTCCAAGAAATTGGTTTGGGCCGGCTTTGGGCCTAAAATGGTCAGCGCACTCTGAGCACGCACCAGAAGTGGAAGCCACAGGCACCATCAGCATATTTCCTGAGAGCTGTGGGCGCCTGTTGCACCTCCAGAGGCAGCTCGCTGATGTACTCGCCTCTAATTTGGGCGGGCTGCCTCGCCAGCAGCAGCCCTCAAGTAAGTCCTGAGAAGGGGAAGGAAATGAAAGGGAGGGAGTCAATCACAGGCTGGCAGCAACCCTCAGGAATGCTGTGGAGCCAAGCGGAGAACTATGTTACCCTGGCTCAGAAGAACCCAACATATTACTGGAAGCCAACAGAAATGAGGGGCATTGGCCTCTGCTTGGACGCCTGCGGGTACCAGCTGGTGTGTTCAGGCAAGAGAACCAGTCTGAAGAAAGGTCAATTTTTTAAAATCTCATTAACATATATGAGGGGCTTAAAGCCTGTTTCAGGCAGACACTTGTTAAACCACCTTTACCAATATGGCGGTACCTGTAACTCAGGCGCAGATCAGATGCAGGGCGGTGCACCCCAAAATTGGTCATTTTTGAAAATGGATGCAACAACGACCAATTATTCCCCCTCTGCCTATTATGAATTTGGACATAATCACCGAGCTACACAGTTTTAAACAACAGATTATTCTTAGCTGCTATGTTTAATGAGACAAAACTATTGAGACACACTTCCTCAGATAACTACATAGATAGAATAGACAAATATGTTTTTATAAATATCTGAACAGACTCATAATGGAGTACATAATTTGTCTCTGGAAAGTTAATAATTTCTGTATTGAACAAAGAATTGATAAAATAAATGAGAGATTCATATGCTTTTACACATTTAAAAAAAAGGCGGAACTTTTTACTATCCTCAACTTTTATTTGCTCTCTTGAACGAATTCAATTTAATTTCCTCAATCAGCGAGACACAGTCTGACATGTGTTGGGCAACAAATGGTTGAGTATAGGATTACTTGGCATGGACGAGGCCACACTTATCAAAATTTGGACTGACAGAAATCTTTTTGATAACATTTATTTAAACTACAAATAACAGCAAAATAATTAGAAGTAAAATATAAACAGAATTTAAAATTTTTGCTGGCATACGTACCAACAGAATATAGATGTCTGAAAAGGACTGTTGAATACTGAATCTACACCTCTCCTTGTACTGATGGTGCTCCCACAATTGCGTCAGCTGGGAATCTGCAGGATTTTGACCCAGTGGCAACGAAGGATCAACAGTATGGTGTAGAGTTTCCGCTTTGGTCGCAGTCGGCGATCTGGGCGCAAATTGCGCCCATTTTGAGGAGTGTTTTTTTCCAAAAGTTTCCGCTCAAACACATTTGCATATCGCCGAACGCAAAATCTGTCATGAACCAGCGCAATCGAACAGCATTTTATAACGTAATTTTTTTTTTTTAATTTTGCTTTTAAAATATTCCTTGATATATGTAAGAGTGATAGCTTGGTGCAGTTTGATTAATACAGCTGAAAATGGGTTTATCATAAAAAAGTAAATATTTTTAATCAGTGTCAATACACCACCTGTGAGTAACTTGATTTTAAATGACTGAAAATGACTTTTAGAAAATATACAGAGCCATTTGTTAGTTATATTGGGGTACAGTAGATAGTTTCTTAGTAAATTAAGAAAAATTACATTCAACAGTTTTTAAAACCTGTCAGCCGTGGCTCAATTGGTAGCACTCTCGCCTCCGAGTCAAAAGGTTGTGGATTCAAGTCCCACTCCAGAGATTTGCGCATAAAAAACTAGGCTGACACTCCAGTGCAATACTGAGGGAGTGCTGCACTGTCGGAGGTGCTGTCTTTTGGATGAGACATTAAACACAGGCCCCGTCTGCTCTCCTAGATGGACATAAAAGATCCCAAAGCAATAGTTTGAAGAGGAGCAGGGGAGTTACATAGGGTTACATAGGATATACGGCCAGAAACAGGCCATTTGGCCCTACCAGTCCATGCCAGCGTTTATGCTCCACTCAAGCCTCCTCCTGCCTTTCCTCATCTAAATCTATCAGCGTAACCCTCTATTCCCTTCTCCCTCATATGCTTGGCTAGCCTCCCCTTAAATGCATCTATACTATTCACTTCAACCACTCCCTGTGGTAGCGAGTTCCACATTCTCACCACTCTTTGGGTAAAGAAGTTTCTTCTGAATTCCCTATTGGATTTCTTGGTGACTATCTTATATTGATGGCCTCTAGTTATGCTCTTCCCCACAAGTGGAGACATTCTCTCTGTATCCACTCTATCAAAACCTTTCATCATTTTAAAGACCTCTATTAGATCACCCCTCAGCCTTCTTTTTCAAAAGAAAAAAACCCAGCCTGTTCGTCCCTTCCCGATATGTATACCCTCGCATTTCTGATATCATCCTTGTAAATATTCTCTGCATCCTCTCCAGTGCCTCTATATCCTTTTTATAATATGGCGACCAGGACTGCACACTGTACTCTAAGTGGGGTCTAACCAAGGTTCGATACAGGTTTAGCATAACTTCTCTACTTTTCAATTCTATACCTCTAGAAATAAACCCTAGTGCTTGGTTTACTTTTTTTAATGGCATTGCTAACCTGTGTCGCAACTTTTAGTGATTTGTGTATTTGTACTCTGAGATCCCTTTGTTCCTCTACCCCACCTAGATTCACACCCTCCAAGTAATAAGTGACCTCCCTATTCTTCCTACCAAAAAACCACATTTGTCTGTTGAATTTCATTTGCCAATTATATGCCCATTCTGCAAGTTTATTAATGTCTTCCTGTAATTTGTTGCAGTCCTCAGTATTGACTATGCCCCCCCACAATTTGGTGGCATGCGCAAATTTAGAAATTGTGTTTTTGATTCCAAAGTCTAAATCGTTAATATAAATTATGAACAACAGTGGTCCCAGCACTGATCCTTGTGGAACACCACTACCCACATTCTGCCACTGTAAATAGCTACTCTCTGCCTTCTGTCTTGAAGCCAGCTAGCTATCCGTTAAGCTACTTGTCCCCTGACTCCGCTTTCTCTGACCTTGTTCATCAGTCTATTATGGGGTACCTTATCGAAGGCCATTTGAAAATCCAGATAAATTGCATCTACTACATTACCATTGTCTACTCTCTCTGTTACCTCTTCAAAAAATTCAATGAGGTTGGTCAAGCAAATCTTTCCTTTTTGAAATCCATGCTGACTATTCATTACTATGGTTTTGGTTTCCAGATGTTCTTCTATTTTCTCCTTTAGTAGGGATTCCATTATTTTTCCTACCATCGATGTTAAGCTGACTGGTCTATAATTTCCTGAATATGTTCTAGCTCCCCCCTTAAATATAGGTATTACGTTAGCTATCCGCCAGTCCTCTGGCACTACACCTTTTTCTAACGAATTATTAAATGTGTGTAATAATGCTTCTGCTATCTCTTCCCTAGATTATTTTAAAATGCGTGGATGCAATCCATCTGGACCAGGGGTTTTATCCTCTTTGAGTTTGATTAGTTTATTTAATATATCCCCTCTTTTTATTTTAAATGCACTTATCTCATCATCCAATGTCATGTCCATCTGCTCTATCTCCCTGATAAATACTGAAGCAAAATAATTATTTTATATTTCTGCCATCTCTCTATCGTTACCTATGGTATTATCCAATCTACCCCTTAATGGCACTATTCCCATCCCAACTTTCCTTTTTTATTGATGTGCCTGTAAAATATTTTACTATTTTGTTTTATGTTCCTTGATAATTTAATTTCATAATTCCTCTTTGCCTTCCTAATTGTTTTTTTGACTTCTCTCCTAATCTCTTCGTATTCTCCCTTATCATGCACTTCCCTGTTATCTACGTACTTAATGTGTGCCTCTTTCCTTACTCTCAATTGTCCCCTTATAGCTTTATTCATCCATGGAGTCTCATTAGTGTTTAGTTTGTTCTTTCCTTTTAGTAGAATGTATTGTTCCTGCACACTGTTGAACACCGTTTTAAATGTTTCCCATTGCTGTTCTACATCGTTGTTTGCCAATATTGTTGCCCATTTTATTTTCCTGAGTTCTATTCTCAGCCCCTCAAAATCAGCTTTTCTCCAATCTATTACTTTGGTTTTTGTCATACTTATGTCCTTCTCTATTATCATCTTAAAGTGTATTATGTTATGGTCACTATTGCCTAGATGTTCCCCTACTTTTACTTCTCTTATCTGCTCTGGTTCATTGCAGTCAGAATCGGGGGAATTTATAATGGGGAACAAAGAAATGGCAGACCAACTAAATACATATTTTGGTTCTGTCTTCACAAAGGAGGACACAAATAACCTCCCAGAGATGCCGGGGAACATAGGGTCTGATGAAAGGGTGGAACTGAAAGAAATCAGTATTTGTAGGGAAATGGTGTTAGGAAAATTGATGGGACTGAAGGCCGATAAATCCCCAGGGCCTGATAATCTACATCCCAGGGTACTTAAGGAAGTGGCCCTAGAAATAGTAGATGCATTGCTGGTCATCTTCCAGAACTCGATAGACTCTGGAACGGTACCCATGGATTGGCGGGTAGCTAATGTTACCCCACTATTCAAAAAAGGTGGTAGAGAAAAGGCGGGGAATTATAGACCGGTAAGCTTGATGTCGGTAGTGGGAAAAATGCTAGAGTCCATTATAAAAGATGTAATAGCAGAGCACTTGGATCGAGTGACTGGATCGGACAAAGTCAACATGGATTTACAAAAGGTAAATCATGCTTGACTAAGCTACTGGAATTTTTTGAGGATGTAACTGGTAAAATAGATAAGGGAGAACCAGTGGATGTGGTGTATTTGGGCTTTCAGAAGGCTTTCAGTAAGATCCTGCATAAGAGATTAGCGTGCAAAATTAAGGCACATGGGATTGGGGGCAAGGTATTGACTTGGATAGAGAACTGGTTGGCGGACAGAAAGCAAAGAGTTGGAATAAACGGGTCGTTTTCCGAGCGGCAGGCAGTGACTAGTGGGGTACCACAAGGATCGGTCCTAGGACCCCAGCTGTTCACAATATATATTAATGATCTGGACGAGGGAATTGGATGTAATATCTCCAAATTTGCAGACGACACAAAGCTGGGGGGAAGAGTATGCTGTGAGGAGGATGTCGTGAAACTCCAGCACGATTTGGACAGGTTGGGTGATTGGGCAGAAACATGGCAAATGCACTATAATGTGGATAAATGTGAGGTTATCCACTTTGGTGGCAAAAACAGGAAGGCAGATTATTATTTGAATGGTAATAGATTGGGAGAAGGAGAAGTGCAAAGAGACCTGGGTGTTCTTGTGCACCAGTCGCTGAAGGTAAGCATGCAGGTGCAGCAGGCGGTTAAGAAGGCAAATGGTATGTTGGCCTTCGTAGCAAGAGGGTTCGAGTACAAGAACAAGGATGTCTTGCTGCAGTTGTACAGGGCCTTGGCGAGACCACACCTTGAGTATTGTGTGCAGTTTTGGTCGCCTTACCTGAGGAAGGACGTTCTTGCCATGGAAGGAGTGCAGCGAAGATTCACCAGGCTGATACCTGGGATGGCAGGAATGACGTATGAGGAGAGATTGTGTCGATTGGGCTTATACTCACTGGAGTTTAGAAGATTGAGAGGGGATCTCATCGAAACCTATAAAATTCTGTCAGGCCTGGACAGACTAGATGCAGGAAGGATGTTTCTGATGGCCGGGGAGTCCAGAACCAGGGGTCATAGTCTAAGGATAAGGGGTAAGCCATTTAGGACTGAAATGAGGAGGAATTTCTTCACCCAGAGAGTGGTGAACCTGTGGAATTCTCTGCCACAGAGAGCGGTGGAGGCCAGTTCATTAAGTATATTCAAGAAAGAGTTGGATATATTTCTTAAGGCTAAAGGGATCAAGGGATATGGGGAGAAGGCAGGGACCGGGTACTGAATTTGGATGATCAGCCATGATCTCATTGAATGGCGGAGCAGGCTCGAAGGGCCGAATGGCCTACTCCTGCTCCTATCTTCTATGTATCTATGTATCTATGTATTCCCCATTACTAGATCCAATAGCGAATCTTCCCTTGTTGGGCTTTTACATATTGGGTTAGAAAGGAGTCCTGTATACTTGTAGGAACTCCATTCCCTTATCCCTTTTACCTACCTCTTCTGTCCAATTAATATCAGGGTAGTTGAAATCCCCCATGATTATTATTCTATGTTTTGTTACTCATTTCCCTAATTTGTCTGCATGTTTCTTCCTCCGCCTCCCTTCCACTATTAGGTGGTCTGTAGACTACACCTATTAGTGTGATTGATCCTTTATTATCTTTTATCTCTATCCATATGGATTCTATTTTTGTCTTGCTGATAACTGCATCACTTTTTTCTACTGCCATTATGTTATCCCTAATAAGTACAACTACTCCACCTCCCCTTTTTTCCCTCGCTATCTTTTCTAAATATGTTATCCCCGATGACCTAGCCAATCCCTCAATCAACATCACTCACTTAAACAGATTATCCGGTCATTATCACATTGCTGGCTGTGTGAAAAGTGGCTGCCGCATTTCCTACATTACAACAGTGACTATACTTGAAAAATATTTCAATGGCTGTAAAGCACTTTGGGACGTTCCCAGGTTGTGAAAGGCATCATAAAAATGCAAATCTTTCTTTTTCATTTTCTATTACTGTCCAAAAGAACCAGCTTAATCTGCAGAGCCTCCTCGAAGGCTCATAAATGAACGCAATTAGCAGAAACTCCCAATGATGATTAATTCACCCTGGGGGCGTGGCCAGCTTCTAGCACGATGTTTTTTAAACTAGTGCAAAAGATCGCGAAAACTGGATTTGCGCTTAAAATTACGCAATCTTTTGCGCGGGTTACGTCAATTTTGGGTGAAATGTGCCGAATGTACCAGTGCAACAGAGCGGAAACTCTACCCCCATATGTCCATGTCAAAATGCTGTGTGACTTGGGTAACTTGCAAGTGATGGTGTTCCCATGATCTTGCTGTTCTTGTCTTTCTCAGTAGTAGAGGTCATGGGGTTGGGAGCTGCTGCAGTGCATCCTACAGATAGTACAGACTGCAGTCATAGTTTACTCATGGTGGATGGGCTGGATATTGAATTCAGCAGCAGGAATGCCAAACAAGCCCACTGCTTTGTCCTGGATGGTGTTGAGTTTCTTGAGTGTTATTGGGGCTGCATCCATCAAGGCGAGTGGTGAGTATTCCATTACTCTTCTGACTTCAGTCTTGTGGATAGTGGAAAGGGTTTCAAAGGTCAAGGGGTGAGGCACTCATTGTAGGGTACGCAGTCCTCCACTGTGCTTCTGCAGTCACAGTATTGATGAGGCTAGTTTAGTCAAGTTTGTGATAAATGGTAGCCCCCAGGTTGTTGATAATGGGGAGACTCAGTGGTGTTGGTGTCCTTAAAAGGTCAGGAGGCAGTGGTTGGACTTGTTGGAGATGGTCATTACCTGGCACAAATCTAGGTAACTTGTCAAGCCTGGTTGTTGTCCAGGTCCAGCTGTAAGCTGGTATGGGCTGCTTCATTATCGGAAGGGTTGTGAACAGAGCTGAACATTGTAGAATCTTCTGCAAACACTACCATTCACAGCCTTATGACTGAGGGATGTCATTGACCAAGCAGCTGACAATGGTTGAGCCAAGGACGCTGCCCTGAGCAATGTCCTAGGGGCTGTAATGATTAGGTTCTGACAACCATGACCATCTTCCTGTGTCAAGTATGACCCCAGCCACTGAAGGGTTTTCCCACTAATCTCCAGTGACCCAAGTTTTGCTGGGGTTCTTTGTGTCATACTCGTGTCAAGGTCTGCAACTCTCACCTCTCCTCCGTAACATCGCCCGACTCTACCCTGCCTCAGCTCATCTGCTGCTGAAACCCTCAACCATGCCTTTGTTACCTCTTGTCTTGACTATTGTAGTGTATGTACCTTTAAGGGGGAGAACTACTTTTTACAGCTCCTGTATCCTGTAGTACCGGCAGTGACCACACCTGTATATAGGCCCTGAGTGGCGCTCTGTACAGTCAGTTGCAGTTTGAACCTCATCCAGTAAACACCTGTTGATCGTTCCCTGCAGTCTTTGTCTGCTTATTGAAAGGACACAACATTAAGATACCCGGATCTAACATTGGCGACGAGAAGATTCGAACCTACCTGCAACTCTGCATAAGGAGGTCGAGTCCAGAAGCACGGGAATCGCAGGGGAGGCTGTCGAGAGCCAGGCTTGGCCTTCCAGCCATGGTGGTCCAGCGAAACGGGCTGGCAACAGGTACTGCGCAGACCCTTCCCGGACAGCGGCAGCTAGAGCTGACCGAGCGGCACAGAAAGGGCCGAGCAGCGTCGACGGGGGAGAGAGAGAGAGCAGAGCGCAGCTGGTGTTCGGGACCGAGCAGCGTCAACGGGGGAGGCGAGAGAGAGCAGAGCGCAGCCGGTGTTCAGGGGCCGAGCAGCGTCAACGGGGGAGAGAGGCGCGCAGGAAAACGCGAGGCGCTGCCATTGCCACGAGGACCGCAGAGAACGGCATTGGCAGCAGCTGGTTTAAGGACAAAGTGTGCAGACAGTGTGGAAAAGTAGGACACATAGCAAGAGTCTACAGGTCGGGAAAGAAAACCAGCAGCAAGAAATCTCCACAGGAGAAGTACAAGGTACATAAGGTGACGGAGAGTAGTTCAAACGAACAAAAGAGTGATACAAACTCCGGAAGCAAGGAGCTGGGTTGTCTGAAACTACATAATGTGATCAAAACGGAGGATCACCAAACTATCTGGGTCACGCTCAAGATAGCAGGAGTCCAAGTGAAAATGGAATTGGACACAGGATCAGCCCTAACAGTCATAAACCGAAGGGACTACAAGCGGCTATTCTCACATATACCCTTGAGAGATACAAAGATTGTCTTGAAGACGTACACGGGGCAAAAAGTCTACCCCAAAGGAAAAATAAGGGTGAACGTTCTATATAACGGCAAGGAAACACCAAAAATGGACCTATATGTATTGCCAGATGGAGGACCACCACTACTCGGACGTGAATGGATCCAGAAGATACAGCTAGATTGGCATTCCATACAAGCACTGACTGTAGATGCCAAAAAGGATGACGACGTCACACCTGGACGACTGTCAAAAATGCTAACTGACGCACAAGAAGTGTTCCAGCAGGGACTCAGAACACTAAAAGGCATAACAGTGACGATCAAAATAGAGGAAAATGCAAGTCCAAAGTTTTTTAAGGCCAGACCGGTACCTTATGCGATCCGCCCAGCCGTCGAAGCAGAGCTGGAAGGTTTGGAACGTTCAGGAGTACTGTCCAAAGTGGACTGGAGCGAGTGGGCTACATCGTTCCTGTAATGAAGAGGTCGTTGAGTAATACGCCTGGGGAACCAAAGAAGGTTCGCATCTGTGGGGACTTTAAGGTGACAGTGAACCCAGTCCTTCACACGGTACAATATCCGCTTCTGCGGATTGAAGATATTTTCGCCTCGCTATCTGGAGGGAAACACTTCACTAAGATTGATCTGGCCCAGGCGTACCTGCAAATGGAGGTAAAAGAAGCCTCGAAACAGTACCTCACGATCAACACTCACAAAGGTCTCTACCAATACAACCGGCTGGTGTTCGGGGTAGCATCAGCTCCGGCTATTTGGCAAAGGGCAATGGATCAAGTCCTGCATGGGATTCCAGGGACCCTGTGTTATTTGGACGACATCCTGGTCACAGGCGAAAATGACAGTGATCACCTTGCCAACCTGGAGCAGGTGCTCACTAGATTGAAGGAATATGGGCTCCGAGCTAATCGCCACAAATGCGAGTTTTTCCAGGAACAGATCTCGTATTATGGCCACGTTATTGATAAAGAGGGGTTACATAAGTCCCCTGAAAAGATTGAGGCAGTAGTCAAGGCTCCAGCACCGGAAAATGTGTCACAACTGAGGTCGTTCCTCGGGCTGGTGAACTACTACCATAAGTTCTTGCCGAATTTGTCTACCGTACTACACCCACTGAACACCCTACTGCAAACGGGGGTACCATGGAAGTGGAGTGACGAATATAAATAAGCTTTCTAAAAGAGCAAAGCATTGATCACATCGAAAGAGCTGTTGGCTCATTTCAACCCAGCACTACCAATTTGGTTGGCGTGTGATGCATCACCCTATGGCATTGGAGCGGTGCTGTCGCACAAATTCCCGGACGGCTCGGAGAGGCCAGTAGCCTTTGCGTCTCGGTCACTAACCTCAGCCGAGCGTAACTACGCCCAGATTGACAGGGAGGCCCTCAGCCTAATGTGGGGAGTGAAAAAGTTCAATCACTATCTGCACGGGCAAAAGTTCACCTTGCTGACTGACCACCAACCACTTGTCTCCGTCTTTAATCCAAAGAAGGGCGTTCCGGTGATGACTGCGCAACGGCTACAAAGATGGTCCCTTTTTCTAGGGGCGCACCAATATGATATCGAGTATAAGGGCACGAAACAGCATGGAAACGCTGATGGGCTATCATGCCTGCCACTGCCTACTGCGGAGGAAGCACCAGCAGTGGATCCTGTCGAAATATTTCATTCGACTATAATTGAATGCTTGCCAGTAACTAACGCTGGTATAGAGAAGGAGACCCGAAATGACCCGACACTGTCTCAGGTATATGATTTGACGGTGAAGGGATGGCCAGCACATGGCGACTCACTGTTGCCAGCATTCTCATCCAGAAGAGAACAGCTGTCAGTATGCCAGGGGACCTTGATGTGTGGATCCCGAGTGGTAATTCCACCCAAGTTAAGGGAGAGAGTGCTCAATGAGCTTCACGAAGGTCATCTGGGAGGGGTGAAAATGAAAAGCCTTGCTAGGGCTTATGTGTGGTGGCCGGGGATCGATCAGCAAATCGAGGACCTGACAAAGAGCTGCTCAGGATGCCAGGTCCAAAATGCACCACCGCATGCCCCTCTACACCCATGGGAGTGGCCCTCATCTCCATGGCAACGGGTGCATATTGACTTTGCTGGTTCATTCATGGACTCAATGTTTTTAATAGCCATGGATGCGCACTCGAAATGGCCTGAGGTCATCAAAATGTCCACCACCACCACCACGGAGAAATCTATTGCAGTCCTACGGACCATTTTTGCCAGGAACGGCTTGCCAGAGCAGATTTGCTCTGATAACGGACCACAGTTTGTGTCTGAAGAGTTTCAAAGATTTATGAAAAGGAATGGGGTAAGGCATTACACATCCGCCCCGTATCATCCAGCCACAAATGGATTGGCTGAGAGGTTCGTACAAACCTTTAAAAAAGCAGTAAAGGCCATGTGCGATGACGACATTCCACTGTAGCATAAGGTGGACAATTTCCTGTTAGCCTACAGAAATGCAACACATGCAGTCACCAACCAGGCCCCGGCCATGATGTTCTTTAACCGAAGGTTGAGATCTCGTCTGGATTTGCTCAGACCAAATATACGAAGAGATGTTGAGAATAAGCAATTCCAGCACATCAATGAGAAGCCGACAAGGAGCTTCAATGTAGGGCAACCAGTCTTGGCCCGCGACTACCGAACAGAGAAATGGCAACCGGGAACGATATGCACACGGCAGGGGCAACTAATGTACACAGTGGAGGTTGGGGAGAACATTGTGAGACACCATGCTGACCAGATCCTAGAGTCACAGGAACGAGTCAACCCCATGTCTCGGCCATACGTACCTGGTGAGGAACCCGACGTACAGGTCGCATCTACCTCAGAAACAATAGCATTGGAAGCTGATGAATCAACTGACGACAGGGTGTTAGAATCGCCTCCGCACCAAGAGCGAGACACTCGGGAAAGGCGTTATCCAGAAAGAATCAGGAAGCCTCCCCAAAGACTGAATTTATAATAGACTATTTCCAGTTAATGTTGCATGTTAAAAGTGTTAATTGTAATTAGTTTGATATTTAATTGTTAAATGAGTGTTATGGTACTGTTAATCTAAAAGGGGAGGAATTGTAGTGTATGTACCTTTAAGGGGGAGAACTACTTTTTACAGCTCCTGTATCCTATAGTACCGGCAGTGACCACACCTGTATGTAAGCCCTGAGTGGCGCTCTGTACAGTCAGTTGCAGTTTGAACCTCATCTAGTAAACACCTGTTGATCGTTCCCTGCAGTCTTTGTCTGCTTATTGAAAGGACACAACATTAAGATACCCGGATCTAACAACTATTCCAATGCTCTCCTGGCCATCTTCCCATCTTCCACCCTTTATAAACTTAAGCTCATCTAAAACTCTGCTGCCCGTATCTTAACTCGTGCCAATCCCGTTCACCCATCAGCCCAGTGCTTGCTGACCTACACTGGCTCCCGGTCCAGCAATGCCTCGATTTTAAAATTCTCATTCTTGCTTTTAAATTCCTCGATGTCCTCGACCCTCCCTATCTCTATAACCTTCTCCATCCCTACAACTCTCGGAGATCTCTGTGCTCCTCCAATTCTGGCGTCTTGCGCATCCCGCTCCACTATTGGCGGCCGTGCCTTCAGCTGCCTAGTCCATAAGCTCTGGAATTCCCTCCCTAAACCTCTCTGTCTCTATCCCTTCCTTTAAGATGCTCCTTTACACCTACCTCTTTGACCAAGTTTTTGGTCGTGTGCCGTAATACCTTATGTGGCTCAGTGTCAAATTTTATTTGATAACGCTCCTGTGAAGTGCCGTGGGATGATTTACAATGTTGAAAGCGCTATATAAATACAAGTTGTTGTTGTTGGTATTCAGCCTTTTCATCCATACCTGGATCAAGCTGTGGAACCTAAACTGAGCGCTGAGAGCAGATTCTTCTTCTCCTTCTCTTCTTAGGCAGTCCCTCGGAACCAAGGATGACTTGCTTCCACAGTAAAAATGAGTTCTCAGGTGACTGATGAGTCCAATGCGGGACCTACAGTCTCTGTCACAGGTAGGGCAGATGGTGGTTGAAGGGGCGGGTGGGTGGGGTGCTGTGCGCTCCTTCCGTTGTTTGCGCTTGGCTTCCGCTTGCTCCCGGAGAGACTCGAGGTGTTCGGCGCCTTCCCGGATGCTTCTCCTCCACTTTGTGTGGTCTTGGGCCAGGGATTCCCAGTGTCGGTGGGGATGTTGCACTTTTTCAAGGAGGCTTTGAGGGTGTCCTTGAAGCGTTTCCTCTGCCCACCTGGGGATCTCTTGCCGTGTCGGAGCTCCGAGTAGAGCGCTTGTTTTGGAATTCTCGTATCGGGCATGCGGACGATGTGGCCCGTCCATCGGAGCTGATTGAGCGTGGTCAAAGCTTCGATGCTGGGGATGTTGGCTTGAGCGAGAACATTGACGTTGGTGCGCCTATCCTGCCAATGGATTTGCAGGATCTTGCGGAGGCAGCATTGTTGTTAACTTTCCCGCGCTTTTGAGGTGCCTGCTGTACATGGTCCATGTCTCTGAAGCATACAAGAGGTCGGGTATCACTACTGCTCTGTAGACCATGAGCTTGGTGCTGGGTTTGAGGTCCTGGTCTTCAAACATGCTCTTCCTCAGGCAACCGAAGGCTGCACTGGCACACTGAAGGCGGTGTTGGACTTCGTCATCGACGTCTGCCCTTGTTGACAGTAGGCTCCTGAGGTATGGAAAGTGGTCCACGTTGTCCAAGGCCTCGTCATGGATTTTGATAATTGGGGAGCAATACTGTGTGGTGGGGGCAGGTTGGTAGAGGACCTTTGTCTTATGGGTGTTTAGTGTAAGGCCCATGCTCTCGTACACTTCAGTGAAGGTGTTGACAATGGTTTGGAGTTCAGCCTCAGAGTGTGCGTCGTCTGCATACTGTAATTCGACGACAGAGGTTGGGACGACCTTGGATCTGGACGGGAGGCGACGGAGGTTGAACAGTTTCCCGTTTGTTCTGTAGATTAGCTCCACTCCAGCAGGGAGCTTACTGAGGGTGAAATGGAGCATTGCAGCCAAGAAGATTGAGAAGAGCGTTGGTGCGAAGACACAGGGCTCGAATTTCCAAGCCCCGTGGAGGCGGGTTTGGAGGCGGGAAAATTGCAGAATCGGGGGGGCAGGAACCCATCCCGCCCCCAACCCGCCTCCGTGACAATGTCCCAGGAGGCGGGTATCCGACCTGTGCTGGTAGCCGCCTCCCGGAGGCGGGAAGGGGATTAGTGCCAATTAACTGCCTGTTAACAGGTAGTTAACAGGCAGTTTTTTGCCCAATCCCTATTTTTAGCCCTGAAGTGTGGGCTTCCCGACGGCTCCGAACCACGCCAAGTTAGCGAGGCGGACCGTCAGTCTGAAGGGGTTGGAGGGGTCAAGATGTCCGTTGTGCAGGTGAGTGATGGGTGCATGTGTGCAGAGGTAAGTGTGTGAGGTAAGTGTAAAAAGTGTTTCAATAAGTTTTACTTACCTTTACTTTCTTCTGCAGGCTTCCTTCCTTCAGTTCTCGGGAGTCCCTCAGTTCACTGGCACAGAAAGCAGAATGGCCGCTGAACTGTCAAAAGCTGCAGCATTCTGCTTTCTGGTGTGGAGCGCTCACTAACTGAGTCTGAGTGGAAGGACTCAAGTTAGAAGACAGATTGTCAGTGTTTGACAGCTTCACAGAGCTGTTAAACGCTGATTTTTCATCTGGTCAAAAGCTCTTGACAGATGAAATGTCAATCGCTGACGTCACCAGTAACTAGGTGTCCCTTAATTGGCCTGCTGAGCCCGCTGGGTGGGTTTAACAAGGTCAATCAAGGGAAAATAGCGTGGGTTGGCCACAAGTCGATGGAGGCGGGACTACAACCCAAAAAGTGGGAGTCCCGCCTCCATCACGTCCCCATTGACAAAATCCAGCCCACAGCCTTGCTTGATCCCGGTCCATACGTGAATTGGGTCTGTTGGTCAGGATCATGGCTTTCATGTCGTCGTGAAGCAGACGGAGGATGGTGACAAACTTTTGAGGGCAGCCGAATTTGAGGAGGACACTCCATAATCCCTCACAGTTGATGGTGTCGAAGGCCTTTGTGAGGTCAAAGGTGGCCATGTACAGCAGTTGTTGCTGTTCCCTGCATTTCTCTTGTAGTTGACGCGCGGTGAAGGTCATGTCCATTGTGCCCCTTAGTGAGTGGAATCTGCATTGTGGCTCTGGGAGGAGCTCTTCAGCCACTGGGAGAAGACGATTGAGGAGGAATTTTGCGATGACTTTCCCTGTGGCAGAGAGCAGGGAGACGCCTCTGTAATTACAGCAATTGGACTAGTCACCTTTCTTGAAGATGGTCACAATTACGGTGTCTCTGAGATCCCCTGGCATGCTCTGCTCCTTCCAAATAAGAGAAATGAGTTCATGTATTCACGCCAATTGTGCTTCTCCACCATATTTTAGCGCCTTGGTGGGGATTCCATCTGCTCCCGAGGCCTAGTTTTGGATGGCCTTTTCAACCTCATGCTGGGCTGGGGTTGTGCCGAGGTGGTGGTGGGTAGCATGCTGCGGGATGGAGCTGAGGACACTCGCGTTGAAGACAGATTATAGGTAAGTAGGCATCACTTGATACTATTGATTACTTCTTCTATTACTTTGCTGACGATTGGAAGATTGGTAATTGTCCAGTTCAGATTTGTCCGGCTTCCTTTGGCTACGACATACATGGGGAATGTTCCACATTGCCAAATACCAGTGTCACAGCTGTACAGGAATACAAGGAGTGCAACTAGTTGTGGTACACAAGTCTTTAGCATTGCAGTTGGGACTTTAGCAATACCCATAGCCTTTGCTGTATCCAATGTACCCGTTGATGGGTATGGTAGCACAGTGGTTATATTACTGGACTAGTATTCCAGAGAACATGGGGTCGATTTTAGTTCAGGTGCGGGGAATTGGTGGGTTCCCCGAATTTAGTGATTCCGACACGATTGTAACTGGGCCTGTGAGATTGATGCAATTTTAACTCAATTGGCCAATTGATTTCCAGCGTGTGGAAAGCCTTGGCAATTGAGTATTTCCAGTCAGAAAGTCGCAGAATATGACATCATCATTGCTGCTGCTTCTAAGGTCCACAGCAAGCCTTGCTTCCTCTGCAGGCTCCCAAACTTCACCATTAAGATGGCACAGGAGCCTGCAGGAGCAACGGCCAGCGGGAGGGCCAGATCTGCCCTCAAATTTGATGAGGCTTCACTCCAGGCATTACTGGATGGTGCTAGGGCCCACAGGGAGGCCTGTTCCCTTCTTTAGGGAGGAAGAGGCCTCCCAGTCAGACTAAGGCTGTGTGGATACAGGTGGCAGGTCAAGTAAACTCCTTGGGGCTCACAGGAAGAACGTGGTTGCAGTGCAGGAAAAGAGAGCTCACAATACAAGAGAACAAGCGAGGACAGGAGGAGGGCCACCATCAGTAGCCCACCTCACCCCCTGGGAGGAGGCGATCCTGGAGATCGTAGGACTGGAGGATGAGGCGCAAGTGGGGGACGGACAGACGGGTGCATCACAGCAAGCTGGTGGCAGAATAGTTTTCCATCTCTCTCATTGACTTTGCATGAGTCGCTGATAATGATTCTGAAGCTGCAACAGATGGACCTATGATCATCTGCAATATGCAATGTGCATGTAACCTTGACCTCACATCGCCAACTCTTCCCTTCACTCCCCCACAGGACCATCGAGAGCCCCTGTCCCCACTGTCCAGGAGGAAGAGCCTGAGCTTCCAGACTCGTCAGAGGAATCTGCAACCTCTGAGGGCGCAGCGTCATCAGAATTCAGCGCACCCAGCACCAGCGCAGACACTCACACCTCGGTGGGACCTTCGGGACATAGAGCAGTGTTGTCACCTGGTGTATCACAGCTCACAAGTGAGCATCAGCAGATTGTGGAGACAGGGATAGCAGTGGAGAGTCCTAGTCGGAGGGCGCAGGACTCTGCCAGCTCGGCTCAGCTGCATGTCGACCCTCTGCCTCTAGGTCCATCCATAAGATCAGCGGGACTGAAACTCCAGGAACAGATGCAGGAGTCTCTGGCAGGTTTTGTCTCCAGGGTCGATGTGAGTGTGGAGCGAATGGAGGAGTCCATAGCAACCATGAGCAGAGCCTTTGTGGAGTCATTGGCTCCTGACGGCATCACCATGGAAAGGATGGCAGCCTCCATGGAGGAGATAAGTCGCCAGGGTATGGAAAACATGGTGAGTGCTCATAATAGAATGACATCTCTTGAGGAGCGATGGGCATCTATTGAACAGAGAAACCAGACCTTCATGGAAGTCCTTCTGAGTAGGACTGCCAGTGCAGATACGGGTCCCCATGGCCCCCTGATGTGCAGCAAGGTGCTCTCAAGCCACTTCCAAGCGCTGGCCCCTTCTGGCCTGTGCAGCTTCAGGTGGGTGAACAGCAGCCTGGTGCTCCTGCTGGAGCTCCTGCTGACGCTGCTGCTGTTGGTGCTGCTGTTGGTGCTGGTGCCGCAGCTGGTCTTCTTCCTCATCGAATGCCTAGAAGGGAAGGAAATAAATGGCTCCCATGCTTCTGGTGTATGACTCCGTTGAGGAAGCGCTGAGTGAGGGTGGCGAGAGGGGTCTCGCAGGAAGTCACACTGGAGAAGTGTGTGAGGCTACAACCTTCCACAGGTGTGGCTAGAACCTGGTAAAAGTTCCCCCAGACCTGAGACAACAAAGTCCTGCCACCTGCAAATGATGACTGATCAAATATCCTCTTTAATGTTGGACCTGCTGCTGATAGTCAGCAAGCCAGTGTTCACGCCAGGTTTCACAGGCGTCATCCCCACCAGGCGCGTTTTACGTGGGAAAAGGGTTAAACAGGCAAGGGCCTGTTAAAATGGGGTTATAAAGGCCAATCAGTGCTGTTTAAGGGCCCTAAAGACCAGTCCCGCCTGTTGCAGGCGGGATTGATTCAGGTCAATCAGACACACCTAGGTTAAAATGGCGTGGAGGCGGGAACCAGGCGGGGGAGGTCGCGACCCCTAGGTTTTGCGATCTTAACCCCCCGCACGCCTAAAAGCCCGCCTCACGGCCCAATGAAAATCGAGGCCCATGACTTCAAATCCCACCATGGCAGTTTCAGGTTAAAGAAAGTCTGGAAATAAAAACCTAATTGGTTCACTAATGTCCATTAGGAAAGGAAACCATCCTTACCCAGTCTGGTCTATATGTGACTCGAGTCTCCAATGTGGTTGACTGCCTTCTGAAGTGGTCAAGCAAGTCATACAAAGAAATAGAGGCTCTAAGAAGAAGGCCCAGTGCCACCTTCTCAGGGCAATTAGGAATGAGCAATAAATACTGACCTTGCCTGTGACACGCACATCTTGAGAAACAGAGAGAAGTATTTTCAAGCCCAGACAGCAGAGGTGAAAAGGTAGTGTTGGAACTCAAGCCAGAGTAATATTAACAAACCCTTTCCTCTGAAGTGGCCAACAAAGAATAGCAATAATTATTAACATTACAATGTCTGCAGTATTTTGCCAGATACAGAAGTTCAAGAGTTGCTAATCTGCACAATACATTGTTAGTAATTAATATTAAATTTTTTTGTTAACGTTACTCAGCAGAATGTAAACTGTACCTTTACTGATTTTTCCTTCTAAACTCAAGCAAGGTTTATTAAATTGTTTTTTTAAACTAATACAAATATAGTACAAAAGATACTGCAAACAGAACATTGTAATTCCACTTCAAGGGTTATTAAACTTCATCTTGTAGGTGTCTTCACACTACTACGAAAATACTGCGGTTGAAACTGACAGTTAAACAAACGTGGTTTAATGTACTGAAACAGTTATAAACAAAAGAGCGCAGGAGGAACTCCAAACAGGTCTATACGCAAGCTGGATCCACGAGGACGGAACAGAAACGCCCTACCCCCAACGTCATGACATCATCACGTTTCCCGCCATTGGGAACGTCACGTGACCCGCGTGATGACGTCATCGCGTCAGATCGCGATTTTATCAATCCTGCGCTGTTTAAACAGCGCACACACTTAAAGGTAACAACTATGATTAAAGACAATTATAAACGTTACTGCAAGAGTCTCTTGATGGCTTTGCCACATACACCCCCCGCAGAATTGTCTTTAACGAGGAACGTCAATCGCAGAGGAGGTCAGACAAGCCTGTTTGACCGACTCCTAAATTCCCGGAGAGGAAAACGCTGAGCAGGTGGCGAACTGGCAGGTAGCACGGTGCGGGTAGGTGCGGTGGTAGCTGGCGGCCGGCCCCGGCGCGGGGGCTGAGCAGGTTCGACTGGCTGTTCGAGGTCCAGGTGCGCAGGCTTGAGGTGATCGACGGAGATGTGCTCCGGCTTGCCCCCGAAGTCGATCGCGAAACTCTTGTCCCCGGCCTGTAGAACCTGGAACGGACCCGCATATGGAGGTGCGAGCGGGGTGCGATGGGCGTCTTGGCGTACAAAGACGAATTTGGCCTTTGACAGCTCCACGGGGACGTTGGAGGAAGGCAAACCGTGTTGCGAGGTCGGAACAGGTCTGAAGCACTGAGCTGCGTCCCGGTGGGCCTCCTGCTGACCGGCTGCAGACCACGGCCACGTAGGTGACCGTAGGAATTCGCCCGGAACCTGAAGTGGCTGGCCGTAAACCATTTCCACGGCAGAAGACTGTAAGTCCTCCTTCAGCGCTTTGCGCAGTCCCAGCATAACCCACGGCAGTTTATCGACCCATGCCACATCCAGAAGGCTGGCCCTGAGCGACGCCTTCAATGAACGGTGGAACCGCTCGCACAACCCGTTTGCCTGCGGGTGGTAGGCCATAGTGCGATGGAGTTTAGTGCCTAATGCGGAGGCCACCGCATTCCATAGTTCTGACGAGAATTGCGGCCCACGGTTGGACGAAATATCCGCCGGAACACCGAAACGGGCTACCCATGATGAAATGAAATGAAGGCTCGAGCAACATCCGCAGAGGTGGTAGACGTCAGGGGAACCGCCTCTGGCCACCTCGTGGTGCGGTCCACCACGGGACCGTGGAAGTGGACCCACTAGGTCGACGTGAATGTGGTCAAACCACCGCTCTGGCACCGCGAAGGTGGCCAGAGGGGCCCTGACGTGCCGTTGCACTTTGGCCCGCTGACAAACCACATAAGTGTTCGCCCAGTCGCGGACGTCTTTGCGTATCCCTCTCCATACGAATTTGGAGACCAGCAGCTTCTGCGACGCACGCACCCCGGGATGCGACAGCCCGTGAATGGCGTTGAAAACGTCTCGGCGCCAGGTCGACAGAACAATCGGATGTGGATCACCCAAGGAGACGTTGCAGAGAAGAGTGGTACCTGCCGAATGGAACGGTACATCTCTCGGCTGAAGGCTGGCGGGGTCAGAACGAAAAGCTTGAGTCTCCGGGTCGGCAGCCTGGTCAGCTGCCATTCTCGCATAATCAATGCCTAATTGAATGGCCTGGACGGCGGTGCGGGAGAGGCAATCCGCTACGACATTGTCCTTGCTGGCCACGTGCCAGACGTCGGTGGTGAATTCGGATATGTAGGTCAACTGTCTTTGCTGCCGAGCCGACCACGGTTCGGCAGTCTTGGCCATCGCGAACGTCAGCGGTTTGTGGTCGACAAACACAGTGAAGCGGCGCCCTTCGAGGAGGAATCGGAAGTGGCGGATGGCCAAAAACAAAGCTAACAGCTCTCTGTCAAAGGTACTGTACCGGCGTTCGTGCCGCCGCAGCTGGCGGCTAAAAAATGCCAGTGGCTGCCACACGCCGTCGACCCATTGCTCCTGGACGGCCCCAACGGCATAGTCCGACGCGTCCGTCGTGAGGGCGATAGTAGCTCCCGGCAGGGGATGTGCCAACATTGTCGCGTTCGCAAGCGCAGTCTTCATATCCCCGAAGGCGCAATCCATTTCTTGCGACCAAACCACGGGCTCCCTTCCCGTCTTGCCCAAGGGCCTCGTAGAGCGGCCGCATGAGTTGTGCGGCCCTGGGGACGAACCGATGGTAGAAGTTAACCATCCCCAGGAACTCCTGTAAGGCCTTCACGGATTGCGGCTTCGGGAAAGCCGTGATAGCCTCCACCTTAGCTCGAAGTGGCGTTGCTCCCTCGGCAGTTATGCGGTGTCCTAAAAAGTCGAGTTGCGACAGGCCGAAACGGCATTTGGCCGGGTTTACAATGATGCCGTGCTGCTGAAGACGACGAAAAAGAACACGGACATGCTCAAGGTGTTCCTCTGTTGTGGTGCTGGCAATCAGAATGTCATCCAAGTAGACGAACAAAAAATCGAGATCCCGCAGAACCGAATCCATAAGGCGCTGGAACGCCTACGCCGCGTTTTTAAGCCCAAAGGGCATGCGGAGGAACTCAAACAGTCCAAAAGGGGTGATGACAGCCATCTTTTGGACATCCTGAGAATGCACCGGTACCTGATAGTATCCACGGACGAGGTCGACCTTAGAGAAGATCGACTTCCCCGCCAAATGCGCGGAGAAGTCTTGTATGTGCGGGATGGGGTAACGGTCAGGCGTCGTTATATCATTGAGGCGAAGATAGTTGCCACAGGGCCGCCATCCCCCGCCCGGCTTGGGGACGATGTGGAGCGGCGAAGACCAGGGACTACTGGACCGGCGAATAATCCCCATCCTCTCCATCGCGGCGAACTCCGCCTTCGCCGCCGTGAGCTTGCTGGGCTCTAAACGTCGTGCCCTGGCGTAGACGGGAGAGCCAGTCGTCGAAATATGGTGCTCCACCCGATGCTTGTCGGTCGAAGCTGAAAAGGTGGGCTTGGTCAGTTCGGGGAAATCCCCGAGAAGGCGGGAGAAGTCGTCGGGAGGTGGCTGAGCGCAGGAGACTGAGTGCGGCGCGGCTGTGCTGCGCGCACATGAAATACCGTCGAGCGTGGCGGCGTGCACGAGGCGACGATTCATCACATCCACCAACAGGCCGTTGGCGCCGAAAAAGTCGGCACCCAAGGGAGCCTGCGAAATTTGAGCGGTGACGAAATCCCAGCTAAAACGTTGGCCACCGAAACAGACTTGTACCCGCCGGTTCCCGAAGTGCGAATCGCACCCCCGTTGGCAGCTTGGAGGGGGGAACCCCGTCTGCCGGACTGAAGGTCGAGGACCGAGGCGGGAAGTATGCTGCACTGTGCCCCCGTGTCGCACAAAAAACGACGGCCCGAGATGGAGTCGGTTAAATACAGAAGATTCCCGGAATCGCCAATCGCCATCGTGGCCGCGGGGCACTCCCCGGTTCCGGTGTTCTTGACTCGCGGCGGTCTGTTTGACGGTTTGGGCGTGAAACTGCAAGGCGGGCGGCAGCAGTGGGCTTTCAGGCCAAAACGAGCGTGGTAATAACAGTAACCGGTCGTCAGAGGTATCGAGGCGGGGCCCTTCGGGGCTGGGCAATGGCGCAGTGTTGCTGTCGGACCGCGTATATTTTATCCGCCTCTTCGGTGAGCGCGATGCAATCCCCGGCGTCCGACCTGGCGAGGGCTGCTTGGACCTGTTCGGGAAGCTGACTAAGAAACAGCTCGCGAAACAGGAAACATTGGGGTTCGGACCCCAGGTGCGTTAGCATGTGGCTCATTAGTTCCGAGGGTTTAGAGTCGCCTAACCCAGGTAGTGTAAGTAGACGGCGAGCGCGCTCCGCCTTTGTAAGGCCAAATACCTGCAGCAGCCGTGTCTTGATGGCGACATACTTGTCAGCGGTCCGGGGGTTCTCCAGAAGGCTGATGATCCTTGACGCCGTCGAGCTGTCGAGGGCGGAGACCACGTACAAATATCGGAGCTGGTCCTGCACGATATTGCGGAGCTCAAATTGTGCCTCAGCCTGCACAAACCAGGAGGCCGCCTGTTGTTCCCAGAATTGGGGGAGCTTCAAAGCCACTGCATTGGCTTCCATCATTGGCCTGCATTCCGTGTCCACCGCGAAAAACGTTCGCGAGGTTTCGGGGTCACCAATGTAGGTGTCTTCACACTACTACGAAAATACTGCAGTTGAAACTGACAGTTAAACAAACGTGGTTTAATGTACTGAAACAGTTATAAACAAAAGAACGCAGGAGAAACTCCAAACAGGTCTATACACAAGCTGGATCCACGAGGACGGAACAGAAACGCCCTACCCCCGACGTCATGATGTCATCATGTTTCCCGCCGTTGGGAAGGTCATGTGACCCGCGTGATAACGTCATCGCGTCAGATCGCAATTTTATTGATCCTGCGCTGTTTAAACAGCGCACACACTTAAAAGGTAACAACTATGATTAAAGACAATTATAAGCGTTACTGCAAGAGTCTCTTGATAGCTTTGCCACAATCTGCCAGTTTACAGGCAATGGATTTTTAATGTATTTTCATAAGTGTGCAACGTGTTCATTTAAAAAAAAAGTTCTTACTCTTTTCAACATCTAAACTTAAATTGGGGTCAGAGGTCAAATGTGAACAGACAGTAACTAACTGGCTCAGACAACCACAACCTGTGAGGGTTTGCGAGTTGTGAAAGACTTGCTATGTGAAAGAAAATTTGATACATTCTTAAAGTTAGTCCAAAAATTGTTTAAATTCTTCTGAAGTTTTTCTTTAGGCATTTTCAAAAATGATAGAACTAAAAGAAAAGTACCAAGCATTTTATTGGCACAAATGTACATTTTTTACTTGTAGCAAGCACCATTGAAAAACAGGCCAGAAGCCCAGGTGCACCTATAAAGGGCTTGAAATTGCACAGGGATTCTCCTGGTCTCCTGCTGTAACAGACTGGCGGAACCCTCAGGAAAACAGTCGCTTTCAGCCATTTAAGTTGTTTCTCTGGGGATTCAGCCAGTCTCCTTGCGAAGTCACAATAGGAGAGTAGGGGAACCCCAACAGCCAAACAATTTTACAAAAACAGACCTCAGTGATTTTTTTTTGTATCTAACCTGCACTATTTTAAGAACATAAGATGATAAGAAATAGGAGCAGGAGTAGGCCATTCGGCCCTTCGAGCCTGCTCCGCCATTCAATGAGATCATGGCTGATCTTCTGCCTCAACTCCATTCACCGGCCCTATCGCTATATCCCTTGGTGTCCTTACTACTCAGAAATCTATCGACTTCTGATTTGAATATAACCAATGACTGAGCCTCCACAGCCATCTAGGGTAGAGAATTCCAAAGGTTCACCACCCTCTGTGTGAAGAAATTTCTTCTCATCTCAGTCCTGAATGGCCTACCCTTTATCCTGAGGCTGTGGCTCCTGGTTCTGGACTCCCCAGCCAAGGGAAACATTCTCCCAGCATCCACCCTATCAAGTCCTGTAATAATTTTGTATGCTTCAATGAGATCCCCTCTCATTCTTCTGAATTCAAGAGAATACAAGCCTAGTTTACTCAATCTCTTCTCATACGACAGTCCCGCCATCCCAGGAATCAATCTCGTGAACCTTCGTTGCACTTCCTCTATGGCAAGTATATCCTTCCTTAGGTAAGGAGACCAAAATTGTACACAGTACTCCAGGTGTGGTCTCACCAAGGCCCTATATAATTGAAGTAAGACTTCTTTACTCCGGTACTCAAATCCTCTTGTAATGAAGGCCAGCATACTATTTGCCTTCCTAATGGCTTGTTGCACCTGCACATTCACTTTCAGTGACTCATGTACAAGGACACCCAGGTCCCTTTGAGCATTTGCATTCCCCAATCTTTCACCATTTAGGAAATACTCTGCCTTTCTGTTTTTTCTACCAAAGTGGATAACTTCACATTTATCCACATTATATCCCATCTGCCATGTTCTCGCCCACTCACTGAGCCTGTCGAGATCCTCTTTAAGCCTCTTCACATCCTCTTCACAACTGACACTGTCACCTAGCTTTGTATCATCAGCAAATTTGGAAATGTTACATTTAGTCCCCTCATCCAAATCATTGATATAGATTGTGAATAGCTGGGGCCCAAGCACTGATCCTTGCGGTACCCCACTAGTCACAGCCTGCCATCCTGAAAAAGACCCGTTTATCCCTACTCTTTGTTTTCTGTCTGTTAACCAATTCTCAATCCATGCTAGTATATTACCCCAATTCCATGTGCCCTAACTTTGTTCACTAACCTCTTATGTGGGACCTTACCGAAGGCCTTCTGAAAATCCAAATACACCACCTCTACCGGTTCCCCTTTGTCTACTCCACTAGTTACATCCTCAAAGAACTCCAATAGGTTTGTCAAACAGGACTTCCCTTTCATAAATCCATGTTGACTCTGCCCAATCTTACTATTACTTTCTAATACATCAGAAAAGATGCATATTATCGGTGAGTGTGCAATAAAGGGGTAAACTTTTGACGCCCTGCTGACAGCAGAGACTAACAAGACATGTGCCGGGTCAGACAGAGAGCTTATAACACGATAGACGTAATACTCCTGCCAGCACAGCCACTCGTGATGTTCCACGTCAGCAATCAAGTCTCAAAAAATGAATTAAATATTATGCTAGCCCTTCTACAACAACAACTTATATTTATATAGCACCTTTATTTAACTTGTATTTATATAGTAGTAAAACGTCCCAAGGTGCTTCACAGGAGCGTTAGCAAACAAAATGGGACACCGAGCCAGTTAAGCAGATATTAGGGCAGATGACCAATTGCTTGGACAAAGAGGTAGGTTTTAAGGAACGTCTTAAAGGAGGAAAGAGAGGTAGAGAGGCGGAGAGGTTTAGGGAGGGAATACCAGAGCTTAGGGCCTTGGCAATTGAAGGCACAGCCGCCAATGGTGGAGCGATTCGAATCAGGGCTGCGCAGGAGGGCAGAATTAGAGGAGCGCAGATATCTCAGAGGGTTGTAGGGCTGAAGGGGAATCACAGAGATAGGGAGGGTTGAGGCCATGGAGGGATTTGAAAACAAGGATGAAAATTTTAAAATCAAGGCGTTGCTTAAGCAAGAGCAAATATAGGTCAGTGAGCACAGGGGTAATGGGTGAATGGGACTCGGTGTAAGTTAGGACACAGGCAGCCGAGTTTTGGATCACCTCAAACTTACGTAGGATAGAAGTGGGAGGCCAGCCAGGAGTGCGTTGGAATAGTCAAGTCTAGAGGTAACAAAGGCATGGACGAGGGTTTCAGCAACGAGATGGGGCGGAGTCAGGCGACGTTACAGAGGTGGAAATAGTCAGTCTTAATGATGGAGTGGCTATGTGGTTAGAAGCTCATTTCAGTGTCAAATATGACACCAAGGTTGCGAACAGTCTGGCTCAGCATCAGACAGTTGCCAGGGAGAGGTATGGAATCAGTAACTAGGGAACGGAGCTTGTGGCAGGGACTGAAGCGAAGCACTAGAGAGCACAAGCACTGAAATCAATGAGTTAAATGCACTTAAAGGAACTCTGGAGGGCTGAATGACAAGGTGGGCTAAGCACACTGGCCTTTCATTTCCAGGAAGGAGATGCAATTCCAATCCAGACAGGTGCCAAGAACGTTTTCTGTCTATGTCAGCCTTAAGGACCTATGTGAAATTAGTTTGTAAAGCCTTAACCCAAATCCTTGCAAGTATAAGTCTAGAGTACAAAACAGCTTATAACTAAATGCTGAGGTCACAGCAAAGGCATTCGGAATGGTATGGAAATGGAAGTGGGTGCATTTCTTCACCTAAAGATGGATCAGCTGACATTCAGTACTGTATGCCACCCATTTAGAATGTGCTAATATATATTGATCACGGTAAATCCTGGTAATCAACAGTAAACAGAAGTGGGCTAATGGGCTTTTACTCACATTACTACCATTTTTAAGTTCATGCTATGATACTACTTTCATTTACATAGTGCTTTATGGTTGTCAACCCTCCAGGTCTCCTGAAATTAAGGATTAATCCCCTGGATACTGCTGCGAGACACCCAGGAGACGAATCATAGGGGAATTAAAAATAAAATTGCATGTTTTCTTTTCATTTTCTTTGAAAACTTTCATTTTTGAGTTATAAAAGTTATGGAGATGGGGGTGAAAAAGCAGTTTGACTGGGTGGTTGGAGGCAGGAACAGACGTGATGGAACCTCCAGGAATATCTCCAACCAGACTTGGCAACCCTAAGGCAAATGCAGCAGCCAATCTGTTCCAATAACGTGCCACAACTAATCATGAAATTAATTAGCAGCTATTCATCTCAATGATGAAATGGCATCGTGGACTGAGGACAGTGCACACTGTCAGTCGTCATCTGCAAAAACATGCTTCGAACTGCTTAAAAATTTCCTAAGTAAAATAAAGCACGTTATCAAAATATACCAGCTATCAGGGAGGTAATAATTTCTTTAAAGGTTCATTGAAATGAGAGGTGCTTTTCTTCTCTGTATCTAAACAAAACACCACTGCACTGATGCCAAAAATGCACAAATTTCTCATTGTATGTGTAATTCTGGAAACACAAAATGGCACTTACGTCTCCATAACACTCAGTAACAAAATTCATCCTTGGGTGCTCTGCACACTCACAAAGCAGGAGTCTTTATTGGACTGAACAAATGTTATCTCAGATTTCTGTTTGTACTGCTATCTTCAATTGTTACTTGTCACTTGGAGTTAATTTTGAAGTCTGCGCCCCGTGAAATTCAATAAGAATTTCATCTGCAGGTGCTATGGTGGTGCTGAGTGTTAGCACAATAAAGCTCAATGTCTTGAGCTGGGGAAAGACTTGGGTTTGATAATGACTGCGCTCAATTCCCATTATGAAGTAAATCGAGCAGAAGCTCCAGCAAGGGGCAGTGCCACGTGGCAGTCAGAGTAGAAATAGAAGGATATTTCCGATGAATACGTGGCTAGAGGAATGGTGCAAGGGGGAGGGATTCAAATTCCTGGGACATTGGAACCGATTCTGGGGGAGGTGGGACCAGTACAAACTGGACGGTTTGCACCTGGGCAGGACCAGATCCGATGTCCTAGGGGGAGTGTTTGCTAGTGCTGTTGGGGAGGGTTTAAACTAAAATGGCAGGGGGTTGGGATCCTGTGCAGGGAAACAGAGGAAAAGGAAGAAAGGATAGAAGCAAAAGACAGGAAGGAGAAAAGCAAAAGTGGCAGTCAGAGAAATCAAGGGTGTAAATCAAACATGGCCACAGTAAATAATAATTCTAAAAGGCCTAAGAGCGTTAAAAAAACAAGCCTGAAGGCTTTGTGTCTTAATGCGAGGAGCATTCGTAATAAGGTGGATAAATAGCTGTGCAAATAGATGTAAACGGATATGATATAATTGGGATTACGGAGACATGGCTCCAGGGTGACCAAGGCTGGGAATTCAACATCCAGGGGTATTCAATATTCAGGAAAGACAGGCAAAAAGGAAAAGGAGGTGGGGTAGCATTGCTGGTTAAAGAGGAGATTAACACAATAGTAAGGAAGGATATTAGTTCTGATGATGTGGAATCTGTATGGTAGAGCTGTGAAATACCAAGGGGCAGAAAACTTTAGTGGGAGTTGTATACAGACCCCTAAACAGTAATGCTGAGGTTGGGGATGGCATTAAATGGGAAATTAGAGACGCGTGCAATAAGGGCACAGCAGTTATCATGGGTGACTTTAATCTACATATAGATTGGGCTAACCAAATTAGTAACAATACTGTGGAGGAGGAATTCCTAGAGCGTATATGGAATGGTTTCCTGGACCAATATGTCGAGGAACCAACTAGAGATCAGGCCATCTTAGACTGGGTATTATATAATGAGAAAGGATTAATTAGCATTCTTGTTGTGCGAGACCCCTTTGGGCAGAGCGATCATAATATGATAGAATTTTTCATTAAGATGGCGTGTGAAGTAGTTGGCTCAGAGTCTAGGGTCCTGAATTTAAATAAAGGAAACTACGATGGTATGAGGCGCGAGTTGACTAGGATGGATTGGGGAATGTTACTTAAAGGGTTGATGGTGGATAGGCAATGGCAAACATTTAAAGATCGCATGGATGAACTGCAGAATTTGTTTATCCCGGTTTGGCATAAAAATAAAACAAAAAAGTTGACTCAACCATGGCTAACAAGGGAAATTAACGATAGCATAAGATCCAAGGAGAAGACATATAAATTGGCCAGAAAAAGCAGCAAACCTGAGGATTGGGAGCAGTTTAGGATTTAGCAAAGGAGGACGAAGGGATTAATTAAGAGGGGGAAAATAGAGCATGAGAGTAAGCTTGCAGGGAACATAAAAACTGACTGTAAAAGCTTCTATAGATATGTGAAAAGAAAAATATTGGCGAAGTCAAGCGTAGGTCCCTTGCAGTCAGAATCAGGGGAATTTATAATGGGGAACAAAGAAATGGCAGACCAATTAAATACATACTTTGGTTCTGTCTTCACAAAGGAGGACACAAATAAACTCCCAGAGATGTCGCAGAACATAGGATCGAATGAGAGGGAGGAACTGAATGAAATCAGTATTTGTAGGGAAATGGTGTTAGGGAAATTGACGGAATTGAAGGCTGATAAATCCCCAGGGCCTGATAATCTACATCCTAGGGTACTTAAGGAAGTGGCCCTAGAAATAGTAAATGCATTGCTGGTCAACTTCCAAAATTCTATAGACTCTGGAACAGTTCCCATGGATTGGAGGGTAGCTAATGCAACCTCACTATTTAAAAAAGGTGGTAGAGAGAAAACGGGGAATTATAAACCGGTAAGCTGGACATCGGTAGTGGGGAAAATGCTAGAGTCCATTATAAAAGATGTAATAGCAGAGCACTTGGAAAACAGTGACAGGATCGGACAAAGTCAACATGGATTTACAAAAGGTAAATCACGCTTGACTAATCCACTGGAATTTTTTTGAGGATGTAACTGGTAAAATAGATAAGGGAGAACCAGTGGATGTGGTGTATTTGGACTTTCAGAAGGCTTTCGATAAGGTCCTGCGTAAGAGTTTAGCGTGCAAAGTTAAAGCACATGAGATTGGGGGCAAGGTACTGACTTGGATAGAGAACTGGTTGGCAGAGAGGAAGCAAAGAGCTGGATTAACCAGGTCTTTTTCCGAGTGGCAGGCAGTGGCTAGTGGGGTACCACAGCGATCGGTGCTAGGACCCCAGTTATTCACAATATATATTAATGATCTAGACGAGGGAACTAGATGCAATATCTCCATGTTTGCAGACAACACAAAGCTGGGTGGGCGTGTGTGCTGTGAGGAGGATGCAGAGAAACTCCAGCATGATTTGGACAGGTTGGGTGATTGGGCAGATGCATGGCAGATGCAGTATAATGTGGATAAATGCGAGGTTATCCACTTTGGTGGCAAAAACAGGAAGACAGATTATTATCTGAACGGCAATAGATTGGGAAAAGGGGAAATACAACGAGACCTGGGTGTCCTTGTGCACCAGTTGCTGAAGATAAGCATGCAGGTGCAGCAGGCGGTTAAGAAGGCAAATGGTATGTTGGCATTCATAGCACGAGGGTTTGAGTACAGGAACAAGGATGTCTTGCTGCAGTTGTACAGGGCCTTGGTGAGACCACATCTTGAGTATTGTGTGCAGTTTTGGTCGCCTTATCTGAGGAAGGATGTTCTTGCCATGGAAGGAGTTCAGCGAAAATTCACCAGACCGATACCTGGGATGGCAGGAATGACGTATGAGGAGAGATTGGGTCGATTGGGCTTGTACTCGCTGGACTTTAGAAGAATGAGAGGGGATCTCATTGAAACTTATAAAATTCTGACAGGAATGGACAGACTAGATGCAGGAAGGATGTTCCCGATGGTCGGGGAGTCCAGAACCAGGGGTCACAGTCTAAGGATAAGGGCTATGCCATTTAGGACAGAAATGAGGAGGAATTTCTTCACCCAGAGAGTGGTGAACCTGTGGAACTCTCTACCACAGAAGGCGGTGGAGGCCAATTCACTAAATATATTCAAGAAGGAGTTAGATATATTTCTTAAGGCTAAAGGGATCAATGGATATGGAGAGAAAGCAGGGACAGGGTACTGAATTTGGATGATCAGCCATGATCTCATTAAATGGCAGAACAGGCTCGAGGGGCCGAATGGCCTACTCCTGCTCCTACCTTCTATGTTTCTATGAAATCAGCTCCTGGTACAAGGCCAACTAGATGAAGGAAGATGATACAGTTTTGTCATTGGAGTTTCAGTAAAATGTAGTGGTAGTTATGTGAAATTGTAATACTGGTGTCGATTCTAACTCAGGAAGGGATCGTTGCAAGGAGGGACCCAAAATGGACGATGCACCCGGAAGTCTGAAAGCTTGTGAGGCATCGGCCGAGTCCCATTTTAATATCGGAAATTGGTTCCCCGCCCAAAGCCAGCAGGAATGACATCAAGATTGGCGGATGGGAGCAGGAATTGGCTACCGTTGGGAACCCAAGGAAATAGCACCCGGTATAAAGCAAGTGTTTGGGAGGGGTTCCAAGCAGACACTGGTGTAGGGAGGACTGGGGCCTCTTGCTCCTCCTAGCCCTCAAATAATCCTCCTGCAGAATTAAAAATCTTACTTAACTTGGCCTTTTCTGGCCACTCTCCTGCATCCTGCTGGTTTCGCTGGTGGGTTTGACACCACGCAGGCAGCACGCCCCACCCCGGCCCCCGAATCTTCGTTCAAATCACGTCACGGTCATTGATGTCATTCCCGTGATATTTAGATTTAAATTAGGTCCCTGCCTGCTTGCAGCCAGATTCTCGGTCAACTTCAAAGTCAGGAAAGATAAAATACTGCCTGGTGGGAACTGTTAAGTCTGTGTGTTATAGTGATAATTACTACACAGACTAAGAGAGTAAATTCAACAGGTCTTTACTGGTTGGAGGTCAGGACTATATTGAATACAATATTACTACACAGTGCTTATATACCGGTGTGGTCACCACCGGTATTACGTATACAGCAGCCAGAGAAAGTAGTACATCTCTTAAGGTGGAACAGGCTTAAGTTCTCTTAAGGTGGAACAGGTTACATACACCACAGGAACGATGTGGCCTCGGCGCCCTTGCGCTTGCAGAAGATTCCGAAAATCTCACTGAACCCGCCAAACCGGCAGTCGCGCCCTGTCAGCCTGGTATAGCGAGTAAGATCGTCGGGTGGAGTTTCAAATCAACCCCAATATGTCCATTGAACGGTGAAAAATACCCACAGTATTCCCACAGATTTTGTCCTTCCAATTGGAGATGACATCTTGAGTAGTTTAATACTTGGGTAAAACGCTGAAGATTTCGGGCTCGATTTTAATAGCCCTGAGGAGGCGGGTGGGCAGCGAAAATCGGAAAAAATGGCTTCAGACACTCAACCCACCTCCATCTGATTTTTGTGAGTGTCTGTTCAGCCACTCCCAAACTGACCCGACTGGAACCGGTGGGACAAGTAGTTAAGGCAGTTAAGAGCCTGTTAACTGTCTTGCTAATCCTATTTTGATAGTGGTTTCCCATTTTCGTGCTTCTGGCTCCTATTTCCCGTCTTGTCAGAAACAGGCCAGCTGCAAGGAGACGAGTTGCTGGAGGACATGATTTGTAGTATCGGTGCAGCACTTCAAAAACGCTCCTGTAACATGGCTGACATTCAAATGCAACAACTTTGTTGTTGGAGGTTTTGTATAAGATTTTGCAAATCTACTGACCTTGACTGTTTAAGCTGACACCCATCTGCGGTGTGACCTGATAGGAATAATTTCAGGCCACTTTGAGTGTGCGCTTGCAAGCTTCTTGCTCAAGTGAAATCTATAGGTATGGGATGGGAACCATTTATATCCTCTCATCCTGGTCGTCAGATTCGGAGGAAGAGCAGCCGCGGCAGCACCACAACAGCAGCACCAGGAGCGCCAACCTCTTCCTCATAGAAACATAGAAGATAGGAGGAGTAGGCCATTCGGCCCCTCGAGCCTGCTCCACCATTCAATGCGATCATGGCTGATCATCCAAATTCAGTCCCCTGTCCCTGCTTTCTCTCCATATCCCTCGATCCCCTTAGCCTTAAGAAATATATCCACCTGATGATGCACAGGGCAGAGAGCCTCAGCACAGGGCTGCACCTCGCCGCAGGAGATACCCCCAACATGGGGTTTACAGGCAGAGGATCAGCTTCCTCAGCATGACTGAGCAGCAGTGCCAAAGGAGGCTGAGACTTTCACGAGAGGTAGTCGCAGACATCTGCGCAATGCTGCACAAACACCTGGAGCCCAGAGGAACGGGTGGACACCCCTTACCAGTGGCTGTCAAAGTCATCACCACACAACTTCTTTGCTTCGGGCTCCTTCCAGGGATCAGCTGCAGACATCAGCGGCATCTCCCAGTCGGCCGCACATACCTGCATCACGCAGGTCACTGATGCCCTCTTTGCAAAGGCCCACAATTATATCCACTTCTCCACGGGTGGCCCAAGTATGACCGCGCGTGCGGTTGGCTTTGCCAATATGGCCGGTTTGCCAATGGTGCAGGCCATCATTGACTGCACACATGTGGCCATTAGGGCCCCCTATCACAACCCAGCTGTATTTGTCATCTGCAAGGGATTCCACTCCCTGAACGTCCACCTGGTGTGTAACCACAGGGAGATCATTATGCATGTTTGTGCAAAGTATCCTGGCAGTTGCCATGACTCCTTCATCCTGCGCCAGTCTACTGTGCCTCAGTTCTTCCATCCGCCAACCCAACTTTCCGGATGGCTTCTTGGCGACAAGGGCTATCCCCTGAAAAAGTGGCTCATGATACCGATGAGGAGGCCATCAAACGATGCTGAGGAGCCGTACAATTTGAGCCACATATCCACCAGAAGCATCATTGAGCAAACCACCAGATCTGGAGAAGCCTTGCAGTATGCACTAGCCAGGGTGTCCAGAATCGCTGTGGTCTGCTGTGCCCTGCACAACATCGCACAGCAGCGCGGCTTAGTGCTGCCGGATGAACAAGAGGCTCAGCACGCAGCCTCCTCGGAGGAAGAGGGAGAGGACGAGGGAGAGGACGGGGAGCGATGCTTTGCGAGGCCGGATGTGGCCAATCCAGCAGCAGGCGAACACATTGCTGACCATCAGGCAAGGGATGCACTCATCCATGCCAGATTCGCATAAGCTTACGTTTCAACCACAGGTGGCTGGCACATGGAGATGAATATAAATCCGACATTCTCAAAACCCCAGGCATCATCTGTCTAATAAAGCGCTCAGTGTCACCACCAACATTCTACATGGCATTTGCCCTGAGCCCTCACTCTTGAACTTCCATGTCCCAGAACACAGAGGCCACACTTTAGGTAATCGCATCAGATCATTAAACCTTTTTCGACACTGAACCCATGTGCGTCTGCACACAGACCTTGAACTCACCTCCTCAGCAATTTGCAGCCAAGCTGCCTTGGTTTGCTGAGGAGGCCTTCTCCTTCAGTTTCCAGGAAAGAGGAGCTCTTGACGTCCTCTAACTCCCTCCACAAGAGCATGGAGGGAGCCCTTTTTGAACCTGGCTGCAGCCTTAGTTTTTGGGGCTGCCATTCCTGCAGCAGCCAGCACCTTTAAGAGAAAAAAGCATTAATTTTACTAAGCCAATGATTGGAACACATCTGGCATCTTTTTTATTTCTTAGTCATACACTACATTGATAGATAAAAAAATCATAAATGTTTTTCTGGAATAATATGACCAGCAATTTCAATCCATTATTTGTATTCACAATAGCCGCTGTCAACTCCCCTTTCTAGATAATACAGCACCAAGCCAATCCAGTTACATTTCCTGCAAAGGGGACATGGCCCCTTTAAATTTCTACTCCAGAAACGCGTCATCAGACGCAAGAAACTGACATGCTCCAAGCAAATGCCTGGAGGGACCTGTAAGTCGGTCGTAACGAGGCCAATGAAGCAAACATCGGAACTGCGGACCGGCGGCATCCGGGAGCGGGTCCGAAAGTTGCCGAGCAGCAGGCCCGCACTCAACCCGCCTCCTCGGGCAGGAACATGGCAAATGCACTATAATGTGGATAAATGTGAGGTTATCCACTTTGGTGGCAAAAACAGGAAGGCAGATTATTATTTGAATGGCAATAGATTTGGAGAAGGGGAAGTGCAAAGAGACCTGGGTGTTCTTGTGCACCAGTCGCTGAAGATAAGCATGCAGGTGCAGCAGGCGGTTAAGAAGGCAAATGGTATGTTGGCCTTCGTAGCAAGAGGGTTCGAGTACAGGAACAAGAATGTCTTGCTACAGTTGTACAGGGCCTTGGTGAGACCACACCTTGAGTATTGTGTACAGTTTTGGTCGCCTTACCTGAGGAAGGACGTTCTTGCCATGGAAGGAGTGCAGTGAAGATTCACCAGGCTGATACCTGGGATGGCAGGAATGACGTATGAGGAGAGATTGTGTCGATTGGGCTTATACTCACTGGAGTTTAGAAGATTGAGAGGGGATCTCATCGAAACCTATAAAATTCTGTCAGGCCTGGACAGACTAGATGCAGGAAGGATGTTTCTGATGGCCGGGGAGTCCAGAACCAGGGGTCATAGTCTAAGGATAAGGGGTAAGCCATTTAGGACTGAAATGAGGAGGAACTTCTTCACCCAGAGAGTGGTGAACCTGTGGAATTCTCTGCCACAGAGGGCGGTGGAGTTGGATATATTTCTTAAGGCTAAAGGGATCAAGGGATATGGGGAGAAGGCAGGGACAGGGTACTGAATTTGGATGATCAGCCATGATCTCATTGAATGGCGGAGCAGGCTCGAAGGGCCGAATGGCCTACTCCTGCTCCTATCTTCTATGTTTCTATGTTTCGATAAAAATCCAGCCCTACATGTCTGTTAATGGTGGTTGTGATGATGGAAGAAATTTGAGATTGTGAATCAAAAGTATCATGCAAGAAGTGTATTACACAATATTAAAACTTAATGGGCCAGAATTTGTAGTCGGTATGGCGGCATACTCTCAGAGTACGTCATCATACCACCTTTGAAATGGACAGCAAGTTCGGGATATGCATGCACTAAATCCTGAACTCGCAATCTGTCAAGTTCCGACTTGACAGATGATCCGCACCGACGGGGAAATCCTAGTTGCTGGCGCAGAGTTGGACTCATTGCTCACCAACTGCCCAGCAATTACGGGTGAAAATTTCACGGCTGACACAAGCAGAGACAGGGCCTGTTTGCACAGCATAAGGGGATACCTCCTGACAAATCCAAGTAGTTTTAAAAGCTAAATGAATCCGGAAATGGAGGATTGTAGGATTTTGTTCATGAAAAGTATTTATTGTCCATGAAAAGTTCAGAGGAAGCGGTTGCTACATTGAGGATTTTATGTTTTTTTTTTGCATCTATGTGGAGCATAAGCTTAAAAAAAATCCATACAGAAAATGGAGGAAAGGAAAAAAAATACCCTCATTACGAGAGTCCTCCAGGATTTAATGTTATAAATAATGAGACTCCTTCTGTTTGCTGATTGGAGCACCGGCCCATGTGATCCCAGGTACAATCCCCCACACGGTGCGCCCCGGATCCGTGGGTCACTCTGCTGCCCTCCACTACACAGCATCCGCCAGCAAGCTCTCAAAGGCGAGTCCCTATCAGGTAAGTGCGCATTCCGTTTGGATGCCGGCGGCGTAATCCGTGGTTACGCCGCCGACCGCAAAATCCAAGCCATTGGCTTAAGTGCAATTTATTCCTATCATGTATTGGTACCAATATGGTCTAGTGATAACACTGAGCCAAAAATATAAAAATAGAGAAAAACTGCCAAAAATCCAAATAAAAATGTTTGGCAAAATGTTTTTTTAAATTCCATAAATAACAAAAACGAACATTCAGAGAATAGCCAAAAATGCTCGCTGCAAACCATCCAACCGGCTACTAATAAAATTCTCACTTAGTAATCAGAGTAGATTCTACTCAAGTTCCAACCATACTCCATTCTGAGGATGCTGGCTTTCAATGATTAATTATTTTCTGCCTATATTGCATGATATTATTTCAGTTTATCCATTGCTGTTTGGAACCAGAAGCGAAGGAGGCAGAGGATGGTACAACAATGTACAACAGATAATGGAACCACATGAAGACATGGGAGCGATTTTTAACTGGCCCGCAAACAAATCAACACCTGACACCATTGAAACCCAGGATGCAAAGGGGCTACAACTATTTGAATTGTTTATATCTGCACTTAATCCTGTGAAAGAGAACTACAGTCAAGTACTTCTGTTTGTAACATCTTCTTTAATTTCCTTCGGCAGAACGGGATCAGGGCCTGGATTTTTTTTTAAAGTAGGAGCATGGGTCTTGCACAGTTTTTTGGTAGGGTTGCCAACTCTGGTTGGACACATTCCTGGAGGTTTTACCACATGACCTCCGACCGTCCCACCCAATCAAAATGCCTTTTTTCCCATTTCCACTATTTTATAACAAATACATATAAGTGTTCAAAGAAAATGAGAAAAGCAAACAATTTTTTTTAATGCCTCCAAGGTTTTTCTCCGAGGTTGCTTGCAGCAGTGTCCAGGAGATTACTCTTTAATTCCTGGAGATTCCAGGGCAATGCTGGAGGGCTGGCACCCCTGAGCCAGCTACACATGCCACACTATGGGGCCTCTTCTGGTGGGGGCTGGTCAAATGCACCCCATACACCGAAGGTCAGTTTTCCATAAACTTTGACAGGGTCAATGGCAGCGGATAGAAGAGGGCACTGCCTGACATTTACACCGGGATGCGCTTTCTTATACTTTTGGGCCCTTTTCGGCAGTGTCCACGTAACATCATTCCTTACACTAAATTTATGAGTTAGGCTTTACCCTGACTGAAATAAACCAGTATCCTAGCTGTCTACATTCCAAAATTTTCCATTAAAAGGCAAGGAGAATGATAAGAGACATTGCTTCAAATATAGAGGTCAGCAGGAGAAACACAGGACACAGAGACTGTTAACACAGAAGAGAGAACAGAGAAAATCAGAGGAGACAGAGGGCTATGGCTTTGCCTCCCTACAATGGTTATTATAAAGGACAACAGTACTGACAAACGATGGGTCTGCAGAAAAATATAATCACCATTCAAATCTATTTTGAAATTATAATGAGTTGAAGTTCAGTCCTGCTTCTCTCCAAAGACCACTTGGCATCAGTGCCAAGGCAAAGATAGCAATATATTTCATTCCATTTCCACTAGCCAAAAACAGTGTATAAAACAAAGTTACCTGAGTAGAGTGTTCACTCTGCCTAGAGTCTGTCCTCCCAGTTTCTGAGAGTCGTGTTCTGTGGTGTGCTGTTGATAGAGCAGAGGTCCCATTAGCAAGCTGCTCTACTGTACCCCGGTCATCAGTTGCATTAGAGTCTTTGGGGTCACAATTAGGTTCAATCTCTTCCGCTTTTGAACACTCTGCCTCTATAGAGACGTGATATCCATTCTCTTGCTCAGAGTCACGACTCTCCCGGCTATCGCGGTTGAAGGAAGAACGGGAGATGACACCAAACTTTCGAGTCCGTTTGCCATTCTGTGTGGGACTGCCGCTCGGATCAGAGGTGCCACTGGTTGTCCTGGGTTCAATGTTGCTGCCATTGGAAGGAGGAAGAGGGGCTTTGCGTTTAATCCGACGCAGCATGATCAGGTAGATACATCCGCCATTCCAGCACTGGTCAGCCAGGTAACTGTAATACAAATAGATTGCTTTCATCAATTAAATGTTTAAGTCTAGAATAGATTAAACAACAACAAAAACAAAAACTTGTATTTATATAGCACCTTTAACGTAGTGAAACGGCCCAAGGTGCTTCACAGGAGTATTAGAAGACAAACAATTTGACACCGAGTCATACAAGCAGAAAGTAGGGCAGATGACCAAAAGCTTGGTCAAAGAGGTAGGTTTTAAGGAGCACCTTAAAAAAGGAGAGAGGTAGAGAGGTTTAGGCAGGGAATTCCAGAGCTTAGGGCCTAGGCAATAGAAGGCACGGCCACCAATGGTTGAGCAATTATAATCAGGGATGCTCAAGAGGGCAGAATTAGAGGAGCCCAGATATCTCGGGGGGTTGTGGGACTGGAGGAGATTACAGAGCTAGGGAGGGGTGAGGCCATGAAGGGATTTGAAAACAAGGATGAGAATTTTGAAATTGAGGCGCTGCTTAACCGGGAGCCAATGTAGGTCAGTGAGCACAGGGGTGATGGGTGAACGGGACTTGACGCGAGTAAAGACACGGGCAGCCAAGTTTTGGATGACCTCAAGTTTACGTAGGGTAGAATGTGGGAGGCCAGCCAGGAGTGCGTTGGAATAGTCAAGTCTAGAGGTAACAAAGGCATGGATGAGGGTTTGAGGCAAGGGCAGAGACGGGCGATGTTACGGAGGTGGAAATAGGCGTTCTTAGTTATGCCACGAATAGGTTGTCGGAAACTCATTTCAGGGTCAAATATGCCACCAAGGTTGCGAACAGTGTGGTTCAGCCTCAGACAGATGTTAGGGAGAGGGATGGAGTCGGTGGCTAGGGAACGGAGTTTGTGGCAGGGACCGAAAACAATGGCTTTGGTCTTCCCAATACTTAATAGGAGAAAATTTTTGCTCATCCAGAACTGGATGTTGAACAAGCAGTTTGACAATTTAAACACCGTGAAGGCGTCAAGAGAAGTGGTGGTGAGGTAGAACTGGGTGTCGTCAGCATACATGTGGAAAACGACGCTGTGTTTTCAGATGATGTCACCAAGAGGCAACATGTAGATGAGGGGGCCAAGGATAGATCCTTGGGGGACACCAGAAGTAACGATGCAGGTAAAAGAAGCAATCTGTATTTAGTGGGTATAAAATTCTTCCTTTCACAAATTTAGTAAAAGTCAGTGAATAAAAACAGGATGTCCTATTTTGTGCCCGTGCTGACTTTTCCACTAACATTTATCAACAAGAGAAATTTCATCTCCACACACAAGGGATCACAATCCTCACCCTCCGAGAATGCATTTGAGGAACTCAAGTGTGCATTCCTCACAATTTTTGATTCATTAAAATTAATGGACAGAACATCTTGGGGAGCGTGCATCCATATTCTTGCCACATGTTCACGGTGTGCAAAGTTCCCCACCAGCAACACAATTTCATAAAAGATAAGAAAGATGCACAAAAGGGTAAATGCAATGCCTCACACTCCCAGCAAGGAGCCACACTTGAAGGGAGCATGGGTTAGAGACAGGGCTGCAACACCATAGCACCAATCCCACGTCTTTAATATATTTTATAAATTTGCAGGCAACACTACTGCAATAAATCACCACTATTTTATTTACTTAATAAAATTTCATGGTACACCTCAGTTCAACAACATGGTGCACTTATATAGTACCTTTAACGTAGTAAAATGTCCCAAGGTGCTTCACAGGAGAATTATCAGACAACATTTGACACTGAACCACTTGAGATATTAGGACAAAGCTTGGTCAAAGAGGTAAGTTTTAAAGAACATCTTAAAGGAGGAGTGAGAGGTAGACCGACGGAGAGGTTTAGGAAGGGAATTTCAGAGGTTAGAGCCTAGAGAGCTGAAGGCACAGCCACCAATGATGGGGCGATGGAAATCATAGATGCACAAGTAGCCAGAATTGAAGGAATGCAGAGTCCTTGGAGGGTTGTAGGGCTAGAGAATGTAACAGAGATAGGAAGGGACGAGGCCATGGAAGGATTTGAAAACAAGAATGAGAATATTAAATTCAAGGCATTGCTGAACCAGGAGCCAATGGAGGTCAGCGAGCACAGGGGTGATGTGTGAACAGGACTTGGTGCGAGTTAGGATGTGGGCAGAAGAGTTTTGGATGCGCTCAAGGTTACGGAGGTTGGAAGATGGGAGGCCTCCAGAGTTCCTCTGACATCTCATCAGCAGCATGATGGGAGATCCACTAGTATTTAAAAAAAACAACAAAGGAGTATTTAAACTTCTCGTGTGCTCCAAGTTCAGAAGTAGATCTACCTTTCACCAAATGCAATTATTGGCTCAATTGGTAGCACTGTCACTTTTGAGCCAGAAGGCTGTGGGTTCAAACCCCATTAAGGACATGAGCTGTGGGTTCAAGTCCCATTAAGGACATGAGCTGTGGGTTCAAGCCCCATTAAGGACGTGAGCACATAATCTATAGAGACTCACACTACAGTTAAGGACTGAGGGAGTGTAGTCTTCTTGGAAGTGTCAGCTTTCAGATGAGATGTTAAACTGAGACCTTGTGTGTTTTGGGGATCTTATGGCATTATTTGAAGGAGAGCAAGGAGTATTCCTGTTGCCTCGGCAAGATTCCTTGCTCAACCAACACCACTAGAAACAGATTATCTGGTGGTTCATTTGCTTACTGTTTGTGGGACCATAGTGTGTGCAAATTGGCACTGCATTTCCTTATATAACATTCACTGTACTTCAATAGTATTGCATTGTATGTAAAGTATTTTGGGATGTATTGATGACTAGAGCTGGAAATTTCCTCACAGCTGCTCATGCTCTGCCATAGTAACTTCATTAGAAATGTGGCAGAAACCCCGTTTAATCATTTAAATGGGGTTTCCACTGCACCTCTGGAGAAGCTACAGCAATGAAACGGGAACAGCTCGGAGGAAATTTCCAGCCATGGTGAAGTGCTATACAAATGCAAGTTTGTTTTCCTTGAAATTACCCTGAAAGTTATCTGTTAAACAGTGCTAGTATCAAAATCTGATTATATAAGAGAGGAATTGCTTCTCCTCTCCCTCGTACTCTTCTCACACTGCTCGATACTCACAGTTGTTAGTCTATTCCCGACATTGTAATATCTATCTCGAGACAAAACACAGTTAAACACGGTGTGGAGGTGCCGGAGTTGGACTGGGGTGGACAAATGTAAGAAGTCACACAACACCAGGTTATAGTCCAACAGCTTTATTTGAAATCACAAGCTTTCGGAGCGCTGCTCCTGCACCTGAAGAAGGAGCAGCGCTCCGAAAGCTTGTGATTTCAAATAAAGCTGTTGGACTATAACCTGGTGTTGTGTGACTTCTTACAGTTAAACACAACTGGGGTAATGCCTCACTAAATGGGCAAGAAATCCATCCCCCACACTGAAAATATATGCATTTAAAAAAAATCAGCATGAGTTAATTAAAATTGAAACATATGCATGTTTTTTTGTTAAAGAATTAGGAACTATTCATTTTTTGAAATAAAACTTCCCCCGGATTATGTCATATTTACACATGTAAGGACAGAGGCTTCTGTCTTTACTTTGTAGAGCATTTGCTCCCCTCCCTATGAGTAGGCCTGTCGTGGCAATACTTTGATATTGTTCTCCTCATTAAGCTGATTAACTCAAGGTCTGACCTGCAGTTAAATACTCACTTTTTAATTTTCTCCCACCCTGTGTTCTCTGCATGAGTGAACAAAACTTTAACAAGTGGAAATCAGCTCTTTTCTTCTTAATTTGCATCAATTTCAGTAAACCCATTTTTGTAGCGAAGCACAAAATGTGGACAAATAGTCCACAGATGTACACCACATTTTGCTATTTTTTACATCACAGTTATTATTTTTTGAACAAAATGAACAGACAAAAATTCCTGATATTGCTGGAGCGCTGCATAATTCCCATTGAGCCAACAAGCAGGACAATTGAATGCGCCATTTTGAGGACTAAAAATGTCTTAAACAATCTAGAAATAAAATTAGTTAATAACTAATATGCTCCATTGTTTCCTTAGTGTTGCCTTCTAGGTGCAGCAGCTCCAATACTGAGAGAGTGATTATGTTCACTGCAATGAACATTGCTCAATTGTGTAACCCACTAAATTGCATAAACGTATTGAGTCGTAACAACTCCCATCAAGGAATCTCTAGTATTTAAGATAACCTTTGTGATATTGCACAAGGATAATTCTATCCTCATCAGCTCACTGAACTCTGTGCTAACAGTAAATTATTATATACTGCATTTGGCCACAAAGAAAACTATCCCCCCTCCAACAAAATAGGTGCCACGATACAATTTGATTAGAGCAAATGAAAATGCACATCTTACATAGCAAGCAGATTTGCCACTGCCAGAAAAGCTAGCACAGCAGAAAACTGTCAATTAAAGTAGCCATAGTGTATTTCATGATTGGGTTTTATCACTTCAGTTACCTTCTTCTCAAACTCCCCAGTACCACACACCGCTGATTGAGATTATGCAATCAGACAGGTTACCCGTCAGTCAGCACCTTTACTACAATGTTACCATAGCTCACAGATAATTCACAAACGCACACACACACATTATGCTAATGGCACTGATGCACAGTCAACAGTTACTGAATATGTTTTTGTCTTACCTGCCTGAACATCAGTAAAGCAAATGCAACATTCATTTTTGAAAGAGGGAAAAGAAGTGTATCTTAAGAGAATGAAGTATCAAAGAAATGGAAACAAGATAACAGCAACCAAACGAGTCAGCTAACAGCTTCTCTCCCTAAGCGAGCGAGAGAGGGGGAGAGAGAGAGATGATAGGTGTTCATAAAGCAGTACTGAATCTCGCAGTGAAGCTCTTGTACAGCCAAACGGAGTCTGTACAAATGCTGCAGAGTATATTAGCATTTGAAACACCACTTCTAACCTTCTCCAAACCCCTTACTCTTGTGGGCAGGAAACTGAATTAGAACTCTATGGATATTGGTTGGCCCAGGGCTAGTGTCAGAAGGCTTTTTGTAGATATTCAGTACGTCAATGAAAACGTTACGCAGCCTCAGAAAAGAATAACATTTTGCAAGCTTTCGTCTTGTGGGCTTCCTCGAGGGAGAAGGTGGGAATGCAAACAAGAGAATAAAGCGTCCGTCAACAAATATATGGTTAGATTTTTCAGATTCATGAGCATTCACTAACAGAAATTGGAATTTTTATGCAAAAGTCCTTATTCTAATATAACAATAATTAATACAACTAAGAAAAAACATTGCTTGTTAGCATATTTCTGTTCTTTATTGGACTCAAACAACACTGTGCGCAAATTGTGTGCTCAGCTTAACTGCCAATGATGCAAACTTTTTTTAGGTCGTCCCTTCAGAGTTTCATTCTTCTCACCATACAATTGTCCTCGTTACCCTTGTGCTTAGCAGATGTAAAGCTAGACAAGCCCCAACTCTGATTATCCTACTAATTAGTTGGATTTATAGAGAAAACATTTGCAAAAATAATCCATTGGCACAACCTTACAAAAACATGAACAGAACAATGTAGTGTCATCAGTGGAAACCACTTGCTTTGCAGAGCTATACTGTATTAAAGCTGCTGTGCCTCAGAAATAAGTCAGTGTGCTGTTACAACCTGATGTTCTTAGTGCACTATGTTATGAAGACATTTGGATTTTCTCTCAGAGCATGGGGGCTTATAAGCTGCACAGGTTTGAATCCCAGGACTTTCATACATGCCATCCTAGAAAGCTGCCGGCGAGGTAAGCGACCCAATATTCACTTTCTACAAATGGCCAAGCTCCCTGTGGAGGCATGACAGACACTGAAAACGGGCCTACAGGAATTTCAACCCCATTATACCCCACTGTTCTAATTTCTACCCTCACACAGACATTTTCTTCCTCTCCCTCTCAATTCAACCTGGTGCTTTTGTTCCACTCTGCCCTCCTCAGTTCAAGCGGTCACTCCTTCCCTCAAAGCTCCATTCCAAAGCTCCCAGCTTCTGCTCCTTTTTCTCTCCCTTTCATTTCCCCTCCTCCTTTTCCCCCCAGTGCCATTCATTCCCGCCTTCCTATTTCCATCAGCACCCGAGTCCTGCTGCTAATGGAAGGGATTCCAGTTACTGGATACTGCTTGGGTGGTGTCGTTTTTTGTCCGCAAATTCCGACATGCTGACTGTCTGTGAAATGTTGATGGCTGACATATATGAACCTTGGACCTTCTGGTCTGTATTGCTTACCAGTAAGCCCAGCAAGGAACCTAGAGTCAAATGATGCTCAGCCACTAATCATTAATACTTAATACATTGCAACTGTGATTTTCGCTACAGTACTAAATGCCATTCATAGTATTTGGAATAGAAGCAATTTTATGTTATGTAATGTATAACAGGGTCACCAATCTATGGTATTTGAAAAACTGAACTTGGGGAACTTTTTTTTATTTGTTCATGGAATGTGGGTGTCGCTGGCAAGGCTAGCATTTATTGCCCATCCCTAGTTGCCCTTGTTACCATTGCCACACACCGTGCACATAGTTTCAACAATCTGTCCACCAATATCCCCAAATCCTTTCCCTGTGCCAATTCCAATACTGTATCCTGTACACAAACACAGTTTTGTTTCTAGTACCAAGGTTTATTTTCCTTCCCAAGTCTCATCACTTTGCACTTGTTGACAATAAATTTATTTATTTATCATTTCTCATCCCAACTTTCCAATCTATCTAAATCCCTCTGCACCTGATCAGCCTGCACTTGTTTGTTTGCAATCCCTAACCACCTTGGTATAATTGACAAACTTTTGACAATTATGTAACCATTCCTGCTTCCAAACCATTGACACCAATGTGATTTTGCAAAGGTCCCAGCACTAATCCTTGGGTCACTCCACTATTTACTTCCTGGCATTCTGACACAGCTCCACACACGACCACTCTCTGTCTCCTTTGGTGCAGCCATGTACCAATCCACTTCAATAACTGCCACTGATTCCATACTTTTCTACGTTATGGGTTCAACCTCCTATGTAGTACTGCATCAAAGACCTTGCTGAAGTCTAGATATACAATATCCGTTGAGTTCCCTTTGGTTATAAGCTCCAATACATCCTCAAAGAATTCTAACAGGTTTGTCAAGCATGATCTCACCACCACCACCCCCCCCACACACACACACACACACACACACACACACACACACACACAACCATGGACAAAATTAACAGCCACTTGGACAAGTGTGGATTAATTAAGGAAGGCCAGCATGGATTTGTTAAAGGCAAATCGTGTTTAACTAACTTGATTGAGTTTTTTGATGAGGTAACAGAGAGGGTTGATGAGGGCAATGCGGTTGATGTGGTGTACATGGACTTCCAAAAGGCATTTGATAAAGTGTCACATAATAGGCTTGCCAGCAAAGTTGAAACCCATGGAATAAAAGGGACAGTGGTGGCATGGATATGAAATTGGCTAAGTGACAGGAAACAGAGAGTAGTGGTGAACGGCTGTTTATCAGACTGGAGGAAGGTGTTCCCCAGGGGTCGGCTCTTGAACACTGCTTTTCTTGATATATATTAATGACTTGGATGTGGGTGTACAGGGCACAATTTCAAAATTTGCAGATGACACAAAACTTGGAAGTATAGTGAACAGTGAGGAGGATAGTGATAGACTTCAAGAGGACATAGACAGGCTGGTGGAATGGGTAGACACGTGGCAGATGAAATTTAATGCAGAAAAATGCGAAGTGATACATTTTGGTAGGAAGAACAAGGAGGGGCAATATAAACTAAATGGGGTGCATGAACAGAGAGACCTGGGGGTATATGTGCACAAATCATTGAAGGTGGCAGGGCAGATTGAGAAAGTGGTTAAAAAAGCATTCAGGATCCTGGGCTTCATAAATAGAGGCATAAAGTATAAAGTATAAAACCTTTATAAAACACTAGTTTGGCCTCAACTGGAGTAGTGTGTCCAGTTCTGTGCACTGCACTTTAGGAAGGATGTGAAGGCATTAGGGAGGGCGCAGAAAGGATTTACAAGAATGGTTCCAGGGATGAGGGACTTCAATTATGTGGATAGACTGGAGAAGCTGGGGTTGTTCTCCTTAGAGCAGAGAAGGTTGAGAGGAGATTTGATAGAGGTGTTCAAAATCATGAGGGGTCTAGACAGATAGAGAAAAACTGTTCTCATTGGCGGAAGGGTCGAGAACCAGAAGACACAGATTTAAGGAGATTGGCAGAAGAACCAAAGGCGACATGAGGAAAAACTTCTTTTACGCAGCGAGTGATTAGGATCTGGAATGCACTGCCTGAAAGAGTGGTGGAGGCAGATTCAATCACGGCTTTCAAAAGGGAGTTGGATAAGTATCTGAAGGAAATAAATTTGCACGGCTACGGGGAAATGGTGGGGGATTGAGGAATAGCTGAAGTGCTCTTGCAGAGAGCCGGCATGGGCTCGACGGGCCGAATGGCCTCCTTCTGTGCTGTAACCATTCTATGATTCTATTCTATGATTCTATGTTTCAGGAAACCTTTCTTTAGGATAGCCTCTAACATTTAATCTATCACAGGTATCAGGTTCATTGGCCTGTAACATCCAACATAGTCCTGCTACCCTTTTTTGAATACTGGCATTATATTTACTTCAATCGTTTGGTTCAATCCCAGGGGTTTATGCCAGGAGATCACACGGTTTTGGGTGGGGTGGAGAATGTATATACTATGATACATAATGGACCACAATAGTATGGGACAGGCTGGATGGGCCAAAGGGTCTTTTCATGTCCGTCAGTGTTCGTATGTTTGAGTATGCCAGAAAGCCAGCAATTTTCAGGGCCACGTGATTATACTGTAATTGCTGACATACAGTCGAAACTGTGACTATAAAACTTCTGGGGAGATTATAGACTAAATCAGAATCAAGCATAGACTGGTACAGAAGGAGACAGTAAGTAAAGAGAAAGTCAGAGGCAAAGCCAATTTTAATCAGCAGCATGTTTTAAAATGTCCATATTCTGTCTTTCTCAGCTTACGTATCATTGAAGTAAGCCACCATCTGGTTCCTATAACACCAAACCATATCGTCATCAAGAAGTCACCTCACCTCACCAGGACTGTTCAAAATTAGTTTGGGTTAAATTGCTGGTTAATGGAACATATCCCAACTGTAAAAGCAGCTGTTAAAGTAACCAGCTGGAAACTTCCTTCACTCTTGGGTAGGATGAGGGAAGCAGAACACTGGTACTTTAAAACATACTGTTGATAAAAATGTCAAGTTATAATGCTCCTGTTATTGTAAAATGACATAGCCTCTGCTTTATCATGAGCCACAACCATGTGAGTCAGCCTTGGCTCAGCTGGTAGCACTCTTGCCTTTGAGTCAGAAAGTTGTGGTTTCAAGTCCCACTCCAGAGACTTGAGCACATAATCTAGACTGATACTCCAGTACACTACTGAGGGAGTGCTGCACCGTCAGAGGTGCCATCTTTTGTATAAGATGTTCAACTGAGGCCCCGCCTGCTCTCTCAGATGGACATAAAGGGCTAGATTTTCAGGGAGCCATCAGGCGGGGTTTCAGGCGTGTTGGGGGGGGTGGGGGGGGAAATCCCGACTTTGGGGGTCCCGACACCATCCCGCCCAAAACCCCGCCCCACGTAAGTTTCAGGGGCGGCGGGTACCTGCCCTGCACTGGGACCCGCCAAAACCAGGCGGGAAGGGATTAGTGCCAATTAACTGCCTGTTAACAGGTAGTTAACAGGCAGTTTTTAGCCTAATCCCCATTTTGAGGCGTTTCGTGTGGGTTTCCCAATGGCTCCAAACCACGCCAGGTTAGAGCAGCGGGCCGTCGGGTTCAATGAGTTGGAGGGATCGCGATGTCAGTGCTCAGGTGTGTGATGGGTGCATGAGTGTAAAGGTAAGTGTGTTTGGTGTGTCTAAAGTGTGTAAAGAACTTTTACTTACCTTTACTTACCTTAACAGCCTTTCTTCATGTAGCCGTTGGGAGCGCAGCACTCAGCCGGAACTGAAAGCTGAACGGCTGCGATCTGTCAAAAGTGACAGCCTTCAGCTTTTAGTGCTGCTGAGATTTCTAAATGAGTCTGTGCAGAAGGACTCATCTTAAAAATCAGACTGTCAGTGTTTGACAGCTTCAAACAGCTGTGGAACACTGATATTTCATCTATCAGAAATCTTGACAGATGAAATTTCAGTGTGACGTCACCTGTTGCCGGGTGGCCCTTAATTGGCCTGCTGAGCCCGCTGGGCGGGCTCACCAAGGTCAATCAAGGGAAAATCGCGCGGATTGGCCGGACGTTGAAATAGGCGGGTCAGAAACCCAAAAGGGGAAGTCCCGCCTTCTTCCCGACAGGTTCCACAAAATCAACCCCAAAATATCCCATGGCACTATTTTGAAGAAAAGCAGGGGAGTTCCTGACCAATATTTATCCCTCAACCAACATCACTAAAACAGATTATCTGGTCATTATCACAGTGCTGTTTGTGGGATCTTGCTGTGTGCAATTAGGCTACTGAGTTTCCTACATTACAACAGTAAATACACTTCAAAAAGTACTCAATTGGCTGTAAAGCGCTTTGGAACATCCTGAAGTCATAAAAGGCACTATATAAATGCAGTCTTTCTTTTCCTTTCCTTTAGCTCGATAATATTTTTTTAACAAGAGGAAAGGATCATTATACCCAACAATTTTCTATGTTATGGACCAATTTTCTGCGTGGTACTGTATAAAAGGCCTTGCTAAAGTCTAGATAAACAATATCCAACATAAATTAGAGTTAAGCCATTTTGGAATGAAATCAGGAAGCACTTTTTCACACAAAGGGCAGTGGAAATCTGAAGCTCCCTCCCCCAAAAAGGTGTGGATGCTGGATCATTTGAAATTTTCATGACTGAGATCAATAGATATTTGTTGGGTATGGGTATCAACGGATATGGAGCATAGGCAGGTAAATGGAGCTGAGGTGCAGATCATCCATGATCTAATCGAATTGCGGAACAGATTCGAGGGTCTGAATGGCTTACTCCCGTTTCTATGTTCTTATGTAACAAGCTCATTCCTTTTTGACTGATCTCACACTACCTGCCCGCCTTCTCACCATACCCCTCAATCCCTTCTATCTCCAGAAACATGTCTAGTTGCTTCTTAAACCCAGTTATATTGCTTGCTTCAATATCCATCCCAGTGCAATATTACTGCTATGCTTCTGTGCTCACTCCTAACTCACGTATTTTAAAGCTAGGGCCTGTGGAATTTCAACCCTTCACACAAAGAACAAATTTCCTGAATTTCCGTTTTAAATTCGCTTCATAACCCTGAAAACGCAAATTAGGTCAGCTAATTACCATAACAGCTCTGTAAACGGAGGTTGGCACATTGAACAGCAGCAGGTTACAGTAACATCATGTCACCAATAACAGCTGCTCAGAAAATAAAGTAAAAAAGAGACACAAATGCTTTGCAAATTTATGCACCATAGCGCAAAGTAAATCTGTCGCAGTGCAACCTTACCCGGTTGGTCAATTTGGTGAGATTTCTGCACCATTTTGAATGTTCCTATCAGGATATTTAGCTCGCCTTAAAACCTGCCAGTACAGTGACACTGTCCCTTTAGAGATACACTGAGCAGTACACAGTGCAGATAAGCATTTCATTTTCACTGCATCTTTATGCTCTCCTATGGGAGTTTCAGTTCCAGTCAACTTGAAATTTATTGAACCTCCAAATGATCCTCCTTGTTAAGTACAGTAAACTCCCCAAATTTAAAGTCAGCGCATCAGAAGCGCAAAAACCTTTGGTTCTAGATGTTGTAAAACAAATGCCCTGGAAGTTTGTTTCCAATTTGTGGACACGCTAATGAAAGCAGAACACTTTTCTCATCAGAAACTCTTGACAACTCACTGCAAAAAGTGCAACTGAAATCACTTCTTTGTTTTACTAAGCGTTTTTCAAAGCTGCAGCTCCATTCCCTTTGTCAAGAGCTGAAAGTGTTACAACGTAAAAGCAAACTGTGGAAGTGCAAATATTTGGCTAGCACAGCTCCACAACCATTCAGGTCTTTCCATCATGTGAAAAGAACTGATTCAGACAAAAAGCTTGAAAAGTACTCTGTGAATAATGATGTCATTTCCAATTCCCTAACCTTGTGCTGGAGGGTTTAACTTAATAATCATTATAAAGGTAACTCAGCAGACATTGCACCATTATATAAACAGAATGTAGTCACCTTACCATTACAATTAACTTACGGGCATCATAGAGCCAATTCTACTCTCCAGGCCCCTGCTGCCGGAGGCGCACTGCACCTCTGAGGGGAGGAGTGCACTCAATTTTCCTCGTCCGGTCCATTTTCATGGCCTTGCACTGGGATCGGAGGCAGAAGGCAAGAGGCCTACAGCTGCACTCCTGGCCACCAGCATTGAGGCTTTCTGACTGCTACTGCACAGAGGTAGCCAGAAGGTCCTGAGGCCTGGAGATAGTGCGAGGGGGTAAAAAGGTACAGTAACTAATGATGACATGGCCACGAATTTTAACCCCCCCCCCCCCACCACAGACAGGCGGTAGAGGGTTGGAGAGGGGGGTAAAATATCAGGTTTGAGCAACCTGACCCCAACACGACGCAATTCCCATGTGTTTAAATTTTTACAAGCCCAAAATCAGGTCATCATCGAGGCTCCCGCAAAAGGCAGGCAGGGGCCTAATTAACATTCAAAAGTCGCGGTCCGTTGACATCGTCAGCACCACGACTTAACATAACTGTAGGTCACGGAGAGGCCCGCGCTGTCAGCTGCCTGGCAGCAGTTCAGAGGCGGATGGTGCTGACTGCCTAAGGTAAGTACTGAGATCAGCTCCTTGTGGGCCTGGAGGAGCAGCAGTGCTTCCCCCAGGCCTCACAAGGAAACCTTCGGCCACCGCCCACCCGCTTGCCCCCGAGTCCCTATCGCGATCCTGATCATCTGTCTCCCCCGATTATGGCCCGGAGTGTCTGCCTCCCCCAAACACGGAGGGCTGGATTTTCATTCAGGAGTCGGGACTACAACTTTCGGGGTTGTAGTCCCGCCTCCATCGAGATGCGGCCAATCCACGTGATTTTAACATGATTGACCTTGTTGAGCCTGCTCAGCGGGCCCAGCAGGCCAATTAAGGGCCACCCAGCAACAGGTGACGTCACAGACTGAAATTTCATCTGTCAAGATGTTTTGACAGATGAAATATCAGCGTTTGACAGCTGTTTGAAGCTGTCAAATACTGACAGTCTTACTTCTAACATGAGTCCTTCGCCACAGACTCAGTTAGAAATCTCGCCGGCACTGAAAGCTGCAGGCTGTCACTTTTGACAGTTCGCAGCCACTCTGCTTTCTGTGCCGGTGAGATGAGGGACTCCCCGAACCTAAAGGAAGGAAGGCTGAAAAGGTAAGAAAAGGTATGTAAAACTTCTTTAATCACTTAGACACACCAAACACACTTACCTTTGTACTCATGCACACATCAATCACCTGAACACTGACATCTCGAGCCCTCCAAGTCCCTCAAACCAACTTGGCGTGGTTTGGAGCCATCGGGAATCCCACAGTTCAAGCTTAAAAATAGGGATTAGGCTAAAAACTGCCTGTTAACAGGCAGTTAATTGGCACTAATCCCTTCCCGCCTCGGGTAGGCGGGTCCCAGTGCAGGGCGGGTACCCGCCTCCTTTGAAACTGCAATGGAGGCGGGTTGGGGTCGGGACCCCCGATTTCGGGAATTTAACCCCCCGCACGCCTCCGATCCCGACTCCACAGCACACTGAAAATCGAGCCCGGAGTCTTACCCCCCACTACTGACTGCTGGGGACCATCCCTCTACTCTGTGGAAGACCCCAGTTCAAGCTCCACTGCCAGAGAAAAAGAGAAGTAGTAGGCCAGGAATGTGCCTTCCCACTGCACCTGCATCGTTACGTTGGGCCTGTGCCTACTGCATTTGCAGGCCAATTATGCTGAATTAGGGAAGCTCCAGAGATCCTGGTGTAGCGTAGTCAGTGCGGGGGGGGGGGGGGGGGGGGCGGGGGCGGGCGGTGTGCACTGAGTCCAGTATGAAATGCGACATTCCTTCCACTTTTCCATTCCTATCCTGAAGATGCTGACTTATGCTGGGTTACGGTTCCACAGTTGCCAGCAGTCCCTCACCCAAGTGGCCAATTTTCAGATATAATCTCAGTAAATCTCAAACCACGAGGGTATCTAAGCCATGCCCAATTCTGGTTTCACCCAATGCCCAAATATGTACACTTCCAGCGGGGATCGCTGGCACACTTTTGTCCCCCTAACTCTGGGTCACCGAAGCCAATTGTAGTGCCCCATCTCCCACACAGGCTGAGATCAACTAATTTCACACAGTCCACGTATCAAACGTGAGACTTTTCTCGTCTGTATGCCTCAGCCATTCACTAGGTAAACTAGCTGAGACATCGGGACAGGCCAAAACGTTAATGTTTTTGGATGGCTTCATCAGATTTTCCACCACTTTATATAATTCCACTTACAGCCATGCCTGCACTAAGTATATAAATGAAATTCTGCACCAGTAGAAAGAAGCAGTCAGTTATTCATTCCAATTAATTCTTCACTAAAATCTGTAATCTATTACTTTGAAAGGCCTAAATCCTTCTGCATGCCTTGCTATTTCCTCTGCTGGTGCCCATTTTCTTAAGCTCTGGTTGTACAGCCAAAGATATTCCGATTACATTTTCCACATAACAGTCATGGAATCACACACAGTATGTGATTTGGGTGAGCAGATGATTTGCCTGATATTAGTGCATTTTGGGGTAAGTCACAGAAATCACAGAAACCCCAGAGTGCAGATAGAGGCCATTTCGGCCCATCGAGACTGCACCGACACATATCCCACCTGATCCCCGTAACCCCTACACCAACACATATCCCACCCTATCCCCGTAACCCCACGTATTTAATCCCCCTAACACTAAGGGTCAATTTATCATAGCCAATCAACCTAACCCGCACATCTTTGGACTGTGGGAGGAAACCGGAGCACCCGGAGGAAACCCACGCAAACACGGGGAGAATGTGCAAACTCCACACAGACAGTCGCCCGAGGCCGGATTCGAACCCGGGTCCCTGGTGCTGTGAGGCAACAGTGCTAACCACTATGCCACCGTGTCTTCCACCTTCACAGCCTGGGCAGTAATTTGGAGACAGGATTGTCGTCCCAGTGAAATCAATGGGATAAAAATCAAGCAGCTGCTACAATGGGTATTCGATCTGCTCAACTAAATTACTGCCCAGGTCACAAAGGTGTAAATCTGCCTCTTGGAAACAACGATCACAGGCTGGGAACTCTCCCAGCCAGGCTCCACTGACTTGCTGTTTGTAAGCCTGAATATATTTAAGAATAAGATTTCTAGACACAAAAGGCATCAAGGGGTATGGAGAGAGAGTGGAAATATGGTATTGAGATAGAGGATCAGCCATGATCATATTGAATGGCGGAGCAGGCTCAAAGGGCTGAATGGCCTACTCCTGCTCCTATTTTTCTATATTTCTATGTTTCTATTAACCCCGCAATTAAAAGCAAAGCTCTCCAGGGAAACCATTAAAAATAACCAAAATTTGTTTTGTTATGTACAAAATATTGTGTAGGCCGGAATTTTCCCCTAAAAAAACTGGTTGGTTTGGAGCGTAGGGGCATTTAAAGATTTTAAAATGGGATTCCCAACCGGATCCCGCCTCCAACCCACTCACTTCCGGTTTTGCCGGAGGCGAGATGGCGGGGGGTGGGCGACCGACCCGCTGCCAGGGGGTGTTACCTCAATTTAAGTATTGTAATGAGACTGGAAGACTCTTTTTCCCATCTATTTTGTGTTTAACTGCCTGTGGACGGGTTTCACACAATTCATGAAACCCGGCAGTTAAACAGAGGTGGGGACTGCTGCATCCAGGAGGTAAGTGGCTTTATACCTACCTCCTGGATCCAGGATCCCTACCATACCCACCCCCCTGCGATCGGAGACCCCCCACGAGGCCTCTGATCACCACCCCCACCAGGACTCCCCCCCCCCCCCCCCCAACGATGATGATGAGGCCGGCCCCGATCCTCTCTCCCCCCGGCCTGTCAGCAGCGCTTCCCTGCTGAAATTATCAGAAACTCTTGGGGGGCGGGGGAGGGGAGAATGCTAGTCAGCCTGGGGGAGTGGGGTTCTAAGCTATCTTCTCAAAAAGTTGCAGATCATGGTCCCTGCTAACTCCATGTTAGAGGATTCCTTAAAATGTTCTCTCTTCCCCCCACCCCACCCAGTCTGCTGAGGCCCAGGCCACAATCTGGTCTCAACTCTGCACCCCACCCCGAACCCCCCACCCCGCCACCCAAACCACCACCATCAGAAAGCCAGTGTGCCTCATTTCACATGACATACCAGATTCTATGCATATGTCAGGTCTATTTGAGGCCGAGGATGCGGGAATTCCCAGTGTAGGAGGTCCGCGCACTCAGTCGCCTTGTTTGTAGCAGGTGGACGCTCTGCTCCCAAACAAAGCCACAGGAAACTCCATCGCAAGTCTGGGTCCCAACGAAATTATTGGCCATTGCAGCAGACTCCCACTGGAGTTACAATGGGCAATTTTGGCACCATTGTTGAAATGGAGAAGGTTGTGAAGCTCATTCCTGTAGTGTATGTACTTTGCAGAAGGAACTATATTCTGCAGCCCCTGTATACTGCAGTACCAGTAGTGACCACCCCTGTATATAAGCCTGTGTAGTAACTTTGCACAGTAGTTCCAGTTTGTCTCCACTCAGTAAAGACCTGTTGTAACCAACTCCTGCAGTCCGTGTCTCAATTACACACGGACATAATACTGGCGACGAGCAGATCCGAACTTACCTACAGTTCTGCACCACCTCATGGGGATCCATCCCTGAAGCGAAGTTGTTAGAGGTCGAGGCCAGAAGGAAGAAAGAAAAAACAAACAAACAGAAGAAACGGGCGTCGACCGTGGGCAACCGCCTCTGATTCATCGGAGTTGAAGATTTGCAGGAGAGGCTGTCGAGAGCGGGGCTTGGTTATCCTGTCTATGGTGTTCCAGCTAATCGGGCTGGTGGCAGGTAGTACACTGATCCTTCCTGGGCTGCGGCGGGCTAGAGCTCGATCGGGTGGCTTTTCAACAGGGCCGAGCAGCGTTGTCGGGAAGAGGAGAGAGAGAGAGGGTGGAGCACACAGGGTGCGGCCGGTACTACGAAGCCGGGCAGCGTACAGACCCGAGAAGAGGGAGGAAAGTGTCCCGTAGGGTTGCTCTGACGACGGGAAAATAAAAGAAATTAGAAGCGCAGAAAGCCGCGAGGAGCTGCAGTTTGCCACGGGAACCGCGGAGAGCGGCGTTAGCAGCAGCGCGGGGGGAAGTGCGCGAAGACCATAGGGCATCGCCATCAAGGCATAAAACGCCAGCAACAGCGCTAGCAGCAGCGGAGAAGATGGAAAGCACGGGAGGCGCCATCTTAATCCAGCGGGGAAGAAGGCAAAGCACGGGAGGCGCCATCTTAGATCTCCAAGATGCCGAAGACTGGCAATATCACTGCCTTCGATAATGCAATAGAAGACTGGACCACGTATGTGGAAAGAGTCGAAGTATATTGCAAGGCAAACGAAGTAGCCGATGAGAAAAAGGCATCGGTACTACTAAACTTAATGGGCGCAAGAACGTACGGCCTATTGCGGAACCTGATCACTCCAGCCAAACTGATGGCGAAGAGTTTTAACGAAATTGTTGATATCCTACAGGAACACCTAAATCCTACACCGCTGCTGATAGCAGAAAGATTTAAATTCCACAGGAGAAATCAGCATAAAGAGAGCAATGCTGATTACCTTACGGAACTACGCAAGCTATCAAAGCACTGCCAGTTCGGAGCAGGACTGACAGATACTCTACGGGACAAATTTGTCTGTGGACTCCTGAGTGAAGGAACCCAGAAGAGGTTACTCTCAGAGAAAGAGCTGACGCTAGATAAGGCTTTCAGCGTGGCAGTATCATACGAAGCAGCAGCAAGGGGAGCTGCGGAAATACAGCAAAAGCCATAGGAATACGGCACCCACGAAATGACACGGGGATTTGAAAAATGTTATCGCTGCGGCAGAACAACCCATGACCAGAAGGACTGCTGGTCCAAGGACAAAATATGCAGGCAATGCGGAAAGATGGGACACATTGCACGAGTTTGCAGGTCTGGGAAGAAGACTAACGACAACAAAAAGGCTACTAAGGAACGGTACAGGAAAGTACAAAAGATGCCAGACAGTAGTTCCGAAGACCAGAAGAGCGATAGTGAATCCGGGAACAAGAGACTAAGCTGTCTCAAACTTCACAACGTAATCGCAAAGGAGGATCACCGAACCATGTGGGTCACCCTCACGATAGCAGGGTCCCAAGTCAAAATGGAATTGGATACAGGATCAGCCCTGACCGTCATGAATCGACGAGACTACGAGCGGCTATTCTCACACATACCCTTGAAAGAGACATTTATTGTCTTGAAGACGTATACGGGGCAGAAAGTATACCCCAGAGGGAAAATAAGGGTGCCTGTCGAATACAACGGCAAGGAAATACAGAAATTGTATCTGTACATATTGCAAGATGGTGGACCACTGTTATTGGGACGTGAATGGATCAGAAAGATAAGTTTAGACTGGCACTCCATTCAGGCACTGACGGTGGCTGGTAAAAAGGATGACGACGTCACACCTGGACGATTGTCAAAAATCTTAGCTAACGCCAAAGAGGTATTTCAACAAGAACTGGGAACTCTTAAAGGCGTAACCGCCTCGATAAAAATAGAAGAGAATGCAATTCCCAAGTTTTTCAAAGCAAGACCGGTACCGTATGCAATTCGCCCAGCCGTCGAGGCAGAGCTGGAGAATCTGGAGAATGCAGGCGTGTTATCTAAGGTAGACTGGAGCGAGTGGGCGACACCCATCGTTCCTGTCATGAAGAAAACGTTAAACAATAAGTCTGAGGAGCCAAGGAAGGTTCACATCTGTGGGGGCTTCAAGGTGACGGTGAACCCAGTCCTTCACACAGTACAATATCCTCTCCCGAGGATAGAAGATATTTTCGCCTCACTATCTGGAGGGAAGCGTTTTACAAAAATTGACCTAGCACAAGCATATTTGCAGATGGAGGTTGAAGAATCCTCTAGGAAGTATCTCACGATAAACACTCACAAAGGTCTTTACCAGTATAATCGACTGGTATTCGGAGTAGCATCAGCTCTGGCGATATGGCAAAGAGCGATGGAACAAGTCCTGCAAGGGATTCCGGGGACTCAGTGTTACTTGGACGACATCCTAGTGACAGATGAAGATGACAGTGAACACCTTGCCAACCTAGAGCAGGTGCTCACTAGACTAAGAGAACATGGGCTATGAGCCAATCGCCCCAAGTGCGAGTTTTTTAAGAAACAGATATCGTATTGTGGCCACGTGATTGATGAAGAGGGGTTACATAAGTCCCCTGACAAAATTGAAGCGGTGGTTAAGGCTCCAGCGCCTGAAAATGTGTCGCAACTGAGGTCATTCCTCGGATTGGTGAATTACTACCATAAGTTTTTGCCGAATTTGTCCACAATTCTGCACCCACTGAACGCCCTACTACAAACTGGAGTAGCATGGAAATGGAGCGATGAATGTAAGCGGGCCTTTCAGAAGAGTAAAGACCTAATCACTTCAAGAGAAGTATTGGCTCACTACAACCCATCACTACCGATAAGACTGGCGTGTGATGCGTCTCCCTACGGCATTGGAGCGGTACTGTCACATAAATTCCTTGATGGTTCAGAGAGGCCGATAGCTTTTGCGTCACGCTCGTTAACTTCAGCCGAGCGTAACTATGCCCAGATTGACAGAGAGGCCCTCAGCCTGGTGTGGGGGGTGAAGAAGTTCAATCACTACCTGCACGGTCAGAAATTTACTCTACTAACTGATCATCAACCTCTTGTCTCCATTTTCAACCCTCAGAAGGGCGTCCCGATAATGACAGCACAACGGCTACAGAGGTGGTCCCTTTTCCTCGGGGCACACCAATATGAAATCGAGTACAAAAGGAACTAAACAGCATGGGAATGCTGATGGATTGTCGCGCCTACCGTAGCCGACGGTGGAAGAAGCACCTGCAGTGGATCCTGTGGAGATATTCCACTCGACCATAGTCGAATGTCTACCTGTGACGAATGCAAACATAGAAAAGGAAACACGAAATGACCCGACACTCTCCTGGGTCTATGATTTAACGGTGAAGGGATGGCCAGCACATGGCGAACCACTGTTGCCAGCATTCTCGCTGAGAAGAGAACAGCTGTCAGTGTGCAAAGGAACCTTGATGTGTGGATCCAGAGTAGTAATTCCACCCAAATTGAAGGATAGAGTGCTCAATGAGCTTCATGAGGGTCATCTGGGAGGGGTAAAAATGAAGAACTTAGCCAGAGCGTTTGTGTGGTGGCCGGGAATCGATAGAGAAATCGAAAAGATGACCAAGAGCTGTACAGGATGCCAGAAGGTCCAAAACGCCCCACCACAAGCCCCTCTACATCCATGGGAGTGGCCCTCATCTCCATGGCAAAGGGTGCACATTGATTTTGCTGGTCCATTTATGGACTCGATGTTTTTAATTGCGGTGGATGCACATTCAAAGTGGCCAGAGGTAATAAAAATGTCCTCAACCACCACAGAAAAAACTATCACAGTCTTACGAACCATATTCGCCAGAAATGGGCTGCCTGAACAGATTTGCTCCGACAATGGACCACAGTTTGTGTCTGAAGAGTTCCGGAGGTTCTTAAAGAACAATGGTGTTAAGCATTACACATCTGCCCCATATCATCCAGCCACCAATGGATTGGCTGAGAGGTTCGTTCAAACATTCAAGAAGGTTATCAAGGCAATGTGTAGTGAAGACATACCCCTACAACACAAGGTGGATAACTTCTTGTTTGCCGACCGGAATGCGACACATGCGGTTACCAACCAAATTCCAGCCATGATGTTCTTCAATCGAAGACTACGATGCTGCTTGGATTTGGTTAAGCCAAACATCAGAAGAGATGTGGAGAACAGGCAGTTTCAGAATATGAATGAAAGGCCGACCAGGAGTTTTAAGATAGGTCAACCAGTTTTGGCCCGGGACTACCGCACAGAGAAATGGCAGCCAGGAACGATCTGCACATGGCAAGGACCCCTAATGTATACCGTGGATGTTGGAGAGAGCATTGTAAGATGCCATGCTGACCAGATTCTAGAGTCACTGGAAAACGTCAATTCCACACCACGATCCGATACACCTGGTGATGAAACTGAAGTATCAATTGCATCTACCTCAGAATCGGTGATATTGGAAGCAGACGAACCAAACAACGACGTTGATCCCGAATCAACTTTGCCAGAAGAACCTGATACCCCAAAGAGGCGTTATCCAGACAGAATCAGGAAGCCTCCTCAAAGACTGAACTTATAATTGCTTAACTTCAGCTAATGTATCTAGCAACTGTAATTGTAAATATGTTACTTAATTATTAATCGAATGTTATGTACTGTTTAGCTAAAAGGGGAGGAATTGTAGTGTATGTACTTTGCAGAAGGAACTATATTCTGCAGCCCCTATATACTGCAGTACCAGTAGTGACCACCCCTGTATATAAGCCTGTATAGTAACTTTGCATAGTAGTTCCAGTTTGTCTCCACTCAGTAAAGACCTGTTGTAACCAACTCCTGCAGTCCGTGTCTCAATTACACATGGACATAATAATTCCAAAAGTAATGAACTACTTTTTAGCACCATTTGCCTGATATAGGCAGCTGCCCGTGCTAAGCCTGGGCAGTGTATAGTGAACACCAATGATGTAACAATCTTTTCTGTCGGTCCCGAGGGATTTCATTATAGTGAAGTTCGACTGTATAGTTTATTAAGTTATTTTCTGGATATTTCATATGTCTTAATTAAATGTTGTAGCCAGGGTAATCAATTCTACAAGAGAGTATTCCAAACACACGTTGCAGCATTATTACATTTGTAACATGACAGCCAATGTGACATCTCCTAGAGTCCCAATCTTCAGTATTCAGCTGATAGCTCAGCTTAAATATTGTCAACATTTCCAGACTCGAAACTACTAGATGGCATGCTGAAACAGGTGGAGACATCTGCCTCCTGTTATCAGCTCCTCTTTCGAGCTGACTGTGGATATGTCTTTGTGGCGCACACTATACTTGGGGGAGGAGTGGTGCAGCAAAGGAGTAATCACTAAATCCCATGCCATGCCCCAGGGAAAATACCCCTTCATTATTATTCAGTATTATATTATTTGGCATTATAGTTAAAAGGTTAATCTTCAAATGAAATGCTTGCAGTCACAGAGGAGTTAGGCCTCTTCATTAGAGATTTGTTCAGTGCATTTTTTAATGGGTTGAAAATGGGCCCCATGTGGCCAATAAAAATTAAATAAACTCTGATTAAACTACCCTGGTGGAATAATCTATAGTCTAGATTTGAAAGAAATGCTTCTTGCCTTGAATTAGCCTACACTTCACATTGTGTATGTCTCTTCCTTATTCTATGCAGAATTGACCCTTTAAGATAGTCCTGTAAGTTCTGGACATCAGAACTAATCGTCTGAGCCTTGGGAAACTGGCATCAGGCATCAGTAATCAAGTACTTTGCTGCTGAATTTTAAAATCAAATCTGCAAATGTATGAGGCAGTCAAACTTTTAAAAAACAGCTCACAGTAAAGAGATACTGATTGGTCCTGTTGAAGGTAACAGAGAAATACACCAGACTTACTTTGACGCCAGCTTAAGGTGGGCTTTCAAGTTATTAACAGTCTTCATCATAATATCAGATAAATCACCTGCAACCCACAGCTATGGAACTTAGAACAGCAATAAAAACTAGCTTCTCAAACAACTCAGAAAGTTGATCCAGTCAGTAGTTCAGTGATATGGACCAGGACGGTCCCAACTTCAATCCCAGGGCTGTGCTGGGTCCACTGATCTCAGCCAGGTCAGCGGCAGGGATGCCACAGATAGCCTCAGCTCCACTGGGTTAGGGAGGGGCAAATGAGCCAGAGTTCCTACTCCTGACACTATCCAGTGACACCCTACTGCAGCGTCATAGGGTCATAACGGCACAGAAGGAGGCCATTCGGCCCATCGAGTCCTTGCATATGTATGGATATTAAATGAAGGTAGAATCGACCTCAGCTTTGAGTAATCCATGGTTAAATGGCTTGCCAACACTCACTGTTCAGGGTCACAAATGAATCATGTCCATTTGCGCAAAGTACTGGGAGACGCTTGGTGGCCATGGAATCATGTTCCAATGAGCAGTTAACAGATTTAGGAGAGGGGGGAGAAAGGGAGAAAATGAGTGGAGAAAACTAAAAGGAAAAAAACACTTCACTGAGTGCTGCTCTCTCTGTGACAGTGGAAAGCTTGTTGCTCTATTCCACTATTTAAGAGAGGAGGGAGACAGAAGATGGGGAACCAGTTAGCCTGACATCAGTAGTAGGGAAAATGCTAGAATCTATTATTAAGGACGTAGTAACAGGGCACTTAGAAAATAATAATAGGGTTGGCCAGAGTCAACACGGATTTATGAAAGGGAAATCATGTTTGACAAATCTGTTAGAATTTTTTGAGGTTGTAACTAGCAGAATAGATAAGGTGGAACCAGTGGATGTGGTTTATTTGGATTTTCAGAAGGCATTTGATAATGTACCATACAAGAGGTTATTAAACAAAATTAGGGCTCATGGGATGGGGGTAAGGGCCTCAGCTATTCACAATCTACATCAATGATTTGGATGAGGGGACCAAATGTAATATATCCAAGTTTGCTGATGATACAAAGCTGGGTGGGAATGTAAGTTGTGAGGAGGATGCAAGGAGGCTTCAAGGGGATATAGACAAGCTAAGTGAGTGGGCAAGAACATGGCAAATGGAATATAATGTGGAGAAATGTGAAGTTATCCACTTTGGTAGGAAAAATAGAAAAGCAGAGTATTTTTTAAATGGTGAGAGATTGGGAAATGTTGGTGTTCAGAGGGACCTGGGTGTCTTTGTACACAAATCACTGAAAGTTAACATGCAGGTACAGCAAGCAATTAGGAAAGCAAATGGTAAGTTGGCCTTTATTACAAGAGGATTTGAGTATAAGAGTAAAGACGTCTTACTGCAATTATATAGGGCCCTGGTGAGACCACACCTAGAGTATTGTGTACAGTTTTGGTCTCGTTACCTAAGGAAGGATATACTTGCTATAGAGGGAGTGCAGTAAGGGTTCACCAGACTGATTCCTGGGATGGAGGAATTGTCCTATGAGGAGAGATTGAGTAGACTAGACCTATATTCTCTAGAGTTTAGAAGGATGAGAGGTGATCTCATTGAAACATACAAAATTCTTACAGGGCTTGACAGGGTAGATGCAGGGAGGATGTTTCCCCTGGCTGAAGAGTCTAGAACCGGGGGTCACAGTCTCAGAATAAGGGGTCAGCCATTTAGGACTGAGATGAGGAGAAATTTATTCACTCAGAGGGTGGTGAATCTTTGGAATTCTCTACCCCAGAGGGCTGTGGAGGCTCAGTCATTGAGTATATTCAAGACAGAGAGCGATAGACTTTTGGATATTAAGGGAATGAAGGGATATGGGGATAGTGCAGGAAAGTGGAGTTGAGGTAGAAGATCAGCCATGATCTTATTGAATGGCGGAGCAGGCTCGAGGGGCCAAATGGCCTACTCCTGCTCCTATTTCTTATGTTCTTTTATCATGCCTGGTAAATTAACAAGAAACAGATTGAGGTAATATAGAGATTTCCTGTTCTTCAGTTTTAAATCTTGAACTCTTTTTGCCATATATTTTAGTTTTCTTTACATTATAGACTTTAGTTATTTAAGCTGTCTATTTAGCAAGACTCGCATCTTTAGGTTTGGAGTACGTTCGCTCTGTGTGTGGCACAGACGCAGTAAGGAAACAGCAACCCAAACTTTAGACTCTTGTTATCTTTGTCTTTTGCTGCTTCACTGTTTCATTTGAAACCTAAACTATTGGTGCTGGTTTTATCTTGCACAAATCCATTAAATTTAAACAAATGTATTTAAGATCATCTAACTGAAAACGAAATCCTCAGGGGTGCATTAAGGAGGAGTCTCTCAGCTCCTTTTACTGCAACAAATTACTAAATGAAAAATGAGCCACTGAATTGGTTAACAGTGCTTCAATCCGTAAACTGGATTATTTCCTATCATAATTTACAATTAAATAAGCTTACTCAGCAGAAAGCATTTAGCCTGAATTGTTGTATGTTTCTCCTTATTTCTCTCTCCCTTCCTTTCCTGAAGACACTGGGGTACAGTAGATTTTTACCATCTCTAGGCCAAGATCGATACACCCAATTATCATGCTTGAATTGCCCCCTGGTTGAGATCAGCACAGATGGGGATCAAACCAAGGTCGTAAATCGTGAGCAGGATAGTAGCAGACTTCAGGACAGACTGGTGAAATGGGCAGACATATGGCAGTTGCAATTTAATGTGGATAAGTGTGAAGTGATGCACCTTCTCAGAAACAACATGGCGAGGCAGTATAATCTAAATGTTATTAATTTGAGTAGGATGCATATTCACAAATCTTTGAACGTGGCAGGGCAAGTTGATAAGGTGGTTAAGAAAGTGTATGCAAATAGAGGCGTTGAATATAAAAACAAGTCATGCTAAACCTTTACAAATCTCTGGTTTTGCCTCAGCTGGAGCATTGTGTTCCATTCTGGGCACTGCACTTTAGGAAGAATATCAAGGCCCTGGAGAGGGTAGAGGAGATTTACCAGGATGATACCAGGGATGTGAAGAGATTAGAGAAGCTGAAATTGTTCTTTTTAGAACAGAGAAGGGTAAGGCGAGACCTAATAGAGGTATTCAAAATTATGAGGGGTTTTGATAGAGCAAGTAGGGAGGAACTATTTCCTCTGGTAAGTGTGTCGGTAACCAGAGGTCATAGATTTAAAATAATTGGCAAAAGAACTAGAGGGGAAATGAGGAGAAATTTCTTCATGCAGAGGGTTGTTAAGATCTGGAATACACTAATTGAAAGGGTGGTGGAAGCAGATTCCATAGGAACTTTCAAAAGACTAATTTGCAAGGTTATGGGGAAAAAGCAACGGTGTTGGACTAAACTGAACAGCTCTTTCAAAGAGCTGGCACAGGCACAACAGGCCAAATGGCCTTCTTCTATGCTTCTATCATAAGGGATGATTCTATGATCCGATGCTTCCAACAGGGACATGCACTCACAGAGTGCGCAGCACGGGACATCACAGATGACACATTTGTGTTCCCTGTGAGAGTCACTCCCTGTATCATATTGTGCCATTTTTCCTATTATCAAACTCTAATTTGAATACCTTGCCCAAATATGAGTTGAAATATACAAAGTCCACTGTCACTTCTGGTGGTAAATGCTGGAAGTGGCAGAAGGACAGGGAGTAGGTAGAACTATTCCACAGCCCATTCTCTGCCCTGGGCCACCCCGTTGCAGCCCAAAGTTGAGTGGAAAGTCCAACCCATGCAATTTCACTTATTTGCCATCACTTTTTTTGTGAAAGCATTTACCCTTTTTCTGTGAGTTTCACTCCATTTTAAAAAAATTCGCTGGGCTAGAGAGGCAAATAAAATCAGCCAATCATTATCCAGTGACGTGGCTGGTGGAAAGTGTGTGTGTAGAAAGAATTGAGTTTATAGGAACAGGAGTAGGCCCTTCAGCCCCTTGAGCCTGTTCTGCCATTCAATCAGATCATGGCTGATCTGTATCTTAACCCCATCTACCCGCCTTGGTTCTGTAACTCTTAATACCACTGCAAAACAAAAATCTATCAATCTCAGTTTTGAAACTTTCAATTGACTTTGCCGCAACAGCTTTTGCGGGGGGTGGGGGGGAGGGAGTTCCAGATTTCCATTATCCTTTAAGTTCGGTTGCGATGTTCTTGACGGTGAAATGCTCAACTGACATTCAGTGCTTAAGTTCACACATGAAGAATGGTCACTTGGCCAAGCTGCTGGAGGGCGGCAGGAATTCATGAAACCAATGGAACCTTGCTAACCTGCAGGCGTCAGCGCCTTCAAAAGAAGAGGAGAGAGAAGGGACGCAAATTGGAAAGACAGAAAAAAGAAGAAACTATGGCTGAAATTCCAGGGCAGACCTTTTAGGGACAGATCTGGGTGAGTCAGGGCATTTGCATATTGCAGGCAGGCCTGTGTCAGGTGGAGCGAGGAACTTCACCATGGCACCCTGCTGCAGCATAATTGGGACGTCCTGTGCTGACTATAGTTCTTAAAAAAAAAAAAAATCTAAATTGCAGCAGTTTCCCTACTGCAATCAATTGCGCATCGATCAATATTTTAAATGTTGTATGCCGGGGCCTCACAGGCATCCCTTGTGTCCAGCATTGCTAGGGTGCAAATGGCGGGAAGTACGTCATATGACATATTACCCTCCTTTGCATGGTATCATGATATGCCTTCCCATTTGTGGGCAGGAGTATTACGTGCCTGGAATTTCTGAGGGGAAAACAAACCTGGTGAATCCGGGTCTTGCCCCAAATTCCACGCCCAGAAACATTCCTTTCGCAGCTCCAGCTAGGCAGAATTGCATCCTCATACTTCCATTTCAATGGATCTGCAGTCCATAGAGATACATGCTTTTCTCAGTGGTCTGATCTTGCCGATGCTATACTCAAATTTCACCCAAAAACATCCCAGCAGCAAAGATGATGATGATCTACACACAATAACATAAAATGCAACCATATGCAATATGTGAGTAACGTGAGTGCTTTTAATAGAAAATGTCTACCCAATTGTTTGGCTAAATCATTTGTAAGGGATCTTCTGCAGTCATATTTCATCGCAAATACTGTTATTTATGGAGCAGAGCGGCCTTAACAAAGTCAATGTGCTAGCATTCTGTACTGTCACAATAACCCGGGACTGCAACACTTTGTGATATAACTGTATTGTTTACAGCTCACTCATTAATAGAGAGAATTTTGTAACTTTCCACCTCACTGTAACACGTCACACACGGCCCTCAAGGGCAGTATCTCGGGTAGTAGAAATCTGGAACTCGCTCCTTCAAAAGGCTATGGATGCTGGATCAATTGATATTTTCAAGACTGAGCTCGCTAGATTTTTATTAAGTAAGGGTATCAAAGGATTATGGTTCAAAGGTGGGTAAATGGGGTTGAGGTACAGATCAGCCATGATGTAATTTAATGGTAGAACAGGCTCGTGGCGCTGAATGACCTACTCCCGTTCTTATGTTTTTTCATTTATTATTTTGCTTGGAATTACAGGCACAGACCTGCACCCATATATACCTTCTCATTCAGCAGCAGTTTCAATGGCAACGTCAAGCTACATTATGCGCTCCGACCCATAGGCTACGGAGTATTGGAACATCCTGCGAAAGACCCTTTCTTGCGACTGTAGCCCTCCAAAAAAGTTAGTGAAAAGTTAGTCAAAAGAACATAAACTCAACTTAATGTTTCATTCAAATCTCTCTCCAACTATGTGTCCCTACTTTCAACTTTTGCAGTACAAAGAATAAAAATAACCAAACAATTTCCTAGGTACAATAAGAACCAAGTTAGCTGTTGTATTTTATTTATTGCAACTTCCTTTACCTGCACGTGGCTGCTTTGAACCATGTTTCAAAGACTGTTTGCTGCTCTGTATTCAACAGACATTTCTGGCCAGCCAATCACTTAGAATGATTATACCTTGTCTAACTGTCAGCAGCTTTATCATTTCCAGACAGATGCCTGCCCCATCTGGTAGCTAACTAGTACATTTTAAAAGGGATGGGGGGGGAAGGTGGATGAAAAATAAGGTTTTGTTTTCTATTGAGAATAGGAACTGATTAATACTAGAAACTCTTAACTGCTAAATGGGTTACAGTGCATTACATTGATACATATATGTAAAATAAAACCCTCTCTGTACCGCAACAAAAAGGGAATGCTTGCTAAACAGAAGCCACTAAGAAGAGAGCACACTTCAAAGAACAGAAGCCTGAAAAATACCCACCGTAACCTTGTCCGCGCTGGTGATAAAGAGAATGAGCCAGTCACGGCGCTAATTCAAACGAGCCATCATAGAGCACAATGAGAACAATCCACTTTTCCAGCTTTTACACGTCAGGAACAAAAGACCAATATTCATACACATTCTCATTCAATGGCAGTTTCCATGGCAACCTGGAGCTACATTATGCCCTAAGCTGAATTTTAAAACCTGTTGAGCCTCTTGCAGATTTATAATGACATGTTGCTTTTACAAAGTCACTAATAATATGTAAACAGTAAATGGTAACAGATGGCTGTTATTGAGATGTACAATTAGCAGCTAAAAATGTCATACAAGTGAGGTGACAAGATGTGACTCTGATAGGGTGCAGTTCTGGGGGAGACATTCAAGGTGATTTATTCGACAATAAAATCTAAAACACACTCAGGTTACTTTCTGTCGTGTTTGTTTCTGAAGTGTTTTTAATTTTTTCTTTGGTTTTTGCTTCAGTTAGAGGAGCTGTGAACATTTGTGGCAAGTCAAGTTTGCAATCCCAGAATCCTGTATCCTGGCATCTGGGCCAGTCTAATAACTCCAAAATTCCACAATTCATAGCCTAAAACTACTGGGATATCACAATTACAGAAGTGACACAACAGGAAGAACAAAGTTCACCCAAACAGAAACTCAGTCGGAGGGAGGAGCAGAAGAATTAGAAAATGTGCCTTAAATGGAGAAAATGGCAGGTAAGAGAGAAGAGGAAAAATCGAAGAGCTATCACAGGATAAAGTGGAGAGCAGCAGTGTTTGAAAGTCTGATACTCACTGGTGAGTGTGGCTGGAAAGTGGGGCAGTGCCAATATGTGCCACAGGCTTTCAGAATTAAAAGAGGCCCTGCTGTATAGAATCCTGTATAGAGTATTATGTTCCCACTGTAAGACTCTCTAAAAGGAAATGTGCTCTCAGAAAAGTGAAGTTAGTCAAACTTCCACCAGCAGATACAAAATGCTTCCAGTGAAGCATTAAAACAGATGTAAAGTACTTGTGGGATGCCATGAACATGTGATTTTATATGTATATACAGAGAGACAGTGATAAAATGTGTGTGTGTGTGGGGGGCGGAGGGAAAGAGGTGGGCGAAGGAACCGTAAATGTTCTCAGGATTTTATAACCCTTTATTTGAATTTGTACTGCTCCACTGTTTAAGATCTGTGGTATTCTACAGAGCAGTCTAGGAATAATCAGATGCGGAAAATCGTTCAAAACAGGAAATCTTTCTCAATGTAATTAATCATAGGCTGCTCTATAAAGTACCGCAGAGATCTTAAAGAGAAAGACATTTTAACATTTTAGTTGAGACACTTCAGCAGAACAGTCCTGAAGAGGAGTTTTAGATGTTGATCAAATTGCTGTGTATTTCCGGCAGGTTCTGTTTTTATTTCAAATTTCCGGCACTTGAATTATTTTTTTCCCTCTTTTACCTTATTGGTGTTTGTTCTGCTGAAGTGAAACAAGCCATAACGCACAATTTATTAAAAATATTACAGAACCAGTGATATTACACTGGGCAGGGACAGTCAAAGATCATGGGGTTAGTGCTCGGATATGTAACAGTTTCGTCAGCTCAACCTAATTCATACACCTCAACCCTGATATTTACGGGGAGACGGGGTGGGTGCAGGGGAGACTGAAAATGGCCGAAGAACCCGGCAAGGCTGGGGACGCGGAGGTCTTAACGGCAGGACCTCATTAACATTTTTAGCTCCGTATCCTGTCCAATAGCCGGCCAAATGAACAGGCTGGCTGGCGGGCGGTAGGGAACCCCAGTGGCAGGAGGCCGCAGCCGGGGACCGTGGCAAGGCCTGTGATCAGTTGCGGGGGGGGGGGGGGGGGGGGGCAGAGAAGCCTACGATCGGGGCTGGGGGGAAAGGCTTCCCTGATGGGCCAAGGTCCGGGGAGAAGCACTCCTGTTCCTCCTGGCCCACAAGGAGCACTTACCTTGTGGAGCCGGCAGCTCCCACCTCCCTTTCACTGCCGAGTTTCCCAACCCATGGGAAAGTTGGTGAGGGTGACACAGGATGCTATCAGGTGCCGGCTTGGGTGGAGACACTGCCTATGATGAAACTTGGTCCTCCAAGCCGACAAAAATAAAAGAGGCATCACTGTTAAAATTTTGCAGGTTTTGCGTTCGATATTCTCTATAGTTCAGTGTTCACTAGTCAGTCCTGTTAGCAGACTTCATGTTCCTTATGATCCAGAGTGCGCCTTTACTGCTTAATATCTAATTAAACAAAGGAGTGACCTGGGAACCGTAACCTTTGTTATGTGTGTTGGCTGCTGTAATCTTGAACATGAGGCCCTGTGTGTTCTCCTGCCTTTACAGAAAGTGGACTGAAAAGCACTCTAGTGAAATGAGGCACAAACCAGCAACCTGGTTTACAACAGGAAGTACACGAACAAACAGAATAACATTTTCACAGTAAGATCCTCCAATTATCTCTGTTCCATGAAAACAACAAAAACGTAGGCCGGAATTTTGCCAGCGCTCAGAGGATGGGTTCGAAGGTGGGAAAATTGAAAAGATTGACAGCGGGTCGGGATCCTGCTGTCAACCCGCCTCCATGTCAGTTTCCCAAGTGTCGGGTCTGCCCGCGATTTACAGACCCGACACCAAGCGGCGGGTAAGCCAATTCAGATACTTAAGAGATTGTTAAAAGGCACTTAAACACCATTTTACTATGTACTTGCCATTTTACCAGCTTTTTCACGAGGTTCTCGGTGATCGGGGATCACGTCAGGTAAGTAGGTCGGGCTGTCAATGACTCTCCATTCCTCTGAATAGCTGCCAGCTGCAAAAGTGGTATAAAAGCTACCATTTCACAGCTGTTCACTTTCCAATCTGAGAAGCTGGAGCCTTCAGGATTTGGAATACACTTTTCAGCTTTATGCAGTTTGGCAGTGTTTGGAATAAACTTTCTTTCCACTGTCACTTCCTTGGAACAACCTCTCTCACCAATGACAGATCGCTTCTGTCATCTCACCTTCAGCTGCCATCTATTCCAGCAGCATCAGTACCCTTGAAAAAATCTCACCTTGGTCCTCGGAATCACCGCGATCAGACCCAACACCAACATCACCAGGCACACCAGCATCACCAACAACAAGACCAACCTACTCCGCAATCACCTGATGCTGCACAGGACAGAGGGCATCAGCACCCAACCACATTGCTGCCCGGGAGGCCAGGGATAGCCTCACCATGGCCAGATTTACTTTACTTGATGCTGTACACTCTGGCTGCCACATGATGCGCCAGGTTGATGCCACCCCACACCATAAAGCATCCCTGCAATGCTCAAGCCATTCCTTTCAGACTCATCACCATTGCGGAGGGTACCATTATGTCTCACCATTCACTGCAACTCACTAAGCCACTTCCAAAGGTGCACAGAAATCTATCCAAGAACACAAAGGGCTGGATTTTCATTCAGGGGATGTGATGGAGGCGGGACTACAACTTTCGGGGGGCTCAGCAGGCCAATTAAGGGCCACCCGGCAACAGGTGATGTCACAGACTGAAATTTCATCTGTCAAGAGGTTTTAACAGATGAAATATCAGTGTTTGAAAGCTCTTTGAAGCTGTCAAACACTGACAGTCTTACTTCTAACATGAGTCCTTCTCATGAGTCCTTCTCCACAGACTCAGTTAGAAATCTCTCCTGCACAGAAAGCTGAAGGCTGTCACTTTTGACAGTTCGCAGCCATTCTGCTTTCTGTGCCGGTGAGATGAGGGACTCCTGAGACCTAAAGGAAGGAAGGCTGTAAAGGTAAGAAAAGGTCATTTAAACTTCTTTAAACACTTTAGACACACCAAACACACTTACCTTTGCACTCATGCACACATCACTCACCTGAACACCGACATCTCGACCCCTCCAAGTCCTTCAACCCGACGGCCTGCCTCCTCTAACTTGGCGTGGTTTGGAGCCGTCAGGAATCCCACACTTCAACCTTAAAAATAGGGATTAGGCTAAAATCTGCCTGTTAACAGGCAGTTAACTGGCACTAATCCCCTTCCCACCTCGGGGAGGCAGGTCCCAGTGCGGGGCGGGTACCTGCCTCCTTTGAAACTGGCATGGAGGCGGGTTGGGGGCGGGATGGTGTCGGGACCCCCGATTTCAGGATTTTAACCCCCCCCCCCCACGCCTCCAATCCCGCCTCCACGGCCCAATCCTGCCCAAAGTATTCAAAAATAAAGATTTCAATGTTTGGCAACAGATCAACAGAAACTTTACATGAACATCAGTGAAAACACCCAAGTGCCTACCCTTGTGTGTCGTTAGTTGGTATAATTGGACAAGGATGAGGGTGAGTGTGTGGGGTGACTAGTGAGATGGGGAAGTGATAATGTAGATAGAGAGGGATGGGTGGTGGTGCAAGGTAAGTTGGTGTGAGTAAGGATGTGCAGGAGTAGGGTAGGGAAGGCAGAGTGGCACAGCTTTGCAGTAACGTTTCGTGATCTACTGAGATCATTGTGCCATTGCAGCCTGGTCCTCCTGACGACATCCCTGCTTGTGCTCTCCTGTGCAATGTGCAACCAGGCTGCGTTGGTCTCCTGGGGAGGTCTTTTCCGCTCATTGGAAGTGAAGAGAACCTCCCTGCGTACAGTGACACTCTCTATAAGCATATGGAGGGAGTCATGGGAGAGCCTGGGTGCAGCCGTGCACCTCTGTGCCGTGCTTGTCAGTGATTGCAACACTTCAATGCTGCAGAACACTGACAGCAGAACTGTCAAAATGAATGTGACCATGGTCCCGTTAAGGAAAGCAGCTGATCACGCGTCATCAAATGACGTCATCAGGCCTGCTTCCTTTTAATTGGCTTTGAACCTCACAGGGCTTAACAAGGTCAATCAACGGAAGATTCTTCTCACAGAGCGGGATGGAGCCGGGAACGGGGTTGCACCCCGCCACCTACCTCGGCTGTACTGAGCTTGCCTCGGTAGGCGAAATCGTGGCCGAAAACTCTGTTGGCACTCTGTGTTAGCTAAACACAAACTAACAAACCTGTGTTTTCACGCCCAGCCTGATGTCTCAGTGTGAGTCAGAACATTCTCTCATACCTAAATCTGTGTGTGGATAAATGCCTTTCCTGATTTAATTATCCTACGATGGATATTCCATGTTGACTGAAAACAAAGGATAGCAAAAAAAGCTTCTCAATGATAATTAGTTAACTAACTTCAAGGTCTTTTTCAATGTCTCTAAGCTACAGAAACTCATGGATAAACTGTTTTATGGCTGTCCAGTCTCTCTTTGGGTAGCTAATTAACACTTCAAATTACCATGACCACCACCCGTTATTTCACGTCTGCTTGTTAATGTTAAGTCAAAAAATGCTGTAATCCCTTGCGTGTTAACCCCTTATAAGCTGGCAGGAACATTGGGGGTTATCCGGCAGTTTTCTCCCCAAGAAACTTCAGCAACCCACTGTTAACTACAAATAGTGCATCAATAGCATTTTCTAGGCTGTTATATTTATCCAGCAGCAGGTGGTAATGGTCACTCAGAGCAGAGTACCTGTTTTCTTCAAGCAGCACCATTTCGGTGGAGTGCTTTGACAGCAGTATAAATGTATCAGGGCTGGAAAATTCCAATCTCAAGCCAAGGGCCGGTATTTTCCAATTTCACTGAACTGAAAAACAAAGTGAGTGGCCAGCTTGTGCGTCTGTATCTGTGAAGGTCTATGGCTTGTCGCCATGCACCAACTCCACATCTACACTGAAAAAATATACTTTTCTATTGAAGCCAAAAAAAATGGAATTGCACGGCAGGTCAGCTAGTGTTTCAAACAGCAAGATAGGGTGTTCTAGGTGAGAACCATCAACAAAGTTTGGAGCAGTTCCGACAAAGAGCCCTAAGCAAAAAAAATTAACCTTCTTCTCTTTCAAAGGGAAATACATTTACAGCATTTTCTGTTTTAACTGCAGGTTTCCAACATTTGTATAAACATTTTTAACTTGTACTAGACATTTTGGGCTGGATTTTCTCAGCCCCGAGGAGGCAGGTACGGAGGCGGGACTGCCGGGAAAATTGCAGAATTTGGGGGCGGGTGGCAAACCCGCCCCCAACCCGCCTCCGTACCCTCTTGCCAGGAGGCGGGAAGCTGTCCGGCCCCGGGTCCCGTCTCCTCGAGGTGGGAAAGGGATTAAAGCCTATTAACTGCCTGTTAGCAGGTAGTTAACAAGCAGAAAATAGGATTATCTCCATTTATTGTTCCGAAGTGCGGGCTTCCCGACCTCGGGGAACCCCGCCAGGGTGTAGGAGCCAAGTAGGAGGTCTGCCGGGGTCAGAGGGGTCTGAAAGTGCCAAATAGAGATGAGTGATGGGTGCAAGTGTGGAGTGGTAAGTATGTGAGGTGAGTGTAAAGTGTCAGAAAATGTTCACTTACCTTTGTTTCTGCCTACAGCCTTCAGCCGCTGTGGAGCCAGAGTCCCGACATTTCCACTGTAGAGATCACAGACTGGCTATTGGATCCTCCGATCCAACAGTCATCTGATTTCTACAAAGTAGAAAGGTTTGATGAGTCCTGAACACAAGGCCTCATCAAACTACACAGAATGTCAGTGTTTGACAGCTTCATAGAGCTGTCAAACAATGACATTTCTTCTTTCAAAACTTCTTGACAGATGACACGTCATACTTTGACGTGCTCTGTCATTGACTTCCACCTAATTGGCTTGTTGAGCCCGCTTAACAAGGTCAATCAGGGGGAAGATCCCGCTGGTTGGTCAGAGGCTGATGGAGGCGGGACTGAAACCAGGCAAGCAGCAGTCCCACCTCCAACGTGTCTCCATTGAGAAAATCCAACCCTTTGTTCCTTGTTAAGCAATTTCCCTCGGTTAAAATTCAACGCTCCGAGTTTAACTCTGGGCATGAGTGCAGCGAGCAGAGGTCCAGGGCGGGTGGGAAGACTCCATGACACACTGCATGAGGCCCCAGAGTGATTTTAACCCCAGGGCCTTATTTCCGTGTTCGATGTCAGACTCCCGCCTGAACACGGTGGGAATCATTCCCTGGCCGGTAGACAAGAGCATAACATGTTATATTTGGAACATGTTGCTTCTGCAACATTTTAAGGTCCTTTCAGAGACAATGTCATTCCTAAAGAACTCTAACCAGGAATAGGATGGGAGTGTCTTAAAGAAAAAATTGTCATTTTCTGTTGGGAATTGTCTATTTGTCTAGCCATTAAACAAGGGATTATTTTTCCCCTACCCCAAAGTTTTTCCCCTTCTTGAAAAAATCTTTTTTGGAGGGAGATATCTACTGTATTACAGCTGAATTACAGCAGTATTACATTTCACAGACAGAAAACAAACTTCTATAGTCTGTATTTCTCTGGCTGATGCGGTGCTACTGGTTGTAATCAACAGGAACTTTTCAGCAAGGGAAGGTTTGACTAATGCGGTGGTATCAAGCCACTGGATGGTTGCCCAGCAATCTGGTTGCCCACATACTGTTCGGAAATAGCTCATTGTCGGCCCCAGTACAACACTGTTAACCTTTTACAATCCCAACACATGAAGGGCTGGTTTTCCTCTCAGTTCAGCACAAGTCAACAACAGTTGCATAAAACTATTTACAGAATCTCGCAAAGGAACTTTCTTATTATTTAAGCTTGTTGTTCTGCACTCTAGGCCACGCAAAGCTCCTGATTGTTTCTCAGATGCTCCAAATATCCTGTCCTGCGTACTTTTTCACCTCCCTGTACTCTGTTTTGACCCTTGCACTCTCTGTTTTGAAATCAAGACCTTCACAACATTTTTTACTCCTTCTTTAAGAACCTCAAACGTGTATTATTCCTTACTACCCTCAGTATTCCCACACTCCTCTGCAATCTACAGGCTTTTAAACTGCAACCTCTGCATCATCTAACCACTTCTTGATTGGCCTCATATTCTCTCGTATTCTTTTCAATCTTGGTGATGTTGTGCACTATGGGCTTGGCTCTTCACAAAATTCACTGGCACAGCACATTCTCACAATGGTTATTGTGGTAAAAATAAGCCAATAAACCCAAAGTAAAGAGGGTTTTTTGTGCAATAATGACCTTTTGCTCACACCCTGCTGTTAGTAACAGGAATAAACATTTCTGCCCTGTTTTTATTTCCATTATATACTACAGGATATATATAAGAATTTTTACAAATGCCCTTTACAATACTGAATGGAGGCTTGAAAAATGTTTTGATAAAAGCTGCCAAAATCCACATTGCACACTTTGTACCACATCCAGAAACTATGATTGTTAAAATGATTATTGTTGGTTCTGACAATTCAAAGCTGTGAGATTTGTATTTTTCTCTCCTTCCTTGTTACGGGACAAGGCAAAACTTATTCTCTCCTCTCTTAAAGGTTGGTCAAACATTCCATAATTGTCAAGTTTTGTTTGATAACGCTCCTGTGAAGTGCCTTGGGACACTTTACTGCTTTAAGGGTGCTATATAAATACAAGTTGTTGTTGTTGTTGACCTCTGCCCCCTCATTCAAATGCCAATTCCTAATTTTTGGGAGGCAGTTTAACCCCCACGCATTCCCACCCATGATGGGCGGGAGACTGTCGGGGGGAGGTTAAAAATTCCGTAACCCGACCGCAACCCAGGGAAGTGGACGTGAGTCTAGATTTGGATCAGCCATGATCCTATTGAATGGCGGAGCAGGCCCGAGGGGCCGTATGGCCTACTCCTACTTCTTATGTTCTTATGTAACCCACCGCATAAGCACCTGCTGCCATTTTTATGATGGAGTTCTGCGTGGCGTGTCTGTGTCCCGCTCGCGAGAGGTTGGGCACCTTATTATAATATTTAAATCAGGGTCCCATAGTGCAGTTGGGAGCCTGATTTAAATTTAATACTGGCCGGCTGACTTTCCCAGGGCTCAGGAAATCTAGTAGCTAAAAGGAGGCGGGAGCAGCCTGTCAATCTACCGGCTGCCAGGCGGGAAACAGAGTAAAAACATGACCGCTAGGTCTAGACTCTCCAGCCAGTGGAAACAGCCTCTCAGCATCTGCCTTGTCCAGCCCTCTCAGAATTTTATACGTTTCAATGAGATCACCTCTCATTCTTCTAAATTCTAGAGAATATAGGCCCATTTATACTCAATCTCTACTCATAGGACAGCCCTCTCATCCCAGGAATCAATCTAGTGAACCTTTGTTGCATCCCCTCTAAGGCAAGTATATCCTTCCTTAGGTAAGGAGACCAGAACTGTGCACAGTACTCCAGGTATGGTCTCACCAAAGCCCTATATAATTCCAGCAAGACTTCCTTACCCTTATACTCCAAACCCCTTGCAATAAAGGCTAACATACCATTTGCCTTCCTAATTGCTTGCTGTACCTGCATGTTAACTTTCTGTAATTCGTATACAAGGACCCCCAAGTCCCTTTGAATACCAACATTTACTAGTCTCTCATCTTTTATAAAATATTCTGCTTTTCTATTCTTCCTACCAAAGTGGATAATTTCACATTTCCCCACATTATACTCCATCTGCCACCTTTTTGCACACTCACTTAGTCAGTCTATATCCCTTTGCACCCTCTTTGTGTCCTCCTCACAGCTTAATTTCCCACCTAGCTTTGTATAGCCGGCAAACTTGGCTACATTACACTCAGTCCCCTCATTTACGTCATTGATATAGATTGTAAATACCTGAGGCCCCAACACTGATCCTTATGGCACTCCACTAGTTGCACCCTGCCATCCCAAAATTGACCTGTTTATTCCTACTCTCTGTTTCTGTCCATCAGCCAATCCACAATCCATACTACTGTAATATACTTTCCTGGTCTGCAATTCTCAACCATACACTAGGCAGTGCAATTACTCATTAGGCCACTGGGGAATTATAAAACTATGGGGGAGAAATTCGGCATGTTAGCGCCTCCCGTTAGCGCCTGGGGGGGGGGGGCGCTAAAAAAGTGCTAATGGGCTTGCGGCGGGGCGCGGCAAATCCATCGCCGCACATGAGATTCACCCGGGATTTAGCGCTGGCACTAACATTTAGCGCCTAGGCCTTTAGTGGCTCCCAGATCGTGACATCAATTACTTTGGAACGCCCCGTTAATGGACCAGACGCAAAACTGACATTCGCCGCTGTCTTAGCGCCTGGCCTGAACAACGGCAGGAAGAGGAGGCATGATGCATTTGGATGGCCGCTGTCGGAGTGGTATTTAAAGGGATCAACATCCAGTTTCATTTTAGTCGCCAATCAAAACTGCCTTCTCAGTTTGACATAGCAAGACAGCTGTTTTCAGTGAGTTACTTTCAGGACCTTTTTTTTAATTCGTTCATGGGATGTGGGTGTTGCTGGCAAGGAAAGCATTTATTGCCCATCCTTAGTTGCCCTTGAGAAGGTGGTGGTGAGCCGCCTTCTTGAATCGCTGCAGTCCGTGTGGTAAAGGTACTTCCACAGTGCTGTTAGGGAGGGAGTTCCAGGATTTTGACCTAGTGGAACCTCCCAGTCTGCAGCAGGAGACATATCTAACATCTTGCAGTTCGCCGTCCATCGCTGCATTCGGGAGGTCACAGAGGCTCTCTGCAGAAGGAGAAGGGACTACATTTCCTTCCCCATCACTAGAGAGAAGCAGGACGAGCATGTATGTGGCTTTGCCAGGACAGCAGGCTTCCCCATGGTGCAGGGCACCATTGACTGCACCCATATCGCTCTGCGTGCACCCCGTAACAATCCTGAGGTCTTCCGTAACCACAAAGGCTACCACTCACTTAATGTCCAGTTGCTGTGTGACCACAGACAGCTAATCCTCACCACCAATGCCCGCTATCCTGGCAGCAGCCACGATGCCTTCATCCTGCGCCAGACCAGTATGCCAGTACTCTTCCAGCCATCACATCAAGCTCGTGGCTGGCTGGTTGGAGACAAGGGCTATCCACTCTCCACCTGGCTCATGAGTCCCCTCCGCAACCCCAACACTCCTGCCCAGCACTCATATAATGAGAGCCATGCTGCCACCAGGAACATCATCGAGCAGACCATTGGGGTGCTCAAGCAATGGAGCCCTCCAGTACTCAGCTGAACGGGTGTCCCTTTTCGTCATGGTGTGCTGCATGCTGCACAACTTGGCCATCATGAGAGCCCAGCCATTGCCACCAGGCATAGCGGGACCACCTCAGGAGGAGGAAGAGGGAGAGGAGGAGGACAAGGAGGAGGAGGAGCATCAGGAGGAGGAGTAACAGGAGGAGGAACAGCAGCAAGGGAGGAGGCAGCCACTCAATCGGCCTTCTGGAAGGGCAGTCCGTGACTACCTCATTGGGCTGTGGTTCCAAGAAATTCTACCCCACATCCCGGTTGCTCACCACATCCCCATCATTCAATCCATTTCGCATGCCATATCACAGCGCAAAGCTGAAATGAGGGAGCGCAAATTCTGCAAAAATCCATTAATAAATTTATCAACATTCAGTAACACATATATACTACAATATTAACTAATCATCCTTGTGCAAACCCTTACTTCCCCTCTTTACAATGCCTTTTCCTAATCTACTGCTCCTACGTGGCCTGTACCCAGTGGCTGCAGCAGGGCTGGTGGAAGGCTGCTGAGTGTCGGTGCCAGAGATTACAAATGGCCTTGCAGGACACCCTCGACCAGCTCTGAACCTGGAAGGCCTGGCTGTACACTGCAGCACCTTAGGCTGGGCGGTGGCAGTCTGGCCTGGCTGGATGACAGGCAGTGACAAGGGCAATGGCGAAGTGGCAGTGGTGGGAGCAGGACTGCTGTCATCCTGAGACAGGACAGCAGGTTCCTGCTCGACTGACACACTACCACTCCCCCGGGGCAGCACCTCAGCATCTGGAGCAATCTGCTGGAGCACAGATTGCTGGGCTGCAGCGACACCGTGAGATACCCGGTGGACTGTGGTGGACCCAGCGATGATGCCACGCAAGCTCTAACAGCTGCCATCAAGCTGAGACTGCATGAGAGCAGTCTGAGACTCGATGGCAGCAACCATTGACTGCATTACAGCACTAAGACACTGCGTGGCTTTTGCCTGTCCTACAATGTATGCTGCCACATCGCCCATGACACATGGCATGAGGCCTGGGTCCCCATGGTCTCTCGGGGTCCACCATCCTTCGCAGACTGCCAAGGATGGGCTCCATGGTGTGCACAGAGCTCTGTGCAATATTGGAGGCAGACTCATCCACGCTCCTTACCATTTCCGACAGGCTCTTGGGCACCCTTGCCATTGCAACTATCATCTCGGTGTGAATGCCCATCACCCTTCTTGTGAACGCCTCCCCATAGAGGTCCTCATCTGAGTCCTATGCAGCAGAACTTGCGCGCAATCTCGCCCTCCGGGGAGCTGGCTCCCGAGCTACCCTTTCCCGCTGGTCTTGCTGCAGCCCGCTCATCCCCGGTGCCTCACCCAGTGCAGACCCCTCTTCTAAACTTGCCTCTAAAGATCGCGTAGTCCCAGTATGTGAGGTGGTGCCTGCGGCTGAGACGTGCAGTGACGCGGTGCTTGCTTCCTCCTCCTCTTCTCTGGCCTCACTCTCACTGGGAGGCTCAGTTACAGGCTGGTCAGCTGGTTGCTGATTACCTGAATGCATAAAGGCACAAGACTCGCATTAAGGTGAGGGCAGGGGAGCAGGAAGGGAGCAAGGAATGCAGACAGTATAATGAGCTGGAAAGTGGGAAAGGCTTGTGGTATGAGGGGGAAGTGGGATGAGAGAAGGAGAGGGGATGAACATACCATTGTTGTCCCCAAGGGGGTCAATGTCACCGGTGGCCATGGCGCCCACTGATCTGCAGCACTCGATTCTCCAGTGCAGTCAGTGGTTGGGTGTTGGCTTGTACCCCGCCTGCTCCCTCCTGTTGTGAGCCACCTTGGCCTGCAAGAGAAAGGAAAATGTGTGAGAGAATGTGCAGCTATGTGTTTGGGAGATGTGCCTGCCATAGTTGAATAGCTGTGATTGTAGGCAAGGCGTGAAATGTGGATGTGAGTTTGAGTAGGTGGAGATGCTTGGTGGGTGAGTGGTGGGTGTGGTGGTTTGTGCAGTGTGTACAGACTTGAGGTTCAGATGCTGGTATATAGGACTTGTTGAAGCATGTACTCACCCTGACCACCCGAGTGAGGTCGTTGAAGTTTTTACGGCACTGTGTGAGGATCCCGAGGACCACACTGCTGGCCAAGACATCCTGGGCCACTTCCCTCCACGTTTCCCTGAAGACCTGGGGCAATGGCCTCATGCCAGTGGCCAAGAACGGCACTGCCCTCCTTCTTTCGACTACCGTGACCAAAGCAGTGAGCTCTCTCCCTGGGACTGGGATCAGCCATGAGGATAAGAGGTGTAGCTGTTGAGTTGCTTGGAGGTTGCCTTCAGAGCCAGCAATGTTGAGAATGAGGTTGTGCTGAATGATTGAACCTCCCCTTTAAGAACTGGAAGGAGCCAGTGTGAATGATGAGTCTCGATTGGACTGCACCTGAAATTGGTTATCGCTCTGCGGGTAGCGCCCCGCTCTCTGTGTGTAGCGCCCTAAGTTAGGTGATTAGCGCTTGATTTAGCGTTCCAGTTCTTTTTTGGAGCACTAACAATCAATTTAGCAGAAGGTCAGAAGGATTAGCGCCTAATTCTACAAATTCTTAAAATTTAGCGCCCCAATTTATCTTTATCTTTAGTGTGTAGATTTTCATTTCATTTTCTTCTTTTATCTTTAGGTTTCTTCCTAAGCCATATTTCATTTCCTTGGTGAGAGAGTAGAATGGCAAAGCTTCTACCAGTGCTTCTCTGGAACCAAATGTTTGGAGAGGCACAAGAGTAATTTGAGATGCATCAGCTTCTGATTTTCCCTCCCTCATTCACACCGTTAATAAACTAGTCTGCGAGCCAGCTCTCCAACTTGGGCATCAATCTCCAGATGTCAGTGAGAAGAACTTTCTGGTATCAACTAACTGAATTTTTTCTTCATTTGATGCCCGGGTCATTGTTAGACCGTTTCAGATAAGAGACAACCACAAATTGTGGGATTGGAGTCAGGCATAGGGGTGGCAGGTTCCCTTCCTTGAAGCACATTAGTTAGAACAAACAGTTGTTTTTTTTTTCAACAATATGGCAGCTTTCATAATCATTTTCCTGGTGCTGGCCCACAAATCGGATTTTTTAAATTCAATTTCACAACTTGCATGGTAAAATTTGAGCTCACAGTCTACTGGTTGCTAGTACAGTAACATAAACACTATATCAGCACAATTATTGTTCCACCTTGTGGCACAATACATCAGTGTGCTATCTCTGCGCCACAATCTTAGCATGATAGTGCCTTCAGGTCCTTGATAAAATCTGTATTATCTCTGTACTGACATACGTGCTGATATTGTACTGCAAGTGTTTTTTTAACCCCTTCAGCATTGGTGCCAAGTTTAGTATGTCACATACTATACAGGCAGAAGGTACAAATACTTATTAATGCATCACAAACATTACCACAATGGAATTCCATAGAAATACATTGGTATCACTGAGGTGCCAAAGTGATGGCATAATACAAAAATAGTTTAAGAACTGGCTAAAAAAAGGTAGTGCTTTTTTTAATTTATTCACAGGCGTGTGGACGTTGCCAGCAAGACCAGCATTTATTGCCCACCCCTAATTGCCCTCAAGAAGGTAGTGGTGAGCCATCTTCTTGAATATAACTGAGTGGTTTGCTCGGCCAATTCAGAGGACAGTTAAGTATCAACCACTTCCAGGCCAGGCCAGGTAAGAACAGCAGTTTTTCTTCCCTAAAAGGACATTAGTGAACCAGATGGGTTTTTACAACAATCTGATAATTTCATGGTCACCTTTACTGACACTAGCTTTTTATTCCAAATTTATTTAATTAATTATTTGAATTTAAATTCCCTAGCTGCTGTGGTGGGATTTGAACTCACGTACTACCAAATCACTAGTCCAGGCCTCTAGATTACTGGTCCAGTAACATAACTACTCTGCTACCATACACAGTGCTTGCATTCCACAGGGCCAGAGATTCTCAGAAGGGGAGTGTTTCTTTAACAACATTGGCCCAAAAATCCATTGTCATTCCGGCAAAACCTCAACAGGAGACCGACAGAATAGTCGGGAATTAGGCCGTGGCCTGGCACCCAATTTCTGGGATGGCTCTATGTTTCCCTTAGAGGGCCATCAATGTAAGGGGGTGGGGGGGTGCAGGGCTGCGGGGTGTGGACTACCTTCTTTGGGACCCAGCATGTGGTCAACACAAATAAGATCAGGCATACCAGCTGACCAAAGGGTGGATGTGGGGCCTACCTAGCATCATGGCCTGGGCATCTGAAGATTAAAATATTTTTTGAATAATGATTTTATGGCAGCCCCCTTAGAAAGGGACCAGCTGCAAGATGTTTCTGGGGTGGGGTGGGCAGGACAATGAAGGGGGTCAGCAACAGAGGTCTGGGGTAGGTACATCTCAGCACTTGTAGCAAGATAACCTGCCCAAAGATTTTCACAGCTGGTGTCACTTATTTGGGAGCGGGGTTAGGGGCGGGAATGGTTTTTTAAACTTCCTCTAACATGTGATATCGCTATTCTCAGGCACTCTACCATAATTCCACCAGAAACACATTGAAGTCAGTTGTGAACACCATCAGCCATTCAGACAGATAAAATAGTTTTTTTTTAATCTCTATGGTTGTAATAGATACAAACACCTTTAATAAAATCCTGCCTCCGTCGATTTGCTAATTAAACCAAGCTGAGCCTCGATACTCGTTTATTTTTGTATTTTTTTTCTGCACAGAGCTTCTTGGTGATTTCAATCACTGGTTCGATTTACTGTAGAAACCGCTAATGAGCATCTCATCATTTTCAACAGGTATTCTCAGCAGACATTTCTGGCTTGTCACTGGGCAATTTCTATTAGCATCAAATCAGCTGCAGTCAAGCTTAACTACAGCAGTGTTGAATCATTCCGCGTGGTGCTGTGGGACCTGCTGTTATCATCATGGGCTTAGCACAGTGGGAATGGAACCCCACAGATTTCAATGAGGCTCACAGATGCTCCAAAATAGAATGAGTTGGGTCAGCATTCTACGTGTGATTCTCCACAAAGCACAATTCATTATGCGACTGTGCTGTCAGGGGAGGGTAGGGTGTATCAGGCAGGTGCCAAAGGCCTGGTCAACAAGGGAGTGAAAAAACCAGACGGTATGGAATAATTGCTTACTTGGTAAATGCACTGCCCAGTTTACCACTCAACCATACAGCTCTTGGGTTTTATCTCTGGTCTGTGCTGAGTTAGATGATCTTTGCTGGGACAGTATTGCAATTTGGCTACAATTTGGCTCAGCACGTGCAAGCTAGGAAGAAGAAAAAGCAACCAAGGTTCCCACTCCTGGTTGCAATCCAGTTACTCCTGCATTGTTAGATGAGGATTGGGTTCAGCTGTGACACTTTCTGCAAATGCAAGCAGGCAAAATGGGCAAACAGGGCCCGGACTCCCGACCCTTGTTTCCACCACTTCCCAGTGTCACCAACTGAACCAAATGCTGCAAATGAAGGGAGAAGGCCTAGCAACGGCCTCCTCGCCAATTCATCCCAATTGTTGAATGCCTAAGTCTCAGTGGATAACTTTGCCCATTCTTCAGGTCACTGTGGCCCCTTTAAAGTTTCTTATGGTCTTTTCTGGTGCTATGGCGATAATCCTGCTGCAGCATCACTTGGATCTTACTGGGCACACTGAGGGGCTCACATTTGCTGGCAGAAATCCCACCAGGAAACCAGCATGAATATATAATGACCCCTGACCCAGGAAACTCGGCCAGGTTCAGGGCAGTGGGTGGAAATTCTACGCTGACCCTGTAGGGGTGGGATAAGGAAAATTCAGTCTTTAGTGTCTTATAAGGTTGTCTTTGGTAGTATCACAAAAATGTTAAAAGTCAGAACTTGGGAGGTTTCTTTTTCATTTGGATCTTCTATTGTTGAGGAAGCTATAACGTCAGCCATCATGATATGTTAATCAATGTCATAGTGAAAGGTTATTGTCATTTAGTCTTGTACAGAACTTCTTTCCTCCCTGTGCCAAAAAAAACACAGAGAATGCTAATTTACCACAGTCATTCAATGTACCTCTTAGTGGCCAAATTTATACTTCAACTACTTTACCGCACAGATTTTGCCAGCAGCACAGTAAAACAAATGAGACGGCCTCCTGCCTCAGCAGGATCCGATACCCACCAAAAGAGGCAGTTTCTGCAGTTACCTCCAGAAACAATGCCATTCCCGGCAGCAATATAAACATTCCTGGCAAAGGCGGAGGCAGCCATGTTTTCTGGCTGCTGGTGGAATGAGAGGCTCAGCGCACCCGTGAGGATCAGCAGAGCTGGCCTGTATGTATCTTCTCCAATCACGAGGGTAGGTACAGCAGCCAGGTCTTAAAGGCCTGTATCAAGGAAAATTCCCAACATTTTTTTGGCCTGCTAGTTGTTATTAGAAATAGCAGCCAGATGGCCTTTACTCCATTAGTGAAGTCCTGCTCCACATAAAATGAAAACATTTACTTACCTGTAGTAAGTAGAAGTTGCTGATTGCCCCAATTCTCCAATGGGAAGAAAGAGGCACCCTACAACTTCTAACGACCAGTTTGTTTGGGTGGTTGTCAGGGCAGGCATGCGCTGGGTGTAATCTCCAAAAAATGGTATGGGAGGTGTTATAAGAACAGGATGCAGGGAGGATGTTTCCCCTGACTGGGGAATCTAGAACTAGGGGTCACAGTCTCATAAGAACATAAGAAATAGGAGCAGGAGTAGGCCATTCGGCCCCTCGAGCCTGCTCCACCATTCGGTAAGATCATGGCTGATCATCGACCTCAACTCCACTTTCTTGCACTATCCCAATACCCCTTGATTCCCTTAATATCCAAAAATCTATCGATCTCTGTCTTGAATATACTCAATGACTGAGCCTCCACAGCCCTCTGGAGTAGAGAATTCCAAAGATTCAGTACCCTCTGAGTGAAAAAAATTCTCCTCATCTCAGTCCTAAATGGTCGACCCCTTATTGCAAGGGGGATGGAGTATAAAAGCAGGGAAGTCTTGCTTCAGTTATACAGGGTACTGGTGAGGCCACACCTGAAATACTGCGTACAGTTTTGGTTTCCATATTTAAGAAAAGATATACTTGCTCTCGAGGCAGTTCAGAGAAGGTTCACTCGGTTGATTCCGGAGATGAGGGGGTTGACTTATGAGGAAAGGTTGAGAGGCGATCTTATCGAAACATATAAGATTGTGAGGGGGCTTGATCGGGTGGATGCGGGGAAGATGTTTCCACTGATGGGTGAGACTAGAACTAGGGGGCATAATCTTAGAATAAGGGGCTGCCGTTTCAAAACTGAGATGAGGAGAAACTTCTTCACTCAGAGGGTAGTAAATCTATGGAATTTGCTACCTCAGAGGGCTGTGGAAGCTGCAACATTAAATAAATTTAAAACGGAGATAGACAGTTTCCTAGCTGATAAGGGAATTAGGGGTTACGGGGAGCGGGCAGGGAAGTGGACGTGAGTCTAGGTTCGGATCAGCCATGATCCTAATGAATGGCGGAGCAGGCCCAAGGGGCCGTATGGCCTACTCCTGCTCCTACTTCTTATGTTCTTATGAGACTGTGACCCCTAGTTCTAGATTCCCCAGTCAGGGGAAACATCCTCCCTGCATCTACCCTGTCAAGCCCTGTAAGAATTTTGTTTGTTTCAATGAGATCACCTCTCATTCTTCTAAACTCTGGAGAATATAGGCCGAGTCTACGCAATGATGTAACTGCATAATTTACATATCATTTAAAGGTTCCCACCCTGGTTCAGGCAATAGCTTCCCACGCATACTGATGAGAAATGCATGTCAAGCACAAACAGTACACCAGGTTATAGTCCAACAGTTTTATTTGAAATCACAAGCTTTCGGAGCGCTGCTCCTTCGTCAGGTGAAGTGGAGAGATGCATAAAGACACAACTTATATAGTCAGAGAATAATGCCAGATGATTACAGGTAATCTTTCTAACTGCCATTTATCACCCCTCGGCAGAGAGATAATCACAGCGATCAAAGGTGTGAATGGTGTCCAAACAGGTTAGTCAGGAAAACATTACATCAAAGAACAATGAGGTGGGGTCAGAAGGGGTCAAATGTTGCAGATGATGGGATCTGTATGAAAAACAAAAAACAGACAGAAAAACATTTTTTTACTGGATGCGGCCAGACCTGCTGTGATTTCCAGTAAAAAAATGTTTTTTTGTCTGTTTTTTGTTTTTCATACAGATCCCAGCATCTGCAACATTTGACCCCTTGCGATCCCACCTCATTGTTCTTTGATGTAATGTTTTCCTGACTAACCTGTTTGGACACCATTCACACCTTTGATTGCTGTGATTATCTCTCTGCCAAGGTGTGATAAATGGCAGTTAGAAAGATTACCTGTAATCATCTGGCATTATTCTCTGACTATATAAATTGTGTCTTTATGCATCTCTCCACTTCACCTGATGAAGGAGCAGCGCTCCGAAAGCTTGTGATTTCAAATAAAACTGTTGGACTATAACCTGGTGTTGTGTGACTTCTTACATTTGTCCACCCCAGTCCAACACCGGCATCTCCACACCAAAGCACAAACAGGGCAGAGAACTGACTCCATAGCTTTCCCTCTCCCAATACTCCAGAAATGGACAAATGTAGGACAATAGGCAGAGGAAAATTAGCCCGAAGAAATTGCCTTACATGTAATTTGCAGCCAAATATGGAAATTATATTTCATTTACTGTGATCAGAGTTCATCACTATGTGTTAAATACATAATGGGGTAGAAATTCATCTTGGTCAGTAATGCATCGCCCACCTGTTATATGCCCCGCTTGATATTCAGGTCTACTGAAGTCAATGGAACTGAATAATGGGCGGGAAGTATAACAGGCGGGTGATTCGATACAGCCTGTTCTGCACTACCACACAGAACAAATTTCTACCCCTTTGTTAAACCAAAATCGCAAAGGCCTTCTGGTGCTCTCTCAGTGTATTTCCAGCTGGCGTGAAGCAGAAGGCTCTGCAAATGGGCCAGGAGTCAGGCCCCATGTACGGTGGTTCCTGGACTTTGCCTTATGCTGGGAGTGCCTGCTTCACTGGCCTCAATGGAACCCAGGTTGGGAGCTGGTGAGATGAGGTGTACCATCCTCCAGAAGTGCACAAGTGGGCCCCATAGGGAGGATGGGGAATTGGTTCAGACCAGGGAAGTGACCTGGACCCCAAAGAACTGGAAGATATTTTTATATAATAAAAAATTATTGGCTGAAGGGGAGCAAAACTCATTTTTGCAGGAGGAGGCTGGGCACCTTCCCGCTCTGGATGGTAGCCAACACTGGAGTTTCCAGCCTGTGCAGGCTAGCAGATGTCCAAGATGCACCTATAGTGGCCCGGGTACCCGTTGTGCCCATGTAAATGAGGTGTCCTCCCACTGACCCCCTCATACTCTACTAAGGACAGGGCTGGAGTTGCGTTTCCAGCTTAATTGCTAGGATTATGGTCTGTGCAATTTCGGGAACCATGTATAGTTTTTGGTCAAAATCAGAATTCAGCATCAAAGAGGTACAGGTAGAAACGGCTATCTATAGAACATGCTGGTTTGATGGGTCAAATGGCGTGGAAGAACTAACCATCCCATTCTCGCCATCGCTGTGCCCGTTTCCATTTTGTCAGAGTCATCTGAACAGACAGCCCGAGAGGCTGCCTGAAGAGGGCGCGCAGTTGATTTAGATATTTAAATAGACGTCCTATGATGTCATTGGGACCCTGATGCTATTTTAGGCCTAAAATGGGTGCCGTGCTCGCTCCACCCAGTGTGAGCTGGCGATTGGACCGAAGAGGAGTTGACAGGTAAGTTTCACTTTACTTTTGTGGGGCTGGGTGGAGCAGAAGTGATCCTCCTGGATCCACAGAACCTCCCCCCACCACCCTCCGAGATCAAAGCCACACCACGGACCTACTATCTTCTGTTCAATATTGCGGCAGCCTGGACCTGGCGGGCTGCCCCAGGGCATTCGATTTCTGCCTGCAGCCCACCGGCCCAATGCTAATGAGAGCCAGCACTCAAAATGGACCGGGGCAGAGAAATCTTAGGGAAAACTCAGCCAAAATTCCCACTTCTGTCTGCTATTCGGTGACCCTGCTAGAAAGTGTGTGTTTGTGTGAACATCGAGAGATCACAGCAATGGAACGGGCTGTAATGCCAATTGCTGACAATCAGAAGGAATGGTCACTTAGGTGAGGGACTAGAAAGCAGTGGGCATCTGAGGAATCCGTTCCCTAGCCACTGACTCCATTCCTCTCCCTAACATCTGTCTGAGGTTGAACCACACTGTTCGCAACCTAGCTGTCATATTTGACCCTGAAATGAGCTTCCGACCACATATCTGCGCCATAACTAAGACTGCCTATTTCCACCTCCATAACATCGCCCGTCTCCGCCCTTGCCTCAGCTCATCTGCTGCTGAAACCCTCATCCTTGCCTTTGTTACCTCTAGACGTGGCAATTCCAATGCACACCTGGGTGGCCTCCCACGTTCTACCCTACATAAATTTGAGGTCATCCAAAACTCGGCTGCCCGTGTCCTAACTCGCACCAAGTCCCGTTCACTCATCACTCCTGAGCTCGCTGACCTACATTGGCTCCCGGTTAAGCAACGCCTCGATTTAAAAATTCTCATCCTTGTTTTCAAATCCCTCCATAGCCTCGCCCCTCCCTATCTCTGTAATCTCCTCCAGTCCCACAACCCTGCGAGATATCTGCGCCCTCTAATTCTGGCCTCTTGAGCATCTCTGATTTTAATCGCTCAACCATTGGCAGCCGTGCCTTCTGTTGCCTGGGCTCTAAGCTCTGGAATTCCCTCCCTTAACCTCTCCGCCGCTCTACCTCTTTTCCACCTTTAAGACGCTCCTTAAAACCTACCTCTTTCATCTGCCCTAATTTCTCCTTATGTGGCTCGGTGTCAAATTTTGTTTTATAACACTCCTGTGAAGCGTCTTGGGACGTTTTACTACATTAAAGGCGCTGTATAAATACAAGTTGTTTTTGTTGTTGTATTGTTGTTGTATTGTGCACGGTGGCATAGTGGTTAGCACTGTTGCCTCACAGCGCCAGGGACCCGGGTTCAAATCCGGCCTCAGGCGACTGTCTGTGTGGAGTTTGCACATTCTCCCTGTGTCTGCGTGGGTTTCCTCCGGGTGCTCCGGTTTCCTCCCACAGTCCAAAGATGTGCGGGTTAGGTTGATTTGGCTATGATAAATTGACCCTTAGTGTTAGGGGATTAAATACGTGGGGTTACGGGGATAGGGTGGGATATGTGTCGGTGCAGGCTCGATGGGCCGAAATGGCCTCTATCTGCACTGTGGGGATTCTCTGTGATTCTCTCTGTGTACAGAATAAATCAGGACCCTCAGTACAGGAAAGAGGAAAAACGTTAGGCGGAGGAATTGCACTTTGTTTAAAATAAACTTTACTTTGTAATTAAAGAAATTAAAATAAAGCATGCTAATAGATACAAAACTAGTTCTTACCTAACAGTACAGAAACAAATTGTAGACTACAGTTGTGTAATGTTTTATCCTTTCAAGCATATCACTTCAAATCCCTACATAAAGGATGTGACTTATTTTTTTAAATCGTGTCCTCAGAACAGTACAATGGACAATATAAATATGGAGGAAAATAAAAGGAAAAAAATTAACAGATTGTTATGTTTGCAAAATGTTATTCACCAGATTCATATTTGTAACTTTGTAAGACCTGAACATAAGGGGGGAATTTCAGCTTTGATACTCCTGGCATCTGTGAGGAGCACATATATCAAGAAATTACACACCCCCAGCCTGTGATTCTTCATCCATTAATTCCATCTAAAGCTGAAACTCTCCTCTTATAGTTAACCCATTTACAGAAATAGCCTGCATCTCAGTTGGAATGGCATTTACCCTGGGACAGCAGTGCACAATTACATGTCAGTACGATCCACTGAGCTGAGAAAGAATCTATGAAGGGAGTCTGCAGTCCTTAATGGTTCTGTATTACAATGTCACTATTTCATCTATTAAAGAGCACTGTTCTAATGAAATATGAAATGTTGCTAAACCTATTATCATTAGTTTACAAACACATAGCTAAAACATACGTCATACCAAACTGCATCACTGCATCCCATGCATGTAACATCAACATAACCAAAATCTCCTACCCATTGGGGAAAAAAAGTTTAGTCAAATACTTTTATATGAACACAATGGGATTTACTTAGCTTGTTAAAAGTGACATAGGCCTTTCTCTAGTGGTTGAAATGTATTTCAAGAAACTCTTTGAGACCTTGTGCTTGTAGGTGAAAACACCTTGAGACGTTTTATTACATTAAAAAGCAAGTTGGTGTATGAAGTCACAGAAAGTCTCAATAATTTTAAATAAATTTAAACTATAAAAGTAAACTAATCAAGACTGAAAAATGTTCTGGAAGTTTGGATTTCGATTCAACCCACCACTTGTGCCGGTCTCCTACTGTGTGTTTCTGTTTACACTGCTGCCCACACAGCACACAGCGAACTGAACAATGTAGTCCAGCACTTAGTGTTGAGTGACTGTGAAACGCCAGGATGTGGAAAATCCTAATAGCAAAGATCCTGTACAAATATAAATACATTTTAACTAAACTCTGCAAGCACAAAAAGCATCGTCACCTCTATAAAGCTGTTAGGAGAATTTTCTTCAATTGTTTAGAAACACACGCAAAGGCAGAATTGCCGGTCGCGTTGCCACCAAGACTGTTTAAACTGGGTCTATCCAGCAGCCAGCCTCAGTGATTATAGTGGTGTTGCTGCTGGGTGCTTGAGAGCCATGGGTCAGGTACTGGTGGTGCAAGCATCCCTCAAAAGCCAATGTGTAAACAGACTAAGAGACTTTAGAACAAGAAACAAGCATCTCCTCAAGCAGAATTCTGCCGTGTTCCTCCCGACCCTACATTCAAAGCACGTGGGCTACTGCCGCTCCCCCCCCACAATCGCCGCTGCTGCTCCTTCACGATCACCACTGCCTCTAACCTCACCCCATTGCCACCACTACCCACTGTAATGATATCAGCAAATAGGGATGGTATTTGCCTGTTTATGATGCCTTACCAGCATGTTTGCATGTATTGATTGCTTGTGCCTGACCAGCAGAGGGCATGTGACAGAGACAAGCAAGGCAGTTTAGTTTCGGTTTCATTCTAGATGCATCACAGCATCGTGTCTCCTGTAAAAGCTGTATAAAAGAGTTGAACAGACTTTAGATTAAAACTCATTCTCTTTCATAAATGTCTCATCATTGAACCCACAAAGAAATCAATACACCCACCACCCCAACTCAATATCCCCCCTTCACAGCAGGCCAATCTTCAATCCCGCTCACCCGGTGAGCTGCCTGTTATTGTCTGCAGCTCGCTGGCCCGAGGCTCAATATCGGGTCCGCCTCGGGTCTGACCATTCAGGTGCAGGGATTGCTCAAAATGGCAGGCCTGAATTTCTAAGCCGGTGTTTCTTCTGCCAAGTTTTTAAAATCAAAAGATAGATTAAAAAGCAGAAATTTGTTGTAAGCCACCAACGTAGCAACGTTGTTGGAATGTGAGAATGAATATGGAAATGACTTCGTATTTTCAAAGCTCTCATAAATGATGGATGATATGTTATGACTAATAAACGTATGTCAGGGGCAGGAAGAGTGACTACTTTCGGCAAAGATGAATCAATGGTCTTGCAGATTATCACATTAATGGATCCAGATGCCTTAAGGACATCCTCACCTCACCTAATGTACCACCCAATATGTTTTTTTAAATTTACTCTCAGGATGTGGGTGTTGCTGACATGGCCGGCATTACTGCCATCTCTAGTTTGCTCCGAGAAGGTGGGCGTGGGCCTTTTTAAAACTGGATGGTTGCAAGGCCACTTCAGAGGGCAGCTGAGCGTCAACCACATTAGTTTGGGACCGGAGTCACATGTAGGCCAGACCACGTAAGGGCAGCCAGTTTCCTTCGTAAAAGACATTAGTGAACCATTTGAGTTTTTATGATAAAATGACAACTTCATAGTCACTTCATACCAGCTTTTTAAACTGAATTTAAATTATCATTCCCCAACTGCCATGGTAGGATTTGAACTAACATTCTACTGGGCTATTAGTCCAGCACTCTGGAATTGTAGTAATTTCTTGATCAGTACGTTTCCGTCCCAACGAGGAAGGAGGCATTGCTGGATCTGGTTCTGGGGAATGAGGTGGGTCAACTGGAGCAAGTGCCAGTAGGGGAACATTTAGGGAACAGTGATCACAGTATCATAAAGTTTAGATTCGCTATGGAAAAGGACAGGGAGCAATCTAGAGTAAAAATACTTAATTGGAAGAAGGCAAATTTCAGTGGGTTGAGAACGGATCTGGCCCGGGTAAATTTGAATCAAAGAATGGCAGGCAAAACTGTAATCAAACAATGGGCTGCCTTTAAAGAGGAGATGGTTCGGGTACAGTTGAGATACATTCCCACGAGGGGGAAATGTAGGGCAACCAAAGTCAGAGCTCCCTGGATGATGGAAGAGATAGAGAGTAAGATGAAGCAGAAAAAAAAGAGGTGTATGACAGATATCAGGTTGAGAATACAAGTGAGAATTAGGCTGAACATAGGAAGTTCAGAGGGGAAGTGAAAAAGAATATAAGGGGGCAAAGAGAGAGTATGAGAATAGATTGGCAGCTAACATAAAAGGGAATTCAAAAGTCTTCTATAGGCATAAAATTAATAAACGGGTAGTAAGAGGAGGGGTGGGGCCTATTAGGGACCAAAATAGAGACTTATGCATGGAGGCAGAGGGTATGGCTGAGGTACTAAATGAGTACTTTGCATCTGTCTTCAGCAAGGAAGAAGATGCTGCCAAAGTCAAAATAAAAGAGGAGGTAGTGGAGATACTGGATGAGATAAAAATTGATAAAGAGGAGGTACTAGAAAGGCTGTCTGTACTTAAAGTAGATAACTCACCAGGACCGGATGGGATGCATCCTAGGATGCTGAGGGAGGTTAAGGATGAAATCGCAGAGGTACTGGCCATAATCTTCCAATCCTCCTTAGATACAGGAGTGGTACCAGAGGACTGGAGAATTACAAATGTTACACCCTTGTTCAAAAAAGAGTGTTAGGACAAACCCAGCAACAACAGGCCAGTCAGTTTAACCTCGGTAGTGAGGAAGCTTTTAGAAACGATAATCAAAGACAAAGTTAACAGTCAATTGGACAAGTGTGGATTAATTAAGGAAAGCCAGCACAAATTTGTTAAAGGCAAATCGTGTTTAACTAACTTGATTGAGTTTTTTGATGAGGTAACAGAGAGGGTTGATGAGGGCAATGCGGTTGATGTGGTGTATATGGATTTCCAAAAGGCATTTGATAAAGTGTCACATAATAGGCTTACCAGCAAAGTTGAAGCCCATGAAATAAAAGGGACAGTGGCAGCATGGATATGAAATTGGCTAAGTGACAGGAAACCGAGGGTAGTGGTGAACGGTTGTTTTTCGGACTAGAGGAAGGTACACAGTGGTGTTCCCCAGGGCCGGTGCTAGGACCACTGCTTTTCTTGATATATATTAATGACTTGGACTTGGGAGTACAGGGCACAATTTCAAAATTTGCAGATGACACAAAACTTGGAAGTATAGTGAACAGTGAGGAGGATAGTGATAGACTTCAAGAGGACATAGACAGGCTGGTGAAACTGTAAGAATAAAAATATATGTTTTGTATGTGTGATGGACTCGAGACTATTAATATAAGATGTATGTAATAAAGATAAATTTGATGTGTATGGATCTCCCCTGGGTAAGGCAACGGCGCGAAACTTAACAAAGGAAACCTGCATAACAGGATAACCCCCCACAGAGACCACCATTGAAACTCACCATCGAAACTCAAGAGCCACTAAAAGGTGTCAAGAATTAACTTAAGCAAGAAATGGCACCAGCCACTACGGACAGACACATGTTCAAAGGAAAGCCAATCAATAACTGCCAGAATCTAAGACCCAATCGTGGTGTCTTAAGAATTTAAACTAGAAGAAAATGGACTTTGAAAAGACATAAAAACAAGGAGGCAAAGGCTCTCTCTCTCTCTTTTACGACCACGTGGAAGAACAAGAAGCCCTCCCTCCACAGACCAGACCAAGAAGCAAGGAACTCTACAGACCAGACTATGAAGCAAGGAGCTCTACAGACCAGACTATGAAGCAAGGAGCTCTACAGACCAGACTATGAAGCAAGGAGCTCTACAGACCAGACTATGAAGCAAGGAGCTCTACAGACCAGACCAAGAAGCAAGGAGCTCTACAGACCAGACTATGAAGCAAGGAGCTCTACAGACCAGACTATGAAGCAAGGAGCTCCACAGACCAGACCAAGAAGCAAGGAGCTCTACAGACCAGACTATGAAGCAAGGAGCTCTACAGACCAGACTATGAAGCAAGGAGCTCTACAGACCAGACTATGAAGCAAGGAGCTCTACAGACCAGACCAAGAAGCAAGGAGCTCTACAGACCAGACTATGAAGCAAGGAGCTCTACAGACCAGACTATGAAGCAAGGAGCTCTACAGACCAGACTATGAAGCAAGGAGCTCTACAGACCAGACTATGAAGCAAGGAGCTCTACAGACCAGACTATGAAGCAAGGAGCTCTACAGACCAGACTATGAAGCAAGGAGCTCTACAGACCAGACTATGAAGCAAGGAGCTCTACAGACCAGACTATGAAGCAAGGAGCTCTACAGACCAGACTATGAAGCAAGGAGCTCTACAGACCAGACTATGAAGCAAGGAGCTCTACAGACCAGACCAAGAAGCAAGGAGCTCTACAGACCAGACTATGAAGCAAGGAAAAAGGCCACGTGCATTACTTGACTCAGTGAGGTACCAGTCTGTGTAAATCTAACCCATTACCTTACCAGTTGTAATCGAGTAGAGTCTATAAATACCAGTAGGCTATTGTTCTGATGTGCATGAGTGTGTGTGTTTAATAAACTTATTCCAAATTGTTTCAAAAGAATTGGTCTTGCTGTCAATTTAATGCCAGTCGAAATAAAAAACTTACAAATGGGCAGACACATGACAGATGAAATTTAACGCAGAAAAGTGCGAAGTGATACATTTTGGTAGAACGAGGAGAGGCAATATAAACTAAAGGGTACAATCCTAAAGCGGGTGCATGAACAGAGAGATCTGGGGCTTTATGTGCACAAATCGTTGAAGGTGGCAGGGCAAGTTGAGAAAGCGGTGAAAAATGCATATGGGATCCTGGGCTTCATAAATAGAAGCCAAGGGCTGGATTTTATCAATGGAGGCGAGTAGGAGGTGGGACTCCCACTTTCGGGGTTGTAGTCCCGCCTCCATCGAGATGTGGCCAACCCACTTGATTTTCCCTTGATTGATCTTGTTGAGCCCGCGCAGCAGGTTCAGCAGGCCAATTAAGGGCCACCCGGCAACAGGTGACATCACAGATTGACATTTCATCTGTCAAGAGCTTTTGACAGATCTTTGAAGCTGTCAAACACTGACAATCTGTACTCTAAGTTAATTCCTTCCTCTCAGGCTGATTTAGAGATCTCTCCAGAACAAAAAGCAGAATGCTGCAATTTTTGACAGCTCGCGGCCATTCTGCTTTCTGTGCCGGTGAGATGAGGGACTCCCGAGGCCTGAAGGAAGGAAGCCTGCATTAGTAAGTAAAGGTAAGTAAAACTTATTTAAACACTTTACACACACCAAACACACTTACCTCTGCACTCATGCACCCATCACTCACCTGAACACCGGGCATCTCGAACCTTCCAAGTCCTTCAGCCCCACGGTCCGCCTCGCTAACTTGGCGTGGTTTGGAGCCGTCCTAACTTGGCGTGGTTTGGAGCCGTCCTAACTTGGCGTGGTTTGGAGCCGTCCTAACTTGGCGTGGTTTGGAGCCGTCCTAACTTGGCGTGGTTTGGAGCCGTCCTAACTTGGCGTGGTTTGGAGCCGTCCTAACTTGGCGTGGTTTGGAGCCGTCCTAACTTGGCGTGGTTTGGAGCCGTCGGGCAGCCCACACTTCAGGGATAAAAATAGGGATTAGGCTAAAAACTGCCTGTTAACTACCTGTTAACAAGCAGTTAATTGGCACTAATCCCCTTTCCACCTCGGCGAGGCGGCTCCCAGCACAGGTCGGGCACCCGCCTCCTGGGAAATGGGCATGGAGGTGGGTTGGGGGCGGGATGGGTTTGTGCCCCCCAATTTCGTGATTTTAACACCACACACGCCTCCATTCCCGCCTCCACGGCCCTGGGAAATTCTAGCCCATAGAGTACAAAAGCAAGGAAGTTATGATGAACCTTTATAAAACACTGGTTCGGCTTCAATTGGAGTATTGTGTCCAATTCTGGGCACTGCACTTTAAGAAGGATGTGAAGACCTTAGAGAGAGTGCAGAAAAGATTTATGAGAATTTATCCAGAGATAAGGGACTTCAGTTACATGGATAGACTAGAGAAGCTAGGGTTGTTCTCCTTAGAGCAGAGAAGGTTGAGATTTGATAGAGGTATTCAAAATCAAGAGGGGCCTAGACAGATTAGATAGAGTGAGACTGTTCCCATTGGCGGAAGGGTCAAGAATCAAAGGACACAGATTTAACATGATTAGGAAAAGAATCAAAGGCGACATGAGGAAAAACTTTTAAGCAGCGAGTGGTTAGGAGGCAGACTCAATCGTGGCTTTCAAAAGGGAATTGGATAAGTACCTGAAGGAAAAAGAATTGCAGGGCTACGGGGAATGGGTAGGGGGGGTGGGACTAGCTGAAGTGCTCTTGCAGAGAGCCGGCATGGGCTCAATGGGCCGAATGGCCTCCTTCTGTGCTGTAACCATTCTATGATCTATGTAACTACTACACTACCGTACCCCTAGCCCCAAATGAGCTGAAAATAACTTCTGTGTGTTATTAGACACAAGCATTAGGCCCCTGATTAGTATATTCAAGGAGCCTAAGGCCTGTTTGAGGCAAGCAGCCTGGGCAACAAAAGGTCACCTGATCCAAAATGGCAGCTGCCGAACTGCTGGTGCAGCTCAGGCACGGAAGATCCCGCACCTGATTTTGGTAAGTTTTTGCCTCATTTTACATCCAAAAACCAGGCGAAATGAGGTGAAGTTCTCCTCCTGTCTGTCTAGTCTCACATGTGAAGGAAGGACACATGGGTGAAGTCCTACGGCAGCTCAGGCTTTGGAAGAGAAAGGAGAAAATGGGAGGAGAAAAAATATTAAAAATGGAAATCCTCTACCTGTAGTCAAATGATCTGCAATTGAAATCAATTGGGCAAGTGTTTCCCATGTTTTATATAAAAAAAACAAACGGAGACTGGGGAGTGTGGAAAGAGCAAGTCTGACTGGAAGAACTGCTAAATCCCTGCAGATTGTTTGAAGTTTTTTTTAAAAATCCTGAGACAACCTACTGACCCTGAAGCAACCCCAAAATTACTGTCAACCACAACATAAATCACAAGAATCTTTTCAGATGTGATTTCAAGAGCTGGAAGTAACTTGTGTGTGTGGGTAACTGTCATCACTCAGCAAAATGATTTGGTTGCATTGTGAACAGCTGATTATGCTCAGTAAAGGATTTTCGAAGCCTTGTGTGTTTGAGATAAAACCCACCATTTTTTTTTCTTCTTCTTCAAAGGATGTATTTCATTTTGTGATTGAAGCACAAAAGGAGGATCCACAATAGGAAAAGCAGTTTAATCCCCGAGAAAAAAATAGTTTCAACCTTTAAATAGACACACGAGGTTGTGGATTATGAAATTCTGGTTCATGAATGGGAAGCTCAGTATTAGGTTGTTCTCTACATAATGGTGAACTTTTAGACATATAGGATGCGAAAATTCATGAGGTTCCACCGCTCTCCTACCGTAACTTCAGTTGGATATCAGTGGAACCCCCAAGAGAATGCGGGAGACCCAGTCACTTTGGGTCCCCGCCATTTACATAAGAACATAAGAAATAGGAGCAGGAGTAGGCCAATCGGCCCCTCGAGCCTGCTCCACCATTCAATAAGATCATGGCTGATCTGATCCTAACCTCAAATCTTCTATCACTCCCCATCCACCCGAACCCATGTGATCTCCCGGGAGAGGCGAAAAACCAGATAAAAAACCCAATGGCCAATTTGGGAGAAAAAATCTGGGAAATTCCTCCATCTAGGCGATCGAAACTCGTCCAGGAGATCACTCTGTCCATATATTTTCTGCAGTACTTACCTTCTGTAAAGGCAATCTCCACCCCAGCCAGGAACAGGAATAAAACCATCTCCTGAAATCTAACACAGAATTAGAACACAAGAAGTAGGAGCAGAACCAGGCTACACGGCCCCTGGGCCCGCTCCACTACCCACAGGGCCATGACCATTCCGAACCTAGACTCATGTCCAATTTCCTGCCCGCTCCCTGTAACCCTTAATTCCCTTTACTTCTAGGAAACTATCTATTTCTGTTTTAAATTTATTTAATGATGTAGCTTCCACAGCTTTCTGGGGCAGCAAATTCCACAAACCTACCACCCTCTGAGTGAAGAAGTTTCTCCTCATCTCAGTTTTGAAAGAGCAGCCCCTTATTCTAAGATTACGCCCCCTAGTTCTAGTTTCACCCATCATTGGGAACATCCTCACCACATCCACCCGATCAAGCCCCTTCACAATCTTATATGTTTCAATAAGATCGCCTCTCATTCTTCTGAACTCCAATGAGTAGAGTCCCAATCTACTCAACCTCTCCTCATATGACCACCCCCTCATCCCCGGGATTAACCGAGTGAACCTTCTTTGTACTGACTCGAGAGCAAGTATGTCTTTTCTTAAGTATGGACACCAAAACTGTACGCAGTATTCCAGGTGCAGTCTCACCAATACCTTGTACAACTGCAGCAATACCTCCCTGTTTTAATATTCTATCCCCCTAGCAATAAAAGCCAACATTCCATTGGCCTTCTTGATCACTTGCTGCACCTGCATACTAACTTTTTGAGTTTCGTGCACCAGGACCCCCAGATCCCTTTGTACTACAGTACTTTCCAGTTTCTTGCCATTGAGATAATAACTTGCTCTATGATTTTTCCTGCCAAAGTGCATAACCTCACACTTTCCAGTATTGTATTCCATCTGCCAAATCTCTGCCCACTTACTTAGCCTGTCTATGTCCCTTTGCAGGTTTTTTATGTCAGTTTCAGATTTGACTTACAGTATAACAGAAGAAACTTCCATCTACCCGCTACAAAACAATGGGCTGGGGCAGTAACTGCCTAAACCAGGAATTAATTCCCTGTCCTGGTCCTGGATCGGGACCCGGTGTATCAATGGCAGTCCGTATGCCAAGAAAGACAAAGGTGTAAGGGCCTCCACAAGAGCACATGCTGGCCCCATCCACGGTGTCCAGGCTCGGCAAGCAGCCTGGACCCCTCAAAAGGAAAAATGAGGCACCTCAGCCCACTGAGGAGCTCAATGAGGGTCTAGGCTTGAGTCCTGGCCTGGACGCAGAAACAACCTGCCGATAAGCCCTTCAAATCCGGCAACTGGCGCTGAGGCTGCTGGGCAATTGTGAGCAACTGGCTAATCAGGGATCCGCTCCCTGACCCCAGAAACTCTGGCTGGGGTCAACCGCGGAGGGTCCCATTGGGTGGACCCTGGTATTTATGCTGAGTTCAATGGCCTGTGGACTTTTGGGGCCCAAGGTTCCAATTTTACTACCAATAGCACACAGAGGAAATCTTGCCCGATGGTCTTTAAGGCCACCTGGGGAGTAAAAATTCCACAGCGCCCACTCCTGGTGCATGTCAGGATTACGCATTCCCAGCCCACGATTTTCTTCCGTTAATTTTGACGCCGTGTTGAGAGGCAGTGGGGGAAAATTTGGCTTTGTGCGATAGTGTAAAATGGGTGACAGTGAATCGGCAGCCCATGTTACATCTCTCCCCATTTTTATTATCATTGAAGTCAATGGAGATAAAAATCGAGAGCGATGTAAAACAGGCTGCCGATTCATTATCCCCCGTTTTACCTGATTGCACAAAGCCAAAATCTACCCCAGTGAGAGCAATGTGTTCAGTACGTGCTGAAAGACAGTCAGTCAATCAGTGAGGGCATCTGTCATGACACAGACAGTTAGTCATGGTACATGACATAAGACAGGTGATCGATGAAAGCACGTGGCTCAGTGAGGGCACACAGCATGAAATGGGCAATGAATGAGAACACACAGAACAAGATGAACATGAAGCTGTCAGCCTGGAGGAAACAATTCAAGATGAACACGAAGCTGTCAGCCTGGAGGAAATAACATAAGATGGACATGAGCCAGCAACCTAGTGGAAGCTGAACGCCAACTCTCCGACACCTCCTCCTACCTCCACCTGGACCATGGCCCCACTACCCAACATCAAACCACCATTTCCAAGACTGTCACTGACCTCATCTCCTCTGGAGATCTTCCCCCCACGGCCACCAACCTCAGTTCCCCAACCCTGCACAGCCTGCTTCTACCTCCTTCCCAAGATCCACAAACAGGACTGCCCTGGTAGACCCATCGTTTCAGCCTGTTCTTGCCCCACGGAACTTATCTCTTCCTATCTCGACTCTATCTTTTCTCCCCTTGTCCAGTCTCTTCCCACCTACATCCGCGACTCTTCTGATGCCCTCCGCCACTTAAACAGTTTCCAGTTTCCTGGCCCCAACCACCTCCTTTTCACCATGGACGTACCATCCCTCTACACCTCCATCCCCCACCAGGATGGCCTGAGGGCACTCCGCTTCTTCCTAGAACAGAGGCCCAACCAGTCCCCATCCACTACCACCCTCCTCCGCCTGGCTGAATTTGTTCTCACATTGAACAAATTCTCCTTTGACTCCATTCATTTCCTCCAAATTAAAGGTGTTGTCATGGGTACCTGCATGGTACCTGCCTTTTCGTGGGATATGTGGAACACTCTCTGTTCCAGTCCTACTTGGGTCCCCTCCCTCACCTCTTTTTCCGGTACATTGATGACTGTATCGGTGCCGTTTCCTGCTCGCGCCCTGAACTAGACAATTTCATTCACTTTGCCTCCAATTTCCACCCTTACCTCACCTTCACATGGTCCATCTCCGACTCTTCCCTTCCCTTCCTCAACTTCTCCGTCTCCATCTCTGGGGATAGGTTATTGACCAACATTTACTACAAGCCCACTGACTCCCACAGCTTCCTCCCACCCCGCCTCCTGTAAGGACTCTATTCCATTCTCCCAGTTTCTCCGTCTCCGCCGCATCTGCTCCGACGATGCCACCTTCCACACCAGTGCTTCCGACATGTCTTCCTTTTTCCTCAACTGAGGATTCCCCTCTACCGTGGTTGACACGGCCCTCGACTGGGTCCATTCTATCTCCTGCACTTCTGCCGTCACCCCTGCCCCTCCCTCCCGGAACCACGATAGGGTTCCCCTTGTCCTCACCTTACACACCACCAGCCTTCACATTCAATGGATCATCCTCCGCCATTTCCGCCACCTCCAACGTGATCCCACCACCAAACACATCTTCCCCTCCCCTCCCAGCATTCCGTAGGGATCGCTTCCTCCAAGACACCCTAGTCCACTCCGCTATTGTAAAGTCTGTGTGTTATATTGCGAATTATTACACAGACTACAAGAGTAAACTTTAACAGGACTTTACTATTCGAAGGTCAGGGCGAATCTGCCCAATAACTCATTACACAGCACTTATATACCGGTGTGGTCACCACCGGTATTACAGTATACAGCAGCCAAGATAAAGTAGTGCAACCCCTAAAATAGTTCTCTTAAAGGTGGACGGTTACATACAAGAGTTCTCTTAAAGGTAGAACGTTACATACACTACAATCCTCCCTTTTTAGCTTACAATATACCTATTCCCCATTAAACATAACATCATAACATATATCCAACTTCATGTAAAAACAGTTCACAGATGCAGTCTCTGCAGAAAACAGTTCACAGATTCAGTCTCTGCGGAAGCGCCTCCTGCGCTTCCTGACTCGGTCCGGATAATGCCTCGGTGGTGTAGTAGGTTCACGTTGCTGGGGTGACTCATCTAATAGTCCCTCACTAGACTTAACAGCTTGAACTTCCGTAACTTCAGAACCAGCCTTGCTGACTTCTAAAGGCTCGAGTACCTTGGGAAGTTTTTCTACTTCCAAACGGATTTGACTCAGTTCGGAAGGACCACGTGCGTGACCTGGTAGAGGTGATAATGGTTCAGATGGGTCATCATCTTCTGCTTCGTCTTTTCCTTTTCTGCTTCTTGGAGACTCTCTGGACTCCACTGTCAGCTGCCAGCTGCATGCACAGTTCCTCCTTCTCTTCCTCCTTTTTCCGTAGTAGCGCCACCATCTCCCGGTGTTCCTTAGACTTTTTGTGATTCTTCATGGTTTTTGCACTTTGGGAGTTTTCATCACAAGCTGGGCAGAACAGGTCATCGTAATATTCGGTGTCGTCCAACAGGTCATGGTAATATTCGGTGTCGTCCTGAGCTAGGCCAGCGAGAGGGTCTTCTATTTCCTCCATACCCAGCTGGACGTTAGCCAGCTTTTGTTCCAAATCCAGACATCTTTCCTGAAGAGACTTCTTCATGCGTTCAGCTTCATCCAGCTTTTTCTGGGCTTTCTGCAAGTCTTTTACTAATGACATCATTTGTGATTTCAATACTTCAACTTCATTCGGAGATTGATTGATCGGACTATTCAATCCCTCTACTGGAGCAGCTGTTTCAGCATTCTGTTGTTCTACATTGACGTGAGTCAGCGTACTTTTGGCATCCAAGGGCTGCTCTGCTGCAGTCTTCTCAGTCTGTGTTGCAACCTCAGCTATTTCAATAACTTTTGAGAGCTCCGAACCCCTTTCCTTTGAAGATTGAAGCTCGTGTTCAAGTTCTTCCCATTTCAGAGTCTTGTCCCTCAGCATATGAAGGAGTTGGCTGACCGTTAACTCTTCTGACATCAGACGTTTCCCAGTATCGTCATCCTGTGTTTTTGACGGATAGGCTACAGGGCTGTTTGTAACCTTGCACTGGGGCCCCTTTGCTGCTTTTAATTCTCCATCATCTGCAGCCTCCACCATTCGAATTTCAACAAATGAATCGTCCGGTGATGCTGCACCCAACTTCAGTAGGAGCTCGGAATTCATGGCAACCAAATCAGCCTTTTCTGCCTGCAACCTGCTAACAAGCGCCTTCAGTTGCTGAACATCTTGCTCCACCAGATTAGAGCACGCACCTTCAGAAACCGAATCAGCTTTGATTCGTTTGGCCTCCTCGCGCAGACGGTTTGTGTGCTCCTGCTCCATTTTCTCCATCAGCTGCTTCTGTTGTCTTTCCAGATTCTCCCACTCTGTGTCAAAGAACTTTTTTGTTGCATTCATCTCTTGCTCAAGACAGCGAATCATTTGTTCTAATTGCTGTTGTAGTTTGAAATGGAGTTGAGTTCGAGCCCGGTGTTCCTCAGAAATGTGCATGTCTGTAGACTGGACAGACTCAGAATTCTCTGTCAAACTATGTTGTTGTTGTTCAGTGGAATTCTGTTCTGAAACTTTGTTCTCCTCTGAAGCATAAGCATTTATGCACTCCTTCGTTTTTCCAACATTAGTCTGCAAGTCCATTTTAGCCTTGTCTTTTGCACATGGGTTGGTCTTACCATCATCAGTTCCAGAGTCTGAGCTGATTGTCTTCACCGAGTTCTCACTCTTTATGGCTTTTAGGAAGTGCCAGTCCATATTTATTTTCTTGATCCACTCCCGTCCCAGAAGTGGTGGACCCCCCTCAGGTAGTACATATAAGTCCATTCCTTGGTGTTCTTTGCCCTTGTCTCTCACCTTGACTTTTATCTTTCCGATGGGGTATACTCTTCGCCCCGTGTATGTCTGCAATACAATCTTGGTATCTCTCAAGGGAATATGTGAGAATAGCCTCTTGTAGTCCTTTCGGTTTATGACTGTTAGGGCTGATCCTGTGTCCAATTCCATTTTCACTTGGACTCCGGCTATTTTGAGCGTGACCCAGATAATTTGTAGGTCAGCTTCCTTACTCGCATTGTGAATTCTTAGACTACCCAGTTCCTGGCTGTTGGAGTCTGAATCCGAATTCTGTTCATCTGAATTCTTCTCAGCCACCTTGTGTACCTTGCTGTACTTTTCCTGCGGTGACTTTTTTTTGTTGCTGGTCTTCTTTCCTGACCGGCATACTTTAGCTATGTGACCAAGCTTGCCACATTTTCTACATTCCTGGGTTTTAAACCAGCATTGGTTCTGGTCGTGTGTTGTCTTCCCACAACGATAACATTTCGTTGTACCCGAAGTCATTTGATCCACGCTGAGTACCGCTGCCTTCAGCTGCATTTCCGCAGTGCCTCTCGCTGCGGCTTCGTGCGATGCTGCAATAAGGACAGCCTTATCAAGTGTAAGATCGTTCTCTTCGAGCAGTTGCTTTTGTGTTCCTTCCTTCGACAACCCGCACACGAACTTGTCTCTCAATGCCTCTGTCAGATTTTCCCCAAACTGACAGTATTTCGCTAGTCTACGCAGTTCAACCAAGTATTCCGCGTTGCTTTCCTCTTTCCGTTGCGTTCTCGCATAAAATTTGAATCGTTCCGCCAACATCAGCGATGTGGGGTTCAAATGATCCTTCAGGACAGCAACAATATTAGCGAAAGTCTGATCCGCCGGTTTAGCTGGTGATAGAAGATGCTTCAATAGCCCGTATGTCTTCGCCCCCATTGAGTTTAGTAAGGTTAGAGCTTTATCATCATCTGCTATTTTATTGGCCTCACAATATATCTCGATGCGTTCTACATACGTGGCCCAATTTTCCAACTCGGAATCGAAGTCGTTGATGTTACCATGCTTAGGCATCTTCACTATCTTTCTGAGAAACAACAACGAATATGTTCATTACTTTTTTTTTCCCAAAAATGGCGGTTTCCCGCGCTTGTCTTCTTCCCCGCCCACTTTCAAAATGGCGGTTTCCCACTCCTGTCTTCTTCCCCGCCTACTGGCGGCTTCCCGCGTTTCTTCCCCGGCGGGAGGGGTAAGCTTTGCCCTCGGGCGACGACCGCTGGCTTTTGGGGTTCGCAGCCTGCGCGCCGGCTTCAGTTTATTCCGAAGCACAAGAACAGCTGATTGCGCTCCTTGTTCCCTTCTCTCGGCAGGGCACCCGGGCGCTGGGGACAACCAGTTGGCGGCGAACAGTTCCAGCTCCCGATCCTTTATGGAAGCTGCTGTAAGCCGCTGGGCGGAGTCTCGCTCGGTCTCCCTCGCTCGGTCCCGTTCCCCCCTCGCTCGGGCTCGGTCTCTCCCGCTTGCTCGGGCTCTGTCTCTCCCTCAGCAGCTTTCAATCGCGCCTCCCAGCCCTCTCGCAGTCCGGTCCTTTCCTCCCCCGGCTGCGGCTGAGTTCTCCGCGGCGCGCCGGCTTCAGTTTATTCTGAAGCTCTCCCGCTCGCTCGGGCTCTGTCTCTCCCTCAGCGGCTTCCAATCGCGCCTCCCAGCCCTCTCGCAGTCCGGTCCTTTCCTCCCCCGGCTGCGGCTGAGTTCTCCGCGGTTTGAATTATTTATTATTTTCTCCCGCGCATTACGATCCCGGTCGCAGCGCCTCGCGGCCTCGGTAGCTGCCCGGCCTTTTTCACCGGTCGCGGTCGAGCTGTCTCACGACGCTGTTGCGTCTCCCAGCCCGCTTGTAGCCCGGTCTCTCACACCGGCTGCGTTCCCGCTTGTAGCCCGGTCTCTCACACCGGCTGCGTTCCCGCTTGTACCGCGGCTTCCGTGCCCTACGCTGCCCCAGTCTCAGCGCCTCTGGCCCCGACTTCTGTCCGGCTCCTTTCCCCTGGCCGTGGTCGAGTTCACCGCCCTTCTCCTCCGTTTATTTTTATTTTTCCCCCCTACTCACAGTCAACGTGGCCGACTTGCTTCTCGTGGCTGATCGGCGCACTCACCACCATGACAGAAGGGACGATCACTGCCTGTTGCTGATGGAAGGCTCCGTGTCAGAATTCTTTCTTCTTCCTTGCTCTGCAGACTCGAGTCTTCTCTCAGCAGAACGACGAGGGCGGATGCCTCTTCTCGACGCTCGTTAACTGCTTCGGATGTATCGCTGCCGCAGGGTAAGATCGAACTCGTCGCCACTGTAAAGTCTGTGTGTTATATTGCGAATTATTACACAGACTACAAGAGTAAACTTTAACAGGACTTTACTATTCGAAGGTCAGGGCGAATCTGCCCAATAACTCATTACACAGCACTTATATACCGGTGTGGTCACCACCGGTATTACAGTATACAGCAGCCAAGATAAAGTAGTGCAACCCCTAAAATAGTTCTCTTAAAGGTGGACGGTTACATACAAGAGTTCTCTTAAAGGTAGAACGTTACATACACTACAGCTATCACCCCCAGCACCCCTTCCCCTTCACCCGGCACCTTCCCGTGCAAGTGCAGGAGATGCAACACATGCCCATATACCTCCCCCCTTCCCACTGTCCAGGGCCCCAAACACCCCTTCCAGGTGAAACAGCGATTTACTTGTACTTCTTGCAATCTACAGGAAACTTTGGTTTATCCGGAGGTTGTATGCCCAGAAACCTCGATCTAACGGCAGAAATCAGCAGCCGTTTTGGTTCGGTTTTTTTTCTTCTCCTAGCATTTTTTTAACAGTCAGGCTCTGGAAAGCGTCTCTGTAGCTTAGCAACAGCTTCAGAGACGCTTCCAAGGTACGGGCCGAGTGTTTACAAGCTGTTGCTAAGCAACAGTGTTTGTTGTCAGATACGGAGATGAAAACCTCCGTATCCTTCAACATTAGCGCTGGTCTATCCGGAAGTTTTGATAGATCGGCAGCAGCTCGGTCCCGTCAGTGCCGGATATCAGAATTTTTCCTGTAGTATACTGTATTCGCTGCTCACGATGCGGTCTCCTCTACATTGGGGAGACCAAACGCAGATTGGGTGACCACTTTGTGGAACACCTCTGTTCAGTCCCTAAGGGTGACCCCGAGCTTCTGGTCACCTGTCATTTCAATTCACCGCTCCACTCCCACTCAGACCTCACCGTATGCGGCCTCTTGCATTGTTCCACGGAAGCTCAGCGTAAACTCGAGGAACAGCACCTCATCTTCCGATTAGGCACTTTACAGCCTTCCGGACTCAATATTGAGTTCAACAATTTCAGATCATAACCTCGGCCCCTATTATATTTTTATATTTTTTATCCACACTTTTGGTTTGTGCCTTTTCCTTTTTTTTTCTCTCTCCCACATGGCAGCTGTCTCTCACTCTGCCAGCGCATCTCACACTTCATCTAGAGCCATCCTTTGTTTCTTTACCTGTCCTATTACTATCTCGTCTCACCTTGAATATCTCTTAATGTCTCTTCTTTCATCCCCTCCCCCATTTCCCAGCCCCCAAACTGCCTTTTAATCTTTTCATTTCCTGCCTTTTTTTCTCAGTTCTGTAGAAGGGTTTCAACCCAAAACGTTAACTCTGTTTCTCTCTCCACAGATGTTGCCTGGCCTGCTGAGTTTTTCCTGCGTTTTCTGTTGTTATTTCGGATTTCCAGCATCTGCAGTATTTTGCTATCGTATGAGCCAGCATTCACTGGGACAAAGAAGAGAAGCAGGGGATGACACAACAGTCTGCTCTGACTTGCATCAGCTGCTCTTTCCAAGTTGGAAGTAAACAAAACAATTTTGTTCTGCTTCTCTTCCTGTTGGTAGTTAAGAATTCAGTATTTGATTTAAAGGATGTTTCTACTGGTTCTGTTGGCAGTTAGGAAATTGGGTTTGATTCTTTGAATACATATCCTTTCTGATTTCTTCTACAAGTGAACTGCAAGAATTTCTAATGTTTGCTTCAATTCAAATGTCTTATCTGTCCGGAACAGTTAACTGTATGAGCCCTTCATTCATCTTGAAGTAGAGAGACAGCGTATTTCTCCTTTGATGCCAATTATATCCCTTCTTTCATTGTTGGTGTGGAATAGCTTGATTTCAAAGTCTTTTATGGTATTGCAAATCTGCAGTAACTGACGAGACAGTCCCTTTATTCTGTTGATATGTAGCTCCTGGTAGAACCGTGAGAGACTTGTAAAATGCTGTGTGCTGTTTCTAAACGCTTTGGAGTCTGAGGAAATTACTACAACATTGGAACAAACTTGATTCACTTTCAAATTACAAGTGACTCTGCCCCCAAATATAGCCATGATAATATTAATTTGTAAGTAGAAAATAGGAGAGATTAGGAGAAGTGGTAGAAAGCTTGGGTTGGAAAAATAACCTTTGAGAAGGTTTCTAAAGGTGGAGAAACAATGAAAAGACAGAGGGGTTTAAGGAGGGAATTCCAGAGAGTAGACATAAGACATAAGACTTAGGAGCAGGAGTAGGTCATTTGGCGCCTCAAGCCTGCTCCGCCATTCAATAAGATCATGGCTGATCTGATGTTAGTCTCAACTCCATTTTCTTGCCCGCTCCCCATAACTCTTGACTCCCTTATTGTTCAAAAATCTATTTCCACCTTAAATATATTCAATTCAATGACCCAGCCTCCACAGCTCTCTGGGGAAGAGAATTCCAAAGATTCACAACCCTCTGAGAGAAGAAATTCCTCCTCATTTCCGATTTAAAAGGGTGCCCCCTTATTCTGAAATTATGCCCCCTAGTTCTAGATTCCCCCATGAGGGGAAACATCCTCTCTGCATCTACCCTGTCAAGCCCCTTCAGAATCTTATATGTTTCAATAAGATCCCCTCTCATTCTTCTGAACTCCAATGAGTACAGGCCCAACCTGCTCAACCTTTCTTCATAAGACAACCCCTTTATCTCCGGAATCAACCTCGTGAACCTTCTCTGAACAGCTTCCAATGCAAGTATATCCTTCCTTAAATAAGGAGACCAAAACTGTATGCAGTACCCCAGGTGTGGTCTCACCAATGCCCTGTACAGTTGTAACAGGACTTCCCTACTTTTATACTCCATTCCCTTTGCAATAAAGGCCAACACTCCATTTGCCTTCCTAATTACTTGCTGTACCTGCACCTTTTTGTGATTAATGTACAAGGACCCCCAGATCCCTCTGTACCTCAGCATTTTGTAATCTCTCCCCATTTAAATAATAATGTGCTTTTTTATTTTTCCTACCAAAGTGGATAACCTCGCACTTTCCCACATTAAACTCCATCTGCCAGATTTTTGCCCACTCACTTAGCCTATCTATATCCCTTTGGAGATTCTTTGCGTCCTCCACGCAATTTGCTTTCCCACCTAGGGAGTCCAGAACCAGGGATCACAGTCTGAGGATAAGGGGTAAATCATTTAGGACTGAGATGAGGAGGAATTTCTTCACCCAGAGAGTGGTGAACCTGTGGAATTCTCTACCACAGAAGGCAGCTGAGGCCAATTCATTAAATATATTCAAGAAGGAGTTAGATATATTTCTTAAGGTTAAAGGGATCAAGGGATATGGGGAGAAAGCAGGGACAGGGTACTGAATTTGGATGATCAGCCATGATCTCATTAAATGGCGGAACAGGCTCGAGGGGCCTACTCCTTCTCCTATCTTCTATGTTTCTATGTATCATCAGCAAATTTGGCTACATTACACTCGGTCCCTTCATCCATGTCATTAATATAGATTGTAAATAGTTGAGGCCCCAGCACCGATCCCTGCGGCACCCCACTAGTTACAGTTTGCCAACCTGAAAATGACTGAGGCAGTTGAAGGTTTTACTATCAATGGTGGGATGAAAGGAAGGAGGATGCACAAAAGGCAAGAGTCAGACGATGAAGGAGAGGAAGTGTTAGATCCGTGTATTTTTGATGTTGTGTGTCCTTCAATAACTAGACACGAGACTGCAGGAACAATCAACAGGTATTTACTGGATGAGGGTTACTCTAAAACTAAACGTACAGATCCCTACTCAGGGTTTATATACAGGTTTGGTCACTGCCGGTACTACAGTATACAGGAGCTGTAAAAAGTAGTTCTCCCCTTAAAAGGTACATACACTACAATTTCTCCCCTTTTAGATTGACAGTACCATAACATTCATTTAACAATTAACACTTTTAACATGCACATTAACTGAAAATAGTATATTTATAAATTCAGTCTTTGGGGCGGCTTCCTGATCCTTTCTGGATAGCACCTTTCCTGAATGTCTTGTTCTTGGTGCGGAGGTTCCTTGTCGTCAGTTGGTTCATCAGCTTCCGATGCTACTGTTTCTGGGGTAGATGCTACCTGTATCTCGGGTTCATCACCAGGTGCGCGAGACATGGGGTTGACTCGTTCCTGTGACTCTAGGATCTGGTCGACATGGCGTCTCACAATGTTCTCCCCAACATCCACTGTGTACATTAGTGGCCCCTGCCGTGTGCATATCGTTCCTGGTTGCCATTTCTCTGTTCGGTAGTCGCGGGCCAAGACTGGTTGCCCTACATTGAAGCTCCTTGTCGGCTTCTCATTGATGTGCTGGAATTGCTTATTCTCAACATCTCTTCGTACATTTGGTCTGAGCAAATCCAGACGAGATCTCAACCTTCGGTTAAAGAACATCATGGCCGGGGTCTGGTTGGTGACTGCATGTGTCGCATTTCTGTAGGCTAACAGGAAATTGTCCACCTTATGCTGCAGTGGAATGTCGTCATCGCACATGGCCCTTACTGCTTTCTTAAAGGTTTGTACGAACCTCTCAGCCAATCCATTTGTGGCTGGATGATACGGGGCGGATGTGTAATGCCTTACCCCATTCCTTTTCATGAATCTTCGAAACTCTTCGGACACAAACTGTGGTCTGTTATCAGAGCAAATCTGCTCTGGCAAGCCGTTCCTGGCAAATATGGTCCGTAGGACTGCAATCGTTTTCTCCGTGGTGGTGGATGACATTTTGATCACCTCAGGCCATTTCGAGTGCGCATCCACGGCTATTAGAAACATTGAGTCCATGAATGGACCAGCAAAATCACTATGCACCCGTTGCCATGGAGATGAGGGCCACTCCCATGGGTGTAGAGGGGCATGTGGTGGTGCATTTTGGACCTTCTGGCATCCTGAGCAGCTCTTTGTCAGGTCCTCGATTTGCTGATCGATCCCCGGCCACCACACATAAGCCCTAGCAAGGCTTTTCATTTTCACCCCTCCCAGATGGCCTTCGTAAAGCTCATTGAGCACTCTCTCCCTTAACTTGGGTGGAATTACCACTCGGGATCCACACATCAAGGTCCCCTGGCATACTGACAGCTGTTCTCTTCTGGATGAGAATGCTGGCAACAGTGAGTCGCCATGTGTTGGCCATCCCTTCACCGTCAAATCATATACCCGAGACAGTGTCGGGTCATTTTGGGTCCCCTTCTCTATATCAGCGTTAGTTACTGGCAAGCGTTCAATTATAGTCGAATGAAATATTTCGACAGGGTCCACTGCTGCTGCTTCCTCCACAGTAGGCAGTGGCAGGCGTGATAGCCCATCAGCGTTTCCATGCTGTTTCGTGCCCTTATACTCGATTTCATATTGGTTCGCCCCTAGAAAGAGCGACCATCTTTGTAGCCGTTGCGCAGTCATCATCGGCACGCCCTTCTTCGGATTAAAGATGGAGACAAGTGGTTGCTGGTCCGTCAGCAAGGTGAACTTCTGCCCGTGCAGATAGTGGTTGAACTTTTTCACTCCCCACACTAGGCTGAGGGCCTCCCTGTCAATCTGGGCGTAGTTACGCTCGGCTGAGGTTAGTGACCGAGATGCAAAGGCTACCGGCCTCTCCGAGCCGTCCGGGAACTTGTGCGACAGCACCGCTCCAATGCCATAGGGTGATGCATCACACGCCAACCGAATTGGTAGTGCTGGGTTGAAATGAGCCAACACCTCTTTTGATGTGATCAATTCTTTGCACTTCTGGAAAGCTCGTTTACATTTGTCATTCCACTTCCATGGTACCCCTGTTTGCAGTAGGGTGTTCAGTGGGTGTAGTACTGTAGACAGATTTGGCAAGAACTTATGGTAGTAGTTCACCAGCCCGAGGAACGACCTCAGTTGTGACACATTTTCCGGTGCCGGAGCCTTGACTACTGCCTCAATCTTTTCAGGGGACTTATGTAACCTCTCTTCATCAATAACGTGGCCACAATACGAGATCTGTTTCTGGAAAAACTCGCATTTGTGGCAATTTGCTCGGAGCCCATATTCCTTCAATCTAGTGAGCACCTGCTCCAGGTTGACAAGGTGAGCACTGTCATTTTTGCCCGTGACCAGGATGTCGTCCAAATAACACTGGGTCCCTGGAATCCCTTGCAGGACTTGATCCATTGCCCTTTGCCAAATAGTCGGAGCTGATGCTACCCCAAACACCAGCCGGTTGTATTGGTAGAGACCTTTATGAGTGTTGATCGTGAGGTACTGTTTCGAGGCTTCTTCTACCTCCATTTGCAGGTACGCCTGCGCCAGATCAATCTTAGTGAAGCGTTTCCCTCCAGATAGCGAGGCAAAAATATCTTCAATCCGCGGAAGCGGATATTGTCCCATGTGAAGGATTGGGTTCACTGTCACCTTAAAGTCCCCACAGATGCGAACTTTCTTTGGTTCCCCAGGCGTATTACTCAACGACCTCTTCATTACAGGACCGATGGGTGTGGCCCACTCGCTCCAGTCCACTTTGGACAGTACTCCTGAATGTTCCAAAACTTCCAGCTCTGCTTCGACGGCTGGGCGGATCGCATAAGGCACTGGTCTGGCCTTCAAAAACTTTGGGCTTGCATTTTCCTCTATTTTGATCGTCGCTGTTATGCCTTTTAGTGTTCCAAGTCCCTCCTGGAACATTTCTTGTGCGTCAGTTAGCATATTTGACAGTCGTCCAGGTGTGGCGTCGTCATCCTTTTTGGCATCTACAGTCAGTGCTTGTATGGAATGCCAATCTAGCTGTATCTTCCGGATCCATTCACGTCCTAGTAGTGGTGGTCCTCCATCTGGCAATACATATAGGTCCATTTTTGGTGTTTCCTTACCGTTATATACAACGTTCACCCTTATTTTTCCTTTGGGGTAGACTTTTTGCCCCGTGTATCTCTCAAGGGTATATGTGAGAATAGTCGCTTGTAGTCCCTTCGGTTTATGACTGTTAGGGCTGATCCTGTGTCCAATTCCATTTTCACTTGGACTCCAGCTATCTTGAGCGTGACGCAGATAGTTTGATGATCCTCCGTTTGGATCACCTTATGTAGTTTCAGACAACCCAGCTCCTTGCTTCCGGAGTCTGTATCACTTTTCTGTTCGTCTGAACTACTCTCCGTCACCTTATGTACCTTCTTGTACTTCTCCTGTGGAGATTTCTTGCTGCTGGTTTTCTTTTCCGACCTGCAGACTCTTGCTATGTGTCCTACTTTTCCACACTGTCTGCACACTTTGTCCTTAAACCAGCAATCATTATGGTCGTGTGTTGTTCTGCCGCAGCGATAACACTTCACTGTTCCGTATGACATTTCATTTGTGCCATATTCTTGTGGTCTCCGTTGTATCTCTGCAGCGCCCCGTGCGGCTGCTTCGTATGATACTGCCATGCTGAAAGCCTTTTCCAGCATAAGGTCCTTTTCAGATAAAAGCCGTTTCTGGGTTCCTTCACTTTGAAGCCCACACACAAACTTGTCCCTTAAGGTATCAACACATATACAGATTCAGTCATTAGTTTCATAAACAAGTGCATAGACGACGTTGTTCCGAGGATTGTTGTACGAACATTTCCCAACCAGAAACCATGGGTAAATGGCAATATCCGTGCTATGCTAAAAGCACGGTCCATCGCATTCAACTCTGGGGACATGGATGAGTACAAGAAATCAAGGTACGACCTCAGAAAACCCATCAAAAATGCAAAAAGACAATACACGGACAAAGTGGAGTCACACTATCATAGCTCAGATTCACGATGGATGTGGAGTGGACTACAATCTATTACAGACTACAAAGGGAAACCCAACTGTGTCATGCCCAGCAATGCCTCTCTCCCGGATGAGCTTAACACTTTTTACGCCCGGTTTGAGGCCAACAACAACTGACCTGTTACAAGGGCACCCGCGGCTCAGGACGACCGGGTCTTCTCAATCTCCGTGGCTGACATGAGCAAGACCTTTAAGAGAGTGAACACCCACAAAGCACCCGGTCCAGATGGAATCCCTGGGCGTGTCCTTAGAGCATGCGCTGACCAGCTGGCAGCCGTGTTTACGGATATATTCAACCATTCACTGTACCAGTCTGTAGTCCCCACCCGCTTCAAGGTGACATCGGTTATTCCAGTCCCCAAAAAAACAAAAGTAACCTGTTTAAACGACTACCGCCCCATAGCACTCACTTCTGTCATCATGAAGTGCTTTGAGAGGCTGGTCAAAACCCACATCACTGGACCCACTCCAATTTGCCTACTGCCCAAACAGATCTAGGGATGATGCCATCGCCACTGTACTGCACACTGCCTTATCACACCTGGATAAGAGGAACACCTATGTGAGAATGTTGTTCATTGATTATAGTTCAGCATGCAATACCATTATCCCCTCCAAGCTTGTCAACAAGCTCAGTGAGCTAGGACTTAACACCTCCCTGTGCAACTGGATCCTGGACTTCCTGATGGGAAGACCCCAGGTGGTGAAAATAGGCAGAAACACCTCCTCCACACTGATCCTGAACACGGGAGCTCCCCAGGGTTGTGTGCTCAGCCCCCTTCTGTACTCCCTGTTTACTCACGACTGCGTGGTCACGCACAACTTCAACTCCATCATCAAGTTTGCTGATGACACTACTGTTGTAGGCCTGATCACAGATGGTGATGAGACAGGCTACAGGGAGGAGGTAAGAGCCCTAGGAGAGTGGTGCAAGTACAACAACCTCTCCCTCAACATCAGCAAAACAAAAGGAGATGATCGTGGATTACAGGAAGTAGCAGGGGGAGGGACACACCCCAATCTACATCGAAGGGGCTGAGGTGGAGAGGGTCAGCAGCTTCAAATTCCTGGGTGTATTCATTACGGAGGACTTAACGTGGTCTCATCACATCGACGTTGTAACCAAGAAGGCATGCCAATGCCTGTTCTTCCTCAGGAGACTGAAGAAATTTGGAATGGCCCCCCAGATTCTCACCAACTTCTACCGGTGCACCATCGAGAGTATCCTGTCCGGCTGCATCACTACCTGGTATGGCAACTGCACCGCCACAGACTGCAAGGCTCTACAGATGGTAGTGAAAGCGGCACAACACACTATAGGAATTAAACTACCTGCTGTGCAGGATATCTACCCCGAGAGGTGCCGGGGGAAGGCCCGGAGAATCATTAAAGACGCGAGTCACCCCAGCCACAACCTCTTCGCCCTGCTCCCATCCGGTAAGAGATACTGAAGCATACGGTCTTGTACCAACAGGTTTCGAAACAGCTTCTACCCCCAGGTCATAAGACTCATGAATGATTAATTTATTATTATTTATTACTGTTGTTTTATTTATTATTACTGTCTTTCTATTAGTATTTTTATCATTGTTATGCCATATTTATTCCAATGTTGGGAGAACTCGTAAAAATCAACATTTCATTGTGCAGTACACACGTCTGTTGCATATATGACAAATAAAATTGAATTGAATTGAATTGAATTGAATCTGCCAGTCCCGCTCCAAACTGACAGTGTTTCGATAGCTTACGCAGTTCCGTTAAATACTCAGCATTACTTTCATCTTTATGCTGGTTCCTTTTGTGAAACTTAAATCTTTCTGCTATCAGCAGCGGTGTGGGGTTTAAGTGGTTCTGTAGGGTTGACACTATGTTTCCAAAATCCTTGTCCACTGGCTTCTCTGGGGTTACTAGGTTTCGCAGTAAGCCATACGTTTTTGCACCCATGGAATTCAACAATACCAGCGCTTTCCTCTCATCTGGCACTTCATTCGCCTTGCAGTACACTTCTATGCGTTCGACATATGTCGTCCAATCTTCGACTTCATTGTTGAACGCTGTGATACTGCCGCTCTTCGGCATCCCTGGGTGTGGTTAGACTGGCTCAAAATGGCGTTTTCCCGCGCTTCCCTTCTTCTCCGCTGCGGCTCAAAATGGCGTTTTCCCGCGCTCTCCCTTCTCCGCTGCGGCTCAAAATGGCGTTTTCCCGCACTCTCTTCTTCTCCGCTGCAGCTCAAAATAGCGTTTCCCGTGCTCTCCCTTCTTCTCCGCTGCGGCTGCTCGGCCCTTGAGCACCGGCTGCGCTCTGCGCGTTTCCCTTTCTTCCCCGCTGACGCTGCTCGTCCCTTGAACACCGGCTGCGTTCTGCGTGTTTTCTTTCGCGCCGCTCTCTCTTCTCCCGTCGACGCCGTTCGGTCCTGAACACTGGCTGCACCCTGCGCGCTCTACCCTCTCTCTTCTCCCGTCGACGCCGCTCGGTCCTGAACACTGGCTGCGCCCTGTGCGCTCTACCCTCTCTCTTCTCCCGTCGACGCTGCTCGGCCTTTTCTGTGCCGTCGGTCGGCTCTAGCCACCGCTGTCCGGGAAGGGTCTGCGCCGTACCTGTTGCCAGCCCGTTTCGCTGGACCACCATGACTGGAGAACCAAGCCCAGCTCTCAACAGCCTCCCCTGCGATGCTCAATCTCTGCTGGATGACTGGGCGGTTGCTCGTGGTCAACGCCCGTGCTTCTGGCCTCAACTTTCTTCCACTGTTCTCCAGGAGCGAATCCCTGGGAGGTAATGCAGAGTTGCAGGTAGGTTCGAATCTGCCTCGTCGCCACTGTTAGATCCGTGTATTTTTGATGTGTGTCCTTCAATAACTAGACACGAGACTGCAGGAACAATCAACAGGTATTTACTGGGTGAGGGTTACTCTAAAACTAAACATACAGATCCCTACTCAGGGTTTATATACAGGTGTGGTCACTGCCGGTAGGTACTACAGTATACAGGAGCTGTAAAAAGTAGTTCTCCCCTTAAAGGTACATACACTACAGGAAGTAAGACTGGAAGAGGTTGCAGAGTTAAAGTGGGGCAAGGCTATGGAGAGATTTGAAAACGATAACGAAGATTTTAAATTTAATATGTTGGGTGACAGGGAGCCAATGTAGGTTAGTGAAGACGGGTGATGTGCAAACGGAACTTAGTGCAGGACAGAATACGGGCACTGTAAAGGTTGAAATCTTTAGATGGTGAATGATGGTTGGCAAATAAGGAGTACATTAGTGAAATCAAGTCTGGAGGTGACAAAAGTGGAGATAAGGGTTTCTGCAGCAGGGAGGCTAAGGTTGGGGTGGGGTGAAGGGTTTGTTGAGGTGATAGAAATAATCAGTTCTGGTGATGGATAAATTGTGGAGTATGAAGGTTAACTCGAGGTTGAATAGGACACCAAGGTTTCACTTTAGTCTTGAGTGTGTAGCTGAGGAGGGGGAGGGGGATGGATCAGTAGTAAAGAGGAGTGGACTTTATGGTGGGGACCGAAAACGATGGATTAGGCCTTCCCAATGTTCTGTTGAAGGAAGTTGTAACTCATCTATGACTTGATATCAGACAAGTAGCCTAACAGCACAGAGGTGATTTAGCAGTCAAAAGCGAGCCTCCTTGGCCCAGGGACTTTGAGGCTAACTGTTGTGGCTTCAGTGGTGCTCTGGCTGAGATCAACCAACTCAGCACGAACTATAGCTCAATATTCCGTACGGTGCATTTATATACACAGCCATTCGGGGGAGGGATGAAAGCTGCAAATTTCCTCAGGGCTGCTCCCACTCCACTATCCTAACTGCACCGGATGTGCGGCGAAAACCCCATTTACACTCTAACGGCGTTTCTGCCGCACTTCCAGTTACAGCGGAGGAGCAGGAACAGCTCCGAGGAAATTCCCAGCGGATATATATTTCAACAGAAAAGGTTCACTTAACTTTGTGCACATATATTGCTTAACTGTGCTCTTTGGGGTTTCTCTTAAAAATACATCAATGACCGCAGACACGATGGGCCGAAGGGCCTCTTTCTGTGCTGTAAAACTCTATGAAAAAACTCTATGACCTAGATGAAGGGACTGAGTGTAATGTATCCAAGTTTGCTGACGATACAAAGTGGGACAGTAAGTTGTGAGGAGAACATAAAGGGGTCGATTTTCATTAAGCTGTCGGGAAGGAGGCGGGACTACAACTTTCGGGTTTTAGTCCCGCCTACATCGACGTCCGGCCAATCCACACGATTTTCCCTTGATTGACCTTGTTAAGCCTACCCAGCGGGCTCAGCAGGCCAATTAAAGGCCACTTGGCAACAGGTGGCGTCACAGGCTGAAACTTCATCTGTCAAGACATCTTGACAGATGAAATATCAGTGTTTCACAGCTGTTTGAAGCAGTGAAACACTGACAGCCTTACATCTAACCCGAGTCCTTCTACGCAGACTCAGTTCGAACTCTCACCGGCACTAAAAGCTGAAGGCTGTCACTTTTGACAGATCGCAGCCATTTTGCTTTCAGTGCCGGCTGAGTGATGGACTCCCGGACGCCTACAGGGAGAAAGGCTATAAAGGTAAGTACAGGTAATTTAAACTTCTTTACACACTTTAGACACACCAAACACACTTACCTTTGCACTCATGCGCCCATCACTTACCTGAACACCGACATCACGACCCCTCCAAGTCCTTCAACCTGACGGCCCGACTGCTCTAACCTGGCGTGGTTTGGAGCCGTCGGGAATCCCACACGACACCCCTCAAAATAGGGATTAGGCTAAAAACTGCCTGTTAACTACCTGTTAACAGGCAGTTAATTGGCACTAATCCCTTCCCGCCTCGGGTTGGCGGGTCCCAGTGTGGGGCGGGTACTCGCCTCCACTGAAACTTACATGGAGGTGGGTTTTGGGCGGGATGGTGTCGTACCCCCGAATTCGGGATTTTTGCCCCCCGCCCGCCTAAAAGCCCGCCTCACGGCACACTGAAAATCGAGGCCAAAGCATCTGCAAAGGGATATCGATAGACTAAGTGAGTGGGCTTTAAGGTGGCAGATGAAGTATAATGTAGGGAAATGTGAGGTTATTCACTTTGGTAGGAAGAATAGAAAATCAGAATATTTTTTAAATGGTGAGAAACTTTCAAATATTGGTGTTCAGAGAGATTTGGGTGCCCTCGTGCATGAAACACAGAAAGCTAGCATACAGGTACAGCAAGCAATAAGGAAGGCAAATGGCATGTTGGCCTTTATTGCAAGGGGGTTGGAGTATAAGAGTAAGGAAGTCTTGCTACAATTGTACAGGGTCTTGGTGAGACCACACCTGGAGTACTGTGCACAGTTCTGGTCTCCTTATCTAAGAAAGGATATACCTGTACTTGCCTTGGAGACGGTGCAACGAATGTTCACTAGATTGATTCCTGAGATGAGAGGGCTGTCTTATGTTAAGAGATTGTGTAGAATGGGCCTATGCTTTCCAGAGTTTAGAAGAATGAGAGATGATCTCATTGAAACATACAAGATTCTGAAGGGGATTGACAGGGTAGATGCTGAGAGGTTGTTTCCCCTGGCTGGAGTGTCTAGAACTAGGGGGCATAGCCTCAGGATAAGGGGTCAGCCATTTAAGACTGAGATGAGGAGGAATTTCTTCACTCAGAGGGTTGTGAATCTTTGGAATTCTCTGTCCCAGATGGCTGTGGATGCTGAGTCTTTGAGTATATTCAAGGCTGAGCTAGATAGATTTTTGGACTCTAGGGGAATCAATGGATATGGAGATCGGGCAGGAAAGTGGAGTTGAGGTCGATGATTAGCCATGATCTCATTGAATGGTGCAGCAGGCTTGAGGGGCCGTATGGCCTACTCACGCTCCTATTTCTTATGTTTTTCTTATGTTCTTATAATAAGTTTCTTGAAACTGTCCTACTGCTAGAAAAAAAAAGAGCTGATAGTTCCCAGATGGGAAAAGACTGTGGAGTGTGACATTTTTACTTCTTTCATTTCAATCTGAGCAATATTAAGCATCCCATGGTGATACAGTGTTATGCTCCAGCAGACTGCATCACAGAACAGGATGCTGCTGGTCCATGCCAGTGATTTCCTCACATAATGAGCTCCCTGTGCCCCGAAAGAATATGATGAACAGAAGTTCTGTGCAGGTAGGAAGGGAGAACAGTTGGAGCGTCAGTCAATCAGCATACTTCTAAACTTTTGAACAGGCAATTACAGAGTGACATGAACAGACCTGAGAGCGGATTGGCTGTCTACCATCTTGGTATAGGAGTGATACTCAGTGGGAAACAAACGGGGAAAAATTCAGTTGGTTGCGCCTCCCGTTAGTGCCTTAAGAGGGTGCTAACAGGACGCAAACCAACTCGCGCCCGGGCGCGGCACTGCCCACGCCTCCCGCAAAATTTAGCGGGAGGTTAGTGGTGGCGCTAACCGGTAGCGCCCTGCGGCGCTGCGTTGCTGGCGATGAGGTCATTGGCGTGCGCAGCGCCCCGCTCACGATCTTCGGGAGCGCCCCCTGACTTACCGCCGGACGCTATGTCCGACGGGGTCAGGGGGGCGTAACTGCGGCCAGAGAGGCACAATTTAAAGGCAAGGTGCGGGGCGGCCATTTTTGTTGCTGGCCGCCTGCCAGCACCTGCCTGCGCTCCCGTCTCAGACTTCCTGAAACGCCCCCCCCACCACCGCAGAGTGCTGGCTGCGCTCCAAGAGCCCGGCACTTCTCTTGAGTGCCGGGCTCTTTTGCCTGCACTCCCGATCCCCAGGGAGCCCAGCTGGGCCCCAGGTGTCGCTGCACAAGGCTCCTCCCCTTTAAGAAGGGGAGGAAGGCCTGCAATACCGCGGCGTGACTTGCCGCAGCGTGTGGCGCTGCGGCACATAACGCCGCAATATTGACTCACAGCGCCCCAAGAGGGATGCAGGGCGCTTCCAGTAGCGCCCCGCTTCCCCCTTGGGGCGCAACCACTCAAGTTCCAGTGTGGGGGCGCTAATTTTTCTGGGGCGCTAAAAGTAGCGATGTTAGCGCCCCACTCAATTTTTAGCCCAAAGGCTTCAGAAAGAAATCATAGGGTAGTTTTTATGAATTCACACTCCCAACATGGAGCTTTAGGCACTGGGGGTCCATAAAAGGGGAGACTAGCCAGGCTTCACAGGAGTTTGCCATCCATTATTTTCATAAAATGTAATGCTTGTAGAATCTGCCCTTCTGGAATGCATGCAGCGATTTAGAAAAAGACTTGCATTTATATAGCGCCTGTCATGACCTCAGGAAGTCCCAAAGTGCTTTACAGCCAATTAAGTACCTTTGAAGTGTAGCCACTGTTGTATTGTAGAAAAGTCTTGTACACGTTGGAGCTTGTCCCACGGAGGAGACGTTAAACCGAGGCCCCATCTGCCCTCTCAGGCGATGTAAAAGATCCCATGGCACTATTCTGACAATGAGCAGGGGAGTTATCCTTGGTGTCCTGGCCAATATTTATCCCTCAACCAACATTAAAAAAAGATTATCTGGTCATTATCACGCATTGCTATTTATGGGATCTTGCTGAATGCAAACCGGCTGCTGCATTTCCTACATTACAACAGTGACTATGTTTCAAAAACTACTTTGGGACGCCCCGAGGTTATGGAAGGTGCTTTAGAAACGTAGGTCTTTCCTTCTTTTCATGGCTCACTGAGTTTATCTAGCAAGTAGCTCAGCCTCACAGGCCAGGAAAGTCCCAACCTCAATCCCCAATCTGTACTGAGTTCGCCGATCTCAGCTGAGTGTCACTAGGGTCACAGCTGGAGGGAGAAAAGTCAGCCAAAGTTCCTGCTCTGGATTGTGATGCCCAGCGGCTGCTACTGGGAATGCAGCTGTCTAAATATCAGGTGAGAGCAGGATCAGCTCCAGCTGTTTGAATAGTGTGCTGCCACTCCTCATCAAGGCTCACATGTGGATAATGCCCACATGAACAAGGTGCCAGGTAGTGGCTGGTACCCATGTAACTGTACCCAAGCAGGCAGGCAATGCCTTCTGGAAGAGGGGAGAAAACTGGCAAGAACATTTTTTTTTGGAAAACAGAACCGTTATCATTGTAATCTTAATCGGACCATTTCATGCTTACATGGTGCCTGATGTGTAATTGTAGCCACTAAGCATGCCAATAATTTCACACTAGTCAGATGAAATACACAATACTCATAAACTGCAAGAGCAAAATGACAGATCTGTGGCCAAGTACTGTAACTAATTCCGTTTTAGCAAACAACACTAATAAGCACCCAGGAGAGTCTTATTCAACACAATGCTTTGTTTGCTATTTTGTTTTTAACTATCACATTTTCTGGGTCCCTGTTAAAAGCTTCCAAGTACTTTTTGTCAACAAGTACCAAAGGAAATGAGTAAACATTGATTTATTACCAAAGTTACACTGTATGTGAACTGAGTCCGTTTAAGACAAGCAACATCAGCTCCCCTGATGGAACCGAGCCCTACAGCTGGAAGGTTTAATTTTATGGGCCCCAATATTTACAGGGCCGTGCAATTGGGGGCGGTAGGAATTATGGAGGGGAAACCCAGAATACGGGTTTCCTGAACTTCCTGCAGGATGTATTTAAAACATTTTCTTCAGGTTTCCCACCTGACAGCCAGCCTGATTGACAGGCTGCCTGAAGCACAAGCTCGCAGCGGAGAAGCAGGTAGGTCTAGTGGTGCTAGGATTGCGGAAGATTTCAGGGGGTAGAGCGTGGTTAGGGGGGAAGGGGTTAAGATCGGGGGGGGGGGTGAGGTTAGTGATCATGGGGGGTGGTTTGGGGAGACCAGGGGTAGTTGGTGATCACAGAGGGGGTTTGGTGATTGTGGAGGGTCGAAGGAAAGATCAGGGGTCAGAGATTGTGGAGGTCGGGGGTCGGACAGACGGCGGGGATTGGTGGGGGAGGGGGGAGAGGTTACAAGGTAGCTTGTTGGGCCAGGAGGAAACACTCCTGCTCCTCCTGGCCCAGAAGCAGTGCTGTAAAGGTATGGATCCAGCCCTCTTTGCCTCCTTTGACCTGCCGAGTTTCCCGGCTGACATGAGTTAATAATAGAAAGCTTGTTAAAATGGAGGCACGCAACCTCCTTAAAAGCTTTCAATGACCGACCCGCCTCCTGAGAGCGGATTGGTCGCCCTCCCTATTCCTCCTTCGTTAATATCGGAAGTGGGCGGGTTTGAGGCATGTCGGCTTTGGGTTTGAACTTCCTTAAATTTTAACTTCCCAACTGACCCAAACTCTCCCATTTTGGGGGGTAAAATAACCCCCATTGCTGAGTTAGCCAATGTCTGTTGAGGCAGCAGATGGGAAGTTATAATTGGTCTCAGTGCTCTTGGGTTAGGGAAGGAGGAACGATCCCAGTCTGATTATTATTCTGTAACCCCTCTTGGTACATGTGTGTCAACTGCCCTCCACTGTCAAATATCTTACCAGCATTCGCTGCCTTTGAGCACGAATATTGGCCATTTGAGTAGCTGAGGGTTGCTGGCCTTTGTCGATCTTTACCCAGCCAAGAATCATAGGTCTTCAGAATCATGGTTTAAAACTGGAAAAGAAAATTCAGGCAACAACAGATCGGTTTCTTCTTAATTTAAGTTTAGTTAAAAAAAAGCTCAGAGTCATAATTGACTCTGGGGCAATTAAACTGTTTTATAAAGTAACTATAAGCAGAGGTGGTACAGGAGGTCACTGTGACAAGCTGGTGATTAGATTTTCATATTATCCAAAGTAGCAAGTACAGACCCTTCTAAGCTTAAGAAAAACACATGATTTCAAAATCTGTTTATTGGAAGACTAATTTATTTTGGTCTGAAGCCTGCGGTTCTGAAAAGAAATGTGAAGAATTTCCTGCCATGAAAATATGATGAGAGTGTGAAGAGCAGCTGAATGAAAAAGCAGAACACACAGGAAAGTAAAGTCCAATTCAAGCCCTACTGATGTTTTCTTTTATGAATAAAATACTTATTAATTTAAACTGAACCACAAACTACAAGAAGAAACAGCTACCAGTATAAACATAGGCTGATATCCAGCCCAACATGTATAACAAACACAGAAAATGTTGGAAATAGACTTGAGGTCCATCAGCAGCCGAAAACAGAAAAGACATGTTAATGTTTCTGGTATAGGTTATTTGTCAGAACATCAATATGGCTTTTCTCTTTTCAGGTGCTGATGGATCCGCTGAGTATTTTAACCCTGCCCAACGGTGGGCAATCCGTTAAAATGGCCACAAAGACTTGCGCCCACTGATCCTGTTGCCTTCTGCAATTTTAGCCTGTTCTTTTGAGCAGGCCAGAGGGTCAACCATTGGACGGCAGCACGGTCCTTCTTTAAATGTGCAGATTGTGCTCCGATGACATAATCGGGGCCCAATCTGAAACTTTAACCCGAGTCCTGTGAATGGAAGCCGTCATGCCTTCACCGCCGAGTGACAAGAGGAGCCGGGGCCAGTAGAGGCCCAGAAACATAGAAACATAGAAGATAGGAGCAGGAGTAGGCCATTCGGCCCTTCGAGCCTGCTCCGCCATTCAATGAGATCATGGCTGATCATCCAAATTCAGTACCCTGTCCCTGCCTTCTCCCCATATCCCTTGATCCCTTTAGCCTTAAGAAATATATCCAACTCTTTCTTGAATATACTTAATGAACTGGCCTCCACCGCCCTCTGTGGCAGAGAATTCCACAGGTTCACCACTCTCTGGGTGAAGAAATTCCTCCTCATTTCAGTCCTAAATGGCTTACCCCTTATCCTTAGACTATGACCCCTGGTTCTGGACTCCCCGGCCATCAGAAACATCCTTCCTGCATTTAGTCTGTCCAGGCCTGACAGAATTTTATATGTTTCGATGAGATCCCCTCTCAATCTTCTAAACTCCAGTGAGTATAAGCCCAATCGACACAATCTCTCCTCATACGTCATTCCTGCCATCCCAGGTATCAGCCTGGTGAATCTTCGCTGCACTCCTTCCATGGCAAGAACGTCCTTCCTCAGGTAAGGCGACCAAAACTGCACACAATACTCAAGGTGTGGTCTCACCAAGGCCCTGTACAACTGTAGCAAGACATCCTTGTTCCTGTACTCAAACCCTCTTGCTACGAAGGCCAACATACCATTTGCCTTCTTAACCGCCTGCTGCACCTGCATGCTTACCTTCAGCGACTGGTGCACAAGAACACCCAGGTCTCTTTGCACTTCCCCTTCTCCCAATCTATTGCCATTCAAATAATAATCTGCCTTCCTGTTTTTGCCACCAAAGTGGATAACCTCACACATATCCACATTATAGTGCATTTGCCATGTTTCTGCCCAATCACCCAACCTGTCCAAATCATACTGGAGTTTCACGACATCCTCCTCACAGCATACCCTCCCACCCAGATTTGTGTCATCTGCAAATTTGGAGATATTACATCCAATTCCCTCGTCCAGATCATTAATATATATTGTGAACAGCTGGGGTCCTAGGACCGATCCTTGCGGTACCCCACTAGTCACTGCCTGCCACTCGGAAAACGACCTGTTTATTTCAACTCTTTGCTTTCTGTCCGCCAACCAGTTCTCTATCCAAGTCAATACCTTGTCCCCAATCCCATGTGCCTTAACTTTACACGCTAATCTCTTATGCGGGACCTTATCGAAAGCCTTCTGAAAGTCCAAATACACCACATCCACTGGTTCTCCCTTATCTATTTTACCAGTTACATCCTCAAAAAATTCCAGTAGATTAGTCAAGCATGATTTACCTTTTGTAAATCCATGTTGACTTTGTCCAATCCAGTCACTGCTTTCCAAGTGCTCTGCTTTTTTATTTTTCGTTGTTTCCTCAACCTGGTCCTCCTCTATCCCGGGCTCCCCTCGCCATCCCCCGATGCCCTCCTATCCGAGTAACTAGGACTATTCCTTCAGGTCCTCGGCAGCGACCTTCTGCCAACCAAAACCCTGCTCTTGCCCACTGGCTTCCCGCTGGGTTCGGCCATGAGACTGACAGGACCTGTACAGATGAGGTCCGTGAGTTAAAATCGCCCAGCCTCATGTTGTGGCAGGCTGGACAGTTTGCTGTGTACCTCGGACCCCGCCCTCAACATTCCTGCCGGAATTTTATTTCAGATTTTCAGCTTTGCAGTTTTTCCTTTATCCTAACATGTATATTCAGCATCACAAAGTTTGGTACAAGTGTTCCAATATCTTTCCAACTATACTTCTGCACCCTCCTTCCATGTGACCCAATATAGGGGGGGAGGGGGAGTAAATCTGCTTTGCTCAAAACCTGGATTGATCCCGAATTCCCAAAGCATAGCTTTCCTAAATTAACAGACCCCAGAAAACGGAATGGGTCCTGAACTAATTAGTAGCAACAATTTGCATTTATTATAGTGTCTTTAACAAAGAACAACATCCCAAGGCACTTCACAGAAGCATAAGGAAAATGGACGCTGAGCCAAATGAGGAGAGATTTGGTGATCCCACCACCAAACACATCTTCCCCTCACCTCCCCTTTCAGTACTCCAAAGGGACCGTTCCCTCCGCGACACCTTGGTCCACTCCTCCATCACCCCAACACCCCTTCCCCTTCGCCCGGCACCTTCCCGTGCAAGTGCAGGAGATGTAACACCTGCCCTTTTACCTCCACCCTTCCCACTGTCCAGGGCCCCAAACACTCCTTCCAGGTGAAACAGTGATTTACTTGTACTTCTTACAATTTAGTATACTGTATTCGCTGCTCACGATGCGGCCTCCTCTACATTGGGGAGACCAAACGCAGATTGGGTGACCACTTTGCGGAACACCTCCGTTCAGTCCATAAGGGTGACCCTGAGCTTCCAGTCGCCTGTCACTTTAATTCTCCGGATGGCTCAAAAATCACAGCACCTGGATTCCCTTGGAAGAAGCCATCCTGGACATGTTGACATGGAGGGAATAGGGGAAGGTGAAGCATCAAGCTTCTTCCCAAGGTTAGGGCTAGTACCAGCCTGCTCATATGTCTTATCCCCCTTTTCATTCATTCCCACACAGCCATAGGTGATAGGAGAAGAGTTTAGAGAGGTGACTGATGACCTAGCCAAAGAAGTACGTTTCCAAAGGACTTTGCAGACTGTGGAAGATATGGCGAGGTAGAAGGGTTTAGGAAGAGAATTCCAGAGTGCTGGTGTGTGATGGCTGAAAACAGCAATCAATATCAAAACAGCAGGAGAGGGAGAACAACAACCAACTTTAAATGTACAAATGTAAAAGCATCAGATACAAAGTTCAGTGGAAAAGCTTTAAATGCACTGCTGCCAAGTGACACTCATTTCCTAAAGTCAGACTTTCAAAACCTCAGTGGTTCCGTCACAGCAATAAGAGGTTGTTATATGTTGGCTGTAGCACTGAATAAACACCAATCAAAACATCTGGGAATGGAATTCATCTCTCACTAAATAGCAACACTAACTCTGGTAGAAAACAATCCCTACATAAAAATAATTAAATACTTTTTAAGCTAAAAATAACATGGACCAGGGTGGGGCAACCTTCAGATCTCTGCCTTGTGGTTTGATGTGGCAGGCAAATCCATACTTGATGGTATTGAATGTAGGCATGGTTTACTGGGCTTCACTGAGGCAGAAAGCTATCTGAAGCTCAGAATAGAGCTGATGTGGGAAAGTAAAAGTATTAGGACCAGGTGGGAATTGAGCTGTTGTCTTCTCAGGGATTGGACACACAGAGAACTGCGTCTATTTGAACATAAAGATGTTCCTCCTTAATGGCTTTGCTACCAGAGGAGGGGCTTCTACCTGCCGCCCCACTATGTCGTATTTTCAAACCCAACTCATTGTCCCGGGTCAAGGTTCATTATACATGCAGGGCAGGCTCCACAGAGGGAGCTGGCCATAAAATCCAGGGGTGCTGCAGGTAGTACTCACTGCAGCACCAGAGAGGGGAGGTGCTGAAGCTAAAGGGAGCACAAGCCCCCTGAAGATGAAAAAATGCATGGGCTGAACCAACTCGGAAAGATCCCAAATAAAGGCAACCAGCATCAGGAACTTTTGGAGACAGAGATATGGCCAGCAACAGGTCCTTCAGCAATCTTTCCACCACTGCTTGAGCAAGTACCATTATCCCTATTCTGTTCTTAAAGTGGGTCAGCAATACTGCAGTGGGATCGCAGGGAGATCAGTTGTTTTCCCAGGCCCCATCTGCCTGTTTTAGGGATGTGGATTTGGCCCATTTTCCCTGCAGCGCCATTGCAATACCATGTGAATTTGGATGGTATAGCAGAGGAAATTCCAAGCTCAAACTGTCTATTCATGGGAACCATCAGCGTTTCACACTGACATCAGCGATTTTGGGACATTGGTAAACTGTCAAGCATTTTCTAACAAAAATCAGTGCAGTCAAGGCTCCTTTCCACCACTCCTACTTTTACCTGAGTCTAGCCGTTAATGCATTGGAATGGGTCCCTACCCTCTTTCAAAACCACTCTGAGCATTAATGCAGGGACCATGACCTCTGTATACTGCAGGCAGGAGCTGTCACAAGAGCAGAGGTTGCTGCCTACAGTATAAAAAGGCCACAATCCTAGCCAATAGTCCTGGGAGAAGCACTCAGAGGAGAGAGCATCCTGCATTAGGAACTGTACTCATGTAGAAGAGGGACAGAGCAGGCATGGGCAAATGGATGGCAATGAACAGTGGGGATGTTACCGCCCAGGTCCTCTCAAAATGTAAACTGTAGCCATTGGTAGATGAGCTCAGTACATTTGTAGTTGCACACAACGCTCTATCCCAGGCAGCACTGGAGTTCCAGGCAGGCAATATAAACCAGATTAGGTGATCACTTTGCGGAACACCTCCATTCAGTCCGCAAGCGGGACCCCGAGCTTCTGGTCGCGTCATTTTAATTCTCCGCTCCACTCCCACTCTGACCTCTCTGTCCTTGGCCTCCTACACTGTTCTAATGAAGCTCAATGGAAGCTCGAGGAGCACCTCATCTTTCTATTAGGCACTTTACAGCCTTCCAGACTCAATAATGAGTTCAACAATTTCAGATCATTACCTCATTTTTTCAGACTGTTGGTAATGATTCTGCCATTGCCATTTACACCTCCTCTAGATCCATCTTTTGTTTCTTTACTTGTCCCTTGTACCATCATCCCTTTTGTCATTTAATCTCTCCTGCCTTCCACCCTATCACAGACCTTCCCTTTTGTTCTTTCCTCCCCTCCCCGCTTTCCCTGCCTCTGTACTTGCTTAAAATCTGCGACATCTCTAACTTTTTCCAGTTCTGACGGAAGGCCATCGACCTGAAACGTTAACTCTGTTTCTCTCTCCACAGATGCTGCCTGACCTGCTGAGTATTTCCAGCATTTTCTGTTTTTATTTCAGATTTCCAGCAACCGCAGTATTTTGCTTTTGCTTTAAACCAGGTGCTGAATAACTGGAACCCAAACTGCAGCCACCAGTCTCAGATAGCAAATATTGGGAAAGAACGGCAACTATCTTCAGTATTCCTGGCTAGAAAGGGAAACTATCAGCCAGGCTCTCACTCTTGATTGTTATCCACTAGACCCTGCTGGAAAGTGGATGTGTGTTTGGGTTGAGTGAGGACACAATCAGGCTTGGCTGTGACATCTCCTGTTATTAAATTATCTGTGAGCAGCCACTGTCTTGGCTCATGCACGAAAAACGGCCACTTGGCAAGAAACTGGAGGGCTGCCAAATGTTGTGCAACTGTACCTGAGCATGAATCACTGCTTTCAGGAGGAAATTAGGGAACACAAAGAAAGAAAGCCAGGATGAAACATGCCTACTTTCAAGCACGAGAATAGATATTTATTCACAATCTATGTAAAAACTGAATTGTGGCATGCAATTTTAACCCTATCTGCCCGGTAAAATCCAGGATTCCGCCATCCACAATCTTAACCTCTTCTTAGCAGGAGACTAGGACAACATGAGGAAGAATGAGAGGTGATCTCATTGAAATATATAAGATTCTGAAGGGGATTGACAGGGTAGATGCTGAGAGGTTGTTTCCCCCTGGCTGGAGTGGCTGGAACTAGGGGGCATAGCCTCAGGATAAGGGGTCGGCCATTTAAGGCCGAGATGAGGAGGAATTTCTTCACTCAGAGGGTTGTGAATCTTTGGAATTCTCTGCCCCAGCGCGCTGTGAATGCTGAGTCTTTGAGTATATTCAAGGCTGAGATAGATAGAATTTTGGACTCTAGGGGAATCAAGAGATATGGAGATCAGGGGGGAAAGTGGAGTTGAGGTCAATGATCAGCCATGATCTTATTGAATGGCGGAGCAGGCTCGAGGGGCCGTATGGCCTACTCCTGCTCTTATTTCTTATGTTCTTATGTTCTTGACAGACCAAAACCACAGGGTCCATCTTTACATATGCATGTTGGGGCCCAATGACATCATTGGGACCTGACAGCAATTTTAACTCCGCCTGAGTGGAGAAGCTGCTGCGGCTTTCCCGCGAGACAAACTAGGACAGAAGAGGATCAGCCACAGAAGAGGCCAAAAAAGGTATGTATTTTTCATTCTTTGTGGAGCCAGGAGTAGCAGGGGTACTCCTCCAGGCACCACAAGGATATCCACAAGCATACACCGAACGCGAGACTAGACACCCCTTTGAAGTCGATCCTCCCACCTACCTTGTGTCGGTGGGTGGCCTCCAGGCCATGTGAGTTTTTGCCACTTCCCACCAAACTAAGTGGATCAGCGTCATGTAAATGAGGCGTGAGAGTTAAAATAGGCCGGAGCCTGATTTCTGCAGCAGCAAATTTGGTATCTCACTAGGCCATCATACCCACTTGACCATTAATGCATTATCCCCAGAAAACCAAGATTTTCATACCCATTTTACACTAAAAATAAAAAAATCGACAGCCTGCTCAAAACACCGACAACAATCCTAAGGGGCAGAGAAAAAGATTCAAAGACAAACAAAGAAATACAGAGACTACAATAAGAAAAGGTATGTGAGAAATATAGGGAGAAAGAGACAGAGTGGAAAACAAACACAAAAACAGAGAGAGACACAGAAAGTATTAACAAGTGGTAGAAAAGCAAAGAAACATTTACAAAAAGAGAGGTGCAGTTGTTTTGTCCGTAACTCAAAGAACGGAACTGTGCTAAGTGAGCCCCTTGCTTATATATTTAACAGCTCACTAGAGCCAGGGATTGTTCCCATGGCCTTAAGAGAGGCTAATGTACCATTATTTAACTGTACCATTAGTCATTTATCTGATTGCTGTTTGTGGGACCTTGTGTGCAAATTGGCTGCCATGTTACAACAGCTACTACACTTCAAAAAGTACTTCATTGACTGTGAAGCACTTTGGGACATTGCGGAATGTGCAATCTAAATGCAAGTTCTTTCTTTCTATAAAAAGTTACAGAATCCCATGAAATAAAACATTGGCTAATCCAGTTAACATAAAACAGTGGTTTCACAGAAAATGGACAGAATTATAGAATATGATCCCCAAAACACCATTAAAAATCTCAGAATCCCATGTATTAGAAGAGAGTTTCCTTTTCCATCCTAATATTCTCTATTTTTCTCCTGTCGTCGTATTTATTAGTAGCCATAAACCAGAGGCTTGATTTTTAATAATTTCATTCAGTGCAGTTGCACATCCTGTTTACACTGTGAGATCAAATTCGGCTTGCAGTTGTTAAAATGAGTGAAATGTCTCTAACATTCAGACTCACCTCTGTCACAAGACAAGACATGCCTTTGACAGAATGGAATTGTTCGCCTTACAGGAAACCAATAAGGATTCAGTCTGTTTGTATGAGTCTAATTCAGGATCATTTGTTCTCAGTCTGTTTGAATTTGGCATCAAGGGGTGGGGGGGGGAGGGGGGGGGGGGGAGACATTTATCACTCCGATCAGAATGAATTTATTCTTTTAGTTCCCTGCAGATTGATTCAATACAGCTGCAAGTTTGGAACCAATCTGAACATACAGCAGTACAATAAGTGAGAATTTAGATTAGATTTTACGTGAATTTCAACTCCAATGTCAGAGCCTGTGACACACACAGAACAGAAAAGGGAACAAAGGCATTCTGCAGACATAAATTACACTGGGCCTATTGGGGCGCACGTCCAAATCCCAGGGAAGTCTGGGAATGCCCCCAGAAATGCCCCTAAAGTATTTAAATAAAGTAAAGGGAACTGGAAGAAGGACCACCTCTTCCTATGGGTAATTTACCTTAAAGAGGCAAATTGTGCTTGGGAAAGAGGTGGTCGTTCTTCTTCCAGTTTCCAGCCCAAATTCCAACCTCCCCCCTATGACTATCTCCCGAAATTGCACAAAGACATTGAGAGTGTCACCAGGATTCCCGGGCACAAAAATATTTATCGCCAATTATTGTCACGGCTCAGCAAGATTTATCTGATGTTGCTATTCTCCAGGTGAATCCATTTTTGACTCTTCTTCTTAGGCGGTCCCTCGGAACCGAGGATGACTTGCTTCCACATTAAAAATGAGTTCTCAGGTGACTGATGAGTCCAATGCGGGACCTACAGTCTCTGTCACAGGTGGGGCAGACGGTGGTTGAAGGGGCGGGTGGGTGGGGTGCTTAGGTTGATGTGTGCTCCTTGCGCTGCCTGCGCTTGGCTTCCGCTTGCTCTCGGCGAAGAGACTCGAGGTGTTCGGCGCCTTCCCGGATGCTTCTCCTCCACTTTGTGCAGTCTTGGGCCAGGGATTCCCAGGTGTCAGTGGGGATGTTACACTTTTTCAAGGAGGCTTTGAGGGTGTCCTTGAAGCGTTTCCTCTGCCCACCTGGGTCTCTCTTGCCGTGCCGGAGCTCCGAGTAAAGCGCTTGTTTTGGGAGTCTCGTATCGGGCATGTGGACGATGTGACCCATCCATCGGAGCTGATCGAGCGTGGTCAAAGCTTCGATGCTGGGCATGTTGGCCTGAACGAGAACACTGACGTTGGTGTGCCTATCCTGCCAATGGATTTGCAGGATCTTGCGGAGGCAGCATTGGTGGTACCTCTCCAGTGCTTTGAGGTGCCTGCTGTACATGGTCCATGTCTCTGAGGCATACAGGAGGGCGAGTATCACTGCTGCTCTGTAGACCATGAGCTTAGTGCCGGGTTTGAGGTCCTGGTCTTCAAACACTCTCTTCCTCAGGCGACCGAAAGCTGCACTGGCACACTGAAGGCGGTGTTGGACTGCGTCATCGACGTCTGCCCTTGTTGACAGTAGGCTCCCGAGGTATGGAAAGTGGTCCACGTTGTCCGAGGCCTTCTTGTGGATTTTGATAATCGGGGGGTAGTACTATGTGGCAGGGGCAGCTTGGTAGAGGACCTTTGTCTTACGGATGTTTAGTGTAAGGCCTATGCTCTCGTATGCTTCAGTGAAGGTGTTGACGATGGTTTGGAGTTCGACCTCCGAGTGAGCGCAGACGCAAGCGTCGTCTGCATACTGTAATTCGACGACAGAGGATGGGACGACCTTGGATCTGGACTGGAGGCAACGGAGGTTGAACAGTTTTCGGTTTGTTCTGTAAATTAGCTCCACTCCAGCGGGGAGCTTACTGAGGGTGAGATGGAGCATTGCAGCAAGGAAGATCGAGAAGAGCGTTGGTGCGGCTACATTTAAACTGACTACTATTCTTTTGAAAAGTCTGTATTTAATGCATCAATTCAGACTCAGGCAGAGGCTGTCACTTCTGAGTAGATACCAACACTTGTATTTATCAATCAATCTCACTTAACCTGTTGTTAATATTAATCGAGGGAAGTTCCCCTCGCTCTATTCAGAAGTTCCCCTCGCTCTATTCAGATGTAACCCTATCTCATGGTTTTCATTATAACAGCAAGAAATAACTTAATGATTATTTACATGCATTGCCTTTGGGGAAGAACATGCAATAACATTGGTTTTCTATCCACTACATATCATTGTTCAGGACTGAAGATGGACAATATCACCAACAACGATGAGTCAGCCTACAGGGAGGAGGTCCAGCATCTCGTGAAGTGGTGCGCCGATAACAACCTGGCCCTTAACACCAAGAAAACACAAGAAATCATTGTGGACTTCAGGAAGTCCAAAGGCGGAAGTCACACCCCCATCCACATCAATGGGGCGGTGGTGGAAAGGGTGGACAGCTTCAAGTTCCTCGGAGTCCACATCACGGAAGACCTCTCCTGGTCCCTCCTCAACACCTCCTCTCTGGTGAAGAAGGCCCAGCAGCGCCTATATTTCTTAAGGAGGCTGAAGAGATGTAATCTGTCACCCCTGATCCTCTCTAACTTTTACCGCTGCACTATAGAGAGCATCCTGACAAACTGTATCACAGTATGGTATGGCAGCTGTAGCTACTGTGACCGGAAAGCCCTGCAGCGGGTAGTCAAAACTGCCCAATGCATTACCGGCACCCGGCTACCGACCACAGAGCACATATACCAGAAACGCTGTCTACGGAGGTCACGGTCCATCATCAAAGACCCTACCCACCCCAGCCACAGTCTGTTCGCCCTCCTACCATCTGGGAGACGCTACAGATGCATTCGCACCCGTACGACCAGATTTAGGAACAGCTTCTTTCCCAGGGCTGTCATCCTACTGAACTCCACAAATAAACTCTAAAGCCTGCACATCTGCCAATGCACTTTATTATGGTCATATTTATGTTAGTATACTACAAGCCAAATGTATGTTGAATGTTTAAATGTCTTAATCCAAATGTACACTCTCGGGAGCCGCAAGCCTACATTTCGTTGTACTGCACTTGTGCACTAACAATGACAATAAAAGTTGATTTGATTTGATTTGATTTTTTTAAATAACAGCATTATGTTGATCCATTCTGATGCTTTGCAAACACTAAAGCACAATCGTGTCAGTGGAGAAGCAGAAATAACCTTGCAGTATTTTATATATCTGAGACATTCTTTGTGCTATTTGCACTGCCACACTGATGTTTTTCCACCAGCTATTCAGCAGAGTTTATCTCTGTCAAACATGGTCAAGTTAAATTGAATCACTCACCACCTTACCACTATACATGACATGAACCACTAATTACTTTGACAGCTTTCTATTTCAGGAAACCATTTCAAACAAATCCAGGCTATTTACAGTGTTAACAGTTTCAGGTTTTATTAGTATTGGGTTATATATATTTATGGTTTTGCAGATCCTTTATTTTCCGACTGTAAAGTAAAAGTGGTTTCTTTGTACCTTGCATCTTTAGAAATCTGACCTGCTCCTTCCAATGTAACTCCGGAAACTGCCTGATGTTTTTTCAGTGTGGGCATTTTGTTCTGGTCATGATACTGAAACTTTTTTTTCACAAGAATTGTTCCCCCTATATTTTTTCCTTGCCTACTCTCCTGAAGGTGCTGCCTTGTGCTGGGTGACAATTTTGTGGACAGCAGGCATCCTCTGGTACCTCATCCAAGTCATCAGTCTGCATGCTTGAGCCAAGACAGATAATATCAGGAAGCTATTCAATGGTCAGGAGGTCACTTGATCACACCCAAGCTCAATCCTGTCCTCACATAACTTCTGCACATAGCCACCAAGTGTCACTGGATAACAATCAGGAGTGAAAATCTTCCCAAGTCCAGTTTACTCAAGGCTAATTGCAGAGCGTTAAAAAAACAAGCCTGATGTGTCTTAATGCGAGGAGCATTCAGAATAAGGTGGATGAATTAGCTGCGCAAATAGAGGTAAACGAATATGATTTGATTGGGATAACGGAAACATGGCTCCAGGGTGGCCAAGACTGGGAACTCAACATCCAGGGGTATTCAATATTCAGGAAAGATAGGCAAAAAGGAAAGGGAGGTGGGGTAGCATTGCTGGTTAAAGAAGGGATTAACACAATTGTAAGGAAGGATATTAGCTCTGATGATGTGGAATCTGTATGGGTAGAACTGAGAAATACCAAGAGGCAGAAAACGTTCGTTGGAGTGGTATATAGACCTCCAAACTTTAATGCGGAGGTTGGGGATGGCATTAAAAGGGAAATTAGAGAAGCGTGCAATAAGGGCACAGCAGTCATCATGGGTGACTTTAATCTACATATAGATTGGGCTAACCAAATTAGTAAAAATACTGTGGAGGAGGAATTCCTTGAGTGTTTACGGGATGGTTCCCTGGACCAATATGTCGAGGAACCAACCAGAGATCAGGCCATCTTAGACTGGGTATTATGTAACGAGAAATAATTAATTAGCAATCTTGTTGTACGAGGCCCCGTGGGTCGGAGCGATCATAATATGATAGAATTCTTCATTAAAATGGAGAATGAAGTAGTTTACTCAGAGACTAGGGTCCTAAATTTAAATAAAGGAAACTATGATGGTCTGAGGCGCGAGTTGGGTAGGATTGATTGGGGAATGTCACTCAAAGGGTTGACGGTGGATAGGCAATGGCAAGCATTCAAAGACCACATGGATGAACTACAGAATTTGTTTATCCCAGTTTGGCATAAAAATAAAACAAAAAAGGTGACTCAACTGTGGCTAACAAGGGAAATTAGGGATAGCATAAGATCCAAGGAGAGGACATTTAAATTGGCCAGAAAAAGCAGTAAACCTGAGGATTGGGAGCAGTTTAGGATTCAACAAAGAAAGAAAAAGGGATTAATTAAGAAGGGGAAAATAGAATATGAGAGTAAGCTTGCAGGGAACAAAAAAACTGACTGTAAAAGCTTTTATAGATATGTGAAGAGAAAAAGATTGGTGAAGTCAAGCGTAGGTCCCTTGCAGTCAGAATCAGGGGAATTTATAATGGGGAACAAAGAAATGGCAGACCAACTAAATACATATTTTGGTTCTGTCTTCACAAAAGAGGACACAAATAACCTCTCAGAGATGTCGGGGAACATAGGGTCTGATGAAGGGGAGCAACTGAAAGAAATCAGTATTTGTAAGGAAGTGGTGTTAAGGAAATTGATGGCACTGAAGGGCGATAAATCCCCAGGGCCTGATAATCTACATCCTAGGGTACTTAAGGAAGTGGCCCTAGAAATAGTAGATGCATTGCTCAACATCTTCCAACATTCGATGGAATCTGGAACAGTACCCATGGATTGGAGGGTAGCTAATGTTACCCCACTATTCAAAAAAGGTGGTAGGGAGAAAATGGTAGTGGGGAAAATGCTAGAGTCCATTATAAAAGATGTAATAGCTGAGCACTTTGAAAACAGTGACATGATCGGACAAAGTCAACATGGATTTACAAAAGGTAAATCGTGCTTGGCTAAGCTACTGGAATTTTTTGAGGATGTAACTGGTAAAATAGATAAGGGAGAACCAGTGGATGTGGTATATTTGGACTTTCAGAAGGCTTTCGATAAGGTCCCGCATAAGAGATTAGCGTGTAAAGTTAAGGCACATGGGATTGGGGCAAGGTATTGACTTGGATAGAAAACTGGTTGGCAGACAGAAAGCAAAGAGTTGGAATAAACGGGTCTTTTTCCGAGTGGCAGGCAGTGACTAGTGGGGTACCGCAGGGATCGGTCCTTGGACCCCAGCTATTCACAATATATATTAATGATCTAGACAAGGGAACTAGATGTAATATCTCCAAATTTGCAGACAACACAAAGCTGGGTGGGCGTGTGTGCGGTGAGGAGGATGCCGAGAAACTCCAGGATGATTTGGACAGGTTGGGTGATTGGGCAGAAGCATGGCAGATGCAATATAACGTGGATAAATGTGAGGTTATCCACTTTGGTGGCAAAAACAGGAAAGCAGATTATCTGAATGGCAATAGATTGGGAGAAGGGGAAGTGCAACGAGACCTGGGTGTCCTTGTGCACCAGTCGCTGAAGGTAAGCATGCAGGTGCAGCAGGCGGTTAAGAAGGCAAATGGTATGTTGGCCTTCGTAGCGAGAGGGTTTGAGCACAGGAACAAGGATGTTTTGCTGCAATTGTACAGGGCCTTGGTGAGACCACATTTTGAGTATTGTGTGCAGTTTTGGTCGCCTTATCTGAGGAAGGATGTTCTTGCCATGGAGGGAGTTCAGCGAAGATTCACCAGGCTGATACCTGGGATGGCAGGAATGACGTATGAGGAGAGATTGGGTCGATTGGGCTTGTACTCGCTGGAGTTTAGAAGAATGAGAGGGGATCTCATTGAAACTTATAAAATTCTGACAGGAATGGACAGACTAGATGCAGGAAGGATGTTCCCGATGGTCGGGGAGTCCAGAACCAGGGGTCACAGTCTAAGGATAAGGGGTATGTCATTTAGGACAGAAATGAGGAGGAATTTCTTCACCCAGAGAGTGGTGAACCTGTGGAATTCTCTACTACAGAAGGCAGTAGAGGCCAATTCATTAAATATATTCAAGAAGGAGTTTGATATATTTCTTAAGGCTAAAGGGATCAAGGGGTATGGGGAGAAAGCAGGGACTGGGTACTGAATTTGGATGATCAGCCATGATCACATTGAATGGCGGAGCAGGCGTGAGGGGCCGAATGGCCTACGCCTGCTCCTATCTTCTATGTTTCTACGTTTCTATGTCTCCCAAATGCTGTCCTAAAAAATCAGCTAACTCGGGACACCAGGTTACGCACTTATCAGCTGAGCCTGTAGCTGAGGTTTCCTGAAGAACTGTCAGCTGATGGAAAGTGTCACATGTTGTGAGAATGCTCGGAGGGTTTGTGCAACCCTCTAGATCTTGGAATGCTAATGAGAACCTGACTTCCAAAATCTTACAATGTGCACGTCTTTTTTTCTTATGACAATGTTCAACTCTTATAGAAACCAGTAGCTTTTAATCATTGATAAATGGAATTCCTCAAAATGTTCAGTGGAATGCAGAAATATTCAAGCTTTGTTAAAAGTAATGCTGGCCAGACTTTTTTATTACGTGTATGTACGTGGATTTTAGCGATCAAGATAACGGATAACAATCCTAAGGGATGCAATTTTTTTCTACTAAATACCAGAGGTCCTACTACACCTCAAAAAATCTTAACCACTAAGAGGTAAGTGGAAGCTATTGGCAGTTGGAGAGACCCACAAAAATGTTGCCAGCTTTATACAAGAGTGTGTCATTGACAGCAAATAAACCACATTTCTGCCATCAATGGCTTACTCTCAGCATAATAATGTCACTGTGTAACTGGGCTGTAATAGTTCTTTTCCATGTCCATGGGTTAGATGCAGCATAAAGCTCCCTTAACTCTGCTCCAACAGTGTGCCAGGGCGATATTTCCATGTCCGAAAGAGATTCCTAGTTAGTGCCAAGCTATGGACAGCTTTTTGTTATCTCACCTTTAAGGGTTAAAAGGGAAATGAGTCTGGTCCGACAAACCCAGATGCTACAGGTGACAGAACAGTAGCATTTCTAAATTATTCCATTTTATTATTCTACAAATCCAAAGGTTTAAAGCTTCAAGTACATTGTAAAAAGTAGATTTTTATATTTGAGAAAGTCAAAACTTTTACAATTCAAGCTTTACACAGACCTCTATGCACATAGCTATGAAAGACTCAAACAACTGATAAATTATATATATGTATGTTGAATATATTTGCACATATGTACCATAAGCACCATATTATTTCAGTTGTTGGTAGTCATAGCTCTCTAGATAAGAGAATAGACACAAGAGATATTTTGCAGACTGAACTTTTTTCAAGGGGATGGGTTGAAATTTGATCAACCTCCAAATCTGCAATAAATATGTTTACAGGTGGATAGGTGTAGTTTTGTGGACCTATAAAAAGGCTGAGTTCTGCACAACAAACAGAAACATAGAAGATAGGAGCAGGAGTAGGCCATTTGGCCCCTCGAGCCTGCTCTGCCATTCAATGAGATCATGGCTGATCATCCAAGTTCAGTACCCGGTACCTGCTTTCTCCCCACACCCCTTGATCCCTTTAGCCTTAAGAAATATATCCAACTCCTTCTTGAATATATTTAATGAATTGGCCTCTACTGCCTTCTGTGGTAGAGAATTCCACAGGTTCACCACTCTCTGGGTGAAGAAACTCCTCCTCATTTCTGTCCTAAAAGGCCTACCCCTTATCCTTAGACTGTGACCCCTGGTTCTGGATTCCCCGACCATCAGGAACATCCTCCCTGCATCTAGCCTGTCCAGTCCTGCCAGAATTTTATAAGTTTCAATGAGATCCCCTCTCATTCTTCTAAACTCCAGCGAGTACAAGCTCAATCGACCCAATCTTTCCTCATACGTCATTCCTGCCATCCCAGGTATCAGCCTGGTGAATCTTCGCTGAACTCCTTCCATGGCAAGAATATCCTTCCTCAGATAAGGCAACCAAAACTGCACACAATACTCAAGGTGTGGTCTCACCAAGGCCCTGTGCAACTGTAGCAAGACATCCTTGTTCCTGTACTCAAATCCTCTCGCTATGAAGGCCAACATACCATTTGCCTTCTTAACCGCCTGCTGCACCTGCATGCTTATCTTCAGCGACTGGTGCACAAGGACACCCAGGTCTCGTTGCACTTCCCCTTCTCCCAACATTATACAAAACCTATTAAGATACTGTCCAGAAGTGCAACTCGAGTTAAAAATTATTTTTCCCTTTAGGGTGGTTTTCCAAGGGGTTGAAATGGTCCATTAAATGAATATGGAGATGTTCCTGTCTAAAGCCTCCCCTAACTCCGCATAAAACATAACTTATGAGATATCGTTGGCAACTTTATTATTCCTTAACACCCCCATGTGGACCAGTTTATGGGTGTAACAGACAGGAAAAAAGGCCATAACACTGGATCTCCATCCCTCTTACGCAGGACGTGCACCTGCCAACTAATGTGCTCCCTACAGCTGCCCAAGTCAGAGTCATTGGAGAGAGCCAGGCAGCAGAGACCAGAGGACCAAAAGTAAGTCCTCTTTTTCTTCCAGGGACTAGAATTGGTACTGGAGGCTTCTGGCTGCTGTTATTGGAAAGAAGCCAAAAAGCCTGGCGTTGTCTTCAAGCCTGCAGCAATGGAAACAGGAAAGTCAGAGTTCCTGTCTTTGCTCAATGTCCACATGGGTGTCACTAAATACCAATCCGGATCAGAAACCCTTGATGATGTTTCTTCTTTCAAGTCTATGAGCACTTAGCCCAATTATGGCTCCCTAACTCCTTCCCCACCCCCACCACCCCTAGCTGAGTTCAGCTAGCTCATCCCAAATGAAGAATCAAACCACTGCTTTATATGGCTACCTTCAACACTGAACAGTAGTTCAGCCACTGATCCATTGGGGCAAGTTTTTGAAAATGTTTTCTAATACTGTTAATAATACATTCAAGCATTTCTGGGAATTCATTAAGAAAATACAGATTTAAAGGACTGCTTATGCTATTCACAGTGACACTTATATAACGATGGCCAAACAACTGAACAAAACTGGGAGCTTACATGTGTGCTCAACTGGCGGATTATTTTAAAGGCCTGTTTTTGCGCCCCTGTCTGTGCTGAGGTTGTTGTTCCCCACTGCATGGGCGGTAAGGGATATAACTGGCCTCAGTGTCCCTGGTGTAGCAAAAGGAAAACAATTAGCCAGAGTTCCTGCTCCTGATTACTATTTAGTAACCCCTTCGAGAAAGTGCACCTGTGCAGATATTGGATGAGGACAAGATCAGGATCAGCTACGATGTGCTATATGGTGGAAAAGCAAGCAGCCACTCGCTATCTGTGCCCATATATGAAGAAAGGCCACTTAGGAAAGAGATAACAGGGGTGTCAGTGTTGTGAAATTGTACCTCATCAAGGTCCCTACCTTCAGAGAGGGGATGAAAAATGGAGTAAAAAAAAATTCTTAAATATTTACTAAACTATGTACTCTAAACAAAGGCTATTTGATAGGTAATCTTGAATTTAGGAAACATATGTTGCAACTGGATTTGTAGCAAAGCAACAATACTGCTTCAAACCAGGAGCTTGGGATATAATAGTGAATGGAGGTGTCTCCTCTGCTGAAACAACATGTGGCCTGGTCACCGACAGCAATCACTGTCTATTTGTTAATTATTGCCAGAAGATTAAAATGACTCCATAGCTTTTAAACAGTGAAGAATGGACAGAACTTTGAAATCACCCGCGCTTTTCTTTATTTGCAACAGAGTTTCAATTTTATGTGATGCTTACTGCAGATTTATGCAGAAATTAATTACCAGGAAATTCTGGGGTAGGTTTTACAAATGAGCTCTCCCCCGCATGGAGCCTTACCTGCCGGGAGCACGCATCGGGAAATCGCAGTGCCTCCAACAATTTTCCTTTCATTAAAGTTAGTGGGGGGGAAACGTGACCTGCATGCCCGTGACTTCCTGATATGCACTCCCAGTGGACGAGACTCCATGCCAGATGCAAATGTTTATAAAATCTATGCTCCTATGTCTGTCATCGAATTACACAGAATTACATGGAAATTACAACACAGAAATAGGCCGGTCAGCTCAACCAGTCTGTGTTGGTGCTTATCCTCCACATCAGCAATAGTCCTAATCCCATGTACCCACTCTGTTCCTATATCCCTTTATTACCCTTTCCTTCAACCTATTTTTAAATGCCTCTGCTTCAATCACTAACTCTGGTAGTGCATTCCACAGCCTCACAACCCTCTGTGTAAAAAAGTTCCTTCTGCTCTCTGTCCTAAATCTCTTGCATTAAATCTTATATTTATGTCTCCTCGTTCTAGATGCCTCAATCATCTGTCTATCCCATCCCCTCATTATTTTAAGCACCTCTATCAAATCACCCCATAATCTCCTCTGTTCTAATGAAAACAGCCCCAATTTTAACTCTTTCTACCTATTTATATTTTGTCATGCTAAGCAGCATCCTAGTGCATCAGTGCTGTACCCCTCTATTGCCTCAACATCCTTCCTATAGCCTGGAGCCCAAACATACATGCGCTACTCCAACTGTCTTACTAAGGTTTATTTTATAGATTTACCATTCCATCTTAACTTTTCTATACATCTAGCTAGAAAACCCAGTATTCCATCAGCTTTCTTTATAGCCTTAGCCACTTGAGATGCTGCTTTTAAGATCCTGTGAATCCAGTGCTGACAAAGCTGTCTACAGGGTGGTGTGACTCCAGCAGTGCCCGGCGGAGGAAGCAGAACAGAACCCAGAAACCTGTCACAAACCTGTCTGGGTCAAGAAATTAATACCAGGACCTCCTATAAACCACATTAAATACTAATTATAAATAAACATTTTATAGATTTGTTCTGGGAAGCCCTTTGACCCTGTGCACTTGCCTCCCTCCATCCCCATCAAAAAAACCTTTAAACAGCTGCCTTTTTGGTTAAAGGAACATTCCCACTGTTTGTTTAAAAATACACATTGGCAGCTTACATGTGATGAAATCAAATCAGCTGTCCCCCAGTTTTCATTAAACTCTATCACCATTAAAGAAGTAGTTGGCCGGGGAGTTTCTTTTATATTAAAAATCTAAATAAAAATTGTCTGGTGAGTGCATAAAGTTGACTGAGAAATAATTCAAACCTCATTGCCATGCTGGCATGTTCCTCTTAGCTCCTTTATAATACTTTTGGTTGTGTGTTCCCTATGACACACAACCACTGAAAGACTACTCAACACTTAAGTATCAGGAACATCTCAACACCAGCTTCTGGCCATGTCTTCAACATGCTGAGGCAAACCTTAACAAAGCATCATCACGGGCAAAACTGACTTATGATAATGACAGGAATTTCATACTCAGGTTTACAAAGTTTAAAGAAAATAGTCATGCTGAAAGTACTGGTTTCAGACCAGTACCTGCATAAAAGGTGGCAGAGCGAACAAACATGAGTTATACAGTCCCCAGCACTTACACCATCCACACTTAGCACGGGAAGCTGCCTATATCGGGCAAATGGCGCTAACCATTTGCCATTTCCACTGAAGTCAATTGCAAAGGTGCCATTTATAACACATTAAACTATTTGGGCAGCATGTCGCTTTCATTTCCATGAGCTTCCATGCAGTGAAATAGCTCTATTAAGGTAGAACTTTAGTGATACTCTTGGTCCTACAATTCCTACAATAGCACAACAGAAGTCAGGAGCGGTGAAATTGTAGACATGGACCTATGTCCCAGTATTCCCGACAGTGGCCCCTGAGCAAGTGATTGGCTTGAACTGTGGCTCATGCATAGAAAAAGGAAACAGCGTGGAACTATGGTTTGGAATTGCACATCCAGACTGATCTCACTATTTGCACAGCTGTTACAGTCAGAGGACAGGTGCAGTTGTTGCATGGCTGCCTCCTGCCTTCCGCTTACTTGTTATACCGTGCACCACCTATAAGGGGCAAATTGTTTAAACACCAACGTGCCTGCTGTAAGTGATGGGGACTGTACAGCTATATGGCCAGAAAAAATGGCGTTCTGCACATACATGTTTTAACATGTGTGCATAATTCCATTCAATGGCACACAAATGGCAATTAGATTTTACTAGACGTTTGCAGAGCTCCGCCCACTGGTATCTGAACACTGGTTACATTTTAAGGAAGTCACCAGTATCCAAATGATGTTAAATTTTACTGCACCATTCAAAAGATGAAAAAGAAACTTTTAAAATGGGCTGCATGGGAACGTTTTCAACTTTGCTTCGCACTGGTTGCCACTATACCGCTGATACCTCCTGGATACCGAGCGATCTCATGTCGCTTGCTTAAGTTGTATTTGGACAACTTCGCAATCCTGACTTACACCAAGCAGTTTGTGTTGATGCAAAGTCAAAGCCACTTTGTATTGACATACACATGTTTTGTATAACAACCTATAGATTAACCATTCCCCTGGGTGGGGGAAATTACAGGACCCACTTCTCAAAGTTTATTAATTGCATTAGGCTGCCATGCAGGGGTTTCCTTTAAATGGTTTGCTACCTCAATTAAACAGTTTTTTTCTGCTTCCTGCAAAGGCCTTTGAGAGCTTTTTTTTTGCCAACGTTTACTCTTTCATTAATTAGAGTACTGCAGTATTTTTCACAAAAGCACTAACTTAACCTGCATTAATAACTACCCATATATTTACTTACTCCCACTTTTTGACCTAAACTGCACAGTAAGCTTTAATAACCCATAAAAACTCATTTGGATAGTAGCAGCCAAATTTCCATATATTTCTTTCAAGCAGCCTTGTGTCACTTCCACTGAAACAGCCCTGAAGAGACAAGGCTCTGTACCACAGAACTATGAACCCTGCACTGTATTACACAGGGAAACTTTATGAGCAAAGTAATCCAAAGGAAGGCTGAGCAGTACAGTGAATAAAGAAGCCTGTATCTGTGGGGTTCATACTCCTTTGCATTCATTTAAGATTGGGAAGAGAAATTATCAGACATCAAAGAGGAGGAGGATAATTAGCCACCCATCCCAGGATCAAGAGGGATCACCAAAGGGATGCCAATCAAGTAAGCCAAAATCCAACAAGATTCCAATGATGACTCTAATCCTCCTAGCCATAACTTACGGTTCAATCAAAGGACAGGTCCAACCATCCACAGCCTCCCTAACATGGATTCCAGTGGCACAGGTATTCTGGAGCATGGTAAAACCATTGGAATGTATTATAATGCCACTTACTTCATTGACTACTCACTGTCCATTTGTATCTTATTTTGTATTTTATAATTCAAATACTGTGTGATTTACTTCTCTACGGTCCTGCATCTTCACTTCTTCACACACAGCATTCCACTGTTTGTGGGACCTTGCTGTGCACAAGTTGGTTGCTGCCAATTTCCTACATTACAACAGTGACTTCACTACTTCACTGGCTGTAAAGCACCTTGGTACATCCTGAGGTGGTGAAATGGGCTATATAAATGCAAGTTCTTTCTTTCTGTATGTTTAGGAGGTATTACTCATTGACATTCCTTAGATGGGCCATAGGTAAAGCAGGGAGGAGGCAAAGATAGGAAAATTGGTTTGTTGGATACTATATTTGAGCAGTTCATGCTATCTGTTGGAGTTTAGGGGATGGTTGGGTGGTGGATCAGCTGTTGGTTGGTTCTATGCTCTTATCTGTGGGTTATTTGCATAAGTTTACCAATATCACAAAGTTTCTACTGTAAAAAGATGACTTTTGTTTTGTTGGAGATTATGTGGTGCTGAACAGGGAGTCACTTTAGCAGCCGTGCAGCAACGAGCTGTGAAGGATTCATCAGGACATCGTCTTCACACTGGCTCCCTGGATGCAGGCTGCAAATATGGGAGAGAAAGGAAGAGCCATTCACACTCCATGAACAAGGAGCTCCCACTGCTTGGAATATTGGGTAAGAGGTTTGTATATCATTTCTGCTGTTATCGCTGGTGCTAGAGCTGGGGGCAGGAGAGCTCGATGAAACCCACTGCCAAGTGCCAATGACACTGGGAAATAACAGTCTCTGTGAGAAAGAGAGAGACAGGCACCTGGGGAGGGAAAGGCGTGCAAGGGACAAAGGACAGAGATGGCCCAGTGGGTGGTGAAGAGTGAGAGAAGACAAAAGATTAAATTATTCCTTCAAAGTGTATTATTATTTATAGGAAATGATGAACAGCTTTTAGAATAACTAACGAGATCATTTATTAACTAAGCACAAAGAAACCCCACAAAATGTAAATCTAAACACATAAAGCCAGCTCACACCTTATAGGGATAGGACAGGAAAGTGGAGTTGATGTGGCAGTTCAGCCATGATCTTCTTGAATGGCAGAGCAGGCTCGAGGGGTCGTATGGCCTACTCCTGCTCCTATTTCCTATGTTTGAGAGTTTTTGTAATTAAAAGCTTTCAGTTTACTTTAAATAAAAGCAATGTTGCATGCTCTTGGGGTGAGTTGCCACAGGGATTTTTGCTGCAGTCTGACTTTTGGGAAAAGTGAAAAAACGTGTAGCTATAGTCAAGGTGAGAGTGCTAGTTACTGTTAAAGATTGGCGCTGCAGCCTCTTTTACACTTACATCAAACTGTTATGTTGTTTTATAAAAAAATTTCACTTAGTACCAGTCAGACACTTCTGCACATCACACAGAACTCCCTTAGCTTCTGCTTAATTAACACCTCAAACACTACAGTATGCAAAAGAGCAAGAGTGGTCATCAAGAAATAGAAAGAGATGAAACTCTCCCAATGGTGCCATGGGTAAATGCAACAGCCAGTGTGGTACTGAGCCATACAAGCCAGGGGAGCAACGGTTGATTCTTTATTTGCACTAATCTCAGCTGGGTCAGCAGTTCTGCTGCTACAATTGGCCTTAGTGTCCCAACACAGCACTGGGAAGGAGCCAGGATTCCCAGTCCCAATTGTTATTCAGCGATTCCTGCTGGTGAATGTGTGTCTGTGACTAATGGATGAGCCCAGGATTGGGCTTGACTCTGATGCCTCCCGCCCCTACCCCCCAGCATAGTCGAAGAGCCTGTCGACAGCCCAGGTATGAAGAATGGTCAATTGGGCAAAGTACCAGAGGGCTGCCAGAGCCCGTGAAATTGTACTCAAGTGCAATTGAGTGCTTTTTAGGAGAAGAAGGGTAAGGGACGAAATCTGGAGGGCAAAGTGAAAGCAGAAAAGAGAACAGGCTGGCAGTGAGAAGAGCTGGCAGGAGACACAGAGTTACAGCTGCCTGATGACAGGAAGGAAAAGGAAGGTGCAACAGGGGTGGGCTGGGTAGGGCAGAAGTATTAATAATGAAGTACTAAACGATGGATAGTAGTCTGGCGTTCCAACAGAGCAAGCCCTGGCGCGCAGTAGATCCTGAAGTGTACAAGGAGACCAGATTTCAAACTAATAAACCGTCAGCTGTAAAGCTCTATCCTCTTTAAAGAGGCAGACTATTCATGAAAAAAGTCTGGGAATATTTTTCTTTGCAGAGGGAGGGAGATGAGACGAAGAGCATTGCGCAATTTTCAACAATGATGCTCTTCAACGTAATTTATGTCAATCCACTGTGTTTATTAAACAAATGAAAGAGATTTCCCACAAAGGCAGTGCCCCTTTGATGTACTATTTGGTTTACTTAACCTCACTTTTTTGGATTATAGTTGTTTTAATAATTTCAGCAAAAATTCTCACAGTTTTAGATGTGACTACAAATGCTGGCAAGACAGTTTGACTGTGAGAAGTCTCCAGTCACTGATAAATGGAGTTATTGTAAAATTATATTGCACAGTTTGTATTTTTTTTGGGTGGGGTGATGAGAGGAAAGACAATGCTGTATTTCTGCTACACAGTAAATGGTGGGGAAATTATTTACCGTTGTCAGTCAGACAGATCATTCTGTTTCATGATTGAAACTGATAATGAAATGCATGGGCAGAATTATATAGCCGTTAAGATCCTGCTCAGCAAAGAAAACCTTTCTATTTATTTCTAAACTTTCACTCATAGTAGCATACCATTGCTTGGGACATTGAGACACATTCTGTGCCTCTAATGGTTTTACTTTGATTTGGGAACTGTATGGAGGGACGAGGTTGAAGGAGCCCAACCATCTCCTTTTGTCCTTGATGACTTTTTTGTTGTTGTTCTCAACTCAGCGGAATAGAAAGACACCTTAGCAACTGTGTAGTAGTAGTGCTACACTGTTATGTCCCAAAATGGCTGAGAGTGAAAACTGTCATTGTGATAACTGGGGGAAAGGTCCGCAAAGGAATTTGGGTCATGGTTTTGGATGATCAACGAAGGGCTTTACCCTTTTAAGTAACGGGGGAATTGCAAAAGATTAAAATGGCTGTAAAGACACAGTAGAACATTGAATAAATGAGAATTTTCTACCCAACCTGCAACTCATCTGTCCATCCATCATTGTGTTCCACCTTGGGGCAGATCCTAACTTGTCTCACACATGAGATTCTTGAGCCACTTACTATAGAAGAGTAGCTAAGGTGGCTTCCCATTGCACAACATTTAAAAAAATCTTCGAAGTACCATCTCCTAGTTGGGCTGCAACCAAGGCTAAAGAACCCCACCTACTTTACCACCCACACCCATCGGACACAAGTACTGCCATTGGGTGTCAACCCAGTATTCAGAGCTGGGGTTCTGGTCTCCACTCAACGTGGCTGTCTGAGATGGGGCCCAAACCCAACACTTCTGACTCAGAGGCAGGAATACTACCACTGAAATAATGTTTACTCTGTCCTGATGCGAGTAGCCTTCTGGATGTCAACCCAGTATTTAGAGATCATATTCTAGTCTCCACTTGCCAGAGCTATCCGGAGTTAGGCTCAGACCTTGACCTTCCAACTTAGAAAAAGGAATGCTACTACTAAACCAAAGGCAACACATAGGGACACGCAAACAGAATAGAATTTTCAAGGGTTCCCCAACAGCTCAGTGGGTGATGATGCTTTGGTGTGGTACTGTGTCAACCAGAGGAGTAAGGAGCCAGGCTTGATCCCTGGTCTGTGTTGAGTTTGCTGATCTCCGTTTGAGTGGCAGTAGGGGCCTTACAATCTATCTCAGTACCCCCAGGTTGGCAGGGTGGGGGGGTGCTAGTTCCTGATCACTACCCAATGACACCTATTGGAAACTGTTCATCTGGATGTTGGGGCAAGAACAGAATCAGATTTGACTGTGATGCCTCCCATGTTTGAATTACAGCAACACCCTTAAAGAATAGTCATTAAGGTAATAGTGACAGTAAAAACTTGACTACAGTTAAAGAAAGAACTTGCATTCGTATATCACTTCATCACATCTCTCAAATGTCACAAAACACTTGACATACATTGAATTGCAGTCACTGTTATGCACATGGACACAGCAACAATTCTGGGCACAGCAACATCCTACAAGTAGTAATGAGAGTAATTACCATTAAACTGAGGGGAAAATGTTTGGCCAGGATGCCTCCCTGCTTTTTAGCAAATAATGCCATTGGATCTTCAAAGTCCACTAAACCACTGGAACAGGCAGACCAAGGCTTTGTCTTAACACCTCAGCCTAGAATTTATGCTCAAGTTTTTCAGTGGGGCTTAAACTGACAATATTCTGACTTAGAAGCAAGAATGCTACCAAATAAACTAAGCTGAAATGGTTGGGCAAGTGTATTATAGTCTACTGTTATAATGGTGACATTTTCAAAGGCAGATGAGGGTAGTAATATGTAGGAGAGGACACATACAATGGGAGAGGGAGATGCAAGAGAGAGAGAAATTATAACCAAGAACATCAGCTGTTGCCAAAAGCAACACAGTTGGTCAACAAAATCCACAGTGGCAGCAGACTGTGATATTCCCAGCACCTTATCAGAATCTCAGGATCCCGCAAAGCACTTTAAAAACAATGAATTGCTTTATGTTGTGAAGTGCAGTAACTATTGTTATGTATGCAAATGCATCAGTTAATTTTGCACTCAGCAAGGTCTCACAAACAGATGGATTTGGTGGTATTGGTTGAGGGATAGACGTTGGCCAAGACACCAGGAGACTCGCTGTCTTCTTCAAAAGGTGACAGGGGATCTTTAACATCAATGGTAAACGGGACCTCAGTTTAACATCTCATCCAGAAAATGGCACCTTTGACAATACAGTGCTCCTCAGCATTGCACTGTGGTTTCAAGCTCCACTCCAGGACTTGAGCACAGAATGTAGGCAGACATTGTGAAACACACTGAGGATGCGATAAGGTATTATATGTAGGCACGCTCTTTCTTTCACACTGGAGTGTCAGTCTGTAATATGTGCTCAGGTTCTGGAGTGGGTCTTTGCCCCACAATCTTCTAATTCAGAGTAATATTGAAGAAGTAACTCTCGCTACTGGCAACAAGCTTATCTAACCATTTATTTACAACAGTCATGAAGAAAGACAGTTTTTTAACTGTGCAAGGCAGATACTACAAACTATGGTTGTAATGTATATACCTGTAAGGGGGGGAACTATGTTTTACAGCTCATGTATACTGTAGTACCGGCAGTGACCACACTTGTATATAGCACTGAGTAGTAATCTGTACAGTTAGTTCAACTGTGAGCCACGTTGAGTAAACACCTGTTGTACCGTTTCTGCTGCAGTCTGTATCTTATTATACACGGACGTAACATTGGCGACGAGGCAGGTTCGAACCTACCTGCAACTCTGCATCACCTCCCGGGGATTCATTCCTGGAGATCAGTGGATTGGAGGTCAAGGCCAGAGACTCGGGCGTCGACCACGGGCAACCACCCAGTCATCCAGCAGAGACTCGAGAATTGCGGGGGAGGCTGTCAAGAGCCAGGCTTGGCTTTCCAGTCGAGGTGGTCCAGCGAAACGAGCTGGCAACAGGTAGTGCGCAGACCCTTCCCGGACAGCGGCAGGCTAGAGCCCGACCAAGCGGCACAGCAAAGGGCCGAGCAGCGTCGACGGGGGAGAGAGAGAGAGAGAGAGGGCAGAGCGCACAGGGCGCAGCCGGTGTTCAGGGGCCGAGCAGCATCAGAGAGAGGGAGAGAGAGACGCGCAGAAACCCACGAGGCGCCGCCATTGCAACGAGGATCGCCGAGAGCGGCATTGGCAGCAGCGCAGGAGAAGCGCGCGAAACCTACAGGGCACCGCCATTGCCACAAGAACCGCCGGGAGCGGGGGAGGAAGGAAAGCGCAGGAGACGCCATTTTAAACCACACCCAAAATGCCGAAGAGTGGCAGTATCACCGCATTTGACAATGAAGTCGAAGATTAGACTACATATGTCGAACGAATAGAGGTGTACTGCAAGGCAAATGAGGTGTCAGATGACAAGAAAGCGTCGGTATTGTTAAATTTAATGGGTGCAAAGACGTATGGTTTATTACGAAATCTAGTAACCCCAACGAAGCCAATGGAAAAGAGTTTTGAAGACATAGTAACAATACTAAAGGAACATTTAAACCCCACACCGCTGCTGATAGCAGAAAGATTCAAGTTTCACAAACAGAACCAGCATAAGGATGAAAGCAATGCTGATTATTTAACAGAACTGCGCAAACTATCGAAACACTGCCAGTTTGGAGCGGGACTGGCAGATACCTTAAGGGACAAGTTTGTGTGTGGGCTTCAAAGTGAAGGAACCCAGAAACGGCTTTTATCTGAAAAGGACCTTATGCTGGAAAAGGCTTTCAGCATTGCGGTATCATATGAAGCAGCAGCACGGGGCGCTGCAGAGATACAACAGAGACCGCAAGAATATGGCACAAACGAAATGTCATATGGAACAGAGAAGTGCTATCGCTGCGGCGAACAACACACGACCAGAATGATTGCTGGTTCAAAGACAAAGTGTGCAGACAGTGTGGAAAAGTAGGACACATAGCACGAGTCTGCAGGTCGGGAAAGAAAACCAGCAATAAGAAACCTACCAAAGGAAAGTACAAGAAGGTACATAAGATGACGGAGAATAGTTCAGACGAACAAAAGAGTGATAACGACTCCGAAAGCAGGGAACTGAGTTGTCTGAAACTACATAATGTGATCACAACGGAGGATCACCGAACCATTTGGGTCACTCTCAAGATAGCAGGAGTCCAGGTAAAGATGGAATTGGACACAGGATCAGCCCTAACAGTCATAAACCGACGGGACTACGAGCGGCTATTCTCACACATACCCTTGAGAGACACAAAAATTATTTTGAAGACGTACACAGGGCAAAAAGTCTACCCCAAAGGAAAAATAAGGGTGACCGTTATATATAACGGTAAGGAAACACCAAAACTAGACCTGTATGTATTGCAAGATGGAGGACCACCATTACTGGGACGTGAATGGATCCGGAAAATACAACTGGATTGGCATTCCATACAGGCACTGACTGTGGCTGACAAAAAGGATGACGACGTCACACTTGGGCGACTGTCAAAGATACTAACTGACGCGAAAGAAGTGTTCCAGCAAGGACTCGGAACACTGAAAGGCATGACAGCGACAATGAAAATTGAAGAAAACACAAGCCCCAAATTTTTTAAGGCCAGACCGGTACCTTATGCGATCCGCCCAGCCGTCGAAGCAGAGCTGGAGAGTCTGGAACGTTTAGGTGCACTGTCCAAGGTAGACTGGAGCGAGTGGGCTACACCCATCGTCCCTGTGATGAAAAAGTCGTTGAGCAGCACGCCTGGGGAACCAAGGAAGGTTCGCATCTGTGGGGACTTTAAGGTAACAGTGAACCCGGTCCTTCACACCGTACAATATCCACTTCCGCGGATTGAAGATATTTTCGCCTCGCTATCTGGAGGGAAACGCTTCACTAAGATTGATCTGGCCCAGGCATATCTGCAAATGGAGGTAGAAGAAACATCAAAAAAATACCTCACAATCAACACCCATAAAGGTCTCTACCAATCCAACCGGCTGGTATTCGGGGTAGCATCAGCTCCGGCTATTTGGCAGAGGGCAATGGAACAAGTCCTGCAAGGGATCCCAGGGACCCAGTGTTATTTGGACGACATCCTGGTCACGGGCGAAAATGACAGAGAGCACCTTGCCATCCTGGAACAGGTGCTCACTAGATTGCAGCAATATGGGCTCCGAGCTAACCACCCCAAATGCGAGTTTTTTAGAAAACAGATCTCGTATTGTGGCCACGTTCTCGATAAAGAGGGGTTACATAAGTCCCCAGAGAAGATTGAGGCAGTAGTCAAGGCTCCAGCACCGGAAAATGTGTCACAACTGAGGTCGTTCCTCGGGCTGGTAAACTACTACCATAAGTTCTTGCCAAATTTGTCTACAATACTATATCCACTGAACACCCTACTGCAAACTGGGGTGCCATGGAAGTGGAATGACTAATGTAGACGAGCTTTCCAGAAGAGCAAAACACTAATCACATCGAAAGAGGTATTGGCCCATTACAACCCAGCATTACCAATTCGGTTGGCATGTGATGCGTCACCCTATGGCATTGGAGCGGTGCTGTCGCACAAATTCTCGGACGGCTCAGAGAGGCCAATAGCCTTTGCGTCACGATCACTAACCTCAGCCAAGCGTAACTACGCCCAGATTGACAGGGAGGCCCTCAGCCTAGTGTGGGGAGTGAAAAAGTTCAATCACTATCTGCACGGGCAGAAATTCACCTTGCTGACTGATCACCAGCCTCTTGTCTCCATATTTAATCCGAAGAAGGGCGTTCCGGTGATGATTGCGCAACGACTACAAAGATGGTCACTTTTTCTAGGGGCGCACCACTATGAGATTGAATATAAGGGCACAAAACAGCATGGAAATGCTGATGGGCTATCACGCCTGCCACTGCCTACTGCGGAGGAAGCACCAGCAGTGGATCCTGTCGAAATATTCCATTCGACTATAATTGAATACCTACCGGTAACTAACGCTTGTATCGAAAAGGAAACCCGAAATGACCCGACACTGTCTTGGGTATATGATTTGACGGTGAAGGGATGGCCAGCACATGGCGACTCACTGTTGCCAGCATTCTCGACAAGGAGAGAACAGCTGTCAGTGTGCCGGGGGACCTTGATGTGTGGATCCCGAGTGGTAATTCCACCCAAGTTAAGGGTTAGAGTGCTCAATGAGCTTCATGAGGGTCATCTGGGAGGGGTAAAAATGAAAAGCCTAGCCAGGGCTTATGTGTGGTGGCCGGGAATCGATAAACAAATCGAGGACCTGACCAAGAGCTGCTCAGGATGCCAGAAAGTCCAAAATGCACCACCACAGGCCCCTCTATACCCATGGGAGTGGCCCTCATCTCCATGGCAACGGGTGCATATTGATTTTGTTGGTCCATTCATGGACTCAATGTTTTTAATAGCCGTGGATGCGCACTCGAAATGGCCTGAGGTCATCAAAATGTCCTCCACCACCACGGAGAAAACTACTGCAGTCCTACGGACCATTTTTGTCAGGAATGGCTTGCCAGAACAGATTTGCTCCGACAACGGACCACAGTTTGTGTCCGAAGAGTTCCGGAGGTTCTTGAAAAAGAATGGGGTAAGGCATTACACATCCGCCCCGTATCATCCAGCCACAAATGGATTGGCTGAGACGTTCGTACAAACCTTTAAGAAGGCAATAAAGGCTATGTACAATGACAACATTCCGCTGCAGCACAAGGTGGACAATTTCCTGTTCGTCTACCGGAATGCGACACATGCAGTCATCAACCAGGCCCCAGCCATGATGTTCTTTAACCGAAGGTTAAGATCTCGCCTGGATTTGCTCAGACCAAACGTACGAAGAGATGTTGAGAGTAAGCAATTCCAGCACATCCATGAGAAGCCAACAAGGAGCTTCAATGTAGGGCAACCAGTCTTGGCCCGCGAGTACCGAACAGAAAAATGGCAGCCAGGAACGATATGCACACGGCAGGGCCCACTAATGTACACAGTGGACGTTGGGGAGAGCATCGTGAGACGCCATGCTGACCAGATCCTAGAGTCACAGGAACAAGTCAACCCCATGCCTCGCCCATACGTACCTGGTGATGAACCCGACGTACAGGTCGCATCTACCCCAGAAACAGTAGCATCGGAAGCTGATGAACCAACCGACGACAGGGGGCCAGAATCGCCTCCGCACCAAGAGCAAGACACTCGGGAAAGGCGCTATCCAGAAAGGATCAGGAGGCCTCCCCAAAGACTGAATATATAAATAGACTATTTTCAGCTAATGTTAAAAGTGTTCATTGTAATTAGTTTGATATTTAATTGTTAAATGAGTGTTATGGTACTGATAATCTAAAAGGGGAGGAATTGTAATGTATATACCTTTAAGGGGGGGAACTACTTTTTACAGCTCATGTATACTGTAGTACCAGCAGTGACCACACCTGTATATAGCACTGAGTAGGAATCTGTACAGTTAGTTCAACTGTGAGCCACGTTGAGTAAACACCTGTTGTACCGTTTCTGCTGCAGTCTGTATCTTATTATACACGGACGTAACAATGGTCTCGTACAAATTTTTCACTGTAAAGACCACACGCTTCAACCCTATGTTAGTGGAAACTGTGGACCTTTTGTTTTGCACTTTGCCAAGCAGGTCATGAGATAAAGGCAAAGCATTCCTCCACCAGGGAGTTGCAGTACAGGCTGCTCTGAAACTCCACTACAATTTTGCAAAGCCCTTTTGCAATGCGGTTTTATGATTTTAAATTTGTTTTTACATTGCAAAGTTGCTTCTTTCATTATTGTCTGAAAATAGCAGAGAATTCATTTTATCAATTAAACAAGAATTTCCACTGTAATTGTGATAAACTCTGAATGCAGTGCTACTTTTTCTGCTCTTCCCTCCCACACTGTCTCCCTTCCCTCCTGAAGATGATAACTCATGCTGGGGTTCTCTGGTGTCTCATTCAAATGGCCTCCTTAGCACACAGAGACAGAGACAAATTTAACTCCAGGTGGATTCCCCGCTCAGGCCTGAGTTAGATTACAGTTGAGTCTCAATGATGCCACTGGGTCGCAACATGCATATGTAAAGAAGGACCCTGTTGGCTCCGGGTGCGTGTCCTTGTTGCCTGCTCAGGATAGCAGGTTAAAATTGCAGATTTGCGATCATGCCGGCTTTCGGCCAGGGCGATTTCCCACCCGCCATGTTTCTGCTGAGCGAGTAGGGTTAAAATCGCCCCCAAATTGGTGATATAAAGACAGCGTTACATTATCCATTGCCCCTACTTATCTACCAACAGGGCAAAATGTTTTGCAAGAACTTGACAACTGCTCTTTTTTTAAAAAGAAAAAAAAATCAATTTTTCTTGTAAGTTAAAAATTCCAGATTGCATAGCCCATTTAAAAGTTGCACGAGTTTCCCAATGGTTCAATGGATAAAGGTGTCGCGTGGTGCAATACTAAACTACCCACAATAGGAAGGCCTCAGGCTTAATCCCTGGTCTGTGCTCAAACATAGAAACATAGAAGATAGGAGCAGGAGTAGGCCATTCGGCCGTTCGAGCCTGCTCCGCCATTCAATGAGATCATGGCTGATCATCCAAATTCAGTACCCTGTCCCTGCCTTCTCCCCATATCCCTTGACTCCTTTAGCCTCAAGAAATATATCCAACTCTTTCTTGAATATACTTAACGAACTGGCCTCCACCGCCCTCTGTGGCAGAGAATTCCACAGGTTCACCACTCTCTGGGTGAAGAAATTAATCCTCATTTCAGTCCTAAATGGCTGACCCCTTATCCTTAGACTATGACCCCTGGTTCTGGACTCCCCGGCCATCATAAACATCCTTCCTGCATCTAGTCTGTCCAGGCCTGACAGAATTTTATAGGTTTCGATGAGATCCCCTCTCAATCTTCTAAACTCCAGTGAGTATAAGCCCAATCGACACAATTTCTCCTCATACGTCATTCCTGCCATCCCAGGTATCAGCCTGGTGAATCTTCGCTGCACTCCTTCCATGGCAAGAACGTCCTTCCTCAGGTAAGGCGACCAAAACTGCACACAATACTCAAGGTGCGGTCTCACAAGGCCCTGCACAACTGTAGCAAGACATCCTTGTTCCTGTACTCGAACCCTCTTGCTACGAAGGCTAACATACCATTCGCCTTCTTAACCGCCTGCTGCACCTGCATGCTTATCTTCAGCGACTGGTGCACAAGAACACCCAGGTCTCTTTGCACTTCCCCTTCTCCCAATCTATTGCCATTCAAATAATAATCTGCCTTCCTGTTTTTGCCACCAAAGTGGATAACCTCACATTTATCCACATTATAGTGCATTTGCCATGTTTCTGCCCAATCACCCAACCTGTCCAAATCGTACTGAAGTTTCACGACATCCTCCTCACAGCTGACCCTCCCACCCAGCTTTGTGTCATCTGCAAATTTGGAGATATTACATCCAATTCCCTCATCCAGATCATTAATATATATTGTGAACAGCTGGGGTCCTAGGACCGATCCTTGCGGTACCCCACTAGTCACTGCCTGCCACTCGGAAAACGACCCGTTTATTCCAACTCTTTGCTTTCTGTCCACCAACCAGTTCTCTATCCAAGTCAATACCTTGCCTCCAATCCCATGTGCCTTAATTTTGCATGCCAATCTCTTATGTGGGACCTTATTGAAAGCCTTCTGAAAGTCCAAATACACCACATCCACTAATCGCAGCCACCGTGACAGTAGAAGAGCTGCCACTGACCTCAGCATCCCGATTCAAGAGGACCACTTGGGCAAGATACCATAGAGATAGCGGTACCAATAGAACCATCCTCAGCAGAAGTTGCTGCCTTCAGGATGTGAGGAGGAAAGGGACAACAATAAAACCTAGCACTGTACTGAATTGGATCTTTGTGACAATGGGTTGATTTTCAACTGCAGCCTTCCCCATTTTGCAGTACATAAAAAAATGCCCCTCCATTGGCTGCCTGGCCTGCCCAACCAATTTTCAAAATGAGTGGTCAATGCTAACCCCAGAAACAGGCAAGGGCCTAATTCCCCAAGCAAATTGAGGTCCTATGCCAGTTGTTGGGCCCCGTTTGCAATTTTCAGTACCAATGGGTGGAGTGTGCACCGTGTACTTCTGCCCAGTAGTACCAGGAGCAGAGCAGCTTAACCAACGGTCCTTAAAGGAACTGCTGAAGGCCGCTCAAAAACAGGTAGGTTTCAGGTGCAAAAATCATTTTTGAGGGGTCAGGAGGAACATTAATGCTTCTGCTGACCGCTCAAAAAAAATCGACACTCGCAATGTGTGCCCATCCACATCCCTCAGCTGAGATCGCCCTCCCCGCTGCACCTACCTGCGTTGACTGTGCTCCACAGTGGAGCTGCTGACTTTTCGACGCACTCCAATTGGTGAGCAGCTTGCCAATGGTATGGAAATGCGGCTAACCCATGAAAATTGGTTGGGCTTCTCACTGCAGGCAGACACCCTGCTCACTTTGTGATCATTTTGGTGAAAATTCAAAATGCCCCTGCCCTCAACATTCATACATATAAAGAGTGGAAATTCTTGACTAATTGTAGACAGTAATTTCGGTGAAATCCTGTAACTCCAGTGCAGGAGTAACTCCCTGCGCTATAGGAGTAACTCTCTTCGCTCTACAAGTAACTGTCTCCGCTCCAGGAGTACTCCCTGCGCTCCACGAGTAACTGCCTGCGCTCCACGAGTAACTGCCTGCGCTCCACGAGTAACTGCCTGCGCTCCACGAGTAACTGCCTGCGCTCCACGAGTAACTGCCTGCGCTCCACGAGTAACTGCCTGCGCTCCACGAGTAACTCCCTGCGCTCCACGAGTAACTGCCTGCGCTCCACGAGTAACTCCCTGCGCTCCACGAGTAACTGCCTGCGCTCCACGAGTAACTCCCTGCGCTCCACGAGTAACTGCCTGCGCTCCACGAGTAACTCCCTGCGCTCCACGAGTAACTCCCTGCGCTCCACGAGTAACTCCCTGCGCTCCACGAGTAACTCCCTGCGCTCCACGAGTAACTGCCTGCGCTCCACGAGTAACTGCCTGCGCTCCACGAGTAACTCCCTGCGCTCCACGAGTAACTCCCTGCGCTCCACGAGTAACTCCCTGCGCTCCACGAGTAACTCCCTGCGCTCCACGAGTAACTCCCTGCGCTCCACGAGTAACTCCCTGCGCTCCACGAGTAACTCCCTGCGCTCCACGAGTAACTCCCTGCGCTCCACGAGTAACTCCCTGCGCTCCACGAGTAACTCCCTGCGCTCCACGAGTAACTCCCTGCGCTCCACGAGTAACTCCCTGCGCTCCACGAGTAACTCCCTGCGCTCCACGAGTAACTCCCTGCGCTCCACGAGTAACTCCCTGCGCTCCACGAGTAACTCCCTGCGCTCCACGAGTAACTCCCTGCGCTCCACGAGTAACTCCCTGCGCTCCACGAGTAACTCCCTGCGCTCCACGAGTAACTCCCTGCGCTCCACGAGTAACTCCCTGCGCTCCACGAGTAACTCCCTGCGCTCCACGAGTAACTCCCTGCGCTCCACGAGTAACTCCCTGCGCTCCACGAGTAACTCCCTGCGCTCCACGAGTAACTCCCTGCGCTCCACGAGTAACTCCCTGCGCTCCACGAGTAACTCCCTGCGCTCCACGAGTAACTCCCTGCGCTCCACGAGTAACTCCCTGCGCTCCACGAGTAACTCCCTGCGCTCCACGAGTAACTCCCTGCGCTCCACGAGTAACTCCCTGCGCTCCACGAGTAACTCCCTGCGCTCCACGAGTAACTCCCTGCGCTCCACGAGTAACTCCCTGCGCTCCACGAGTAACTCCCTGCGCTCCACGAGTAACTCCCTGCGCTCCACGAGTAACTCCCTGCGCTCCACGAGTAACTCCCTGCGCTCCACGAGTAACTCCCTGCGCTCCACGAGTAACTCCCTGCGCTCCACGAGTAACTCCCTGCGCTCCACGAGTAACTCCCTGCGCTCCACGAGTAACTCCCTGCGCTCCACGAGTAACTCCCTGCGCTCCACGAGTAACTCCCTGCGCTCCACGAGTAACTCCCTGCGCTCCACGAGTAACTCCCTGCGCTCCACGAGTAACTCCCTGCGCTCCACGAGTAACTCCCTGCGCTCCACGAGTAACTCCCTGCGCTCCACGAGTAACTCCCTGCGCTCCACGAGTAACTCCCTGCGCTCCACGAGTAACTCCCTGCGCTCCACGAGTAACTCCCTGCGCTCCACGAGTAACTCCCTGCGCTCCACGAGTAACTCCCTGCGCTCCACGAGTAACTCCCTGCGCTCCACGAGTAACTCCCTGCGCTCCACGAGTAACTCCCTGCGCTCCACGAGTAACTCCCTGCGCTCCACGAGTAACTCCCTGCGCTCCACGAGTAACTCCCTGCGCTCCACGAGTAACTCCCTGCGCTCCACGAGTAACTCCCTGCGCTCCACGAGTAACTCCCTGCGCTCCACGAGTAACTCCCTGCGCTCCACGAGTAACTCCCTGCGCTCCACGAGTAACTCCCTGCGCTCCACGAGTAACTCCCTGCGCTCCACGAGTAACTCCCTGCGCTCCACGAGTAACTCCCTGCGCTCCACGAGTAACTCCCTGCGCTCCACGAGTAACTCCCTGCGCTCCACGAGTAACTCCCTGCGCTCCACGAGTAACTCCCTGCGCTCCACGAGTAACTCCCTGCGCTCCACGAGTAACTCCCTGCGCTCCACGAGTAACTCCCTGCGCTCCACGAGTAACTCTCTGCGCTCTACGAGTAACTCCCTGCGCTCTACGAGTAACTCTCTCTGCTCTAGGAGTAACTCCCTGCGCCCTAGGAGTAACTCCCTGCGCTCAACAGTAACTCCCTGCGCTCTAGCAGTAACTCCCTGCGCTCTAGCAGTAACTCTCTCTGCTCTAGGAGTAGCTCTCTCTGCTCTAGGAGTAACTCCCTGCGCTCTAGGAGTAACTCACTGCGCTCTAGGAGGAACTCTCTGCACTCTAGGAGGAACTCCTTGCTCATAAGCAGTAACTCCCCGCGCTCTAGGAGTAACTCCCCGCGCTCTAGCAGTAACTCCCTGCGCTCTATGAGTAACTCTCTTCGCTCTATGAGTAACTCTCTTCGCTCTATGAGTAACTCTCTCCATTCTAGGAGTAACTATCTCTGCTCTAGGAGTAACTCCCTGCGTTCTAGCAGTAATTCCCTGCGCTTTAGCAGTAACTCTCTGCACTCTAGGAGTAACTCTCTCTGCTCTAGGAATAACTCTCTCTGCTCTAGGAGTAACTCCCTGTGCTCTAGCAGTAACTCGCTGCGCTCTAGCAGTAACTCCCTGCGCTAGAGCAGTAACTCTTTGTGCTCTAGGAGTAACAGCCCGCGCTCTAGGAGTAACTCCCTGCGCTCTAGGAGTAACTCCCTGCGCTCTAGGAGTAACTCCCTGTGATCTAGAAGTTACTCACTGCACTCTAGGAGTAACTCTCTCTTCTCTAGGAGTAACTACCTGTGCTCTAGCAGTAACTCCCTGCACTCTAGGAGTAACTCTCTGCGCTCTAGGAGTAACTCCCAGCGCTCTAGGAGTAACTCCCTCTGCTCTAGTAGTAATTCTCTCTGCTCTAGGAGTAACGCCCTGCGCTCTAGGAGTAACTCTCTCTGCTCTAGGAGTAACTCTCTGCATCCTATGACTATCTCCCTGTGCTCTAGCAGTAACTCCCTGCGCTCTAGCAGTAACTCTCTCTGCTCTAGGGGTAACTCCCTGTGCTCTAGCAGTAAATCCCTGCGCTCTAGCAGTAACTCCCTGTGCTCTAGGAGTAACTCTCCACGCTCTAGGATTAACTTCCTGCGCTCTAGGAGTAACTCTCTGCTCTAGCAGTAACTCCCTGCGCTCCAGCAGTAACTCTCACTGCTCTAGGGGTAACTCCCTGTGCTCTAGCAGTAAATCCCTGCGATCTAGCAGTAACTCCCTGCGCTCTAGGAGTAACTCCCTCCGCTCTAGTAGTAACTCTCTCTGCTCTAGGAGTAACTCTCTCTGCGCTCTAGGAGTAACTCCCTACGCTCTAGGAGTAACTCCCTGTGCTCTAGGAGTAACTCTCTGCGCTCTAGAATTAACTCCCTGCGCTCTAGGAGTAACTCCCTGCGCTCAACAGTAGCTCCCTGCACTCTAGGAGTAACTCTCTCTGCTCTAGGAGTAACTCTCTCCGCTCTAGGTGTAACTCTCTCTGCTCTAGGGGTAACTCCCTGCGCTCTAGCAGTAACTCCCTGCGCTCTAGCAGTAACTCTCTCTGCTCTAGGAGTAACTCTCTCTGCTCTAGGAGTAACTCTCTCTGCTCCAGGAGTAACTCTCTCTGCTCCAGGAGTAACTCCCCGTGCTCTAGCAGTAACTCTTTGTGCTCTAGGACTAACAGCTCGCGCTCTAGGAGTAACTCTCTCTGCTTTAGGAGTAACTCGCTCTGCTCTAGGAGTAACTCCCTGCGCTCTAGGAGTAACTCCCTGCGCTCTAGGAGTAACTCCCTGCGCTCTAGGAGTAACTCCCTGCGCTCTAGGAGTAACTCCCTGCGCTCTAGGAGTAACTCCCTGCGCTCTAGGAGTAACTCCCTGCGCTCTAGGAGTAACTCCCTGCGCTCTAGGAGTAACTCCCTGCGCTCTAGGAGTAACTCCCTGCGCTCTAGGAGTAACTCCCTGCGCTCAACAGTAGCTCCCTGCACTCTAGGAGTAACTCTCTCTGCTCTAGGAGTAACTCTCTCCGCTCTAGGTGTAACTCTCTCTGCTCTAGGAGTAACTCCCTGCGCTCTAGCAGTAACTCCCTGCGCTCTAGCAGTAACTCTCTCTGCTCTAGGTGTAACTCCCTGCGCTCTAGCAGTAACTCCCTGCGCTCTAGCAGTAACTCTCTCTGCTCTAGGAGTAACTCTCTCTGCTCTAGGAGTAACTCTCTCTGCTCCAGGAGTAACTCCCCGTGCTCTAGCAGTAACTCTTTGTGCTCTAGGACTAACAGCTCGCGCTCTAGGAGTAACTCTCTCTGCTTTAGGAGTAACTCGCTCTGCTCTAGGAGTAACTCCCTGCGCTCTAGGAGTAACTCCCTGCGCTCTAGGAGTAACTCCCTGCGCTCTAGGAGTAACTCCCTCTGCTCTAGGAGTAACTCCCTGCGCTCTAGGAGTAACTCCCTGCGCTCCAGGAGTAACTCCCCGCGCTCTAGGAGTAACTCCCTGCGCTATAGGAGTAACTCTCTTCGCTCTATGAGTAACTCTCTCCGCTCTAGGAGTAACTCTCTCCGCTCTAGGAGTAACTCCCTGCGCTCTAGGAGTAACTCCCCGCGCTCTAGGAGTAACTCCCCGCGCTCTAGGAGTAACTCCCCGCGCTCTAGCAGTAACTCCCCGCGCTCTAGCAGTAACTCCCCGCGCTCTAGCAGTAACTCCCCGCGCTCTAGCAGTAACTCCCCGCGCTCTAGCAGTAACTCCCCGCGCTCTAGCAGTAACTCCCCGCGCTCTAGCAGTAACTCCCCGCGCTCTAGCAGTAACTCCCTGCGCTATAGGAGTAACTCTCTTCGCTCTATGAGTAACTCTCTCCATTCTAGGAGTAACTATCTCCGCTCTAGGAGTAACTCCCTGCGCTCTAGGAGTAATTCCCTGCGCTTTAACAGTAACTCTCTGCGCTCTAGGAGTAACTCTCTCTGCTCCAGGAGTAACACCCTCTGTTCTAGGAGTAACTCCCTGCGCGCTAGGAGTAGTTCCGTGCGCTCTAGGAGTAACTCTCTGCGCTCTAGGAGTAACTCGCTGCGCTCTAGGAGTAACTCTTTGTGCTCTAGCAGTAACTCTTTGTGCTCTAGGAGTAACTCCCTGTGCTCTAGGAGTAACTCCCTGCGTTCTAGGAGTAACTCCCTGCGTTCTAGGAGTAGCTCCCTGCGCTCTAGGAGTAGTTCTCCGCGCTCTAGGAGTAACTCCCCGCGCTCTAGGAGTAACTCCCCGCGCTCTAGGAGTAACTCCCCCCGCTCTAGGAGTAACTCCCCCCGCTCTAGGAGTAACTCCCCGCGCTCTAGGAGTAACTCCCCCCGCTCTAGGAGTAACTCCCCGCGCTCTAGGAGTAACTCCCCGCGCTCTAGGAGTAACTCCCCGCGCTCTAGGAGTAATTCCCTCTGCTCTAGGAGTAACTCTCTCTGCTCTAGGAGTAACTCTCTCTGCTCTAGGAGTAACTCCCCGTGCTCTAGCAGTAACTCTTTGTGCTCTAGGACTAACAGCTCGCGCTCTAGGAGTAACTCTCTGCTTTAGGAGTAACTCTCTCTGCGCTCTAGGAGTAACTCCCTGCGCTCTAGGAGTAACTCCCTGCGCTCTAGGAGTAACTCCCTGCGCTCTAGGAGTAACTCCCTGCGCTCTAGGAGTAACTCCCTGCGCTCTAGGAGTAACTCTCTCTGCTCTAGGAGTAACTCCCTGCGCTCTAGGAGTAACTCCCTGCGCTCTAGCAGTAACTCCCCGCGCTCTAGCAGTAACTCCCCGCGCTCTAGGAGTAACTCCCTGCGCTATAGGAGTAACTCTCTTCGCTCTATGAGTAACTCTCTCCACTCTATGAGTAACTCTCTCCATTCTAGGAGTAACTCTCTCCGCTCTAGGAGTAACTCCCTGCGCTCTAGGAGTAACTCCCCGCGCTCTAGCAGTAACTCCCCGTGCTCTAGGAGTAACTCCCTGCGCTCTAGGAGTAACTCCCTGCGCTATAGGAGTAACTCTCTTCGCTCTATGAGTAACTCTCTCCATTCTAGGAGTAACTATCTCCGCTCTAGGAGTAACTCCCTGCGCTCTAGGAGTAACTCTCTCTGCTCCAGGAGTAACACCCTCTGCTCTAGGAGTAACTCCCTGCGCGCTAGGAGTAGTTCCGTGCGCTCTAGGAGTAACTCTCTGCGCTCTAGCAGTAACTCTTTGTGCTCTAGCAGTAACTCTCTGCGCTCTAGGAGTAATTCCCTCTGCTCTAGGAGTAACTCCCCGCATTCTAGCAGTAATTCCCTCTGCTCTAGGAGTAACTCCCTGCGCTCAACAGTAACTCCCTCCGCTCTAGGAGTAACTCTCTGCGCTCTAGGAGTAACTCTCTCCGCTCTAGGAGTAACTCCCCGCGTTCTAGCAGTAATTCCCTCTGCTCTAGGAGTAACTCCCTGTGCTCTAGGAGTAGCTCTCTCCGCTCTCGGAGTAGCTCCCTGCGTTCTAGGAGTAGCTCCCTGCGCTCTAGGAGTAGCTCCCTGCGTTCTAGGAGGAACTCGCTGCGCTCTAGGAGGAACTCTCTGCGCTCTAGGAGGAACTCTCTCCGCTCTAGGAGTAGCTCCCTGCGCTCTAGGAGGAACTCCCTGCGCTCTAGGAGGAACTCCCAGCGCTCTAGGAGGAACTCCCTCTGCTCTAGTAGTAATTCTCTCTGCTCTAGGAGTAACGCCCTGCGCTCTAGGGGTAACTCTCTGCGCTCTAGGGGTAACTCTCTCTGCTCTAGGAGTAACTCTCTGCATCCTATGACTATCTCCCTGTGCTCTAGCAGTAAATCCCTGCGCTCTAGGAGTAACTCCCTGCGCTCTAGGAGTAACTCTCTGCGCTCTAGGAGGAACTCCCCGCGCTCTAGGAGGAACTCCCCGCGCTCTAGGAGGAACTCCCCGTGCTCTAGGAGGAACTCCCCGCGCTCTAGGAGGAACTCCCCGCGCTCTAGGAGGAACTCCCCGCGCTCTAGGAGGAACTCCCCGTGCACTAGGAGTAACTCTCTCTGCTCTAGCAGTAACTCCCTGCGCTCTAGCAGTAACTCTCTCTGCTCTTGGAGTAACTTCCTGTGCTCTAGGAGTAACTCTCTGCTCTAGCAGTAACTCCCTGCGCTCCAGCGGTAACTCTCACTGCTCTAGGGGTAACTCCCTGCGCTCTAGGAGTAACTCCCTGCGCTCTAGGAGTAACTCCCTGCGCTCTCGGAGTAACTCCCTGCGCTCTAGGAGTAACTCCCTGCGCTCTAGGAGTAACTCCCTGCGCTCTCGGAGTAACTCCCTGCGCTCTAGGAGTAACTCCCTGCGCTCTAGGAGTAACTCCCTGCGCTCTAGGAGTAACTCCCTGCGCTCTAGGAGTAACTCCCTGCGCTCTAGGAGTAACTCCCTGCGCTCTAGCAGTAACTCCCTGCGCTCTAGCAGTAACTCCCTGCGCTCTAGCAGTAACTCCCTGCGCTCTAGCAGTAACTCCCTGCGCCCTAGGAGTAACTCCCTGCGCCCTAGGAGTAACTCCCTGCGCTCTAGGAGTAACTCCCTGCGCTCTAGGAGTAACTCCCTGCGCTCTAGGAGTAACTCCCTGCGCTCTAGGAGTAACTCCCTCTGCTCTAGGAGTAACTCCCTCTGCTCTAGGAGTAACTCCCTGCGCTCTAGCAGTAACTCCCTGCGCTCTAGCAGTAACTCTCTCCACTCTAGGAGTAACTCCCCGCGTTCTAGCAGTAATTCCCTCTGCTCTAGGAGTAACTCCCTGTGCTCTAGGAGTAACTCCCCGCGCTCTAGGAGTAACTCTCTGTGCTCTAGGAGTAACTGCCTGCGCTCTAGGAGTAACTCTCTCCGCTCTAGGCATATAACTCTCCGCTCTAGGAGTAACTCCCTGCGTTCTAGGAGTAACTCCCTGTGCTCTAGGAGTAGCTCTCTCTGCTCTAGGAGTAACTCCCTGCGCTCTAGGAGTAACACTCTGCGCTCTAGGAGTAACACTCTGCGCTCTAGGAGTAACTCCTTGCTCATAAGCAGTAACTCCCTGCGCTCTAGGAGTAACTCCCTGCGCTCTAGGAGTAACTCCCCGCGCTCTAGCAGTAACTCCCCGCGCTCTAGCAGTAACTCCCCGCGCTCTTGGAGTAACTCCCTGCGCTCTAGGAGTAACTCTCTTCGCTCTAGGAGTAACTCTCTTCGCTCGAGGAGTAACTATCTCTGCTCTAGGAGTAACTCCCTGCGTTCTAGCAGTAACTCCCTGCGCTCTAGGAGTAACTCCCTGCGCTCTAGGAGTAACTCTCTTCGCTCTAGGAGTAACTCTCTTCGCTCGAGGAGTAACTCTCTCTGCTCTAGGAGTAACTCCCTGCGCTCAAACACCCTCTGCTCTAGGAGTAACTCCCTGCGCTCTCGGAGTAACTCACTGTGCTCTAGCAGTAACCCCCTGTGCTCTAGGAGTAACACTCTCCGCTCTAGGAGTAACTCTCTGTGCTCTAGCAGTAACTCGCTGCGCTCTAGCAGTAACTCCCTGCGCTAGAGCAGTAACTCTGTGCTCTAGGAGTAACAGCCCGCGCTCTAGGAGTAACTCCCTGCGCTCTAGGAGTAACTCCCTGCGCTCTAGGAGTAACTCCCTGCGCTCTAGGAGTAACTCCCTGCGCTCTAGGAGTAACTCCCTGCGCTCTAGGAGTAACTCCCTGTGATCTAGAAGTAACTCACTGCACTCTAGGAGTAACTCTCTCTTCTCTAGGAGTAACTACCTGTGCTCTAGCAGTAACTCCCTGCACTCTAGGAGTAACTCTCTGCGCTCTAGAAGTAACTCCCAGCGCTCTAGGAGTAACTCCCTCTGCTCTAGTAGTAATTCTCTCTGCTCTAGGGGTAACTCCCTCTGCTCTAGGATTAACTCCCTCCGCTCTAGGAGTAACTCTCTCTGCTCTAGGAGTAACTCTCTGCATCCTATGACTATCTCCCTGTGCTCTAGGAGTAACTCCCCGCGCACTAGGAGTAACTCTCTCTGCTCTAGCAGTAACTCCCTGCGCTCTAGCAGTAACTCTCTCTGCTCTAGGATTAACTTCCTGCGCTCTAGGAGTAACTCTCTGCTCTAGCAGTAACTCCCTGCGCTCCAGCAGTAACTCTCACTGCTCTAGGGGTAACTCCCTGTGCTCTAGCAGTAAATCCCTGCGCTCTAGCAGTAACTCCCTGTGCTCTAGTAGTAACTCTCTCTGCTCTAGGAGTAACTCCCTACGCTCTGGTAGTAACTCCCTGCGCTCTAGGAGTAACTCCCTGCGCTCTAGGAGTAACTCCCTGCGCTCTAGGAGTAACTCCCTGTGCTCTAGGAGTAACTCCCTGCGCTCTAGCAGTAACTCCCTGCGCCCTAGGAGTAACTCCCTGCGCTCTAGGAGTAACTCCCTGCGCTCAACAGTAGCTCCCTGCACTCTAGGAGTAACTCTCTCCGCTCTAGGTGTAACTCTCTCCGCTCTAGGAGTAACTCCCCGCGCTCTAGGAGTAACTCAGTGCTCTAGGAGTAACTGCCTGCGCTCTAGGCGTAACTCTCTCCGCTCTAGGGGTAACTCCCTGCGCTCTAGGGGTAACTCCCTGCGCTCTAGCAGTAACTCCCTGCACTCTAGCAGTAACTCCCTGCACTCTAGCAGTAACTCCCTGCACTCTAGCAGTAACTCCCTGCACTCTAGCAGTAACTCCCTGCACTCTAGCAGTAACTCCCTGCACTCTAGCAGTAACTCCCTGCACTCTAGCAGTAACTCCCTGCACTCTAGCAGTAACTCCCTGCACTCTAGCAGTAACTCCCTGCACTCTAGCAGTAACTCCCTGCACTCTAGCAGTAACTTTCTCTGCTTTAGGAGTAACTCCCTCCGCTCTAGGAGTAACTCCCTCCGCTCTAGGAGTAACTCCCTCCGCTCTAGGAGTAACTCCCTCCGCTCTAGGAGTAACTCCCTGCACTCTAGGAGTAACTCTCTCTGCTCTAGGAGTAACTCTCTCTGCTTTAGGAGTAACTCTCTCTGCTCTAGGAGTAGCTCCCTGTGCTCTTGGAGTAACTCCCTGCGCTCTAGGAGTAACTCTCTGTGCTCTAGGAGTAACTCCCCGCGTTCTAGCAGTAATTCCCTCTGCTCTAGGAGTAACTCCCTGCGTTCTAGCAGTAATTCCCTCTGCTCTAGGAGTAACTCCCTGCGCTCTAGCAGTAACTCCCTGCACTCTAGGAGTAACTCTCTCTGCTCTAGGAGTAACTCTCTCCACTCTAGGAGTAACTCTCTCTGCTCTAGGAGTAACTCCCTGCGCTCTAGCAGTAACTCCCTCTGCTCTAGGAGGAACTCCCTGCGCTCTAGCAGTAAGTCCCTGTGCTCTAGGAGTAACTCTCTCCACTCTAGGAGTAACTCTCTCTGCTCTAGGAGTAACTCCCTGCGCTCTAGCAGTAACTCCCTCTGCTCTAGGAGGAACTCCCTGCGCTCTAGCAGTAAGTCCCTGTGCTCTAGGAGTAACTCTCTCCACTCTAGGAGTAACTCTCTCTGCTCTAGGAGTAACTCCCTGCGCTCTAGCAGTAACTCCCTCTGCTCTAGGAGGAACTCCCTGCGCTCTAGCAGTAAGTCCCTGTGCTCTAGGAGTAATTCCCTCTGCTCTAGGAGTAACTCCCTGCGCTCTAGGAGTAACTCTCTCTGCTCTAGGAGTAACTCTCTCCGCTCTAGGAGTAACTCTCACCGCTGGCAGCAAGGTTAACTAACCATTTATTTCCAATATGTCCATGAGGAATGACAATGAGCTAACAGTGCTCAGCCACTGGTACTTTTGCTTTGCTGTAAAATCAAACAGCTGCACAAAGAACAAAAACTGAGTTAGTGGCCAAATCATTTCCAAAAACCACTCAATTTCCCTCATGAGAATACTTTGTGGAAGTTAACAATTATCATATACTATGATTACAAACAGACTTGTTTCATTGGACACTCCGGCAACAGTAATGTATCTGTGGCCCTTTTGGACAGTTCAGATGGTTACACAGAAATATTCTAAACCATGTGAACAACGTGGTTAATCTGTTCCCAGAGTATTCCCGAGCCACCCTAAAATACAACTCTTCCTAGTTACATCAAGTAGCCTTTCCCAATCTGTAATCACAAGAAAGTAACCTCATATTGAACTTAGATAGTCATAGAGTCACAGAGTTATACAGCACAGAAAGAGACCCTTCGGCCCATTGTGTCCGCGCCGGCCATCAAGCCCTGTCTATTCTAATCCCATTTTCCAGCACTTGGTCCGTAGCCTTGTATGCTATGGCGTTTCACATGCTCATCTAAATGCTTCTTGAATGTTGTGAGGGTTCCTGCCTCTACCATCCTTTCAGGCAGTGAGTTCCAGATTCCAACTACCCTCTGGGTGAAAAAGTTTTTCCTCAAATCCCCTCTAAACCTCCTGCCCCTTACCTTGAAACTATGCCCCCTGGTTATTGACCCCTCTACTAAGGGGAAAAGTTCCTTTCTATCTACTCCCCTCATAATTTTGTACACCTTAATCAGGTCCCCCCTCAGCCTTCTTTGCTCTAAGGAAAACAACCCCAGCCTGTCCAGTCTCTCTTCATAGTTGAAGTGCTCCAGCATAGGTAACATCCTGGTGAATCTCCTCTGCACCCTCTCCAATGCAATCACATGCTTCAAATCAGAATCCCGATCAAAATTTTTTAATGTTCAGAAGACAAAACGTTTTGTCATTTGATACTGAAACTGTATTTTTTTCCGTGACTCCTATTCATATTAAAATCTCTCATCTTTTCGAAAAAATTGCAGAAACGTTGTGGAAATCACAACACTGCAGGAAACCAATCAGGGACACCACAAATTAGACAACAGAACATGATCCCTAAATATCACCAGGGTTGAACAGTTCCTTCCTTTGATAGTATGGATTTAGCTGCAGGTCTCAACAATTTACCGACCAGATCAACATCAATATTCAGATTTAAACTGTTGCTAGATAGGCAGATAAATCAATGGACGGACAAACAGATGGTGAGACAGATAGATAGATAGATGTTTATTCCAGCAGCAACGCCATGAAAAGATCAACTAGCATTGTAATCTCACAGCTACCAAGATGCTTAAAAGAGTAAGAGATCAGCAGGACTCAAAAGCTTGTGGGAGCTAGGGGTAGACTCCTGGTATACATCCACTGGGAATGCAGCGGAGGGTGTGGATATTGGTTCCCAGCTTCCGTCAAGGCCTGTTTTGGGTGGAACCTCTGACCCCCACCTTCCCCCAAACGTGGCTCATGATGTCAGAGGGGACAGGGCCCGGGGGAAGGAACTTTCACGCTGGCATTTCTCGTCCCTCGCCACTTTTCTGCCAAGTACCCTGCACACCAGGCCAAAGAAATGTCATCTGGTGGCTCTGGCAGCTGAACTAGCAGCTGGCCAGCGTTGCATTTCCTGCTCTCCTCTGCCTTCTAGATGGCATTCAAGATGCGCCCATATCGGTGTGGGCGCCCATCAGTAATATTTGAATTAAGTGACCTCACCAAAACCCCGGATACCTTGCTAGGGCCAGGGTTCGAGGTTACCCGCAGATGTTCCCTGGCACTTACGCTGATGATAGAGTTGTTTCCACGCATTTTCGGGGCCCAGTTGCTGTATACTGGGTATTTTATGTTATTACCAAAAAAATTGAGTTTCAATTTCCTCTCTCCCCCGCAAAAACATTTGAGAACTGAACTATTTTTGCGTAATACTGACACAGCACTGATATTTCTTTCCCCTCCACCCTCCCTTTCCCGAGGCTTCCCAGGCTATCCCTATCCCACAGGTGCTAAGCATGTTAACTGTTCCCAGGTCCCTAGTAATGTTACTCAGAACCAACCATCAAGAGATGGTGGCTGTTATGTATTATGTGTTCTCCTCCCACCTGCAGTGGCGCTGTCACAGCAGATAAATGGTTAGGTTTGTTCTCTTGTTTGGGTTTTTGTTCGCTTTGTTCTGTACTCTCCAGAACCTTTTTTTTTGAATAAAGTAACCTCATGTTTGAATCTCTGGGTATTGAGTCCTAATTGTGTCTAGGTAGAAAGGTACAGACACAACAGTGGCAACAGCAACCAAGGGGCAAATCTCTTTTGGATAATCTCCCTCCTCAGATAAAGAATACCGGAATTCTATTTTGTATCTCTTCACATCAGCATGGCTGAGAAGAGAAACTACTAACAGGGCAGTATGTGGACCCCTGATTTTCAAAGCAGTCACCTAATTATTGAAGACCAGGGCCTCAAACCCGGCACTAAGCTCATGGTCTACAGGGCAGTGGTGATACCCGCCCTGCTGTATGCCTCAGAGACATTGACCATGTACAGCAGGCACCTCAAAACACTGGAGAGGTACCACCAACACTGCCTCCGCAAGATCCTGCAAATCCATTGGCAGGATAGGCGCACCAACGTCAGTGTTCTTGCTCAGGCCAACATCCCCAGCATCGAAGCTCTGACCACACTCAATCAGCTCCGATGGACGGATCACATTGTCCGCATGCCGGATAAGAGACTCCCAAAAGAAGCGCTCTACTCGGAGCTCTGGCACGGCAAGAGAGCCCCAGGTGGGCAGAGGAAACGCTTCAAGGACACCCTGAAAGCCTCCTTGAAAAAGTGTAACATCCCCACCGACACCTGGGAATCCCTGGCCCAAGACCGCACAAAGTGGAGGAGAAGCATCCAGGAAGGCGCCGAACACCTCGAGTCTCTTCGCCGGGAGCAAGCGGAAGCCAAGCGCAGGCAGTGCAAGGAGCGCACATCAACCCAAGCACCCCACCCACCTGCCCCTTCAACCACCGTCTGCCCCACCTGTGACAGACGGTAGGTCCCGCATTGGACTCATCAGTCACCTGAGAACTCAGAACTCATTTTTAATGTGGTAGCAAGTCATCCTCGGTTCCGAGGGACTGCCTAAGAAGAGGCTCCAGAAATGAAGCATACATGAAAGCTATGCTCCCAGTGTTTTTATTCCTACTGTCTACTACAGCTTGCTTGGTTTCCCCTCTCACAAGTTGGAACAGCAATGCTTATCCATAGGCAGCTGAATCACTGCAGTCCAGAGTGGCATTGTTTTGTTGGAATGAAGCATAACCATTTAGTTTGAGTCATGCTGTGGTTTCACCTAACAAACTTCCATGAATGCGAACAAGTGGTACAGAGTTAGCTGCACAACTCATGTAATTACATTTCTCTGACACACAAGAAAACCATACTCATATTCGCATGGCAGATGCAAGTGTTCTTTAACCTTTTTGTACGTTTGTTGGTAAAATGGTAAGATGAAAAGCAGAGTGTGCGAGTGTATTTTGATCGCTGTGCATGCTTCACTTCCTTTGTTACTACTTATCGGTTATCTGCTAAAATGGTGCATAACATGGGTGAAAACTCTGGACTTCAGCACCATGGAAACACATGGAGAGGGGAGCTGTCATCATGGTCAGCTCAACCAATCAGAATAACCATTCCAGGACAGCAGAAGAAAGCGAGTCCAACCAATTACAAGTAGTGCCAACGGGGCATGTCATGGCAAAGGGCAAGCAGCATCCAACCGCGTTCTGGATGGAGAGCAGAGGTGTGTCTGGCACGTTTGATTGTGTGAGTTAACATTCTCAGCAATTACTTTGATGGAGTCCAAGTACAGCTCACAACTGCTGGAGAAAAATTTAGAAGCTACACTAGGGTGTGTCTGATAAACTCATGCCAGAATTCCAAACGTTGGTGAAAGAGAAAGACTGCAAAGTTTTGCACTGAATGTTGCACTAGATTTTTAAGACAATATACACGTAAAGTACATTTGTGTGTAAGGCGTTTTCTACTAAAATTAGTGCTTCGGCTAAAATTGTGTCACCATAACCACGCCTGTGGCTAGTCAGCGTTTCTATTGGACAACACTGCTCCAGCAGGAAGGTGTGTGTGTGCAGATGTCACGTTAGAACAGGATCATTATCAGCTTTGACTGTGATGTCTCCCCAGGTCAAATAACCTGCTGACACTCACAGTCTAGGCTCACAGAAGAATGGGCATTTGGGTGAGATAATGGAGAGCTACCCATCCCCCAAGTAAAAAAAGAGGGTTAAATGGGATATAACAAAGAAAAAAGGAAACAACCTAAGCTCTTCCAGCGGCCCAGTTGGTAACAGCCTGCCATTTGTGGAATACAGTGTAGAAAGAGCTTAGGATCAGTTCCCAGTCTGTGCAGAGTCCAAGACAATAGGAGGATGTCACAATTAGCATCAATGCCCTGGGTTAGGGAGGAGAACTATTGGCCAAGGTTCCTATCCCTGATTATTGTTCAGTAACCCCTGCTGGAACATGCATGTGTGTGCCATCACATAAAAACCAGCTGACACTGTTGACAACAATTGGCTTGCCCAGGCCGCTGGCATGGAATGATCCAGCTCCGCAATAAATCGTAGCCTCGCTGTCCAGTCTGACACATGAAAAAGGGTCACTTGTGGGAGGTAGCCGATGGTGTCCAGACTCAGTGTTTACAAGGGAGCAGGCATGGCCTATCCCTGTACTCCAGCATTTAGGGGAGGGCATGAGAAAATTGGAGAAGAAAAAAGACCAAGGGCACTGAGATCATTTGTAGTGGCCCTGCCACATCTTCAGCTGAAACCAGCTCACTCAACACTGATCTAAAGTCAATTCCTGGGGCCTTTCTGGTGAGTATGGCTCAGGTAGTTGTTGTGTCCGTCAGTAGTAAGACACAAGATTGCAGGAGAACGGTACAACAGTTGTTTACTCAAGGTGGCTCACTCTGGAACTGAACTGTACAGATTACTACTCAGTGCTATATACAGGTGTGGTCACTGCCGGTACTACAGTATACATGAGCTGTAAAAAGTAGTTCCCCCCTTAAAAAGGTATATACATTACAATTCCTCCCCTTTTAGATTAACAGTAGCATAACACTCATTTAACAATTAAATATCAAACTAATTACAATTAACACTTTTAACATACAACGTTAGCTGAAAATAGTCCATTTATATATTCAGTCTTTGCGGAGGCTTCCTGATCCTTTCTGGATAGCGCCTTTCCAGAGTGTCTCGCTCTTGGTGCGGAGGCGATTCTGGCACCCTGTCGTCGGTTGGGTCCTTGATTTGTTTATCGATTCCCGGCCACCACACATAAGCCCTGGCAAGGCTTTTCATTTTTACCCCTCCCAGATGACCCTCATGAAGCTCATTGAGCACTCTATCCCTTAACTTGGGTGGAATTACCATTCAGGATCCACACAGCAAGGTCCCCGGCACACTGACAGCTGTTCTCTTCTTGTCAAGAATGCTGGCAACAGTGAGTCGCCATGTGCTGGCCATCCCTTCACCGTCAAATCATATACCCGAGACAGTGTCGGGTCATTTCGGGTCTCCTTTTCTATACGAGCGTTAGTTACCGGTAGGTATTCATAGAGTCATAGAGTTTTACAGCACAGAAAGAGGCCCTTCGGCCCATCGTGTCTGCGCCGCCCATCCCTCCCGGTCCAGTCTAATCCCATTTTCCAGCATTTGGTCCATAGCCTTGTATGCAATGGCATTTCAAGTGCTCATCCAAATGCTTCTTGAATGTTGTGAGGGTTCCTGCCTCTACCACCCTTTCAGGCAGTGAGTTCCAGCTTCCAACCACCCTCTGGGTGAAAAAGTTCCTCCTCAAATCCCCCCTAAATCTTCTGCCCCTTACCCTGAATCTGTGCCCCCTTGTTATTGAACCCCTACTAAGGGGAAAAGTTCCTCTTTATCTACCCTATCTATGCCCCTCATCATTTTGTACACCTCAATCAGGTCCCCCCTCAGCCTTCTTTGCTCCAAGGAAAACAACCCCAGCCTGTCCAGTCTCTCTTCATAGCGGAGGCGCTCCATCCCAGGTAACATCCTGGTGAATCTTCTCTGCACCCTCTCCAAAGCAATCACATCCTTCCTATAGTGAGGCGACCAGAACTGCACACAGTACTCCAGCTGTGGCCTCACCAGCGTTTTGTACAGCTCCATCATAACCTCCCTGCGCTTATATTCTATGCCTCTGCTAATGAAGGCAAGTATCCCATATGCCTTTTTAACCACCTTATCTACCGGTTCCGCTGCCTTCAGGGAATTATGTACATGTACACCAAGGTCCCTCTGACCCTCTGTACTTCCTAGGGTCCTACCACTCATTGTGTATTCCCTTGCCTTATTTGTCCGTCCAAAATGCATCACCTCGCACTTTTCCGGGTTAAATTCCATTTGCCACTTTTCCGCCCATCTGACCAACCCGTTAATATTGTCCTGTAGCCTGAGGCTTTCCTCCTCGCAATTTACCACCCCACCAATTTTCGTGTCATCCGCGAACTTACTGATCATACCCTTTACATTCTCATCCAAATCATTAATGTAGATCACAAACAGCAAGGGACCCAGCACCGATCCCTGAGGTACCCCACTGGACACAGGCTTCCAGTCACAAAAGCAACCTTCGACCATCACCCTCTGCCTCCTGCCACTCAGCCAGTTTAGGATCCAACACGCCAAGGCCCCCTGGATCCCATGGGCTCTTACCTTCTTGACCAGTCTCCTATGCGGGACCTTGTCAAAAGCTTTACTGAAGTCCATGTAAACCACATCCACAGCATTTCCCTCATCCACACACCTAGTCACCCCCTCGAAAAATTCAATCAGATTTGTCAGACATGATTTACCCTTGACAAAGCCATGCTGACTATCCCCGATTAATCCTTGCCTCTCCAAGTGGAGACTAATTTTGTCCCTCAGAATTTTTTCCAATAATTTCCCTACCACAGATGTTAGGCTCACTGGCCTGTAATTCCCTGGTTTATCCCTGCTACCCTTCTTGAATAATGGTACTACATTAGCTGTTCTCCAGTCCTCTGGTACATCCCCTGTGGCCAGAGAGGTTCTGAAAATTTGTGTCAGAGCCCCTGCAATCTCCTCCTTTGCCTCACACAACAGCCTGGGATACATCTCGTCCGGGCCTGGGGATTTATCCACTTTTTGGCCTGCTAAAACCGCGAGTACCTCCTCCCTCTCGATGCTAATATGTTCAAGTATGTCACAGTCCCCTTGCCCGACTTCTATATCTACATCGTCTTTCTCCATAGTGAACACTGAGGCAAAAAATTCATTTAAAACCCCACCTACTTCATCTGGCTCTACACACAGCTTGCCACTTTGGTCCCTAATGGGCCCTACCCTTTCCCTGGTTATCCTCTTGCCCTTAATATACTTATAAAACATCTTAGGATTTTCCTTTATTTTGCTCGCCAGTGTTATTTCATGGCCCCTCCTCGCCCTCCTAATTTCCTTTTTAAGTATGCCCCTGCACCTCCTATACTCCTCTAGGGCTTCCACCGTCTTTTGTCTTTTGTAACTGCCAAAAGCCCCCCTTTTTTTCCTAATGCATTTTTGTATATCCTTTGTCATCCAAGGTTCCCTTTGCTTGTTAGTCCCACCCTTGACCTTTACAGGAACATGTTGGTGTTGTACTCTCTCTATTTCCCTTCTGAAAGCCTCCCACTGTTATGATGTGGATTTTCCTATAAGTAGCTGCTCCCAGTCCACTTTTGCCAGATCCTGTCTTATCTTATTAAAATCGGCCTTCCCCCAATTTAGAACCCTGATTTCCGGGCCGTCTTTGTCTTTTTCCATGACCACCTTAAATCTCACCGAATTGTGGTCACTATCGCCAAAATGCTCTCCTACAGACACTTCCACCACCTGCCCGGCTACATTCCCTAGAATTAGGTCCAGTACCGCCCCCTCTCTTGTAGGACTTTCTACATGTTGGCTCAAAAAGCTTTCCTGGATGCACTTTAAGAATTCTGCTCCCTCCAAGCCTTTCACACTCTGACTATCCCAATTTATATTGGGGAAGTTGAAATCCCCCACTATTACTACCCTATTATTTTCACACTTTTCTGATATCTGCCTGCATATCTGTTCCTCTATCTCCCCCTGACTGTTTGGGGGCCTATAGTACACTCCCAGCAAGGTGCTTGACCCCTTTTTGTTTTTAAGTTCTACCCATATGGCCTCATTAGAGGAACCCGCTAATATATCATCCCTCCTTACAGCAGTAATAGACTCCTTAATTAATATTGCAACACCCCCTCCCCTTTTACACCCCCCTCTGTCTCGCCTGAAGATTCTATACCCCGGAATATTTAGCTGCCAGTCCTGACCCTCCCTCAACCATGTCTCCGTGATAGCAACAATATCGTACTCCCATGTGTTCAACAACAACTTCAGTTCATCCACCTTATTTGCAAGACTCCTTGCATTAAAATAAATGCCTTCCAGCCCTGCCATATTCCCTTTTGCCTTCACATCTTTGCTCTGCCTTCCCTGCTGACTTGTTTTTTCCTCCTTATTTGGCTGTACATCACCCCCTACTATAGCTCCACTCTGTATCCCATCCCCCTGCCGAATTAGTTTAAACCCCCCCCAGCAGTGCTAGCAAACCTCCCCGCAAGGATATTGGTTCCCCTCTGGTTCAGGTGTAAACCGTCCGACTTGTACAAGTCCCACCTTTCCCAGAAGCAGACCCAGTGATCCAGGAAACTAAAGCCCTCCCTCCTGCACCATCCCTTTAGCCACACATTCATCTGTTCTATCCTCCTATTCCTATACTCACTAGCACGTGGCACCGGGAGTAATCCAGAGATTACAACCTTTGAGGTCCTGCTCCTTAATCTTGCCCCTAGCTCCCTAAATTCTTGCTGCAGGACCTCATCCCTCTTTTTACCTATGTCGTTGGTACCAATGTGGACCACGACCTCTGGCTGTTCACCCTCCCCCTCCAGAATGCCCTGCAGCCGCTCAGTGACATCCTTGACCCTGGCACCAGGGAGACAACAAACCATCCTGGATTCACGTCTACGGCCACAGAAACGCCTATCTGTTCCCCTTACTATAGAATCCCCTACGACTATTGCTCTCCCACTCTTTTTCCTCCCCTCCTGGGCAGCAGGAGCGCCCCCAGTGCCAGGAAGCTGGCTGCTGCTGCCTTCCCCTGGTGAGTCATTCCCCCCAACAGTATCCAAAACGGTATACTTGTTTGAGAGGGGAGTGGTCACAGGGGTTTCCTGCACTACCTGCCTACTTCTATTGCTCCGCCTGGTGGTCACCCATTTCCTTTCTTCCTGTGCAGCCCTTCCCTGCAGTGTGACCAACTCACTAAACGTGCTATCCAACTATAGTCGAATGAAATATTTCGACAGGATCCACTGCTGGTGCTTCCTCCGCAGTAGGCAGTGGCAGGCGTGATAGCCCATCAGCATTTCCATGCTGTTTTGTGCCCTTATATTCAATCTCATAGTGGTGCGCCCCTAGAAAGAGTGACCATCTTTGTAGTCGTTATGCAGTCATCACCGGAACGCCCTTCTTCGGATTAAAAATGGAGACAAGAGGCTGGTGGTCAGTCAGCAAGGTGAATTTCTGCCCGTGCAGATAGTGATTGAACTTTTTCACTCCCCACACTAGGCTGGGGGCCTCCCTGTCAATCTGGGCGTACTTACGCTCGGCTGAGGTTAGTGATCGTGACGCAAAGGCTATTGGCCTCTCTGAGCCGTCCGAGAATTTGTGCGACAGCACCGCTCCAATGCCGTAGGGTGACGCATCACACGCCAACCGAATTGGTAGTGCTGGGTTGAAATCGGCCAATACCTCTTTCGATGTGATTAGTGTTTTGCTCTTCTGGAAAGCTCGTTTACATTCGTCACTCCACTTCCATGGCACTCCAGTTTGCAGCAGGGTGTTCAGTGGGTGTAGTATTGTAGACAAATTTGGCAAGAACTTTGTGGTAAACCACTGTTTGTATTCCACTGTGTACATGCCTCGGCTGACTCCTCCCACAAGTCCTAGTATAAAGGTGACTGCTCCCCAGCCCTTTGTATTTCTGGACCGGTCGACCACTCGAGGCAGACCTTCATTCTTTTGTTAATAAAAGCCTTTAGTTACTCTCTTAACTCTCAGTCTTTTATGAGTAATTGATAGCGCATCAATTTTATTAACAAAATTTTTATAATGGAGAAGATCCTCACACCAGCATGCCTGGACTTAGATCATCGGGAGGCGGACTCATCCACCAAGTTTACTCACTGGCTTAAGTGTTTCGAAAAATTCCTGACCGCCTCCGCAGCAATCAAGTCGGACGAGGACAAACTGGATGTCCTGACCTCCAAAGTGAACCACCGAGTGTACTCGGTCATCCAAGACGCGACCTCGTACGCGGACGCTATCAAGCTCCTCAAGGACCAGTACACGCGCCCAGTGAACGAAGTGTACGCCAGGCACCTTCTGGGGAGTCGTAAACAACAACCTGGGGAATCGACCGTGGAATACCTTCAGGCACTGTCTGTGCTTGGCCGGGCCTGTGGTTGTAAGGATGTAAAGGCCGCCGTGTACACAGAGGAACTTATCCGGGACGCTTTTGTAGTGGGCCACAGATCCAATTACACCCGACAGCGACTGTTGGAGCAGAGTGGCCTCGACCTCAACAAGGCCTCTGAACTCGCACTATCATTGGATGCAGCCTACCGGGGCATGGATGCCTACTCCTCTGCACCGTGGACGCCGCGGGGAATGACAGCCTGGGACACGGTAGGACCGCCTCATAGCGCCGTGTCACCCCAGCCACACCCCAGCAACGGCCCAACTACCGCAGCAGTGTCCCAAGGCCAGACAGCAGTGCCCCAAGGCCAGAAATGCTACTTCTGTGGCCAGGCAAAACACCCCAGAGCGCGCTGCCCGGCGAAAAACGTGATCTGCTCGGGTTGCGGGAAGAAGGGACACTACGCCAGCGTCTGCAGGGCCAAAGCCACCCCGAACCCCAGCAGCACCGCGTGTGGGCCATGCGGGCCGCCATCTTGGGCCTCCCCGGCCATGTGCGAACCACCGGTACAGCAGCCATTTTGGACGCCTCCAGCCACATGGGGATCATGGACGCCGCCATATTGGACGACAGCCGGAACACAGCAGGCCCCCAACACCGCCTCATCTGATACCCGCAGCGACACACCGACCCCTACGCTGGCATCCGTTACACTGGACCAAGCGAGACCGCACCAGCTGGCCAGTTCCACAATGGACATTAAGGTAAATGGTCACGATACAATCTGCCTTTTTGACTCTGGGAGCACGGAGAGCTTCATCCACCCCGACACGGTGCGGCGTTGCTCTCTCCCAGTCCTGCCTGCGCACCAGCGGATTTCTATGGCCTCCGAGTCCCAGTCGGCGGACATCGGCGGCTACTGCGTGGTGACACTCGTAGTAGACGGGACCGTGTACGATCATTTTAAACTTCTGGTCCTGCCCGACCTCTGCGCTGCCGTCCTGCTGGGGTTAGATTTTCAGTGCCACCTTAAAAGTGTTACGATGGCGTACGGTGGACCCCTACCCCCACTCACAGTCCGCAGCCAGCAGCTTCCAAATTGCCCGCCGCACACCAGGTGCAACCTCTCCACACTCAGAGTCACCCCCCCCCCCCACTGTTTGCTAACCTCACCCCCGACTGTAAGCCCATCGCCACAAAGAGCAGGCGATACAGTGCCGGGGACAGGGTTTTCATTAAAACCGAAGTGGAGCGGCTCCTGAAGGAAGGGATTATTGAGGGCAGCACCAGCCCCTGGCGAGCCCAGGTTGTGGTCGTTAAGACCGGCGAGAAGCAGCGCCTGGTCATCGACTACAGCCAGACAACAAATCGCTACACCCTGCTGGACGCCTACCCACTCCCCCGCATAGCCGATATGGTCAACCAGATCGCGCAGTACCGCGTCTTCTCGACCATTGACCTGAAATCAGCGTACCACCAGCTCCCTATCCGCCCTGAGGACCGCCAGTATACTGCCTTTGAGGCAAACGGCCGCCTCTACCACTTCCTTAGGGTTCCCTTTGGCGTCACCAACGGGGTCTCCGTCTTCCAAAGGGAGATGGACCGGATGGTAGATCAAAATGCGTTGCAGGCCACTTTCCCATATCTGGACAATGTGACCATCTGCGGCCGTGACTTGCAGGACCATGACGCAAACCTCGAGAAATTCCTCCGCACCGCCCAACTCCTGAACCTGACATATAACAAGGAGAAGTGCATATTCCGCACAAACCGCCTCGCCATCCTTGGCTGTGTTGTGGAACACGGAGTCATCGGCCCCGGCCCCGACCGGATGCGTCCCCTTATGGAACTCCCACTGCCCCACTGCCTCAAGGCCCTGAAGAGGTGCCTAGGGTTTTTCTCCTATTACGCCCAGTGGGTCCCCTACTATGCGGACAAGGCCCGTCCGCTGATCAAGTCCACCTCTTTTCCCTTGACGGCAGAGGCCCGCTTAGCCTTCCACCGTATCAAGGAGGACATTGCCAAAGCCACCATGCACGCAGTGGACGAATCCATCCCCTTCCAGGTGGAAAGCGACGCGTCCGACTTTGCCCTGGCCGCTACCCTCAATCAGGCGGGGAGACCCGTGGCCTTCTTTTCACGAACCCTCCAAGGCCCGCAGACCAGACACTCCGCTGTTGAGAAGGAGGCCCAGGCGATTGTGGAGGCTGTGCGTCATTGGAGGCACTACCTGGCCGGAAAACGATTTACCCTGCTCACTGACCAGCGTTCAGTTGCTTTCATGTTTAACAACAAGCAGAGGGGCAAAATCAAAAATGACAAGATCTTGAGGTGGAGAATCGAACTTTCCACCTACAATTACGAGATCTTGTACCGGCCCGGGAAGCTCAATGAACCCCCGGATGCGCTATCGCGTGGCACCTGCGCCAGCGCGCAGATCGATAGACTGCGGGCCCTCCACAATGACCTCTGCCACCCGGGGGTCACCAGGTTCTTCCACTTCATCAAGGCCCGCAACCTGCCTTACTCTATTGAGGAGGTCAGGACCATGACCAGGAACTGCCAAGTCTGCGCTGAGTGCAAACCGCACTTTTATAGACCAGACAGGGCCCACCTGATAAAAGCCACTCGCCCCTTCGAGCGCCTGAGCGTTGATTTTAAAGGGCCTCTCCCCTCCTCCGACCGCAATGTGTACTTCCTCAATATTATTGATGAGTACTCCCGTTTCCCGTTCGCCATCCCCTGCCCGGACATGACCAGTGCCACGGTCATTAAATGTCTGAACGACCTCTTCACCCTGTTCGGTTTCCCCAGCTATATCCATAGCGACCGGGGCTCATCGTTTATGAGCGACGAACTCCGTCAGTACCTGCTAACTAGGGGTATTGCCACAAGCAGGACCACCAGTTACAACCCCCGGGGGAACGGACAGGTGGAAAGAGAAAATGCGACAGTTTGGAAGGCCGCCCTGCTAGCCTTAAAGTCTAGGGGCCTTCCAACCTCCCGCTGGCAGGATGTGCTCCCCGATGCGCTCCACTCTATTCAGTCACTGCTCTGCACTGCCACTAACGCCACCCCTCATGAGAAAATGTTTGTCTTCCCAAGGAAGTCCACATCGGGGACATCGCTACCGCCATGGCTGACGTCCCCAGGGCCGGTCCTACTGAGAAGGCACGTGAGGACCCATAAAACGGACCCCCTGGTCAAGAGGGTCGACCTCCTCCACGCCAACCCCCAGTATGCTTACATTGCATACCCGGACGGGCGGGAGGACACAATCTCCATAAGAGACCTTGCACCCTCGGGGGCCGCAGTAACCCACTACTCACTACCACCCCCCCCCCACGATCCGATATCCAGCCCCAGCAGACGGCAGGCCTGGGCCCCGCGACCCGCTCGACATCTACGAGGACAACACGCCTGTGCCACAGCCCACGCAGGACTCGACGCCGGAAGCTCCACTACCCCTGCCGTCGCCACGCCGATCACAGCGGCAGACAAGACCTCCGGAGAGACTCCAATACACTAACTTTTAATACACTTCACCCCGCCGGACTCAATTTTAAACAAGGGGTGAATGTGGAAAACCACTGTTTGTATTCCACTGTGTACATGCCTGGACATGCCTCGGCTGACTCCTCCCACAAGCCCTAGTATAAAGGTGACTGCTCCCCAGCCCTTTGTATTTCTGGACCGGTCGACCACTCGAGGCAGACCTTCATTCTTTTGTTAATAAAAGCCTTTAGTTACTCTCTTAACTCTCAGTCTTTTATGAGTAATTGATAGCGCATCAAACTTATGGTAGTAGTTTACCAGCCCGAGGAACGACCTCAGTTGTGACACGTTTTCCGGTGCTGGAGCCTTGACTACTGCCTCAATCTTTTCTGGGGACTTATGTAACCCCTCTTTATCGAGAACGTGGCCACAATACGAGATCTGTTTTTTTAAAAACTCGCATTTGGGGCGGTTAGCTCGGAGCCCATATTCCTTCAATCTAGTGAGCACCTGCTCCAGGTTGGCGAGCTGATCACTGTCATTTTCACCCGTGACCAGGATGTCGTCCAAATAACACTGGGTCCCTGGAATCCCTTGCAGGACTTGATCCATTGCCCTTGGCCAAATAGCCGGAGCTGATGCTACCCCGAAAACCAGCCGGTTGTATTGGTAGAGACCTTTATGGGTGTTGATTGTGAGGTATTTTTTTGATGCTTCTTCTACCTCCATTTGCAGATACGCCTGGGCCAGATCAATCTTCGTGAAGCGTTTCCCTCCAGATAGCGAGGCGAAAATATCTTCAATCCGCGGAAGTGGATATTGCACGGTGTGAAGGACTGGGTTCACCGTTACCTTAAAGTCCCCACAGATGCGAACCTTCCTTGGTTCCCCAGGCGTGCTGCTCAACGACTTTTTCATCACAGGGACGATGGGTGTAGCCCACTCGCTCCAGTCTACCTTGGACAGTACTCCTGAATGTTCCAAACTCTCCAGCTCTGCTTCGACGGCTGGGCGGATCGCATAAGGTACCGGTCTGGCCTTAAAAAATTTTGGGCTTGCGTTTTCTTCGATTTTAATTGTTGCTGTCATGCCTTTTAGTGTTCCGAGTCCTTGCTGGAACACTTCTTGCGCGTCGGTTAGGATCTTTGACAGTCGCCCAGGTGTGACGTCGTCATCCTTTTTGGCAGCCACAGTCAGTGCTTGTATGGAATGCCAATCCAGCTGTTTTTTCCGGATCCATTCACGTCCCAGTAATGGTGGTCCTCCATCTTGCAATACATACAGGTCTAGTTTTGGTGTTTCCTTACCGTTATATATAACGGTCACCCTTATTTTTCCTTTGGGGTAGACTTTTTGCCCCGTGTACGTCTTCAAAATAATTTTTGTGTCTCTCAAGGGTATGTGTGAGAATAGCCGCTCGTAGTCCCATCAGTTTATGACTGTTCGGGCTGATCCTGTGTCCAATTCCATTTTTACCTGGACTCCTGCTATCTTGAGAGTGACCCAAATGGTTCGGTGATCCTCCGTTTTGATCACATTATGTCGTTTCAGACAACTCAGCTCCCTGCTTTCGGAGTCGGTATCACTCTTTTGTTCGTCTGAACTATTCTCCGTCACCTTATGTACCTTCTTGTACTTTCTTATTGGAGATTTCTTATTGCTGGTTTTCTTTCCCGACCTGCAGACTCGTGCTATGTGTCCTACTTTTCCACACTGTCTGCACACTTTGTCTTTGAACCAGCAATCATTGTGGTCGTGTGTTGTTCTGCCGCAGCGATAGCACTTCTCTGCTCCATATGACATTTCGTTTGTGCCATATTCTTGCGGTCTCTGTTGTATCTCTGCAGCGCCCCGTGCTGCTGCTTCATATGATACCACAATGCTGAAAGCCTTGTCCAGCGTAAGGTCCTTTTCAGATAAAAGCCGTTTCTGGGTTCCTTCACTTTGAAGCCCACACACAAACTTGTCCCTTAAGGTATCTGCCAGTCCCGTTCCAAACTGGCAGTGTTTCGATAGTTTGCACAGTTCTGTTTAATATTCAGCATTGCTTTCATCCTTATGCTGGTTCCGTTTGTGAAACTTGAATCTTTCTGCTTTCAGCAGCGGTGTGGGGTTTAAATGTTCCTGTAGTATCGTCACTATGTCTCCAAAACTCTTTTCCACTGGCTTCGCTGGGGTTACTAGATTTCGTAATAAGCCATACGTCTTTGCACCCATTAAATTTAACAATACCGGTGCTTTCTTGTCATCTGACACCTCATTTGCCTTGCAGTATATCTCTATTCATTCGACATATGTCGTCCAATCTTTGACTTCATTGTCAAATGCGGTGATACTGCCACTCTTCGGCATTTTGGGTGTGGTTTAAAATGGCGTCTCCCGCGCTTTCCTTCCTCCCCCGCTGCTGCCAACGCCGCTCTCAGCGGTCCTCGTGGCAATGGCGGCGCCCTGTAGGTTTCGCGCGCTTCTCCTGCGCTGCTGCCAACGCCGCTCTCGGCGGTCCTCGTGGCAATGGCGGCGCCTCGTGGGTTTCTGCGCATCTCTCTCCCTCTCCTCGGTGCTGCTCGGCCCCTGAACACCGGCTGCGCCCTGTGCGCTCTGCCCTCTCTCTCCCTCTCCCGTCGACGCTACTCGGCCCTTTGCTGTGCCGCTCGGTCGGGCTCTAGCCCGCCACTGTCCAGGAAGGGTCTGCGCACTACCTGTTGCCAGCCCGTTTCGCTGGACCACCGCGACTGGAAAGCCAAGCCTGGCTCTCAACAGCCTCCCCCGCAATTCTCAAGTCTCTGCTGGATGACTGGGCGTTTGCCCGTGGTCGACGCCCGTGTCTCTGGCCTTGACCTCCAATCTACTGGTCTCCAGGAACGAATCCCTGGGAGGCGATGCAGAGTTGCAGGTAGGATCGAATTTGCCTCGTCGCCAATGTTGTGTCCGTCAGTAGTAAGACACAAGACTGCAGGAGAACGGTACAACAGGTGTTTACTCAACGTGGCTCACTCTGGAACTAAACTGTACAGATTACTACTCAGTGCTATATACAGGTGTGGTCACTGCCGGTACTACAGTATACATGAGCTGTAAAAAGTAGTTTCCCCCTTAAAGGTATATACATTACAGTAGTCATTGATCCAGTGGAGTGGAGGGTTACATTCTGAGGGTTACCATCAGAAATAAACAATTTGCCACATATACAGTACACTATTACCTTGACACTCTGCTGCAAACCTATGATTGCTCACACTCCTTATAGCTCAACAGCCAATCAGTAAGCAGTAGCGTTGAAAATGGCCCCACTTCTGGTTGTTTCACCATCCTGGCCCAGAGATGAGTGCTCAAGGAGATGAAAATAGGGCAGAAAAATTAAAGTCCACATTAACGGTAACCAAGTACCACAGTGCCCAAGCATAGCAGCAGCGCCTCTCTCCACACAGCAAGTTCCCCATCTCAACTAGGCTATGCAGCATAGTGCAGAGCGGGGAATCACAGGAGTCAAAATAAACCACCCTCACAACCCTCTGACAGCCGACCTGCCCTCCTTTCAGTCAGGGGATTGAGCCAAATTGGAGTCAACCTTTCACCCGACCTAAAACACGAACCTATTCTTTTTCATAAGCTGACTCAGCTACTGTGTATTTACAGCATTTTCTGATTTTACTTTAGGGGGAAAAAGGATAACTCAATTAAAGCAGAAAAAAGCAAACTCACTTAAAAAATAAGTCACAATCCTGCAGGCTAAGATGGTCAACTGTCCTCCCTCCCTGGCTGGATCCCATGTTAAGTCAGACAGAACAAGTTTGAAATCTACCCTACGTGAACATGATTGGGCCTGGCAGATTTTTTGTCTTCAAATCATTTGCATTGACTGTGCCTGCTGGGAAAGGTGGTCATCTCAGATGAGGAGAGGGAAGCTGAGCGTTGCTGCAGGCTGAAAGGCCTGCGGCAGCGCCAATCCTGTTAGAAACAGCAGCCAGATGGCCTCAAGCCCAGCTATTTTTCCTTGCTGTCATAAACAAATGTAAAAAACTTATCTTTCTGCAGATCCAAAAAAGTTGCTGGCAGACCCTGTACAGATCATCCCACCTGAAGGGGCTGGCTGCAACCAATTACACCCACTTTCTCTGAGCTCTCCTCTTCTGTGGTGAATCCCAGGTGAAAACCCTGGAAAATGATGCGGGAGGCATGATGATTTCACTCCCATGTTACTGAACAGTTAAGTGCTCCCACATGTTCCATGCCCATACTGGGAAAGCTGCCGGTTCTTAACCTGCTTTTCAGCAGAATGTACAATTTTTCAAACTATCCCTTATAAAATTTCATCAGACTCTCCTATTTTAGTGTCCCGCTGACATCCTCAAAAACTATGTGAACATTCTCACTTTCAGTCTTTTTCATTAGCATCATTACACTACAAGCAGGAATAAATCCACAAGGCTGTTCAACCAATGCAGCATCAACATACGCCAGCCTGCTTCTACAACAGTATATTGAGCTAACAGAAAGCCTAATCTGCAGTAAGAACAAGCAGATAGAGCAACATTTCATTTTGGGAGTAGCAGTGAGCAAAGTATGTGCTCTTCTATTACAACATCAACTAGGAAATGCCTTCCTATTGGGCGGAGCTGGGGATGAGACACACAGGGCTTGAATTTCCCAGCCCCGAGGAGGCGGGTTTGGAGGCGTGCGATTGGTTAAAATCGCCAAAACTGGCGGGCGGGCCCGTTCCCACCTCCATGCAATTTTTCCAAGTGCGTGTTTTCTGACCCGCTTTCCATCCCGCCTCCAAGAGGCGGGATAGGCCCTTAAGGCCCTTAACAACCACTTAATTGCCTCTATAATCCCACTTTGAGAGGCCTTTCCGATTTTAACACATTTCCCCCATCCTACATGCCTCCTCTGGAACACGCCAGGTAATCCTGGTGGCCTCACTAGTGGATTGCTTACGAACAGCTGCAGCTCCACCATTACAAAGGAGTTTTCACCGATGATCATTTGCAGGTGGCAGAACTTTGTTGTTTCAGGTCTGGGGGAGCTTTTAGCAGGCATACTCAGTGTTGTGGAAGTTTGGAGCCTGACACCCATCTCCAGTGTGACCTCCTGGGAAACCCCTCTCCCTACCTTGACCAAGCACTTCTTCAACTGAGGCATATTCCAGAAGCATGGCGAACATTTAATTATTTTCCTCCTGGACATCAGATTCGGATGCAGACCAGCCACAGCAGCAGCAGAACCATGAGCAACAGCAGTGTGGTGTATGTAACTTGTTCCACCTTAAGAGAACTTAAACCTGTTCCACCTTAAGAGATGTACTACTTTCTCTGGCTGCTGTATACGGTAATACCGGTGGTGACCACACCGGTATATAAGTGCTGTGTAGTAATTTGCTGGGTAGTACAGCCCTAACCTCCGAATAGTAAAGACCTATTGAAAAGTTATTCTTGTAGTCTGTGTCAGTAATTGACCTTAAATATAACTGGAACACACAGACTTAACAAGCAGCACCAACAGCAGGAGCATCAACAGGGGCGCCAAGCTGCTAGTCACCCACCTGAAGATGCACAGGCCAGAAGGTGCCAGCGTGCAACAACATTGCTGCCCGGGATGCAAGGGACGCCCTCATCCTGGCCAAATTTGCTTAGCCTGCACAATCAAACACTTTAGTCTCGCTCCTTCTTACCAGATCATCGACAATGGATAAGAACCTACGGAATCCTGTCACTCTGACCACCATTCTGATAATCGCAAGGCGCCCTAAGCCCTCAATGTGAAAGTCCCATTTGCGAAATGACACAGGCCACAACTTCAACAGTTTGCCATCAAAACACTTTATAATACAATCACAATGATCGCTGGTCCAAAAACAAAACAACAGAGCACCCAAGTGACTACCCTTGTGACTACTTATGCATGATCTTCCTCTTACGCGTGCTCCTACGTGGTGCTTCCCCTGTGGCTTCAGCAGATGTGGAGACCCCTTGCTCGCTCTCTTGCTGCTCCTGTCTCGACGCCTTTTGCGGGCATCTTCTGGGGTGGCGAACCTGTGCGGGCTCACCAACAGTCTGCTGCTCCTACGGCTGTGCAGGGGCTGAGACGCCCATCTCATTTGGGTGAGGACTCTGGTGGGGCTCTGACCGAGGGCTTTGCTGTGGCATGGTCGTGTGAGCGCTTGGAGAGGAGCCCCCACTTCCTTGTTGTCTGCCACCAATATCCCTCTCATGGGTCAGCCCCACTTCAGAGGTAGCAAATGGCTTGACAGCACCTTGCTGCACTGCAGGGGGGTCATGAGAACCCATTTCTGCACTGGAAGTCCTACTCCAGAGGACTTGCATGAAGGTCTGCTTTGTTTGCTCAATAGCTGACCATCGCTCCTCAAGAGATGTCATTCTATTCTGAACAATGACCATGTTTTCAATACCCTTGCGACTAAGCTCCTCCATGGACCATGGAAGGATTGAGTGTAGTGAATGCATAGCATAGATGCTTAGAAGGATACAAAGGGCCCTCCCTGTGTGTTGTAAGTAGTTGTTGTCATGGCATCACAGTGATAGGAAGTGTGAGGGCTGCAAGGTCAAATAGTTAAGTAAATGTGACCATAGAGAAAGAGGGAATGGGTAAGGGTGCACGGATGTAAGTGTCAAGTGGGATGTGGAGGAAGAGGTTGGTAAAGCAGAGTGCTGGTGAGGAGAGGCTATGGGGATCAGATTGAGGGTGATGGGAAAGTCATACTCACTTTTCCGGTGCAGAGGTGGTCATGAAACCTCTTCCTGCATTGCAGCCAGGTTCTGTGGCTCATTGAAATGGAGTTGACAACCTGGGCCACTTGTAGCCACACAGCTTTTGTCTGCTGGGGTGGGTTTTTTCTCCGAGGAAGGGAACAGCAGCTCCTTATTACAGCTAGCTCCGTACACCAGAGCTTGGAGGGAGGGCTCATCAAACCGAGGAGCACACTTTTGCTTGACCGTTGACATTTTCCACAATTCGACTCCTTCATATAAATTGCAGAGCCTTCGCAGTCTCCAGAAGAATCAAGGCTGCTTGCAGACCTTAAATCCAACAGCATTGACGACGTCATCGGAGGCGACTTTCTGTATGAAAAGACTAATTGGGCCAGTGGTTCCCACACGCAGGAAATCAATTGGCCAATTAGGGGAAAATCGCACTTTTTCAACACTTCATTTAGGAGTCGGGGTCCTGACACGATTTCCATCCGACATGCCCCAGCCCGCCCACACTGACAAAATCCAGCCCACAATGTCACCCCATCTTCAGTTGCCCTCCCAGCAGCTCTGGCCAAGGCATCCCAAAACTCATCAAAGCATTAGCTGAATCACCCCAGTAAAACAAAACAGAAATAGGCAGCAGGAATGACAAACAGTGCCTTCAGCGCTTAAAATAACAAGTTATTAAGTCTGTTGAGAAAGTTGACTTTGATATATTGCCCACTCACCTGTTCTAGGATATAATTTTCTACCAACCAGAGAACCACGACACAGTCAATTCAAGCACAATTCATCAGCAGCCCATGAAGTAAGCTTTACATGGCTGATTTTATTTCTTTTGCAGATGAGATAGTTATTCAAGTATTACGTGTAACACAACGGCATTCAAATAAAAGTTAGATCGTTACACACAAAGCTGAAATGCTGTGAAAGCTTGATGAATGAGACTGTATATGCACTAGAAGTTTTAAATGGCTCATTGATAGCAATTAAAATGCAATGCATGGGAATAGATTCTGGCACACTGACCCTTGTGTGCTGACCTAATCTATTAAATCTGTTGTTTGCTATGAATCAGCTGCCAATGTTTATACAGCTTCCGCTTGCTACACTGGCCCCTCAGAAGAGTTCAGTTTGGTGCATTTCAGATTACATTGGCCAGTGTCTCGCTAAGCACTGTTCATAAGAGCCTGGATATTCAAACAGATATAAAGCTCCTTCCACAGAAATCTCATCAATCCTACTTCTTTCAAAATTCAGTTGGATGTCTTGATGGAAGAGTTTATACAACAACAACCTTTTCAATAAAGTTTGGTGCCCAGGAGTGCTAAGTCTCACAGGCCTTGGAGCTCTTTTCACAATCTCACTGAAAACATCTGGAATCTCAAATGATTGTTATAATTGATTGATCCTAAAGGCAGTTTTGTATATCTATATATATATATATATATATAAATAAAAGAGCTCTTCTGTCTGTCCCGATGTCTGTCTGTCTGTCTGTCTGTCCGTTCTCTATACGTTTGAAAGTTACAGAGCGTACCGACGCGCGCATCGCCTCAAAAGAAAGCTTGCGATTCCGGACCGGTCATAGGCGTATTTACGTTTCGGCCGCACAAAAATCCTGCCAGCGGTATCCGAAAAACGTTCAGCCTTCCGCTTATTAGCGACTGTGTGACGTCGAGGTCGACCAATCGGACGGCGGGTTCCTTCCTACAGTTGAGTGTCGAGTGACTCGACGATTGACCAATCCTACGCTTCGGTGACCTGACCGGCCGACCAATCGGTGCGTGTGTGGGCGGGCCTTATCCTTCTGAACCGAGGTGAGTGGCCGCCATCTTGATTTTTCACGATTTTTTCCCCACACTTTCAGTGTGTTAGGGAAGTAAGGTAAATATTTGAATTATGTGTTAGGGAATTAATTAACAATTTATTTGAGTTTTATATTGTGTTTAGCAACCCCCCCCCTCCTCCTCACCCTCGCGCAGGGGGGACTCGGGGCCTGAAGCTCAAAAAATTTCCCTCTCTCTCCTTCTCCTCTTCCCTCTCTCCTCTTCCCTCTCTCTCCTTCTCCTCTTCCCTCTCTGTCTCTCTCTACTTCCCCCTCTCAGGTTTCACGGTGTCGTGGACGGAGCGCGGGCGGGCCGCCCGAAGTTTCCCGCTTGCTAACGGCCGCCAAGCCGCCCTTGCCTGCTCCCCGCGGGCCGCCTCGCGCCGCCCGCACATGCGCCGCCCGCACTGACCACGCATGCGCCGCCCGCACTGACCGCGCATGCGCCGCCCGCACTGACCGCGCATGCGCCGCCCGCCTGCCGCCCGCAGCGGCCGTCCATCAGCCGCGCGATACGCGGGGGACCTCAGCTCCAGTCCGTCCCGGCCTCAGAACCCGACCGCGCCTTAAGCGCTAGGCCCCGCACGGCCGCTATCGCAACGGCACCGGGCCTCAGGCGCTAGGCAGGGGGAGGGGCCGGAGAGAGGGACAGAGGGGAGTGGGGGAGGGGGTGGGGGGAGGGAGACAGGGGAGGGGAGGGAGAGGAGGGGAGGGAGAGAGGGGAGGGGAGGGGAGGGAGGAATAGGACAGGGAGAGGACATGACAGGGAGAGGGGGGACACACAGGGGCAGGGAGACCAAGCGCCCCAAAATTGCCCTCGCAACGCGGGGCTCCCCAGCTAGTATCTGTATATATAGGAACCTAAATTCCTCAATCCCATTGGAGCAGGAATCCCACTCCACCTGCGCTGCTATTCCTGCTCCTGATCCTGCCAGGGTGTCCAGCACCAGGACACCAACACTTAACTTAAATAAATCAGGCAGGTGTCCATGCCAGGATGGTTGCATATTGGGCACCCGCCCCCTGGAAGGGGGGAGTGCAAGGTGCCCCTAGAAGGATAAGCCAATGAAACTGACTGAAAAGTGCAGAAAGCGGCTCTCTTTATAAAAGAGCTGATTTGATTGCTAGTGCCTCCAGTCTTCTGAGGTGTCCACGCCAAGATTTAGGCTTGGACATCCCCTGTCGGCCCTACTTCTGTTGCTCCATGGACCTGGGTGCCGGTGTCTTGCTCAGAGCAAAGGAGACGGCAGCTGCAGGAATTCACTAGCCTGCTGGCTCTGCCTCCTTCCTGATGTGCGGCAGATGGAACTATCACCTGCCCTGCAACTGCCCGCCTGGGAAATCTCAAGGCGGCATCATCAGGGCAGAGACCAGTGTTTCTCAGTCCCATTCAACTTTTGGGCCCCACTGCTCCACTGCTGCAGTTTTTGTACCAGTCTGGGGCCCAAGGAAATTCAGGATCATTAGCTTCCTGCATAACTTGCTATTTTTGACCAACCCCCCACCGCCCCGCCCCCCCACCGTCCCAGGCCATGGTGTCTGCAACCCCCCAGTACTTCATCAAGGCAAGGCATTGCAGCTAAACCGTACCCTGTTTTTACCCAAAGTCAACACAAACATTTTCAACAAGGTATAACAATAAGGAGTGAAAATCTTAAGTTCCCCCCACCCCCCCTCACCAGGAAATTTTGGGAAAATTGTAGTGACCCTCAACACTATTCTGCTGAGATAACAACAGAAAATGCTGGAAAAGCTCAGCAGGCCAGGCAACATCCATGGAGAGAAAATAGAGTCAACGTTTCGGGTCAAACCCTTTGTCAAGACTGCTGAGTTTGTAGTGACCCCCAACACTATTCTGCTGAGATTAAGTGGACACACTGGGGCTTTCTTGTCTTTATTGTCAAACCATGCAAAATGGTGCTGAGCCATTGAGGATACATCACCATTGCTTTTTCTTTTCAAAGAATTGTCCGTCTATTTAAGACGTTTGTGGCCAAATACAATGGTGATGTATTCTTTTTCAATTCCTGCAACATCTTTAGCCATTATCTGTATCTACAATGGAGTGGGATTTTAGTAGCCTGTGAGATTACTGTATCTGATATTACTTGAAAATTCACTGAGATAAAGAAGAAAGCTACATTATCAGCTATCTCGGAACAGAACATCAGGGTCAGGATACCTGTCTCACACAATTAGTGCCTGAATTCACTATCTATAATTTAATCTGACATTCCAGCTGATGTAATCAAAGGTAAATAATCCTCTGCTGTTATTAACAGCTGTACATTGACCCTTCAAAGCCCAGAAGCATTTCTACGTCCAGTCATTGGGGGTTACCTTACATCTTTGTGACTTTAGAAGCCTAAAGCATTTCTAAAGCCCACTGACGTTACAACAGTACCTTTGTAAATATCCCTGTGATATGCAAGAGGTGACATGCACGTCTACAGAGAGACAGGACTTTGTGCGATATCCTAGACAGGGCAGTAAAGTATTTTCACACTGCTGCGCTATATGTACCCTCCTCTCCCACTCCTACAGGGAAGGTAAGAAAAAAAGAAAGGCTTGCATTTATATAGCGCCTTTCACGACTACTGGATGTCCCAATGCGCTTTACAGCCAATGAAGTACCTTTTGAAATGTAGTCACTGTTGTAATGTAGGAAACGTAGCAGCCAATTTGCACACAGCAAGCTCCTACAAATAGCAATGTAATAATGACCAGATAGTCTGTTTTAGTGAAGTTGTTTGAAGGATAAATATTGGCCAGGACACCAGGGATAACTCCCCTGCTCTTCTTTGAAATAGTGCCATGGGATCTTTTACCTCCACCTGGGAGAGCAGACAGGGCCTCGGTTTAACGTTTCATCCGAAAGACGGCACCTCTGACAGTGCAGCACTCCCTCAATACTGTACTGGAGTGCCAGCCTAGATTTTTGTGCTCAAGTCTGTCTCTGGAGTGGGACTTGAACCCACAACCTTCTGACTCAGAGGCGAGGGTGCTAGCAACTGAGCCACTGGCTGACACTAAGGGGGTCGATATTACCCCCCACGATGGGTGGGACAGGGTTGGTGTGGGTGGGGGTGGTAAAAATTTAAAATCGGGGAGGGCGTCCCCAATACACCTAAACGCCTGCCGCCATTTTTACAGCGGAGGGAAGTATGGCATGTGTGTGTCCCATCTTGAAGAGGCAGGACACCTATTATAATATTTAAATCAGCCTCCCACAGTGCAGTTGGGAGCCTGATTTAAATTTAACATTTTCCCAGGGTTTGGGAAACATGGCAGCAGAATGGAAATGGGAGCAGCCGGCCACCACCTCCCCTCCCCCCCTCCCCTCCTCCCCCCCACCCCCATCACCGAGCCCCGTTATTTCCTTCCCTCGCCATTGCTGGGCTCTGACCCACGCCCCCGCCCCCACACCAAGTCCCAATCCTGAAACCAGATCTTTCCCTCTCTCCCTCCTGATTGCTGGGCTCAGACTGCACCCTCCCCCACGCCCTGATCTCTCCCAATTGCCGGGGACTGTCCCCAACGGTCCCTGGCTGCGGCCCCCTGCCACTGGCTTTCCTGCCCGGCAGCCGGTCAGGCTGCCAATCTGGAAATGGAAGAAGAAAATGATAATGAGGTCCTGCCATTAAATTGGGCAAGACCTCAGTGTACCCGGGATTTCCCCCCAGCTACCGCACTCCCCCGTTCCCTCTCTGCCTTCCCGCACATATCAGTGCCAAGATTGTCAATGAGCCTTTTCAGAAACTGTACATGGACGTGCTGAGCTGTTCCAATGATGCCATATGTAATCTAAATCATTTTGCAATTTAAAAGGAGTAAATTCGAGACACATGCTTCAGATAGAAGCAGTTCTGTAATGCAAACGGATTATAAAATGTTGAAATACAAAGCATACTATAAATGTGCAGAATACATTTCAAAAATTAAGTTGGAGTGGCAAGGGGTAGGCTGTGTCATAGAGTAGTAAAGTAGAGAGTTTTTCCAAAATTCCTTTTGTAGTCAATACTTAGTGTCACCTCGATATAGAACACAGGCCAATCCAAGATCTCCTGAATAGGAAGGGAGGGAGACAGAAATTGGTAGTTAAGTCATTCCCGGTTGCTTTTATTGGCCTTCAAGGATCCACGTCAAGAACAACTTAGACTCAGGCGAATGGCCAGGCCCGCTGACCGCTGTGTTAATACCTAGAAATTCGAACTTTTTCTGCGCCCGTTAGGGCCGTTTTTGAAGAACAAGTGGCGGCCGCCTTGCTTCCGCCCACGGAACATGGCAGCCGCCATATTGGGCAGGTCGGCAACTCTGTGTTGCCTGTGCTTGCCACAAGTATTTTAATTACCAGGAGCGTGACACACTCAGCGATTTTGAACGTCGCCGCTCCTCTTACCGCCCTTTCCAAAGCACGCCCATGCGTGCAGCCATTGACGGGGTGTAGAGCCGGGAGAAAGCGACGGTGAGCAATAAACTTACTTATAAACATTCTGTACAATTCACATTTACCATGCTACTTTTAAATAAGTTACACCCAAATAACTGACTTCCAACTGTCTTACAGTTTATTGCAAATTTTTTAAAAATATAATCCAGATCGAGCTGGCTTTTTTTTTTCATTGTTGCTTAATTTAACTTATTTTTTGATCTTTTCATCAAGATCCAGTTTACATAAAGAAAATGCTGATGAACCCGCTAAACAAAGAAATATTAAGATTTATAGAGGATTTTTTTGTTCTTATTGAAAATCCTAACTTCTCAACTAGCCCCACATCTCATAAAGACGGGAAATAGCAATTTGTATTGTCGGAGGAATTGGGAGGAGGCGGAGCTGGAGGGGATGCAACTGTTAATAAAGTGACTGCCCGAGAACGCCACACCGATCCTTTAGACCCGACCTTCGGCCTCCTGCTGGTGTTGTCGCCGGAAAGAGCGCATTGCACAGGAGCTTCTGCCCTGCGCTCATTTAAATCAGCAGGCAGCACCAAAATACCTGTGCTGCCTGCGCTCTATTTTGCAGGCGGCCGTTAACCTTGGTCCGCGGTGGCACTGCCCGTTTTCAGGCTTAATCAAATTTCTAGGCCATGGTGTGTACCACAAGGGGAGCTAAAGAGGACAATAAATAAATAAATCTCGTAGTCAACAAGAACCGCAACTTGTATTTATATAGCACCTTTAACGTAGTAAAACGTCCCAAGGCGCTTCACAGGAGTATTAGAAGACAAAAAAAATTGACACCGATCCACATAAGGATAAATTAGGGCAGGTGACCAAAAGCTTGGTCAAAGAGGTAGGTTTTAAGGAGCATCTTAAAGGAGGAAAGAGAGATAGAGAGGCAGAGTGGTTTAGGGAGGGAATTCCAGAGCTTAGGGCCTAGGCAACAGAAGGCACGGCCACCAATGGTTGAGCGATTATAAATCAGGAATGTTCAAGAGGGCAGAATTAGAAGTGTCAAAATATTCCAATCATAGAATAAATAAGAACAATGACAGTGGTCCCAGAGTTGCACTCACATCAATAAATAAATGGACCTCATGAAACAGACACACTCAAAGCTCGAAGGGAGCCTATTTTTAAAAGAGTACATTCAATTTTAATGTTCTCCTTTTGGACACAGTGTAAATGTTTTTGGTTTTTTTCGGTCTCTTTTCTGATCTTCCATTTTCTAATTACAAATTTCCCTTCTTCCATTGTGCTTGATTTGATTTCCCTTTATAAAATGGGCTGACTTGTGCAGTGGTAGAAATATAGGGGCTTATTTTCCAGCTGATGGACTTGTTCCCACCATTGTGGAACATGCAAGTGGAGCGCTGGGAAATCAAGGTGGTGTAATGTATGTACCTTTAAGGGGAGAACTACTTTTTACAGCTCCTGTATACTGTTGTACCGGCAGTGACCACACCTGTATATAAACCCGGAGTAGGGATCTGTATAGTTAGTTTTAGAGTAACCCTCATTCAGTAAACACCTGTTGATTGTTTCCTGCAGTCCCTTGTCTAATTATTGAAGGACACAACATCAAGATACACGGATCTAACATTGGCGACGAGAAGATTAAAACCTACCTGCAACTCTGCATCACCTCCCAGGGATTCGCTCCTGGCGAACAGTGGAAGAAGGCCGAGTCCAGAAGCACGGGCGTCGACCACCGGAAACCCCCCAGTCATCCAGCGGGGATTTCAGCATCGCAGGGGAGGCTGTCGAGAGCCAGGCTTGGTTCTCCAGTCACGGTGGTCCAGCGAAACGGGCTGGCAACAGGTACTGCGCAGACCCTTCCCGGACAGCGGCGGCTAGAGCCGACCGACGGCACAGGAAAAGGCTGAGCAGCGTCGACGGGGGAAAGAGAGAGGGTAGAGCGCACAGGGCGCAGCCGGTGTTCAGGACCGAGCGGCGTCAACGAGAGAGAGCAGAGCGCAGCCGGTGTTCAAGGGCCGAGCAGCATCAACAGGAGAGTGAGGCGCGCAGGAAAACGCGCAGAGCGCAGCCGGTGTTCAAGGGCCGAGCAGCGTCAACGGGGGAGAGAGGCGCGCAGGAAAATGCGCAGAGAGCAGCCGGTGTTCAAGGGCCGAGCAGCGTCAGCGGGGAAGAAAGGAAAGCGCGGGAGACGCCATTTTAAGCCGCAGTGGGGAAGAAGGGAGAGCGCGGGAGACGCCATTTTGAGCCAGTCTAACCACACCCAGGGATGCCGAAGAGTGGTAGTGTCACTGCGTTCGACAATGAAGTCAAAGATTGGACGACATATGTCGAACGCATAGAAGTGTACTGCAAGGCGAATGAAGTGCCAGATGACAGGAAAGCGCTGGTATTGTTGAATTCAATGGGTGCAAAAACGTATGGCTTACTGCGAAACCTAGTAACCCCAGAGAAGCCAGTGGAAAAGGATTTTGAAAACATAGTGTCAATCCTACAGGACCACTTAAACTCCACACCACTGCTGATAGCAGAAAGATTTAAGTTTCACAAAAGGAACCAGCATAAAGATGAAAGTAATGCTGAGTATTTAATGGAACTGCGCAAGCTATCGAAACACTGCCAGTTTGGAACGGGACTAGCAGATACTTTAAGGGACAAGTTTGCGTGTGGGCTTCAAAGTGAAGGAACCCAGAAACGGCTTCTATCAGAAAAGGATCTTACGCTGGACAAGGCTTTCAGCATGGCAGTATCACATGAAGCAGCAGCACGGGGTGTGGCAGAGATACAACGGAAACCACAAGAATATGGCACAAATGAAATGTCATACGGAACAGTGAAGTGCTATCGCTGCGGCAGAACAACACATGACCATAAGGATTGCTGGTTCAAGGACAAAGTGTGCAGACAGTGTGGAAAAGTAGGACACATAGCAAGAGTATGCAGGTCGGAAAAGAAAACCAGCAGCAAGATATCTCCACAGGAGAAGTACAAGAAGGTACATAAGGTGACGGAGAGTAGTGCAGACGAACAGAAAAGTGATACAGACTCCGGAAGCAAGGAGCTGGGTTGTCTGAAACTACATAATGTGATCAAAATGGAGGATCACCAAACTATCTGGGTCACGCTCAAGATAGCAGGAGTCCAAGTGAAAATGGAATTGGACACAGGATCAGCCCTAACAGTCATAAACCGAAGGGACGACATGCGGCTATTCTCACATATACCCTTGAGAGATACAACGATTGTCTTGAAGACGTACACGGGGCAAAAAGTCTACCCCAAAGGAAAAATAAGGGTGAACGTTATATATAACGGCAAGGAAACACCAAAAATGGACCTATGTGTATTGCCAGATGGAGGACCACCACTACTAGGACGTGAATGGATCCGGAAGATACAGCTAGATTGGCATTCCATACAAGCACTGACTGTAGATGCCAAAAAGGATGACGACGTCACACCTGGACGACTGTCAAAAATGCTAACTGACGCACAAGAAGTGTTCCAGCAGGGACTCGGAACACTAAAAGGCATAACAGTGACGATCAAAATAGAGGAAAATGCAAGCCCAAAGTTTTTTAAGGCCAGACCGGTACCTTATGCGATCCGCCCAGCCGTCGAAGCAGAGCTGGAAGGTTTGGAACATTCAGGAATACTGTCCAAAGTGGACTGGAGCGAGTGGGCTACACCCATCGTTCCTGTAATGAAGAGGTCGTTGAATAATACGCCTGGGGAACCAAAGAAGGTTCGCATCTGTGGGGACTTTAAGGTGACAGTGAACCCAGTCCTTCACACTGTACAATATCCGCTTCCGCGGATTGAAGATATTTTCGCCTCGCTATCTGGAGGGAAACGCTTCACTAAGATTGATCTGGCCCAGGCGTACCTGCAAATGGAGGTAGAAGAAGCCTCGAAACAGTACCTCATGATCAACACTCATAAAGGTCTCTACCAATACAACCGGCTGGTGTTCGGGGTAGCATCAGCTCCGGCTATTTGGCAAAGGGCAATGGATCAAGTCCTGCAAGGGATTCCAGGGACCCAGTGTTATTTGGACGACATCCTGGTCACGGGCGAAAATGACAGTGATCACCTCGCCAACCTGCAGCAGGTGCTCACTAGATTGAAGGAATATGGGCTCCGAGCTAATCACCACAAATGCGAGTTTTTCCAGAAGCAGATCTCACATTGTGGCCACGTTATTGATAAAGAGGGGTTACATAAGTCCCCTGAAAAGATTGAGGCAGTAGTCAAGGCTCCGGCACCGGAAAATGTGTCACAACTGAGGTCGTTCCTCGGGCTGGTGAACTACTACCATAAGTTCTTGCCGAATTTGTCTACAGTACTACACCCACTGAACACCCTACTGCAAACGGGGGTACCATGGAAGTGGAATGACGAATGTAAACGAGCTTTCCAGAAGAGCAAAGAATTGATCACATCAAAAGAGGTGTTGGCTCATTTCAACCCAGCACTACTAATTCGGTTGGCGTGTGATGCATCACCCTATGGCATTGGAGCGGTGCTGTCGCACAAATTCCCGGACGGCTCGGAGAGGCCAGTAGCCTTTGCGTCTCGGTCACTAACCTCAGCCGAGCGTAACTACGCCCAGATTGACAGGGAGGCCCTCAGCCTAGTGTGGGGAGTGAAAAAGTTCAACCACTATCTGCACGGGCAGAAGTTCACCTTGCTGACTGACCACCAACCACTTGTCTCCATCTTTAATCCAAAGAAGGGCGTTCCGGTGATGACTGCGCAACGGCTACAAAGATGGTCCCTTTTTCTAGGGGCACACCAATATGAAATCGAGTATAAGGGCACGAAACAGCATGGAAACGCTGATGGGCTATCACGCCAGCCACTGCCTACTGCGGAGGAAGCACCAGCAGTGGATCCTGTCGAAATATTTCATTCGACTATAATTGAATGCTTGCCAGTAACTAACGCTGGTATAGAGAAGGAGACCCGAAATGACCCGACACTGTCTCAGGTATATGATTTGACGGTGAAGGGATGGCCAGCACATGGCGACTCACTGTTGCCAGCATTCTCATCAAATCAAATCAAATCAACTTTTATTGTCATTGTTAGTGCACAAGTGCAGTACAACGAAATGTAGGCTTGCGGCTCCCGAGAGTGTACAATTTGGATTAGGACACTTAAACATTTCAACATACATTTGTACATATATATTAGCATAAATATGACCATAATAAAGTGCATCGGCAGATGTGCAGGCTTTAGTGTTAATTTGTGGAGTTCAGTAGGATGACAGCCCTGGGAAAGAAGCTGTTCCTAAATCTGGTCGTACGGGTGCGAATGCATCTATAGCGTCTTCCAGATGGTAGGAGGGCGAACAGACTGTGGCTGGGGTGGGTAGGGTCTTTGATGATGGACCGTGCCCTCCGTAGGCAGCGTTTCTGATATATATGTTCTATGGTCGGTAGCCGGGTGCCGGTAATGCGTTGGGCAGTTTTGACTACCCGCTGCAGGGCTTTCTGGTCATGGGAGCTACAGCTGCCGTACCATACCGTGATACAGTTTGTCAGGATGCTCTCTATAGTGCAGCGGTAGAAGTTAGAGAGGATCAGGGGTGACAGATTACATCCCTTCAGCCTCCTCAAGAAATATAGGCGCTGCTGGGCCTTGTTCACCAGAGAGGTGGTGTTGAGGGACCAGGAGATCTTCCGTGATGCGGACTCCGAGGAACAGCTGTCAGTATGCCAGGGGACCTTGATGTGTGGATCCCGAGTGGTAATTCCACCCAAGTTAAGGGAGAGAGTGCTCAATGAGCTTCACGAAGGTCATCTGGGAGGGGTGAAAATGAAAAGCCTTGCTGGGGCTTATGTGTGGTGGCCGGGGATCGATCAGCAAATCGAGGACCTGACAAAGAGCTGCTCAGGATGCCAGAAGGTCCAAAATGCACCACCACATGCCCCTCTACACCCATGGGAGTGGCCCTCATCTCCATGGCAACGGGTGCATATTGATTTTGCTGGTCCATTCATGGACTCAATGTTTTTAATAGCCGTGGATGCGCACTCAAAATGTCCTCCACTATTGGAGTCCTACGGACCATTTTTGCCAGGAACGGCTTGCCAGAGCAGATTTGCTCTGATAACGGACCACAGTTTGTGTCCGAAGAGTTTCGAAGATTTATGAAAAGGAATGGGGTAAGGCATTACACATCCGCCCCGTATCACCCAGCCACAAATGGATTGGCTGAGAGGTTCGTACAAACCTTTAAAAAAGCAGTAAGGGCCATGTGCGATGACGACATTCCGCTGCAGCATAAGGTGGACAATTTCCTGTTAGCCTACAGAAATGCGCCACATGCAGTCACCAACCAGACCCCGGCCATGATGTTCTTTAACCGAAGGTTGAGATCTCGTCTGGATTTGCTCAGACCAAATGTACGAAGAGATGTTGAGAATAAGCAATTCCAGCACATCAATGAGAAGCCGACAAGGAGCTTCAATGTAGGGCAACCAGTCTTGGCCTGCGACTACCGAACAGAGAAATGGCAACCAGGAACGATATGCACACGGCAGGGGCCACTAATGTACACAGTGGATGTTGGGGAGAACATTGTGAGACGCCATGTTGACCAGATCCTAGAGTCACAGGAACGAGTCAACCCCATGTCTCGCCCATACGTACCTGGTGATGAACCCGACGTACAGGTAGCATCTACCCCAGAAACAGTAGCATCGGAAGCGGATGAACCAACCGACGACAGGGGGCCAGAATCGCCTCCGCACCAAAAGCAAGACACTCGGGAAAGGCGCTATCCAGAAAGGATCAGGAAGCCTCCCCAAAGACTGAATTTATAAATAGACTATTTTCAGTTAATGTTGCATGTTAAAAGTGTTAATTGTAATTAGTTTGATATTTAATTGTTAATTGAGTGTTATGGTACTGTTAATCTAAAAGGGGAGGAATTGTAATGTATGTACCTTTAAGGGGAGAACTACTTTTTACAGCTCCTGTATACTGTAGTACCGGCAGTGACCACACCTGTAGATAAACCCTGATTAGGGATCTGTACAGTTCGTTTTAGAATAACCCTCATTCAGTAAACACCTGTTGATTGTTCCCTGCAGTCTCTTGTCTAATTATTGAAGGACACAACATCAAGATACACGGATCTAACAGTAGGAATTTCTTAAATGCTCTCACACAAAGTACTGATTTAAATATTAAAACTGATGCTGCTGAGAACTGCGCGATTTCACAATCTTCTCGCAGAGAATTCATTCATAAGTGTTCAGATCACCCATATAAAATGGGCAATGACGGTCACGGCGTAGCCGTTCATCAAATGAGGTCTTAAGTTCTGAAAACAGGCTCAGTATATGTTTTTTTTAAATTTCAAGTGAGATACTAACCACAGTAACTGGTTGGTAGCAAATTTCTGTTCCACAACTCATGAGAAGGAGTTGTTTTTGGCAGCTACATCCTGTAAAATGTCATTGAATGCTAAAGATCAATATTGGCATAAATGTAGTTTGTAACCAGTCTTTCATACACAGTGACACCTGTCTGCAATGGATATCATGAGCTGCTGTGCCTTACAGATTTCTGTTGGAATCACAAATTTATCATTTCGGAACAACACCTATAGCTTAGGAGTTTTTTTCAGTTTTGGCACTATATTAAGACACAAAAGACAGCTGAAATAAAAAAACAGGGAATAATGGAAATGCACAAGAAGTCAGACAGGAGCTGCAAGAAAATGATTGGTTAGAGTTTAAGATGGGACCCTTCATCAGAAATTATTTCAGAATTTTCTATTTTTATTTCTCATTTCCATCATTTAAGTTATTTCTTTTTATCTCCGTCCACATGATGTACAGCTCGCCTGTCATAGGGACAGGTTTCGTGCTCAATCAAAGCAAGAAATTAATCACAACCAACAAAAAGCAGAACTGCCTGTTTTTCTCTGTAATTAAAGAGCTGCTAACACAATCAAATTTGCAGAAATCGCACATTTTAAAACTCTGTCTTCCTGTGGTTTAATTTGCAATTAATTATGGAAAAACAGGCTTTCTCCTTTGATTAAGAATGGAATTTCAGCCTTTAGTCAGAAACAATTTGAATTTAACTCAACAACAACAACTTGCCTTTACATAGCGCCTTTAACGTAGTAAAATGTCCCAAGGCGCTTCGCAGCAGCGTAATCAGACAGAACTTGTGACCGTGTCAAAGAAGGAGACATTAGAACAGGTGACCAAAAGCTTAGTCAAAGTGGTAGGTTTTAAGGAGCGTCTTAAAAGAGGAGAAAGAGGTGGAGAGGTTTAGGGAGGGTATTCCAGTACTTACGGCCTAGGCGGCTGAAGGCACAGTCGCCAATGATGGGGCGAAGGAAATCAGGATGTGCAAGATGCCGGTATTGGAGGAATGCAGAGTCCTCAAAAAGGTGTAGGGATGGAGGAGGTTAGCAACATGGGGCGCTCAGTAATTGTTTACGTCAGATTTGTGTGAACCTATATAAATCTTGATATGTTTTGGTTTTCTAGTGCACAATGAATTCAACAGGAAAATAATTGTATTAACTGCCCTTTTAGTGGGCCTTATTGGATGAAACACTTCTGCTTAAGCCCAGCAGACCAAGGGGTGTATTTCCCTCTGTGTAAAGTTAAAGATGGCTTCTCTTAAACTGACATTGGTTTAATAAAATTATTTCTCTTTAACTTTATGCAGAACAACCCATATGTAAATTTGTTGATTCACAGCACTGTTGGTTGTGCTTAATACCGTATGTTTATATTTTTAGAACCAACCTGGCCTAAGGGTGCATAGTGTTCTGAGAAAAACACATAGATAGTGATCTGTTCACCTGCACTTTCGACAGTTCTCATGTAGATTTTTTTTCCCCCTTTGTTGGAACCAACTTTTGCTGGTGTTACTGATGGGACTCCACTGAGCCTGGCTGCTTGATCGGTAGCCGTGATACAAGTCCTCGATCTTGCTGCCTGGATATCCTGTTTACATAAACTGAAAGTTAACTAAGCAGCACTAAAACCTCTCTGATCCTTGATGCACAGCACACTACTCTGATGGCTCCTAAATCAACCCCAAACATTAGCTTAACTGGGGCAGTGCCTATCTTTGACATGCCCTCTTTACGCACCAATGCTACATTAAACAAGGGTGCAGCTGCCCCATAACATCATTGCTGTACCAGCCAAGGTCACTGCTAATCATCCTGAAACCATTGCTACATTAGCCAGGTGCACAGCTCAGTTGCCTTTGCAGTTAGTTATATACACACACCCAAAAACTACAGCACATGCAGTATGACTAAACCGACCCAAATGTTTTAGAATTTTAAATAATTTTTAAAAAAATGTATTACCCCTTTGGCTAAATTGTATTCACAGTCACTTGCTTACATGCCAGGTGATGCTGAACTCGACATAGCATGGTAATTAAAAATATCACTGTTGTATTTGTTTTGCCTGGGGTTTGGAGAGGACATCGGTCAACGGTCTGGCCATGGTATGTGCCTCTCATACTACCGTTGAATCTCACACTTGCCAAGCTGATATTTCTCATATTATTGTCAGAAACTGCATTCTTCATTATCCAGTGCATGCTATGCATATGCTCACATTTACCTTTCTGCTAACACTAGCAAATAAATGAAAATATACCTAATAGTCTAGAATCCTCTCTTAATGAGATCTCTACTTGATAATATTAGAGAATTTTCTGGATGATTTACTGACGTTCACTGTGCAACATGCAGATGATGAATGGCCACTTACATGAGGTACCAGGGAGCTGCTAGAACTTGTGCTGAAGCACGGTTACACGAGTCACTACCTTGGGCTCTTGACCTCAGCGCAGAACATAGATGCTTTATATTGGGTTATGTGCTGTGCTACAAATGCTAGCTCCTGGGATGCTGCCAGTGGCAATCCAGAAGTTCTTTATTGCTTGTCTAGTGTCTTAGAACTCAGGGCTATAATTACTAAAAATATCTGTAATGGAATACGACAGCTGATTTCTTTTTGTTGCATTTTCTCCTGAAGGTTTCATTGGCACCAGCCGTCCTCCATTTCCTCAACCAAGTGACTTTTCTTCAAATTTGATGCTAGACTGACTGTTGGCAGGCTATTCGACAACTGCAGGCATTGCAGCGGAACCTCATCCTCCCCTCACCCGACATTCCCACATGTGCTTTCCAGCAGGATCACTGGATAGCGATCAGGAGAGGGAAACCTGGCTCATTTCTCCCTTCTTGTTCAAGGATACAACACCGTCGTTAACCAGGACAGTGATTAATATTTCCCAAATGGCAGCAAACCCCAATAACAAACATTTTCTTGTAGTATTTATAATCCTCCCTTCCTGGTGGTAGCACCTGGTACCTGGACTACTCATTCAATTAGGGGAACAGAACTGTCTGTACCACAGACCTCTCCCTGGTTACTATCAGTGACACTCTGATTAGCCAACAACCTGTCCACTAACTGCCAAAACTCACCCAACTGAAGCAAGTGAGTTGTCTTGCAGCTTGATTTCACAACCTTCTTGTATGGAGTTAAGCACTCAGTCTCCTCATCACACAAACAGGCCATGCAGCCCACTGCGTTTATTCCTGGCAGAGAATGCATGTTAAAGAATACTGTGTGTCTCGATCTCTCTCTCTCTCTGAGTATACACTAGTACCACATTTTGAGGCTGTGTGAAATTATTCAATCCCATCCAACACAAACATATAGCAAGTTCATATCCTGGCATAAAACTGTTCCTAAACTTCACTGTACAAATCCAAAACAAAGCATGCTGTACTTCAGTCTGAAATCAACACTCCTGTGAGATGCTCAGAGGTTAAATATACCTTTGGGAGGTTTTCTTTTCTTTTTATGTGAGAATTCCACTGGAAGAAATCAGTAAAATTACCTCCAGATAATGTTCCAACTATGGAATTCCATGCACTTATTCACTTCCCATTTCTTCCGTTTATGTACAGCCCCACGAAATTCCATTCGCCTAATACACTTCTTACTCCCAGTTATGCACAATTCCTGATTCCAGGCATAGAGTGTTACCCAGTTACTCTCATCACTCGTCAACACTGAACTTTGCCAGTCTGACACATGCCAGGCACTTTTTTCCCCTCACTGTGTTTTATGAGGGATCGTATTATGTCACATATAAGCCCAGATTTTAACTCCAGGGAGACTGAGGTGGGCGACAAACTGTCCGGACCCTGCAGCGTGAGGCCTGGGAAATTGGCCGTCAGTTTCTGCCCCAACCTGGCAGGAATCCCTAGCTGGCTGACAGGACCCAATGGAACGGTCCCCAGCAGGCAGGTAAGTGCATAGGGGGGGGCGGGCCAGGAGGGCATCGCAGTCAGGGGTGGTGGTGGTGGTGGAGGGAATTGTCCTGCGCCTCTTGGTCCACAAGGAAACCAAAAAAAATGTAAATAGCTTTTTAATTCAAGATCTCCGCTGACCCCAGATCAGCTTGGCCTGTTGGTGTAGCCACAGCGGCTTGGGCCTCGTACAGGCCTTGGGCAAAAATTGCAGTCGCGCCCTCATGACTTCAGCTCCCAATCTGCATATTTAAAGCTGGTCTCTGCTGCTTCCCGGCAGGTTTCCCCACATGCCTGCTAAAAACAGGTTAAAATTACTTTCTGTGGGATGGCAGTAGGATCCCCGGGCAGTAAGTTGCTGGCCCAATTTTAACTGCCCGCCCAGTTTCTGCCAAGCGGGCAGAGTTAAAATTGGTCTTTTTTTTGTATTTATATAGCACCTTTAACGTAGTAAAACGTCCCAAGGCGCTGCACAGGAGTGCTGTAAGACAACAAATTTGACACCGAGCCACATAAGGATAGATTAGGGCAGGTGACCAAAAGCTTGGTCAAAGAGGTAGGTTTTAAGGAGCGTCTTAAAGGAGGAAAGTTGGATATCGTAAATACATAATTTTTGTAATAGAAATCCTGATGCAACCATAACATATTTATGGTGATGTACTTGGGAGTGAGCCACATCAAGAGTGTTGGTAGCAATAATGAGAGGCATGCATAAAATACTCACAGCTAATAAAACAAGTAGCTGGACAGAAATCAATTTACGGTAACCAGCACAGCTTAAATATGGAAAATATCTATTACATCATTTAAACTTTGATTTGATTTTCCCGTGATTAAACAGCTCCTATAAACTGCGCTGGACACTGAAGCTTTAATTGAGGTAATAAGATACTTTCCATACTTAAACGGTCTGTCATATACCTGGACTGATTAGAATCCTTTACATATGGGCATAGCATAAACATCAAGGCACTCACACGCGCTTAATGCAACCACGTCTGCTGTCCAAACATTTCTCACAGCCCGCAAAGTTTTCCTTGTACCTGCTGTTTTTTCTGGAATCTCATGGCTCTTTTTTTCTCAATACACTTCAGCATTCACTGCTTCCTTGGAACCTCTGTCCAGGGCAGCTGGTGCCCTGAGCTTATCCTGTCTGAGAAGGTTATCATTCCCATGTGGCTGTTAATTGGTGTAATCACCTACTGGCTTTTACTGCAGGGGATTGGGGGGGGGGTGGGGTTAACCGTTGTCTGAAGTGTGCAGTCCAGCTGCTAACTGACTGGAGCGTGCTGTCCCACTGAGCTCTTCGACAAGCACTGCTTTCTATTTTCTCTGGCATCCGCCTGCATGTGCTCGGCTGCTGGGTGCTGCAATCTTATTCGCACTTGGCTGTTTTCTTGCTCGTCACGTGCTGCTGAGAGGAGGTCCCCTTTCCCTGCCCAGATACATGAGACGCTTTACTTCTACCGTTTATTTCCACTAATCACCCTCCCCTTTCTCTTGCTTCCTCCCATCTTACTTCAATCAGCAGCCAGCCTCTCAAGAAAAAAGTACTGCTCGCCCACTCTAGATTAGAGGAAAAGCTACTTTATGGGCCACCCAGCTAAAGTCATTAGGAAGCCTGATCTGGGCAGTGAAATTGTTTATAACACACCCATTTAATGCTTCCTGCCTGGAGTTAATGGGAACATAAATAAAACAGGAAAAGAGTGTTTTGCTTTGGAAAGCAAGGTCACACGCAGTGCTTAAAAGACTGCATCTTATATATGCCTTAAAAAATACCAAAACAAAAATAGGTTTTTCATTTCAGTAGCCCAAATTACATAATTTTTAAAAAATATATTACATAGAATTATATCAAGTCTACAGCACAGAAACAGGCCATTCAGCCCAACTGGTCTATGCTGGCGTTTATGCTCCACACGAGCCTCCTCCCACTCCTCTTCATTTAACCCTATCAACATATCCTTCTAATCCTCATGTATTTATCTAGCATCCCCTTACAGAATAAAACCATTTCACTCTACTTATTTCTTCCTCATAAAATGAAAATATTTTCATTTTGCAAAGTGCAGCATAGATATTGTGGGGCCGGGCTGTGTGGTTTGCTCCGGAGTGGTGCGATTTGGGGAGTGTGCCACACCTGACTGTTTTATGTGCTAGCCCTGTGTATCTTTCCAAGGTTGGCTGAATGGGCTGATTGGGAAAGTGAATGACACATCCCTCAGCTAGGTAGGAAATCACATGCCACCGTAGACCTCGAAGGACACAACAACAACAACTTGCATTTATATGGCACCTTTAACATAACAAGGCGCT